>NC_080545.1:65619150-66847650 GCF_028640845.1 Ahaetulla prasina | reverse complement strand
CACTGCCCATCTTTACTTTTAATAAACATATATCCAGGCATAATCTATATAAGTCCTTGCTATAGTCAATAAATCAAAGATAAGACTTCCTCTTGTTCACCCCATTATCCATCTTATATTAAGATCTCTTATCTTTCTGCCTTGCCTGAAACCTGCCTATCCATTTCACATTTGTTCTCCATGTTTGATTCTGTTTATAAGAACATAAGAAGATATTGTTTACACAAGGAATTAGTGCATTAAGTAATTGACACACTTCTTGCATCATTCTTCTTTCAAAGCATTATATACACAGAGCTAAGCCTCATAAGCTTATTCTGTATTTGTTGATCTAGCACTTGTCTCTTCATCTTTTGTAACTTACTTTCCAGCAGAGTCAGTTTCGGTATATATCCTCTTTTTGCAAATTTTCTCTCCTATAATGCCTTTTCAGAAAATATTTCAATGTGCATATGTCAATCTTCCTTTAAACTTATTTGACTTCATTCATTCCAGGATTAATATTGAGAAGTCCTACCTAAACTGTACATTTTCATATGATTTTTTTGGCTTTCTTAAACTCCTAGTTATCATTTTCTTACTATTTCCTTTGTATGTTGACATTTTTTATTCTCTGTCATTTCTTATTTGACTCTGTATTTGGTTGTTGTACACCCTTCTTGTTTACAAACTTATCCTTTATTCTTTGTATCCTTTATTTTACTTTCAAAAGTTTTTGTTGCTGTTATTGTTGTATTGTTATTTGCTTTAATAATTATTTGTACGGAAAGCTGGTTGAGCTTTTGATTTTTTTTTCCTATGAAGGGTCCTTCCAAGGGGTCTTTCTTACGAGGGGTCCTTCCAAGCCCAGGTCCTCTGAGCTTGGTTGTTTTCTTGCAGGCATTTCATTAGCCAAAATAGTGTTTTTCCTATTAAATATTCATGTGTCTCTTATGTCTTTCCATACGTTCTCTGTTTTCTTTTACTTAAGTTACTCATGTTAAATCTGTCTCTAGGTCTTACATTTTGACCAATCTTACATCTAGGTTTTGTTTTTTTTAATTCTGTAAATTTAACCCATATATTGTTAAATCTTTTCAAGATATGTACCACAGACTGTACCTGGAAGTATTCTGACAAATTGGATTTCACTTCCCCCTTTTCTGTTTCCTTTGATGTGATTTAACTATAAAAGAGAGTATGTGAAGCAGGAATTGGCAATTGGAAATAATTCTCTCCACAAAACCTGATTTACCTATCTTTTTCATTATTGTATTTATGCAGTCCAAACTTTCCTATAAATTCAGATTTCTTTGATTCTCTGACTTTTGCATTCCAGTCATCAATTAGTAATACCAAGTCATCTTTTGATGTTAGATTTAGTGCTGCTTACAATTTGTTACAGAATCCCTCAGTAAGTTTCACCATGGCAGGTGTAGCAGGTGCATACATTTGTATAACATTGATGTTCACTGCATATCCACTGGTTCTAATAGATATTATCCTGTCAGAAGTGTAGCAAACCCATATATTGTGATATCCTTTTTTGCTGCTCATTGTTAGTATACTCTCATGCCCTGAATAGAAATAATCATTTAATTTGATTCACCAAAATTCAACTGTACCTAAAATACAGTATCCCGTTTAGTAAACTTTATTTCCACTTCAACAATTTCACTTTTGTTGTGTGCATACATCTCACATTCCAAGTTCTAATGATGAGTCCTTCTAAATAAGAAATCCATCTTCAATAACTGTAACCAAATTTGATTGATCACAGAAGAAACTATGAATTTTGTTCTGTAGAATTTAGGTTTTTAATATTGTGTTTCCCTGAAAATAAGACCCTGCCTTATATTTTTTTTGAATCCTGAAGTAAGTGTTTGGCCTTGTTGCCATGCACTCAAAAGCCTGATTGGGCTTATTATCAGGGGATCTCTTATTTTGGGGGAAACAGGGTATATTTTAACAGATTTAAGTATCCTGTAGTCTAGGCAGTCTATAGTGTTTAAATATATATACTCTCACTGAAGTAATCTTTTATTCTTCTTGGTATTATTCTAATTTTAATATTGGTGTCAGAAAACTTTTTAAATAATTATTTAGACTTCATACTGGAGGTATACAAAATGCCTGATTGTCTTCACAAGATTTATTAATATATAATGGAGGCTTGTAGGTTTGAGCTTGATATTTTCTTTTATACTTTATTAGGGTATTCTTTTTGTCCTAGTATTCAATAGAAAAGAAGTTGTTATCTTACAAAGTAACAAGGCAACATTAATCAAGTGATCTACCATTTGTAATTGGAGATGGCTATTAATAATAAACTTATAGGTTTTTTGTTGTATCTAAATCACTCCTGGAACAATTAAGCATGTTTTCATGTGAAGTTCAGTTAGGCATATGATAGTTTACTAAATTAGTTAGAGGTGTCATTCATACAAAGTTTGTGTTTGTATAATATGTACAGATATTGTGGCTGGTAGTTGTGTTGTGTTTTGATGTGATGTGATGCTGGCTTTCTTTTCTTTTTTAAATGTGTAGATGATTAGTGGCGGCAGTGTTTGGTAAAAACCTCCATATTATGCATCCTTGGACACAATCCAGCACACTAAGAAGCATGCATAAATCCTGTTGATCTTAAAGGCATTTAAGCTGACATGACTAGGCACTGGATTGTGTCCACAGTGATCTAAACAGTAGTAGTTCAGCAGATAGCCTCCGTGGAAATACTGTGGCTTTAGTGCTGTGAAGATTGCCCTCATTATATCCTTGTGACAGATTACATCATGATAGTGGATTACCATTTTGGAAATCTACTTCAGTCATACCTTCCATTAATTCCAAATGAACTGTCGTCTGAAGGAGTCTGAATATTTGGCACTGCCACTAATTCTGTTACAGATCCTGTCCAAAGCCATCAGCTCTCCATATCACTTTTGTCACTGTTTACACTAGCAAAATATTCTGCACAAATACAGGAAAGCAGAACTTTATTGAAGGATCTCTCAAATTAGGTCATAATAATAGAGATAAAATAATAACCAAGAAAGAGACAATACCAAAATAGGTTCAAAAGTTCCTTAGAGACTGCCATTAAGTGGAAAAAGTACTTTTAAAGTGAAGAATAGTAAGCTGGGTAAAATGAAAAATAAAAGAGAAGATAACCCAATAAAATGAAAAGGGGAGAGGGGGAAATCCCTTCATCCTTTCATCAAGGGATGATACTTAAAGCAGATGGAGAGATGGTGCTGGGGGATTATTTGTTGTAGAATGCAAATTAAAACCCAGCAATTTGAGTGAGAGATGTGAAAATAAGGAATATTATACTATCGTAATGTAGAATTTTGTTTAAAAAGAAAATGAAAACAGAATCTGAATAATAACAAGGAATAGAATTATTTCTTTTTTTCAGTAAGTTGAAAATAAATAATTTGTGTTAGTAAGTAGCACTAACTAGTAAATTAGTAAACTGGAATCAAGCTCAAAAGGTCAAAAGTAAGTGAAAAATAATAAAGAAAAGACATACAGCTATGTGATTTTCATATGAATTGCATGATTACTACTGTTGAAGTGAATGCTTCGCCATAGCCATAAACTGTTGATGGAAATAAACACTGCTTTCCAAGAAAAGGCAGTCCTTTTCTCAATGATCCCCAGTCTATCTTCTAGGAATTCTTCTCAGAGATTTTTCAGTCTCTTAATGTAGACTCAGTTATACTGAATTTACATTATATATTATGGAGCCACTCCTGGTGAGATTGAAAGGCTTTCTATTTTCCTTCCACAGAAGATGAAATGGAGAATTCTTCAGATGACATGGTCCATCATAGAAAAGTGTATTTTATTTTTCTTTATCCTCATTTCACCCTAAAAATCTTTCATGATATGTAAAATTGAGTTAAGGCTCTGTAAAGTATGTCAAGTATGACCTTCTTCCTTGTCTTCAATCTCTTTTTCTAAAACGATGTGACGGTTAAGAGTGTTATTTGACAGCTTCTTTCCTGATATCCACCCCACTCCCCTTACTATAGATCCAGCTGGCTGAAATGGAGGCCTTATCGCTCAATTCTGATAAGTCTTCTATCCTGCTAGGAGATGATGGAGACAGTTCCAACATTGACCAACCAAGCCCTAAGGAAAAGGTAAATTATTTATACATAGGAACTACCTTACTTTGAAAGAATCCATTTTTTCATGGTCAAGGGAATGGTGGGTGGTAGGTGGATGGATGGATGGATGGATAACAAAATTCTATGGGACTTTTTCTTAAATGTTCTGAATTAATTTACTATGATATTATATATGTCTTTGGTTGTTTGGGTTTTCTCCCGCGTAAAATTGGAAGTGTCTTGGTGACGTTTCGACGAAGTCTCATTCGTCATCTTCAGGCTGGTGTTATCAGCTTCGTGCTTCTAGGAGCAATGTGTGATCGCAGCTGTTTCTTCCTTTTAACTGCTAGTAGGGTTTTGAACTGATTGGTTCAGCTCCAAATCTGATTGGAGCCAAACCCCCAACCAATCAGTTCAAACCCCCACTAGCAGTTAAAAGGAAGAAACAGCTGCGATCACACATTGCTCCTAGAAGCATGAAGCTGATAACACCAGCCTGAAGATGACGAATGAGACTTCATCGAAACATCGCCAAGACAAGTCCAATTTTACGCGGGAGAAAACCCAAACAACCAAAGACCTACATACAAACACCCACGAAAACCTCAGAATATACATATATATATATATATATATATATTTGTTTTCTGAGGTTTCACAGCTTAGATAGTCTTTGTTATTCGGGTTTTCTCCGTAAAATTGGAAGTGTCCAATTTTACGCGGGAGAAAACCCAAATAACCAAAGACCTACATACATACATATATTGGGTGGGATTGGGTGGGAGTTTGGCTGTGCTCTGATTGGCTGGCCAATCCATACATGCAGCAGACTGACACCCACTATGAAGATGTAGCACGACCACAAAGCCAAACAACAGCTATGCAGCTCACCAGCTCAAGTCCCTCTGCAACACAGACTAAACTGAGCACAACCAAGCCCCCACCCAAACAGGACACACCCTAAGCCAATCAGAGCACAAAAAAACCCCAGCCAATCAGAGCACAGCCAAACTCCCACCCAATCAGTTCAAACCCCCACTAGCAGTTAAAAGGAAGAAACAGCTGCAATCACACATTGCTCCCAGAAGCACGAAGCTGAAGCCTGAAGATGACGAATGAGACTTCATCGAAACATCGCCAAGACACTTCCAATTTTACACGGGAGAAAACCCGAACAACCAAAGACCTACATATATATATAAATATATATATATATATATATATATATATATATTTGTTTTCTTTGTTATTCGGGTTTTCTCGCGTAAAATTGGAAGTGTCCAATTTTACGCGAGAAAACCCAAATAACCAAAGACCTACATACATACATATATTGGGTGGGATTGGGTGGAGTTTGGCTGTGCTCTGATTGGCTGGCCAATCCATACATGCAGCAGACTGACACCCACTATGAAGATGTAGCACGACCACAAAGCCAAACAACAGCTATGCAGCTCACCAGCTCAAGTCCCTCTGCAACACAGACTTAACTGAGCACAACCAAGGCCCCACCCAAACAGGACACACCTAAGCCAATCAGAGCACAAAAACCCCAGCCAATCAGAGCACAGCCAAACTCCCACCCAATCAGTTCAAACCCCCACTAGCAGTTAAAAGGAAGGAACAGCTGCAATCACACATTGCTCCCAGAAGCACGAAGCTGAAGCCTGAAGATGACGAATGAGACTTCGTCGAAACGTCGCCAAGACACTTCCAATTTTACATAGGAGAAAACACGAACAAACAAAGACATATATATATATATATATATATATATATATATATATATATATATATATATATATATATATATATATATATATATATATATATATTATATTATGATATATTATAAATTTATTTATTTATTTATTTATTGTTTAATTTATATACGCCCTATCTCCCAAAGGACTCAGGGCGGTTTACAGGCATTTAAAAACAGGTAAATACAATCTAAAACAGTTAAAAACTTATTCTAAAAGCCTAAATTAAAAATATGAAAATAAAACCCAATTTAAAACCGTAAATTAAAATCTAGCTCAGTCCTGCAATTAAATAAGTATGTTTTAAGCTCGCGGAAGGTCCGAAGGTCCGGAAGCTGACGAAGTCCTGGGGTATTCGTTCCAGAGGTGGGAGCCCCCACAGAGAAGGCTCTTCCCCTGGGCGTCGCCAGACGACATTGCCTCGCTGACGGCACCCTGAGGAGTCCCTCTCTATGAGAGCGCACGGGTCGGTGAGAGGTATTTGGTAGCAGTAGGCGGTCCCATAGATAACCCGGCCCTATGCCATGGAGCGCTTTAAAGGTGGTCACCAAAACCTTGAAGCGCACCCGGAAGGCCACAGGTAGCCAGTGCAGTCTGCGCAGGATGGGTGTTATGCGGGAGCCACGAGGGGCTCCCTCTATCACCCGCGCAGCCGCATTCTGGACTAACTGTAGCCTCCGGATGCCCTTCAAGGGGAGCCCCATGTAGAGAGCATTGCAGTAATCCAGGCGAGACGTCACGAGTGCGTGAGTGACCGTGCATAGGGCATCCCGGTCCAGAAAGGGGCGCAACTGGCGCACCAGGCAAACCTGGTAGAACGCTCTCCTGGAGACGGCCGTCAAATGATCTTCTAGAGACAGCCGTTCATCCAGGAGGACGCCTAAGTTGCGCACCCTCTCCATCGGGGCCAATGACTCGCCACCGATGGTCAGCCGCGGATTTAGCTGACTGTACCGGGATGCCTGCATCCACAGCCACTCTGTCTTGGAGGATTGAGCTTGAGCCTGTTTCTCCCCATCCAGACCCATACGGCCTCCAGACACCGGGACAGCACTTGATGGCTTCGTTGGGGTGGTCCGCGTGGAAAAATACAGCTGGGTGTCATCCGCATACAGCTGGTACCTCACCGAAACCACTGATGATCTCACCCAGCGGCTTCATATAGATGTTGAACAGAAGGCGAGAGGATCGACCCCGCGGCACCCCACAAGTGAGGCGCCCGGGCCGACCTCTGCCCCTGTCAACACCGACTGCGACCGGTCGGAGAGATAGGAGGAGAACCACCGATAGACGGTGCCTCCCACTCCCAATCCTCCAACCGCGCAGCAGGATACCATGGTCGATGGTATCGAAAGCCGCTGAGAGGTCTAATAGGACCAGGGCAGAGGAACAACCCCTATCCCTGGCCCTCCAGAGATCATCCACCAACGCGACCAAAGCCGTCTCCGTGCTGTAACCGGGCCGAAAACCGGACTGGAACGAGTCTAGATAGATGGTTTCATCCAGGTGTAAGGGAAACTGATATGCCACCATACTCTCTACAACCTTCGCCGCGAAGCGAAGGTTGGAGACCGGACGGTAATTACCTAAAACAGCCGGGTCCAGGGAAGGCTTCTTAAGGAGGGGCCTCACCACCGCCTCTTTCAAGGCGGCCGGAAAGACACCCTCCACCAAAGAAGCAGTCGTAATCGCCTGGAGCCAGCCTCGTGTCACCTCCTGGGTGGCCAGCACCAGCCAGGAGGGGCACGGGTCCAGTAAACACGTGGTGGCATTCAACCTACCCAACAACCTGTCCATGTCCTCGGGAGCCACAGGGTCAAACTCATCCCAGACAATGTCACCAAGACCACCCTCGGGCGCCTCACCTGAGTCACCGCAATTTTGGTCCAACCCATCCCGAAGCTGAACGATTTTATCGTATAGATAACCGTTAAACTCCTCAGCACGTCCCTGCAGCGGGTCATCTCGCTCCCCCTGGTGAAGGAGGGAACGAGTCACCCGAAACAGGGCGGCTGGGCGGTTATCTGCCGACGCAATGAGGGAGGAGGCGTAGCAACGCCTCGCTTCCCTCAATGCCACTAGGTAAGTCCTAGTATAGGACTTCACTAGTGTCCGATCAGCCTCTGAACAGCTAGACCTCCAAGAACTCTCTAGGCGTCTTCTCCGGCGCTTCATCCCTCTCAGCTCCTCGGAGAACCAAGGAGCCGGTTGGGACCTGCGCCGGGTCAGAGGCCACAAAGGCACGACACGATCTAAGGCCCCCGCCGCGGCCCGTTCCCAGGCCGCAACCAGTTCCTCAGACGTGCCGTGAGCCAGACCCTTAGGGAATGGCCCAAGCTCCGTCCGGAACCTCTCTGGGTCCATCAGGCGCCTGGGACGGAACCAACGCATCGGCTCCGTCTCCCTGCGGTGTTGAATGGCGGTCAGAAAGTCCAGGCGAAGGAGAGAGTGATCTGACCATGACAAAGGTTCGATGACTATTTCCTTTAAGTCCAGATCTCTCAACCACTGACCAGAGACAAAAATCAGATCGAGTGTACCACCCCCAATGTGGGTAGGGCCATCCACTACTTGAGTCAGGTCCAAGGCCGTCATGGAAGCCGTGAACTCCCGAGCTGCTGTCGATGACGAGCCGGAAGATGGCAAGTTAAAGTCCCCCATGACTAAAAGTCTGGGGGTCTCAACTGCCACCCCAGCAAGCACCTCCAGGAGCTCGGGTAGGGCAGCTGTCACGTAGCAAGGAGCCAGGTACGTGATCAGCAAGCCCATCTGACATCTATGGCCCCACTTCACAAGGAGGGATTCACACCCGGCAATCTGAGGTACAGTGGTCTCCCTCGGCTCCAGACTCTCTCTAATCACAACCGCCACCCCGCCACCCCTACCCTGGGCTCTCGGCTGATGGAATGCACGGAAACCTGGCGGGCACATCTGTACCAGGGGCACGCCCCCTTCTGCGCCCAACCAGGTCTCTGTAATGCCTATAAAGTCCGCGGCACCCCCCTGAATAAGATCATAGATTAGGGGGGCCTTATTGGCCACGGACCGTGCATTACACAACATCAGCCGAAGGCCCAGGCTCTGAGGGTCTTGACCATCCGGGGAACGGGAGAAGTCTGGGGGCTCGGGGCGCGCGATCGCCTGCAAGCATCGAGCGCGCGCCCCCTTAACACGATCCGAGCCCCCGCTTCCGCCAAATCTGCCCCTCCCCCATACCGTGCAAATAGCACCACCCTCCACCAATGGAACCTGAACTCCCCCCGTAGCCCTCGGACCTATTAACTCACCGCCACGAGCATGCGCAGGAACTGATACCCCACCCGGCGGGTTTCCGCCAACACCCGTCCTACCCCTCCCACCCCTTAAAAATGCCCTATCTAAAAACCCCCAAAGGCTCTTCCTCTTCGCATGCCACCTCTGTGGATCCCAAGATCCGTCATTGAGGCCAGCCCTTGGTAATAAAACGGGCCATTCCTGCGAGGCGGGGGCACCTCGCAGGCGCAAGAGTTCCTGTACCGAATAATATAGGCGAATCATGAGAATAATATTTCGCTAGGGGATAGCAGTCGCCGGGAGATGATAATTGTCCGGGATGGTAAGGTATTAGTCCATAGTTCTTCTTCACATGGATACCCATCGTCAGATGGTGGCTGATATATGTTGATAATATATCATAATATATAAATTATGATATATAATTTACTATATCAAGTGTATGAAACTTTTGATCATTGGGGCCACACTTTTTGTTTACTTTGTTTTATTAGAGTGAAATTGATGGCTGTATAAAATGGGTCCATTTCACACAAGTGTGCAAAAATTGGAATCTTAAAACTATAAAGTTTTAGAGCTTTCAAGAGAGTATTAAAACTTAATATTTAAGACGTACTAGTGAAAGAAACTGCATTGCCCAAGTTCACATAGGGCCATAACAAGGGGTGCATGTTTCATCCTACTTGTTTCATCATATTATTCCTGATACAGATTCCTTCATGAAACATGAGGTCCATATGTGCATATGGAACATTTTCATTTTCCACCAGAACTTTTTCAATAAGGGAAATCAATTACTGAAATGTATAAAGCAAATTACCTCAATCAAGAGCTTCAATAAAGCTTTGATACACATCTAACATCTTTCCCCGCAGTTCAGTTAAAGTGTTATCAATCCTCCGTGAGCTAGCTGAAAACTAAATCTGCATAACATAAAAGTTTATGTTCTGACTGCTGATCCCTCTCCTCCTCTATAGATTCTGTTTTGGCATGTTAAAAAAAGCAGTTGATTTATATTCTCTGTTGGCATTTCTGTTTTACAATTCTCTTGGGAATCCATCTGCCAATCACAGTTCTGGTAGTTTCTGAAGCACATCAGATAACTGATCTGTGGAATGACAAGGGAAGCTCAGTAAAATGAGACAATCTTTCTGGCTTTATTAGGCTGTTCTTAGAGCCAAACGATCAGTTGTTTAGCAGGCCATAAGAAGCTACCAGAAGCCTTCTCTGCCTGCTTCTTCTTCCCAAAAGTGGGCGGGGGGCCGGAATGACAGATTACCAAAAGCCCCAGTAACATACTTGTGCAAAATTGAATTGTTCAAGAGGTTCTGGATAGTCATCTGATTGTACTGCCGCAGAACAGCTAAAATGTAAACAATACCATGGAGAGGAAACAGAAATAAAGAATTTGACAGGGCACATTCATATCATGGTTAAATGCCCGTGGGAATTTAATGCCCTCTGACAATGTATCAGATAGATACCTGAGCACATTTTTTCAACCTTGCAAAGTTTCCTCTTATTTAAATAATTTTGCTTCCTTTTTACGAAGCTTCATGAGACAAATATCTTTATTCTGTCTAGGATGGTGAAGACAGCCCTAATTCTACAAGGAATACAGGCTTGGAAGAATGTCTCTTCCCTTTAACAAATACAGGACCTTCTCTGCCTCCAGAAAGCTACCAGTATGAAATGGAAAAAGTCCCTTTCAGTCGAGCTCAGTCTTGGCTAAATAATGAGACCAATGAAGGTAGGCAATGCCAATAGTTGATCTGAACTAATATGGTACCCAACAGAGATAGTTACTTTTTTAAAGAGCTCTTTCATGTCAATGGGATCTATTCAGCTCTAGGCATGAAAAATGCATCAATTATAAACAACATAGTAATGAAGCAATTGATGTTTTCCAAAGGGTTTTTTTCACTCACTGATCCAGGAGTAGAAAATGGTACCGTATACAGATATACATCATTTAACACACCTCAGCCTTTTTCAATTGGGTTTATCATTCCAAATGTGTCCAATATTTTCATCAGGGACAGTAGCTAAGAGACATATCTGAAAGACACAGAGTAGAAACTCTGCAATATGTTTCATATATTATCTGTAGTCAAGGAAACTGTATTGTAAAAGGCAAGTATTAACTTCGTAATTTTGTACGTTTGAAGCGTTATAATGTTTTCTTTTCCATATGTTCATCTATGTTTTAAAGGTTCTCTTAACTCAGTGCCTAAACTCACCCTTCTGATCATTTTAGTGTTTATTTTTCCATTGTTTTTCAAAAATCATGAGGGCAGCATAGTTAGCTTCTGCCTCTTATCTTATAATAACCCTATGAATTAAGTTATTGTGAGACATAATGACTAGAACAACTTTTAAGCCTCATGAAAAAGTAACTAGAATTACTTTATATTTTAAAACCAAAGAGATTTCAAAGTGCAACCCTGATATATGTGAAGAAAAGCCTGAAACATTGCCAAAATCTTTCATGCTGCTCAACTGGCAAGTGCTGATTTGTCTAATACTATAGGCCATGCTCAAATTATTGACTGTGTTCTCTCAAGGAAAATTATCCAGGGAACAGGAAACGTGTTAGCCAATAGAGCTGGATGATGCTAGTTGTTCCTTGCTAGATGTGCCAACCAAGAGCAAAATGAATTAGTGCTTCCTAAACAGCTACCAAAGAAAGAGGCTGGAGTTGTAAGGGAGCAAGATCAGTAGTGGGATTCAGCCACTTCGCACCACTTCAGCAGAACCGGTTGTTAACTTTCTGAGCAGTTTGGCAAACTGATTGTTGGAAGAAATGATTAGGGCAGAGAACCGGTTGTTAAATTACTTGAATCCCACCACTGAGCAAGATGCATGATGCATGATTGCAAATAGTTTGATTTTAATAATAATAATAATAATAATAATATTTTAATTTGTATACCGCCCTTCTCCCGAAGGACTCAGGGCGGTGAACAGGCAGATAAAATATAGATACACACAATAATTAAAAACATCCCTTAAAAAACTAATTTAAATGCCCAAAATGTTAAAAAACGTACTCCCCCGTAAAATCACAAAATTTTAAAAACCCATCCAATAAAAATAAAAATCAGGCTAGTCCAGCCATACGAAATAAATAAGTTTTAAGTTCGCGGTTTCCCCATTGAACATAACTTAAATTGACTTTTTAGATTTCTGCCCAATAAGAAAACTGGAATGTGGAAACTTAATGTCTTCTTTTTTATGTCTTTCTCCTGATTTTACCAAATCCCCCTTGTTTTCTGGACCCCATTCTCTGTTGTCAGTTGAAACTGAGTTTTTTCTCCCGGCTGTTTCTGCTAAACTGTCAAGTCAAGAGAAAGTATCTTGTCCAGAGAACCTTCCTAAAATCTCTCTGCAAGCTTCTTGGGCCTCACTGCAATCTCCAAATGTAAACTCCTCACTTATTCACCAGGTAAGTCTTCCCATAATGACTTTGTCTCCCATATGTCCACCAGGGTTGAACCATATATAGACATGGGGAAAGTGCTTCAGGAGTAAAAATTGATAAACTTTGTGTTCTCCATTTAAAACAAATTTCAGATGCATACCAAATTATGCAATCCAGATTTTAAAATGGATGAGTCCCATATTGGGAGCCTTCTAATTAAACCTATGTATTCTAATAACCAAGAGGCTTGGCTATTAAATAAACCTACAGTGAGAGTGTGAGTGGACCTTATATCTGAAGTGTCTGAATTTTTTAAGGCAGATTGATGGAAGATCAGTTATTTACGGCTAATATTGGGTGTGAGAAGAGACGCCAAACAAATGTTTTAGTCAACCAGGTTCCTTGCAATGATGTTAACACACTATTGTTCTCAGATGATATTGCTGACTGACAGCTAAGACAGCTAAGAATCAGAACTGTGTCCTCATACTAACTGGTTAGTGCTGCCAGGTAAAAGTGGAGGCAAAGAACAACCATCTGCTTTTGTTAATTGATGTATAATGTCAGCGTTCCAGAAAACATGCCACTACATGTTTACTGGACCCGTGCCCCTCCTGGCTGGTGCTGGCCACACAGGAGGTGACACGAGGTTGGCTCCAGGGGATTATAAATGCTTCTTTGATGGAGGGGATCTTCCCCGCCGCCTTGAAAGAGGCGGTGGTGAGACCCCTCCTCAAGAAGCCTTCCCTGGACCCAGCTATTTTGGGTAATTACCGTCCAGTCTCCAACCTTCGCTTTATTGCGAAGGTTGTAGAGAGTGTGGTGGCGTGGCAGTTTCCTCAGTACCTGGAGGAAGCTGTCTATCTAGACCCGTTCCAGTCCGGCTTCCGGCCCGGGCACAGCATGGAGACAGCTTTGGTCGCGTTGGTGGATGACCTCTGGAGGGCCAGGGACAGGGGTTGCTCCTCTGCCTTGGTCCTGTTAGATCTCTCATCGGCTTTTGATACCATCGACCATGGTATCTTGCTGCGCCGGTTGGAGGGGTTGGGAGTGGGAGGCACCGTTTATCGGTGGTTCTCCTCCTACCTCTCTGACCGGTCGCAGACGGTGTTGACAGGAGGGCAGAGATCGACCGCGAGGCACCTCACTTGTGGGGTGCCACAGGGATCGATTCTCTCGCCTCTCCTGTTCAACATCTATATGAAGCCGTTGGGCGAGGTCATCAGTGGCTTTGGGGTGAGTTATCATCTGTACGCTGATGATACTCAGCTGTACTTCTCCACCCCAGGCCACCCCAGCGAAGCTGTCGAAGTGCTGTCCCGTTGTTTGGAGGCCGTACGGGTCTGGATGGGGAGAAACAGACTCAGACTCAATCCATCCAAGACGGAGTGGCTGTGGATGCCGGCATCTCGGTACAGTCAGCTGCACCCGCAGCTGACTGTTGGGGGTGAGTCATTGGCCCCGACGGAAGAGGTGCGCAACCTGGGCGTTCTCCTGGATGGACGGCTGTCGTTTGAAGACCATGTGGCGGCCGTCTCCAGGAGAGCTTTCACCAGGTCCGCCTGGTGCGCCAGTTGCGCCTTTCTGGACCGGGATGCCTTATGCACGGTCACTCACGCCTCGCCACTTCGCCTGGATTATTGCAATGCTCTACATGGGGCTACCTCTGAGGTGCACCGGAGACTTCAGCTAGTCCAGAATGCAGCTGCGCTGGTGATTGAGGGAGCACCACGTTGCTCCCGGTAACACCACTCCCGCGCAGTCTGCACTGGCTGCCTGTGGTCTTCGGTGCGCTTCAAGGTTTTGGTTACCACCTTTAAAGCACTCCATGGCTTAGGGCCCGGTACTTACGTGACCGCCTGCTGTTACCTTATGCCTCCCATCGACCCGCACGCCTCACAGAGAGGGTCTTCTCAGGTGCCGTCCGCCAAGCAGTGCCGGCTGGCAGCCCCAGGGAAGAGCCTTCTGTTGGAGCTCCTACTCTGGAACGACCTTCCCCGGTTTGCGCCAAATATCTGACCTTCGGACCTTTCGTCGGAATTAAAACTTATTTATTCATCCAAGCGGGACTGGACTGATTTTTTAGATTTTTAAATTTCTAAATTTTAAAATTTTAAATTTTTATATTTTCTGTAATTTTATATGGGGTATTTTAGGTTGGTCAATTCGACGGTTTTAATTCGGCCACTATTGAATGGGTATTTTAAATTGATTTTTAACTTTGTATATTTATTGTTTTTTATCTTGGCTGTACACCGCCCTGAGTCCTTCGGGAGAAGGGCGGTATAAAAGTTTATATGAAAAAAAAAAAAAAAAACCCTCCCCAAGTAAAACTCCGAAGCAGGCATCTTTCAAAGTTCTTTTACTAGGATAGGTAAACTGGCACATCTGGAAAAATCCAAATCTGAGAGATCTGGGTTTTCCCTCAGTAAATCAAAACTCCAAAACCAACCCCTAACTTCTCTGCAGATCACATGCTCCAATCACCAACCGTCCCATCTCGAGACATCACTCAGACCACTCCTTCTCCAGCTGCCGGACCAGCCTGACCTTGACCGGCAGGAAGAATGCTATTGTGTCTAATGGGCCCCTCTACTAACTCCCCCTCCCCACCTCTGACTTTCCCACACATGAGAAAGTGGCAGCAGGGAAGCTTCCGGCCTAGTATGGCTTCCAAAGCTGACATATAACACTGCAACTGATGCCCTCTTCCTTGTCTGAATATGAAGACTGATTTTGTTTGTTGGTTATTTCTTGGCTTTGCAGACCACAGAGAGCGACACTTCCCTTGATGATGGCAGGAGCAATAGCTCAGAAGGCAGCTTGCAGACCACACTGGAAGACAGTTTAAACCTTAGTGACTCACCCCAGTGCACCCTAGATCTCCCGGTAGTATTATGCCCAGTGCCAGCAGCCACCCAAAAAGCTTTGGTTGTCCCGCTTTCCCCTGCCTCCCGAAGGCAAAGCATAAGGGGCCGTGGCATCTTCACTCTCCAGAACATCAGGAGGCACCAGCGGAGCCACAGCAGTGGAGGAAGCACTAGCCCAGGTTGTACTTATCATGATTCCATGGACCCTTCTGATGAAGAAGGGATAGGGAGCAGCCTAAGGGGAGGAGGCAACAGCAGTGAGCAGTCAGAGACCCTCAGCAGTTTCTCTCTGACTTCTCTCTTTTCACCACCTCCTCCATCTCAAGCTCTGGCACTTGTGAAGAAGTGCAACAGCACCAGCAGTCTCCATGCCAACTCTTCTTCACGGAGTTCTGCAGCAAATGAAGCCAAGCAGTTCTACTCAGTTGACCCAAGGGGTTTTTTATCCATGCCATCTTGGGTGACAGACTTCTGCAAGAACAGCCCTTCTCCGCGAGAGGGTGATGTATCAGAGGGCTTAGACAAAATTGGGACTCCAGACCACAGCCCTCCAGTTCCTTCTGAGTTGCAGCTGGGGACCAGAGTCAGCAAGAGACATAGATGAGTCTCCCTGCGGCTGGGAGGAAGGATGACATGTGAAAGAGGCTTGTTCTGGCTGCCACTTCCTAACAGCAGTTCCCAATGAGAGGACTGTGGAAAGGGAAAAAAGCAACCATACAAAATATAAATATGTATGTCTGTATGTGTGCACGTGTGTATGTGTGTCCGCTTGTGTGTATGTGTGGAAAACAAGACTTTTGTACCATACCTCAGAGACTTGAGAGAGTGATAGCAATATGAGAACATCCCACATTTGCAGGGTGCCACTCCCTCTGCAAAGATGACAGTGGGAGAAAGTTAAGAGGGTGAAGAAGACACTCTAACCAAATAACTAGCTGGCTGGATGCAGCTATTTAGCCCTCTGCATATACAAATATATATGTACAGATATATAGAATGATTTATTTATTTTTTTTACAGAGAGCTTAGGACTTCCAGAAAGTGCTAAGTATGAAAAGGGCAGGGTCTTGGGAAAAATAATTTTAAAATGAAATGGGGAATCCAGCCAGATTTTTAGGGCTTGGGTATCTCTTTCAAGCAAAATTGCATAATCCATGTTGTGTTTTATGGGGTGGTGATGGTGGTGGTAGTAAAAACTATGATCCACATCCTGGTGGGAGGGTGGGGAGCTAGTTGTATGAAGATACTCTTTGGAGATACTTCGAGGGGGTGCAACAGCATCTGAAGCTCAGCTTTGTTAAACTCCTCAGGTAGCATCAGTGAAATTCTCAGACTCCTTAAATGTGAACACATCCAATAGAAAAGTCAATGTGGGCTCTCTAGAATTAAAAAGCTCTAGGTGGCCTTCCCCAGTAGGACACCCTCGGGAAGTTTTAGTTGCCGGAGGGTAACAAGAAGAACCAGGAGGCAAAAGCAGAAGCCACATGGCAAATTACTCGGTGCTCTGATTTTCATTGATTGTGCTTTGTTTGTTTGTTCATTTGTTTGGGAGAGGATTTAGAAAAAAAGCTATGTGGGGAAAACCACTTTGTACTGCTTAGGGATCGGGATTTGTAGTTTATTTTGTTTACTATTCAATATTTGTGGAAAAAAATCTATTTTAGAAGCCCAGAGATGCAAAAACCATCTCTAAAGAAAGGTATGCTATTTTTTACAAATATATTGAAAGAAAAAAAAAAGCTACAGAATGAGGAAGAAGTGTAACAAGCTCTTTGTATCCAACATAAGCCTGTTATTTTGATCCTTCCAGAATCATTTCTATGTTTCCATAAAAAAAGAACACAATAATGCCTTTCATGGCTTTGTTAGCTAAGTTAAGGGGGTGTCCCTTAAATAGTGTCAGGTGAGATGCCTCCAGCCATTCTAAGAATGCAAAGCAATTGATTAGCTTTTTTTTAAACTAATAATCAGGCCAAGGTGCATGTCATGATTTGACACTGCATGTAACTTTATGAAATTATAAATAATTGCTAGAATGGGAGAAGCAAGAGAACCATAACATAAAAGGAGGGGGGGGGAATTCCAGAAATCTCTGTCAAATCCATTACTAGATTGGGAATTTTCCTGACAAAAATTCTATTTCACACTTGTGGTATCTGTTATTTGAAATGAAAAGGAAATTAGCATCAGCAAGAGCTTCTCTTTTAAGCCAAGCAATAGTTTCATTAATAGGGTGGCACTGGAGAAAATATTGTTCTCTCAGTTATGATCCAGCTGCTATTTTCTCTTTTAGAATAACAGCAAACTATCTATTTAATGTCATGTGTTATTTGGCCTTAAGTGAGCATGTGTATGCATGGCTGTATATGGAGGATGGAGTGCTAGAGGTAGAAGACTGGATAGCTGAAGCTTGCTGAGTTATATGGCATCTGGGATCATTCTCACAATAAACTTCTTTCCCTGTTATAAACCACATTTTCAGCAACTCAGTCACTTTCAAGATACCTTTTTATCATAATGTTTCCATTATTAGCCAAGCCATCAAGCAGAAAGCCTTCTAAAAATACTATCATTTTCTATTTCAAGGCAAGAATGGAACAATCATAGGTACAATTCCCAAATTATTTTGCTATGAACACCCCCCCCAAAAAAAAAAACTGGCAATTTAAATGACTTGGGCTGGTCTATGATATACAGAAATGGGCAGTTGAAGGTTTTCCATTGCATGAAAATATTCTATTTTGTTAGTGTATTGCTGTAGATTGAAGTCCTCTTAAAGACAGATCCAGGCAAGGACTGACTGAAAGTTAGCAACCGATTTAAAGTGTTTAAATCAGTGGTAGTCAACCTGGTTCTACTGCCCACTAGTGGGTGTTCCAGCTTTCATAGTGGGCGGTAGGGGTTTTGTCCGATACTGAAGCACTTTCCCTTTTTTTAATTTAATTGACTTTAAAAAAAAAAATCCATAGCATTGTTTAAAAACATTTTCATTAGGTTTTCATAAAATTCCCCATGACAATTTAAATTTCTGAAAATATACTATTTGTATCGCCCACGCATAAGTTTAGTTCACGTTATATAAGTGAAATTAAATGGCGCTATAGTGCAATCACAAACAAAAGAACCTCATCCCAGAATAGCTCACGCATCTCCCCCCACACCATCCAGCTGTAACAGACAAGCAGAGCTGGTAGCCGGCGCCCCCCAACCCAACCCAACCCACGATGCATGAGAGGCATGTGCAGATGATGATACATGGCACATTACTGTGGAACCGGTGGGCGGTTAGAAAATTTTACTACTAACAGAGATACAAAAGTGGGCGGTAGGTATAAAAAGGTTGACTACCCCTAGTTTAAATGTTAACAGGAAATCTCCTTTCCTTGAAACTTGCTCATCTTCCATGAGAGGCTCAGTCCATATTCCAAGATTGGAAAGGTGTGGGGGGGAAGGGGAGAGGGACACTTCTTCCTGGAACTGAAGTATATCTTTTCCCTGAAAAATTGAGTCAGTCACAGTTGATTTAATAACCCATCTTTACACATTTGGGCTCAGCATCAAGAGCCTTTCAGCATTAACGATTTTAACAGGGAATTTTAGAAGACATGGAAAGGCTGAGTTGTACATCAGGGGGCTGCTTTGCTTTTAGTGTAATGAGTCAATGAATACCAGATACGTTACAATGGGTAGGAGTTGAAATCCTGATGAATGCATCTCTTGAAAAGTAATGTGTGTGTTTTTAGAGCAGGGGTCTCCAACCTTAGCAACTTTAAGACTTGTGGACTTCAACTCCCAGAATTCTTCAGCCAACAAAACTGGCTAAGGAATTCTGGGAGTTGAAGTCCACAAGTCTTAAAAGTTGCCAAGGTTGGAGACCCCTGTTTTAGAGAGTACAAAACTGAAATGAAGAGTGACTAATGCGGAAAAGAAGGAAGGAGTTCCTGACTGTTTCAGAGAAGGATCAAAATCTTCGTTAATAAAGCAATAATAGCCCTAATTTTAAATGTTTTGTGTGTGCATCTGTGTGTGCGTGTAGGCACACAGGCACATTAGCTTGTAGCATGCTTTCTGCTTCTTCTTTATGAAGCAGAAATGATGGGGGGAGAGCAGATCTCTTAACTGTTCTTTTGAAAGGACAAGGAAGCCATCCATATCAACGCATAGTAAAAAAACTGAACTGAGTTTTGGCACTACTCTATCTGCAGACCCAGTTATTTCTGTTTATCATAACTCTGTAACTATTTCCACTTATGGCAAAGCAGTTAAATGGTAACTTTATCTGCAATGCAGAAATCAACCGAAGCACTGCAACTTCAGTCTGCCAGCCAAAAGAGCTGTGTAAATCTTTTCCAATAGGTAGATAGGAATTTCATGTTCTGGTTGGATCCTGTCTGCTCAAATGTATGGGAATGTAAGTTATATAACTAATATAACTTTCTCATTTGTATGTGTTGCCAGCATTGTTCCAGATTGTCATGATGTGAGCTGAATGTTTGACATTGAATTTGTGCTTAATTGTACTTGAAGAGTCGAGAGACCAAAAAGAAAACTTACATGCATAGAAAGTGTTTGCACAGTCTGTGATTTGGACAAATGTAGCCTTAAAAAGAAAGTAAGATAGTTATGAAAAGGAGCTGGGAGCTTGTGTAGAATTGGAAGTGACTAAAACTCTGAAGATTTTCACAAGAGAAGAGGGACAGCAACTCCTCCCTGACCACAATTTTGTCCCTCCATCAGGTGTATACTGCAATTTTCATTTTGACTGGACAGTATATAATTTTATGTAATATGTTATTTATAGAGCCCTAAAAGTGACCTACAGACAGTATGATAGCTTTGAAATGTGTATCACTATAGAGTCCAATCCTATTTATGTTTTATCAAATTTAAGTTTCATTCTCAAACAGTGTTGGGGTGATAGGTCTCCAACATTCATGTTTGAGAAAACATTGTCTTACAATTTTGGGCAGGTTGTATTTATGAACACAACATTAAATTACTTTCTGCTAAAGTTCTAGGTTGGATTACATTGAAAAAAAGAACAACCCTGAATTAAAGAATAGTAGCATCAGATGATGTTAATATAAGATTATATTCCTAACAATGAGAAGGTGGAAATAAGCCTAGATTTGGCCACAGATCAATTGTAATCTGATGCAATTTACAGTATGAAGTAATATTCTGTTAGGATATTATTAGCTGAGTAAAATTCTGGGTAAAATTACACAATGGCATTCCAAGATCTGATCACCCAACAACTATCTTAGCATCAATTGTATCACATAAGAAATTAGAGAAGCACTTTGCTGATACCAGGGGCCAATTCATATTCAGGGATATAATTCTAGATACCAATTCATACTTTAATTATACCAAATTTCTTCAGAGAATATATGCAGAGTTCACAGGTGATCTTAAATCACATGGAAAAATCATAAAAGAGGGAGGTGTCCTCCTGAATAATCATTAGCATGAAAGTGCTAACAACACATTGAATCCTGGCTTCCAGTTGATGACATGAAGGTACTGACACATGTGCAGTAATGTTTCTCATTGTAAACAAGTCTTCTGTAATATGAGGACCAGATCTTCAGTAACTTGGAGAAGGGAGAGAATACTTGCCGCACTTTAGGCATTGAGCTCTACATGTGACCAAGCATCTAAACTGATCCCTCCTGATGACCATCTAGTATTCTAGGCCATAGTTTCTCTGTGATTTCTGGATAGGATATTTTAATCTCATCATAACAACAACAAAAAAGATTTCTTCATCTATGTCACATATACATACTTCAACATTCTGACCAGTTTCATACTAACATATTTCAAGAAGCATTTTTCTGATGCTAATAGGCTTGAATAGAATTGAGCAAATTCTGTGATTAGGGACTCATCTCCTTTGTGTTTGCATGTGTGTCTGTGTTTTCAGACACTTTAATCACTTACTTTAAACTTTTAGAAGTAGGAGTTGCTCCCATCAGAAAAGTTGCAAGAGGATTCTGTTTGTGATCCAAAAATGCTTAGCCAGATGTCTAGATTTAAAGCAAAATTTTCCTTACTCACAAATATATACAAGATTGCCTTCTTAGTTTAGTGTGTGCCTATGCGGCAGATGTCTTGAATTACAATGCAGGAAATGAATAGAACTAATTGAAAAAATTAATAATTTCAATTGTGAACTGCAGAATGTATGCTGGCCTTTGTTGCAGATAATATTTATTTATTTTTATTTTTTAAAGGTGCTACTGCTTATTCATGACAATAGAAGTCCCACATTATATTGTATATAATTTGAACACATGACAGCAGAGACACCTTCATGTCATCAACTACATCCTACTCTTCCTTCAAAAACTGGATTCTTTTTGCTTATGTTTTATTTCACTACACAAGCAAAGCAAAAAAAAAATCTGGCTTAGCCTAGGAAAGGCTGGTTACTATGGCAACTGAAGACGAAGTTATCTTTAGAGAATATTTTGTCTCTTGCTTTTAATTATTTACTAATGGTTTTGAAGAAAAAAGAGGAAATATCTATTCTTCCCAGAGAGAAGTTATTAAAATGCAACAAAATTGGCTCTTTGTGCATATTAGCTTAGAACAAAGCTTCCATGCCATATTTGAGAATTGGAGGGGGGAGAATCTGTTTATACCTGGTTGGTTTTATTTTCTTCAGTGGCTCTTTAGTCCAGTCCCTTTAATGGGGAGTCCCAGGAAGTCTCTGCAGCCCCTCTCTGTTTCTGTGTTCATTTTAGAACAGGGGTCTCCAACCTTGGTCCCTTTAAGACTTGTGGACTTCAACTCCCAGAGTCCCTCAGCCAGAGATTTTAGAATCTCTTCAATCACAGAAACCTCAAAAGGAGGAAGTCTCATTGCAATTCTTCCTCAGTAAACGAAATTTTTAAAAAATATTGCAAGAGACAATTGCACTTTGTGTAGAAAGTTTTGAAGATTAAAGTATTGCCTTTTGACAAAAATTATTGTAATCTGGTGTCATTTTTTTCCTGCTCTTTAGAGGATGGCGATTTGCTTCAGTTCCACTGGAGTGGGGTACTTAATAGAAATCCGGGAATTAAAGGCTCTCCTACTCAAACTGCAGAAGGGTTTTTCCAGCATATTAACAATTGAAATAAATTGTCTGAAGGTGGCTTTTTCGGGATTAGAGAAAGTTAGATAGCAGAGGCTATCTGTCTACTTGACTCTGTGGTTTCTTCCCCAAATCCCCAAAACTTTAACCTTAGACTATTAACTGTAGACCTCACCCCATTCTTAAGAGAGACCTCTGTGGCTCAGACTGCTAAGACAGTCTGTTATTAACACAGCTGCCTGCAATTACTGCAGGTTCAAGTCCCACCAGGCCCAAGGTTGACTCAGCCTTCCATCCTTTATAAGGTAGGTAAAATGAGGACCCAGATTGTTGGGGGCAATAAGTTGACTTTGTATATAAATATACAAATAGGATGAAGACTATTGCTAACATAGTGTAAGCTGCCCTGAGTCTTCGGAGAAGGGTGGGATATAAATGCAAATTTAAAAAAAGAGGTCTGTAAGAGGTGTGCATAAGAGCACCAGTGTGCCTACTGTCCCTGTCCTAATGTTTTCTTTTATTCATATCCTTTTCATGTATTTATAATTATGTTTACACTTGTATCTGTCATAAAATACATGTTTGACAAAAATAAAAATAAATAAATAAGTTTTTGATGGGGATTGAACAGCTGAACCAGAAGCAACATTTTAAAAGCTCTGCTACATTTTTTTTCCTGGCCATTTATAAGCCCTAAAAGTTACAAAGAAAGCTATCAAGCAATTACCATGGATAGTTTTAACTTGAATAAAGCAGATGCAAGCATGCCAAACTCAAGCTCATAAATTGAGCAAAATCCATATGCATGTCGAATAAACATAGGGAGTAGGGAGGACTCCTCTCACTGACTGCAAACATTTTAAAAAGGATGTTAACCCTAACGTTTTTAGTGGAATGATTCTTTAGCTCCTATTTAGCTCAGCGAATAGTGAATATTTTCTGCATTAAAGTAAGAAACTTTTAAAATCTTTCACATTTCATCTTTTTAGGTCTTTGGACTTTTCAACACTGGGTCACACCTTTGATTTTGAACTGAATATTTCTGCTTTTAATCTATAAAAAGATTCTATAAAAGAGATAAAATATAAGGAACAGCAATCTGCTTGCCTGGTTAAGCAACAAGTATGGGAAGACTTAGTACTCCCAGTCAACATCTATTCTCAATCACATGTAGTTTAGACCTAAACAATTGCTTAGGTTTGCAAGCTGCTTTAAATCACACATAAAGTTTAAAGCCTTTATTCTTACTAAAAACTTCGAATCTGACACTTTGAATGGATGTACATCGTGTAGATGATTGCTGATGAGAAAATTCCAGCATGGAGTTTGGTGATGAATTTCTTAAAGTCTGCTGAATCAATAAGGAGCTGTACTTCCAGAATCAAGTCCATCTAAATCAAAAAGAGGTGCAT
The DNA here is from genome assembly GCF_028640845.1 of Ahaetulla prasina. Lineage (NCBI taxonomy): Eukaryota > Metazoa > Chordata > Lepidosauria > Squamata > Colubridae > Ahaetulla > Ahaetulla prasina. The sequence goes on along the minus strand of NC_080545.1, from coordinate 66,823,733 downwards.
TTCACTCTTGTCTTAATCAGAGAATAGTCAAATATTTACTCCAGAAAAATGAAAAACAAATGCACTTGCCCATTATTAAGGAATGGAAGGCATTAATTTCTTATGATGCATTTATCTTTCTCCTATTTTACTTTGACTAATCATCTCCTTGAGTAGCAACATAGATCTCTGTTACGAGTTGTCATGGGTTAAAGATGGAAGCAGCAATGGAAGAATCAATCCATTTCATTTCTTAATTTTTCATTTTATCCAATCTTAAATGTTTTCTGAATGGTTAAAACTTTTTTTTTTGAAAGCGTTTTAAAAAACAAAAGCATTTTCCCCCTTTTTCCCCCCCTCCCTCCCAAAAAAAAAAACCCTTCCCCCCTACCTCTCCCCCCCCCCCCGGCTTCCCGGGTCAATCACAAGGTATTGTTATACATAAACCAAACATAGAATAAAATTTTCCCTTCCAATCCAAATAACCACATCCAAAGCTTTTCATCTCCCAACCCCTCCCATTACATAAAATAACTTTCTAATTATTCAAAGGCAATCTGATATTTCTTAATCTGATATCTGTTTTGTAGATAATCAATCCATTTTTCCATTCAATTAAATATCTTTCCTGCGTATTGTCTTTTAAAAACGCTGAGATTTTAGCCATCTCAGCCAAATTAATGACTTTCAGTATCCATTCTTCTATTGTAGGTACCTCTTCTTTCTTCCAGTATTGTCCAATCAACAGTCTTGCTGCTGTTATTAAATTCAGAATCAATTTAGTCTCAATCCCTGTACAATCCGTTATAATTCCCAAAAGGAAAAATTGTGGCAGGAACTTTATCTTCTTCTTCAGTACATTTTGAATAATCCACCAAATTCTTATCCAAAAGACCTTAATTTTCTTGCAAGTCCACCAAATATGAAAATATGTAGCGTCATCACAATCACACCTCCAACATTTCGCTTGGATATTAGGATACATACATGATAATTTTTTGGGATCTAAGTGCCATCTATAAAACATCTTATAAAAATTTTCCCTTAAATTCCCTTAAATTAAATTTAAAAAAAAAAAAAACTTTTTATAAGTTTACAGTGAAAAATATTCATATGGTTGCACAGATTTTATTTACAGTATATGCAAGCATTTCTGAATGCCATGTACTTCTGAACATTATTTATACTAATTATTATTTCTTTCTATATTCACCCCAATATACATATTTTAACATTTTTTTAAACTGAAGAATTACATCGTAAATTTAAAGAACTGAATTGTTAAGGATAACTGATTTGGGGACTACATATTAACCTGAAAGTGCAACCATAGTAATTATTCCCCATTTATTTGGAGAGAGCATATTCAGATTGCTTTTGCAAGAACCTACAGCTTTACTATTACTTTGCTTTTCTTTTTTCTTCCATGAGAATTGTCAGATTAAACCTACTTTTTTCTACTGGAAAACTTTTTTTTTTTAAATCTCCCAGATGCTATTGGACAAAAACCATTTTCTTCAACTCTGTAGTTATTTTGAGAATATCTTGTGTATTAAAGCCAAATTCAGCATCTTCACCCTTTTCTGTCAGGCTCATAGCATTCTACCACATTGTTTAATGTTGCATTTGTTAAATTTCCCAATTTTAACTCTAGCAGAAATAAACTGATTAGCAAATGTTGTGTGAGATTTTGCTCCCTTTATATGGGCTCTCCCCATTTGCAACTGACAATAAAACAAACATACCGTAGAAACATTTTTCCCCCTACCATATTCTATGATGTTCCCATGAACTCATCTCCAGTCCATGAGTCAAAGAGGCCTCAGTTATCCCTAGCTGTGGAATTGTTGAATAACAGTGTTTTCCTCCTTAAACCAATAGCATGCAACAGCTACAGAATGTATAAAATCTGTTAAGCTCTGGCACACGTTATGTCAAGTGATGCTTGGCAAATGGATCAAAGCCACTGGTATTGACTGTTACAAACAGGTAAGCCTCCCTCCATCTGGGCTCCAGTCAGTCTCGTGTCCACAATAGTGCTCTTGCTTCCATATAGAACTGTTAAAATAGTGCTGTACCAATGGTCTATCAGAACTCTGCAGTATTGCAAGACTGATCAGGCAGCTGTACTGGCTCAAATAGCAATATAGTGAGTTAAATGAGTGTTGTTGTTGTTGTTTTGTCAGGGCAACCTGGTCTACTCAATTATGGGATGGAGCATACTGCTTCTGTTTTTGCCTTTCAACACCAATCCTGTCGTGTCCCACTCCTCCGCTGACGGCCGGGTCAGGGAAATCCGAATCAGGCTTGCCTCTGCAGCTCTGCCCAAAGTCCTAGCAAAGTCCTCAGAGCAGGCAGGAGACCAGAAAGTGACTTCAGCACGATAAGTTCGACTTTGCCTGACTCAGAGACTGCCAGAAAGCAGATCCTTTATATAGGCCATGGGGTGTGGCTCCATGACTCAGCACTCATTAAGGCCTGCCCCTCCCTTCCTTCTGTTGCCTCCGCCTATCCAGTCTTCTGATGCGAGGGTCACTCCAATCAGCAGCTGTTGGAAATAAACTTTCCTCAGGCTCACATGCTGTGGAGGAGGGGGAGGGGTCTAGCTGCTCCGTTTGCCTGGGCATGGAGCCAGGGCTGGGGCCGGGGGGTGCTCCCTCCTCTGCAGCCTGCTTGGGCATGGAGCCAGGGCTGGGACCGGGAGGTGCCCCCTCCTCTTCAGCTTGTCTGGGCATGGAGCCAGGACTGGGGCCGGGAGGCATACATTCCTCCGTGTTCGGGAGCAGATAAGAAGGCCCCGGCTGCTGTGAGAGCGGGCAAGACACAACAAATCCAAAAGTCTTCACAGGCAGCCTTTATCAGTAAAACATAAATTTAACAGTGAGCTAAATGACACAACAGAATAATATAATATTAAAATAATGGGAGCCAATATCTCCAGATGGGTTTGTTGGTCTGTACTGTGTAAAGACAGAGTTAAAACAAGCAGAGCAAACACTTTTCTTCAGAATAGAACACAGAGAAGTTTGGAAATCCTACAAAAAGAAAGGCAGGATAGGGCAGAAAAGAATGAAAAAAAGCAGTCCTAAGGAAAAGGCTGCTTGTGCTTCATTTCCCTCTTTGATGCCAATCATTTTTATTCTCTTTGTTAACTTTATCCAACTCAGGTTATGACAGAATAGAATGTAGTAAAAGGACACATGAAGAATTTAATCTAGAGATGATGGACAGAATCTTCTCTACCCCACTCCCACTGCATTGCTGTAACAGAGTTTTCTCTGCCAGCGGAGAATGTGCTGAAATGGGAGAGCAGCCAAGCCGAGAACTCACCAATCCATCTCCCTACCATGAGCTGTATGCGCAAAATCAGGACAGCACTGTTCCCAGGGAGTAGAAAAAGTAAGAGAGAGACTAGGAATAAGAGCTGTACATTTCATGCCACTTTAGTTTTCTGCCACTTCAAGGACGAATAGCATTTTTGCAATTGAAGCTATCTGGGCTAGCCAAACCAATGTGCAGGTCCTTTATGTTTGTGACACTGAGTAAATAATTACAGAACTAATAAAAGACTTAGGTTATGTGGCATAGTACATGTATAGTCCTTTGATTCTGCCTTGATATGTAGGAGCATTGGTACACATCTCTATTTTAAAATAGCCTGCCAGTTACAAACTGTAATCACATTGAAGTGGCTAATGTGTCAGTGTCAGTGATTAGAATTTGCAGTGATATTTGCAAAGAAGCAAGAAACTGTATGGAATTAAAGAACACAGATTTGTGTCGGCCTATTATCAGCTCTTTTTTCCAGCTTTCAGCTGTTCTGCCTTTGTTGCCTCATTTCAGTTTTTTTCCGTGGCAAATCACATCTTAAACCAACAGCACCCATACACTGATATTAGAAGCATTTATTTGTTTTCAGAATGCATGGAAACCAAGCATTGACAGGGATTTAGGATGGCTCAGCCACGTGACTGAAGAGTTTTATTGCAGTTGGTAAGTATCCTCACACTGAGACAGTGTCATGGATTAAAGATCCCTATTTCAGCAGATGTTGGATTGGCACTAGAAAGACCCAAGTTCAAATGCATTTCCAGATGCAGAAGTTTGCTTGGGTGACATTTGCTTGGCTATTCTCAACCCAAACTTCCCAGAAATTTGTCATGGGGATAACGGAATCAGGGACAATAAGCATATTGCCTTAAGCTCTTGAACAAAATGTGGAATATAAATATGTATGTTTTGTACAGATGGAAGCCAAAAATAAGATAAGATAATGCTAAGTTTTCCAGAATGGTGCAAAGTTGGGATGTCTCACCCTGTTAGATGTGAGATCAAAAATCCAAGCGGTGATTGACTTGTGATTGAACTGTGTTGCCAAGCCATTATAAGAAGACAAAGTGCTTTTATTAGTGGGAACAATTCTATACAGCTACAAAACTGGCATAATCATTGTGGAGAAGATTTTTGATATGGAAAGGAGGCTGCTGAAGAAAGAACAAGAAGTGCTATTGCACAAAGCAAGGTGTGTTCCCAGAACGTTGAATACCCACTCAGAGTTGAAAATAATTCTGAGGTATTTATATAAAAAATGTGAACTATGGAAATAACCCCAGCCCCACTTATAATGCTGGTAGCATTTTGATTTAAATCACTGTAACAACCTGAAGCCCTGCATGCAATTTTAGACTTCCAATGGTGTGGCAAGAAACTGTGAGAATTTGAGGCAAAATATCTGGAAGATGCACATTTAAGTACCATTAGTTTAAAAAAAAAACAATTTAGATTATTGATGGTTTTCCCATTTGAAATTCATATATTTCCTGAATAAGCATGTGTTCTTTGTGGTTTCTAAAAAATATTAGGAGAGATTAGTCTGAAGTTATTCTGGATTGCTTTATTAAATTTTCTGGCCATGCGGCTGTTTGGCTATTTTTAACTATATGGTGACACTTAGTTAATCTTATTTGCATCCAGAACATTTCAGATACAATGAAAGGGATTAACAGTTATTTGGCAAAAATTGTCTCTCCATGAGGTGGAAAGTTACAGTTCATATGTTTTGATTATCAGAGTTGTAAAAATAGCCATAAATATTCATACAACAAGAACTGAACAAATTGCAGACAGAGCTCAAAAGTAAGAGTGCATAACTAAAAATATAAAAATGATTTATATGGGCTCATAGGCTGTGTGATCTGTTAGCCCTCAGGAGCTACATCAGCCTGTATTTGGAGAATGGAGGCAATAGATGAAGCTCAGAACACATTCTGCACCCACCACCTCTGCTGATTGATTGATTGAGATGCTGCCCATTTTACTATTGAGCGACTCTGGGCAACTTATTGAAAGCCAATCTTCTTTGCATTCTCTTGCTTGAAAATATATACATTGCATTTGCAATCATGCAGTCTCACTTTTTTAATCTACACAACCTTCACTGCTAAGAAAGTCGATAAGTCAGCCAAAACTATTAGTTTAAATCTATTGGTATTTTGAACCTTAGTCTTCTAATTCCAGTCCAAAATCATAACTATTGTATCATAGGGATTTTTGTTTAAGCACATTTAGTGCAGCACATTCATATCTTCTTTCTTTTATATGCTGAGCTGGAGGAGTTGCTGTTTAGGAATAATTTAGAGAGACAATCCCCCCTCATACACACACATTCACGTGCATGAATGCAAATATTGCATTTCAGGAAATGGGCTTTATAATATGGCTGACTTTTTTAAATTCATTCCTTCCCAAGATGAATGACAAAAGGTACCCATAACCTGAAAATATAAATCAGACCTGATTTCATGTTTGGTGTGGGATTTTTTTTGTTACAGCTCACCTATTTCAAGTGGGAAGGCAACAACACAATCAAGGCTGCAGTCTCTTGCTGTCCATATGTTTTGCATTCCAAATGATGCAAATTGTCATTTTCACACCAAAAAGCTAATTTTACAGTCTGCTGACTTCAGAATTTTTTTATTTCTAATGTTCATCTCAGCATGTAAAGGGTTTGCCTTCTGCATTAAAGCATGTGTGATGGCTATGTATCAATCCTCATTGGTGTAAGCAAGCAGAAGGGATAACTATGTGTTTCTCTCAACAGTAATGGTTTGTGGTTATATGGAAGGGAATACAGGTACTAGAAATAGTAAGAAATGTGTCTTGAAGATGACATGTGTCACTAAAGAACCCAAACATCCAGGACAAACTCGCAAATGTGAGTTTCTATAAGTTAAGACCTCCAATAATTTCTTTAGGGACCTTATTACATATTGGAGAATTAGTAACCATCCATGCAAATCCCAGCATCCACATTTGTTCAGAAATATGAACTTTATAAGCCAAAAGATCAATTTGTGTTGTACATTAAAATCTTGAAATACCTGGGATATTGTAAGAAGGCCAAATTTAGCATCATAAAAGCAATGTACCTTGAATTTAACAATTTTAGAATCTGATTTTTAATTTTTAAATATTGAGTTAAGCATATTCATGGAAGGATAAATTTACTTGTGGATATTAGCCACAAAGGCTATATGTAATCAGTAAATTCAGACATATCATCCCTCTTAATCAGGGGTGAAATCTAAAAATTTTCCCTACCGGTTCTGTGGGAATGGTTTAATTGGTGGGTGTGGCTTGGTGGTCAGGTGACTGTGTGGGCGTGGCCAATAACAATACATAATAAAAATAATAAACAAAGAACACAAAACAATAAGAGGTACCAAAAACCAATTTTCACACTACACACACACAACACAACTGACTCACACACAATGTAAAAGCAGCTGTACTTCACCCCAAATGGCCCCTGCAACAAGCAGGAACGTCATACAGCCACAAAAAGCTCAAAAACCAACTTTTACACTTTACACACACACTCAACACAACACAATACAACTGACTCACACACAATGTAAAAACAGCTGCACTTCACCCAAAATGGCCCCTGCAACAAGCGGGAACCTCACACAGCCACAAAAAGCTCAAAAACCAACATTCACACTTTACACACACACACAACACAACTCACACACACACACACACACACACACACAAAATGCCACATACTGCTTTGTGAGATTTTGTGTATTTGTGTAGTTAGAGTGAAACACTACAGACACACCAATTCTCAGAAAGCTGCACAAATATTTCATTTTATTATTTTATTTTATTTATATTTTTTAGATTAGGGGTCTCCAACCTTAGTAACTTTAAGGTTTGTGGACGTCAACTCCCAGAGTTCCTCAACCAGCAAAGCTGACCTGTTTTAGATAAAAGCAGCTAAATTTAAAACTTCCTTAACTTTAAATTGCTGTCTAAAAAAAAAACTCCTTAAAAAACCCAATTAACTATTTTTTAAAGCTCCCCCCACCAGTTACTTACCGAATTGGAAGCAGGCAGATTGAGTTGCTCACCGAGGAGATGGATTGCAGGCAGGCGGATTCAGTTGCTAGCTGATGTAACTGATTGCAGCAGTTGCATCAGCTAGCTTAGCGAGCCCAAAAGAAGCAGCAATTAGGCAAGTGGGGATAGGGCAATTGCATGGGCATGGGCAGGGGCTGTTGTAAGAGGTTGTAAAAAATGATTTTAAAAGCCTATGATGATCAGGCAACTCAGCTGGGATCGCCAGAGGAAAAAAAGCTTTTAAAAGGCTCTTCTGATGATCCCAGCTGAAGTTGCCTGATCACCAGAACCTCTTAAAAGGATTGTTTTAAAACCTCTTCGGCAGAAGAGCTTGTAGAAAACATGTTTTTTAAATGTTCTGGCGATCAGGCAACGCAGGTGGGATCGCCAGAGGAGCTTTTTTTTAAAAATTTTTTTTACAATCTCTTCAGCTGAAGAGGTTGTTTTTTTAAAAAAAACTTTTAAAGGGTTCTGACGATACCAGCTGAGCTGCGCGATCATCAAAGGCTTTTTTTTACTTTTAAAAGCATTTTTTTGGTTGAAGAAAAAATGCTTTTAAAAGTTAAAAAAAACTCTGATGTTCGCATGGCTCAGCTGGGGCAGTGGACGGGGCCAAGGATTTTTGCTATCGGTTCTCCAAACCACCCGCCACCATCACTATCAGATCAGGTGATCCAGTCCGATCCGGGAGCATTTCACTCCTGCTCTTAACATAAATTGCCATGGAGCAACTATGGAAGAGGAATTTTGATTTGGCAGCCTTCTCAGATATGAAATCATCTATTGTCAACATGCTCCTATTTCTGATGACTTCCAGAATCCTTCCTCTGCTATGTTCAGAATGAAACCAGAAATTATTACTCTTCAGCCATTCCTCAAACTATAGACGAAGAAAGCAATCACACAAAACCTCCTTCAGCATGGAAGACAGATCTGGATGCTATGGATATGGTGTGAAAGAATCAGACCTCTCAGGTAAACCAGAAAGGAAACACAACTAGAAGAAGAAATTCTACTTTATTGTAAGGCTACATCAGCATAACGTTGCAAGTCTGAAAGTACAAATTTCCCACTCCACTTTTAACTGCTTGATCAATTGTGGGGGGGGCTTCCTAAATTTCTTTCTATATTAAGCTACTGTGCTCTGCCCTCTCTTATCTGATTGTTTCCTAGGCAGCATCTCTTCCCTTCATCCTCCAACATCATCCATATATTCCATTGCAGAAAGAGATTTGTTAATTGTGAAGTGCTTCACACGTGTTCAGCCCACTGATCCCATGACAATGAAGTATATGGACCTTTGATCTGATGCAGAAGAGTCTTCTTTGATTTTGCCCCAGTTTCCATCTATTTGGGCTAGTAGCCTGAGATTCCCCTAAAGTTAATGATTTAAAATAACTGTGATACTATAGCAGTATAGCACTGAGACTTATATATACTTATTTCATAAGTATGAAATAAGTTTTCATACTTATGAAATAAGTAAATTTATTTTACAGCCTCTCTAAGCAGTTTACAGAGTCAGCATATTGCCCCAAACAATCTGGGTCCTCATTTTACCCGTCTCAGAAGGATGGAAGGCTGAGTCAACCTTGAGCAGGTGAGATTTTAAGTGCTGTACTGCAGCTAACTGTCAGATGAAGTAGCATGCAATACTTCACTCTAACCACTGTGCCACCTCAGCTCTTATTGTGAAACTGTGACATTAGCTATTGAGCCCTGCATTGTTCCCTATATATCTTTGGAGAGCATTGCAACAGTGCTAGGGTACAGCGCAAGGTTCATATGTTCATAGGACATTTCCAACAATGATGCCTTAATCGGTCTCAAATTGATTTCAAATGGCATAATATTCCCCACCTCAGTACCATTCAGATATGATGTTCTGTAACTTCCATAATTTCCAGCCAATCTGTCTGTTTATTTATTTATTTAATTCGATTTTTATACCGCCCTTCTCCCGAAGGACTCAGGGCGGTGTACAGCCAAAAAGCCAAAAAGTAAAAAACAAACAATACAATATACAATTTAAAATACAAATTAAAAAACTGTTTACCTGTTGAGGTAAACTGCACTGAAACAGCTGATTATAGACTATCAGCATTATGTACCTTTTAATTCTGTCAGTAAAGAAGGCACTGGTTACTTTTAAAAATCGTAGAGTTGCCACTTGCCCTTCTTCAAAATTTGAACATTAGTAATCCCTCTGGTGTATATCTTAAATGGACAAGTGTGAGTTCTGACCACATAATTTGATGGAAATTAATACCTGCAAATTATGTTAGATACTGCCAAATTTTTCAGATATTTTTCTTTTAATCTTCTGCACTCTTCTGCACTCTTACTTCTTTAAAAGTCAAATAAGAAGCTAAGAAGGAACCCTCTAAGTAATCTGGATGTCTACTGCAACTGTATAAAACTGGACAGAAGATTCATAGCCGAAGCACCTCATCTATAATTTTGTTAGTTCTTATACACACATTTTGTTGATATAATAGGCTGAATTTGGAGATGTACAGGAGGCTGTACAATAAGATGAAGGGTGGAAATATGTGTGTGGGAGGGGAGGGGGGTGTTTAAATAGAATGTTCCAGAATGTGAAAGTCGGCAACTGAACTAGCTAGTGGAATCACTAAGGGGGAAATGATAGTGATCAGAAAAAACAAAGTACAAGGTAGGAAATAAGGTGCATATGAAAATGTGTTTTCCTTCAAGTAATTAGCAGAATTGAGTAACTGTAAGGAAGTTACAATTCCTTACCCCCTCTAGCCCTCCCAAATGTTTTTTTCCATATCATTCCAGGTCATGTTTGTTTCTGAGGAGATGCATCCAGCCACTCTTTGTATTTGGGGCCAGAGGGCTCCTCCTCATCCTCCTCCTCCTCCTCCTCCTCCTCCTCCTCCTCCTCCTCTTCTGAAAATGCTAGAAATGGATTTGGTTTTGCACCATAACAGCTCCCCATATATTATTTTTTAGCTGAAGATATTTTAAATGTAGGACATGGATTTGATTCACTGTTGTATATGGACAGAGTTATATGACTTGACTAAATGATGTAGGAAACTGTTCTTCAGGCTGTAGTCCTTGATAATCCCTTGTGGAATAGCAGGCAAGCTTGAATGCCTTTCCTCAACAGAAGAAGAAGCAAGTCACTCAAACCCATAATAATGTGCCATAATAATTTATCACAATGTGATTTAGCACTTCCATTTGCATGAAAGCATTACTTAGGAGTATTCTCAATTTCCCATCTGTGCCATACATCTTCCTGCTTGTCACCTATTTCCTTATGGGACTCTGGAGTTGGGAATGATGACCAATGGCAAAGTTTAGGGCAAAACAATCCAAATACTTCTTGCTGAAAGAAAAAAAAATGGACAAAGCTAAAGAGAAATTCAGGAATTCAGCTATCCATTTTTGGGAGGTTTCTGCTCAAAATAAAGTTTAGAATCTAACATCAAGAGAGAAATTCCAAGAATAAAGTCTGCCGTTTTGCTCAGTTATACTTTACTAAGGTGTGTTGTTAAATTGAGGACTCGACAGCAAACTCCATCTGCTTTAGGAAGCAATGTGCTTTTCTCAGGCAACGACAGTGGCAGCAGCATTTCCGTTGTTGCTCCTCTTGCTACTATTATTATTTCAGATTGCCGCCATCATAATGTTTTTTGAGAACCCTCTTGCTTGTAATTTCCTCTTCCTCAATATTTCCTCTTCAGTATTGAAATATTCTGTTTCTAAACTCCAGTGGAAAAGAATTGGTTGATTAGAAAATAATGCAAAGGAGAGGGGAAACACAACATGAGGGACAAATTATTAGAATGAGGGGATGTTAAGAAAATAAAGATGAAAGAAAAGGAAAGAAATTAATGAAATATGAACACAGAAGTATTAAAATATAGAATAATCTTCAAGAGAATGAATGGAAAATAGAGAAGAAAAAATTATATATAGAAATATATATAATTATTAATAATATATATAATTATATATACACCACACAGCATGAATAAATGAGATGATACCTCCCGCCTACCAGCCTACCAGCATAATCCTACCAGCAGACAAGGGCAACGCCATGGTGGTTATGAACACATCTGACTACCAAACCAAATTAACCACTCCAAGACTCCACATACAAACCCCTAAACACAGACCCCACCACCTACCTAGAAAAAACCTCTAGATCCAAAATAAAAGCCTCCCCCATCAGCAAAGAAATCCAGCAAAGAATCATACCCAGAGAGAAATCATCCAGATGCCCTAAGCTCTATGGTCTCCCCAAGATACACAAAGAAGGAATCCCACTTAGACCCATAGTCCTCTCCATAGGCTCACCTCTACAAAATCTAGCCAAGTTTCTCACCAAACAACTACAGCCCTCTGCAGAATCCATCACCTCACATGTAAAAAACTCATTCCAGTTCATAGAGATCATAAAGAAACAAAACTTACAGCCCAGCCATCTACTCGTGAGCTTCGATGTCATATCCCTCTTCACCCAAGTGCCAATCAAAGAAGCCTTAACAGCCATCCAAAACAAATATAACACCCCCAAGCACATTCTAGATCTGACCATTGAAGAACACAAGAACTCAGTCAAAAAAGAGGAACCAACTTCTTCTCTGGTCCAACACCTTAAAGCCACAGGACATGATATTGACTTTAAAAAGATCAGAACTATCGCCAAAACTGAACACTTTAACAACAGAATAATCAGAGAAGCCATCGAGATAGAAAAATGCCCATATAGCATGAATAAAGGAGATGATACCTCCCGCCTACCAGCCATTTGGAAACCCGCCCTTATTGACAAACGTGTCCCTAACATGAGGAATGACTCCAGACCCACATTCACGAGGGCCACACAGGATGTCACCACCACACATCCACCCAGAAAGCAGACTCAAACCCACACCGATTATGAAGCACAACCAAGGACCAGAAGCCAGACTGCAGCTGCAACATTAGCCATTTCAAACCCCTCCAATCCATGCATGCAGCAGACTGACACCCACCATGAAGATGTAGCACGACCACGACCACGAAGCCAAACAACAGCAATGCATCTCACCAACTCAAATCCCCCTGCAACTCAGACTAATCTGAGCACAACCAAACCCCCACCCAAACAGGACACACCCCCAGCCAATCAGAGCACAAAACCCCCCCATCCAATCAGAACACAACCAAGCTCCCACCCAATCAGTTCAAACCCCCACTAGCAGTTAAAAGGAAGAAACAGCTGCGATCACACATTGCTCCTAGAAGCACGAAGCTGAAGCCTGAAGATGACGAATGAGACTTCATCAAAACGTCGCCAAGACACTTCTAATTTTACGCGGGAGAAAACCCGAATAACCAAAGACCTACATACAAACACCTGTGAAAACCTCAGAAAACAAATATATACATATACATACATACATACATATATATATATTTATATATATATATACAGTATATATATATTTATGAAGATCTTGGCATCTTTGGGTCTTTTCCCATGTAAGGTTGAGAGTATCTTGGCGACGTTTCAACAAAGATACTTTTAACCCAACTCTTTTTTTTTTGCCCACAGAAGCTCAAAGCCGAAAGCACCAGCCTGAAGATGATGAGTGAGACCTCACCGAAACATCGGCAAGATACTCTCAACCTTACATGGGAAAAGACCCGAATATGCCAAGACCTACATACCTATACCCGTGAAAACCTATGAAAACAAATATAGATAGATAGATAGGTGATAGATAGATAGATGATAGATAGATAGATAGATAGATAGATAGATAGATAGATAGATAGATAGATAGATAGATAGATAGATAGATAGATAGATAGATAGATAGATAGATAGATAGATGGGGCAAAATCTGCATAAGAAAAATATTTTAAATGTATATGGAGATGATAGGTGACAGAGCAAGGAACAGCTAAGATCAAAAGAGGAAGAAAAAAGACACAAAGATATACAGGCCCTGTAAGATGTGGCAAAGTGTTATGACAATGAAAAGATTGAAGGAAAGTTTTGAAGAATGGAATCAGAAAATAGTAGTCATATCAACAATGTCAGTAATGATGACTGCTTCTATGGAAAGACTATATCCAAAAGTGGTTATTGAAGAAGCACCAAATGTAGAACAAATTTTATCTGACAAGATACAGATATTATTGAAAGTAGAATTATGAGAGGCCATGAGACTGAATTTAAAAAAGAATGTTTCACTCGATCTACAAAAGAAACTGCCAGAGGTTTTAAAGTTTAAAAGAAAAATACAAATGACAAACTAAGAAAGTGACCTGGATACAGTATTTTTTTTTCCTTTGGGATTTACAAAAGAAGCTTGTTAAAGCTTTGAAGAACTCTGTGCAATGGGACGAAGAAGAAATAACAAATCAAATCCTACAACAATATTTGAGTGAACTAAAGCTTAAGACTGCTAGAAGTAAAAGGACAGAATATAAAGTTGGTTGATCTGATGAAGGCTAAAATGAGATTTTATTATTTCTGGCTATCTCTTCTGCTGACACCATGACTGAAAAAGATGATGCTTTATGGATTATAGATAAGAGATGGGATATGGGATATGGTATGACGAGATAACTGTTTGTAATTTAGAGAAGATGAAGAGTTACAAAATTTGTTTATATTTGTGATGTAGGCTACAAGTCAGTTCTATACTCTTATATTCTTACTTTTCCCTTTATTCTCTTTTTTCTTTCTTTTTCTTTGCATGTTTTACTCTGTTCTATTGTCTTTTATTTAAGTTTAGCTCATATTAGATTTTATTATTAAAATCAAATTTCTTAATAAACATTATGCATATAAAGACAAAAGAGTGAAGAAGTTTAAAATACAAAAAAACAATTGTATTTGAGGGCTGATGCTTATATACCATATTTTTTGGAGTATAAGACACAGCTTAGTTTTTGGGGAGGAAAATGGGGGAGGGGGAATCTGCCTACCAGGTATTCATCTGGCTAGCTTCTAAGTCTGGTCAGCTTCGGCATATTAGTTTGCTGGTTTTTATCCCCTGCTTGGGGATAAAAAACAGCTTCTAAAGCACAACTGATCTTTGGAGAGAGAGGCAATAAGAAAAGCAGGAAAACCACGGAGATTGCTTCACTTGCTAGCACTTCATTAGGGCTGAAAAGTCAGAGGGAGCAGGCAAAGTGCTTCACTCGCTAGCGCCTCGTTAGGGCTGGAAAAAAGCTTCACAGCTGAGAGTTGGAGGGAGCAGGCAAAGCTTGATTGCTTCACTGAAAAAAAGCTTAGCACAGAGATCGCTTCACTCGCTAGAGCCTCCTTAAGGCTGAAAAATAGCTTCGAAAAAGAGTATAAGACGCACCCAAATTTTCAGCCTCTTTTAGGAGGGAAAAAAGTGTGTCGTATACTCTGAAAAATACAGTAATCTTGTTTATTTTAAAAAAAGCCGAAGGAAAAATAAAAAAGAATACATTTTCTGACCAAAAGTAATTGTACAATCCTGGAAAATTCTTGAAGTTGCCAAAATGAGATGGGAGGTTGAATGCTCTGGAGCAATTAGTTGACATTTGCAGAAATGGGTCCAGGTTTTCCATAATCTGTGCAAAATTAGATTTCATATAGTCTATGCATCATCTTGTGATATGACATTTCTACATTACTCAAGCAAAGCATTTACATTTAACTTGCCCTTTGTTCTGTGAGTTTAACAAATTTATTTTTATTTTGCTTTGTGCATCCCTTTCTCATTAATAGTTAGATTAATAAATGGAGCCTGCTGAAATATGAATTCAAGTTCTTACAATGTTTTTTGAAAGGAAAAGGAATAAGCCCTTGGCCATCACTTCTTATTTTAGAACAGAGCTCATGAATTTTAACCAAATATTGTCATGTTGAGTATTAATATACAATTATGCAAAAAACAACCATAATGTCGCTGTTGAAAATTAGATTCCGTTGCCACTTCTATAATCGGGGGTGACATTTTTAAAAAAGACTCATGACCTAAGATTCTTGTTGCTATAGCAATAAGTCTGTTAAGGGGGAAGAGCTAAAGGTAAGTGTGCACGTGTATATATATTTCAGGGAACAGGAAAGTGTTGGTTGGCTATCATGTTTCCTGAGTGTAGTACCTTCTTCTCTGCCGATTAGCTTAAAATATGTGACTTCTCTTGCCATGACTGAAACAATCTGCCTTCATCAGCATCTTTTCCTATTGTAACAATGCTGGTGGGAGATGCAAAGATGTTTCCACTCTCAAAAATCCAATCATATACATATCTCTCATTGTGTCAAAAGGCAAAGATGGGCACTTATATGAAAGTGCTATTTCCTGCGCAAACATTTCAGTGTTCACAATTTTATAAAGACTGATGCAACTCTACTAACAAATGCTGGTATCTATCACGGTCAGAGGGCCACAACCAGCACGGGAGTGGAACATCTGGAAATTCAGTGTTAACAGAAGAGGGTCAAAGTAGTAAACTTTTCCCCTATTACTGCCCTCAATACTGAAGGCCAGCCTTTTCTGTTGACAAAAGGCAATTGAAGGGTGCTATATATTACGGGTCACCAACCTTTTGGACCTCAGGGACCACTAAATTCATAATATTAAATCCCGCGGACCAATAATATGATCTGCCTAATGACTGTCTGGGTAGTCATGGCCAACTCGATGTCACTCACATCGAGGGGTGCCTCACCTACCTCTACTCACCCCTCCCCTCCTAGCCACTTCTTGCCTCCCCGCCCAGGCTCCTTAGGACCCCAACAGGAAGCAGTTGTTGGACTAAGGAGCCACCATAAGAAAGAGTTGGCAAAACAGCTGGCTTAGTTCAAATTGGATCTGACCGAAAAGGAGGCTCAGCAGAAGCACCTCGCTGAGAACTAGGAGCATAGGCTTTCCAAGCAGAGGGAAGACCTGCAGGAGTGCAAGGCCAAGTACTGGCACCTGGAGGCTCAGCAGGCTGAGATGGTCGCCAGTTCCAGGCCATGAAGGCAGTCCCACTGGAACAAGGCTCTCTGCCTCTTCGCCACCAGCGGTGCTTCTCTCCAGCCTTCGCCCAAAGCTCCACACTAGGAAGCTAAAGCAGACCCCAAGTCAGAATTTCTTTTCCCCTCAATCCACACAAGAAGACCCTGAAGGGGGAGACTCTCTGTAGCAACACAAACCTTTATTGCACATATTCATCCCAGGGGCTGTAGTTTGAGGACCCCTGATTTAGTGCAATATAAAAAATGCAAATAATTTTTCTGGGGACCACCAAAATTTTCTCGTGGACCTCCAGTGGTCCATGGACCACCAGTTGGTGACCGCTGCTATATATAGCTGACAACCAGGGATCGTCTGCTTTCAGAATGGCTCCAACAAGTCTTACAAATCTGTTTGGTATTTTTGCTGTGACAAATTAAATGGCTTATTTTTCTGAAAATCTATCCAGTTGTAACCTTTTGTCAATCATGTTAGTTGTTTACATGTTTTTCCATTACATTTATTACATTTATTTGAATGAATGTGGACTTCTCACGGTTATGTTGGTGTACTTGCCTCCAGTCTGGAAGTAGTACTAAAGGATGCCAGCATGCTTGCTTTGCCCTTATTGCTGAGAACAATGGTCCACAGAAATGAGACCAGCCATTGATGCCGTCCTCCAAGATTTAATAACTGCTAGGAAGTTGAATGGCAGATTGCCCCAAAGTCAGCTGCTGGCAAAAAAAAAAATCCACCATGGTGGCTTATCTCCATAAAAGAGGAGGCAATGTGTGATTAAAAAAATACTAGACCCATAGTTTTAAAACTTGATGCTCAGATAGCCAATCTTTAGAGGAAGTACTCTCTCTCTTGGATCAAACCCTTGAAGAAACTTTTGTTCCCATTGGTTCAAACTGATCTGTGGAGTGGATAGATAGATGGATGTAAGTAAAACAAAGAACCTCTCCTCTACTTCTTTACTGATAAACTACCACTCAACCTGAAGACCAAGTATTATTTCTAACCCCGATATTACCAGTACAATGGAATTCATGGGGTGAAGTAGGGTTTCCTGCTCCACAACTCCCATTACCTGTGACTTTTTCCAGAATGGTAGAATAAGTAGGGACAGATATTTTTAAATATATGTTCAGATGTTGTGTTCTTCGGTAACTGGCCTGTGATTATTTGATTACATGTCATCAAGTCAATGTCTTAGAAATTACATAGATTTTCTGCTTATTGAAACTAGCTTTTCAGGTCTTCCAATGATGCATTCATCATTGTTGTAATTAAGTCCATCCATCTTATTGCTGGTCACCATCTTCTGCACTTTTTCTTCTGTCTTTCCCTTTGCCAGTTCTGAACTAAAGAAGCTTCTTGGATGAGCAGTGAAATATTCAAAATTCAAAATATTCAAAAAGCAGTGAAATATTTTGAGCAGTGAAACCTCAAAAAGAATTTAGTCACCTTTTGGAAAGCACCTTTGGATGCCTCTCAAAGGTTATTGCCATTTCAGCAAGGTGGCTATTCCCTTGTCTGTCAGAGCTTTAAACCCATCAGAGATCTATATCCTGTGGTCTCTTCACGAGGAGCATGATTGCAAGCCCTCACCTTGTCTGGCAAGATGTACTTATTGATTCTTCTTTCCCCTGGAGTTGTTGGCTCTGCTCTTCATGAAGCTGTCTTCAGTTCTCCATTTCTTCCCTGGAAGTTCAACTATTAAGTCCACATTTATTTTATAGAGCATGCATCTAATAGAATTAACAGCTTACTCTGATCCTTCCAGCTGCTCCAAACCCTCCAGTTGCTACAACATCATTTCCCCAATTATGAACTTAATTCTTGAATTCTAAATTCTTACAGAACTCAAGTCATGTGGATTTCCATTATCCCAATTGAGATCTATTTTGTTATACTAAGAAGTGCTTCCTGATTTCTCCAGCCAAATTTTCTCATGATTAACTTTGTCCATGTACTTTTTTTGTCTACCATATTTCAAAACATATTTTAATCTTTTGGTTTTTTTGTTTTTTACATTTTATGCAGTATATTCAGCACTTTGTACACTGAAAATGCTTAACATTTAACAGGGTTATAAATCACATGTCAACTTGCAAAGCATCCCTGATTTTTTTTGTGGATACGAAAAGCAGGCGGAACGAATGTGAGGAGCAATTATTGGTTTGCAAGTATTTTTGATTTTCTGACTTCCTCCCCCCCTTCAGTTTCGTTTTAGAGAAACTGAAAGCAGAGCGATACATCAAAGGGAGCTTTGCTGTTGAATCGAAACTGAATGGAGATTTTATCTTATTGTGTTTGACTGTGGACTGTTGGATTATATTACGCTGTTTAAGTACGTTACAAGGGGATTCTCAGCAGGAATTTTGTTATGGAGGTTCTTTCAGAAGAATGGGTTCGGGACGTTATACAGGACTACACAGAAAGAATGTATTTAATTATTCAAAAATACAAATTGATAAAAAATGGGGACATTTTGGATGAGAGTTTGGAGCAAATTAACCAGTGCAATTATTCGGAAAATGGAATGGAGGATATACAAATAAAAGTGGATAAATATGAAGATTTGATCGTGAAGAAACAAGGTGATCTAAAGAAGTTTTCTTTAAATAGTTTGGATGAGCTGCCTGAATTTGTGCTACAGGAGATTGTCCTCAAATGGAAAAGACTCACAAGCTTAATGTTTCCCAAGAGTTCTCTTTTGGACTGATGGAATATCGGCAGTAATTTTTGGATTTCTGGACATAAGGAATTACTAGGAAATATTGTGATTGACTTTTTAAAAGGAGTAACGAAGGAAAGACAGAGATTAATGCACCAAAAAAATGGCAAGAGACAATAGTATTATTTTTGAAACAAGGTTTTTTTAAAATATTAATAGACAAAAATATTTGTGTCCCCGAAAGAATTATATGGTTATATGGTTATAGAAGCTATAAGGGAGATATTCTCTGAATTGGATTGGATTTTTACGTTTTAGCTGGTTTTAAATATTTTAGGATTAATTTGTTCTACTGATTTATATATTTTATTATTGTTTATTGTTAATTTTTTGAAGGATTTGGTTATGTAAGGAGGAAGTCAGAGCTAGAGAGGGAGAATTGGTATAATAGTTTTGGGAAAAAAAATTTTTTTTTTAGCATATGTTTGTTTTATTTTTAACTATACCTTGTGTTTGTTCCGGGAAGCCAGGGGGGGAGGGGGAGGGGGTTTGTGAAGGGAAAGGGGTTGGGGGGAAAGGGGGGAAAAAAATTTTGTAAAACTTTTTGAATAAAAAAAAAAAAAAAGAAGATTTTACAGTAGCCTTCCTCTGCCACGCCCACCAAGCTACACCACGCCCACCAAGCCATGCCCACAGAACCAGTAGTAAAAAAAATTGGATTTCACCACTGTCTACAACTATACGGTTCTGGTGAAACATTTACAAAAGTGATAGTAAAAGACAATGGAGGAAATCACATCCATCAGTTTTTATTAAAATAATATTTGACATTGCCTATTTTATTTTATTTTTACTTTTTTGAAAGGCATTTATAATCCTCTCTTTTTCTTTCTTGAGCTCACATATATGGGGTGATCTCGCCCTTCATTTTAACCTTACAGTGACAATAATATCATGAAGTAGGTAGACTGAGAGTAACCCTGCCACTCTCCATATCAAAGTCTGGGAATTTGAATCTGGATTTCCCTGGTTCCAAAATTCAACGAATTATAGTAATATAGCTGGATCTGTGTGCGTATGTGTGTCCATGTGCATTGACTCATGTACTTGGCAAAGGGAGTTGAAACAAAATGCATATGGTAGGAGGTAAGTGCCCTTCCCCCAAACATCTGTCACTACACTACATCATTTGTGCTTTTTTTTCTTTACAAAAAGCATTGGCACTGGAGTGTTGGCATTGAAGCTGGAACTGAGAGAGAAAAATGCTTCCAGCCATTGCAGAGATGGCAAAGAGAGTAAGGATTTCTCCATTTTTATCGTTTTAAAAATGAGACCCTATCCATGACTTTATATAGCACGAAGAACACTAAATCTGATTGTTCCAGTCATGTTAGTTTGGCCTTGACTCTTCACAGAGAAAAAAAGTCAAAATGGTATTATCACAAACAACATTGTCTCATGGTATATTTCTTGCTGGATTGGGAAGTAAACATGCCTTTGGCAATGCTCCTTCTTTATTACAAGATAGAGGCATCAGGCTTTCCAAGAGAACTGTGCTTTCAACCTCTTTCAACCATGGTGGTTGTGAGGAAATGTAAAAGAAAAGGCAATTTATTTAGAAACTGAGGCTACTGTTCCTCCTAGCCAGGAAAGAAAGTCAGCTGACATGGGAAAACTCCAGATCTAGAATAGCAAGAAATATTCTATGAGAATATATTATCTCAAAACGTTTGCTTTTATTCTCATTCTGTTATTCTGTAAGCAAAAGGCTGGCTGACATGAATGTTAGGAATTCAAGTCCGTCATTTTTATTTATGTCTGATACATATTTTCCCTCATGCTTGGCTAATCATGTGTGGCATTCTTAAGTTAACATGAATCCCAAAGGTCTTCAAGAAATTTTCAAAATATTTGTTTTTAGGCCTATACTGACGTTAATCCTAAACCAGCATCAGAAGATACATAGTCTGTTTCCCCACCATGTAATGAATGTCTGGCTCATATATGATGAACATTACTTCAGGGAGCATAGAGCAGTGCTTGTAAGAAATATTCTTTTGAAGAATTAGTTGTAAAGCTGGCTACTCTTTAGTTCCATAGAAGAAGCCATTCCAGAAAGGAATTTTAAAAGCAATTGAAGTTGCATTGTGATAGAATGCAACTATGTAAAATGTGTGCCTTCTTTTGAACCAGCACTAGATGAGTTGGTTTTTCAACCAAGAACTTAGCACTATAGTCCCAGTCCATGATAATTGCAGACTAGCTGCAAGTGAAATATGCAAATAGCATCCTCACCTTCATCAAAAGGATTTTTAACAATAATTTTTAGTTCAGTGCCCTGCCTTATTTGGCTCTTCAAGCAACTGTTTACTCTAGTTCATTGGCACGGATGGGCCATCCCTGTTTGAGGTGTCATCTGCAGATAGCCCTCAAAAATGTGTCTAAGTAATTACATTCACTGGCTGAACAACAGTTCTATACACAATAGGAGTAACTTCTTTTTAAAATTGAATTATTTTCTTTAAGCACATCAAAATACAATTGTATGTGAATAAATAAGAAAATCAAGTATGGATATTTACCATATGACAAAATGAAATACCTTTAAAAATGAAAATGAGAAAGATGTTCTTCCGATGAGAAAGAACTAATATTCTCAGTTCCTAATTAAATTATGTAACATTAATAATAAATCAGTGCATCTATTTACTTTACGTGATCTTAATTAAAATTGGTACATTTCCCTATCACCTTTGGAAAATACATAATCTTAATTAAATAAGATTGTACATTTTTCATTCCCACGGAATTTTAAATTACTATCTAATAAATTAATAAATTACCACTTACACTTCTAAAATCCTAGAAAACCTGCTAGATTAATACATCAATCCCTCAAATGGTATTTGACAAGCCAAACAGCCTTCTTCAGGGCTTGATCAAGCCCATGTCTCTTAAAAATTGGTTCATAAGTAACATCATTCCTAAGACCCTAATTAGTCATGTCCCATCTATCCAGAAATTTTTAAAAACTATGGTTCATTAGATGTTACTGGACTACAACTCTCAGTTTCTGTATTGGCCGTATGAACAAGACTACTAGCATTCATTCAGCAGCATTCAGAGGACCATACAATCCATAATCATGTTCAAGAGTTAGATATATACAGTATCTAGTATTTGCAGTACCACACAGGATGATGCTTGTCCATAATTCTCAAATCAAGAGCAATTTCTTCTGCCAAACAACTTGGATCAGTATTAAATTGTTGACTGATTGGCTGAATGAATTAATTATTTCTCACATGTCTCCCCTATTCTTCTATAAGATAAAGTAACTATATAATATATTCAGCCAATCTAGATTTCTAATACATTCTACTGCTCTTTTTGTACAAACCTAGTTCATGCAAGCACATATATAAATCTACATTAGAGTGTCTTTAGGTACCAGTTTTTTCACTTTGTAGTTAGGTGCTGTTTCCTGGACATAGTTCACAACTTGCTTGTTCGTTTACTGATTGAGTGACTGATTGCTAATTGATTGCAGTTATATACTTTTCTCTGAAACTCAAGGTACAGGATTTCCTCTCTTCTTTCATCACCAGAACAGTGAGATAATTTGGGCTAAAACAGAATTATTAGCTCAAAGTCACCCATAAGCTCTGCAAGCAAATTTAGGACTTTGTGATCCAAGTCAACAACCAATGGACAAGACACATGTTACTGTACATATCCATCAGCATGGCACATTGGACAGAAACACCAATAAAGTACCTCAAGGCAGTCCAGATATGAATAATCTCAATGTGACATATGAAACATTGCAAATATAATAGGATTGTAAATTGTATATTGGCAGCTGGTTTGGCATATGTCTTGGAAGTTAGGGTTTTGGATGAAGGTTGGAATCACGCAATCAGAGTTAGCAAGCTGTCTGTTATATTCAATCTGCAGATTATCCTCCAGTATGCTTGTTTCCACAAGCTTTTGGTTTTTTTTAATTCTTTACAGTAAGCTAAATTCCATTTTCTGGCATATAGAACTTGCAACATGTGGGTGTATTCAGGCTTGTTAATTGGACACTGCCCATCTAAGATATTATTTTCATCTCTGTGTGAGGAAGTTGATATTTGTGTGTTTGCATGCTTGCATATGCTGTGTCCAGAATGCCTAATGAGTTCACATCAATTAGTTGTTTAAAAAACACCTGCATTGTGCAGTTTATCTGATTAAACCTGTATCCAGTTATACCATCACTTACTTACTTTCGTCCTCTTTCTTTTATAAATACAAGACAAGTAAATGCTACTGCAAGTGAGTGTGTGTACACACATATCCATCCAAACCTGAAAGCCAGGCCAGGATTAAGGATAACATGTGCAAACATGTTTGAACATTTGAGAAGGTGGTTTCATCTTTACATAAGGTCACCTTGATAGCAGTTAAGACAGAAAAGGGACGGGTTGTGGGGGATTGTTTTGTCTAGTTGTTTGGTTTTTAGATTCTAGCGAATCTAAAGGGAAGGGGAGAATTTATAAATCTAAAGCAAGCCTTTGAGAGAAGATGCCTCTGCTGTCAATCATTGATTTGAGACTTGATGTGTGTGGGCACAGTCTACAGTGTATCAACATAAGCTTGAAAGCAATGCATCATTTATATTAATGCACCTAGTTGCACACATTTATTATTTTGATTCCGGCTCAATATAACTAGTAGATTGCACTGCTTTTTAGAAATGGGAAAAAACAGAAAAGTATCATCAAAATAATGACTATGTTAATGGGGAAAAAAAGATTCTGATATTAGTGGAATGATGTTAGTGGGCAAAAAAAGATTTCTAGAAGCTATGGCTAAAGTTTCCTTAGATCAGGGGTCAGCAACTCTGGAGCCGTATGTGGCTCTTTCATGCCTCTGCTGCAGCTCCCTGTCACTCAAAATATGCATCACAACCGCCAAAGTGTGACACCCACTGGCATGCAATTTATTGAGCTTTTTAACCCCTGGTAGGCCACCCATGGATAATACAAGAAAAGAAAAGTTTCAGAAGAAAACATATGCTAGTTTTGTGGCCGCTCAAGAAATAGTCAGACACGGGAAGGGTTTTGTGGCTCCCAGTGTTTTCTTTTCTGTGGGAAATGGATCCAAATGGCTCTTTGAGTGTTTAAGGTTGCAGATCCCTGCCTTAGATCAAGTGCACAAGCACCTTCATTTCATCCAAGTTATCGGTGAAAGGGATAATCCTATCTTCCTAAAACTGTGTTTCCAAATATACCAGAATGTTGGCCTATCCTATTACTAGTCACCAAATTTCCCAAGCATGACTTGTCAGAGGATCCTCTTCTAGTCATGAATCAGAATGTTAGATATTTAAACTGAAAAAGTAAGATTGAAACAAGCAATTGGTTGTCTTTTGCTGATATGTTCAAAAAGAATATTTTTCTCTTTTCCTTAATCTCAGATGTAGGGAAACTCTTTTTTTTTTTTTTACAAAGGGCTGCCTGACCTCTGACATAGCATGTTAGGAACCATACAGAGTTAAAACTAAACTTCTGCCGAACATAAGTCCAAAAACAAGACAGTGAGATCAAATTGCTTCAATGTTTATTTGCTTGCCCCAAAGGACAGAATGTTGGCAAATGAAATTATAACTTTCTAATCTACTTGATGTATCCTGAGAGAATCTAAAGCATAGCAACTCTGAAAGGCTTCCCTATACCCCATCCATACTCTCTCTCTCCTCTCCCTCTCCCTCTCCCTCTCCCTCTCCCTCTCTCCCTCCCTCCCTCCTTCTGTCAGAATATTTCTCAATGTTTCAGTCTAGCCTATAGCCCTGGGATTCCCTAGGAATCTACCATATAAGAATAAGTACTAACCATGTTTACTTCTGCTTAGCTTGCAAGTCTTGAAAAAAATCAGCCTGATGTTGCTACTTGCTGAGGCAATCTTCCATATAATTACCTGAAATCCTTATATTTATTTTATTTTTAATTAATTTAATTCTAGAGAATCATACAGTCAGTCAGATCACATTTTCTGTCATTGCCTCAAAAATCACCCCTATTAACACAGTTCTACTATCCATCTAATCATCAATGTTTTAAAGAAATATTCAGCATGGTTTATTCAAGAGTGCAGTATATTCTGACAGCTCCACCTTTTTCCTTTGTTGATCATAGTGCAAAAATTTCTAAATAGTTCTTTGTAGACAGGAATTCAGAAGAATGTTGATAAATGGCAGGATTAAAACAAATGAAACATTAATCCTGGCAATTAGTAAAAAAGGAAGAGTTCAGCTAGATAAAAACCTTGTTAATGGGTAAAAGCTTTCAATCTTGCCTTTTTCAGTTGCCTGCCAGATATAGAATAGAACAGAACAGAACAGAACAGAACAGAACAGAATAGAACTGGGTATGTCTAGTTTAACAAAAAGAAGGACTAGAGGAGACATGATAGCTGTGTTCCAATATCTCAGGGGCTGCCACAAAGAAGAGGGAGTCGGGCTGTTCTCCAAAGCACCTGAGGGTAGAACAAGAAGCAATGGGTGGAAACTGATCAAAGAAAGAAGCAACTTAGAACTAAGGAGAAATTTCCTGACAGTTAGAACAATTAATAAGTGGAACGACTTGCCTTCAGAAGTTGTGAATGCTCCAACACTGGAAATTTTTAAGAAAATGTTGGATAACCACCTGACTGAGATGGTGTAGGGTTTCCTGCCTGGGCAGGGGGTTGGACTAGAAGGCCTCCAAGGTCCCTTCCAACTCTGATGTTATGTTATGTTATGTTATGAAATTGACTTCCTTGATCAGAGAAAAGGCTTCACTTCTTGCTGATAGAAATCCCTTTATAGATTTTTTTGCATGGAATAGAAAAAGCAAACATGATTTGCGGTGTTGATGATTAGAAAAAATATATCATAGAAATTGTTTTTGTAACCATGGTGTTAGAGATAATTTTGAATTTATTCTTGTAAATTGCTTTAAAGGAGATTGGAAATTACTTTTCTATATTTCTTTTCATTTCTTTCTATATTTTCTTGTTGTACTTCTGGTTTTTCCTTGTCATTTGTCTCCTTTCGCATATTAGTTATTCTTAGTTATTTTCTGTTTAAATTTTTAATACAAACTATATTAAGAGCTCAGCTCAGCCACAATCTTACCTTTATTGGAGAGGGTGTTCTACTGTGGTCAAGATTAGGCTAAGAGAAAGTGATTTTGATTCGTAACAAGTTATCGCTGAATAGCAGTTGGGAGTTCAGTCTTTCAAATAGTAGCCAGCAGCATTCTAGGCATTGTAACAGAATAACATGTTTTGTTAATCAGTTAAAGGCTATTTGGAAACAAGCAATGCAGGAAAGCGAGACATCCAGCATCCCAGTCTACTTCAGAATGGAAGGGTAGTATAGTGAGTTTAAAGGGACTCTAATTTTGAATGATTTGTTAACTAGCTCTCCAACCAATCCACCAATACCACACTAAGATTCATATTATGCTACAGAGCCCCGGACTACGACATCGCTTATGCAAATATGTTAACCTCACTACTAACGTGGGCTACCTCTTGCCCATATTCTCTCATCTTTCTGGGAGACCTAAATCTACCTTCTATAAACTGGATAACAAATGAATGTTCAACTGAACCAATCCATACTACACTATACAACACAGTTACAAACCTTGGCCTTGAACAACTAGTAACTAACAATACTAGACTCATAAACTGCCTCGACCTCATCTTTTGTAATAACTCAAACTCAATTTATGGACTACAAGTAAGAGAACCTTTTTCCAACAGTGACCACTGCATGATAGACTTTTATCTAAACATACGTCCTCGCATAAATCATCTCAACAATAATACTCCAAACTACAATTTTAAAAAAGCCAACTATGACCTTATAAACAATGATCTCCCATTTCTTGACTGGCAAAATCTATTCTCAACCTGTACCACTGCAGAAGACCACTATAAAGTATTCCTACTCAAAATCAATAAAATCATCAAACTATACGTTCCACAATTCATCACCAAAATCAAAAAGAAAAGCAAATTTCCCATATCAATAAAAAAGCTGCAATCCAAAAAAAAATCCCTCTGGAAAAAAAACAAAAAGGGTTATGTAGCTAACTTCAAAAAACACTACAAAAATATTTGCAACAAAATAAAAACAGAATGTAACACTTACCACACTAAACAAGAAGAAGACCTTCTACGCACCAGTTCCAGTCGTGCTTTTTATAATTTTGTTAATAATAAACTTAAAGAAACAAGATCCATTCCACCACTAAAAGAACCTAACGGCAAAGAATGTACTGACAAAACAGTTAAAGCAAACCTTTTTAACACATTTTTCGGCTCAGTCTTTGTAAACAGTGATGGCTCACATCCAACATTCCTCAATCGTATCAAAAATAACAACGACTTAACTCAAATAGACTCAACAGATGATAAAAACGACCTATCACATATAGACTTCACAGAAGATAATGTTGAAAAAGCCCTTCGCAACCTGAAACCATCATTATCTATTGGACCAGATGGACTATGTGCATGCTTTTTAAAAAAACTTTCAATTAATATAGCTGAACCCCTAAGCATAATCTTCAATATAGCCTTCAAAACTAGTTCCCTTCCAAAACTCTGGTCTCTAGCCACAGTCATCCCTATCTTCAAAAAAGGAGATCCAAGCCTTGTTGAAAATTACAGACCTATCTCCCTATGTTGTGTCTCTTGCAAAGTAATGGAATCCATCATAAACCAATCCATTACACTCCATCTTGAAACAAACAACCTTCTCTCTAATAAACAATTTGGTTTCAGAAAAAAATTGTCTTGTAACCTACAACTCCTCCACTGCAAAAACATATGGACTACCAACCTTGATCAAGGAAAAACAATAGATGCAATCTACATAGACTTCTGCAAAGCTTTTGATTCAGTAGTACATGATAAACTACTCCTCAAACTAAAATCCTACGGCATTTTGGGACCTCTTCACAATTGGATAAATGCCTTCCTGTCAAATAGACAACAAGTGGTCAAAATTGGCAATGCTATATCAAATCCTGTTCCTGTCAAAAGTGGCATTCCCCAAGGTAGTGTTCTTGGACCAACACTCTTCATACTATACATAAATGATCTCTGTGACCTCATCTCAAGTTATTGTGTTCTCATTGCTGATGATGTCAAACTATTTAATACCACTAATAATACTTCTACCCTTCAAGAAGATCTCAACTTAATTTCCGATTGGTCTAAAACTTGGCAACTCCAAATCTCAACCAGCAAATGCTCAGTCTTACATATTGGAAAAAAGAACCCTAACATCAAGTACAAACTTAATGGACATTACTTAACAGACAACCCCCACCCTGTCAAAGATCTTGGAGTTCTCATATCAAATTACCTTAATGCCAAAGCCCACTGCAACTACATAGCAAAAAAGGCCTTAAGAGTTGTAAACCTAATTCTACGCAGCTTCTTTTCTAAAAACTCTACACTACTAACCAGAGCATACAAAACATTTGCCAGACCTATTCTTGAATACAGCTCATCCGTCTGGAACCCATACCTCATCTCTGACATAAATACAATAGAACGAGTCCAGAAATATTTCACTAGAAGAGTTCTTCACTCCTCCGAAAACAACAAAATACCTTATACCAACAGAGTTGAAATCCTGGGATTAGAAAACTTACAACTCCGTCGACTCCGACATGACCTGTGTTTAACACACAAAATCATCTATAGCAATATCCTTCCTAGCTGACTACTTCAGCTTCAATCGCAATATTACAATATTACAAGAGCAAAAAATAGATTCAAGCTAAATGTCAACTGCTTCAAACTTGATTGCAGAAAATATGACTTCTGTAACAGAGTTGTTAATCCTTGGAACTCACTACCTGACGCCATAGTCTCTACTCAAAATCCCAAAATCTTCAACCAAAAACTGTCTACTATTGACCTCACCCCATTCCTAAGAGGACTATAAGGGGCATGCATAAGAGCACAATAGTGCCTACCGTTCCTGTCCTATTGTTTCCTTCATTATATCAAATTAATATTATTGATGCATATTTTACTTATATATTTTCTTCAATACATGTTGTTTTATCTATGACAATTGTTTGTGTATACTGTTGTGACAAAATAAATTAAAAAAAAAAAAACCTTGGCAACTTTAAGACTTGTGGACAACTCCCAGAGTTCCTCAGCCAGCTTTGCTTTGCTGGCTGAGGAGCTCTGGGAGTTGAAGTGCACAAGTCTTAAAGTTGCTAAGGTTGGAGACTCCTGCCTTACACTACCTCCTTCATATACAAGAGACAGCACCCAGGGAAGATGTTTGAATTTTCTTTGTTTTCAGTTATTCTGTTTCTCATGGTCTTACAATGCATTGAAGGGGAAGGCTCTCTTCACTGATAATGAGGAAGCCTGAAGCTGGTTGTTTACATAATGTCACTTGACTCTTTAGCAGTTTGAGAACCAACTCTTAAATAAACTTGGCAGAGAACTATTAATTAGTTGTGTGAAGAACCATTTATTTATTTTAAGTGCAGTTTGCTCAATTGTGGATAGTTTATCTCACTCTTTGTTTTTTCAGACTGTTTACAGATTACTGACTACTAGCTTTGGAATACAGATCTTAGCCTCAAGTAATTTGTTGCATTTAAATCCTTATTTGTTGTCTTATTAAAATAAACATCCTTGTTTTCCTGATTATGCCAGAGTTGGATTTGTAACCTAAGATCACATATTGCAAAATCACTAGATTTTGACCACCCAGGAATGATGGAAAATACCAGGGGCCATTTAAAAAAGGGGGGGGTTGGAAAGCAAGCTGTTCCATTGTTTAATTGTTCTCAGTATCGGGAAATTCTTCATTTCAATGTTGGATCATCCTCTGACCACCTTCCACCAATAACATGCCATAACTCGTGAATGGAATGGAACAATTCTTTATTGGCCAAAAGTGATTGGACACACAAGGAATTTGTCTTTGGTGCATATGCTTTCAGTGTACATAAAAGATCGTTCATCAAGAATCATAAGGTACAACACTTAATGATAGTCATAGGGTACAAATAAGCAATAAGGAAACAATATCAATATAAATCATAAGGATACAAGCAACAAAGTTACAGTCATGCCATCATAAGTGGGAGGAGATGGGTGATAGGAACAGTAAGAAGACTAATAGTAATAGTAATGCAGCCTTAGTGAATAGTTTGACAGTTTGAGGGAATTATTTGTTTAGCAGAGTGATGGTGTTCAGGAAAAAACTGTTCTTGTGTCTAGTTGTGTCTAGTTGTCTAGTTGCTCTATAGCATCATTTTGAGGGTAGGAGGGTAGGAGTTTGAGGGTAGGATAGAGAAGTGTCTGGCAGCTGGTGTGGGTATAGGTAACAGATAATCCTCCATTGCTTTCTCTTTGCTATAGATCAGGAGTCTCCAGCCTTGGCAACTTTACGACTTGTGGACTTCAACTCCCAGAATTGCGCTGCGCTGGCTGAGGAATTCTGGGAGTTGAAGTCCACAAGTCTTAAAGTTGCTAAGGTTGGAGACTCCTGCCTTACACTACCTCCTTCATATACAAGAGACAGCACCCAGGGAAGATGTTTGAATTTTCTTTGTTTTCAGTTATTCTGTTTCTCATGGTCTTACAATGCATTGAAGGGGAAGGCTCTCTTCACTGATAATGAGGAAGCCTGAAGCTGGTTGTTTACATAATGTCACTTGACTCTTTAGCAGTTTGAGAACCAACTCTTAAATAAACTTGGCAGAGAACTATTAATTAGTTGTGTGAAGAACCATTTATTTATTTTAAGTGCAGTTTGCTCAATTGTGGATAGTTTATCTCACTCTTTGTTTTTTCAGACTGTTTACAGATTACTGACTACTAGCTTTGGAATACAGATCTTAGCCTCAAGTAATTTGTTGCATTTAAATCCTTATTTGTTGTCTTATTAAAATAAACATCCTTGTTTTCCTGATTATGCCAGAGTTGGATTTGTAACCTAAGATCACATATTGCAAAATCACTAGATTTTGACCACCCAGGAATGATGGAAAATACCAGGGGCCATTTAAAAAAGGGGGGGGTTGGAAAGCAAGCTGTTCCATTGTTTAATTGTTCTCAGTATCGGGAAATTCTTCATTTCAATGTTGGATCATCCTCTGACCACCTTCCACCAATAACATGCCATAACTCGTGAATGGAATGGAACAATTCTTTATTGGCCAAAAGTGATTGGACACACAAGGAATTTGTCTTTGGTGCATATGCTTTCAGTGTACATAAAAGATACGTTCATCAAGAATCATAAGGTACAACACTTAATGATAGTCATAGGGTACAAATAAGCAATAAGGAAACAATATCAATATAAATCATAAGGATACAAGCAACAAAGTTACAGTCATGCCATCATAAGTGGGAGGAGATGGGTGATAGGAACAGTAAGAAGACTAATAGTAATAGTAATGCAGCCTTAGTGAATAGTTTGACAGTTTGAGGGAATTATTTGTTTAGCAGAGTGATGGTGTTCAGGAAAAAACTGTTCTTGTGTCTAGTTGTGTCTAGTTGTCTAGTTGCTCTATAGCATCATTTTGAGGGTAGGAGGGTAGGAGTTTGAGGGTAGGATAGAGAAGTGTCTGGCAGCTGGTGTGGGTATAGGTAACAGATAATCCTCCATTGCTTTCTCTTTGCTATAGATCAGGAGTCTCCAGCCTTGGCAACTTTACGACTTGTGGACTTCAACTCCCAGAATTGCGCTGCGCTGGCTGAGGAATTCTGGGAGTTGAAGTCCACAAGTCATAAAGTTGCCAAGGTTGGAGACGCCTGCTATAGAAGGGCAGACACAGATGCCTACAAGTTGAAATGCAAATTATGGTTGTCTGGATTCTTCATTTATGATTCAGAGCTTGTAGAACTACATCAGGAATGGCAGAATGGCAGTTCCAGTGGGAGAGAAGAATAGTGGCAGTTTCTTCATTGAATTTCCTAAATTTCTAATCTGTTCGCCTCCTTTAAAAGATAAAATTATTTGTACCAAGTACACTGATCAATTCTCCTAAAGAGGCTTCTAATGCCACTTTAGTACACTGCATGATGTTACCTCATTATGAGTACTGAAATAAGATTCACCAGGTGGTTCAGGAAGCTTATGCTATATGAAATGGGGACGCCATTCTATACATTGATTCAAACAATAAATGGTTTTAGGCAAGAACAAAGTATCAGTGTCAGCCTCCACTCCAATCTTCGTATACTTTTGTACAATTTATATCAGTAGATAGAATGTGAAATGTTTATTTCTGTATTATAAAACAGTTAAGGAAATGAGATGTATCATAGCACCATACAGGGTAAGGGAAAGGGGCCTATTAAGAGTGTCGGCTGACATAACAGTTGGGAGGGGTGATTAACGGCTGAGTGTTAAGAGCGCGGGCTTTTCCAACAGAAACTGCATTCCTAAGATGATTGACAACTAGAGACCTGTGGAAGAAGATTACCACGAGGGGCCGAGAAGGAGCTGGCATTGGACCAGACCAGCCTGACCTCCTGAAGGAGGAGGGACAATTGGGGGGATATGATATGTTAGCCATATTTTGTCTCAGATCCAACTTTACTAAGCTGCTATCAAGACTGTAACTAGTAAAAGTACTTTTCTTTATTGCAAATGAAGTCAAGGTGAATTCTTTCCTAGTTATAATCAGAGACAGTCTGACATTAAGTTGGATCATACCAGCATGTCGACCAACCAGGATTGCAACCGCAATACCGAGGTGGGAGATAGAAAAAATGTGATGGAAGGCCGGCTGAGCCGGGGGAGGCGTCCGGAGGAATTTCTGCTGACACTTTTAACCCTGAGCTGAAAGATTGCAGAGCTCGGTGGATAGAGCAATTAAAGCTGGAAGAGAAAAGTTGGAAACCAGACACAGAAGAGCTTCCCTTTGGAGTGACAAAAAGAAAAAAAAAGGGAAGGAAAGACTTTCGGATTGGAAAGAGGAGCAAGAGATAAGGGACAAGCTCCAGTTGGAGGAGGCCTTGCACCTTTTCCGTGAAGTGAAAGAAAGACAAGCAGCTCGCCAAAGGTATGAATCCCCTACTCGGTCCTCCAGGTGGGAGGGAGAAGAGGAGGAAGATAATACAAAGGGGCTAGCTGGAGGAGATTCCCAGGGCGGAGAGATTTCTGAAGTCCCAGAGGCAATTGAATTGGATGGGGGTCGCACGCCACCTGCTGATCAAGCAAGGCTGCGCAGGGGAAGGAAAAAGCCAAAAATTCCCCCCATATCAGAGAAATTTGATGGAAATGCTAAGGAGCTAGAAATGTTCCTGGCGATAGTGAATGACCACATGTTAGACTGGGGGGAAGATTATTGGTCACAGGCGGCACAAGTTAGAGCCGTGACCCACAATTTAACCGGAAGAGCAGCTGCATGATTTGTGTCACTATATACCAACCACTCCCCCTTACTGCAAAACTACGAGCATTTTATTACTGCGCTGAGGAGGAGGTTCGAGGACCCCCTGGCAGAGCAGAAGGCCAAAGGCCGGATGAAGACCATCAGGCAAGGGAGAAGGCCGGTGGCTGATTACAACCAGGAGTTCAGTGATCTAGTCCCCTTGATGAGAGGATGGTCAGAGGTGACCCTGGTCGACATTTACAAAGATGGTCTGAATGGAGATCTCTATGAACTGTGCCGGGCACGAGCATCTCCAACCACACTGTACGGCTGGTATACCCTGGCAGCGGAGATGGAAATCGAATTAGTGAAGGACCGTGGCAGAAGGCAGCGCACTGGAAGACCGTACTCGGCCCATTCTCCTGGAGGCCCTTCTAGGGACGCTCCTAGACCGGAGGGAGGGAGA
Organism: Ahaetulla prasina; assembly: GCF_028640845.1. Lineage (NCBI taxonomy): Eukaryota > Metazoa > Chordata > Lepidosauria > Squamata > Colubridae > Ahaetulla > Ahaetulla prasina. The sequence continues at coordinate 66,789,839 of NC_080545.1, read as the reverse complement.
CAACGTTCGACTGCGTGCTACAGATGTGGGAAAGAAGGCCACCGAGCAGCCGACTGTCGGGTGAAGTTGGTGCCAAGCACGACCTCTGGTGGTGAAAAGGAACCAGTGAAACCAGCTGCTAAGGCGCGAAAGCCGGCAAAAGTGGGGGAGGGCATTGCCAAGAAGGGCACGCCCATCAAGGAGGATTGCGAAGCGTCGACCGATACTGATGACAGCAAAACCACGTCAGAGTCTGATGAAGACCTTCTGGTGAGTTGGACACGGGGCCCCTTGGACATTCCCGTCAACCTGCATGTACCCTCTTCGGGTAATAAGGGGGAAATGCTAGCACTACTAGATTCTGGATGTACTAGATGCATGATCAGTCCCGAGCTAGTAGAAAAAATGGAACTAAAATTGAGAACCCTAAGTAGGCCCATAGCGTTTGCCCAGTTGGATGGCTCTGTGGCAGGGGGAGGACCTGCCCATTTCGTAACAGAACCCATAGAAATGATAATAGGAGACCATCGCGAGATTCTAAACTTCATAGTAGCCCCAGGGATGGACCAACCCTTGCTGCTAGGGCTGTCATGGTTGCGGAAATGGAACCCCCATATTAACTGGAGAACGGGAGTCTTACGTTTCCGCTCAAGAACATTAAAAAGGGAAAAAGAGGAACCCAAGGAGAGATCGACCGTGGCCATATTCCAAGATACGTTGGGGGCAATGGTTGAACGGATAGACGGGGAGGAGAGGATACCTAAGGAATACTGGGACTTGCGAGAAGTCTTTAGTGAGAAAGCATCAGACGTTCTTCCTCCCCATAGGCCTATTGACTGTGCCATAGACATCCTTCCGGGGGTAAAGCTTCCAAAACCAAAAGCTTACCCCATGACCCAAAAGGAATTGGAGGAGCTACGTAAATTCATAGACAAAAACTTAGAGCGGGGCTTTATCCAACCGGCTAGGCCTCGCGTGGCTGCGCCAGTGATGTTCCGGGAAAAGAAAGATGGCTCCTTTTGTCTGATAGTTGACTATAGGAATCTAAACGCAGTGTGTGCCGGAAACATATACCCCATGCCGCTCATGAAAGATATGTTAGCACATTTAGTGAAAGGAAAGTTCTTCACCAAATTGGACCTGCGAGAAGCTTACTACAGAGTTCGTATAAAGGAGGGGGACGAATGGAAAACCGCTTTCAACTGTCCACTAGGATGTTTCCAGTTTCGAGTACTGCCATTTGGACTGCAGGGAGCTCCCGCAGTTTTTATGCAACTGATAAACGAAATACTCCATCAGCATTTGTTTAAAGGGGTTCTTGTCTACCTTGACGACATACTTATCTATACAGAAACAATGGAAGAACATATTAAACTAGTAAGAGCTGTTCTCAAAAAGTTATTATCTGCAGAACTGTATTGCAAGCTATCCAAATGTGATTTCCATCAAACTAAAATAGATTACTTAGGGTATCGCATTTCAGCTGAAGGATTAGAAATGGATCCGGGGAAAGTGAAAGCTGTCTTAGAATGGGCCCCCCCACGCACACGCAAGCAGCTGCAAAGTTTTTTAGGATTCACAAATTTTTATCGTCAATTCATCCCCTCCTTTGCTCAAAAGGGGCCGGGATAGCTCAGGCAATAGAGAAGCCTGTTATTAGAACACAAAGCCTGCAATTACTGCAGGTTCGAGCCCGGCCCAAGGTTGACTCAGCCTTCCACCCTTTATAAGGTAGGTAAAATGAGGACCCAGATTGTTGGGGGGGCAATAAGTTGACTTTGTAAAAAATATACAAATAGAATGAGACTATTGCCTTATACATTGTAAGCCGCCCTGAGTCTTCGGAGAAGGGCGGGGTATAAATGTAAACAAAAAAACAAAAAAAATTGCTTTACCAATAACCAACCTCTTGAAAACTAAAGGAGACACAAAACCCAAACCATCATTACCTCTCGAATGGACAATGGAATGTCAAGCAGCGTTTGAAAAGTTGAAACGACTGTTTGCCGCTGAACCTATTTTAAAACACCCCGACATGGATGTTCCTTTTGTGATACAAGCGGATGCCAGTGATGTAGCAATCGGAGCCGTTTTACTCCAAAACAATGTTGATGGTAAACTACAACCTTGTGCTTTCACTTCTCGAAAATTGACTGAAACTAAAAGACGGTGGGCTATTTGGGAAAAAGAAGCATTTGCCGTTCATTGGGCCCTACGCACATGGAGACAATTCTTAGAGGGTTCAAATCATCCTTTTGAAGTTTGGACTGATCACAAAAATCTAGAAGCCCTGAAAACTCCTAGAAAACTTTCACCTAAACAAGCCCGCTGGGCTCAATATTTTAACCGCTTTAATTTCACTCTACATTACATTCCTGGGGGGAAAAACTTTTTAGCGGATGCTCTCTCACGGTTGCCCCAATACAATTGCACTCGCTCCGAGGTGGTTCAGCCAATACTTCCCGTTCAACAATTAGCAGCCCCGGCTATAACTCGAAGCCACTCCAAAGCTGAACCATCACTCCCAGATGAACTGACCAAGTCGTTTAAAGAAGCTTTAAACTCCGATGACTGGTACTTAACACATTCCCATGAATGCACGCTCCGTGATGGACTAGCTTGGATTGGAACGAAACTATATGTTCCTCTATCACTCAGAGAAACCATCTTACAACGATGCCATGATGCCAAAATGGCAGGACATTTTGGATTTGTAAAAACCTTGCATCTTCTTAAAAGACAATTTTGGTGGCCAAGTCTTAAAAAAGACATTCAAGCATATATAGCAAGCTGCCCTGTTTGCGCATCATCCAAAAGGCCTCCAGGAAAACCTCCTGGACTACTTCAAACGGTAGCCAGGCCAGGAACCCCATGGAAAGAAATATCCATGGATTTCATAGTGGAACTACCTGAAAGTTCAGGCAATACTGTTATATGGGTTGTGACTGACCTTTTCTCCAAACAGGTCCATTTTATTCCATGTTCAAAAATACCCTCCTCAAAGACTCTAGCAAAGTTGTTTGTACAACACATTTATAGACTCCACGGAGTTCCCGAGCGCATCATCTCAGATCGAGGAGTTCAATTCACTTCTCAATTTTGGAAAGAATTTTTACGACTGATTGGCTCCGCCCAAGGATTAAGCTCCTCTCATCATCCCCAAACTAATGGAAGTTGTGAACGCTCAAATTCTGTACTAGAACAATATCTACGATGTTATGTTAACTACCAGCAAGACAATTGGGCAGACCTCTTACCTTTTGCTGAAGTAGCCTACAACAACTCAATTCATAGTAGCACGGGATTTACTCCTTTTAAAATAGCTTCAGGTCAACTGTTTGTTCCTATCTCTGAACTTCCAAAGAAAGAAACCACTGTTTCCTCTTTATCGGAATGGATAGATCAAATACAAAGTACATGGAAAATGACTCGCAAGGCGATCGACGACGCTCACCGTGCACATAAAAAACAAGCGGATAAAAAAAGGTCCCCTGAGAACAAATACCAAGTGGGCGATAAAATTTATCTCTCCACCAAATATTTACAAACCACTCAGAAATCTAAGAAACTTGGACCCAAATATGTGGGACCTTTCCCCATAGTAAAAATCATCAACCCCGTGACAGTACAACTAGAATTACCAAAAACACTTAGGAGAATTCACCCCGTTTTCCATGTAAGCTTGCTGAAACCAGAACACACGTCTTCTTTCCGTACAAACCATACACCCCCTCCTATACCAATTCTCATAGAGGGCGAACAACATTTTGAAATAAAAGAAATATTAGATTCAAGAAAACACAGAAATAAAATTCAATATCTCATTGCTTGGAAACACTTCCCTTTGTCCCAAGCTGAATGGGTGAACAAAGAAGATGTTCGTGCTTCGGAAAAGATAGCACAATTCTATAAAAAATATCCTGACAAACCCTAACTTCTCTTTTTTCTTTCTAGGACTGACGTCCTTGTTGCAGGAGGGCCGAATGTCAGCCTCCACTCCAATCTTCGTATACTTTTGTACAATTTATATCAGTAGATAGAATGTGAAATGTTTATTTCTGTATTATAAAACAGTTAAGGAAATGAGATGTATCATAGCACCATACAGGGTAAGGGAAAGGGGCCTATTAAGAGTGTCGGCTGACATAACAGTGTGGGAGGGGTGATTAACGGCTGAGTGTTAAGAGCGCGGGCTTTTCCAACAGAAACTGCATTCCTAAGATGATTGACAACTAGAGACCTGTGGAAGAAGATTACCACGAGGGGCCGAGAAGGAGCTGGCATTGGACCAGACCAGCCTGACCTCCTGAAGGAGGAGGGACAATTGGGGGGATATGATATGTTAGCCATATTTTGTCTCAGATCCAACTTTACTAAGCTGCTATCAAGACTGTAACTAGTAAAAGTACTTTTCTTTATTGCAAATGAAGTCAAGGTGAATTCTTTCCTATTTATAATCAGGCAGTCTGACAATCAGGGAGTATGTAACTGGTGACCAGATGATCTACCATCTCAGGTTATTTCCAGCAAACTAAATCCTCCCGTTTATCATTGTAGAAACTTTTTTCTTATGCTTTTCCTCTCTTTTCTACCTAATGTTGTCTGCTCTAGCCACTAGAACATTAAATGAAATATATGATTCCTGTTCCAGAAGAATAAATTGCTTCTGGGGATTGAGACTTTGCTGACAAGATAAACAGGGTCTGTTGTGTTCAAATAGGGAATTCATTTGTTTGCGTCTCCATGTGACGCAAACGTATAGGGAGAAATGGAAGATTTGAGGATGAAGGTAATGGATAGATGAGTGGCTACTTCTTTGAAGCCACAGATTTTTGTTGATCCTTTGGGACTTTCTGAGACTCTTAAATGCAGCATGTAATGTATTTGAATTTTAGGAGGGAAATTTGGGCGGGAAAATGCACGTTGCTGATTGGCTGATGCCTCAGCCAAAATACTATTTAAAGAGGGGTTTTGCCTGTTGGTTTTTGCTGGGATCACAATAAAGCAAAGAGCTGTTGTCACTTGTATCGTCTCCTGCCTTTTCATTGCCCGAACCTAACATTGGCGACGAAGGTGGGATATTGAAGGCAGTGAGACTAGGAAAAGAGCTGAAGGAGCAAAGTAACTTCAAACCCAGCCAGTATCAAGGGCGGACACATAGCGGATACATGTCTAGCTATACGCCGCCAGCGCCATTCGACCCAGCCAAGGAGAAATGGGGGTTGTACATGGCTCATTTCGAGTGTTTCCTCGAAGCTAACGAACTGCAAGAAGTATCAGATAATCGGAAGCGAGCCTACTTCCTGAGCCACTGTGGGCCAGAAGTCTTCGATACTGCCGAATCACTGTCGGAACCAACGCCGGTACAGTCGGTGCCATGGCAAATGCTACAGACGACACTACGAGCACACTACGCGCCAGTGCCATCGAAGTTTGTACAACGGTTCGAGTTGAGGCAAAGAGTTCAGCGAGAGGGCGAATCGATAAGCGTGTACATGGCCGCATTAAGGAAAGCCGCAAACCACTGTGAGTATAGAGACTTGGAGTACTCTTTATTAGAACAACTCATTTGTGGGGTCAGGGACATCCGACTACAGAGGCGGCTGCTGTCGAAAAGCAACCTAACCCTGACGATAGCCCTGGATGAGGCCAGGGCACACGAGATGTCCACCAAAGCGGCGGAAACCTTACAAAAGCCGAACACGCCAAATGCCGTGGCGAAAGCAACGCCAGTCCACAGTGAAGAAATCCAGGCCGAATCGGACGGTGAAGAAGAGGAAGAGGTCTTCCACACTGGGAGGCTGGAGAGAGGCGACCGGGACGAGTGCGTGAGTTGCGGAGGCCAACACCAACGACAGAGTTGCAGGTTCAAAGACGCAATTTGTTGGCGATGTGGAAAGAAAGGACACATAGCTCAGGCCTGCCGAGCCTCTCAACCTTCCCACCCAAAATTCAAACCGGCCAATCAACAGGGCGCTGGATCCGCAAAGCGGCCAGGGATTGGCCAGTTCAAAAAGGGTGCGAAGTTGAATCAGACCACTGTGAGAGTGGGCCACGCATTGACTCAGCTACAGAAGAAAATATTCACCAAGACACACATCAAAGGAGTGCAGTGTAAAATGGAGGTGGATACCGGCTCATCAATCACGATTATGTCTTGGGACACAATCGCAAGGGACCTACCAGACGTCGCGAAACGCCAGCTGCAACCCCAAAAGCTGAGAGTGCAAGACTACCAGGGGAACCGAATCCCTGTTCGAGGGGTCACGTCCGTCAGAGTGAAATATGGACAATTCAAGAAAACCCTGCCGATCACCATCGTAGATGGGAACCTGCCCAGTTTGCTAGGTCTGGACTGGTTCAGAGCCTTGGGCATGGAAGTAACCGGGGTTCACAGAAGCGGAGTCAACCTAAAGGACGAATTGTTGAGAGAGTTCGAGGACGTTTTCCAAGGCTGCCTGGGCAAGTACGTGGGGACCCCCATTTCATTCAGTTTGGACCCCCAGGTGGCTCCCATTAGATTAAAAGCTAGGAGGGTCCCGTTCGCCCTAAAACCCAAGATTGACAGGGAACTAGACAAATTAGTAAGCCAGGGAATACTAGTCCCCATTGACCATGCAAAATGGGAGACACCAATAGTGACCCCAGTCAAACTGGATGGATCAGTCCGGATTTGCGCTGACTATAAGGCAACGCTTAACAAAGCATTGCAAAAGAGTGCTTACCCCGTTCCCGTAGTGCAACATCTGTTGCACTCGTTAGGACAGGGACAGGTTTTTGCCAAACTCGATCTGGCCCAAGCCTACCAACAATTACCAGTTGACGGCGAAACGGCCGAAGTGCAGACGATTGTCACACATCGGGGCACTTTTAAATGCACTCGACTTCAGTTCGGAGTTAGTGTAGCCCCCAGGTTATTCCAAAACCTAATGGAACGACTCCTACAAGGTCTACCGGGAGTAGTTCCATATTTCGACGATGTACTGGTATCAGCAGAAAACTTGGAAGAATTAGGGGTCAAATTACGGAAGGTTTGGGGCATTTTCAGGTCTGCGGGGCTTAAGGTTAAACTCAACAAATGCCAGATAGGAGTTGAATCTGTAGAATTCTTGGGTTACCGGATAGATAAGGAAGGCATCCACCCAACGGAGAGCGAAGTGCGAGCCATTAGAAAGGCCCCAACTCCAAAAAACATTACAAGCATTTTTGGGGCTTGTAAATTTCTTTGCGGTATTTTTAAAAAATAAGGCAACGGTAGCCGAACCGCTACATAAACTGCTAGCGAAAAAAGCTGTTTGGACTTGGGGCAGGGTTGAGGCTAAGGCATTTGAAGGAGTTAAGAATCTCTTGTCCAGCGATAGCCTTCTTATTCAGTACAATGGGACATTGCCACTAGTACTAGTTTGTGATGCATCACCCTATGGGGTAGGGGCTGTCCTCAGCCACAGGTTACCGAACGGTTCAGAAGCCCCTATCGCATATTTTTCCCGTACGATATCCGCAGCGGAAAGGAACTATAGCCAACTAGACCGGGAAGCCCTGGCTATAGTTTCTGGGGTTAAAAAATTCCACGAGTACCTGTTTGAGCGGCAATTTGAAATAGTCACAGACCACAGACCTTTATTGGGACTATTGGCGGGGGACCGTCCAACACCGGTTGCCTTATCACCCAGGCTGACCCGTTGGACTATTTTCCTGGCAGCATATTCTTACAAACTGTCTCACCGACCGGGCAAGGATTTGGGACATGCGGACGCTTTAAGTAGATGCCCGTTGCCAGAGACTATTGAAGACCTGACCCCAGGGACGCCCGTCTTGTTAATTGACTCTTTGGACTCTGGCCCAGTCACATCTACGGAAGTGACTAGGGCATCTTACAAAGACATTGTCATAAGAACTGTGATCGGTTGGGTGCAGAGGGGATGGCCCACTGCACCGGGGGATCGTTTCAAAGAATTTACAAAAAAGCGTTCGGAACTGTCGGTACAAGGGGGTTGTCTGTTATGGGGGGATAGAGTGGTTATTCCGGAGAAATTACGAGGGCATGTGTTGGAACTATTGCATGTGGGCCACCCAGGAATTGTAAGGATGAAAAGCCTAGCGAGAAGTTACGTGTAGTGGCCACAAATGGATAAAGACATTAGTGACCAGGTAGGGAAATGCCAAGCATGTCAAGAATCAAGGCCACTACCCCCAACAGCCCCCATAAGGGATTGGGAGAAACCCCAGGGTCCTTGGTCCAGGATCCATATAGATTTTGTCGGGCCGTTCCATGGGCAGACCTTCTTAATTGTGGTAGATGCCTACTCGAAGTGGTTAGAAATTTTACTTATGAAAACCACAACAGCCAAAGCTGTAATCACAGTATTGAGACATCTATTTGTGATACATGGGTTGCCCGACACTCTAGTATCCACAATTTACGGCCACCCAGTTTGAGGGGTACTTGGCAGAAGAGGGCATCCGACATGTCCTCTCGGCGCCTTTCCACCCGGCGACAAACAGACTTGCAGAACGTTTCTGGGCCTCTGGTGGCTCAACAGGCTAATGCAGTCTGTTATTAACACAATTACTGCAGGTTCAAGTCCCACCAGGCCCAAGGTTGACTCAGCCTTCCATCCTTTATAAGGTAGGTAAAATGAGGACCCAGATTGTTGGGGGCAATAAAAGTTGACTTTGTATATAATATACAAATGGATGAGACTATTGCTTAACATAGTGTAAGCCGCCCTGAGTCTTCGGAGAAGGGCGGGATATAAATTCAAACAAACAAACAAACAAACAAACTTTTCGTACGCAGTGCCAAGGAAGCGCTATCTAGAATTAGCCCAGGAGATTGGCAATCCAAAATTGATACCTTCCTGGCAGTCCAACATAGAACTCCCTGTGTGACCACCGGCCGCAGCCCATCGGAGTTATTAATGGGTAGAAGACTCCAGTACCCCCTAGATCGGTTAAACCCAACATACTCCCCTGATGGGTACCAAGGCACAAAGGAAAAAACCAGAATGACAACAGGTGACCCGGTATGGGCACATAACTATAGTGAGGGCCCAGCATGGCTAAAGGGAACAATTGTAGGAGTGACGGGCCCAAAGTCATACATAGTGGACATGGGGGATGGCCGAGTGTGGAGACGCCATATAGATCAATTACGAAAAAGAATACAAAACAATCCAGAAACCAAACAGCCAGACCCTGACTACCCAATATTTGAACCAACAGCTAACTCAACCCCGAGGCGATCGGAGAACTTAGATGAGTCTGAAGAAGTCCAGCGACGCCAACCGGCTCCTCCAGAGGACAGCAGGGACGACTCTGCCAATAATCCAGGGCCGGACGGCCCAGAGGAGGAGCTGGGAGGAACAAACAGTCCCTCCGACCAGCTCGACTCACTCCCAGGGAATGAATTGCGCAGGTCAGAAAGAGTTAGGAGACTCCCTGTCTACCTGCGTGACTACGTGGAAAAATAACATGCAAATGTTATGCAAAAAAAAAACACTATGTAAATATGGTACAATGTGTTCTGGGAGGGGAGGAGTGTAATGTATTTGAATTTTAGGAGGGAAATTTGGGCGGGAAAATGCACGTTGCTGATTGGCTGATGCCTCAGCCAAAATACTATTTAAAGAGGGGTTTTGCCTGTTGGTTTTTGCTGGGATCACAATAAACCAAAGAGCTGTTGTCACTTGTATCGTCTCCTGCCTCTTCATTGCCCGAACCTAACACAGCAATTCACGATATTGGCATCCCTTTGCTAGAAATTCAGATGATCACAGAGAAGTGCAAAGTAATCAAATTATTAGGCAATATATAAATGACTTAAATGAAACTGAGAATCCCTCTTCCATATATAACTCATTGGATCACAATACAGAATGGAGGCAATTAGGCATTTTATTAGGCCTTTAAGCTATTTAAAATGCTGAAAGTTTTTTGCTACAGGCCCACCAACAAAAAGATGAACTAAGAAAGTATAGTACTTTTCCATTGTGAGTGAAATTACTTAATAGTTCAAGATGTTGATATTCAAAAGCCTGAAGTTTTGCATAATAAAACGCTTTGCAATTGCATCCATGAGTTTTCTTCACAATATGGAAGTGATTTGTCATTGCTTTCTCCACAATTTTTTTCTGATTCCCAAGCATCATCTTCAACCTTGTGATATTCCATTCAAGTACTAATTAGCTCTGACCCTACTTAGCTGTTCAAGACCAGCCAGTTAACTAGATACTGCCAAAATTGTTAAAATACACCCGCAGGTATAACATTAATTTCTGTCAGTAGAAAATAGTAATGTACTTCATGAACTAAAAAAATTGAGGTAATAGAAACCTAAGCTTAGATGGCTGCTTGTAATCAGAGCAAATTTAGGGATATTATTAAAGGACTTGCTCCTAGAAACCTTTCATTTCCTTTAAAAAGTCACCATAAAAGACCTGTTAGATTATTTCAAATGCAAATGGATTAAGGATTGGTTTTTGAAAAAAGCCAAGTCAAAATTGTGAAAATACTTAACCAACAGTTTGACCTAGAATTGGAAGTGAACAGTTATGTTGATATATATATCCAGTTTCTTATCCAAACTTAAAAGCAGCCTACACATTTTATATCATTGGGAAGGTCTCCAAAATAGAGCAGTGGATTCTTGACTTTTTGAAACCTTAGAAAACCTCAGCCATCTAATCAGTTTTACCTTCCTTGTAAGAATGCATTTTCCATGCTTATAATGTAAAAGTTGGTATTGGTTACACCACTCCCAGTTCTAGTAAGTTATTGCTGTCTTCCTCACCACCACACGCAGAAATTATACCCTTCATCTTTATAACAAGGAGCAGAGTTATAGTCATAACAAGTAAGGGCTTTTCAACAGAAATACAAGGAGTGTGCTTTTAAATAGGGTACCTTCCTCTCCCTGCATGATAATCAGCAGTGGTGGGTTTCAAAAATTTTTTACTACCGGTTCTGTGGGCGTGACTTGGTGGGCATGGCGTAGCTTGGTGGGCGTGGCAGGGGAACGATACTGTAAAATCTCCATTCCCACCCCACTCCAGGGAAAAGTTATTGCAAAATCCCCATTTCCTCCCAATCAGTGGGACTTGGGAGACAGAGAATAGATGGGGGTGGGGCCAGTCAGAATTTTTACTACCAGTTCTCCGAACTACTCAAAATTTCAGCTACTGGTTCTCCAGAATTGGTCAGAACCTGCTGAAACCCACCTCTGATAACCAGGTATCATTGCTTTTTCAAAGAGCTAGATAAACATATGTAACATGTAATGAAAATGGGCTTGCCAATAATTTTTCTTTGGATAGGAGGAGAGACAAGGTGATGTCTGTTGACCCAAGAATAAAAATAGTTCAGAAGGCAGGCCATCAAATCCTATTCTTAAAACAGTCCTAGTGGCCAGTTAGAAAGAGAATTTATTACCTTATTTTGTTTGCTGCCTGGCCTCGGCATTTTAAAACTGATAGAAATGAAGACAGTAAAAAGTCAGCTTCAGGCTGATATGTGAGGATTTGGAGAGTGGACACAGCATGACAACTATATCTTATACAATGTCCTAAGAACACTCATTACTTCTTTAATATATTTTTATTTCCTTTAATTGGCAGGATCTTATTACAGTATCTCTAAATCGCCTCTTTGAAGTGATGACGGAGGATTTCTAGCTTTTGATTTCAGGTGACTTTGATTTTACCATCTTTTAACTTTTCTTATTTATTTTGTAAAAATTAATTCATGCCAGCTTCATCTGCCATGCTTAAATTACAGCAGATGTAAAAAATTGATACAATAAAAAAATTGCAGTAACACAAAATTAAAATAATTGGTAGATGATAATACTGTTACGAAATGTGAGATGAATGAACATGGATTGAATAGTAACCCATTGATAACCATGATAATTCCTCCTAGGCCGCTCTGCAAAATAGTGATCTTGCAATCATATGGGTTAAAGAGAGCAAAGACCAGGTGACAGGCTGCATGTATACCTCCAATTCCTTGTTATGCTTTCCAGAAGTGGGCTTCACATACTGTAGCAACCGGTTCGCTCAGCACCAGAAATGTGAGTGCTTGCTTTGCTTGCGCATGCACCATCCAAACATGCATGCGGCATCACAAAACACCACAATTCACTCACACGCTGTACGCGCATGCGTACAATGTCAAACAACATGGCTATTCACTCACATACGCCGTTCGTATATGTGTGCAGCGTCAAAAACAGTGATATAGGATGGGATTGCATCCAGGCGGGTGGCAGGGGTAGACCCACCTGCAGTTGCCACTACCGGTTCACCCGAACCGGCTGAATACCACCTCTTATGCTTTCCCACAGAGCTCCCAGAAATCAAACAGATATTAGTAGTAAACCACAGAGAAATCTTAAATTCAGCCTCTGCTGCTCATTGAAGTGATTGGAAGAGGCAGTTGCCCCACAGAGTACTAGGCCCTAAACTATATGGGCTTTTAAATTCAGTATCATTACCTTGAGTTGTACTCTAGCTAATTAGAAGCTAATGCAATTCTTTCAGTAGTGTGAACCTGTTTTTTCTATAGAAGTACATCACTGTATATACTTCATCTCAGTCTCAGAATCCAACTATTTCCTTACCAGCAGCCTCTCCATTATATCTGGATTTTGTTTCAACTTGTTTTCTATCATCCAGTTCATTATTAAGGCATTGGTCCATTGGAAGCGCTTAAGGCATTGTTCCTTTGGAAGCTAAAAAATAGTAAAACTGACTATATTGGTCATATGATTACTCATTTAATGACCACATCACTTAGAGACAGAAGTTCCAGTCCCAGCTGTGATTGTAAAACAAGAACTACTTATAGAGTGGCACTGTCTACAACTGGCACAAATTACCAAGTAGGGCAATGAAACAGTTTCAGTACTATAATCCAGACAAGACTGGTTGAAATAGGTTCAGAATACTGTCATCAATGGAGCTGTAAGGCCAAGTTCTCAATGAACATTCAAGAATGGAAAATTTGAGAACAACAGAAAAATCTTCCAGGTGAAAGGATTTTTTTTTTAAGTGAAGTTTTATATGTGACTCTTGTAACATGGTTTTCACTCAAGGAGTTATAATTACCTCCTTAATACTGAGCCTGACTAATTTAATCTAATTGTTGTCTGGATTTTTTAATCCTAGATATGGTAGTGCTGATTCAGTTCTGAATTGAATTTTTTTTTTTGTATTTTGTAAGATGCAAGGTCTTCATTCAATACACCTTGACCAATAACACTTTATTGATGATGTTTTATTGAAGAAATTAAATAGTACCTGTCTACAATTTTAAAATGAATATAAAAAATAAACCCGAAGATGATTTTAATTAGTTATTATATTTCAAAAGAAATGTTGTCTGTGCAAAGTATGTAAATGTATCTTTGTCCTCTATTTCTGGTATTGTGTCTCCAAGTGGGTGATAGAGGGAGCTACTTGTGGCTCCCATATAACACCTCTCCTGCGCAAGCTGCACTGGCTGCCTGTGGTCTTCCGGGTGCAATTCAAGGTGTTGGTCACCACCTTTAAAGCGCTCCATGGCTTAGGACCGAGGTATTTACGGGACCGCCTACTGCCACTGTTTGCCTCCCATAGACCTGTGCGCTCCCATAGGGAGGGCCTCCTCAGGATGCCGTCAGCCAAACAATGCCGGCTGGCGACCCCCAGGGGGAGAGCCTTCTCTGTGGGGGCACCTACCCTCTGGAATGAGCTTCCCCCAGGACTTCGACAGCTTCCTGACCTTCGGACCTTCTGCCGCGAGCTGAAGACGTACTTATTCTTCTGTGCAGGACTGGCATAAAATTGAAATTTACTAGTAATTTTAATGGGGTTATTTATGGTTTTAATATGTATTTTAATCAATGGGCCAAATTGAATAGGTTTTTAAAATTGGTTTTTAATTGTATATTGTACGTTTTCATTGTGTTTTACTTGGCTGTAAACCGCCCTGAGTCCTTCGGGAGAAGGGCGGTATAGAAATTAAATTATTCATTCATTCATTCAAGTGAAATAATACTTCTGAAGGGAGTAACAAGATTATGAGCTGAGATCCAGATCATAACAAAGACGCATGGTTAGTTAGAGATGTGCCTGCTCTTATAGTAATCCTTTTTACATCAGGCTGAATAATATGTAAAAACCCAACAGCCCAGGGTGTGAATTTAGGATGAAAATATAACTTTAAACCAGGTTTCTTGTCATTTACAGTAAAGATGTGAATCACCTATTTATCAATCTTTATTTATTTATATTTTTGGTAGAAAACCAGGGAGTTTCTTGTGCCATCAGCATAAAAATTACAATTTTCCATCACTGAATTCATAATATGCAGTTTAAAAACAACTCAGCCATTTAATTTTAATATCAATATTTATTTGAATCAAGCATGTTTAATTCAGATTCAAGGGGCTGGCTTTTTCATTTTAATTGTATGCTTTATTTCATTTCTCCATTTTGGAATGTTACACTTCTCAGATGCCTGTGGCAAAAAAACATATGAAGTTAAAGGTTAAAAAATTGTAACAGAACAAAAATTAAACAAAATATTGGCATTCCATAACACACTTTATTGCTGGTATATTACTGGGGAAATTATGGTAAATAGTACATGTCTACAAATTAAAAATGAATAGCTTATTTCCATTTATAAAGTAACACATCTAGTATACTTAACCTTTCAAAACTGAAATGAAAAAATGAACACAAAAATAATGATTTTAATTAGTTATTATATTTTTAAAGAAGGTATAATAAATAAGCTAAGCATAAGAGCTTCTGACTTCTGGAATTCTTTCCATTCCTTCCTCCTGAAGCCATTGCACTGTGTGTGTGTGTGTGTGTGTGTGTGTGTGTGTGTGTGTGTGTGTGTGTGTGTGTGTGTGTGTTGTGGGTAGGTGTGACGTGTGTTATCCCTTAGAATGACAATAGTGCAAATATGCACCAAGAAACACAAGAAGACTTGCATATCGCTGCTTTAGGGCAAGTAACCAGGAAATAATCTTTCGCTTGTAACTTCTCTCCCTATTCCAAACTTGGTTCCATTATCTTTACTTTGCAGAGAATGATTGACCTGCAAAGACAATAGACTCCTGAGTTTCTTTACTTACTTTCAAGATTCCACTGGGTTGGAAAGAATGACAACAAAGGGAAGGCATATCAACTATAACTTCTGGAATTTTTTTTTCTATATGTTTACCAGTTATAAAGTCAGGTTATCTATCGGTTATAGATCAGGTATCATCATCAATATGCTAATCATCCAATTGTACCTCTCGGTGCTGAGACAACTAAATGACGCTGATGAAAACCTGTCCCAGGGCTGAATGCTGTGTGAGTCTGGATGGGGAGAAACAGGCTTAGATTCAATACTGAGAAGACCAGGATTCAGTCCCACCCCACCCCACCCCTGGTTCTGGAGATCTTCCATCCTTAGACTTGGAAGGAGCTGCCCTTCCCCATTAATTGTGGTGTGCAACTTGGGGGGTCATTGTGGACAAATAACTTGTGCTCAAAGCACAGGTGGCAGTTCTGGCCAAGAGAAACTTTGCACAAGCACACCTCTTGTGTCAGTATGCACTGGGAGCTACTTCAGATAATCACTCATGCACTGCTCACTTCACACTGAATTATTGCAACTCACTCTACTCTGCAACTCACTTTGGGACTGCCCATGAAGATTGTTCAGAAGCTGCAGCTGGTACAGGATCTGGTGGTGCAGGCAACATTGGGCTTGCCTCATTATGCCCTTGTGACCTCACTGTTCTGTAAATTGCACTAGTTATCAATTTATTTCCAGGGACAAATGAAGGTGCTGGATACCATCTTTAAAGTCCTATGTGGCATAAGACCTGGCTATTTGAAGGATTCACCTGTTTGGGATGAATTTGATCCTGTGGCTCCCGAGGACGTGGACAGGCTGCTGGGGAGGTTGAATGCCACCACATGTTTACTGGACCCATGCCCCTCCTGGTTGGTACTGGCCACACAGGAGGTGACACGAGGCTGGCTCCGGGGGATTATAAATGCTTCTTTGTTGGAGGGGGTCGTCCCTGCCGCCTTGAAAGAGGCAGTAGTGAGACCCCTTCTCAAGAAGCCTTCCCTGGATCCAGCTGTTTTAGGAAATTATCGTCCGGTCTCCAACCTTCGCTTTGTGGCGAAGGTTGTAGAGAATGTGGTGGCATGTCAATTACCCCGGTACCAGGAGGAAACTGTCTATCTAGACCCGTTCCAGTCCGGCTTTCGGCCCGGATATAGCACGGAGACGGCTTTGGTCGCGTTGGTTGATGATCTCTGGAGGGCCAGGGATAGGGGTCATTCCTCTGTCCTGGTCCTATTAGACCTCTCAGCGGCTTTTGATACCATCGACCATGGTATCCTGCTGCACCAATTGGAGGGATTGGGAGTGGGAGGCACCGTTTATCGGTGGTTCTCCTCCTATCTCTCTGATCGGTCACAGACGGTGTTGGCAGGGGGGCAGAGGTCGACCCCGAGGCACCTCACTTGTGGGGTGCTGGAAGGGTCAATTCTCTCGCCCCTCCTGTTCAACATCTATATGAAGCCGCTGGGTGAGATCATCAGTGGCTTTGGGGTGAGGTACCATCTCTACGCTGATGACACCTAGCTGTACTTTTCCACCCCGGGCCACCCCAACGAAGCTATCGAAGTGCTGTCTAGGTGTCTGGAAGCCGTACGGGTCTGGATGGGGAGAAACAGGCTCAAGCTCAATCCCTCCAAGATGGAGTGGCTGTGGATGCCGGCACCCCGGTACAGTCAGTTGCAGCTGCGGCTGACTGTTGGGGGTGAGTTATTGGCCCCGATGGAAAGGGTGCGCAACTTGGGCGTTCTCCTGGATGGACGGCTGTCTTTTGAAGATCATTTGACGGCCATCTCCAGGAGAGCTTTTTACCAGGTTCGCCTGGTCCGCCAGTTGCGCCCCTTCCTAGACCGGGATGCCCTATGCACGGTCACTCATGCGCTCATGACATCTCGCTTGGATTACTGCAATGCTCTCTACATGGGGCTCCCCTTGAAGACCATCCGGAGGCTTCAGTTGGTTCAGAATGCAGCTGCGCGGGTGATAGAGGGAGCCCCTCGTGGCTCCCATGTGACACCACTCCTGCACAGACTGCACTGGCTACCTGTGGCCTTTCGGGTGCACTTCAAAGTTTTGGTTACCATCTTTAAAGCGCTCCATGGCATAGGGCCGGGTTACTTACGGGACCGCCTACTGCCACCGATTGCCTCCCACCGACCCGTACGCTCTCACAGAGAGGGACTCCTCAGGGTGCCGTCCGCCAGGCAGTGCCGACTGGCAACACCCAGGGGCAGGGCTTTCTCTGTGGGGGCCCCCACCCTCTGGAACGAGCTTCCCCCAGGACTTCGCCAACTTCCTGACCTTCTAACCTTCCGTCGCGAGCTTAAGACACATCTATTTATTTGTGCAGGGCTGGCCTAGGGTTTTAGTTTTAAATTTAGTTTTTAAATGGGGTTTTGTATTATTTTAACAATACTTTTAAATTTGGCCTAATTTAATAAGTTTTTTAAATGTTGTTTTAACCTGTACTTATTCTTATGTTTTTTATTAGGCTGTAAACCGCCCTGAGTCCTTTGAGAGATAGGGCGGTATAAAAATTTGAATAATAAATAAATAAATAAATAAATAAATAAATAAATAAATAAATAAATAAATAAATAAATATCTATATTAGCAAGAAGATCATTGGGTGTGATACTTTGTTTTATGTTTTGTTTTGTTTTGTCTTGATTTACGTATGAACTGAGTCATTCTGAATTATAAATAATGAGTTATTTCTAATGATCTGTTTTCACTCAGAAAAATCATTTTTCAATAAATTGTAGTAAATAAAATTATTTACACAAAACATGTACACAAATTAATATGTTATATCAAATACCAGGTCAACTGTATAATTACAAGTTATTTTTTCCCCCTTAGTTATAAGGGGAAAACCAGGCCCAAGGTTGACTCAGCCTTCCATCCTTTATAAGGTAGGTAAAATGAGGACCCAGATTGTTGTGGGGGCAATAAGTTGACTTTGTATATAAATATACAAATAGGATGAAACTATTGCCTTACACAATGTAAGCCGCCCTGAGTCTTCGGAGAAGGGCGGGATATAAATGTAAAATAAATGTAAATAGTTGCTTCTGATTGTTATTGTACCCTGGTTTGAAGACAGATCAACCATGACAACAGAATTGAAATTGCAATGGTTTGAAATTCAGCAGAGCCAGTCAGTAAAAACAGCAAGCTTTTGAAAAACAGTTCATTATGACTGTGGAACAATGAAGAAATTACTGTCATTATATGTTCAATAAAACATTTCTGACAACTCTCAGATCAGCTTATGGTTATCAGTTACAGAAACAAATGTTCTGTATTTATCATTTTGGAATCAAAATGGATCCTTTTTTCATACTAAGCTTCTTTGGAAAAAGAATGGCAACAAGGCAAAAGTAAGCGGGCATGACATCCACAGAAGGCAACCTGTCTTTTGCCAAATGGAGAGAGGAGTGGTTAATTTTCAACAATGTGTTCAATTGTGGGGGATTTTTTTTATTTTTTATTTTTTTGAAACAGCAACAAGCTATTGCAAAATTAGATCTGAACAGCTGGAGAATGGACAGCATAGAAGTATAGAAATCCCTAATTAATGTCTATTCTGACAGAAAGAGGCAGCACTGAGCCTTTTGAAACCTTTGAATGACCAGCTGAATTCATATATATTTCTGTCCAATAGAAAAAAATATTTATTTAAAATATGTATATAGCCATTCTCCATCCCATTTTATATCAAACTCTGAGAGTCTCCCAGATAACTTTTAAATTGCATCCTCAAATATTTTCATTTTCTTAGAGGGAAATTAATATGACTGTCCCTTCAGCCTGCTTTGCTTCAGACATAGTATTCAAATATTTTATGAGAGTTTGCACTGTTCCCATCTATAAAGGTACAAAATTAAACTATTTTCAGTAAAAAAAAATACTGTTTTCTGTGGATTCTTCCATTTCCAAGATCACAGGCCCCCAGAAAACACCATTAGGTAGCCTGTTTCAAAGCTCGGTTATTTTTTATCCTTCTTTCAAGTCATACATGGTAATTGTTTGGCATACATGCTTGAAAATATATATCATATTGGTATTTAATAGTGTTTTGTAGCATCAGGAAAAGCTCAATTTTGTCAGCATTTTGTTCTGCTTAGTTGAAAATAGATAACTGCACAGAAACACATTAAACATGAATCAGTCAACAACTTCCCCTGATGATACTTCCATTTAGAAGTAAATAAACATTCATGCAAGCAACTGACAAGCAACACTCAATTAATGATAAACATTCATCATATACTTTACATTGCCTCTGAGAAGTTAATGAGACTACACATTATACACATAGCTGGCAGAGTTGAATCAGAAAAGAAGTTGCTTTTAATCCATGGGAAAAATATTTTTTAACCAAATATAAAATATAATATAAATATAAATATATAAATATAAATATATATTTATAAATATATATTTATAAATATAAAAAATATATTAATATAATATAATATAACCAAATATAAAATATAAAATTATAAAATTATAATGTAAACTTTAAATGTAATGTATTTAATGTAAATATAAAATTATAATGTAAACATCCAAATATAGATATTTGTCTGATTGTTACTCATTTGTAAATTTCTAATAATTCTTAAAAAATAATTGCAATCCCACCCAACTAAGCAGACAGCTTACTCTGAACTTTGAAAAATGATATCATGCACAAAATGTATTTCAAGTTAAGAACACAAAAGATATGTTCCATTTTACACAAGTCATTTCTGTCCTTTAAGGGAAAAGGTGATATTTCAAAAATAATGTTTTAATGTGTTCTGCAGATAGATAGATAGATAGATAGATAGATAGATAGATAGATAGATAGATAGATAGATAGATAGATAGATAGATAGATAGATAGATAGATAGATGATAGATAGATAGATAGATGATAGATAGATAGATAGATAGATAGATAGATAGATAGATAGATAGATAGATAGATAGATAGATAGATAGATAGGTGGGTGGGTGGATAGATAGAGATAGATATAGATATATATTGATATATATAAATATAAACCAAGACTCATGAGCTGATACTAAAATTTCAATCAAGATAGAAAATCAACATGTTCTAATGCTGTTCTCATTAATAATATTGATAATATATTGCCTTAAATATATGTTAAATGTTATGTTAAATGTTTAGGGGGGAAATAGAAAATTTGAAATCAGAGAGTTTTCTTATTACAAAAAGGTCATGCATGCACATTTACATGACCAAACATAGAAGTATTTTTGCACTAGTGGTTCCTCCTCCTCATTTACTATTGTTGGAGTTAAAAGCCTGTTGGGACATTCAAAAATACTTGTTCATTTTCTTAAGGGAATGTCCCAGTGAGATTGGTATAAACAAGATCACTTTACTTTGAACTTTCAATTTCCTTTACAGCTTTGCAGGTTTATTGTTCCGATTTTATCCTTTGTGGATTTAAATCACCATGCCAATATAGCAGTAAAGTTCTATTCATATGGGAGAGTTTTTAATCAGCCTTACTTCTCCCAATTCCTCTTCTTTCAAAAAACAAATATAAAACAGCAATTTCCGAAGAAGCTGTCTTTCCCACTTCACGTTCCACTTGGTTACTCTAATTATGCATGGTATCTATTGGGCTAGATAGATAGATGAGGATGCTGAGAAATAATTTGCTTTTATTTTCTTTTTTTGGTAAGGAATGGTTTGTAGACACATACTTCCTTGAGACCTTTTCAAAGGATTTTCAAGGCAACTGACTAACTGTGAAAACATACATTTTCACCTTGCTGAAATAGCAAAGGAAGGAATCTATAGAGGAGGGACAGCAAGTTCCCTTGGGTCCAAACAAGATGTATTAGTTGATTATTAATTCATTTGCAATCCATTAATTATATATCCATTTATATTGTCATTCATTTCATACGATGACTCGGGCAAGAAATACAACTGAACATAAAAATAAGGAATAAAATAAAAACAACACAGTTAAAAACAGAATTAAGAGAAGGCAACTAAGTGGCCATATAAATCTTTTAAATAAAAGGATAGATAGATAGATAGATAGATAGATAGATAGATAGATAGATAGATAGATAGATAGATAGATAGATAGATAGATGATAGATAGATAGATAGATAGATAGATAGATAGATAGATAGATAGCAATAGCAATACCACTTACTTATATACCACTTCATAGTGTTTTACAGCCTTCTCTAAGTGGTTTACAGAGTCAGCATATTGCCCCCAACAATCTAGGTCCTCATTTTACCGACCATGGAAGGATGGAAGGCTGAGTCAATCTTCAGCCTTGTGAGATTTGATCTGCCAAACTGCTGGCAGCCAGCGATCAGCAGAAGTTGCCTGCAGTATTGCACTCTAATCACTGTGCCACTGTGGCTCAGATGATAGAGATAGATAGATAGATAGATAGATAGATAGATAGATAGATAGATAGATAGATAGATAGATAGATAGATAGATAGATAGATAGATAGATAGATAGATAGATAGATAGATAGATAGATAGATAGATAGATACAGTGATGGGAATCAGCCAGTTCGCACTACTTCGGTAGAACCGGTTGTTAACTTTCTGAACAGTTTGGCAAACTGGTTGTTGGAAGAAATCATTAGAGCAGAGAACCGGTTATTAAATTACTTGAATCCCACCACTGGATGGATAGATAGATAAATAGATAGATAGATAGATAGATAGATAGATAGATAGATAGATAGATAGATAGATAGATAGATAGATAATAGAGAAATAGAGAGATAATGGAAAGATGGAGAGAGAGGGGGGGAGGGAGGGAGGGAGGGAGGGAGAGAGATCATAAACATGACCAACCATTTGTCTGTGATGCGTTAGGCCCCCTGATTGGGGCATAATAAGGAAAGATAGTGCTCAGGATATTAATGACTGCTCAGTCTAATTAATCCTAATTACTCCTTTGAGGAACACTTAGAGACATTCATGCAGAAAAAGATGAATGTCTTGTTTTAAATTACCTTAGAGATATATCCAAGGAGTTGTTTTTAAAAAATGAAAACCACTGCAAAAAAATAAGATGTAAATCGCAATTTATTTTCCACAGCAAAAATATAATAGGTACATATATTAGTTGTGTGTATACATATATATATACATATATAAAGACATTTATAAAGTAAATTCCAAAATATGTCAAGCACATTAGTAAAATAGAATATATAACTCATCTTATACTACTTCATTGTGAGCCAGTTTGAGTTCTATATTTTCGTATGGTCATCTTTAGCAGTTTGGGGAGCTGCAAAAAATTGGTTCATATTTTGAACAGAAACTACCATATTTGCCAATTCACTACCTATAGTACGTAACTCCTGTGCCACACTGCAGAAGTCCCCTCTTAGTCCACAAACAGCATTTTTTATTTCTTCCAAAATGGTCATATTTTTTTCCTCAGCACTCAAAGGAAAAAGATCTGAGTCAGGAGGAAGATTTGTGGCTGGAGGTACAGGATTAGATCCAGCAAGTACTTCCTCCACTAAATTGTTTGCCCAGCTTTCACCAGCAGCACAACAAGTTCTGCTCCTAAAGCTATCATTTTTCTCAACAGAACATTTTGAATTATCAGGTAGTAGGCTTAAAATGCTAGCACTGTCCTCTATATCAGACACTGGGCAAGGAGAAAAAGAATGTGCAATCCGTTCCTTGAGATCTTTAAAGAAAACAGAAGGCAATCCATGTGGTGAAGGCAAATAGGAGGGTCCATGGGGTGCAACAGAATAGGGCTGAGGTGTGTTGTTTGGTACGGCTGATTCTGGGGATGAGATGGAGAAAGTAGAAAAGGAAGAAGTTGTTCCCATGGAGCTGGCAGAATCTAAAAAATATATACACATATATATTGATACAAAAAAAAACATTGTTTGCCAAAACCATGTATTCATATTTAACACTTATGTTTTGTTAGTTATAAATCTAAGCACCTTAATTTACAATACACTATATAAAATAAACAACACAATTAAGCTACCAATAAAGAAGAATATTTGTAGCTGAGTGTTGAAATGAGGGGTCCTTGGTGCCGTCTGAGCTTGGTAGGTAATGTTACCTAATTTGGATAATGAAACATGTGCAGGAAAACAACTAAGCTCAGAGAGCACTAAGGACCCCACAATTAAGTTAAAACAATAGAATATGGGATTTTAAATATTTACATTTTTATATATTTTTTATCCTCAATGGATAATCTTGAGATGCAGGGAGCATATCTATTTGTATTATTGAATAGGTAAATTGAAAAAACTACCTGGGAATTTCTTTTGAAATAGCAATATATTGGCTATAAAATGCCTGGAAATGATCAAGCTCTGCAACCATATCTAATCTCTAGTTTAAATCCTTCTACTTCCCATATGCAAAGATGTACCTAGGTCACTTTAGAGATTGGAGTCAATGAAGTGGGGGGGGGCACAAAGATGGCTTTGAATATTGTATTAAAGTTGTAAAGTGAATAACTAATGCTCCTGCTTACATCCTCCTCCAAATGGTGTTCAATGCTTTACAACTTATTACTATATCAAAAAGCAAATAAACAATTGTTGCCAACTGAGAGAAGTTAAAATGTTACCAATAAACATTACTTTGGGAAATTAATTAAAAATCCTAATAACTCTGCTTTGAGTTAACATCTTGATTTTAGATGAAAATATAGAAGTGGTCTGACTTTTAGGATCAACAACCAAGAGTAAACAAGGAACAAGCAGTTAGGAAATAGGCTGCAAACTAACACATGAAAGAGCAGCCAAGAGCAAAAGCAACCCTAATCCTAACCCTTTGAAAAGATATTCAGATGCCATGATGTATCTATCCCTATAAAGTTCAAAATAATGCGAACAATGGACTTTGAAGAAGCTACATAGGAAGAATATTGACCTTTTTGAACTTCATTTGAGAAGACTCCTGAGAACACCTTGGACAGCCAAGAAAACATTGAATAAATCAACCAAGAGTTCTCACTCAAGGTACACATAACAGGGTCAAATATACTTATTTTGGAGACATTATGCAAAGATCTAGCTCTCTGGAGAAGGCTCTAATGCTGGGAAAGATGGAAGGAAAAATGAGGACCAAAGGTGGATGAACTCAGTTATGGTGGTGATGAGAGCACTATTAAAAGATCTCAAAGTCCAAGGCAGGGACAGACCATCATGGAGAAAATCTGCTTATCTGGTCACCAAGGATCAATACTGAATTCTGTCAAAGAAAATAGGACACTTATGGTTTCCCCCCTTAAAAATAAGATTTAAGAGTTATTCTATATGCCTTCTATACAGACAATGTTATTAATCCTTGTACTACCCTAAATAAAAGCAGAATTAAAGACAATTATATATATAAATATTATATCGAATGATTGAAATTATCATTTAACTACGATATTAATTTATCCACTACAAAAGGAATTCACAACTACATAGTCCTAAAACCACTCTTTGAAAAGTTATGGTAGTATCCTACTATTATTACTAAGTCCTTCCTCAAGTCATAAGTGCTCAAGTAGTCTCAGTGTGTTACTCATAATCATGTCCCACTATTCACAAGCTAATAGAGGAGCAGAAAATTAGAAAACACTGCCAAATGAATCCTAGCTCTGAAAGATCTGTTTTTAGGTTTCCCACTACATCAGCAATACTCAAGAACTGACTTTTTTAAAAAAAAAAAAAAACCAAACAACTCATCTATAATGTAGCTGAAAATGGGTCTACATCTGTACTGCAAAAATTCAGATGACCACAAAATCTCAGCAGTTTTCTATACCTGCATGTTGCCATGGTACTCCAGATTTTGGTAATTTACAAGGTTGTGGTAGAGGTAGTTCTCACTTACCAATTATTCAGTGACCAATTGAAATTACAATTGAAAGGTGCTGAGAAATGAGACTTACAGCTGGTCCTCAAAGTTGCAGCTGTGGTAGCATCCCCAGAAACACATGACTGGGATTCAGATACTTGACAACCAGCACACATTTATGATAGTTACAGCATCTGTGATCACACAATTGCTGTTTGCAACCTACACAGGCTTCTGACCAGCAAAGTTAAGGGAGAAGCCAGCAGGAAGTTGCAAGCTGTGCATATGTGATATGCTTAACAACCACTGGTGACTTGCTTAACAACCATAGCCAGAATTGACAATCACATGACATTGTACTTAACAAGTGTGCCACTTATAAAACAAAGTTTTAAGTCCCTATTGCAATCAATAAATGAGGACTATCTATATACAAATATAATATTATAAAATAATATCATAAGGGCAAAGTAACCTAAGCATTATTTTAAAATGTATATAGAATAAAAGTCTGCTTTCTAGTATTATTTAAAAAGCATGACAGTTTTGGAAAACTAAAAAGCAAGACTGGGAGCCAAAAAACCATAATTAAATATGGAAATAAGAAACTCACCTGGTCTGGGGGCGGGATCACCACTCAAACCAACTGCCTCTACAATGCTTGGTGTTAAAAAGTGGAGGTTTCGTAAGCTAGCTACATTAGGTCCACAGTACTGCTGAGTTGCTGGAGAGGCTTTCAGGGTATTTGTTATAGGGGTTCCTAGGGGATCAAAGGTTTGAAAGATGGGAGATTTATAAATTGTCTCAATAGAGGCCTTGGTGTGACAACAAGCCAAATCAGACTTGGGGACTTGCTGCTTGTTAATAGTGACAAATTCCTCTGGATTGGATGACCAAAGATCAAGCAAAGTTGTGGCAACTTGATGACTATTTATGCTTGATGGCCTCTTTCGAGAAGATTTCAGCATAACTCTGGAAACAACTGAATTATTCGATTTTCTGCCTGAATCCCACTTTTGCAAAGGGAGCGGATTTCTTTCTGATGGATTCAAAACAGTACCTGGAATTAGAAGTTAGTGGTTAATCATTTTAATTACCTAGGTTTCCCTTACTGCCAAGTTATATAGTGACTTAAAATAAAGCTTGATAATAATAACAAAAATAATAGAAAACAAAGTAAAAGTTCACGCATGCTGCAGATAAAAAAAAGGCTATGTTTCTTTGTGCAGTGCAAGGTTTTTAAGTAACTAGAAATCTTTATAATGATGACTAAGTGACTAAATTTATAGTGATATTAGATGAAATAGTCAGATTGCAACAATTTCTTAACACATACTGCATAAACACAATATACACATTGAAAACTTAAGAAACTAATGTAAATCCAGTTTTTTATGAAATTGCAGTCAAACTAATTTGGATTTTTGGACAGAACAATTGTGCAAATTGGAAGGAATGTTTAAAGAAAGACAGAACACAGTTATTTTATGTTCAAGTTTTAAAGTCTATAATAAACTAATCAATTTGCTATTTCAGAGATAAAAGAGCATATACCAATCATTAAGTTATCTATATGATCTGTATGATTTTATCACTCTTGTTAGCTATCTATTATTATTTTATTGAAATCATAAGGAGTGCCAATTCTGTTACATCATTGGCAAACCCCCATATAAACAGAAGGCAGGCAACTTATAGGAAAAGGTGAATATATCATAAAATCTTCATTCTAGGAGCAGAAAACCCCTGGTGTGGATTCAAAATATTTGACTTGTTCACAGATGCATGCATTATTCTACCACAGCAAAAACTATTTCCTAAAGGGTAGGAAACTATTATACTGTCAGGATTTTTCATTCAAAATTTAAGATCTTTTTCTAAACTCAGGGAGAATAAGCATATCTTTCTTATGGTTTGTGGGATGCTGGCCCAGGAACTAAAAGACTGCAGACTTTATCTTTAAAAAATTCTTGACACACTGGTCCATTATTTAAGAAATCAAAATGTTGACAGAATAGCTTTATTAAAGATTTCAAAATACCTCAGGCAATTTAATGGAATTCTTTTTCACTTTGTCTACCACATTTTTAAAAAAATATAAAAAGAGAGATCAGGCTCTCGCTCTCTTTCCCTCTCCCTCCCTCCCTCTCTCTCTCTCTCTCTCTCTCTTGTGTGTGTGTGTGTGTGTAATCTAAGTCAGTTATTTAATGTTATTAATTTTTTCTCTCTTTCCATATACAGTACATAAATAAAAATACCCCATTGCAACCGTTAAATAGATAATTCTCTATTACAATAAATTATGTCCTATAATCATTCCCAGTGATTTGCTGTAAATTTTTGCCATTTCAAAATTAATATGACCTGGAGGTACCTTGTTACGTTAAGACTAGCTTCATGTGATGCCTTATAGCCAACCACTGTAACGACACTTTATATCTGTCATTATGAGCTGTAATAATACTGTCTTCAACTCCTTTTTGCTTAAACTGTACACTGATTTAGTGAATATAATGTAGCTTTAAAGACTATCTATCCTATTTAAATGCTAATCATCTAGGAGAGGTTTTCTTCCCAGAAATCAGTATATCAGTTTTATTCAAAAACCTATTACAGGGTACAAATTTCAGATAAAGAATCCTCAGAAGTGATAAGCGTCACCCTCCCCAGGTAGGACAGACAGGAAATAGACCAGATGAGCTAATTGTACTTTATTGTAAGGCTACATTAACAGAATCTTGCAAGTCTGAAAGTACAAAATCTCCCACTGTTTTTTACAGCATAATAAGTTAGAAAGGACTGTTTATTTCTCTGCCTGTTATGCAGCTGCCCTCTCTCTCTCTCTCTCTCTCTCTCTCTCTCTCTCTCTCAAACACACACACACACTAGTCCAACACCTTAGCTAGTAGAGAAAATTGATTCACAGAGTTGGTAATACTTATTTTAATTTTAATTTTACTTTGTAATTGTAAATGTATGATTTAGTTACATAACAGATATAGAAGAATATGTGAAAAATGGCTCCTTGGTATCATCTGACCTTTCTGGGTACAATATTCATAAGTGAACAGATGTTCCCAACCACCACAATCAATAGGATAAGAGACAGTGGTGGATTGGGCCCACCTGCCCAGATGTCACTATGGATGATCTGCCGTTGAGAACCGGTAGTAAACGTAAATAGAACCCACCCCTGATGAGAATTCATTATGCAGTTTTCATACTGATTGGGTTCCAGAGTTTGATATAAGTTGGGTAGCTATATAAATATTTTAAATAAATAAATGAAGCATACACTCTTTATTCAGTTATTATATGTATAATATATATATATAATATATGTGTGTGTATATATATGTTTTCTGAGGTTTTTGCGGGTGTTTGTATGTAGGTCTTTGGTTATTCGGGTGTTCTCCCACGTAAAATTGGAAGTGTCTTGGTGACACTTTACCTATACCCTTGAAAACCTACGAAATATGTGTGTGTGTGTGTGTGTGTGTGTGTGCGCGCGTGCGTGCGTGCGTGCGTGGAACAGACAGCACTACTTAACCTGAAAGAAGACACCAGCATAATAATCCTACCAGCAGACAAGGGCAACGCTACGGTGTTATGAACACATCTGTTTACCAAATCAAATTAACCAACCTACTCCAAGACTCCACATACAAACCCCTAAACACAGACCCCACCACCTACCTAGAAAAAACCACTAGATCCAAAATAAAAGCCTCCCCCGTCAGCGAAGAAATCTAGCAAAGAATCATTCCCAGAGAGAAATCATCCAGATGCCTTAAGCTCTATGGTCTCCCCAAGATACACAAAGAAAGAATCCCACTTAGACCCATAGTCAGCTCCATAGGCTCACCTCTACAAAACCTAGCTAATATATAGATATGTAGGTCTTGGCATTTTCGGGTCTTTTCCCATGTAAGGTTGAGAGTATCTTGGCGACGTTTCGATGAGGTCTCACTCATCATCTTCAGGCTGGTGACTTCGGCCTTGTGCTTCTCGAGCAAAGAGTGGTCGGAGCTGCCATCTCTCTATAAATACTGGTGGGGAGATGGGGAGTGTTGCTGTGAGCAGGTTGGTTGGCTGTGTGGTTGCATCTTGATTGGTAGATGGAGTGGGTGTTTGCAGATTGATCGAGGTGGGGAGTGTTGCTGTGAGCAGGTTGGTTGGCTCTGTGGTTGCATCCTGATTGGTAGATGGAGTTGGAAGATGGAGTATGGTAGATGGAGTAAGGTAGATGGAGATGCCCATTTTTTACTATCCCTGGAACTGGTAGTAAAAATTGCTTTTAAAAAGTTTTTTAAAAGGTTCCCAAGCTTGCATGGACAGTACATGTTTGGTGCACAATGTGCATGCATGTGTACAGTGCGCACTTGGCGTGCAGTGCACATGTGCAGCCAGCAAACCGGTGGAAAACTGGTTCAGATTTCACCACTGTGCTAGATGTGTGGGATGAGCAGAAACAATTGGAGAAAGATGGCCTCCCGTACCATATAGGGCTTTATAAAGTTGTTCAGATTCACTTGAGTTGAAACCTTACTGTACAAGTGAAATTATTTCACAGACAATCCAACAAATACCTAGAATAATCCTCACAGCAGCATGTATTTGTGAGCTTCCTTTTTCCAGAAAACAATTGTGACACAACTTTATTAAAGCTTCTGTATATTATTAACCTTTCTCTATATGAAAGTCACATGTCTGGCTTAAACTGTACGCAATTTAAAGGGAAAAAAACAGTAGAAAAATGTGAGATCGACAGCATTACCACCAGATGGATTTGTACCTGGTTGACAAATCAAACTCAACTTGTAATCCTTAATGGAACTACATCTACAAGGAAGGAAGGAAGCAGTGACGTGCCATAAAATTCTGTTTTAGGCCAAGTACACTTTAATATCTTCATAAACAATTTAGATGAGGGAGTATAAGGCAAACTCATCATATTTGCAGATGAACCCCAAACTAGAAATGATAGCCCACGCCCCAGAAGATAGGCTCAAAATCCAGATGACTCTCAATAGATTTGAACACTGGGCCCTATCTAACAAAATGAAATTCAAATGTAGAAAAAAGTAAGGTTTTACACTTAGGCAAGAAAAGGTGAAACTTGGCTCAACAGCAGTAACCACAAGAGGGATCTTGGAATCCTGATGGACAACCACTTAAATATGAGCCAGCAATGTGCTGCAGCTGTCAAAAAAACAACAACACAGTCCTAAGCTGTATTAACAGGGGAATAAAATAAAGATCATGAGAAGTGATAATACTGCTTTATAATGCCTTGGTAAGACCGCACTTGGAATATTGCATCCAATTTTGGTCACCACAAAATAAAGAAGATGTTGAGACTACGGAAAGAGTGCAGAAAAGAACAATAAAGATGATTGTGGGGGGGAGGTGAAGGTAAAACATATGAAGAATATGTGCAGGAATTCAGAACTAGCTTTGTACATGGAAATGAATATAGCAACCTGGATTTTTTTAGTCTTCATTAGAGAGACTGTAGGTCTGTAGATATAGAAAACATCCTTCACTAAGTTTACAAATGATTATCATTATTTTTCTCATTCATTTTAACATTTTCCATATGCTGCATAATATTGTCTCATTCTAGAAAAGAACTATACTGATATTATATAATTTCTCTCTAAGATGTGTACTAATTTCTCCACTAGAAACTCTTGTACTAGGCAAAACATGGAAAGATACCTTTGCAAATGTGGGAATAGGCAAAGCTCAGCTAAAAATTCAATTTCAATATAAATTGGCTTAATTTTGAGTAGATCTGGTCCTAAAATAACTCAATATTAATTTAGACTACAAATTTGTATGTGATTATTATTTTGACAAGATAATTACTGAAAAATATGCCATAAAGCCCATTATTTTTCAACTGTATGTTGCTTGAATATTTGCTATTGTATTCACGGCAGTGAAGAGATGAACATTTGGTTCCCAGTTCATGTTCAGAATGATGAATTTATGCTCCATTTCACATTAATTTTTGTATATCTATTTCCATCACGTACGTATTTTTATGAGCAGTTCAGATCTATGGTCAAATGTCCTAGGACATAAGATCTGATATGAAAATAAAATTATGTCATTTGAATTCACCCTCTCAACAGTTTATTTCCCTATTAATAACTTCACACAGCTGAAGTACCGTGGTTTTTGTTGTTGTTTCTATGGCAACCATTTCTGAAAGCACAGAATGTGCTAAGCAAAGCTAATGTTCATCAGAACATTTTCATGCATTAAATTCCATTAGTCATTTGTGTATGCTGTAAATAAACAGTCTATTGCTAGCCTTTGGATGAGTACAACATGAATACTCAGATTCAGATATAAATATTCCTATCCCTGAGTGACAGTAGAACCTCAAAGCCAAATATATAACAGTAAAAGCATTTTTATCTAACAGTTTTAACCTATCATATCTTTCTGTGTAGTTATGTGTGAAGCTGGGATCAGGGAAAAACAGATTCAAGTTTCCATGCAACCATGGAATTCACTTGCTGTTTCTCACTCTGTTGCAGCTGAGAAAATAATCTGAGGATTGACTTCATCAAAGCTTCTCAGGGAAAAAATGGGAGATACATGTAATGCAATAATAAATCATTTACTCCCACTTGTCTTGTTTACTACTGAATATGTGATTTAGTACAAACTTAATTTATTTTCTACATACCTGTATTCCAGGAATTATTAGCTGGTGCCTTTGTACCTTTTGCCAATTCCTCTTTATAGACAGTAACTGGAAATGTTGACTCCACGGCCGCAAGACAGGATTCATCTTCGCTAAAGGTGATCAAGTCCTTATACAAAAGAAAACTGGTAATTAGTCTAGTAGGAGTTAGAAAGCAGTTTGGAAGAATGTACAAAGGAGAAAATATTTTGCGGCATTTAACCATATGGACAGGAAATTAAAAACTGTACTACTGTATGAATCAATATTAGGGTTTCATACAGAGATCTATCTCAGCTTTCCTACATGATACCTTATTTCAAACATAAATATTCCTATCCATGAAAGATATTCTTTATTGAAAAAATAGGTACACAGATGTGAAATATATGTTTGGAACACATTTTATTCATTGATAGGTAGCAGAGGTGGGTTCTACTTACCTTTACTATAGTTTCTCAATGGGAACGTGTGTGGACAGAAGCTTCTGCACATGCGCAGATCGCCAAATATGACATCAGGGCAGATGGGCAGAGCCTCCCGCCACTTTTACAACTGGTTCTCAAGAACCGGACAGAACCGGGAGCAACCCACCACTGATAGGTACCCTTCAAGCAACCTAATCATAATTCTAACCCTAAACCTTCAGGCAAAAACTGGCTTCCAAATGAAAAATAATTTGAAACAAATAGCAGGTTTCTAAGTTTTTTCTTAAATTTGGTTATTTCAGAAATGCAACAGCCTTTCCTCTGAAATTTGGTTGCCCTGACCCAGTGGGAACCCATAATTATTCACATAAATTGAACAGCCATATACATTTTCTAAATAAATATATTTTAGAGTAACTAAACTACTCCTGCTTGGGAATGCTTCTCTTAGATTGCCTCCCTTTCTAAATAAAATGTTTAATTTTGCCAACTCAGATTTAATTAAAAAAATAAACATTGGCTATTTACAAATCCTAGTTTCTTATCCACTGATAGGTGTATATTTAAAATGTTTTTAGAATATTCTTTTGCTGTTCAAAAAGTTTTTATTAGTCAAAAAAGGTTTATACAAATACATATCAGGTATGGTAAATTTTCATTTTTCTTATCTAAAATAAGAATTTTACTCAAATTTTTTAACACATACAACAGCCATAAGGCAAGCAGGTGACACGAAGTAGCAAAGTTTGCAAATTTTAAATACGTAATAAAGAAGAGTCAAGAATAAACAGAATATCGTACAAAA
Source organism: Ahaetulla prasina (assembly GCF_028640845.1). NCBI lineage: Eukaryota > Metazoa > Chordata > Lepidosauria > Squamata > Colubridae > Ahaetulla > Ahaetulla prasina. The sequence goes on along the minus strand of NC_080545.1, from coordinate 66,756,961 downwards.
GAGAATAAGGAAAACCAACACAATCCCAAATATCTTTATCACTTCCTAGTTTTGGATCTCAGAACTCTGGGTTCAGCCTGACCCAACTCCAGGGCCGCAACAGCGCCACCCGCTTCAGCCCCATGATCTATAACCTCCCCTTCTTCAATTCCTGGGTCATCTGATTCCAGGAAGGCTTTGTGTTCCTCCACATAGGCCGTAGCCTCCGCAATTGTACTGATTTTTTTCGTAATGCCCTCCCGGAAAATCATCAATCCTCTGGCATCAGCCATCTGAAGCCCACTCCTTCTGGTACAATTTGCTTGACAAAAAATAATATTTCTTTCTTTTTTCACGTACCTGTCTGGGAATCTGCCTCAGAATGGCTATCTCCCTGCCCCTGTAAATCAGTGCCCCACTCCTATGTTTTCTAAGAATTTCATCTCTCGTCTCTCTTCTCACAAATTTGACATGAACCTCTCTGGGAACTGCATGCGTATGCATATTGCAATTAACTCTATAAACTCGATCCACATCCCAATTCATGAAATCAACACCTCTCCCAAGAAATTCTCCCAACAATTTAGTCACAACATCTCTCAAGTCTTCTTGGTCCACTTCTTCCAAATTTTGAAACCTAAGGAAATAAGACATTTTATCCATCTGTAGTCCAAGCACAGCATTGCCTGTCGCCCCCTCCCTTTTCTGCACTGCCCGCATCTCTCCCTCCAGACCTTCCACTTTCTGCTTGTTTTCTGCTGAGACTTGTTGAGTATCCTTTAAATCCTTTTGGATAGTCACAATTTCTGCTCTTATTTCCGTTTGGCCTCTTTGCAAATCATCCAGTTTCTTGTCCATGTTGGATAACTTTTCCAGAATTCTTCCATCTCTCCAGCAGTTGGTCTCTGACCTTTGCCATTTGAAAAAAAAAGAATCAAAATCCTCAGGCAAGCACAGTATCCTTGTAATTTCCTCCGGATCCACCAGGGGCACTCACAGGAGCAACGAGTCCAGAGTACAGTTAGTCAACCAGGAAGTCAAGGGAAGTGATGTCATCAAAATTCTCATAGTGAAGGCGGAAGCTGGACGCCACCACTGTTCCCCAGAAGGAGGGGGCCTCAAACCTTCCCTCCTAAATTTCTCCATCACCTCTTCTCCAGAGCTCCACAAAACCGTAATCTTCTTATTTTAAGTTCTCCTCTCTCCAGAATAACTCGTGCTCCTTCCAACCGCAGGGGAGAAAACCCCCGCACCGGAGCAGTCCACCACGCCACCGATATTCCTTCCTTCTCCTCCTCAATTCTTCTCCGTTCCCTGTTCACCACCAGGCTGCTGCAGTTATAAATCCAATGCCCCGGTGTCACCGGGCACAGCGGCCCAGGCGACGACCAAAATAATGGCCGCGGCCTGTGGCCTCCGAACCCCGCCGAGCCTAGGACGCGCCAGCATCGGTCCCCACAGTCCTGTATGTCGGCTGGGGGGCCCCTGGCGAGCCGTCCGTGCGGCAGGTGTCCTTTTCGGAACACCTGGCCCCTGGGGGCCTCGGCGGCGGCCGGATTCGGGCGCTGGAGGCAGGAGAAGCCTTCCAGACGTCCGTTGCCGCTGGATACCGGAAGTCGTCTCCGTTTTTAGAATATTCTTACCTTGACTTCATTTTAAAATTCCTTTTTTTAAATACTAAACTGAACTATAGAGAAAAATATTTCTAATGATTTCTTATCTAGATATCACAGCCAGTTGCTAGATCATTTCAGTTTCCCCAAGCATTTCATAGACTGTTGACAAGTAATCATTTTATCATCTACCGTATATAAAGTTTGATGTTTATATCCTTGCTGCTCCTTCTCTCAAGAGTAAAGCTGACAGAATAAATCTTATATTAGTTTCCTGAAGCAATTGTAAGTAGTTGAAGCATTCGGGCAATAGTCGATTGGAATTAGATCAGACTAATTTCTGACTTCTAACTTCAAACAACGAAGCTGTCGAAGTGTTGTCCCGTTGCCTGGAGGCCGTACGGGTCTGGATGGGGAGAAACAGACTCAGACTCAATCCATCCAAGACGGAGTGGCTGTGGATGCCGGCAGCCCGGTACAGTCAGCTGTAACCGCGGCTGTCTGTTGGGGGCGAGTCACTGGCCCCAACAGAGAGGGTACGCAACTTGGGCATTCTCCTGGATGGACGGCTGTTGTTTGAAGATCACCTGGCGGCCGTCTCCAGGAGAGCCTTTTACCAGGTTCGCCTGGTTCGCCAGTTGCGCCCCTTTCTGGACCGGGATGCCTTATGCACGGTCACTCATGCTCTCGTCACTTCTCGTCTGGATTATTGCAATGCTCTCTACATGGGGTTACCCCTGAAGTGCACTCGGAGACTCCAGTTAGTCCAGAATGCAGCTGCGTGGGTGATTGAGGGAGCTCCACGTTGCTCCTGGGTAACACCACTCCTGCGCAGTCTGCACTGGCTACCTGTGGTCTTTCGGATGCGCTTCAAGGTTCTGGTTACCACCTTTAAAGCGCTCCATGGCTTAGGGCCCGGGTACTTACGGGACCGCCTGCTGTTACCTTATGCCTCCCACCGACCCGTACGCTCTCACAGAGAGGGTCTTCTCAGGGTGCCGTCCGCCAAGCAATGTCGGCTGGCGGCTCCCAGGGGAAGGGCCTTCTCTGTTGGAGCACCTACCCTCTGGAACAAACTTCCCCCCGGTTTGCGCCAACTATCTGACCTTTGGACCTTTCGCCGGGAATTAAAAACTTATTTATTTATCCAAGCGGGACTGGCTTGATTTTTAAATTTTTCAAATTTTTAATTTTTAGTAATTTTATATGGGGTATTTTAGGTTGGGTCAATTTGACGGTTTTAATTTGGCCATTATTGAATATGTATTTTAATTGATATTTTAATTTTGTATATTTAACTGTTTTAACCTTGGCTGTACACCGCCCTGAGTCCTTCGGGAGAAGGGCGGTATAAAAATTTAAATAAATAAATAAATTTCATTCCTATGAGCTCAAACTAAAGATAGTCAATCTCGTAGCCTCAAATACTCAGACTACTCTCAGATAATTCTGATCTGATCTACTATAGACCACCAGGATTTTATGAGACTCTGCTTGACACTATAACATAATGATTGCAGCCTGCCATACATTCAATAGAGTATTATTTGTATACTGGGGGCTGTTCAAACCCTCTTCCAGTGACCTTCTGGAGTAACCACTCCATGAGATTTAGAGAATTGCTACCTGAAGAAAAATCAATATCTCCTAAAGAAATACAAATACTTCCTCCTTAAGTAGAAGATGTTTGTGTTTTAAACACAAGCAGACTGATTTGAATCCATGTACATATGAGTTTCTTGTATCTCAACCTTATCTGCAGTGATTTTTTGAGTAACTATTTATGCAATCTTGCATATGAAAACTGAAATCAATAGAATTTGGCATGAAATATTTTAGAACTACGCTGGAATGAAAAGCAGCAGTAAGAAAGCTTTTATTTTGATTTTTTGTTAAATTTTATTTAATAAATTACACTCCATGTTAAACAGATAAAATAAAACTGAAATTCTCAAAAAAGGGAATAGCACAACAAATAAAAAATATATATAATCTCCTTTTTCAAAATAAATTTCCTTTTTCAAAGTATGAAAACTTTCCTAACCAGTTCTCATCCTAATTTTCATAAAATTCCCACAGAATATATTGTGTTCCAGGATAACATATTTCTTCCAAATATTTTAAGCTTGCTATATTAATGGTGGTTTCTGCTGTTAATAAGCTGCCCTCGTGAGAAAGTTATATACAGGTCAGGACAGATAAAACATGGTGAAACAGACTGACTCCCAGTTGGCAAATGAGATGAGGTGGCGTACTCTCCCCTTATTTATTCAACCTATATGCTGAATATATATTAAGGAAACCTGGACTGGAAGAAGATAAGCATGGTTTTATATTCTGAGAAGAAATTAATAACCTGTCTTATGCTATTTACTACTCTAGTAGCTTAAAATGCAAAGTATCTGCTAATTCTAGTAAAAATAGTTAAGGAGTAAAGTGCAAAAATAGGACTAAAATTAAATATAAGGAAGACCAAACTAATGTCAACAGGTAAAACAACAACTCTTAACACTGGTATTGAAGATACTAAAGGCACAAATGATCAGGCTCATATTCTCCTACTATTCACATATTATCTGAAGACCCAACTCTCTGGAAAAGGCTCTAATGCTGGGAAAGGTAGAAGGAAATAAAAGAAGACAGCCAAAAATATGCAGCAATGAGTGTACCATTGGAAGACTTGAAAGATTAGATTAGGAATAGAATGTCACAGAGAAAATCTGTGTGATCGCTGAAAGTCAAAAATGGCTATATGACGCATAACCAAATCAAATCAAGAGCTATTATTTCACATTACTAATAATTGAAAAAGCACACAATGCATTTCACAGCTCTCAACAAAAAAAATCTTAAATTCTCCCTATTTCTGTATTTTTAAGGAGGTCCTCTCTATTGTAACGTAACTTCAACTAGTACAGATCAGCTGAACAAAGGATTTTCATCAAATCTGAAGACTATTATTATGTTCATTTTTTCTTAAGAAATACTTTATGTATAAAGAAGTAAAACAAGATTAGATGTACAAGAAATCTATCACAAAATTAATGTACACATGGCTTTTGATTATACAGTTATACGCCCCCAAAACATACACTTTAGCCATTTGGAAATCTGTTACGAAGATATATGTATCTAAGTTAGAAAATCAAGGAGTATATGAAATCCCATGCACCGCCTGCCCCACCACATACATTGGACAAACCAACAGAAGAATAAGTGCACGCATTGAAGAACACAAGAACTCATTCAAAAAAGAGGAACCAACTTCTTCCCTGGTCCAACACTTTAAAGTCACAGGACATGATATTGACTTTAAAAAGACCAGAACTATCGCCAAAACTGAACACTTTAACAACAGAATAATCAGAGAAGCCATTGAGATAGAAAAATGCCCACACAGCATGAACAAACGAGATGACACCTCCCGCCTACCAGCCATTTGGAAACCCGCCCTTATTGACAAACGAGTCCCTAACACGAGGAATGACACCAGACCCACACTCACAAGGTCCACACAGGATGTCACCACCACATCCACCCAGAAAGCAGACCCAAACCCACACTGATCATGAAGCACGACCAAGGACCAGAAGCCAGACCGCAGCTGCAACATTAGCCATTTCAAACCCCTCCAATCCATACATGCAGCAGACTGACACCCACTATGAAGATGTAGCACGACCACAAAGCCAAACAACAGCTATGCAGCTCACCAGCTCAAATCCCCCTGCAGCACAGACTAGACTGAGCACAACCAAGCCCCCACCAACACAGGACACACCCCCAGCCAATCAGAGCACAGAAAAAACCCCATCCAATCAGAGCACAGCCAAGCTCCCACCCAATCAGTTCAAACCCCCACTAGCAGTTAAAAGGAAGAAACAGCTGCGATCACACATTGCTCCCAGAAGCACGAAGCTGAAGCCTGAAGATGACGAATGAGACTTCGTTGAAACGTCGCCAAGACACTTCCAATTTTACACGGGAGAAAACCCGAACAACCAAAGACCTATATACAAACACCCGTGAAAACCTCAGAAAACACACACACACACACACACACACACACACACACACATATATATATATATATATATTCATGCATGTATGCATGCATACTTGTGTGTGTGAATGTACTGTATTTATGTATGTATTTTAACATGTATGTGAAAAATACCTGAAACAAATTGATTTGCTTCTGTAGTCAAAAATGGTATTTATTGTCAATCATTTATAAGTGTGCCACATTTAACATTACCTTTGTTTCATTAAAAAAACTCACATCCCCAAATGTTGCACAACTGAGATATTTAAAATTCTTTTTACTCTTTGTAAGAAAAATCAGAAGTTACAAAAGTTGGTATGAAGACCATAGTGCAAACTATTTTAACAAACTGTTTCAAACAGTGCTTGAAACAGTTTTCTGAAGTAGAAAAACAACAGGTGTTAAAAGCAGCACTCAGTCTGGTACAGAAAACACTTTAACCACACATATAGCTATGGGGAAACTGAATTCAGCTCTTTGTAAACCACAGCCTTTGAAGCAATCCTAGAGGCATAAATAAAGAGAAGGGGGAGAAACAGCCACCTTGGGACCTGCAACATAGGAGGCCTGCTACAAAGCAGCTCCCTTGCCATCTGCCCTACACAGTCAACAAATCTGACTGCACAGGTAGGAACAGCTATCTGGGCTATAAACATCTAGATGATTACTCTGTAATAGCAAAGAGAATCTGCTATATTTTTTTTTTGCAGCCATCATGCAGATTTGATGATAGTCTAAGTATAGGAATAGGAATAGCAATAGGAATTTGTAAGAAAAATATAGAAGGAAGCAGGGCGAAGAGATGGAGGAGAGGGAAAGGAAATGTTTCCGCCACTGCTGCTCTATATGCTCCCCTGTTTTGCTCCCAAACCAGTTATTTTTTCAGCAGCAATGCCATACACTGGAAGCAGAGCCCTCAGGGGCATATCCTATCAGAAAAACTCTTTAACTCTTTGCTGCCATCTAGTAATAATGTATATTTTAGTGCATTCTTTTGGGGAGAATATTCTGAGAAAAGAAACTGTGAGTCTTGTATGCATCGATAGTTGTACTTTGAATGGGAGAGTGAGAGGAAGCTTTCCTCTCCCCAGTATAGGAGCTATTAGTATAGGACCGTGATGGCGAACCTATGGCACGCATGCCAGAGGTGGCATGTAGAGCCCTCTGTGTGGGCACGCGCCCATCACTAGCTTCTCTTCTGGTTTTCAGTGCACACATGTGCGCACAAACCCACAGCACAAATAAATGGAAACGCAACGGATCAGAAACATTTCCCAAACCAACAAACATTGCCTTCTGCACAGTCTAAGCCACAAACATTTACCAATCAGCCAAACAACATAACAATACTAGTGAAAGATACCATTGAGATAGAACAAAAGTGCCAAAATGCTATATTATTTGGACTGGATATTACAAATGAACCAGATATTGATAAAATATGTAACATCATTTCAAATTAAAAATTATCAACCTTCAACCCTAGTGAAATAATGGAAGTCTCCAGAGATGGACCCGAATTCAAATACAGTGATGGTTCAGTGGCACCTAAATTCTGTAGAGTTATATGCAAAAATGAAACCAGCAAAAGAAATTTCATCTATACTATAAACACAATTGCCAGAAACAATCTCAGGCTCAACAAACTCAGAGCTAGACCAGACCTATCATTCCTACAATGTATTAGATCCCGCGAACTTCGTTCAGAGCTCAAACGACGGCAAGAAGAAGGCAAAACCAACCTTTATATTGTTTACCGGGCTGACTGTATAAAAAGAAAATCCTACAATCAAATAGCCATCACTCAACCACACTTCAATCAAAGCATCCCACAATCCATCAACCAAGGCATCCATCCATCTGACAATCGAAACATCCATCCACCCGTCCAATCAACTGTCGATCAACCAACTAACCCCCAACCATCCGTACAAAAACTCCAACCATCCAATGAAAAACCACTCATTGCTCAACCATCCTTTCTTCAACCATCTGTAGTACATAACCCTCAATCAACTATCAATCAAAAATAGGTATGCACGCCCCTTACCTCTTCTACACCAAACACTGCAGGTCTCAAATGTAAATTAATAAATGCAAGAAGTATTGTAAACAAATTATCTGAATTTATCCTATTGTTAAACAATGGTACATTTGATATTATATTTGTTTTCGAAACATGGCTGAACTCATCCCTCCCTGACTCCATTATTTCAAACAAAGAGTATCAAGTTTTTTTATCAGATCGTGAAAACCACAGAGGTGGTGGAGTGGCTATCTTTTACAAAAAATCTCTGAACCTAAAAAATATTCAAGTCGCACATAAACTTTCTCTTCCTGAAACTATTGTATGTGACCTGTCCATTAACACCACACTTCAATTCTTACTATGCTACAGAGCCCCTGACTATGACATCACTCTTGCAAATATGTTAACCACACTGCTAACATGGGCCACCTCTTGCCCATATCCTCACATCTTCCTGGGTGACCTAAATCTACCTTTTATTAACTGGATAACAAATGAATGTACAACTGAACCAATCCATACTACTCTATACAACGCCGTTACAGACCTAGGTCTTGAACAACTAGTAACTAACAATACAAGACTCAACAACTGCCTTGACCTCATCTTTTGCAATAACACAAACTCAATTTATGGACTACAAATAAAAGAACTCTTTTCCAACAGTGACCACTGCATGATAGACTTTTGTCTCAATATACGCCCTCACATAAATCATCATAATAATAGTACTCCTAAATACAATTTCAAAAAAGCCAACTGTGACCTCATAAACAACGACCTCTCATCTCTTGACTGGCAAAATCTATTCTCTACCTGTATCACTGTCGAAGACCACTACATAGTTTTCCTACTTGAAATCAATAGAATCATCAAACTATACGTACCACAAATCACCACCAAAATAAAAAAACAAATTACCCATATCAATAAAAAAACTTCAATCCAAAAAAAAATCCCTCTGAAGAAAAAACAAAAAGGGCCATGTAGCAAATTTCAAAAACCGCTACAGAAATATTTGCAACTAAATAAAAACTGAATACACCATTTACCATACAAAGCAAGAAGAAGACCTTCTGCGTACAAATTCCAATTGTGCTTTTTATAATTTTGTGAACAATAAACTTAAAGAATCAAGATCCATCCCACCACTAAAAGAATCTAACAGCAAAGAAAGTAACATGAAACAGTTAAAGCAAACCTCTTTAACACATTCTTTGGCTCAGTCTTCGTTAACAGTGATGGCACATATCCAACATTCTCCAATCGTACCAACAATAATTACAATGACTTAACACATATAGACTTCACAGAAGATAATGTTGAAAAAGCTCTTCGCAACCTGAAACCATCTTTATCTATTGGGCCTGATGGACTATGTGCATACTTCTTTAAAAAACTTTCAACTAATATAGCAGAACCCCTAAGCATAATCTTTGATAAAGCTTTCACGACTGGTTCCCTTCCCAGCCTTTGGTCTCTAGCCACAGTCATCCCTATCTTCAAAAAAGGAGATCCCAGCCTAGTTGAAAACTATAGACCAATAAAAAAGAAAGCGCAAAAACAAACATGAAAGGAGTATCAATGTATAAGATAACTTACGTAGCACTTTCAGTTAGTTAATATATAATGTATAAATTAGAATATTTAGCTATAATCAATTCTTTGGCTGGGATAGTTAGCCTTCTAACAAGTAAGTTAATGGTTTAAGTGGATTAAATAATGATAGTGATTTCCAAAAAGCATTCAAATCGTTATATCCAGTAGAAAAAAAGAGAAAAAAAATCAGTTGGCAGATTCAGTAAACAAAAGTAGGCAAAAAGTAAAAGAGTCACCAATTCCTCAATTTCTTATTAATGTGTTGGTCTCTCAAAAGTTCCCATCAACTCAGTCTTCCTTATTATGCTGATAAGTTGCTGAGTAATGCTCTTTGCTATGGTTGCTCTTCACTTCCGTTACTTCAGCTGCTTCTAATGAAAAAAAACCAAAGCTCACAGCCTCGTAACTAGTGTTCAGTTCTCAGTTTTTCAAAGTTCAAAGTTTAAAGTCTGAAATTCAATGTGCAAATGTTCAAAGGATATTCCGAAGTACTGTCTTCTCCTGTTTTGTTCATTAAACTGTCCTGCCTTTTTCAGGCTATCAATCACACCCAGTCACTCTCCGTTCTTTCTCACCAGCTTCTTAGCTGCCTTCTCGGGTTACGATCAATCAATCTTCACAATGAAGTGTGGACCTTTTTTGTTGTTGTTGTTAATCTTCTGTTACACAAATTCTTTAGCACTGACCTCTCCTTGCTTCTCACCACAAGCTGTCAGTAATCTTGCTTCCCACTTTGTTGGCTGTCAGACTACGGAGCCGGCATTAAGAAATGCCAGCTTTTTGCTTGCTGGGCTCCACGGAGTTTTTCTCCGTCGCGTTGATGATTGCCTGTCACCAAACTGCTCCTCGAATCTCCCCACTTCAACACGCTTCCCTACAGGCTTCGTGTACCCTTTTGGGTTTTGCTCCAGCACCAAAAAAGAGGGATGAAGAGCAGAGCTAGCTCCTCATAGCCTCTCTTTGTCCGAGCCTCACCAACCAGACCAATCTCTCTATGCTGCGTCACCTGCAAAATAATGGAATCTATCATCAACCAATCCATTACCCTCCACCTTGAAACAAACAACCTACTCTCTAATAAACAATTTGGTTTCAGGAAAAAATTATCATGTAACTTACAACTTCTCCACTGCAAAAACATATGGACTACTAATCTTGATCAAGGCAAAGCAACAGATGCAATCTACATAGACTTCTGCAAAGCTTTTGACTCAGTAGTACACGATAAACTTCTCCCAAAACTAAAATCCTACGGCATTTCAGGACCTCTTCACAATTGGATAACTGCTTTCCTATCAAACAGACAACAAGTGGTCAAAATTGGCAATGCTCTATCAAATCCTGTTCCTGTCAAAAGTGGCGTTCCTCAAGGCATCGTTCTCGGACCAACACTCTTCATACTATACATAAATGATCTCTGTGACCTTATCTCAAGTTATTGTGTTCTCTTTGCTGACGATGTTAAACTATTTAACACCACCAACAATACTACTACCCTTCAAAAAGACCTTGACTTTGTATCCGATTAGTCTAAAACTTGGCAACTCCAAATCTCAACCGGCAAATGTTCAGTCTTACATATTGGAAAAAAGAACCCAAATACTAAGTACAAGCTTGATGGACATTACCTTACAGATGACTCCCATCATGTAAAAGACTTGGAGTTTTCATATCAAATGATCTAAGTGCCAAAGCCCATTGCAACTACATAGCAAAAAAGGCTCTAAGAGTTGTAAACCTAATTTTGTGTAGTTTCTTTTCCAAAAACACTACACTACTAACCAGAGCATACAAAACATTTGCAAGACCCATTCTTGAATACAGCTCACCTGTCTGGAACCCATAACACATCTCTGACATTAATACAATTGAACAAGTCCAGAAATATTTTATAAGAAAAGTTCTCCGCTCCTCTGTAAACAACAAAATACCTTATACCTCCAGACTTGAAATCCTGGGATTAGAAAATTAGAACTCTGCCGACTCCGACATGCCTGTGTTTAACACAGAGAATCATCTATTGCAATGTCCTTCCTGTTAAAGACTACTTCAGCTTCAATCGCAATAATACAAGAGCAAACAATAGATTCAAACTTAATGTTAACCGCTTCAATCTTGATTGCAGAAAATATAACTTTTGTAACAGAGTTATTAACGCTTGGAACACACTACCTGACTCTGTGGTCTCTTCTCAAACTCCCAAAAGCTTTAACCAAAAACTGTCTACCATTGACCTCACCCCATTCCTAAGAGGACTATAAGTGCACAAAAGTGCCTACCATTCCTGTCCTATTGTTTTCTTTCATTATATGTGCTTGTATATAATGTTGTGACAAAATAAATAAATACATTAAAAAAGCTGGTCCTTGCAGGCATCAGAGTACTGGGAAATGGCTTGAAAACGGACAAAATAGAGGCTGTTTTCTGGGCCATTTTCAGGCCGTTTTCTGGACCGTTTTCCAGGCTGTTTTCAGGCCATTTTTTTGCCAATTTTGGCCTGGGAAACGGCCCAGAAAACAGCCCAAAAATGGCCTGAAAAGAGGCATGCACATGCCCGCCAGCTGGTCTTTGGGTTTCTGGTGCTCCGGCACATGCACGCACCTGCACATGCGTTCCAGTTTGGGCACTCAGTGCTAAAAAGGTTCACCATCACTGGTATAGGAGGAAGAAGGAGAGACTGCTGGTGACTGAGGCAGTGAAAGGACACCTTGATGGGCCTAGTCTTCTGCTGCTGCAACATGAAAGAAGTGGCCAAGTAATCCTCCTTTTCCTCCTTTCTCCTACCTTAAAAGCCATAGTCTTAGTTAAGGGAGAGAGGGGTGCAGAGTGATTTGCCTTGAAATCCAAAGAGGTGTATCACCTACAGAGCAATGCAAAATAATGTTAGTTTGCCTTTAGCATATATTAATCAAGTTCACCCATCACAAATTCAACAGATTATCAAACTGGAATAGAGAGAGAACCTATACTTTTTGCTTTAAAAATAAACTAGAAGAAGTCAATATCAGTTTTTATGTAATAATTCCAGTTTGACATATGGATGCTGGTATAAAGTTAGATTGCTAAAGTTATATTTTTAACCACTGTAATGTGTTAATAACCAAAAGTCTCAACAAATACAATGGGTTTTCAATTCGACTGTCAATTGATATGATTCTTATAATATGTCTCACATATAACCTAAATCTGCATAACCAACCTGTCTTCCCCTCCATTTGCCCCTCAGTTTCATCCCAATTTAAATCCTACATCCTAGTAACTTTGTGCATCTGATGAAGAGAGCTATAATTCACAAAAGTCTATGCCTTTTTAAAAAATGTGTTAATTAAAAGTGCTGCTACAAGATTTATTTTTTGCCTCATAGAATAACAGGATTCTCCTCTACCTGAGAATGAGAAAACAATTCTTTTTTAACTACATTGTCAATTTGGGATACATCTTATAAAGGACGCAAGTTTTCAAAACAGAAAAAAAGCAATAGGAAGGAGGATTTTTACTGTTAAATGTATTGACACTAGCTCTGAAATCCAAAAGTGAACTTGGTGATATACAGTAGTAGAGAGGATCTGAAGAAATGCATCAAACCAATACTATAGTCAATATGGTCAAATCAATCAAGAAGGTGAAACAAAAGCAAACTGTAGTTCCTTTAAAAAGACATGAAATAACTGTAATAGGGGATTTTAATAAGCCTTTTTTTTCTTTTTCTTTTTTTAAATTTACATTTATATCCCGCCCTTCTCCGAAGACTCAGGGCGGCTTACAGTGTGTAAGGCAATAGTCTCATTCTATTTGTATATTTACAAAGTCAACTTATTGCCCCCCCAACAATCTGGGTCCTTATTTTACCTATCTTATAAAGGATGGAAGGCTGAGTCAACCTTGGACCTGGTGGGACTAGAACCTGCAGTAATTGATATCTGTTGGAAGATACTCTAGTAAACATGGTCTTACTAGGAAATTCCGGGCTTGCTTGGTTCCACAGTCTCCAGAAAAAATAGGAAGGCACCAGAAAATCATCTGTTCTTCACTTAATACTACTTACGTAAATGGAAGCAATAAGAACAACAAGGAAAGGAGCCATGTAATTCTCAGACTCTTGGTTTTCGAAAAGTAAAACTGAGTGTAAGTAAATATGCAACTTAGATTCTAGAAACTGCATTTTAATAAACCCATAGCAGTGATAATTGAGATGCCAGGACAGAAGAAACTAATAGGAAAAGAAGACCAAGACAAACGGGATTTTTTTAAAGGACACACTAAAAGCACAAAGGCAAGCCTCAGTGAGGATGACAGAAGCAGAAGCTAACACATCTGAACAAAAAGTTTTGAAAATAGGAAAGGACACACTGATTTAAGACTTGGAAGTAGAACTAGAAATGTCAATGTTCTATTTTCAAGTTACAGTTTAAATGCTATCTGCCACATTTAAGACTTGGAAGTAGAACTAGAACTAGTAGAAGTAGAACTAGAAATGTCAATGTTCTATTTTCAAGTTACAGTTTAAATGCTATCTGATAAAAACACGGGCCAATAAAAGACTAATATTTGGGGAAATTGATGTTATTTTTTTTCCTGTTGAAATACTCTGTTTTTTTTGTTTGTTTGTTTTTTTAAAAAAAAATTTTTATTACTTTTTTCTAACATTACAAACAAAGAAAAGAAAAAAAAATACATTTTTCCACCCTTGTGCTGTACATAAAAAAAGGAAGATTTGGGTCTACGGATATGTCCTCATGTTTGCCAAAATCCATGTTCTCGAGGTACAGGTACCGAGGCGTCCAATTTTCCAAGCGCATAGTCCACGAATGGTTTCCAAATCTTCCAGAAAATATCTTCTTTATACACACCACTTCTAATTTTAATATCACATGTCATTTTATCATTTAAAGCTAATTTCCACATTTCAGAATTCCACTCTTCTATTCTAAAAATCACATCTAGTTTCCAATATCTAGCTATTATAATTCTACCTATTATAATCATAATTCTAATCAATTCTTTTTCATATTTTGTTAATTGATGGGGAAATTGATGTTAAAAGTTAGGATGGACTGACTATCTCAGCCTACCTAGATAAGCAACCTGCTTGGAGAAAAAGTATTTCTCTTTGGGTGGAACACATGAGAATTGCCATTTCATTGATGTACGCATGCCTGTTGCTTTAAGCTTTATTTTCAAATATATAAATTTACTATGGTAAAATCACAGTAAATATCCAATGTGCTCTTCTCCAAATGAAACATAGGATTGGGTAGTAGTGCCCTAAAAATTCTTATTATTCATGGAAGTGGAATATTTGCAACATTGGGAGATTGATATCTTGTTTTACCACCAGAGGCCAAGTAGCTATTTTATGAATTGCAGTGGGAATTATCATGATTTAAGAAAGATATATGCAAATCTTCCTGCCTACTCTCCTCAAATGGAACAGAGTATATTTCTTCTTTTAAACTTGTATTGCTTCTCCATTCAAAATACTTCAGAGAGGTTTTCAGTTCAAAATACCATCTAATGATTTGTTCCCCTCTGTAATATTCTATGTGCTGCTGGTGGAAGATGCTCCTTTGCTTGATTTTTTAAATGGAGGCTGGATAGACATTTCTTAGGAATGCTATAGTAGTGGCTTATTGCACTGGGCAGGTGCTTGAAGAGCTTCCCAAGTCTTTTCCAACCCTTTTGCATTCTGTGATTCTGTGACAGAGGAGGGCTAGAAGTACAGAGATAGCCAGGAACTGCAGAGATGGTATCAAAAATGCTAATGCTCACAGTGATCAGAGGTTTGTGATGAATGCTAAGAATATTATATGTTCAAATTAAATGGAAGAGAAATGAATTATTAGCTGCTCAGTGAAGATGACAAAATGTTAAAAGATAATGAAAGTTGGAAGGGCTTATCTCATATTTTGGCTCAATCTTTTTCATCAATAGGACGTGTGTTCCATATGTAATCATAAAAACACACAAAGGGATAAAACTAAAACTTGTGATTTGTAGAGTCAAGGAATGCCTACTGTATTTGCCTTGAATACGTGCCCTTCCATGCACATGGCTGGCAATGATTCAGTCTTGGGGATATATTTTGAATTATAATGTGAGATTTCCAATAGTCTTTTGTGCACTGAATTTAATTTCAGATATTGAGTCAGCTACATATCTAGAGAAAATGTACCAAAAACAGATTTGCTACAGTCCCACTGTGACTCTGGAGTGGGCAGGAACTAGGTAGTTCTTCACTTGGTACTTCTGCCTTGTCCTGCAAGAGTTTTACAGAGTAAAAGATGTGGTGATATGGAAATGTCTTTAGATTAAAAACAACAACAACCATACACCTGAACGTAGACAGAGGGAAGTATATCTGATATTCCAAAGCACATGGAAGTAAATTAGAAAAGGAATTTCCATCTCATTGTTTATGTATCATGACAGTAAAACAAAGCCAGCCTAAAACTTTAATAATTTCTTAATGAAATAATTTGCATATTGATAAGTAATTGAATAGACTTTTAGAAGGATAAAGAATATGCAATCTTGCCTAAACTCTCATCATATCATTCCCTAATTTTCTCATTGCAGTTTCTATTATGCTTTGAATTTTTCCCAGAAAAAGAAAGGATCAGTACAAGCATAGAAAAATATTAAAGAAAAGAAGAAAGGATAGCTGCACTGTGACTATACTTGAGGGCACATTTATCAAAAGAAAAAATCTTATCCTTGGAACAACTATTTTAGTCGTCATAGCATAATAAGCAAATATTTATGAAGGACATGACTGGAATTATATGGACATACAGAGATCTGAGCCAATTTCATTAAGATGCTGATGAAAGTTTTTCTGCTTACATCCAGTTACAGTACCTTGGAGCATCATACTTTTCAACCTGGGGTGCTAAGTGTATCCATATTAAAGTAATAATGATCAGTATAATTGAGAGGTTAATGACATTCATTTTGTTTACTGCAGATCTGGTTGTAATTACTCATGTCTTTGCAATCTGCATATTAGACTAAATGTGTTATGCAAAATAATCCCTGAGATAGGCCTTAGAAGCAAAAGGAGGGGTTAAAACAGAGAAAGGAAGCCTGAAAGAAATCAGATGGACTCTCACCAATTCTCCTTTTTTGGATTCATCACTCACTACTGACTCCACCACAATAGAATAGAATAGAATAGAATTTTTTATTGGCCAAGTGTGATTGGACAAAATTTGTCTTAATGCATATGCTCTCAGTGTACATAAAAGAAAAGATACGTTCATCAATGTACAACATTTACAATACAATTGATGGTCAGTATATCAATATAAATCATAAGGATTGTCAGCAACAAGTTACAGTCATGCAGTCAGAAGTGGAAAGAGATTGGTGAGAGAAGATTAATAGTAGTGCAGATTCAGTAAATAGTTTGACAGTATTGATGGAATTATTTGTTTAGCAGAGTGATGGCCTTCGGGAAAAAACTGTTCTTGTGTCTAGTTGTTCTAGTGTGCAGTGCTCTATAGCGTCGTTTTGAGGGTAGGAGTTGAAACAACTACTACATAGTCAAGAGTTTTCCCCTCAGCAAGTCTTAGGACTTTTTGACATAAAAAGATCAGAAACCTTTAGAGGAACCTTTTGCAACTTGTTGTCTCAAACTACCACAATCTCTGTCCAGCAAATTACAATTGCATAAGTAATTATGGAATTTTCTGGAGTCACTTCAAATTATTGCATCAAAATGATCATTACTTCAGTGATGATGTAATGAAGATGATATAAGTTCCTTGTGAGCAAATGACCTTACAGAAACCACTACAGCAATGATTAATCTGAAGATTTGCCAATTCCCAAATAGTTTTTAATAAGCTGTGTAATTTTTTTTAAATTCGAGCACTCAAGTGGAAAACTATTAAACTTTTACATAGTATATTCACCTACAATAAGTAAGCCTGTATACTAGATCGCCAAGAAAGATACAAATAGCTCACATACTGGCAGCTATTGTGTTAAATCCTTATTTATAGAACAAGAAATGAATCCGCCATCTCAAGTACTATGACACGGTACATTATCTGAGTAAATGTTGACATTAATGACAATTAAAGTGATGCTTTAGTCAACAACAGTGACTAGAAACCATGAGGCACTCACATAAATGATAAATATGATTAACTATGAAAAGTGAAGGAGGAGGAAATGAGAAAATATTGCACAGGATTGAAATCAATATTATATTAATTAAAACGCAATTAATTTAAATAGCTTGTCTCGACATTGGTACTATTGGCAAATTTTGCTAATGCTAATCTCTACAACTATAAAGATAACTGTTTTTCAGTTTTCATTGATGTGTTATTGTTTTTTGTTATTAAAATTTCACATAGCAACACAACTTGTATGAAATCTCAATGTATTCTCATACAGAGTAACCTCTATAGTTGGACTGGGTCAAATACTACTAATCTTGATACAAAGAGACATTTCACAGGAGTATAGTGGTACCTTTCCATTTTGACCTCTTCCCAAAGAAGCACCACCATTGAACAAGATATTGTTGAGAAGTAAAACTGAGACAGTTTTACACTCATCTGTCTAACTCAGACTCAATACTGATATGCTGTAATAAAGTGTTTGTTTATAGCAGCTTCTCATGGTTTTGGACAGAATGTTTCCTCCCCATGGCAATTTTGTTTTATTTTGTTTTTAACTGTTTAGTCGTGTCTGACTCTTGGCTATTTTATAGGCAAGTGCTCTCCATGCTACCCTGTCAAGCACAGCTTCTTTCAATTGTTATATGTTCAACTATGCATCAGATTTAATGTTATCGAGCCAGCATCTTCTTTGCTTGCCTCTTCTTTGTCCACCAACCATTCCTAACGTCATTGCCTTCTCCAATGAATTTACACACATAACATGGCCAAAGTGAATCAAGATGAACTGTCTTATGATTTTAGATTCCAGTGATGTGTGTGGTTTTATACAATTTAACACCCCTTTGTTAGTTATTCTGGCTGACCATGGTATATGCAGTAATTTATACCAGCATCACAGTTCAAAGGCATCAACCCATGGCAATACCGGGGATTAAGCTTGGGAGAAAAGAATGGGTTACATACAGATGTGAAGATTAAGGATAAGACTTGGCTAGTGAAAACCTGAAAAGGCCTGACTCAGTTTGGAAGCCCTAGAGATTGCTAAAGCACTGGCTACCAGGCTAAGGACAAAAATGAACCAGTGCTGGAAAACATATGGAAGAGAAGACATATAACACCAGTGTAAAGTGGCTGCAGGACCTGAGAGCAGACCACACCAATCTATTAAAATGGGAATCAGTCACAATCACAATAGCAGACATCCAACAGAGGGTCAAGAATATGAAGAGCTGGACAGCATTTGGCCCAGACATGATCCACACCTATTTTATTTATTTATTTATTTGTCACAACAGTATATATAAGTATAAGCATGAAATACGATACATAAGCATATATATAAGCATAAGTATGTAATAACTATATTAATTGGATATAATGAAAGGAACATTAGGACAGGAACGGTAGGCACACTTGTGCTCTTATGCACGCCCCTTACAGACCTCTTAGGAATGGGGTGAGGTCAATAATAGACAGTTTTTGGTTACAGCTTTGGGGATTTTGGGAAGAGACCACAGAGTCTGGTAGTATATTCCAAGTATTAACAACTCTGTTTCTGAAGTCATATTTTCTGCAATCAAGATTGGAGCGGTTAATATTAAACTTAAATCTATTGTGTGCTCGTGTATTGTTGCAGCTGAAGCTGAAGTAGTCTTCAACAGGAAGGACATTGTAATAGATGATTCTATGAGTTAAACTCAGGTCATGTCGAAGGCGGCGGAGTTACCAATGTGAAGGAGCAAAAGTTCCTCATAATGCATGGAGGTTACTATCCTAAGTCCAACACATAGAAACTATACACCAGCTGGAAAGAGGGAGGATGGCATCAGATGACTGTATTGGACAAAACCCAGAGCATTCAAGAGTATATGAGTAATATGGCACCCAAAGAAGAACTGCTGAGAGAATATCTGAGGTGATAGCAGACATGGGAGGAAGATCAAACAGGGAAAGTGCCATGGCAAAATAAGATCTTGCATGTGATATAACATTGACAGATAGCTGAGGTAGCAGACACTGAAAAATTCTACCATTGGGTAGAAAGGGATGGACTAAAAGCCAGTCCTGAGGCACTGATCATAGTAGCACAACAACAGGCACTAAAAATCAGATCTGTAGAAGCAAGATAGGACCCAAGGTACAGACTATGCACAGAGAGACAGCCAACACATAGTGGCAGAGTGTCAGATGCAGGCAGGAACAGCATACATTGAATGACACAACAAGTAGTTGGCATTATGTGTATAGCAACATCTGCATAGTGTAAGTGTTAGTATGGGAGATGGGAGATTCCACAGAAGATTGTGGGAAACAGGGCTAAGTTCCTATGGGACTTCCAAATCCACACAGAAGGCCAGATATCATGATAGTGATAATGACACAACACCAGAAAGAAGAAATATGAGAAGCTGGAGAAGTACTGGGGCCTGAAGGAGAAATTTGAGAGGATATGGAAAATAAAGGCCAAAGTGATCCCTGTGGTGGTATGTGGTATGCAGCAGGGGTGAAATCCAGCAGATTCTGACAGATTCTGGAGAACCGGTAGCAGAAATTTTGAGTAGTTCGGAGAACTGGCAAATACCACCTCTGGCTGGCCCCAGAGTGGGGTGGGAATGGAGATTTTTTTTTAATTTGCATTTATATCCCGCCCTTCTCCAAAGACTCAGGGCAGTTTACACTGTGTTAAGCAATAGTCTTCATCCATTTGTATATTATATACAAAGTCAACTTATTGCCCCCAACAATCTGGGTCCTCATTTTACCTACCTTATAAAGGATGGAAGGCTGAGTCAACCTTGGGCCTGGTGGGACTTGAACTTGCAGTAATTGCAAGCAGCTGTGTTAATAACAGACTGTCTTAGTCTGTTGAGCCACCAGAGGCCCTATATAACTATATAACATATAAGCATGTATATGAGTATAAGCATGTAATAACTATATAAATTGGATATAATGAAAGGAAACAATAGGACAGGAATGGTAGGCATGTTTGTGCTCTTATGCACGCCCCTTATAGACCTCTTAGGAATGGGGTGAGGTCAATAGTAGACAGTTTTGGTTGAAGTTTTGGGGGTTTTGGGAAGAGACCACAGAGTCAGGTAGTGTATTCCAAGCATTATTTATTTATTTATTTATTTATTTATTTGATTTCTATACCGCCCTTCTCCCGAAGGACTCAGGGTGGTGTACAGGCAAAAATAAAACAGACAGTACAATATATAATTTAAAATGCAATTAAAAAACTTATTTTAAAATTGGCCTGAAAATTAAAATATACAGTGAGCTAAAACCCCAATTAAAATTAGTTAATAAAAATTTTAAAAATTTGATGAAATTCAATTTAAGACAGCCCCGCGCGAATAAAAAGATGTGTCTTCAGTTCGTGACGAAATGTCCGAAGGTCAGGTATTTGGCGTAAACCCGGGGGAAGTTCGTTCCAGAGTGTGGGAGCCCCCACAGAGAAGGACCTTCCCCTGGGGGCTGCCAGCCGACATTGCTTGGCAGACGGCACCCTGAGAAGTCCCTCTCTGTGAGAGCGTACGGGTCGGTGGGAGGCATGTGGTAACAGCAGGCGGTCCCGTAAGTACCCAGGCCCTAAGCCATGGAGCGCTTTAAAGGTCGTAACCAGCACCTCGAAAGGCCACAGGCAGCCAGTGCAGTCTGCGCAGGAGCGGTGTTATATGGGAGCTACGCGGAGCTCCCTCAATCACCCGCGCAGCTGCATTCTGGACTAACTGAAGCCTCCGAGTGCACTTCAAGGGGAGCATTACAGTAGAGAGCATTACAATAATCCAAGCGAGAGGTAACGAGCGCATGAGTGACCGTGCACAAGGCATCCCGATCAACAGTTACTGTTGTCATATTTTCTGCAATCAAGATTGAAGCAGTTAACATTAAATTTAAATCTACTGTTTGCTCTTGTATTGTTGTGATTGAAGCTGAAGTAGTCTTCAACAGGAAGGACATTTCAATAGATGATTCTATGAGTTAAACACAGGTCCTGACGGAGGCGTCAGAGTTCTAAGTTTTCTAAACCCAGGATTTCAAGTCTGGTGGCATAAGGTATTTTGTTGTATTCAGAGGAGTGGAGAACTCTTCTTGTAAAATATTTCTGGATAATATATGGATAATATAATTATCCATATATTATATAATATAATATAATATATTATATTATATTATATTATATTATATTATATTATATTATATTATATTATAATAATATAATATAATATAATTTAATAATAATAATAATAATAATAATAATAATAATAATAATAATAATAATAATAATAATAATAATATAATGGATAATAAGAAAGGTAAACAGACCTTTTTGCAAAATACAATCTGCAATCAAGGAGGCTATGTGCAATGTGTTCAACAGCTAGTGTACCACAATTATGCAATCTTTCTTCAAATGGAACTCCATGAAACCTCTTATATTCTTACCATAGAATTTAGCTGTTCAAAATAAGCTCTAGCAAATACTCTTCTAACGAGCTGAGCCATGTAAGTTGCTGAATACTTTTTTTTTTTACTAGAAAGTCTATTTGTGTTCAACCAGCCATTTTCTCTTAAGCAGACACATTAATGATCCTTTGTTGTTTGAAACATCTGTTGGCCTTCAGGTCTGACTGAATTGAATGGAAAAATCCATATTATGAGATGACATTTGAAAATTGGGCAGCCCAAGCATTAGGAGCATGTTATGCAAGTGCTCTATAAAACAAAGCCTGGGTAATCTATCAGGATCCATGAATAAGGTCTTCAGCCAATTAACTTCTTTAATAACTAGATGGCTTGGTATATGGAATATTTATTCACTTATCCCCAAAATGCATTTCAACAAAGTTGAAATAAACAAATATCTGTTGTTGTTGTTGTTGTTGTTGTTTTGAAACAAAAATCAACAAATATCTGTTCCAATAAAGGGGCATCCACAATTCTGCATGATATATATAATCACTATTGGGCTGTTATTTACACTTTGATTGGAATTAGAGAACCTGGGTAGCTATGGTTGGTCAGTTATCTTATGGTGTTGACATAGGCTGTAACCCTTTAAAAACTTCTCTTAAAATATGGGAGCCAGGAATCTGCTTCTGCAGAAATAATTTCTAAGTATAGATAGATCTTGACATGATCAATATGTTCCTTATCCAGGCTGCAATATAGCTAGTCCACCTCTTCCCAAAACTACCTTGGCCTTGACCTTACTGGTGTTCAGGTAGTTGAGTGCACAGTATGAACTAAATCTGTACAGCAGTCTTCTCATTCGTACCTGGGTGTATGACATCAATTCTGCAGAATTGCATTGCATCATTTAGCACAAAGCAGAATGTTTACATGTTCATTTTATGTCCGTCTGTCTGTCTGTCTATCTATTTATCTTGAAAGGACTTTTGCATATAATTAATTAAACAAAATGAGAGCTAGTATACATCCTTATCTGACTCCCATTTGCTGCTGTGGATTGCTGATATAATTGATCTCTCAATAGGGAACTTTTTTCAACAAAAGGCCAAAAAACATTTAAGCAATTTGGTCAATTTGTTTGGATTGCTCAGCCTGTTTTGTTTTGTTTTGTTTTGTTTTGTTTTGATAAATGTTGTGCCATATTATTTTATTAATTCTTATTTATGTAGGTAATCTTTCTTCTTTATTTTAATTAGTCTGATACAATACAAACTTTTTAAAAAAAATATGACTTAATCTGGAATGCATGCACTGTACACTACCTATAATTGAACAACGGTTCATTCTACAGGAGATAGTAAGTTATTGTTGGATGAATAATTGAAATGAACAATTGTTTGAGCAATTACAGAAAGGTCCAACATTTGATTTTGAATAATGACTACTAGATATCTCTAAACAGCTATTAACAAGGCATAAAAGTAATCACAGTTTACGATTTTTATTTCTAAAATCTGCTACTTGGAGACTGAGAGACCATCTACTGCACATGTAACTGCTGCTAGTGAATTAGCCTTCATTAAATTTTATTCACTCATTCTTGAGTTAGCAGAACATTATACTGGCATGAAATCTGCTGCTTCCAATACTGGTCCTTTCTCCACTTCCCAGCCATTATCTGCCCTTGGATGATATCAGAATAAAGAGGAAAATACTATTTTAATATTAATAGAGGTAAGAACAACTTCAGTCTGTCTTTGTCATGGGCGAGGAAGAAGATAAGAAACATGTTGCCAGAATGCCCACAGTTACCAATTTTTTGGAGGAGATATCTGGTTTAAAGAGTAGTTACTTCAAGCAGATACCCATACAAATTCCCAGGCACAAGAATTACGAAAATTGCAAGGATTCTTTATCATATTGAAGAACCTCATAATATTATTATTACCTCTGATGACTTCTTTGCAATGATATTCAGTACTGTTGCTTCTTGGGCTATTTCTGCTTTGCCTGTCTGCTGGTTTTGCTCTGCTGCAGGTAATGCCTTAGGCAGCAAATCTGCCAAAGAAATAAATACAATATGTGTGTCAGAGAGAGTGAGTAAAAAGGAAAAACCTCTCCAAAGTTAGTTAGATTCCCCCAAAAAACAGGGTTGCTGTTCTAGTATTTCCAACACTGGATCAGCTAATTTAAATGCCGAGACAGAATTGAAATTTCCGTAGAACTCTGCTGAACGTTACCATTAACTCTGCTTATGATCTCTTTTTCCCCCAAATAGAAGAAATTAATATAAAGAATAAAGTTATACTTTTTGTTGTGCAAAATATATGGGGGGGGGGGGGAATCAGAAAATTAGGCTCAGTATCATCCCTGTCACTAAATTTCCCTCTTTTATAATTTTTATTGAAAGTTTTGACAACAATAATAATAGCTAATACAAACTAAAATTAAAAAAAAAGAATGAAAAGGGCAGGAAAGAAAAAGCTAAAATGCAGAAATGAAAAGTAGAAGAAAAATAGAAAGAAGACAAGATATAAAGAAATATATAAAATATGACTTCCAAACTTAACAGCAGTTATAAGTACAATTACATTTTAACCTCTCTCTCATTATAGCATGACTCTCTTTTTTTACTATATTCTATCTTGTCAAATCTTCAGAACCATAAATCATAAGTTCATTTTTTCTCTTATACAAAAAGTCCATGAGGACTTTTCAATCATCAGTAATATAAATATTGTCTTTTCTTTAATCAAACAGGTCAATTTAGCCATTTCAGCAAATTCTATCATCTTCCCCAACGATTCCTCAATTGTATATTGTGAAATATTTCCATCTTTGTCCATACAAATAATCTTGCTGCAGTTATCCTATATAAAAGCTCTTTTCCGTGGCTCTTTTCTAATTCTTTATCTATCTTTTCCAGCAGGATAAAATTCTGGTTTCAATTGAATGTTAACCTTTAAAATCTTCTGAATCACTTTATATATTTGAGTCCTAATTTTACTAACATTTTACACATTCACCAAGCATGATAATATGACCCTACTTGCTTTTTACAGTTCCAACATACATTTGAAACACCTCTATAAATTCTGACTAATTTGTTGGGTGACATACACCAAAAGTACATTATTTTCTAAACATTCTCAAGATTAGATGTAAATTTCAATGATCTGTCACTAAATTTTCCAAACACTATTTAAACAAAGTAATGTTACTGCAGCATGGCACATAAATATTTTATATCAAAGTTACTGAAAAGGACTTCAGAGAACTTTTGAAAGATAATATCCTGCAATACTACAACCCTGAGGCAGACTTTTTTGTAAACAAGAATGGATGGAAATATATAGCAATAAATAGACTAAAGCTACTGTCTCCTCTCAATACTAGCTGCTATTTTCAAATTCTCGTAACACCTTTCCTATATGCATTTTTCTTATGTAATAAACTATTATTAAAAAATAATATATTTCCTTGTCTAGCCCTTCAAGGTCCAAAACAATTACAGCTTAAGTTATATTTCTTTCAGGGACAAGTACATTTCTTGTACGTGCACTGCTTTCTCATTCATTATAAATAGGTATATCTTATAAAAAATAACATGAAGCTGCAGACCCCACACGTGTAAGGTTCAAGCTGACTGTTTTATTTTTCTTTGCCTATTACTCAGGAATCTGCCCAGACTTGCTTTCCCATGAGAACTATTACCGGTAGATAAGGGTTCAGACAGGGTCAGATCTAGCCCTCTTGTGTTTGCATAGAGAGTATAGGGTAATTCCATGCTTGAGCCCACCACCACCATCCCAAAAAATCGGGATGGTTGCTCTCCAACACAATCAATGGAAAAAGTTCCTCTTTTTGCTGAGCAGATTTCCTGATCTACTCAGCAAATCTGGAGTAAAACAGTTTTCGTCAAGAGTGTCTGGTGAGCCAGCTTAATATATAAATTCATTAATGACAAACTGCAAACAGCATTGACCTGCATAAAAGTGCTATAAACTATTTTTTTTTCTTTCATAAATAAAATAAGGTTCTTTGTGTCTAACACAATACCACTGAAAAAGAAAAAACAAGAAATTCAGGAAGAAACCAGCATGGTTGCACAAAGATCTTTCTGATAAACTGAAAGACAAAAAGAATAAGTAAAAATATGGAAAGAGGGATGCATAACTAAGGCAGAATATCAGCAAATAACCAGAATCTGCATAGATGAAGTCAGGGAAGTAAAGGTTCAGAATAAACAAAGATTTGCAACAAAAGTCAAAGATAATTTTTTTAAAAAAATTCTTAACATATAAATAACAAGAAAAAAGTCAAGGAAACAGTCGGTCCACTAAAGAGTGAAGATGGCAACGAAGTAACAGGTGGTAGAGAGAAAGCAGAGCTGCTTAATTAATCCTTTGCATCAGTCTTCACACAAAAAGAAACTATGGTCCAATCTATCAAAAAGAACTGTAAAAGACAGATTAGAAATAAAAATTAAAATAAGCAAGAAAATGATAAGAGAACCCCTGTCTGGCCTTGATGAATATAAATCATCAATGGATTACATCCCAGAGTTCTGAAGGACCTGGCAGATGTTGTCTCAGAACCATTGTAGCACAGCTTTAAAAAAATCTTGGAGCACTGGGGAACTACCAGAGGATTGGAAAAGAGCTGATGTGGTTCCCATCTTCAAAAAAAGGGGGGTATGAAACAGACCCAGGAAACTATGCGCATGTCCAAGATGGCGCCGCGCCGCTGAATAGCTGTTGCGGCGACGGGCCTATCTTGGACCCGACCGGGTCGGGGGGGGGTCTTTCTGACAGCTTTGACCCCCGCCCGGGTGGAGGACAGCACGACGATTCGGAGGATGGGCGGATGGAAGCGAAGCGCCTCTGGGTTCCTTTGGGAGGAGTCCCGGAGCACTTTCCCTCCCTCCGGTGGTGAGATGGCCGGTGGCGGTAGCGGCAGCAGCCTGGCCTTTTCCAGCGGCGGCGGCGACCGGTTTTCCGATGGCGGCAGCGGCGGCCGGGCTCAGCTCTGCCTTAGGATGGGCCTTAGAGCCCTCTCCTCTTCGCCCCTTTGTCTGCGGTGTCGGTGGTGGGGGCAGCCTGGCCTCTTCCAACGGCGGCGGCGGCGGCGGCTGAGTTTTCGGCGGCGGCGGCAGCCTGGCCTGGCGTTGCTCTGGGAGGAGCCTTGGAGCTCTCTTTCCCCGGCGGCGGCGACGATGGTGGTGCTGTCGGCAGTGGCGGCGGTGGCGGCAGCCTGGCTGGTCCGGTCTGTGGGGGCCTAGCCTGTCGGTGGGCGGCTGGGTCCGGCGGTGGCATGACCCAGCAGGCCCGGCGGGTGAGTGGCCTACTCCAGCTGGTGGCCTGGCTCAGCGGCCATGAAGAGACCCAATGGTTACCTTCTCTACCACTCTGAGGGTTATCTACGGGCCTAGGGGACGCCCTCCCTATCATCTTGAGGGCATCTATGGCCGTCTGTGGGGGCTCCTGTGAGTCCTTTTGCACACACCCCCGGATATTGGGAGAGGGGCGTCTCGTCGGTGGAGCGGCTGGTCCATTAGGCACGTGTTTTGGCCTTTTTTGCCAACTTATAGGACGATCACGGGCCGTGTGGGCGCCTTTTTTACCATCTTAGAGGACGCCTAAGGGCTGACTGCAAGGGGACCTTCTGAAGATCTTTGGCCCCAGTGGGGGAACTGAGGTTGGTCCTGGACAATCCTAGCTTGACTATTGTAGGACTTCATCCTTTTCCCCCTTCCCCTCGTCCATAGTCCACCCCTCGGGATAGGAGGGGTTGGTGCTCTGACTTAATCATGGTGGCTTTTCACCCACCGCCAAAGAACTATCTCGTCTGTCTTCCACCTGGATTACTGGTGTGTCAATTTCCATCTTGACAGGTCCAGGATGGGTCTGCTTGCCGGACTCTCATCATGCGGACATTTACAGCGGCTGACCTTCTTGCCCTGCGAGATTCCCCTCTCTCGGGTTTGGCCCTCCACACTATCGAGGCCCATCTTGAGGAGGGGTTTTGCACCCCCGGGAGTTGGCATGCCAAGAATAGGAGACTCAGGGTTTTTTTAATTAATTGTTTTAATAGATTTTTTAAGGGGAATTTTAATGGGAATTTTAAGGGGAGGGTGGGAGGGAGGGATCTGACGGGTGGGGGAGAGAACCCGTCGGGGAGGGATCCAGCCCCTGTGCTTGTTCGCGGCACTACTCCATCTGGTCTGAAGGCAGGGGGGGAGGGCTCAGTTCCAGGATTAGAGGGACTTTCAATCAGTACGGTAAGTGGGAGAGGCAGATATGGCGGGGGGGCCCGTATCGAGATCTGGGAGCACGTGTTCGATGTCTGAAAGCGATCACGTGCTCCGGCCCCCCAGTCCCTACCCGTTCCTCGGGCGGCCATGATCCTCAGAGCTTGGATCTTCGGCTGATGTTGTGTAATGCCCGGTCCGTGGCTAATAAAGCTCCCCTGATTTGCGACCTTATTCAGGGGGAGTCCGCGGACCTGATGGGCATTACGGAGACCTGGTTGGGGCCAGAGGGGGGGGTCCCCCTTGTTGAGTTGTGCCCTCCAGGTTTCCGAGCATTTCATCAGCCGAGGGCCCAAGGTAGGGGTGGGGGGGTGGCGGTTGTTATTAAGGAAGATCTAGAGCCGAGGGAGGCCACTGTTCCTCAGATTGCCGGCTGTGAATCCCTCTATGTGCGGTGGGGCCATAGGAATCAGTTGGGCTTGTTGATCGCGTACCTGGCTCCTTGCTGCGTGACCACAGCCCTGCCTGAGCTGTTGGAGGTGCTTGCCGCGGTGGCGGTTGAGACCCCCAGACTTGTAGTCATGGGGGATTTCAACCTGCCATCAGTCGGCTTGTCATTGACGGCAGCTCAGGAGTTCCAGGCTTCCATGACGGCCTTGGACCTGATTCGAGTAAATGATGGCCCTACGCACATGGGGGGAGGCACGCTGGACTTGATTTTTATCTCTGGACAGTGGTTAAATGATCTGGAATTAGATGATTTAGTAACAGAACCAATGTCATGGTCTGATCATTTTCTCCTTCGCCTAGACTTCCGAACCGCCACTCACCATCGCAGGGAGACTGAACCTATACGCTGGTTCCATCCCAGGCGCCTGATGGACCCTGAGAGGTTCCTGACGGAGCTTGGGCCATTTCCTGAGGATCTGGCCCACGGCACGACTGAGGAACTAGTCGTGGCCTGGGAACAGGCCGCGGCTGGGGCCTTGGACCGTGTCGCGCCTTTGCGGCCTCTGACCCGGCGCAGATCTCGCCCGGCCCCTTGGTTCTCCGAGGGGCTGAGGGAGATGAAACGCCGGAGAAGACGCCTAGAGAGCACTTGGAGGTCCAGTCGTTCCGAGGCTGATCGGACACTAGTTAGGTCCTATTCTAGGACCTACCTAGTGGCAATGAGGGAGGCGAGGCGTTCCTACGCCTCCACCCTCATTGCGTCGGCAGATAACCGCCCGGCCGCCCTGTTTCGGGTGACCCGCTCCCTCCTTCATCAGGAGGTACGGGATGACCCGTTGCAGGGACGAGCCGAGGAGTTTAGTGGTTATCTATACGATAAAATCGCTCAGCTCCGGGACGGTCTGGACCGAAATTGGGATAATCCAAGCGAGGGAGAGGAGACACGTCTTGTTGAGCCGGTTTGGGATGAGTTTGACCCTGTGGCTCCCGAGGACGTGGACAGGTTGTTGGGGAGGCTTCACGCCATGACATGTTTACTGGACCCGTGTCCTTCCTGGCTGGTACTGGCCACTCAGGAGGTGACACGAGGCTGGCTCCAGAGGATTATCAACGCTTCTTTGCTGGAAGGGGTTTTCCCTGCCGCCTTGAAAGAGGCGGTGGTGAGACCCTCCTCAAGAAGCCTCCTGGACCCAGCTATTTTGGGAAATTATCGTCCAGTCTCCAACCTTCGCTTCGTTGCGAAGGTTGTAGAGAGTGCTGTGGCGCGACAGCTACCCCAATACCTGGATGAAGCCGTCTATCTAGACCCGTTCCAGTCCGGCTTTCGACCCGGATACAGCACGGAGACAGCTTTGGTCGCATTGGTGGATGATCTCTGGCGGGCCAGGGACAGGGGGTACTCCTCTGCCCTGGTCCTATTAGACCTCTCAGCGGCTTTTGATACCATCGACCATGGTATCTTGCTGCGCCGGTTGGGGGGATTGGGAGTGGGAGGCACCGTGTATCGGTGGTTCTCCTCCTATCTCTCCGACCGGTCGCAGACGGTGTTGACAGGGGGGCAGAGGTCGGCCGCGAGGTGCCTCACTTGTGGGGTCCCGCAGGGGTCGATTCTCTCGCCCCTGCTGTTCAACATCTACATGAAGCCGTTGGGTGAGATCATCAGTGGCTTCGGGGTGAGATATCAACAGTACGCTGATGACACCCAGCTGTACTTTTCCACCCCGGGCCACCCCAATGAAGTTGTTGAAGTGCTGTCCCGGTGTTTGGAAGCCGTACGGGTCTGGATGGGGAGAAACAGGCTCAAGCTTAATCCCTCCAAGACGGAGTGGCTGTGGATGCCGGCATCTCGATTCAGTCAACTGCAGCCGCAGTTGACTGTTGGAGGCGAGTTATTGGCCCCAAAGGACAGGGTGCGCAACTTGGGTGTCCTCCTGGATGATCGGCTGTCGTTTGAAGATCATTTGACGGCCGTCTCCAGGAGGGCCTTCCACCAGGTTCGCCTGGTTCGGCAGTTGCGCCCCTTCCTTGATCGGGATGCCTTGTGCACAGTCACTCATGCGCTCGTTACCTCTCGCTTGGATTATTGTAATGCTCTCTACATGGGGCTCCCCCTGAAGTGCACTCGGAGGCTTCAGTTAGTCCAGAATGCAGCTGCGCGGGTGATAGAGGGAGTTCCGGTAGCTCCCATGTAACACCGCTCCTGCGCAGACTGCACTGGCTACCTGTGGCCTTCCGGGTGCACTTTAAGGTGTTGGTTACGATCTTTAAAGCGCTCCATGGCTTAGGGCCCGGGTACTTACGGGACCGCCTGCTGTTACCACATGCCTCCCACCGACCCGTACGCTCTCACAGAGAGGGACTTCTCAGGGTGCCGTCCGCCAAACAATGTCGGCTGGCGGCCCCAGGAAGGCCCTTCTCTGTGGGGGCTCCCACACTCTGGAACGAGCTTCCCCCAGGCTTACGCCAAATACCTGACCTTCGGACTTTCTGCCGCGAACTGAAGACACACCTTTTTATTCGCGCGGGGCTGGCTTGAATTGAATTTTAAATGGTAAATTTTTATTAATTTTAAATGGGGTTTTTAGTGTAAGGTAATTTTTTAAATTCTAAGGCTAATTTAATAAGTTTTTTAAATTGCATTTTAATTGTATTTTGTATTGCTTGTTTTATTCTGCCTGTACACCGCCCTGAGTCCTTCGGGAGAAGGGCGGTATAAAAATCAAATAAATAATAATAATAATAATAATAATAATAATAATAATAATAATAATAATAATAATAATAATAATAATAATAATAATAATAATAATAACTATAGACCAATCAGCCTAACATCAATACATGGGAAGATATGAGGGGGGGGTGTAAAAAACCAAACATCTAGAGACAAGTACATTTATAACTACCGGGAGTAGCCAGCACAGGTTTGTTGAAAACAGATCATGCCAAATCAATCTTATTTCTTTCTTTGACAAAGTGACTAAATTAGTAGACCAGCAAAATGTTGTGGACAAAATGCTATTTAGACTTAAGGCATTTGACAAAGTAGACCACAACCTACTTCTTCTCAAGCTAGAAAAACGTCGGATAAACAGCATCACCACCAGATGGATTTGTACCTGGCTGACAAACCATATTCAACGAGTAGTCCTTAACTGTACTACATCTACATGGAGTTAAGTAAGCAGTGGAGTACCATAAGGTTCCATCGTAGGCCCAGTACTCTTCAATATCTTCATAAACGACTTAGATGAGGAAATAGAAGGGGAACTCATTAAATTTGTAGATAACACTAAGGTGGCAGGAAAGACAACACCCCAGAAGACAAGCTATATTCAACAAATGGGCCCTATCCAACAAAATGAGATTTAATATGGAGAAAAGCAAGGTTTTACATCTGGGCAGGAAAAATCAAAGGTAGAAGCAGTGGTGGGTTGCTACCAGTTTGCCCCCGGATCAGGCAAACTGGTAGCAGTGGTGAGGGAGGCTCCACCCACCCTCCTGGACGTGCACCACAAAGCAAACCGGTAGCGACAGGTTTTGAAACCCGCCCCTGGATACAAGTATAGATTAGGCAAAACCTGGCTAACAGTAACTGTAAGAGAGACCTAGTGGTGTCCTAATGGACAATCACTTAAATATGAACTAGCAGGGTGCAGCAGCAGCCAAAAAAGATAATACAATCCTGGATTTATAAACAGAGGCATAGAATCAAAAGCACATGAAGTATTAGTACTGCTTTGAAAGGTTCAGTAAGGCTACACCTGGAATATTGCATCCAGTTTTGGTCACCACATTACAAAAAAGATGTTGAGACTTTGGAAAGTGCAAAGAAGAGCAACTAAGATGATTAAAGGCCTAGAGACTAAAACATATGAAGAATGGTTGCAGGATTTGGGTTTGGCTAGTCTAGAGAAAAGAAGGACTGGTGGGGACATGATAGCAGTATTTCCTAACTTACCAGCAATTTATGCAAACCTATATAGAAGAATCAGTATCTTATATACTCTTGCCAATTGATAAAAAATATCTATAATTCAGATTTAAGGGTTCATCTCCTACACCTGGCCAGTTCCTTCATTTGTTCAGGTTTCATTCATTTTAGTGGTTTTCCAGACTGTACATTGGTTAGAATTTCCCTGAAACCATACGCATTTTTACACAAGCTCAATATAAGAGAAAGCATTGAAAAGATAGATGCCAAAGTTTTATTATTGCTCTAAGGAAGAGCAGATACACTTGAAAGTGTTTTTCCATTAGATACCAACTATTAAATCATTTTAGCCATTTTATTCATCACAAAAGAGAATACAAATGTAAGGAGAGTGTTTCTGGATGAGACCAAAGGTCCATCTTAACATCCTGCTTTTAAAGCCGAATGGATGACTTTTCATTTAATGTAAAAACCTAGAATGCTTTTATATAGTTGTTTGGAGAACTTAGCTAAGAGATACCTGGTTATGATAAAACTGAAGTTGCTGAAACTTTCAAATGCAAAAACATGGATAGCAAGGTAAATATTTACTGCTTACGTTGGACGTTTTCTGATGGAAGGAGTTCTGAAATGGGATCTGAGCCAAGCGGAGCTGGTACATAAGCTTTGTTAGAAGGCTGGGAGAAAAGCATTGCATGCGAAATGCGCCGTCTAGTCCGGCGCGCAATTTCACGTTCATTATGCATCAGTTGTTCATCTTTTAAAATAGCAAGAACTTGCTTAGCCTTCTCCCTTACATGGAAACCTGTTGAAAAGGAAATATTGATAAATTTGTAAAGCTTACTAAATGCCTTCTGTGGTTACTATATTTGTTAGGACTTTATGGATTTGGAAAATGCTGAAATGCCAGTAATGTAAACATCTTTATACCTAGGGCAATTATCTTGTTTTTCAAATCATAATCACATCATATACCTGCCTCTAATAAAAACTGGGGGGGCGGGTTCTAGCAAGCATTTGTTAAACTAGCCCAAGGATTATATGATTCCTTATCTAAAGTAGTGTTATGAGAAACTGCCATTTTCAGAAATAGGGGATGTCATGCAAATAGAGATTGAAATGTTATTCTCTGATATTGTAAGAAATATGCTAGTGTCTTAAAGATGCTTTTTCAAAAGGCAACTGGACTTTCTTAGTTTTATTTCTCCTTGAAGGCTTTTGAAGTAGCTTTATTTATTATTTATTTATTGTTTGAATTTATATACCGCCCTATCTCCCAAAGGACTCAGGGCGGTTCACAGGCATATAAAACATCAATATACAAATTAAAATAATCATTAAAAAACTTATTCTACTGCCCAATTAATTAAAAATAAAAATATAAATATTAAAATCAATTTAAAACCCCTCTAAATTTAAAATCTAAAAAACTAAGCCAGTCCTGCACAGATGAATAAATGTGTCTTGAGCTCGCGACGGAAGGTTCGAAGGTCCGGAAGTTGACGGAGTCCTGGGGGGAGTTCGTTCCAGAGGCGGGAGCCCCACAGAAGGCCCTTCCCTGGGCGTCGCCAGGCGACACTGCCTAGCTGAAGGCACCCTGAGGTCCCTCTCTGTGAGGCGCGCGGGTCGGTGAGAGGTATCTGGTCGCAGTAGGCGGTCCCGTAGATAACCCGGCCCTATGCCATGGGCGCTTTAAAGGTGGTCACCAAAACCTTGAAGCGCACCCGAAAGCCACAGGTAGCCAGTGCAGACTGCGCAGGATAGGTGTTATCACGGGAGCCACGAGGGCTCCATCTATCACCAGCGCAGCCGCATTCTGGACTAACTGTAGCCTCCGGATGCCCTTCAAGGAAGCCCCATGTGAGGCGTTGCAGTAATCCAGGCGAGGCGTCACGAGGCGTGAGTGACCGTGCATAGGGCCTCCCGGTCCAGAAAGGCGCAACTGGCGCACCAGGCGAACCTGGTGACGCTCTCCTGGAGGCGGCTGTCAAATGATCTTCTAGAGACAGCCGTTCATCCAGGAGGGCGCCTAAGTTGCGCACCCTCTCCATCGGGGCCAATGACTCGCCACCGATGGTCAGCCGGTTAGCTGACTGTACCGGGATGCGGCATCCACAGCCACTCTGTCTTGGAGGATTGAGCTTGAGCCTGTTTCTCCCCATCCAGACCCGTCGGCCTCCAGACACCGGGACAGCACTTCGATGGCTTCGTTGGGGTGGTCCGGTGTGGAAAAGTACAGCTGGGTGTCATCCGCGTACAGCTGGTACCTCACACCGAACCCACTGATGATCTCACCCAGCGGCTTCATATAGATGTTGAACAGAAGGGGCGAGAGGATCGATCCCTGCGGCACCCCACAAGTGAGGCGCCTCGGGGCCGACCTCTGCCCCCCTGTCAACACCGACTGCGACCGGTCGGAGAGATAGGAGGAGAACCACCGGTAAACGGTGCCTCCCACTCCCAATCCCTCCATTGGGCTTCATTGATTCTGGCAAGATGATGTGTGGAGTGGGGCGGGGAATGGAAGGATTCATTCTGACAGGATTGGGAGGTGGAAGGAACATATTTCTTTGCAATCAACTGGTCATTAGCACTCTCTCTGAGAGCCACTGAGGCCCCTTGGAGGTTTATCTGTACCCACAAGGTCATCTCAATAAGAGTGCAAATAGGTGTGGAATCATCTTGAAACTGCCAAAAGGATTGTGTTGTAGACAGGAGATAGGTAGTGTCTTATCCCTTCTATCTATTACATGGTATCATAAACACTGTAAAATGCACATGCATCAATTAGTGGATATTCTTCTACTATAGTTTGTTATCCAACAGAATATCAAAAGCAGAATATCATAGACTTACATAATTAAAATTTGGTAATAAGAAATGAAGCTTTTTTATTGAAATACCGTGATTTCCCGAAAATAGGACATGTCCCAAAAATAAGGCCAAGCCTGATTTTTGGGGTGGCCGTAAATATACACCCTCCCCTGATAATAAGCCCTAGTGATGGGGTGGGCATGACCAGCACTTTTGGGAGAGAAGGCAAAGGGGAAGCAATTGTTTGCAAACTCTCGCCCTTCTCCCACCTCTCCACCAGGCGACTTCCAGCAGCCCCAGATGCCCAAAACCTGCACCCACCTGGCTCCCTTTTCCACAGCACCCGGCTCTTTATCAAGTGGGGTGGCAGGTGGGGTGGGGGGAAAGCAAGATGCATGGAGCAAGACAGGGGTCAATCCTCTTACTGTCTCTTCTCCCCATCTCGCCGGGCATGGCAGGGCTTCCTGCCATGGGGTGCCTTGCAGCTCTGTCGTGTGTCTTGCTGTTGTCTGCAGGCAAACATGTTGTAGGGTAAAACCAAACTTCTCATGAATTCAAGAAGTTTGATTGAACTCGCGAGGTCTTTTTCCCCTACAACATGTTTGCCCTGCAGACAATGGCGAGACACGTGATGGAGCTACAAGGCAGGTAAGACACATCTCATGTCTCTCCAGCCCCACCCATCCCCACCTGCTACTCCCAAATTGCATCCAATTTGGGCATGGGCAGAAAGCAAGAGGGGGAGAAGAGACAGCAAGAGGAACCCTATCATGTTCCATGCCTCTCGCTTCTCCCCTGCCCTATCTGCCACACCCCTCAACAAAGAGACAGCGGGAAGGGCAGCAGCCAGGCTGCTGTTACAATACCGTTGGGGTGTGTGAAGCCATCTTACCTGCCTTGTAGCTCCATTGCGTGTCTTGCCATTGTCTTCAGACAAACATGTTGTAGAGTAAAAAAAACCTCGCAAGTTCAATCAAACTTCTTGAACTCGTGAGAAATTTGGTTTTACCCTATAGCATGTTTGCCTGCAGGCAACAGCAAGACACGCGACAGAGATGCAAGGCAGGTAAGACGTGCATCTCATGTCTCCCCAGCCCCTGACAAGTGGGGGGAGAAGAGACGGCAAGAGGAGTGAGCCCTGTCCCGCCCCACATGCAACCCCCTCGATAAAGAGCTGGGTGCTGTAGAAAAGGGAGCTGGGCAGGTGCAGGCCATGGGCATCTGGGGCTGCCGGGGGTTGCCCAGCGGAGAGGCTGGAGCAGGGCGGCAGTTTGCAGGTGAGAGGGATGGATGGATGGGAGGCGGCCAAGTGCCAAGAACTCTGGGGAGATTCCCATCTTTGGTTGCCCCAGCGAACAGCTGATGAGCGGCGGTGTTGTACTGATACAGCAGTGCAACACAGCAGCAGCCATGAGGTGGTCATGCTTACCGCGTCCTGCACCCTCAAAATAATAACACACACACACACACACACACACACACACATACACACACACAGATGATAATAAGGCCAAGCCCTTATTTTGGGGTTCAAAAAAATATAGAGTCTTATTTTCGGGGAAACACAGTAGTTATTAACTAAGTATCCTGATATAATTATTCATAGATCAGTTCTAACAATCAGAAACTAACAAGCAACTGCATCTTGCAAGATAATGCAATAATTTATTTAAAAGGTACTGTGCCGTTTATGTCAACAGGAAATAAAACAATAATACAGTGCATGGCTTTAGTGTTATAAATAAACAAAGAAGTTGTTGTTCTTTTGTTTTACAATATGGATTTTTTTTCTCTTGTAAACCACATAAATAAAAATAACTGACATACCTAAATCATTAAAATTAAATTACTAAAAACTAAAATTAAGAATACCATGTTTGCTATATGATACAGAGATCTGACTGGTTTTGCTGTTAATTAAGAATTAATAGATTCTCTCTTTTAATTTTGCATGCTACCTAATTAGTCTGTATGGCTTGTTTGCCTGCCAAAAACAACCTTATAAATCCAATCAATGCCATATATGCAGTTTTTGGGGACGCCAGTAGTGAGGAGCAAGATACAATATTGCACACAAAGACAGATCAGTGGGAAGAGAAAAGAGAAGGATCATAAGCAGGACAATTATACTTTGAAATAATACATTTGAAAAGCCTAGTCATGATTGGTTTCACTTCTCCAAAGAACTTTTGCTTTTGCATCAAAAATATTTCATCCTTAACTTCATTATTAATGCTTTCAGTGAACTGTCTTGTCTTACTAACTAGTACCAAATGATTTGACGTTCCTGCTATCCTTCTGTATATTCTCGACCATTTTCCCCAACACTATAAGACATAAATTTTTCCTCATTTAACCTTTCTGGCTGTCTGGGCGAGAGCAGTGCCTTAACAGTAAATAATTTTGTTAGCAGCTTATCTACACTTTTAATATTTTGTCTAGATTTATCTTAGATTTTATCCCCAAGCAGAAAGCTTTGTTTCATATTGTAGTCAACATCTGTGTGGAATTTTAAGTCCAGAAATATAAATATCTTTGTAATTCCTTCCACTACTTTACCAGTTGGTATTTAACTGACACTAGCAGTTGACCTAATCCTAGGTTTTCATTTTTACTATTAGGCATCAGACTTACTTTTGCACTCTCATCTTTTACCTTCAAGGAATACCGCTAGATGGTAACAAAAAGATAGAGAAAACACTTTCTTTTTACTGCCATCTAGTGGTTTTCCAGGGGTTTGCCGTTCACATCTGGTATCTCTACCCAATACTAATGACAAACACTTCCATTTAATTTGAATGGATATATCCAAGTACTTTTAATCTTACCTTGATCTTTTCCCGCTTCATCTAGATGATGAAAATCTTTTAATATCTGAATGTTAAAGAAACCCTCTTGACAATGTTGTATGACTTTTTTTGATCCATTCTTGATGAGATAGTCCAAGAGTGTAAGAGATTTGTACACATGCCTCCAGTTCTTCCCATGGTCATTCATCCTATGCCAGATCATATTCATAATCTCACAAAGGGAAATTGTGTTGTATGTCAGGTCACTTATCTCTAACATTAGAGAACTAGAAGGGCCCCAAGGGTCATTAGAAGTTGCTTCTCTGACTTTTATCTCAGCTTCAGAATAATTTTTCACAAGGTTTTTTACATGCCTTCTGAGTGCCATGAATGTAGCAAATTGTTGTTTGTTTTATTAAACAGATGGGAAACATTAGAGGGTTTTTTCTATGATTGCTTTCTCTCTTTCCATTTTCCACTGCAGTAACCACTAGAATTCTGTAGATAAATAGCAGAAAATTTATGTCACCAATCAGAATCATACCATACAACAGGAGTCCCCAACCCTGAGCCACAGACATGTACTAGTCTGCAGCCTGTTGGGAATTGGGCCGCACAAGCAGCAGGTGAGCACATCAAGCACATGGGAACTAGGTTGTGCAGTATGCACACAAAACCATTTCCTCCCCCCCCACCCCCCTGCCACCCTTGCTGATGCTGGTCCCTGGAGTCAGAAAAGTTGGGGACTGCTGCCATACAAAATTTTCAAAGAGGTTTAATATGAAATACTTATCTTTTTTTCCAACTATTAATCAGGAGTCCAATACAAAAGCTATAATAAGCTTGCTCAGCTGATGAAAAATAAAAACTGAACGAGTGCATGATACTGATTTTTATTCTAACTGTGTTTTAATGATTGGTCCCCAAATTACATATCAGCTAAAAAATAGAATGTAAAATTATGTTTAATCTTAAATTCCTGATATGAATCAACACTATACATTTGGTTCATTTCATAATCCCACAGGGATTGCACTGAAATGGTTATGGGAATGCGCTGAAATGGTGCAAGATACTTCTTACTCTCTTATTCACAAGTTTCTTTTATGCCTAAATCAAGTAAAATATGGATTAGCATTAACCAGTAATAGTTGTAAAAGGAACAAACCTATGGCATATTCTCAGTGGTTTAGTAGATCCGAAATTATGTCTCTGTTTGTATACACACAAACACAGACACAAAAGGTATCTAAAATTCTATTGCCTGCTGGGTGACTTATTGATATACACATTTACTGGTTAAAAAGCAGTATTTAACACCCCACTAAATAATTACAATTTGAAAAATGCAGTTAGGAAAAAATATTAGAATATGAATCTAGGAGTTATAATTCTCAAGCAGAGCAATTGAGAAATGCTGAAAATGTTTGTGCCTCTGCAGAAATATTAAATATTCTGAGGGGCTCTAAAATAAAGAAGAAAAATAAAGAAGAAAAAGTAGATCCCATTTGCCTGACGGCCTCTGCAGGACTATGAAAATATTTAATCTACACTGATTAGTTTAATAATTGGAATTCACAGCTAGTGCCAGCAACCAGGAGAGCATTTTTGTGCTGCAATAATGCCTTCAAGGACATTGCAAACTCTAAACAGCTTAAATCATTGTGAATTATCTGGTTACATCTTTATGAAAATTTCACTACTTTTTCCTTCCTTCTCTTCATTAATTAGCATCAAGATGTGTAAGTCTCTAAAGAGTTCCTAAATCTCTATAGAATATTGCTATAATCATATATCAAATTGATTTCAAGCTCTGACAAGCATCATTCTTGGTCAGAGACAAAATTTATAATCAGATTTTACACACCCAAATGTCAAATATTACAATTCATAATAAAAGTGTTCATTTTCTACCTCACATATCATTATTATTTTATTTTAACACTTTTATTATGAATTGTTACCCTAACAGTTAAAGTGCTGTTCAAGAATGGTTTATGATCAAAATCAAGAGGAATTTGAAGCAATGAATCAAAATATTCCTTTTTATATTTTGATCCTTTTTAATCAAAGAATGTATAAAACAGTTCAAAAATATGTAAAATCAACATTGCCAAAGGTAAATCCCCAGCTCCATGAAGCAGGAGTCTGTTGATTAGCACTAACTATTTTAACATTTGCCAATTCTTCCTTTTATCTGTACTTCACCTACAGTCTGTTTTGCTTTGTATTACTCACATAGAGAAAAATTATTTGATAATGTATTTCAACGCATCTATTAAAACTGCCATCAAAAAAAAATGAATTTGCTTTAATGTGCATCAATTTCTCACTGCTGAGAAAAACTCATTTTGGCACTGGTTACATTACACAGCAGCAAATATTGATCAGGGATCTTTCCACAAATTGCATATAACAATTGTGATATGAATAGAAACTTGATCCTTTTGCTTTTTGTATGTGTGTCTGTTTTTGGTCAATCTCAATCCCAACCTGTTTTGATTTTCAACAGAGTGCTTTGATTTCCTTTTATGGAATTGATGCCAAATCCGCTACACCAATCCCTATGTAGCATAATACTGTAGAGCTGGATTCCAATCAATTCAAAATTCAAACGATGCAATAAAATCAATTAAAAATAAAACAGCAGCATATATGATAGTTACAATCTCTAACAGCTGTAGCATCCCATTAAAACATACTTGCCAAAACTTTAGAGACTTAATGCTCCACCTAAAAAAACAAAAGTGAAAAGATGTACCCAATCTTGGAGGTAAATTAGAAATTATTTGAATTTTAGGTACTCTCAGAGGCACTCTACTCAAGATATCAAAACGTCTTAAAATAAGAGATAGCATCTTTTATCCCAGCCCCACTTCCAAATCTATATACACTTTATATATTAAGTAATGTATTAATACATTAATAAAATGTATTAAGTTTTACTAATATAAAACTATTGTACAGTGCTGTTATTATTTATCCATGACATAAGATGAATATTTCTTACATCACAAAAGGAAAATATAAAGCTACATACCCAATATAATTTCAAATAGAGATCCATAAGGGGAGATTACATCTTGTCTCCAAACTACTAATCACAATCCTATACAGTTTTCTATTCTATTAATCTTATCCTATTGTACCTGAGGAAACAATTCAACTGTGACAGTTAAGCCATTTACATCTGTTTTTTAAACTGCCGTCAATCATTTGCAGAACCCACCTAAGTCACCAATCAGAATGTTCCTACTATAGCCCCACCCCTTTCCTTGTTTCAAAGATTGGACAAAAATTGTCCACCTGGACAATTATTGTTCTTAGGCCTATCATTTATCTAAGGCATCTCTACTGGTTGCCAACTGTAGCTTTTTTTTAAAAAACAGTCACTGTTTCTAAATAACTAATTATTTTTCCTTATGCAAAAAAAGAGGCCCCTTGCATTTGTGACCTAGATTGTATAATTTGTTGACCATGATTTATCTTTATTTCATATAAAGAAACTCATTTATGATTTCTAGAATGCAAATCTAAATGAAATTTGTGACTCCCTTTGTAGAAGAATCAGTAAAACATATATGTAACTCTTACTAACAGAAGTTTAACTGTGGTGTTGCTTTTAGATGGGAGACAGATTTGGCAAAGAACACATAGAACTAGACAGAGACTTGGATTTAATAATTTTGGAAATTAAACCTGTTCTGTTTATCTATCATAACAGTGATAAGTAGTCAATCTTGCGCTGGATACAATTTTCTTTCTATAAAATACAAATATTCATGTGTTGGCTGGGGACATCTGCTTTCTACTTTTCAGCACAGTATGCCACAGGCAAATCTTGGATATTGATTTAAATCAATAAATAATGTTTTAATTAATCATGTATTTGTGTGCTGTTGAGATCTTCTACTGTGTGGAATTCACAGTTTTGTTTATTTCTCCATTCAAGTTTCTATGCCAAAAAAGTCAGAAAACTTTGAGTGAAAACTTACAGTTTCCTCACATAAGCATTAAAGTGAAAATCATTCAAATCATGAGCAACAGCAAACACTTGCAACATTTTTTTCTCTAAA
Organism: Ahaetulla prasina; assembly: GCF_028640845.1. Lineage (NCBI taxonomy): Eukaryota > Metazoa > Chordata > Lepidosauria > Squamata > Colubridae > Ahaetulla > Ahaetulla prasina. The sequence continues at coordinate 66,714,832 of NC_080545.1, read as the reverse complement.
GTGGCAATGGCATCAACACTTTGGGAATAATTAAACATTTCATCTCTTCCTCAAACATTGTCTGGAAGAGACAAATCTTTAATGGTTTTCAAAAACTTAACAGAGAAGAAGAAGCAGTCCTTACCTCTCAGAGGATTCCATCACTATAAAGGACCCTTTGTATATTTTTTCTTTCTGTTTTCCGAGGTTCCGAGTGGTCTTCAAGGGCAATCTCATGTCAGCTGAAGAAGCTTCTTGGATGAGAAGTGAAACATCTTCAAAGAAAAAAAACCCCAGAAAGTCCAGTTGCCTCTTGGAAAAAAACATTTTTGGGAAAATCTAGGAGTTAGGAGCACTAGAGAGCTGTAGGAGTGCATAAAGGTTAGTATATGGCAGATTAAATTTATCACAGTACAAAGCATCCAGAAGGATGAAGTAGATATTCATTAAACTAGTTTATGGCAGTTCAGGGACGCAGTGGCTCAGTGGCTAAGATGGTGAGCTTGTCAATCGAAAGGTCGGAAGTTCAACGGTTCGAATCCCTAGTGCCACATAATGGGGTGAGCTCCCGTTACTTGTCCCAGCTTCTGCCAACCTAGCAGTTCGAAAGCACGTAAAAAATGCAAGTAGAAAAATAGGGACCACTTTTGGTGGGAAGGTAACAGCATTCCGTGCGCCTTTGGCATTGAGTCATGCCGGCCACATGACCACAGAGACGTCTTCGGACAGCGCTGGCTCTTCGGCTTTGAAATGGAGATGAGCACCGCCCCCTAGAGTCGGGAATGACTAGCACATATATGCCAGGGGAACCTTTACCTTTACCTATGGGCAGTACATCATCTGATGTATTTTAAGTGCTGCTGCATAGAACCTGGCAACATTATATACTTCCCTGGCAGGGGAATATCTTAATCAAGGCAGGACCTCAGTTGCATCCCTTATTCAGCCCGGAGGGATGATGTATAACTGGATATCATTAGCATATTGATATCTAGGAGGCTGCAATATCAACCCTGTGGTGAGATTGACTTGGGTGGGGATGAAGCTGTGCAGCATAGAAGCTAATACATCACTCCCAGTTTGTCTTGTGAGATCAATCTCTCGTCATCATTTTGCATTTGCGTTTCTGTAACATTTTCTCTCTAAAATTATACCCTCCTAATTTCCTATTTGTAAATATAAATAATTTCCCCATTATGTAAACCCGTGTTTAAATAAATTCATTTTCAAAAGTGGACAGACAAAAAAGAACTTTATTATTTCCTCCTTAACCACTTTAAATTCAATCTGACTAAATTTTCCCTACTCAGCACCATTTGCAACTTCCCACACTAAACTGCCTAGGAGCTCAACCTTTTCTCCCTCATCAAACCAACTGGAGCTGCCCACACTGCAAAGCAATGCTTCCAACCTTTGCAGATGGCCCAGAAGATCACTATGGTCATTTGCCAAATTCATGACTCCACCAGATGAACTCTTTCTCAAAGTCCTGAACTGGCTCTATTTTTTTTATTAGCTCAATCTTCCTTTTTTATTTCCTAGCCCTTGAGTACCTTTAAGTTCTTGTTGAATGTCTACTACAGCTTCATTATGTTAGTGAAAAAATATAGGCAACTTTAACTAGGGAACAGGATATTTATTAATCATTGCAATAACTTCCTAGTTAGTTTCACAATACCCAAGTAAGAGGTTTGGTTTTGCCATAAGAAGAGGGAAGAAGCAGTGTTGAGCCATGGAACTAATGAAATCTTTTAGAGTTTCACTATCATCATTATTTCCCAATTTTATATTTGTTGCTTGCATAAAGCAGTATGCATGGAATTGTTGCCTCACGCTACGTCTCAGCTGAAATGACCTTTTCTTCTCTCTCATCCTCTGCTCCACTTGCATAAAGCTCTATGCTACAAGCTTCAAGCAAGGCTGGAGCTATTCTTCCAACTAACAGAGTGTTTTAAATAGAAACAGGAGGGATGGTGTGTTATAGGAGGTTGACTTTTTCCTATTACAACTTGACCTGCATTTTGTTTTGCAAACGACATACAATGCATATACCAGGGGAAGGGTAATAACAATGTATTCATTTTATAATGTCTGTTACTTAGGCAGATAGCATTGCTGTCATAGTTTGGAGGGGTAGGACATTAAATCCAATTTTTTTTTGAACTTCTTACTGCTTAGCTAAAGAGATCAGTTGCCTATTCTCAGAGCTTTGAGGCCAGCGCCTCAAATGGTTTATGAATTGTCAGGAAAAAATGCAGTGAAATTCTGAGATCATGCAATCCCAGAGCATCTTTTGAACTGTCACAGAGTCCTTGTACAAAAGTGGCTACATACATGAACGTAATTAATAGCTCTAATTTTAATCAGGTAAATAGCAGCTTTGAGAAGACTGGAAAGAAGGATTAGGATTACAGAAAGGATTAATCTCTTCTCCATTTGCAGCATCCATTCACATTGTTGTTATTAGTTCCAAGCAGAAATAGAAAAATACAAATGCATACAATAGCATTAAAGAAGCAATACAACCTCAACATGAATAAGCATTGATAAAGCCTGTAAATTGTTTCATAAAAAGAATTTAAAAACAACAACAACCATGTCACTTGGAAATTTTCTTCCTTGCCTCTCATCTATTCCAACCTATCCAGAGTATCCTTCTTTCGCAAGATAAAGAACAAATAATAGTCTAGGTTAGTTGCCTTCAAGTCCTGCTTATGCACTTTCAAGAAATATAACACTGCTCAAGATTACATAGATATTTGATCTGTTTCATGAACAGCTTCTTCCTTTTAAAATCACTACCGTAAGAGAACCTTAGTTCTCTAAGAGAAGGCAGACTGGAGAGCAGACAGGCATTGCTTAACATTTTCTCTTTCAGCATGTATTACCCACAAATTCCTTAACACTGTTTTCCCAAGACAAAACTGTAGAACCACACTGGAACAAACTAAACTTCTATCTAGTCCAGCAATTCTTTTCCACATTGATCAACTGTATATCTATAAATACAACCATCTTCTCCTGCTTAGGTTTTGTTTTAGTAGTTAATATTCAATTCTTAACTATTTGCAAAAAAATAAATAAAAGGACTTTATTGCAAACAGTTAATAGCCAAATATCAATTGTTAAAAAGTATTTTAATTTAATAATTTTATTTATCTTTCAACAATAGGGCCTCTGGTGGCTCAGGCTGGTAAGACAGTCTGTTATAAACACAGCTGCCTGCAATTACTGCAGGTTCTAGTCCCACCAGGCCCAAGGTTGATTCAGCCTTCCATCCTTTATAAGGTAGGTAAAATGAGGACCCAGATTGTTGGGGGCAATAAGTTGACTTTGTATATAAATATGCAAATAGAATGAAGACTATTGCTAACATAGTGTAAGCCGCCCTGAGTCTTCGGAGAAGGGCGGGATATAAATGCAAATAAAAAAAAACACAATTAAAACAAGATTCCAAATTTGGATAGAATTGGAACTGTGTGTGTGTGTGTGTGCGCGCGCGTGCACGTGTGTGTGTGTGTACACACACACATGCACATATGCATACACACACACACACACACACACATATGTAATTTCCTCATACATGTGATTCTGTATGATTTAAATGCCCTAATTGGCAATAATAATGAAGCACTGGTAACCAAATTCCTTTACTTATTTGCCAAATTTTGGGCAAGTGGATTGTATAACAGACAGTCAACAGACCAGAACTTCAACTATTCAGGCTCTTGTTTAGCTACTCTTTGTAATATATTACATTTAATAATCTTAAATGGTACAATAGTCCATGATCAATCTAATAAATTCACATTTACGTGGGAGCAACTGTGATAGATTATTGTTTAATTTACCTCTATTTATTTATTTTAATTTATTTTATTTATTTATTAGATTTTTATACCGCCCTTCTCCCAAAGGACTCAGGGCGGTTCACAGCCAAATAAAACAGTAAAAAGTGCACAATAAAACAATTAATTAAAAAACTTATTAAATATAAGGCCAAATTAAAATCCATTTAAAACCATAAAACCCCATAAAATTTAAATCCAAATATTAAAAACTACTAAAAATTTCTATGCCAGTCCTGCGCGAATAAATAGGTATGTCTTCAACTCGCGGTGGAAGGTCCGAAGGTCAGGCAGTTGGCGGAGTCCTGGGGGAAGTTCATTCCAGAGGGTGGGAGCCCCCACAGAGAAGGCCCTTCCCCTGGGGGCCGCCAGCCGACATTGCTTGGTGGACGGCACCCTGAGGAGTCCCTCTCTGTGAGAGCGCACGGGTCAGTGGGAGGCAATCGGTAGCAGTAGGCGCTCCCGTAAGTAACCCGGCCCTAAGCCATGGAGCGCTTTAAAGGTAGTAACCAACACCTTGAAGTGCACCCGAAAGACCACAGATAGCCAGTGCAGCCTGCGCAGGAGTGGTGTTACATGGGAGCCACGAGCGGCTCCCTCTATCACCCGCGCAGCTGCATTCTGAACCAACTGGAGCCTCCGGGTGCTCTTCAAGGGAAGCCCCATGTAGAGAGCATTGCAGTAATCCAAGCGAGAGGTAACAAGAGCATGAGTGACTGTGCATAGGGCATCCCGGTCAAGGAAGGGGCGCAACTGGTGAATCAGGCAGACCTGATAAAAAGCTCTCCTGGAGTCGGTCGTCAAGTGATCTTCAAAAGACAACCACCCATCCAGGAGAACGCCCAAGTTGCGCACCCTCTCCATCGGGGCCAATGACTCGCCCCCAACAGTCAGCCGCGGCTGCAGCTGACTGTACCGGGGTGCCAGCATCCACAGCCACTCCATCTTGGAGGGATTGAGCTTGAGCCTGTTTCTCCCCATCCAGACCTGTACGGCTTCCAGACACCAAGACAGTACTTCGACAGCTTCGTTGGGGTGGCCTGGGGTGGAAAAGTACAGCTGCGTATCATCAGCGTTCAGTTGGTAACTCACCCCAAAACCACTGATGATCTTGCCCAGCAGCTTCATATAGATGTTGAACAGGAGAGGCGAGAGAATCGACCCCTGTGGCACCTCACACGTGAAGCGCCTCACGGTCGATCTCTGCCCCCCTGCCAACACCATCACTATTGGGGAATTTGGAGTGGAATTTCTGTTGCTAAGCAGTGTGGTTGTAAAGCATGACTACATCACTTAGCAATGGAAATCTCTGCAATCCCGGCAAGTAAAATGGCTGCTACCAGATAGAGGAGTGAAGGGGTACATGAGCATGCAAGTTGGGAAGGGTATGCAAGGATGCAAATGGTGCACATGAGGAGCCAAACAGGTCAGGGAGGGTGTGCAAGGAAGGGGCATGATGTGGGTCAGGAAGGATGTACAAGGGTGTATAAGAGTTACCACATGGGTTGGGTACAGGGATGTGTGAGATGTACATTTTGCTTGTCAGAAGCTGTCATGACTGTGGGATGTTGTGAATGTAACTGTCAGCTGGTTACCAGCCATCCAAATTGCTGTCCGATGGCTGGTGGGTACACTCTGCAGCGGACACATTTCAGAGATCAACAATTAGTTTCTTCATTCAGCACCATTGTAAATTCATTGGCTGAATGAATATTTAACCTATTTCTATTTCCCTCTAGTCATATTCCCTGTCAACTTTGGAATAAAACAATAACGAAAATGCAAATCTAAAACAAAAGTGTCAGAATCATAAAAACAATCAAAATAGCAAGTTGAAAACCTCATCTAAAAAGTTTCAGGAAATTGAAAAAAAATATTTTGCTACAAAGCAGATATCACTTAAATCTCTCTAAAGAGAACACTTTACACTTCAGGCTCAAATTACTTTTGGAGAATCAGGGGCAGGATCCAATTGCCTTGACTGCTAACTTGCAATATACTGTTTCCTTTATTCTTGGGAATAAAGAATGGTCCTACTATTTAAATAGGATAGTTGAGATTATTCTGAAATCTATTCTGCCTAAAGGTCTTAATCATACTCATGTCAGAAGCATGGAGATGGCTCTGGATTGAAAGGATTAGCTGGTGATATCACCATTGCCCAGGGGATGCTCAGTTGGGGGCTCCTTTCATGTCCCTGGCAGAAGCTGGAGCGAAGGATGAGAGCTCACCCCAGCACTGGAGTTTCGAACGCAGACTTGCTAACCTCCAACCCAGCGTCCTAACCATGTGAGCCACCATGCTCCTTAAGGTCTTAATTATATTGTGCATCATTGCATAAGAGGAAATTCTATATAGGAAACCACAGAACATAATGCAATTCTGGGCATAAAGTAACTTCTCAATCACACAAGACTGCATGACATATTATTTGAAAAAGAAAAAAAGAAAACCACAAGTTTTAACTAAGCCTGTACCGAACATTTGAGTTCTTCCATGTCTTGTAGCTTGCATCTTAATTGTATGACAGGCAGAAGTTTAAGTTGGAGGGGAATATCAGTGATAAAAGCCTCATGAATGATTCTCAAAGCTATTAGTCAAGGGCAAGAAATTTTCTCATGTGTTACGGAACACATCTCCACCATAATTTGACATATTTTAATCCTGTGCATCTGGGATCTAATAAACAGAAACAAATCAGAGATTTTACTTGGCTAGATTCTCCTAAAGGTATGTGATCAATATTTGTGTAAAGTCTTTAAAAATAAAAGTAATAGGACTTAAATGAAATACTGCAGTATGGAGAGTCTCTGTTTGTGTTTAGCCAGACAGCTATTCCTTCTTTCACAATAAAGTTCTAGAAAATATTATTTCAGGATAGAACTCCAGCTCATTTTTTTGGTGATTCTGTCATGCTTGGGTCACAATTGCCACTGCTATTTCTCTTCTTCCTTTTACTCTTCCTCAGCTTTTATAGAGTTTAAAGAAAAGGAGCAATTTTGATTATATAGACTGAGGAATTCTGGGAACAGAAGTCCACAAGTCTTAAAGTTGCCAAGATTGGACACTCCTGATCTAGACCTTGACTAATGAGCTTACTCTTAACATTGCTAACTCTTGTCCAACTCTCTGAAACTATTCATGGGGTTTATCTGATGTTCAGAACTTTAGGTCAATGCACTCCTTGAGATTTACAGCCTCGTTTAAAAAAATACTGTTAGCACAAAACCTAGAAATTCTTGCTGAACTTTTTTCTAATTTTAGAAATTCAAAGAAGGAAGTGCTTTGGTACCATTCTGATTTATGCGTTGGTAGTCTCATTATCATGATTCATTAGTCTTAATGAATTCAAGAATATATCATACTTCCATCCTCCTCTACTTTATGCTACACACTAGCAATGAGAACAATTAATATTGTTTCTTTCTGATATATATTTGAAGATAAGTAATCTAACACATTCACAGAATAAATAAATAATTGCTCTAAATTCAAACTGCTAGACAGCATTCTGTATTTTATACTTATACTGTATGTTCTGGTATACTTGAAAATCAACTGTTCATTCCAGGTTTGCATCTTACAAGCCAAGACATATTATTCCATAGTTTTTTTCCTCTTCTATGGTTCATAATTTCTTTCTGCTACTAGTTTTAATGGCTGATCTTTCCCATTATTTCTGCCATGGAAGCATCCAGGTCCTCTCTTAGCAAGAGACTTTTTGGTTCTACCTCCATTTATATGATATGTGACAATATTATGCATCTTTATATAATCTGAAATAAAGCATCTTTGGGATAATCTAAAATAAAAACAATAGAATAAATGATTTATATTAAATGAAATAAAGTCATAGAATAGCTGACATCTTAGAAGCATGAGAATAGAAACTTACTTAGGCAACTCAAAATTTAAAATTCTGCACAAAGTCATTGAAAGCAGTAATTTCTAGCACACGTAAGTTTGAGCCAAGTATCTCTTTCTAAAACAATAGTTATGCCTTTTGCAAGGGTTCTCCAGGTGAACAAATTTAGGAGCAGTTTGCAAAGCGACCTTGCAAGCTTTATAAATTGCATGACTTTAAGAAAGGTGATACATCATTCACAAGATAGATTAAGTTAGAGTGATGAAGTAAGCTCATTCAGATCAGGAATAAGCAGATGGAACTATGTTTGCTGCTGGGACTCAGAGACCTAGGTTGCCCAGTTTGATCTGTAACATCATGTTCATGAAGAGGAAAATGAGGTTGAGTAGTTGGTGCTTCGAATTCATTATGGAAACATATTCACTGAGTGGAGTCAGATAATTTGCTTAGAATATATGTGCTTTGGGGAATTATGACTGCCCATACTAAGTCTCCAACATGTTTACTATACATACATTTTAGTGTTTAATTAAAAGCTATTTGTTGCATTCAGGTAGGCTATTTAATTTGTTTTTATGAGGAAAAATCTGTAAGCATGTATTTGCTGAGTTACTTCTTTCTCTCCCCCACCTCCATCCCCTTTCTTCTTTAGCTGGGAACTGAATGTTTTTCACTAATCCAGTCTAAAATACTGTATATTTTCACTGGAAATTTTCTTAGGGAGAACTATCATTGGCCAAGAAATCGTCAATCCAATCCTGTGGATCAGTAGGCTATGTCAACACATCTTCGTACAGTACTAAAATGTACTTTACTTTGATATAGTTTTATTTTTATTGCTTTATTGTTTTTGGTAATTACTCTGAAATCTATTTTACACCCTGCTTTGAGTAATGAGTAAAAGAGTAATGAATGTCTCCACTTAACATTTCTTACCTTACTGTAAAACATATTTACACTATTTTATCTGAGCATTTTTTTTTATTTGAATTTATATCCCGCCCTTCTCCGAAGACTCAGGCAGCTTACACTGTGTTAAGCAATTTCATCAAGATAGGATTTCTCTTTTTTTTCCATAAAAAAATAATTTACCATAAAATCTGTGCGCATTAGATTAGCTGAGAATACAGCAAGCCAGATATGTTTTTCTGTTAATTTTTTCTTTGTAAGGGAAGATATGTCTTAAATCCTTGTGTGTGTGTGTTATAAAACAGCGGCTAATAATTTGTAATGCTTGGTTAGTCCTTCACATTGTTTACATAAATGTACTAATAAGAAAAGGTGTTTCAGACCATTAGCATTCTCCAAAAACTTCTAAAAGAGAACAAGAACAGTTATAAAATCTACCAATTTTGTATTTTCAGTGGAACCTAGGAACAAAAAGAAATCAATTTTGTTAACATTATTCAGGTTAACAGTTTAAGTAATTCTGCAGTGTTGCCAATTATCCAGGTGATGGGATCCAGGGGCATTCTCAGGAAGCTACAGAAAGTCAAGATAGCACTTGTAATCTAGCCGTTGAAGGCCTGCCTCCTTTTTAGATGTGTTGCACATACGTAGGCCTTTTATTGATCATCACAGACGCCCTTTGTAAGCTATCTTCTGATTGGATGTATTCAAGAAGAGTTCAGGCAACCATCTGACTCAGATGTTTTAATTTGAACTTCTGCATTGAGTAGAATGTTTGGCTTGATGGCCTAAATGGCCACCCCCAATTCTGTGATTCTATGATTCTGGAATGTATAAAACTAGAAAAACAAGGCTTTTAAATGAATGGATTTGCTAATAAAATAGGTGAAGATGCTCTGGCTCGTTTAAATTAGAATTAAAAAGGAAAACAAAACAATGAAAAAAACCTCACTTTTTGCAGCACAAAAAAAAAAAGAAGTTGCTATTATGGTTGAGGCCATCGCAGAAATTTGTAATAGCTTAATTTCATAGATTTAGAGAATATAATTTTAGAATTAATATATACAATGCATATAATATGTATATGAGATATATATATATATATATATATATATATATATATATATATATATATAATATGTATATGAGATATATATATATATATATATATTTAGTGCATGATTCATGATTTATGCATTGTAATACAATGAGGTCAGTTATATATGTGGGAGTGAGTTCCTGTTACAAGTTTATATTGGGAAACTCCAAAATGATGTTTGGAGATCTTCTAGGATAGTTTCTATCTTGTGGCTATCATGTGAAATAGGATCCACTAATTAAAACAGCTGTGGTTTAATTTCTTCTGTAGAAAATCATCATTAACAAAACAGTGTCTTTGAAAAATTGTAGCCCTGCAGTACCTTTAAATATTTGTAGAGGTGACTGATGATTGTAATAGCAATTCAGTCATTTTTTAAAGTGTAATTGAAATCAGATTAGACGGGTGTTCTGAGAACTATTTAAAGACAGCAATAGAAATGGTTAATCTCGCAGGATTGTTGAAAAAAGTGCCTTCCTCTGGAATGAAAATCACAGAGAAGCTATTCTAAAACTAAGAGAACAGATTAGGAGACAGCCCAAATCCCAGTCTCTGGAACTCAAACACATGTTGTTTGCAAATTGCCTTTAACATTTTATAAAATGCTGTCTTTTATACACAGTGCAGGATAAAATTAGAATGGGTATCTTTTCTTGCAGTGCCAGCTGTTTTTCTCCCATGCTTCTTTCTTGACTACTAATATAAAATTAGTTTGAATATCAGCTTGAATATAAAATAAATGTGTGTCCTATCTTTGAATCTGTACAAATTATTTGCATGATAAGGATCTATACAATCTAAATAATCTCTCACAACCCCCAGGGAATATTGTAAGTGCAGAGTACAATATGAATAACACAATTTTTATTGCAAATTGTTTCTTTGGAGGGTTATCTATAGCAGTGGTCACCAACCAGTGGTCTGCGGACCACAGGTGGTCCACGAGAAAATTTTGGTGGTCCATGGAGAAATTTTCATATTTTTGCTTTTTTTGTATTGCACTCATCCTCAAGCTATGGTCCCTAGGCCAGATATGGCCCCTGAGAGCAATTAATCCGGCCCGCCATGAAAACACGTGGTTGCACCACCCACATCACCCCGCTCACATGCCAGCCCCCACTCTTAAGGCCGAGCACAAACCTCATCTTGACTAGAGCAGTGCGAGCCACACAAATTGGAACTGGAAGGTAAGACCAAGAGCTTGCCATGCTCACCCAAATGGCTGCCAGGGGAGGGAGGTTCAGCCATCTTTCGAGCCTACATCTCTCCTTCTGCAAGGCCTCTGGGTGGGACTGTAGTAATCACAGGACTGGCCCATTTCTCATCCTGAAGCAGCTCTTCCACCAGAGTGTACCAGCCTGCAGGGGAGCTGCCTGCAGGGGAACTGGCTGACCAACGGGCCAGTCATGTGAGTGAGACTTCTACAGCTTTGGAATATGGGAGGCTGGAAATCTGTGCCCGGGTGGCACGTACAATGCACAAAAAGGGGTGCAGCCCTCACCATCCGGAATGAAATAATGGTGCTATTGTGGCGGCAGGGGAAGGTGCGGCGCAAGCGGGCTGAAGTGGTGCTTGAGATGGCTGGAAGCTGGGGGAGCGATGCACTACTTTCATTTGTGTGGCAACAGGATTCCACCTTGATATATTTGCAGCACGGCAGCCCTCATTTCCTGCCACTTGGGACTCGGAACGGTATATGGTGTCTAGTCTGGGGAACAGCCAGATTTTGCTCTCTGTTGCGGATGCCAGATCGCCCCCCTGCAAGAACTCATCTTTTGAGGAGCCCGACCAAAGCTTCCGGTGCCGCTTCAGGGACTACTCCTCAAGAGACAAGAGCTTGCAGGGGGGCAATCTGGCATCTGCAATGGAGAGCAAAATCCGGCTTCTCCCCAGACTAGATGCCGTTTATCGCTCCAAATCCCAAGCATCAGGAGACGAGAGCTTCTTTGCACCACCAGCTGGTGCAAATATACCAAAGCAGAATGCTGATGCCACGCAAGTTCAAGTAGTGCTTCACTCCCACACTTCTTCGGGCCCTTGTTGGTGCTCCACGTACCTCGGTCTCTCACGGAAATGCCTGACTTTCTCTCAGCCCCAAGACTGGCCCATGATATGAGAGAGAAAGAGAATGAGAGAGAGAGAGAATGAAAGAGAAAGAGAAAGAATGAAAGAGAGAGAATGAGAGACAGAGAGAAAGAGACAGAGAGAGAATGAGAGAGAGAGAGAGAGAGAGAGAGAATCAGAATAAGAGAGAATGAGAGACAAAGAAAGAGACAAAGCCTGAAAGAGAGAATGAAAGCAAGAATGAGACAGAGACAGAGACAGAATGAAAGAATCAGAGAGAGAGAGAGAATCAGAATGAGAAAATCAGAATGGGGGGGGAGAGAGAAAGAGAGATGAGAGAGAGAATGAGAATAAGTGAGAGAGAGAGAGAAAGAAAAAGGAGGAGAGAGAAAGAAAGAGAGAATGAGAGAGAAAGAGGGGGAGAGAGGGGGAGAGAGATAAAGAGAAAGGGAGAGGGAGAAGGAGAAGGAGAGAGAGAGAGAAAAAGAGGGGAGGGAGAGTGCCTGAAGGACCCAATCCCATCACTGGGAGTCCAGGCGCTTCAGCAAATGGCGTGCTGGATTTGTATTAGTGGTTCCTGATTAGTGGGATTTAAAATTATGAACTTGTTGGTTTCTGAGGTCTAAAAGGTTGGGGACCCCTGATCTATAGTAATTGTTTAGATTACTTGCTCGAAAAATAACAGTGGAAGGCCATATCAGATGTCATAGAACTTGGAGACTTTGTCCTTTAGTAGTTGTTTTAAAAATGCAGAAGGAGCCAGATTGAAACTATTTTTTTATCTTCTATCTTCTAATATCCTAGGAAGAGAATTAGGAACTTTCTACATCCTTAAGAGAAGATTTAGGAATATTTCCTCCATAAACCAAGATTACAGTGCTTTTTGTGATCTCTTGGATGAGAAGTTTCTTCAAAACAGTTGACAAGCATGAGAAAGCATAATAGATTGTAGGGGTTTCTCCTTTTTCCATCTGCCAGAATCTTATACACTGCTGCTATAATTAATTTTTCTTGGGCTGTACATACAGTAGGCAAATGGAGACAACCTTGTCCATGGAGCAGGGTCAATTTCTGACAGATTGTTAATCTCCTGGGTCAAATCATTTGTCAAAACCATCAGCATTCATAGCAGATGTGGTTTTTTGCCAGCTGGTGATGTTGAGAATGGGAGAAGCAATCAAACTAAAATGATCCACAAATCTCTTTTCTCAGCACACTCTGAATAGGGAATGAGGATTCTGTCCTCCAGAACATTGGCAATTGGGATTGGCAGTGAGAACAGCAAGATCTATACTGTTTAATTTTCTGCTCATAACAAATAGATGGAGGGCACCTTAACTGAGCTGTGGAGCAAATCCCTGTGTCAATTTATATTTTTAATACTAAACCAATTGTAACTAGTTCTACACTCTGCAACTGACTAATTAAGTTCAAGATTATTTAAACTGCTCAGCCATATTTGTGAGATAAGGTTGCTGATGAAATAAATGAAGACTTTTATACTTTTTCCAATTTTCCAATATTTCAGCTTGCTAACAGGATGAGACAAAACTGATAGCTTGCTAGCACCATATCCCCATATCTCTACTTTCCTAGAGTGCTGGATTTGGAGTGGGGTGACCTATGTTGAGTCTATATGTTCTTTTCATTTAATTGTAATCTTGAGTATCCTTATAAATCTTGTTATCTTTTTAAAAAAAAAACATTCAAAGAATTTCCCATGGAAAGCTTTCTTTACCATTCATTCCAAAATATTACTTTAAATTTATCTGGAACCTTAGTCTGTAACTTTCTAAAATCAAAGCTGCAATCACCCTTTTGCTCTTTAGAATAGAACAGAACAGAACAGAACAGAACAGAACAGAACAGAACAGAACAGAATAGAATAGAATAGAATAGAATTTTTATTGGCCAAGTATGATTGGACACACAAGGAATTTGTCTTGGTGCCTATGCTCTCAGTGTACATAAAAGAAAAGATACCTTCATCAATCTTTATTATAAAGATTAAAACAAAAACAAGTTCTTAAACTCGTAGTTAAAATTTTCTTTTGCTAAGGATTGAAGTGACATTTTATAGATGAAAAGCAGTTAATCAGCAATTTCTGAAAATGAGTTGAAAGGGGAGCATGCAAACTCAGTGTCCTGAGTTCGAAAGTCCTGACCAGAGTTTGAGCAAGATGACTATTCCCTTATTTCCCTGAGTTCTAAATGCTATCTCCATCTCAAAAGGAGCAGCTGCTTGGAGCATTAGTGGGCAATCTCAAATCCTCTCCTTGTTTCTACATACTGGCTCTTCAGTCTGCTATGGTTGTCAGCTCCACTTTTCAGAGAGCCATCTCCAGTCAGCCATTTTCTTCCTCCAGAGCAGATTCTTTGCATTTACTAAACTTACAATGATGTGTTTATATTCTTACATGTGTGGCGTTTATACAATCAGAAACAGATTTTTTCAAAAAGTTTTTCTAAAACAATTTACTAATTAAATTAAAAAATAAAGCCAACCTCCCAACTATCCCTGTTTATTTACAAGATTGGTTTTAGACATTTTAAGACCTTGGCAAATTCATATTCTGTCGGACCCTATTGTTTGGTTTATTGTCCAACTTTGTTAGGAAGCTCAAAAAGGCGCCTCTTTCTTTTGTTTTTCTTCAAGTTTTTGAACTTATGATTTTCAACCCCCGGACATTTCTTTTTCTTTTCTCAGACATTTTTATGCTGTTTACACCATGAAATAAAATTGTGGGTATATTTGAGCCACAAGCAGGTGTGCTGCCTCACAGACTGCACGCAGCACTCTGACTGCTTTTTTGTTTATGTTTTTCAGAAATATTTTTAATTTTTCTGCCCAATAAAATTTTGTGCCCCTAGGCTGGTGCCTAGTCAGATTTCGTATAGAGCTGGTCCTGTTTCTTTTTATATTTACAGCATTCAACATTAATCAAGGATTATTTTTCTCATAGTTGTTAGAGCACATACCAAGCCCATATAATAGTCATATAGTACATACAGTATAAGGTAATCCTTAAAGTCATTTGTTTAGCAACCATTCAAAGTTACAGTGGCATTGAAACAACTGACTTACAACCAACCCTTGCACTTACAACTGTCACAGTATCCCTGCAGTTGTGTGATTAAAATTTAGTGCTTAGCAGCCATTGTGTATTTACAATGGTTGCAGCGCCCTGGAGTCACTTGATCACTATTTGTTACCTTCCTGCCCAGCTTCCCACAAGCAAAATCAATGTGAGTAGCCAGATTTGCTTAAATATTGTGTGATTCACTTAACAACTGCAGTGATTTGCTTAACAACTATGGCAAAAATAGTTGTAAAGTCAGGTATGACTCACTTAGCAACCACATTGCTTTGAACACATTGCATGAAATAAAAAATATTTGAGAGAACAAAAATACCCAGATGTAGATATAATAATACTATATATCACAACATTTTATGTTCAAGGGAAGCTGCAACAGACTAAAGCGGCCTAAGGCAAATTTAAATTTAACACAAAAATGGCACTGAAGCTTTTCAGAACTACTGTGTCTTTAATTAAATTTGTTGCCTGAATGTCCTATCTATTGTATCTTTTTTCCTCCACATACCAATTAATTATCTATAAACTGCCCTTCAAGGACCTGTGTTCATTGATCCTTAACTTTGTATTAGAAGTGACTGAAAAAGTATGAAATATATTTTGTAATCTTAATCTTAATCTCAATTTTAATCATCTTTAGAGTGCTATATAGCATAATTTAATTTATCTAGACTTCACTGACAAAAAATTAGTTGGTAAGTGAATATAAGTCATAGGATACAAGATGGGTGGCAAATACATTTCATAAATAAACAAACAAACAAATAATTCAGCCAGATAATATTTATGTTTGATTTCTATGAATAAGTGTTAAATATGTACTTTACAACAGAATCTTATGAATGCATATTTGGGGAAATGTCCCATAGAGCTTACTACTGGTTTGCTACCTTTGTCTGCAATCCTGTGTACCCTTGCTTCATATTGTACTGAAAGCAATTCTAATCAGCAAAATTGAATTTATTTTTGAACAAGCATGCATAAAATTCATGGTGTAATTTCTCATTATTACGAAATGAGAATGAGATTACCAATACATCTTGAAAGTTTCTTCATGTTGGCTGAATTTAAAAGTATTTACAAAGATAACTAGAACAGGTTTTTGTCATCATATTTCTGGCACCATAAGTTCAGACAATGTCCAGTTCAGGATTTATATGTCTTTACATAGACAGATTTTATGTCTTTACATAGACAGATATACGTAGATAAAGACAATACAGATAAGATCTGTGGTGGCGCAGTGGTTAGATTGCAGTATTGCAGGCGAACTCTGTCCTCAGCCGGGAGTTCAATCCTGACTGGCTCAAGATTGACTCAGCCTTCCATCCTTCTGGGGTCAGCAAAATGAGAACTCAGATTGTTGGGGGCAATATGCTGACATTTGTAAACCATTCAAAGTGATTTAAAGCATTATGGAGTGGTATATAAGCCTAAGTGCTATTGGTATTGTTCTAGACTGGAATTCCTTTTGCTAGTACTTTTTGAAAAATGCTTGATTGCATGTATTGATTTCAAAAAGAATGGAGTAGAAGCATCCTTTCTAAAAAATTTATTTCAGTTTCTAAAAAATGAACATGACTATAGTTTATGGCAATTCATGCAAATGAATTGACATCCATACTGTGTGTTCATTTATTTACACTGTAGAACAGTGATAGCTAACTTTTTTGCCATCGCGTGCCAGGAGGCGGGGGGCGGGGGGGTCACATGTGCCCACACCCATAATTCTATGCGCCCCCCACATGCGCACATGATCCCTCCTCCCCCCTTGCTCCTGGCACGCGATGGCCCAGTAGGCCCGTTTTTCTCTCTCACCTGGCTCCAAAGCCTCTCTATAATTCTGGGGAGGGCAAAAATGGTGTTTTCCCCCCACCCAGAGGCCCTCTGGAGGCAAGAAACTGCCCATTTGCCAACTTCCAGTTGGACAAAAAGTGACTTTTTTGCTGTCCCCAGCCTCCAGAGACTCCTAGAGAGGCTCGGGAGGCTCGGGACAGCAAAAAATGTCACTTCCTGTGCAAGAAATTGGCAAACGGGCAGTTTCTGGGTTCCAGAGGGCCTCCAGAGGAATGGGGAATGCTGTTTTTGCTCTCCCCAGACTCATAGAGAGGCTCTGGAGCCAGATGAGAGAGAGAAATGGGCCTTCCCCACCACTACCCCCAGGCCCTCCAGAGGCAGGAAACAGCCTGTTTCCCTACTTCTAGTGGGCCCAGAAGGCCCGAAAATCAACTGGCCGGTGCGCACATACACATCGGAGCTGACTCGCGTGCCCACTGATATGGCTACATGTGCCATAGATTTACCATCACGGCTATAAAACTTGCTCTGCAGTGTAATATTTTCCAACATGACTATCATCATGAATTGAAAGAATAAAAATGGGTATAGAATATAGAAAATATAGAAAACAATTTTACTTTGTTTGTTAGATTTCATTCATAGAACTATAAGTTAAAAATCAAATGCTATATAAAAGACAAAAGTGCAAAATAGTAATAGGTCAAAAGCAATGGAAGCAATACTACTATATTTAATGCACTAAACTTTCCAAGTCAGAACCTTTCTCATTTCCCAAATTCTGTTAAATCCTAGTAATTTTAAATAATTCAACTAAGCCTGATGAATTTTTATTTAATAACAATTCCTGACTCCTTAAATAATTTGCAATGTTAACAGAAGAATGGGGCTAGCTGCCTTATAAGTGCATTTGCTGGTCACTATCCCATTATGATTAATATAGGTGAAGTTAGCCAAGAGGAGCACAGTGGCTCACTTGATCAGGATGCTGGGATGGAGGTTAGCAACCCCGCACTTGAGACTCAAATGCAGCCTGAGGCAGAATGAGCTCTCCTTCACACCAGCTCCTACCAGGGACATGAAAGGAGCCTTCAACTGGTATCCCTCAGGCAATGATGATGTCACCACTTTTCAACCTGGAAATGCCTTGGTGGTTCTGACATGAATGCAGCAGCAGTTAACCAAGATTAGCAAAAAGAAAGGTTGAGTGGGAAAGTGGTAATTATAGCAAAAAGAGAGACTTCCTGTCAATCTTTCTTTATGTATTTATTTTGAGTCTTACTGCTGATGACAAGGAATGAATTATCACAATGGCAGGTATAGATAAGTTAGGTAGAGTTGTGCTGACTGTTAGGGAGGCAGATGCAGTCCATGCAAAAATGGCTATGGAGACTAGTGCTCTGCAGCAACCTTAAAGCAGCCAATAGAACCTTGTCAGTTCCAAATCACTGACTGTCTCATCAGTTAAGTTGATGAAGCCGACTAAATGGTTTCCATGGTAAGAATTAGGTCAGAAGAAAAGGGAAAACACTACTATCAAATAAACCAACTTTACATATCTTCCTCTTACTTTTAACAATCTTGATGTTTGCCTTCAAGTAATGTTGTAGGATTTGATTTCATTTCTTTTCTTTGTCCCTTCTCACAAAATCTTTCAAAACTTTAACAAGTTTCTTTTGTAAATCCAATGTAGGAAAGTTATCCAGGTCACTCTTTTAATTTATTATTTGTATAGCCTTTTTAATTACTAAGACATCAGCCAATTTAATTTGTATAACAGTATAGCATCTTGTTCTTTATTATTCTTGTGGTCTGTCATTTTAAATCCACTTTCAAATCAATCTCAGTGTTATTCTTCTTCCATAACATCTTTTAAGTGCAGTCTATCTAAGAGTCAGAGTTAAAGTTAATTTCTGGGTCCAGGGTTCACAAATATCCTTCAGTACATCCAATTTTAAAATATTTTTCTCCATTCTGTATGAGTAAGTCAAGTTTAAGTGTTCTTCTTGTTTATTGGTACTTTTTACTTCGTTCTGGTTTCCTCTAATATCCAACCTTCGAAGTCCCATTCTGTCATTTTTTTTAAGAATTCAAAACAGCAGCATTTTCCCACAGAAAGCATTTTTATAATTAATTTTAAAATCTTATTTGGATCCCTAATCTGTTTGTAACTTTCTAAAATCAATGCCTTTTTGCTGTTTATTCCAAAACAAGATTTTTCTGAAGTCCTTAAACTTATATTTAAAACTTATTTTGCTAATTATTGAAGGAAGCTGACCTGGTGCTATAAAACTAGTTCCTAACAGATAAAACCTAAAAAGCAATTAACAAGAAATTTGTGAAAGTGATTAGGAAATGAGGCTTAGCACAGCCTATATGGAGGCTTATCCATATAGGCTGTGAATTTGACTGAAATCCTTCAATTCCCAGTTGTTCAACTCAGCAGTTGAAGGGCTGACATGAGTATGAACCTTCAGTTTCTACAGCCTACTCACAAGTAGAAGCTACCAAGGGTATAAGTGGGCAATCTCAGTATCTTTCCTTTTTTCTGGATAGACTTTACCAGACAGAATTCAGTCTCTGGCTACCAATCTCAAACGCAATACCATCCTTTCTCCTTCAATGACATCTAGTTTGCTAAGAATCCTCACCAGAACTCTCTGAAAGGCAGCATTTAACATTTGTGTGCTGTTTTCTATCCAGGTGTTCTTTCCAGAATAACCAGTAGAAAGGAGCCCTGGAAAACATTTCCCAAAGAGAGCTAACAATACATGCTTCTTTCCATGCAAAATGTGCAGGCATCTTCATCTTTCTGCTGTGCTTCTTTTTGTCCCTTATAAAATTATATTGTATTTGAAAACAGTAAATATTTGTCTGTAGTTACTGGTTAAGTTTGAAAACAATTCTCATAATAAGCTTTATATAACCAGTTATCTACCTATCAAGTATCAAATATAGAGAAAAAAATTAACAAGAGGGGGGAGGGGGAGGGAGGGAGGGAGGAAGAGAGGGAGAGGATTCCATCTCATATGCTAAATCTGGTGAATTGTAAGTTAAGTATCAAATGTAGAAAGAAAAATTAATGAGAGAGAAAGAATAAATTTCAAGTTAAAATAATGATAATTACAAGAAAGTGTTGCAAAATTTTCAGATTGAGGAACAAGATGTTAAAATTGAATTTGGTAACTACAAATCAATTTATATTAGAAAAACGAATCAGGCATACATTTGCTGAGTTCCAAACTTTCTGTTAAAATTGACAAAGAGATCTTAATCCTTATTACAGATAGTTCACTGTTTTATTTGCATTGAGCAAGTTATTTCTTGGGTGAAGGAGGGTGGGTACGGCTGGACATTTCATCTGTGATTTTTGTCTCAACATTATTAATTGATGATTCAGGATATCCTATATAGTATTTTATAAACATTAAGATATTATCACACAAATATATGGATTGTTTGTTTTATGTATTATGTACAAAAAGTCCCAATTTATCTTTATAATATTTATTTGTTTCTCATTGGTTAAAAAAAAAGGCAGAGTTCTGATAGTCTTTGTCTGGACTCAGAAAGTTAAGCAGGGTTGGATTCAATTGGTATTTAAATGGGAGATGTCTAAAATTGACTCCTCCTTGGAGTTCCCTTGAAGTAAGTTTCTTGGCCAGGTTATTAATCTCCAAGCCTTATTAATTTCTCTGTAAAATGAGTATTGCAAATGATTAATTGCAGAATCAAAAGAAAATTTAGAGCTCAAGCTTCAACTCCACCTTTCAACAACCTTCTTTTCCAACCTTTTATTTTGTGAAACAGTTTCTCAAAATTCCAAATCTACCTGTTTGGAACTAGTTTACACCCACTGAATAGTAATAATATACAATAGAGTTTCTTCCTATAGTGTTAAATATGTGAATAGTACGCTGGGTTTAGAAATAAATGTAGCAGAATTATTTCAGTCAACCTGAAACTGTCAAATGACTCACTCATACACTTTGCAAAAAGCTCCAAGTATTGTTAGATGCACTCTAACAAATAGGTCAGAAGATTTTGTGGCTCCCTGCTGTAGATACTCAGCAGATAAAATTCTCACAAAAGTGGTCGATTAGTGGTTATTTCTGTAGCATGTGCTGAGTTACACAATAAAGCTACAACTAGCTGAGCTGGTAGATGACAACCAGACCACCCTTCTCTTCATGTATTGTTAGCATTTATGGAAGGGTTTGCAATTGTCTAACAAAAAAAAATCTATTGCCCCTAGGTCTTTGCTTTTTCTTCTAGTCCTGTGCAGTAGATTTAAACTATGTTATAGTTTTAACTTAATTTTAAGTTAACATTACTAAATCTGTGCAGAGATGTACATTGAAACTAAAACTCATTTTAAAATCTAAGCATATTTTTAATGGAATAAATAGACCAGGCACTTGAAAAATAGAACCAAGAACCAAGGAAACAATAAGCCTGAAACAATGACAAAGTAGGGAGAGAATCTGCAATCAGCTTCTGTTCTTCAAAATATATGCATGTTAGTAGTAAAGTAAAAAGGGGGGATAGAGATTAGAGTTCATTCCAAGACACAACCAAAAACACTTCCATTCCCCTTTCTATATACATCAGATCAAACAATATTAACTTAAAACATTCTCTGTCCTCTGTCAAAACTTTAATGTCATTGTTCAACGTTATTTGAATAGTTTTGTATATAAAGGAACCTACCCAACAGTGTCCATATGGTCTGTTAAGTAAGAGTTTTCAGGGCTTTTTTGAAGGCTAGAAGATGAAGGAGGAGGGGGTAAATCCATATCTCGGGGATAACAAATTCCAAAGACTGAGGCAACATGTTTTAAATATCACATAGGATGGAATGAATCTAGTCAGGAAAGATATATGCCTGGGAAACCTGAAGGGCTTTAAAGGTAGCAACCAATGTCTTGAACTGGTAATCAGTGCAACAATTGCTAACAAATATGAAACACTGTTGAATCTGCTGTTTTAGCAGACTACATTTTGGACCACACAGAGCTTCCAATTCATCTTCTAAGACAACCCCAAGTAGGGTGCATTACAAGAATCTATATATAAAATGATGAGTGCATGAGTCATTTTGCCATGGTGCCCCTCTCCAAGATCCACAATTGACACATTAGCCAGCACTGATAAAGGCCCTCTGGCCACAGCTTCTATCTGTGGCTGATGAAAGAGCAGCAAGTTCAGGAGGCTCCCCAGGTATTGGAGGCTTTTTTTAAGTTGTTATGTTACCCCATCCAGAGTTCATATTACAACTGGCCTAAGGCCAGATTGATCAACAACAACAGGAACTGTAACTTTTAGGGATTTAAACTCTAAACAATCAGAGCCAATCTGATCTTGTTTTGATCCATTCAGATCTTCACAGTCCCAAGGCACCCATTATGTTTGTCTGTTATCTAATTTCAAGGAGAGGGGGAAGGGGAGAAGAAAGCTATGCCATAATGACATTAATTAAAGTTGCATGCCTATTAAATTTGCATTCATGTAATAGATAGCAAGTTATGCATTGTGATGTTAGAATCAAGCTCATCGTAGATTAAGCAGTTTAAGGTGCTTCATAAACTTTCCCATGAAGTGACTCAAATAGATTATCATTATCATTAAAACCAACGGAAATAGAAATGGGATTTAGGAAAAATCCTTTTCTGGTGCTTAAAAGACCTCCTGGAATACTATCAGAAGGATAGTGTGTATCCCCAAAATTAATGTATGATCAAATGAGTCTCATTAGAATTTTAGATCAATTGAGTTTTTCTCCCTCCCTCTCTCTCTTACTAAGGAAATCAACCACCCATGTAGCACATTTTAATGGTATTCTACTGGCAATTTTCTCACTTGCTTTGGTTAGCTAATCAGGGAAAATCATATAAACCATCACAGTCACTATTGAAATACATAGACTTTAACACTGGTAATAGATATATTCTTTTTTAATGCGTATTACTCTTATTTATGTAAATTTCCTCCTTTCTTTGTCCTGCAAAATGGTAGTACCAGATTACTCGCTCTTGTTAATGATTCCTCTCCTTTACCATCTGTCTGCTATTTAAAAAATGGAACTTCAAACACTGAGAAAATATTGGTTTCATTCACACATCATACCTAGCCATAATGTCATGACTCACTTTGACTTAACATATTGTGTGAATTCAAATATAATAGTTTATTCCACAAACTGGTTAAAATGAGCCATGACCTAATATGAGTGAACCATTTTTTATTTTATGTACAGTGGAAAACTTATTTAATTCTATAAACAACTAACTCTCAATCACTAGCATAGGGAAACCTAACCAAGGCTTTTCGGTAATATAATTTTATTAATAATGATTATTAAAACAGCTAGGCAATCCTTGTAAAAGTTCATGGAAGGTTACCTAGTAGAGCTGCTGGGGCTGAGGAAGGTACATCAGCAGGCTCTCATGATAAAAGCAGCATTGCAATATCATGCCACAAGCTGCAACCTTTTGGATTTGTGTGGGATATTACGATGGACATAGAAATGCAGCGGGAGCTTACATTATGATATCATAATTCTGCTTTCCTCATTCCAATCACCTTTGCCTCTTTGAAAATACCTCCGGTTAAGGGTTAAAGCAGAACTACTACTATTTCTGGGATCCCTGCCTTGTCTATTCTAATTCCTTATCCCAGTGCTTTTTTTTTTTAATTTGCATTTATATCCCGCCCTTCTCCGAAGACTCAGGGCGGCTTACACTATGTTAAGCAATAGTCTTCATCCATTTGTATATTATATACAAAGTCAACATTGCCCCCAACAATCTGGGTCCTCATTTTACCTACCTTATAAAGGATGGAAGGCTGAGTCAACCTTGGGCCTGGTGGGACTTGAACTTGCAGTAATTGCAAGCAGTTGTGTTAATAACAGACTGTCTTAGTCTGTTGAGCCACCAGAGGCCCTTGCTTGCTGTCATTCTTTTTTTTTTTAATTTGCATTTATATCCCGCCCTTCTCCGAAGACTCAGGGCGGCTTACACTATGTTAAGCAATAGTCTTCATCCATTTGTATATTATATACAAAGTCAACATTGCCCCCAACAATCTGGGTCCTCATTTTACCTACCTTATAAAGGATGGAAGGCTGAGTCAACCTTGGGCCTGGTGGGACTTGAACTTGCAGTAATTGCAAGCAGTTGTGTTAATAACAGACTGTCTTAGTCTGTTGAGCCACCAGAGGCCCTTGCTTGCTGTCATTCATTTTTTTTCTTTTCCCCAATCCCCATGTAAATTTTCCTTCCCTCACCACTTTTTCTGTCTCAGTGCTTATTCTTCTCCCACACAGTTGTACATTAAACAAAAAAAAAATACTTCCAGAGGAATTTTAAGCATGATCAAAGCTGTAGTCACATCCAGCATCTTCCTTTCACCAAGGTGCCTCATTTACCAAAGGATATCTGGGGAAATAATTATGTGACATGTGACTGAGGTTTAAACCCAGACTATATAGCCAGTCTCTTCTGATTTTATTTTAGAAGAGTCAGCATAGTACCAATCTTGTCGATTGGTGAACCACAAGACCACAGGGTTCCAGACTTGCAAGATTTGGGCTGGGCCTAATAGGACCACAGAGAACTTGGTCAGCACCTAAAAATATTCTGTTATTCAGAGCTTAAAACAAATTATTCTACCATTTATTCTTGAAATGTTTCAAATTTAAACAATTCTTTTTCAAGTTAGCAAAACTTGTTTTGAATTCAAACCAAATCTCTTTCAGAGTCAAAACATTTCAATGCAATGGTCAGAAAACTCTTGTTTCAAGTTCAAAACATTTCATATTAAAACAACATTTTTCAACCCTTAATAGAGAATGCAAGAAGATTCTCGTGCCTGCTCTTAGATGTATTTAAAAGAAAAATGCAAAACAATAAATATTAAAAGCATTTGTTTTTGTCTTAAACATCAAACCTGAAGCAATACATATGTTAATTCCTGGTCATTCAGCCTCTTCACATTTTTTAGCCAAGACTTTTTCACTGTTGCCATAGATAACCAGGATTTTCTGACATTTGCTTATTCACAATAGCCATTATTCAGGGACAGAAGTAAGTATTTGTATATGGTTTGCAAGATACAAAAAATCTCCCTTTCTCCTCCCTAAAATCTATGGAACTGAGTTTGTTATTATTAAAAATTAAAGAGGAGGACTTAAGTCTGGGGATTACAATGCTGTAGCATTATATCTAATGTTGTAGTTTATACTTCTGCAGTACAATGACTGGTACAAATAAATTCATTATATGAATCTGAGTGATATATAGATTTAAGAAAATAACCTGATCAGAGGAGTTCAGCAGATTTTGACAAAGATATATTGGTAAGATTCTGTAAAGAAAAGTGCACCTGCCCAGTGTTGATGCTTCTCTGAAGAAATAACACCCTATTAATGACTCACCATTACATACATCTTAAACTACTTGTCTTTTGTCAGACCCAAGGAAAAGGATGAATTGCTCTGTGTGTAACACATCTGAGACAGAAATAGATGGAAGATTAAGAAAACTGGACAGCTCCCATTCATAACTCTCTCCTTCTTGTAAAGTTATAGTCTCATCCCCTGGTTGATTAATTGATGTTCACTACAAAACATGACAACTGAAACTCTTCTCCATGCCAAGGTTACACCTTCTTGTGCACCGTCTTTTCAGTTTTTGACAGCACTGCTTTCTTGAGCCAAACTAATTAGGAAAAGGTTGAACCAGTTTAGGTGTGAAAAAACAACCCAGAGCCAAACCCCAATTAACCTCAAATGCTAACTAAATTGGAGATGAACAAAAGTTCCAATCTTGTTACTCTTCAAATCCACCTACATTTTTATGATTATTTTATACTTCATGACAGAAAACCGAAGGTGTGGAAAGCAACACACACAAAGTGCTTCTCTCCATATGCTCACAGCTTACCAAGAAATCAAGATCCTGGAAACTGCTCTCAAAGAACTGGTGGTATAAAGATATTCTCAGCCCAGTTTTATAACTATAGATTAACTTTTGTCAAAAGAAACTCTAGGTAGTTATTAATTAATTATTTAATTATTTTCAAATTGGCTTGTAACAGCCTTCTCATAGAATTCCCAGCTAGCAGAGCCAAAGGGAATTCTGGAGTTGCAATCCCAAAAAAGCTGCTAGATGTAAGAATATGAGAGGCTGACTAACCAAATATAAAGGAATTGTGATTTCAGAGGATTTATCAATGTATCACTGCATAATTTGTATTGCCATTGACTTTGTTATAATTTTGATGGAGGCACAGGTCTGTATTATGTAATACAATCATAAAAATGAAAGTGCTTGAAAATTTATTATATTATAAAAAGTAAAAGGTTTGCATCCAGTCTATTAGTTTAATTTACATAATTTGTTGAAACGTGTTTCACTAAACTGATCAACATCCCATAAAGAGACCTTCATTATTTTTTTTCCATACTAACTCTCTCTCTTCCTAATAAATTGCAACAAGTTATTATTAAATGTAAAACTGTACATTCACTCAGGGACTGGTACTTTTTAATCATATTAAAGTATATTTATTATTACAACAGTAGTTCAGGGATTAACTAAATAGGATAGCAGCAGAACCTTCATCAAAATGGAGACTGGTGTCAAATTATTCCATTCCCCTGTTTTTTTTTGCCCCTAATTCCTGGACAAAATTGCCCTGTAGAAAAAAAATGATTCAGGAGAGTTGATTTAGGGGGTAAAGTCGCAAAAATATACCTAATTTGCCATAACGTGGGTATATGTTGAATAAAAACTTGTTTTATTTTGAAAATAGTGATTATGGATAGTGTTCTTAAACTCAAGTTTGTATTTTTGTTACTCTACCAGCAGTATATACTGTATTTTTTATTAGCTTTCAAATTTATTAGTCTTACAATTCCTGTTAGATTATAGTCTTGGGTGTATACCTCTTTCTTGTATGTAATATACTATTTTACTGAGTTTCTATATTTCTATAGGTTAGAAACTGAGAGGCCAGGAAATTACTGTATTTTATTCAAAATTTAAAATTTTCCATAAGTACAATCAAAGTCGGGATATAAAACCAAAATAAAAGTGGGATCAGTTGGGCATCTTTTTGTATATGCAGCCATTCTAATTCTTTCATTAGGAGAAAAAGAAAGTATGAGACTTGTTTATGGCTCATTTTTCACTGTCATAAGCAATTTCCGTAGTAGTTAAAGTTCACCCATTCTCCATCTCTCTCTTTCCTCATCAATACTTATACTCATCACTTTTTCCAACTTTTTCTGGGCCTTTCTCCCAGAATCAGATATCCTGCTCATATCCTGCTTCTAAGCTTCTATCCCTGTCTTAGACTATTTGCAAACTAAAAATGCAGTTCATTTCATTTCATTTATTAAATTTCTATACCGCCCTTCTCCCGAAGGACTCAGGGCGGTTCACAGCCAACGTAAAACAGAATTCATACAATATATATAGATAAATTAAAAACACTATAAAAATCTGATTAAATTTTGGCTAACAATTAAAATTAAGTTATTAAAATCAAATAATAAAACCCCAGTTAAAACACAACACATTAGGCTAGCCCTGCGCGATGAAACAAGAGAGTCTTGAGCTCGCATCAGAAGGTCCGGAGGTCGGGGAGTGATCGTAACCCTGGAGGAAGCGCATTCCAGAGGGTAGGAGCCCCCACAGAGAAAGCTCTCCCCCTGGGAGTCGCCAGCCAACATTGTTTGGCTGACGGCACCCTGAGGAGACACTCCCTGTGGGAACGCACAGGTCGATGGGACGTTACCAGTGGCAGCAGGTGGTCCCGTAAATACCCCGGTCCTAAGCCATGGAGTGCTTTAAAGGTGGTTACCAACACCTTGAATTGCACCTGGAAGACCACCGGCAACCAGTGCAGCCTGCGCACAACTGGCTCCCTCTATCACCCGCGCAGCCGCATTCTGGACCAGTTGAAGCCTCCGAGTGCCCTTCAAGGAGAGCTCCATGTAGAGAGCGTTACAATAATCCAGGCAGGAAGTGACGAGGGCATGAGTGACTGTGGACAGGGCATCCCGGTCTATGAAGGGGCGCAACTGGCGAATCAGGCGTATCTGACAAAAGGCTCCTCTGGTGACGGCCGTCAAGTGATCTTCTAACGACAGCCGAGCATCCAGGAACACCCAAGTTGCGAACCCTCTCCATAGGGGCCAATGACTCTGCACCAACAGCCAGCGATAGAACCAGCTGACTGTACCGGGACGCCGGCATCCACAGCCACTCGGTCTTGGAGGGATTGAGTCAGAGCCCATTCCTCCCCATCCAGACCCACACGGCCTCCAAACACCGGGACATCACGTTGACAGCTTCATTGGGGTGGTCCGGGGTGGAGACATACAGCTGAGTATCATCAGCGTACTGATGATACTGCACCCCAAAACCACAAATGATCTCCCCTAGCGGCTTCATATAGATGTTGAACAGGAGAGGCGAGAGAACCAACCCCTGCGGCACCCCACAAGTGAGGTGCCTCGCGGTCGACCTCTGCTCCCCTGCCAAAACCATCTGCGACCGGTCAGAGAGATAGGAGGAGAACCATCGAAAAACGGTGCCCCCCCACTCCCAATCCCTCTAATCGTCGCAGCAGGATACCATGGTCGATGGTATCAAAAGCCGCTGAGAGGTCTAATAGGACCAGGACAGAGGAACAACCCCTATCCCGAGCCATCCAGAGATCATCAACCAACGCGACCAAAGCCATCTCCGTGCTGTAACCAGGTCGGAAGCCGGACTGGAACGGGTCTAAATAGACAGTTTCCTCCAGGTACCGAGGAAGTTGTCGTGCCACCACACTCTCAACAACCTTCACCAAGAAATGAAGGTTGGAGACAGGACGGTAGTTTGATAAAACAGCTGGATCCAGGGAAGGCTTCTTGAGGAGGGACCTCAACACCACCTCCTTCAAGGCGGATGGGAAGGCACCCTCCCTCAAACAAGCATTTACAATTCCCTGTAACCAGCCTCGTGTAACCTCCTGTGTGGCCAGTACCAACCAGGAGGGACACGGGTCCAATAAACATGTGGCAGCCTTCAACCTCCCCAGTATCCTCTCCATGTCCTCGGGAGCCACAGGCTCATACTCATCCCTGATAACCTCACCAAGAACATCCTCCATCATCCCACCTGAACCCACCCTATCAGAGTCCAGCCCATCCCGAATCTGAGCGATTTTATCGTGCAGATATTGTCCAAAATCCTCAGCACGACCCTGCAAGGGGTCCTCCCATGCCCCCTGATGAAGTAGGGAGTGGGTCATCCTAAACAGGGCGGTCTAAATCTTGTAAATTTGGAATCAAAACCACAGGCAGTATTTTATGCTTCTAGCTTCAGCATTTCAGAATCTTTTCTTTGGGGGGAAGGCCACAGGGTGGAAGAATCCTGGGATGTTTCTGGAGTATCTTAATGGTCCATGGGTATCAAGTCCATGGGCCAGATGCATCACGCACAAGGCATGCCCACCCCAGCTCCACAAAGGCAAAAAAGTTGTAATATGTTATGTGACATCACGTGATGTGATCAAGTTTGACACCCGTGTCTTGACCTATCTGGGATATAATGTTTGCTTTTCTTATAGTCGTTACTAAGTCTTCTCCTCCACAGAAAGGAAACAGACTGGTTACCAGTCTTCTCCTCAACCTTGAGATAATTTATATGTGTACAGTACTGTTTCTTAAGAGACACTTTATCAGAAAATCTCAGAGCATCAAGTTAAATTGGAAATATTGGGGATGGGGGGAACATCCAGGAAGAAAACAATTGGCAATGCATATTATTATCAAGAACTACTTGGAAATCACCATGAGACAAGCTTGATTTGAAAGAGACATTTTCTCTTTTAACTTAAGCAGCTGGTGAATTGTAAAAACATCTGTTAGACTCTCATATGGGCATGGAAAAAATGATGTGATAAGGGCTAGAATAGGAACAGAGTATTCAGAAACAATTATTTTT
Source organism: Ahaetulla prasina (assembly GCF_028640845.1). Classification (NCBI taxonomy): domain Eukaryota; kingdom Metazoa; phylum Chordata; class Lepidosauria; order Squamata; family Colubridae; genus Ahaetulla; species Ahaetulla prasina. Next base: position 66,685,166 of record NC_080545.1, on the reverse strand, counting down.
CTGCAATAGATTATCCTTGCTGCTCTTCTTGTTGACAATGAAGAAAAAACATTACCCATACTTAAATCACAACTGATTGATCAAAATAGATTTTTCAGCATAGGTGGAAGACTAATATTGCAAAGATTTAGCATGAATAAATCCAGAGGGGAAGGGACTACTATGCAAACAAAGTGATTTGGAAAGTGCCAAATAAGAATTATTATGTTTTCTTGTTGGAATGTTTATGAGAGGACATGTTCCTGGGAGAGAGCCCATACTGGTGCCATGAGAAAACCATGGAAAGGCACTTAGGTTAGGAGGAGAACTGATAGGTGCAGTGTGGTATAATGTAGCTATAGATGTATCAAAAATAATGTCTTAAGCATATCTATTAGTATATTTACACATCACAAAAATATCTGCCTGTAATCTAATATTAAAATCTTTACTTTTGCTGTTTTGTATGTCCTTTAGGTAATTTATTATTATAAATTATGCTAGTTGTGAAAAATAATAGCAGTTTTTGTACAAAGCTAAACATAGCATACAATCGATCAGTTATATTTTTGCAGCCCTTCAAAGCTGATAGAAGTATATCAGCCAACAAAAGGCATAATTTCATTCACAGTTTGAAAGAGGCCTTAATATCCAGAAAGATAAGAAGCTTCTGAAAAATGTAAGATAAATGTAAGGGGGCAATCAGTCTCTAAAAACATCAGGGAGCACAGCCACACATTTAAAGAAGAATGAAGCATTATCAGAAAAGCTTTCATGGTGAGCCCAGTGACGACTGGGAAATATAAGAAAATACTTACAAATTGCTTATACTTTATATGATGAAAATATAGGGTGTATCTCAAAAGTAAAGTTCTTAACCAAAAATATTCAACCATGCTCATAAAGTGTTTAATGACGATGTGTCAACCAATGTCAATCAATCAAATCAAAGATATAAAGAGAGAAATGAATGAGATTTTAAAATTTGACCCAGAATGCTTCTATTACTTATACAATCAATCCTTGGCAGCAGAAAAAAAAGTTATTCCATCAGATTGTTGAGGATGGTTTGTTTCACCGACTCCAACTGAGGTTGTAAATATTGAAACCAACCTTTTATTTTTATTTTTATTTATTTAGTTTGTCACACAGTATATATAAGCATAAGCATGAAATAACTATACAATATATAAGCATATATATAAGCATGAGTATGTAATAACTATATTAATTGGATATAACAAAAGGAAACAATAGGACAGGAACGGTAGGCAAAGCAAAGCACATCATTTAAGTTTACCCAAAGCTATTCCTTTTAACAAATCTAATTCCAAGTTTCATGTTTTTCAACTTGGAGCATTTAACATTTTAAAAATGTCATTGCTTCAGAGATATTTGCACATAAGAAGCTGCCTTCTTTTCAGTTAACCATCTACCTCAGTATTGTTGACGTTGAGAGATGGTGCTTTCCTCTATTTCAGACTACTATCCTAGGTAGTCTGGCAATGCCAAGGTTAAGCTTGAAACTTTCTATAAGTAAAAATGATAACATAAAAATCTTTAAGATCCAGGGTATAGATGGACAATCTGCAGTTGCTGTATGTACTGTATGGAGACTCTCTACTCTTTTTTTGGAATGCTTAGTCCCAGTGGTAGGATTCAGCCAGTTTGGGCAGGTTCAAGCGAACCACTAGTTAAATTGCTGGCTGGCTCCACCCCACCCCTTCCCACCCCTCCCTTTCAGGAGTCCCCACGCCCCCCATTTTGGCACCCAGGTAAGTGCAGGGAGGCCTATTAGTCCCAAAATGGGGCATGGGGAGGCACCCCCCCATACCTGTTCTCGCTCCCAGGAGGCTGTAGGGAGGCCTATTAGGCTCAAAACAGGGCACAGGGCGATGCATCCCCTCATGGCCCATTTTTGCTCCCAGGAGGGTGCAGGAGGCGGAGTGCTGCCTATCACACACCCTGGCCACGCCCACCAAGCCACACCCATAGAACCAGTAGTAAAAAAAATTGAATCCCACCACTGCTTAGTCCCCTCCAATTATGTTAAGTTTCCCAAGCCACATCTCATATAACCTCTCAAACATCATAGCACATGGAAGATGGCAGGCTGAAGACAGCTCCACGGGAAAGCAGAATCAACGTTTGTAGTATTAACAAGGTAGATGATGAATAGGTAGTTTTCTATGTTTCTCTCTGGAGAAAAGAGAGAGACATACAATAGCCCAAGCTGTTGTTCCTTGTGATTCCTTTTTCTCATGAAGAGAACATAGTGATCTCTGGTGAGGCAAGGAGAATCAGAAGAATGGAGAATTTGTCATGTTTGCTCCAACCTTTTAAAGGGTGCTAAGTTCACTGCTAACTACTTCAGGAAATTGCCTATAAACAGCCTCAAAGAAGTTAGACACCTGCAAAGTGACAAGGCTGGAAGTAACGGGTAAGTGTCTTCAATGCTCAATATAACAATATAAAGATTTATTTTTATAACTCTTAAGAATTTAAAATAAACAGCAAAAAGCAAGACAAGGTTTTGTCTACAGAAAATTTTAAAGGATCAAAAAACTTTGGAGTTTTGGACTCTGAATATTAAGACTTTGAAACTATTTTTAAAGAGTAAATGTATGTTTATGGGGAAGAATTTGCTTTTGAAGTTGTAGACACAATAAGACAAATAACTTAAAATGGCATTCAGAGATATGTTTGACAAACTGTACTGAGATCTGTGTCAAAAATTTGATTCAATGTCAGCTACGTTGCGTCTTTTTGAGAATAGTCTGATCCCAAAGATGTTACAAAACAAGATATGCAGCAAAATATTAACAAAACTTTATAAGAATTTGCCACCAGATATAAAGAAAAAATTGAATGAGGTTTTAAAATTTAAGAAGGAAATAAAAATGAAAATCCCAGAGAACAATTGAAATAATTTCTTTTTGTTAGATTCACAAAAGGGACTGTTTAAAATGCTAAAGAAACTATAGCAAGAATCAATAACCATCTGAATAAGAAAGAGAAAGATTGTTCTGTTTGGGGGGGAAAAATCTATATAGAATTTTTCTATACAAAATCTACAGAATCATTTTATTTGATCAGGGATAAATGGGATAGGTTATTGTTCTGGATTGCTCTTTTTGGATTTATTAATATCCTAATTGGAAAAATGTAGTATACTAGATTTGTTTGCATTTAACATGGTATAAAATCTTTTCGCCTATAGTTGCTTTATGTAATCCTAACTTTATAGTAGTTAAACTATAGCATAAATACTTTGAATTCAACTGATTGTTTTTTTAATTCAAAACAAGGGAGTTTGGGAAACTTGTCTTTTAAAGGAGAAACTATTTCTCTTCATTACATTAAATTTTGGTTTTTTGTTTATATTAAGATAGTGGGATCACTTGTAAAATATGGATATGTTTATAGTTCAGAGTGGAAATACAAAATACGTATTTAAATGGGGTAAGTTACTATTTGGGGTGTGGGTGTTTTGGAATTGTTGGTATTTGGAGTAGGAAAAATGTTAGGTGTTGAAGCTTGTCTTTATAAAAAAATGATGATGATTATGTTATCCATTCAGTCAAGTCCAGCTCTTGATGATTCTGTTGGCCAGCTGTCTCCACATCTTCCGATTTGAGCCTTTCTATGCTCTGGTTGGTGTCAGTTTTGATGGTGTCCAGACCACCATTGTTCTTTGATCGCCTAGTTTCCTTAAAGGAGAAATGGTCTCTTTTAAATCTTTGTTTTCTTTCACTTGGTTTATTTTAGGAGGGACCATTTTATCTGCTGAAAAACAAAATCTTGGACCAAAGGCCTTTGCAATATTTATCACTCAATTCTCACTTTTAAAAAATAACACATTTCCAAACATTTCAAAGTTATCCAGCCAAGGATACTCCTATTGCAAAAGTGGAACATTAACTGTGAGCTACTCCAGCTCTACAAAACAGTGTTCTAAGTTAATTACTGTGAGTTCAGATGAATTCATCTGTATCATGGCAAATATGACATTAATTTATAAACAGCCCTGCACAAGATAGTTAACATACCCACCTCTGTAGAAAATTACCTTCAGTGCAAAGTGCCTGCCTAAATAAAAGAGAAGGGTGATGCTGAAGTTCTCAAAGCCTAGGGAGGCTATGTAAAAAAATTTTTTTTTAAAAAAATAGACATTTCAAATAGTCTGCACCCGTGCTATTCATAACTGCATTTTTTTACGTGATTCTATCTCCATAAGACTCTGATGGCTCATTGCTTAATTAATTAATTTTTAATTTTTAAAAAACAGTCTAATCAATTATTAATATAACGACTTGTTTTTAGAAAAACAAAATGTAAAAACCCTTAAAAATAATAGCAGCCCAATGACATGGTAGCACATGAGCTTCAAACACACAACAGAAAGACCACCATCTTTGCTATTTTTTTAGAAGCTAACAACCATCCCAGGTTTTATAGAATTTATAAATCAATTTTAATAATATTTTTACAAGAGACATGGGATATTGAATCCTTACAACTTAGAGGTGTCCCATCTCATTCATTATTAACCCATCCATATCTTAAAGGAGGCTAATCTTTAGGGTGTTTCTGCAACCTACTACTTGATTCCTTGCACATCCAAATAATATCTGTCTTCAGATGTGACCAATTACTAATAGCAATATCTAGCCTAATTAATTCCATTAAATTTCTTCTGGTAAATGTTTATTTCTACCACCAAACTAATAGCCCAATTAATGATTCTTGGGGCTATTTTGAAACCTGGCTTAGTGAGCTAATTGTGCAACATCCTGATTTTACTTGGCTATTGGTTGGTGGTTTTAATAGCAGAATTGGAAGAAATGATAAAGCTTTATTACAACAATTTAATGCCTCATATTCTTCCCTTTATAGAGAGCCTTCAGAGAAGCCATAAGATACTGGCATTAACATGAGGAGGGTGGAGACTGTATTTACTGACAGTAAAATCTGATGTAAAACCATTAAAAGGCTATATGCCTGGTAACTGAAGAACAGTTCACCTTCTGGGGCTCTCCATGAGTATCAAACCTGAATTATATATTAATATCAAAAAGCAAGCTATTGTTGTGCAAGGATTTCACAGTGATATTTGGGATGACCACCTCCTAATATTGGGCCTCATTACCCAGGCTGATATCAAGCAGAACAGACAACAGATTCTCCTAAGCCCTTATGTGCTGTTATATCAGATCAAAATGGACAAGCAATCTGCTGCATTCCAGTTCTGTAATGTCCCGCAAACTGTCCTGTATTGACTTCAGGTAGCTATAAAGAAACAGCATCTGTCTTTCACAGTCTTACTAGGGTCACCCAAAATTATATCCAACCTACAGCATCATAGTCTATACATCAACCACTTGGAAAATCTAAACCATGATTTGATAAAGAATATGCTTTGGTTAAAAGCCAGGAATGCAGGCATATAAGAGGACATGTTTAGCTAATAATTCCTATTCCTATGACATCTTTTATAAGAATAAAAGGAAAGATAAGAAGCTATTAAAGTAAAGGGGGGGGAACAAAATGCCCAGGAATACTGAACAGAGATTTAGCAAAATATCACAAACAAAAATCATTTGGGCTTCTAAAATCAAAACCTAAAGTTAACACAAAGCCAGAAAATGAAATTAATTCAATCCACCTTGAGATCTGGGTACAGACTTTTTCAAAGTACATTTTTATCTATACAGGATTGTATCTCAACATTTTGGATGTAGAGAACTCTATTCTACAGTGTGGTCATCAGTAACTCATATGGAAATATAAAAAGTATTAAAGCTCCTGGTTCAGAATTAATTCTTTTTTTTATTTCTTTTTGTCACAACAGTATACACAAACAATTGTCATAGATAAAACAACATATCTTGAAGAATATATATATATATATATATATAAGTAAAAAAATATATGCATCAACTATATTAATTTGATATAATGAAGGGAACAATAGGACAGGAACGGTAGGCACTTTTGTGCTCTTATGCACGCCCCTTAATTCCTCCAGATTTCTTAAAATTAAATCCATCATGATAGGTTTCTGTGTTAACCCCATTTTCTACTGCTATAAATTTCTTTTCGGTAGTTCCCCAAACCTGGGTTACTTTCATCTCCCAATGTATAAGAAAAGAGACAGACCTCTTGTTCCAGCCAACTGTCATCCACTTAGTATTCTCTCCGTAATTAGTAAACTTTTTGATAGATTTCCATGCCACAAATTATAGGATTGGCTGTTTTCTGATAACATTATGGTGCCAGAACAGGAAGGATTTGGAGATGGACATTCAATAATACTGTAAATCAGTGCCTAATATTGCATCATTTGGCAGAAAAATACTATGGATTTCCAAAAGTAGCTCATTTTGCTACCTTTTATTAACTTAAAGGCAGCTTTTGATTCTATTCCTAAGAGGAAACTAGCTAACTAATCAATTAATCCTCATCTTCTTAATTTGATTATTCAGCTACATTGCAATATCAGTTTACCTATAGTTTACATGAGGGGTGTCAAATTCAAGGCCCACAGGCCATATCCAGCCCATAGGGTGCTTAGATATGGCCCATAGGGCTGACCTGGAAACAGCAAGTGACCGGCCTCTGCCAGCAAAAATGGAGCTAGGGAGGGCTGTGTGCGGCCCTCCTGAGCTCCATTTTCACTGGCAGAGGGTGGCAGGAGGCCATCGCAGCCAGAAATGGAGCTTGGGAACCCATTTTCACTGGTAAATTACTCGGGCCGCCACAGGTGACCCCAGCATGAACAATGTTGAGCTAGCCATGCCTAGCCTGGCCACGCCCATCCCAGCCCCCTGAGGTCCAACACAACCCTGATGCAGCCCTCAATAAAATCGAGTTTGACACCCCTGGTTTATACAGTAAACTGTATAGATAACTTACAAAGGTTAAAGGCATTAATTTTGATGATCTGACAGAGCCTATCCCCACTCATGAATGGATTAAGCACACATGTATATTATCCTCTTATGTTTTAACATTTATATGAACACAAAATTATCTTGTAGCTTTTGCTACTCCAGACTTCCATCCTCTGCCCTTCACCCATCTTCCAATCCCAATTTTGTATGTATCAATCTATCCTGAGCTGCCCTTAAAACAGTGATATTGCCTGAATAGCCTCTTCTTCCCTATCTGACTCATAATACGAGAATTAATAAAGCCTCCAAACACTTGAAAAACAAGGTGGTTCAACATCAAACATATTATAATATCCCATGGAGGATATAGCTAAATTACACTAGGTAATTAAATTTAATAAGTCTGGGTCGCTCACAACAATCAAAGAAATTACAATGAAATAAAGAAAAGATGGCAGTGCTGTGAAGTGTGGGGCCTCGTGCTTCTTCGCTAAAGCCCTTGGTGAAGAGCCACATCTTCACAGCTTTTTTTCAATGGTAGCAAAATGGAGCCCATCTGGATTTTGAGGTAGCCTGTCTGCGCAGTTCAGAACACAAGTTTCCTTTTCTTTAATCTGCTCTTTGATGTGGACTTTTAATCTACAATTCTATGATATAACATCTATTCTATTCTAAGCATACATGCAGGTTATGATTAAAATAATGTAGAAATTGCATTATATTAATTAATGAAAAATGTGACTAATCATCAATTTGAAAATATAAAATAAAACACTAATCAAGTTGACTATTTCTCCTCATCTCTATTTCAAAAAATAATTTTATATGGAATGCAATGCTTTTCTACAAAATGTTTTCAAATATTTCAAAGATGAAAAGTAAGACAAGTGTAAGAATAAAGAAGAGTAAGATCCAGCTTAGTGTAGAGGTTTAAGGTGCTGTCCTAGAAAACCGGAGACTGTTAATCCTAGTTCTACCTTGGGCATGAAAACCAGTTCAATTCAATTCAATTCAAATTGAATTCAAATCTTTATTGGCAGTGCACAACATATGTGCAATGAGATTGGTTGAGCTCCCTCAGTGCACCCTCCCAACACAATACAATTCACAGTGAAGACAGAAAATCCCTAACCCAATAAATCATATTAACAAAAGACCCAGTCCTATTGCATCAGTGTGAACATGTTACACCTTGCGCCGGCCCTGCAGTCCATCATATACATAGTTGTGAAGTTATTTCTCATTCAAGAGTCTGACAGCCCGCAGATAAAAACTATTCTTCAGCCTGTTTGTACAGCTGGCTATACTTCTATATCAGGGGTGGGTTCTACTTACCTTTACCACCAGTTCGCATCGTGCCTGTGTGCTCTTCTGCGCATACGCAGAAGAGTTTTGATGATGTTTGGGTCAGTGGGCGGAGCCTCCCGCCAGTTTTACTACCAGTTCTATAGAACCAGTCCAACTGGGGGCAACCCACCACTGTTCTATATCTCCTTCCCAATGGTAGGAGGGTAAAGAAGTGATGACCAGGGTGAGAGTAGTCCCTGAGAATTTTCCTCACTTTTCTAAGGCAGGGAGCCCTAGTGATCTCATCTAGTAGTATCAGGGGACAGCCCATGATGTTTTGTGCTGTGCTCACCACCCTCTGTAATGTTTTTCTATCCACGGCTGTCAGAGTGGCATGCCATATCGTGATGCAATAAGTGAGGACGCTTTTTATTGTGGAACGGTAAAAGGAGGTCATCAGTTGTTGTTCCACCCTGCTTTTACGCAAGACCCTAAGGAAATGGAGTCTCTGTTGGGCCTGCCTGACCACCTGGATCACTGCACTGTAAAGCACAATCAGACCTACAAACTTCTGTTATTGTAGCCTATCACATTAAAAAATATAGCCCTAATCATCCTGTGAAATCATTTTCCTGATCTTGTCTACCTCATGGGGCTGCAACCATACATTAATCAAATACATCATCAGATATAAATTGGACAAGTTGATGTAATCGACCAATGTTTTACCAAAATCAATGTGTTAAGCATCTAAGTTGCTAAAGTCCTCCCAAAAGTGAAGTACTAATATTTCCCAGTTGGAGCCTACTGAAAACCTGTTCTGTAAACTATTCCTGCAAGATTACTGCAAGAAGCAATAGAGTTAATTATTTGGATAGCGTAATTATTAATAATATTTTTTTAAAGAATAAGAGCAAGCTGTAAAAATAGCCTAATGATATTATATAAAGCAATTAATTAATAAATAGGATAAAGATATTTTGACAAATGGAATGCGTTAATAAATAAAGGCTTCTTTTGTAGATTTTTGTGAACTGGTTGTGTATTTCTTATCTGTTCAGACTATAGCTTTGCTTTTCATTCTTTAAACTGAGCCACTTCCTGTGTTGTATTTGGGAGCCTCAGTAGGGAGGTGCAGCAGATAAATGTACTTGAAGTTGGCTCTGATCATCCTTTCAGATCTTATCACGGTCATGCTAGCAGGAAATGGTAAGAGTGGCTTATATCTATTTCAGTAATAGAACAAGATTCACTCAGCCAGTACTACGGTATGATACTGTATATGTTGATTGTCTGTATATTTGATCCATTATTACAAGTTAAAGGCGTAATTGGTAATAAAGCAGATATATATTAATATTGCTGCTTCTTTCTCAGTAGATACCTGTGCATAAAACACATTTTATTATGACAATGTAGTACAAAATGTAAGTGTCTATCATAAACAAAATTGATGAAGCCGATATCAGTATAAATTCCAGTTTTCATATGTATGCAGATTGATAGCTTTTATACTTAATTATCTTTCTTAAAAACAATTTTGGTAGAAATTTTATTTCTTCTTTTCATAATTTGGTCAGAGCTGCCTTTTTCTAACTTTCTAACAGTATTCTTTGCTGTGGAAATCGCTGAATGCTATATTTAAGTGGATTTAAAGTTTCAACATTACAGATAGTCGACTTCCGCTGGCAACGCAGGCTTCGTGGACATTCCTCTGGGATCATCTGTCCTGGGTTTCATCAAACCGTCCCTGACAGCGTAAATGGGCTGTCAAACGGTTTGGAATTCTCTCCCCCGGGAGAAGGGGGAGGGAAGAGTGGTCAGGTTTGGGTAGAGCTCCCCGGGAGCCCCTGGAATTTAACCAGGGGATCAAAGGGTGAGAGCTCCCCTTTAGCCTAATGATATTATATAAAGCAATTAATTAATAAATAGGATAAAGATATTTTGACAAATGGAATGCGTTAATAAATAAAGGCTTCTTTTGTAGATTTTTGTGAACTGGTTGTGTATTTCTTATCTGTTCAGACTATAGCTTTGCTTTTCATTCTTTAAACTGAGCCACTTCCTGTGTTGTATTTGGGAGCCTCAGTAGGGAGGTGCAGCAGATAAATGTACTTGAAGTTGGCTCTGATCATCCTTTCAGATCTTATCACGGTCATGCTAGCAGGAAATGGTAAGAGTGGCTTATATCTATTTCAGTAATAGAACAAGATTCACTCAGCCAGTACTACGGTATGATACTGTATATGTTGATTGTCTGTATATTTGATCCATTATTACAAGTTAAAGGCGTAATTGGTAATAAAGCAGATATATATTAATATTGCTGCTTCTTTCTCAGTAGATACCTGTGCATAAAACACATTTTATTATGACAATGTAGTACAAAATGTAAGTGTCTATCATAAACAAAATTGATGAAGCCGATATCAGTATAAATTCCAGTTTTCATATGTATGCAGATTGATAGCTTTTATACTTAATTATCTTTCTTAAAAACAATTTTGGTAGAAATTTTATTTCTTCTTTTCATAATTTGGTCAGAGCTGCCTTTTTCTAACTTTCTAACAGTATTCTTTGCTGTGGAAATCGCTGAATGCTATATTTAAGTGGATTTAAAGTTTCAACATTACAGATAGTCGACTTCCGCTGGCAACGCAGGCTTCGTGGACATTCCTCTGGGATCATCTGTCCTGGGTTTCATCAAACCGTCCCTGACAGCGTAAATGGGCTGTCAAACGGTTTGGAATTCTCTCCCCCGGGAGAAGGGGGAGGGAAGAGTGGTCAGGTTTGGGTAGAGCTCCCCGGGAGCCCCTGGAATTTAACCAGGGGATCAAAGGGTGAGAGCTCCCCTTTAGCCTGACGAAGCTCCGTGCCCAGGGTGCTTCTGTTTATACAGAACAAGAAGCCGCGACCATCTCTGTGCCAAGATTTATTTTTAAAGAGAACTCAACACAGACAGAACAAAGTAGGAGGACTAGCAAGAATTTGCAAGTAATAAATCTTAACTTCAGCTCTTAAATAGCTTTCCTTTGAACTAACTTTCAACTTGAGTGGATTTAAAATGGCGTTTGCAATATACAAAGGAAAGTGAAACTATAAAAGGACAAAGGAAGAGAAGAACATAACAAACTATTTTTTAAATGGAATGCATAAGAACTGTTAATGATTTTTTTTTCTTTTTACCTTTTTCTTTATCACAATGTTTAAGAAGAAAAGTTTATTGAATTTTTTTTTCTCTTTTTGGTAGATTTTACAGTTTAAGAATGGCTCTTAAGCAAACAGAACTAACTACTAAAATCTTGGAAACTTCTTCACTTCAAATATGGATATATTTTTTTTATAGGAACTTTTGGAAGCTTATCTTTTCTTAATAAGTTTTTAAACAAGAGATTTTTACACCAATATATTAAAGATTGGAAATTCTTTATTGTTAGATGTTAAGCTGATTGGTGAGCAGATGGTGGAAAATGTGTAAGATAGAAGACAAGGGGAAGGAGAATGCTTAAGATGTGATTTTGATGGTATTTATATATATATATATATATATATAAATATATATATATACACTTCCAATTTTACACGGGAGAAAACCCGAACAACCAAAGACCTATATATATATATATATATATATATATATATATATATATATATATATATATATATATATATATATATATATATATATATATATATATAGGGTTTAAATTATACAACTGACTTATTTTGGGTATAAGGTGTTACTATTTGATATATGTGAGGTATAAAGGAATGGGAAGATGGAATATTGTTTAACTTTTGGAGGACAGATAGAAAAATTTATGGATGTAATGTTGGTATTTGGTTAAATAGAATTTAATTGTTATAATTGATATATTTTGGATATAAGTTATAATTTTAATAATATTATTTGACAGATGTAAGGTAAATTGAAGAAATATTAATATTAGCAATGTTATTTGATTTATGTAAGTGATATTAAAGATATGAGAAGATAGAATATTGTTTATTTTTGGAGATTGGATAAAAAATTAAGAATTTAAGCTGGAAATATGAATTATATTTGGGAGACTGTTTAAGGAAGAAAGGTATATTATAAAAGAATTTCTGATGAATACTGGAAGATGGAATATCGTCTTGGTCTTGATCGATGAAGATTGGATATTAAAAACTATAAGATTCTGAAGAGTTCAGGAGTGGAATGGATTGATATATATTTGGTGTTAATTGGTGAAGATTGGATATTAAAAACTATGTATTTTATTGATGAATTGGAAATACTAATTTAATTGGAAGATTCTGAAGATTTTAGGAGTGGAATGGACTGATATATAATGTACTGGAAGAAGAATGTACTTTTTTGTTTCTGGAAGGGGAGTTAAGATCTTAGAGAAAGGAATGACTATGGATTATGACTTATGTTGTATTTTAATTTATGATTGTTAATCTTATACCCTGTACTTTGTTCTGGGAAGTCTCGGGGTGGGAGGGGAGGGGAGGGAAGGGAGAGGGGAGATGGAGGATCAATGTAAAGGAATGATTGAAGATATGTAATTAAGAAATAGAAATAATTTGAAATGAAATCGGGCTGCTCAGCTGCCATTTCAGAAGGAATGGAAAGGAGAGGAGAGAGTGAAGGAAGAAAGTAGGTAGGAAAGAAAGAGATAGAAAAGGGGAAAGGAGAGGAAGAAGAAAGGGAAAGAGAGGTAGAAAAGGGGAAAGGAGAGGAAGAAGAAAGGGGAAAGAGAGAGGGTTAGAAAGGGTGGAAGAGAAGAGTAGGGAAGGAGGAGAGGATGTAGAAAAGCGAAGGAGAGGAAGGATGAAGAAAGTAGAAGAAAGTAGAGAAGGGAGGAGGAAAGGTTTGTTAAGGAAGGAAGTGGTAGCTGGGCAGTAACAAATGAAAGTTAATGACTAATGTTGAATAAGAGACTGTATATTGAATAGGTTGTTGGAAAATGGAAATAAAACTTTTTTATTAAAAAAAAAACATTACAGATAGTCCTCGAATTATGACCACTATTGAGTCCCAAATGTCTGTTATTAAGAGAGATGTTTGTTAAGTGAATTTTGCCCCATTTTACGACCTTTCTTGCCACATTTGTTAAATATATTACTGTAGTCACTAAGTTAGTAACATTTTTGTTAAGTGAATCTGGCTCCCCCATTGACTTTGCTTGTCAGAAGGTCGCAAAAGGTGATCATATAATCTCAGGACCATCATAAATATCAGTCAGTTGCCAAGTGTCAAAATTTTGATCCTGTGACAATGGGGGTACTGATAGGGTCGTAAGTGTGAAAAATGGTCATGTCACTTTTTTCAGTGTTGTTGTAACATTGAACAGTCACTAAATGAACTGTTGTAAGTCAAAGACTACCTGTACTGCAGTGCAGTGTCCGTGACAGTTTTATGAACATCACCATCATTCAGCACTCTGATGGATGATAGTTGGACACTGTGCATTGCACATGGAAGGGAATAATATTAGGATGGATGACAGAATGGAACTGTTTAGCCTTTACCTTGGGTTGATCTGCAGCCAAGACACTGATTAGATTGGTGATAATACTTTTCAGGGAATCTGAGAAAGTACTCTTAGTGTTAATGCGTTTAGCTTTTGTTTCTATGATTATTATACTATTGAACCTGCTGTTAATTACACTTAAGAATCTGCTATGTTAACTGATGCTGGTTGCAGCAAAGCCACCACTTCAGTGAAACCAGATGACTGGAATGTTTCTGTGGCTGATACAATAAATCAGGGGTCCCGAACCTCTGAGTTGGGGCCCACTACTAGCACTTGAGCTGTTTGGAACCGGGCCGCAGAAGTGGTGATCAATCACGCACATGCATCCCCTCTTGCCTGAGCAGCAGGCAAGCCCGTGCTCACATGCTCTGTTTGCGCAGGCAGCAGGCGCACATGCCCTTCACTTATGCACCCATGTGCCCTTGCCCTCTGCTCACACAGAACCATCCCCTCTCCCCCTCTCCCGCTGGTCCGCAAAGCCAGAGAGGTGGGGAACTCTGCCATAAATGGCAACATAATTGCCTTACAAGTTCAACCAAAGATTCCTGAATAATAGATTAATAACAAAAGTTATCATTGATCAGACTACAGAGAAATTATAAATAACATTATGTATCTTCTATTTCACTATGACAGGAGATAACAGGAGATACCATGGAAGCCATTGCAAAATTTGACTTTAATGCATCAGGAGAGGATGAGCTAAGTTTCCAAGCACGAGATGTTCTGAAGGTATGTATCAATCAACACTTCTTCAAAAACCATTTCCAGAGCATCACCTTTTTCAAAAGCAGTTTGAAACTAACTAATAATTATCTTCACTGCCAGTGAACTCAAAGTGCTGAAAACTATCATTGTGCACTCCAGATGACTACTAAGATAGCACAAAGAGTGGCATTCAGCTGTCCCTCACCCGTGTTAATAATTAAGTATTAATTGTCTGGTAATTTCCCCAAAACAGTGAGCACAGGCAACAAGGAAGCTGCAATTCCATTACGTGAATATCCCTTGGCTACCTTTAAAAAAAAATCAGTAACAACAACAGCTTGATGCTAAATTCTGTAGGGAAGAGGAAGAAGTTGGTTTGAAATGAAAAGTCAAGCAGCAGGTTTCTGCCAGCAGAGAAGCCGTATGCCCAAAATACTAAACAGCTTCAGCATTTCCAGTGGGAAAGGAGTTTCTGAATACATTGCAAGTGAACCAGAAATAAATTGGCTCAGCTGCCAAACAAAGATGGCCTAGTTCACATAGATGCAAAACTGATTTTTGGAGCATTGCAAAGACTACATATGGAAGTGTCTTCTATGAAGAGATAATATATTTGTACCGTTAACAATCAGTAACACAAGCCATAAACTAGAACTAATTCTAAAAACATTATCTCTAGCCAAAAGATTGATGAATAACTTTTCCCAATAAACTTTTTCCTTCTTTAGTACAAGTTTTTAATTTGTATTTCAAAGATGAGTTAAAGAATAAAATAACCAGATTTAGCACAAGATATTACTCAATTGCAAATCTTGAAAGAAATGCAAAGCATCTTTTATTTCCAGGGGAAAACATAGATATATGAAAAAAGAGGTTCCCTAAATATGAAATGTTTCATAAGAATTCATAAGAAATTAGTATGATCATAAATGTGAAACACCTTTTTTACACACAGTTTAGGGCAGGTTTTTTCACACTGGGTTCCACAAGACTTTGAGACACTGAAGACCCAAAAGTTTATTCACAGCAAATTTTCAGGAGTTCAGACGTTTTTTAAACAAAACTAACATTGCCTGAAAAATATTAAATTAACAAATACTATTTTACAAAGTTCAGAATTACTTTCAAAAGCCAAAATATTAACAAAGCAGGAAGAATGAGGCCTACTGAAGGAAAGAAACTTATATCTCTACATGAACCTCTTCTCAAAAAGATATTATCTGAAAACTGTCCTCTTTACCTCAGAGCATTTATTTATTTATTTTTCTGGAAATGTAATTCCAATTATACAAGTATTCATATGAGTTTTAATATTGCTCAGATTTCACAATTTGTCTGCTAGAAGAAGAAAAAAAATGCAATCAATTAGATGTAAAGAAATTTTGAGATCAGCAGCTTGTTGTTGCTGGGATAACACTACTTTTTGGGAATCTAACTTCAGATAAAATTATTAACATTTATAGAAATATTAATTTATGGTTGCAGAGATGAGTAAGAGCAGCATTCTTCTCAGATTTCTCTGAAGTAGAAGTCATCATTATTTTGCTAACTTAACAGACTTCCCACATTTAACCTGTGTATTGCACTTAAAATATCTAATTAGGAAAGGACATACATTCAGTGAGTGTGAAGAGATTATGTTAAACATAGTTACTACAATTCAGCACAGATATTGCCTTACTTAAGCATATGTGCTATCAAAATCCATGAGTAACTAAACCATGTGTGGACTCACCTCATGAATTTAGAGTTGTCCCTCATGCAATATAAGCATTTATTCTCAATTACACATGAATACATGTAAGTTTGCATGTACATTGTTCTATATACTTTTTCCTCTGTCCTCTACTTAAACTAGAGGATTACTATTATGGTCAACCTTCATTCAATTATTATTATTATCTTAATATTTGTTGATAACACACCTATTACTATTGGTGCTATCTTTCTTGTGTCACATCTGTTCTAGTTCTATTTCCAGGTCTTTGTATTTTGTGATTTACTCCAGTTCTTTCTCTTTTATTCTGCTGTCTCCAGGTACTGCCATGCACTATCCGGGCATTTTGTTTTTCCTATCAACAATTGTTAAGTCTGGGATGTTATGTGGCAAGTGTCTATTTGTTTGAATTTTAAAATCCCAGAGTAATTTAGTTTTTTTCATTTTCTATTACTTAGTTTATTTTGTAGCCATCAGTTCTTGCTTGCAGGCAAACAGTATTTCTTGCAGATAGTTCAATGTTCCATTGTTGCTACTTTATCATACCATTGCTTGTACTCAATCCGTGTGATCTTCTTGCAGCGGCTAAGATTTATTATTATGATTCACTGCACAGTCAGCCAGGTGTTTAGAGTGGATTTGGTATTTCTAACCACCTATCAAGTCTTCTCCAAGGACATGGAATAGACAGATGTTGTTGTTGTTGTTGTTTAATTTACTTACTAATTTTCTATATCTCCTGAATTGATGCAGCCAACTCTACTATAAATTCATTACATTGCTTCATAAACATATTTTCGAAATCTCCTTTCACTGTTTTCTAAAATCATTTTAGCAATTCCACGGTCTCAATCCAGGCTGCCATCATCTTCCCAAACTATTTTATTTATTTTTTACTTATATTTCCTATTTCTAAACCACCCATACTTCCATTTGGTTTCCCTGTTTCTTTTTATTTTTGATTATGAAAGGGTTATTTCCTCACACAAGCCAAGGAAAAATTATAAAGTATATAAAGTATAAATTGCAAGATTTATGGGATGAATACACTTCTGACTATTATTTGCAGCCATTTACAGAGATAGATTCTTAAGGGACAGCAGTCATTTCATTGATCCACTATCTCTCTCTAAGACTGAACATCTTTAAGAGGTGCAATATAGTACCTCAGAAGCCACTATTATATTGACACCTGTCATGGGCACATTGAAGGAAAAGAGACACTTTGGCTGAAATTCTACCTTTATTATTTTTATAAATAACTCAAGGTGGCAAATATACCTAATATTCCTTCCTCCTCCTGGGGCATGATGGCTCAATGGTTAAAGACATTCAGTGGTTAAAAATCCTAAGCTTGTTTGAGACCCAAGCATGACACAATGTGTGAGCTCCTGTTACCCCAGCTCCTAACAGTTTGAATCTAGCAGTTCAAAAGCATGCAAATGTGAGTAGATAAATAGGTACTACTTTGGTGGGAAGGTAAAATAAGTGTTCCATGTTCCTCATCATACAGTGATGCTGGAGAGGAGAAAACTTTACCTTTACTTTTACTTTCCTCCTCCTGTTTTTCTTCACAACAACCCTGTGAGGTGGGTTAGGCTGAGAAGAGAATGACTGGCTTCTAGCCTGGTACCTTAATCACTAGATCAAACTGGCTTTCAGATAAATTTTAATATGATATGACTTATTCTTTATAAACTAATTAACCAAAGCACCAAAGTAGGGGAAGAAATCCAAACCCTCAATACAACTTCTAATTTTTGTTGTTGTTGTTATTACATAGTTGTTTATGTCCACCCTCTTTTTTTTTCCTTTTGACTTTTTGAGGTGCTGAAGCACACTCTGGAACTGAAATTCTGTGCAATCAGGGTTTTTTTTTCTTAAAGGAAAGTGTTTGCATATAGGTTTTCTTCCTACACATGTCCATGCCTAATAAGTGAAAGTCAGGTGCTATCAATTTCTCTTAACAGCTGACTTGGCACACCTGCTATGCTAGTTCATTTCTACTGAGGTAAGAGAATAGCGTTATTTTCAAGAAAAAATGGCTGCAGCTTGTTTCAGATCTCTGGAGGAAAACTGATAAGAGTGGATAACAGGAAGCATAGCAAAGGAGTTAAGGAGGCATAAAGTCTTCAAAACGTAGGCTAGCAGAAGGCACACATATACCTTCAAGTAATTACAGTTTTCCTTCTGATTTACAGATCTTAAGCTCTCAGGAAAATTGGTATAGAGCCGAGTTGAAGAATTATGAGGGATATGTCCCAAAGAATTATATTGATTTTCAGATTCCCAGGTAAGTATACTGTTTCTACATTTATGTCCATGTTTTATAATATTGACTTCTGTGTACCCATTTAAGAAATAATTTAATGAATGGGTTAAAAAAAAAGGAAGTGGCACATTTCTGAAAAAAAGTTCCTTTTTCCATTTTTAGCTATCTTCCCTTTCCTGTTCAGTCCAGAAATACTCAGAACTCTGAATATTTTCCTAGTGACTTTTCAGCAACTTTCACACACATACAAAAACATACATATAAACAAATATTCAGAAAGCTAGAAGAGATTAATATTATCCTGCCATACCAAATTACACAATCCTATTTGCCAAAGTAAGTCCAAAAATATAAGCCATTCCAAGCAGATGCCTCAATATCCACTGGGAATATTTTAAGGGTAGCCAAAAAAAGTTGCACATATAACATATAAAACTCAGAATACCTTCTAAAATACTTATAACTTCTGAATTAATTCCTGATTCATTCCAAATAGCTGTAGCTTTTGTAAATTTATACATAGCAAAAAATTAAAGCAAGTGGATGAATTTCACTAGAATGTTAACTAACGTTGGGAAACTAAATGGAGAAATTTTGAGACATATAAACTCTGATAAAAAGAAAGTGGGTAATCTGTTGCAAGAAATTACAGCAAAAATTACTATATACAAAAGTACACTTCACTTTTTATATGAAAGTGAGATTTGAGTTTGTCAGGAGTAATATAAATTAAATAATATAAAAATAGATTAATTGAGAAGTGTGTGTGGAAAAACAAAAAGAATGCTTGGATATCAAATGAATGAGTACACAAAAATCAGTGCCCAGTAGAAAAGAAGTATGTTGAAGTGTCTTCATCACAGAGAAAATGAATAAGGATTAAATAGCAATACAAATACTTGCTATATGGAAACCTTAAATTAACTGAGAGGAAAGGAAAGGGAAGTTTGAAAAAATATAAGTGGACTCAAGTTGATGAAGCCTCAAAAAGAAAGCAGCTTTGTATTTCTCATTGTTTTTCTGTCATCCACATTACATTACTAATCCAGAAAGAAAATAGCACAAGCAGCCAGTCATTATAGCATGAAAACCATGGGTTTTGTGGGTATTCCTCCCCCTTCTTGTGAACCAAGCAACAGTGGCTTATTAACTATTCCAGTGTAAGAAGTTAGTACCCACCCTTCTCCTAGAAGAATGAAATATTCTAGGAAATATTAAAAAGTCCCATACAGTCATATCTCCCTGTTAATGCCATGGGGGAAAGGCATCCCCCTCAGGCAATTCCCTCACTTGAAAAGATAGCAGAAAAGAGATCTCCAAAACCCAAGCCCTGACTGTGACTCATAAATGGTGCTGCCCAGTTGCCCAGTAAAGCAGGATATGTTACACTGGTGGTCTCATGAGTAGGAGTCCCAGGGCTCATTGTATGTAATTTTAAAAATACTAAATAGCCTGGATTGCATACTGATTAACCTCAATTTGGGCTCACAATTCCTGGATGCACTAAAGTAAGAGCTAAGGCAGCTTCAGTAACCAACCCTTGGAAATGGGCAACCTGTAATTATTTAAAGGAAAACCATGGCTGTGATGAATTTTTGGACTTGTGCTTGCTTGAAATCTGACTGGAAGCTCACAGAAAGTTATATCTGACCTCTGAAAATAATTGGCATTAAAAAAATTGGATACTATAAATTTCTTTCCAGAATTTTTGCCCTAGCTGCTAGACCTTCATGGTTGAAAGCTCTCCTTTTGGGAGCCACTGAAGGAATCCTTTTCTGTTGCCCCATCAATGCCTTCCCCTTTGCATTAGAGAAATTAAAAGTACCCATCAAGTCTCCCTGATCTGATCAATTTTTAATCTTTTTCCAATAACATATGTGTTCCACCCAGATATTTTGGCAAAAAGGGGGGATTGTAGGAAGTTAACACCCATCCCTCTCCTATAAGAATGAAATATTCTAGGAAATATTAAAAAGACAGAATATTATACTTCCCTGAATGAGAAAAGGAGAAACATGCTCTTGGAAAGCAGCCCCCCCCCCTTTTGCTAATAGCTCCAGAAAGACTGGTGCCAACCTATCTACAAGACAAAAGGCTTGTTCAGCTTATCTACCCTCAGGACATGATAGGATTAGCCCTCACTCAAGATCCAAACCAGGACAAAGCCATTAAGCCATATTAGGAATTGCCCAAAGACCTTTCATCACATCATCACCCAGCAAGATTCAACCAGCCCTGGGACTCAAGACAACCTTCAAAGTTACCCCTGCATGGCCCCATGGGAATCTGACAACCAATCAGAGTACATTTCTTACACAGGAACAGGAAGCTCCAAGGCGGGGCCCAAGAGAGGGTATAAATCTCTCTCCGTTTCTCACCCATGTACTCATTTTGCCCAGGACCTCTAACCATGTGGTCCTGTCCACCATTAAACCATCTTTCCAAATAGCCTCCATGTTTCCAGTGTCTTTCTCCCCACTTGGAACTGAACCCAGATGGACATTTCTTTCAACACTTGTTTTTTTAAAAAAAGGCCTTCTATCCCAATTGATGTAGTAGAAACAAGGATGGTTTGCAAGGATAAATAAGGTATGGAACAGTAACAGTGAATAGTGTTGGTATAAATTAGCTTTAAGTACAAATGTTTCTTTCCTCTTATGCACTGCTTTAAAAATTTTTGCCTATGCTTTATAGTCATTTCTGTGCTCTGCATAAAGTTCTTATTCTTTCAAAAATTTGCATGATAGGTATATGACTGCATGTGCAGGTGTGTGAGTGTATCTATATCTATAGATAATATAGATAATCTAATGTTTTTTTTTATTTCATAGATACAAATGAACATGAACACCATATGCATGCTCTTTTCTTTTGACCTTCTGCTCTGCAGGCACCCTGGGATTCCTGTCAAAACAAAACAAAATAAAACAAAACAAAATAAAATACTTCATTTTAAATTAAATTGATCAGTTTTTCCTCTTAGAAGTGCCTGTCCTTTAGTTTATCACATTAGGATGATTTAGGCTTATCAATATGAGCCTTGTCAACTGTTATTATTTATTTAGTTCTTTTCATATAGACTTAATTTTCTTCTAATAACTTGATATATATTCAGAGGGATGGGTATGGCACATTTCCATTAAAGTTACTTATGATGTGTTGCTTTTGACAGCTGGTTCCAAGAGAGAGTATCCCGCCACATGGCTGAGACGATGCTCAGGGATAAAGGAGTTGGTGCTTTCATAGTCCGAGCTAGTCAGAACTCCCCAGGAGATTTCTCTATCTCTGTCAGGTAAGTTTCCTCCTCTCTTTCTCCCATATGGGAAACATGGACATTGGGAAGCAGAGGGCTTTATTTGATAGTTATCTTAAAATGAGTATTTTGTTCTGTGTATGCAATAGCCATTTGTTAATTTCAAGGTATGCTCGGTATCATCATAATGGCCTCTGGATGGCCTGCAACAGTTGTTTTTTCAATCTAGTTTTTAAAATATATTAATCTTCCAGTTTGGAAGAGGCTGTTTACAAAAGTTACTAATAAAATCCAATACATTTTAATTGAGTAGTAAGTATGCGTTACTTATTGAGAAGTAAATCACTCAATGGAGTTTCCCTTAAGTAAAGTTATATAGGATTTTACCAAAAATACCAAAAGCAGATACAAAACAGTCCTAAATCAGAAAAACAGTTCAAAACAAACAGGTAGAAGCTTACAAATATTTTAAAACTAAATCTTTCCATGAATTTACTTGCATTAATCTATTGCAGACAATGTAATATAGAATTCTATTCAATTTGCTATATAAAAAAATATATTGTGATTTAACTTTTATTCCTTTATTGCATGAAACATCCTGCATTTGCAGGATACTCTCTAATTTGCCAGAGGAAGGATGCAATTTTTAGGTGGAGATTAAACACAAACTGGGAAAATTAACATTACATTGCATGTAAAATAATTTACAAGAACCAGTTTGGTGTAGAGGTTAAGGCAACCAGACTAGAAACTGGGAGAGTCGAATTCTAGTGCTGCCTTAGGCATGACGCCATTTTCTCCAGGAGAATATGGGTGACAACAGAAAGCCACTTCTGATAAACCTTGCCAAGAAAACTGCAAGGACTAGTCCAGGCAGTCTCCAGGAGTTAAAAACTGACTTGAAGGCACACACGCAGTAGTAATAGTAAAAAAATTCACTAAGACCATTCACAAAGCATGAGTAATTGTATTACAAACATTCTACGTTGGTACCTGTACAGGAATAAAAAGCTATTATCTAGACTCACATTTTTGTGAGATGCCAGAAAGTAGTTTTTCACTAAATCAAAATAGCTGAGTAGATAATTTATCAGTGGCAATACTGCAATGTTATTAATTCAGATTTATACATGATCACAGTGCTTACTTCTGGGGTTATCATATCAGGACTACAAAAATCCAAACAGCCACCAGATGACTGTGAAAATGTCTTTGTTCCCATCTAATAAGCATCCAGATTTTTGCAGTCTAAATTTAGTAGCCTTATTATTTCAAATAGATAGAGCTTGATAAAACAGTTTTACCCCTATCTTGGTGAAACCAGTGGGGTGGAAATTACCTATACCTATTTCAGACTGGAACAGCTGAGAAACCCACAAGGAAAATTTGAGAAAGATGCTTTACATCAAGCAAATACAGCCCAATAATTCCATATTTAAGTAGGTGCTTGACTGAATTATGTTTATGGATGGTTGGAATCTGTGGAACTTTATTATTTTTAAAAATATCTAAAGGTGGGGAATATATCCAACACACCTTCCTCCTATTTTCTCCACAACGTGATCTGGGCTGAGAGAGTGTATGAGAGGCCCAAAGCCACCCAGCTGGCTTTCATGGCTGAAGCAGGTCTTGAACTCACTATGTCCCACTTTCTGGACTGGTGGCTTAACCACTAGACTGGCTGACGCCCTGCTATGTTATGCAAGTGTCAGTCAAAAAAATGTATAAAGGAACAACAAAAAGGAAGAAGCTATTATCATGGTTTCATAAACTTATGAGATGGAACTTCCAGGATTTCAGACAGAACGTTTTTTTCAAGAACTAAGTTTTAAAGTCTTTCAAATGTTCCCAAACATGATCAATAATACTGTGAATCAATTCTTTTTCCTTCCATAAAGGACTTTTCTTGTATAAAGATAAAATGCACAGAAACAAGGGCATGCTTCCAAGTGTAAAAAGAGTATGTGCATGCTACAATGTTATTTATTTCTACATAATATGATGTTTGAACCTACCCCTTCAACCTTAGACCTGTATGAAGCTCAAGCTACTATAACATTTTAAAATCATAGTTAAAAAACAAAAGCATCTTAGCATCATTACAAAGTCAAATAATTAAATCCTCATGTGGAAGCAGAGGGCTACTGTAACCCAGCTGCAAAAATCAAGATAACCACAATATGGCAACAGAGAAATTATCATTTTTTCAGAGTCTAATTCTTTTCTGCCATCTAGTGGTCGTCTAGATTTCTGTTGTCCAAATCTTACCCAAATAACTTGCTATAAGTTTGCATAAGATTTAATTAAGAAAATGGAATGAATGGTCAAATCATATATTCACTGCTGTTTTTTTAGGCAATATTTTTGGAAGTGGTTTATCATGGCTGCTTCTTAGGGCTGAGAGTGTGACCCGAGGCCATTCATCTGCCTTTGTAGCTAAGGCACACTAGAATTCAGATCGCCCCAGTCCTAAGTGCAGTCTTACTTACTACCGCAAAATGAAGAATAAATGAAGTCCCCACAAAAATAATGAGTATTTCCCTCAAATATAAACAAAAATTAACAAAAAATGCAGAGGTGCATCTGCTGGACTCCAACTTTCCTTCACAACATACTTTCATAGTGGACTAGACTGAACAATCAAATCTTGACTGCTGTCCTAAAGCTTAGGAAGACAGGAGCAGACTGAATCTTCAAGGGAAACAATTCCAAAGAATGCGGGCAGCACTCTAGAATGACTATTTTCAATGGCCGGTCAGATAACAATTGAATAAACAACATCCAAACTGTCAGTCTGAGGGAAATGGGTGGTTAAGAAGTATGGAATATAAATAAATAAAAATCACCTGAATAGGGAACACAATTTCATTCAAAGTCAAAAATTGTATTTCTTTGGGATTGTTAAGTCTATAAATCCAAAGTTATTCCTTCTTGGAAAGATTCAGTCAAAATCTGTTCCACTCTATCCAAACCAATTCAATGTACCTGCAAGATGTATAGCTGGGTATCGTCACTCTGATACCAGACCTCATACTAATAGCAATAGCACTTAGACTTATATACCAATTCACTGCTTTACAGCCCTCTCTAACCCAACAATCTGGGTCCTCATTTTACCCACCTTGGAAGGATGGAAGGCTGAGTCAACCTTGGGCCTGTTGAGATTCGAACTGCCAAACTGGTGGTAGCTGGCAGACAGCAGAAGTAGTCTACAGTACTGCATTCTAACCATTGCGCCACCATGGCTCTAATGGATGATTTCCCCAAGTGGTTTCATGGTAAAGAGGAATGGAGAGAGTGGAAAGCCATGAGGTGCTGAACAAAATAGTCTTCTGAGCAGATCTTTCCTTTCTACCCCACACCAACTGAGGGGCTGACTATCACCTTTAAGATCCTAAATAGCTTAGGCTATAGTGACCAGATTTTAACATTGGTAAAGTGGGACACCATTGACCTGGGGGGGGCAGGGGGGGTTCTAAATTTTTTTACTACTGGTTCTGTGGGCATGGCTTGGTGGGCTTGGCAGGGGAAGGATACTGCAAAATCCCCATTCCCTCCCCACTCCAGAGGAAGGTTACTGCAAAATCTTCATTCCCTCCCCACTCCAGGGGAAGGATACTGCAAAATCTCCATTCCCTCCCCGCTCCTGGGGGAAGGATGTTGCAAAATCCCCATTCCCACCCCTCTCTGGTGCCAGTAGTATTTGCCTGTTCTCCAAACTACTCAAAATTTCTGCTACCGGTTCTCCAGAACCTGCTGGATTTCACCTCTGCTTTCAAGAAGAGACTGGACAGACATTTGTCCACAATTGTGTAGGGTCTTCTGCTTGAGCAGAGGGTTGGGCTAGAAGACCTCCAAGGTCCTTTTTGGAATGTGAGTTTCCAAGGAAAACCAGCTTGGCAGCGTCAAGTGGAGACGGCTGAGACCCGTGCCAACCTGGATCTTCCCTAGGCGAGATGGGGCTGCTACTGAGCCATGCCCGCAAGAGCATCAATACACTTTTCTACGGCCGCGCAGCCCCCAGCCCAGCAGGGCTCGGCTCCCCTCCCCAGCTCAGCCCAGGGAGACCCCTGCCCAGCTGTCTGGATGCTCTCAAAAAAAACCCTTCTCCTCACCCTGTTTGGGAAGGGCGGCAGCGGGGAGGGAGGAAGGGAAAGGGGGGGTCTATCTGGGTCGCAGGGGGTGTGTCCTGCCCGCAGGTGCGACGGGGCGGGGTCGCCTCCACTCCGCTTAAAAGTTCCCTGCCTGTCCTGCCCCGCCGCGGCTGATGCTGTGCCATGAAGACCAGGCGCAAGGTTGGAGGCGGCCAGAGGACCCCCGGGAGTGATCCGTCGAGTTGGTAAGCCTGGGGAATGATGGCCAGCTTCCTTCCCACCCACCCCCCAAACTTGGAAAGCGGTGCATCCACCGGAGTGAGTAGGTGGGTGGGTGGAGTAGCACGCGACCCCCGCTCCAGTGGAGCCCCTCCTGCGACTTTAGAGCCACCCTACCCCAGATGCGGGCGAGAGGCCCCCAAGGCCATGCAGAGTGCCCTGGAAAGCTGTCCACCCGTGACTTGCCTGTCCATCCCTCCCTCCCTCCCATTGGCTGTGCTGGCGAGGCTTTTTTAGAACGCCACGGAACGCGGGACAAATTTTTAAAAAGCGGGACTGTCCCGCCAAAAGCGGGACGTCTGGTCACTTTAGCTTAGGCCTCAGTTATCTGAGAAAATGTCTTTTTTTATATAATCTCATCACTCATTAATCCATCTCCAGAATCAGAACCACCAGC
Organism: Ahaetulla prasina; assembly: GCF_028640845.1. Lineage (NCBI taxonomy): Eukaryota > Metazoa > Chordata > Lepidosauria > Squamata > Colubridae > Ahaetulla > Ahaetulla prasina. The sequence goes on along the minus strand of NC_080545.1, from coordinate 66,658,759 downwards.
TTTTCTAGTGGTGACTTGAGACTGGACCTTCCCAGTCATCATCCCCAGACTGTGGAATATTCGGTGTGCAGATATTAGGCTTCTACAGACCTTTCTTTTCTGCTAGGCTTTCAATAATTTAATTGTTTAAAATGCAAACTATTTAATATGTTTTAATGTGAATGGCATTAACTTTAATACATTTAGTGCATTTAAAACTTTAAAACATAAACCATCTGGAACCATTTATGAAGAATGATATAGAATAATAATTATAAATATTTTCTCAAATAATTCAAATGTTTTTTATCTAAACCATGCCAATTTGTAAAAGTTAATACAGAGTACAATTAGAATAATGCAACTTTAAAATTAGATTGGATTGCCAAATGTTTTGTATTCTCCCTTGGTATCCAGGCATGAAGAGGATGTCCAGCATTTTAAAGTGATGAAGGACACAAACAGCAATTATTTTCTATGGAGTGAAAAGTTTCAATCACTAAACAAACTTGTGGAGTATTACAAGAATGTTTCCATCTCCAAAAACAAACAGATTTTTCTAAGAGAAGAAACCAAGAAAGGATCACAAGTAAACCTTAGAGAGGTCAGTTTTTATGATAGAGTAGAAGGGAAAAAAATGTAATCCAGTAAGGTTTGTAAAACTTGTAAGCCAGTAAGGTGACTTTTGCCATGAAATTAGCCACCCCATCAACTTTTTCTTTCGTTGTTTCTAGTTGGTTCTTCCTCCTTTCATCAATTCTTTATAGAAGCCTTAACACAGGGCTCCCGAGTGGCATTAAATTAAATGACACTTGGACTATGGTGTTCAGTTTTGGACACCACGGTACAAAAAAGATGATGAGACTCTAGAAAGAATTCACAGAAAAGCAATGTTTAGGGGACTGGGGGTTAAAATATGATGAGCAGTTCTGTCTAGTCTTAACGAAGGGAAAAACTAGGCCAGATATGATAGCAGTCTTACAGTACTTGAGGAACTGTCACAGAGAAGAGTGGGTCAGCCTATTCTCCAAAGCACCTGAGGGTAGGACAAGAAGTAACAGATGGAAGCTTAAAAAGAGAAATCCAACCTAGAATTAAAGAGAAATTTCCTGAGAGCGAGAACAATTAATCAGTGGAACAGCTTGCCTCCAGAAATTGTAGGTGCTCCATCATTGGAGGTTTTTAAGAAGAGATTGAACAGCCATTTGTTCAGAACAGTATATGGTCTCCTGTTCAAGCAGGGGTTTGGACTAGATAGAAGATCTACACAATCCCTTCCAACTCTGGTATTCTTTATACTTAGGTGAAGCAATGGATTGTAGGAGGTTCCAAAAATGATGTGTAGTGAAGTGATAAATTAATACCAATTACAGGAACCATGTGGTTACAGCTATTTGAAAAAAAGGTAAATGATATGTCAGAAGATTTTGTTAACCATATGAGTGAAACAAACATCAAATTTAGACTCCCTTTAGCAGCAGAATCCAGAAACATTCAGTGGCAGTAATAAGCAAAAAAAATATCACAAAATACAAAAGGGAAAATGCTGTTTCATTGATCTATGTGTTATTATGACCTCTTTGGCATCCAGCATTGACTGGGACCTGTGACAACCTAGAAATAGAGATCTAAAGAAAACCCACACAGAGAGACCAATACCTGCTCTGACTCCCACCAACCTTATCATGATACTTCCTCACAGGGCAGAAAACATCCCCACTCCAGCAAGGCCCAAAAGAAGGAAAACAGGCAACTATGGACAGCTTTTAAGACCTGTGGGTATCCAAATTGGGTATTTATTAAATGACGTGTCTGGATTCAACATAAAATGGCAGACAGAGCTGGTATCAGAATCAAAAGAATAATCTGGTCATTCTTTACACAGCTGGTGTATCAGAGATGCTAAAACAGATATTTGGGAAACATCACATAGCTGTGTTTTTCAAGCCCATCAACACATTGAGAAAGTGGCTTATCCACCCTAAAGAGTGGAGACCAAAACATAAGAAGAGTAATGATGTATATACAATCCAGCGCAGTGAGGAGTGTTCAGAGCTCTACACTGGAGAAACCAAGCTGCCTTTACTTACACAAGAGGATGGCCCAGAACAGGAGAAGCAACATCACAGGATCAGAATCAAAATGGTACATCTTCATTTAGATGAAAAAGGACACTCTTTTGAGGACAACAATGTTCACATTTTGGATAGGGAAGATATTTGGTCTGAGAAAGAATTGGAGAAATCTACTTAGGCCAAAGTGGAAAATCTTTCCCTCGACAGAGGTGGAGGCCTCAGACACAACCTGGCCCCCATTTTTTATGCTGCTCTTTCATCAGTTCCAGGAAGATTAAGACATCTTCACAGGTTCACCAGGTTTGCCACACTTAAGACCCACCTAGGGTAAAGGACTTAAAAGTTGGAACATTTACATCCCAATGACTCTTTGCCTATTCACCTAATGAGCCTATCCATATTAGATGAAAAATGAAATCTCCCTGGAGGACATATATAGGCATTGGTGGGATTCAAATAATTTTACAACTGGTTCTCTGCCCTAATGACCAGCAGGGTAGGCGTGGCTCGGTGGTCATGTGACCATGTGGGCATGGCCAACTCAACATTACTCACAATGTAACCCTTATTACATTGTAACAGCGTTAACTGGAGAGGCAGTTTCTGTAAGCAATGCAATAAAGATTAGTCTAGAAACGACACCAGAATGTTGCTTTCCTGCCTGCCTTCCTTACAGGATTAGCCCTGTAAAGTGGAAAAAAACAAAATAAGATTTCTTCCAACAACCAAGTCTCCAAACTGCTTAGAAAGTTAAAAACCGGTTCTCCCGAATAGGTGCGAACTGGCTGAATCCCACCACTGTATATAGGTTCCCCCCCACAACCAACTTCCACAGGCTGAAGAAGCTAATTAGATGAGCAGTGAATTGTTTTGAACCAATATGAAAAGAAGTCCAGTTGTTATGACTCAACTTCCAGACTCCCTACTTACTATTCTTTCTCTATAAGAAAAAGGGTCTTGACCATCCAAATTGTATTGCTGGCAATAACAGGGGGAAATGAAACAATCCTGTAATGCAAACTCCTTGTCTTGTAGTGTAAAGGCATGTGACTAGAGGTTTTAAGCCTTCCTTTCCCATTTTGGGAGATAGATCAATTTGATAAGAGATGATATAATATAACAACAGAGTTGGAAGGGACCTTGGAGGCCTTCTAGTCCAACCCCCTGCCCAGGCAGGAAACCCTACACCATCTCAGTCAGATGGTTATCCAACATTTTCTTAAAAATTTCCAGTGTTGGAGCATTCACAACTTCTGCAGGCAAGTCATTGATGAACTAAACCAGATGAACTAAACCAGAACTTCATTATTTATAAACAGTAAGAATTCTTTTTAATTTTAAAAATAAAAAATGCAAACTTTCATTGTTTAACAAGTTGGATCTGGTTTGATGAAATCAACTGTCAGTGTAATGCACTATGTTGATCGCAAGATGTTATTCTTCTCTTTTCTTTCTTTTTTAATGATGATAATTAATCTCAGTCAGACAGAAGTTTGATTGGATTTGGCATTTTTTTCTAGGACCTGGGTTAGGTATTTGATGTTAAAGCTATTGTCACAAGATGTAAGCTGTTCCAAATAAGGCTGACTTTTGCAATTGACTGATGATGATTTTGTCAATGCCAACAGTGTTCGAGTAATGTCTAGAAGTTTTGGGATTTTACTATTGGCATTAACTTTGCTTTATTTTGCCACAATTGTTTTACATCTATTTGCAGGTCTTTGTATTTTGTTATTTTCTCCAGTTCTTTCTCTTCTATTCTGCGGTCTCCAGGTATTGCCATGTCCACATCTAGACTTTTTTGTCTTTCTTATCAACAATTGTTAAAACTGTGGTGTTATTTTCTGTTTGAAGTCTAAAGTCCCAGAGCATCTTAGCTTCTTCATTTTATATTACTTTGTCTATTTTGTAGTCCCACTAGTTCTTGCTTTCAACCAAATGTTATTTGACACAAGATGGGCCGCAAATAAATTTAATAATAGCACTTAACACTAGCAATAGCACTTAGACTTATATAGCACTTCAACCGTGCTTCAAAACCCTCTCTAAGCGGTTTACAGAGTCAGCATATTGCCCCTAACAATCTGGGTCCCCATTTTACCCACCTCAGAAGGATGGAAGGCTGAGTCAACCTTGAGACTGGTGAGATTCAATCTGCCAAACTGATGGCAGCTGGCAGTCAGCAGAAGTATCCCACAGTAATGCATTCGAAACATTGTGCTACCACGGCTCTATAAATAATAAATAATAAATAAATATTTCTTGCAGATATTCCAATGCACAATTGTTGCTATGTCATTATGACATCGTTTGTAGTCACTCTATGTGATCTTGCAACAGCAGACTAGGCTTCTTCGGCTTCTTTGGCTTCTTTGAAGATGCGGTATTTGCTGTCTTTTGCTATCTACTCAATTCTGGCTTTGTTCTTAAGGCTTGATCTTGTGCAGCCCCCCTGAATTAATCCCGCTGTCTCTTTCTTCAACGTTCCTGCTCTTAGCCATTGCCAGAGCTTATTGCTATCTGCTTTGCATGTGAGTTTTATTTGTGTGTTCCCTCTGTAATACTTTGTCTTTATTATTTGTTCACAACAATGTGAAGTCACAGCTGCCCATTCTTTTGCTGGTGTTGGCCGTCATCTGTATGAAGTCCTTTCCAAGAACTTAAAATATGACTTCAATAATAGAATTGTTAATGCTTGGAATACACTACCTGACTCTATGGTCTCTTCCCAAAATCCCTAGAGCTTCAACCAAAAACTGTCTACTATTGACCTCACCCCATTCCTAAGAGGTCTGTAAGGGGCGTGCATAAGAGCACAAACGTGCCTACCGTTCCTGTCCTATTGTTTCCTTTTGTTATATCCAATTAATATAGTTATTACATACTAATACTCATATATATGCTTATATATTGTATAGTTATTTCATACTTATGCTTATATATACTATGTGACAAAATAAATAAACTTAGAATGTCATAATAATTTTTCACTGTTGTATATGTGCAGATCCAAGCAATGTAACCTTCTGCAATTGACAGATGAAAATTTTGAAAATGCACAGATTCTATAAGTGACATCCAAGATTTTTTCGGTGTGCAATTATGTCAGTAACTGCTAGAATTGCCATGGCCAGTTTATACCATAATCTTTCAGCTTCAATTTCCAGATCATGAAAAAATATTTTGTGATCTTCTCAAATTATTTATTTTCCATTCTACTATCTCTTGGAAATTGCTACATCTATTATCCATATTTTCATCTTTCCACCTGTTAAATCTGGTGTTATAAAAAAAAAGACAACCCGCAATATTTTAACCTACTCATTGTCAATTACTTTTTCTACTCTGTGTTCCCATCAATAATTCATTACTGGCACATGATAATTTTTACAGATATTCCAGTAAAACATTCTGTCAACTGCGTTATGTAGCTGTTTATAATCAGTTTGTGCAATCTTCTTGCACAAGCTGAGTTTATGATCTGTTTCTTCTTTGCATACTCTGCACTTTGAATCATTTTCCATTCTGACCTTGTTTGCATTGGTACAAATAGTTTGCTCTTGAGCAGTTAAAATCAAGATTTCAATTTCAGACCATCCATATAAAAGAAAGGTGAGATTTTATTAGCATTTATTGTAGCCAAGATTTGTTTTCTTGAAAATCAATAAAATTGGGGTCATACCAATGACAAAGAAGGGTGATAATGAATCACTCTGGAAGATGCCTCTCCTAGTGTTGATAAAGCCATATTTTTTTATTTCCAACAATTCTGTCTTCCACTGCTTCATTATTTTTCCATAAACATTCTTAATGTTTGTACAGATGCCAGTTTCCAAACATTGATGATCCAACTATGTGTAATGAATCAAATGCCATTTTATAGTCAATACAGAGCAAAAGCCAGTTAAACTGGGTTGGGTGGAGTTTTTTTTCCTTTTGTAATTGTCCAAAATCATTTTATTAATCAGAAGTTGATCATTTGTACCTCTGCTTTTCCTTTTATTTCTTTTATGTTATGCCTGAAGTATGTTATTTTCTCCTAAATAATATTGGATATTGTCTGTTATTATCCCTATGAATAGTTTAAACATTGTAGGCAAGCATGTTATTGACCTATCATTTTTGAATCAAATAAGTTTTGCCAGATAAGTTATTAACCACTTGTTGATGTTTCCTTTATGCAAGGCTTCATTAAGCTATTTAGCTATAATTGAATGTAAGCTACTCAGATGTTTGGGCCAAAAGCAATGCAATTAATCATTTTCAGGATATATCCAGTTTTTAATCATTTTCACTTGATTTTTAACCATTTCTGCTATTATTATTAGATTTTCCATTTGAATTTTACTAAATTTATCTTCACATTTTTTCTTCATCCAGCATTTTTATTATAGTCTTTTTGAGTTTCACATAGATTTTGGGTTGTTTCCTTTTTCTTTGGTTTTCCACTTTCAGAATTTCTTTTGCCATTTATACTTTGGTAGAATCATCTCTGGTTTGATTAAATAGCTGATTCTGCTTAAATTGAATGTTCCATGCCTCATAGCATTCAATTTTTCCCTGCTATTGCTGTTATTTGTTGCTTATGCTTTACAAAGCTTCTTCAATTTTTCTGGTGCTAAGTCAATGTTTTTTATTAGGCTTGTCTTAATCATTACATTCTTCAATTTTAGTTCTTTTGTGTTCTTTAAATTACTCACATCTGATCTTAATTTCTGTATCTTGGCCTCCAGTCTGATCTTCCACTTTGAGATTGAACATGTTTTTGGTTTTTGTGTTCTAAATCTGATACCCAGTTCTTCTATAACCAGCACAGTTTTACAGCTGGCAATCTGGTTGGTCTGTTCAATATATGTTAATTTAATCATTGTATGCATATTCATATCCTTTATTATTGCTGTCAGATCTTTTGGGGACACTATTTTCAATGCTGGCAATCTTTGTCTTTCTAGTAATTCTGCATGTGCCATAATTTTCTCTTTTAATTCTTCTCAAGGTATCAGTTCAGTTTGTTTCAGTTTCAGTTTGGATTGTGTGGTTATTAATTCTCTTATTTATTGTTTCTGTAGTTCATATAAGTTTTTTTCTTTATATTAGCTATTATTGTTATCTGAGTTTCTTCTGCTGTTGTACTATTTTTGGTGGGAATTCCATTTTCACCATTTTTCTGAATCTCTTCCAGTTCTGCATCCCTGAATATTTTATTTCTGGTAATGAATCACCTTTGATCTGTTTATTAATGTTCAGTGATATTTGAGTGTAAACAAATGTGACTCTTGCTGACCTAGATGATGACTGATCCAGTATAAGATTTTTTTCTGTTTTCTTACCATATTAAATAGGCTGATGGATACATTTAGTCTGATTCTTCCATTAAGACTTGTCTGGCATGAATGACCCGTATACCGTAGTAGAATACTCTACTGCCAACATAGCTCTCAGTCTTATGACAGCATCACAAACCCCTCCATTATTATTGTGTTAAAAGAAGAAAATACTAAGATCTTCTGGAACATATGTGATGTATCCTTCCAGGCTGTTATAAAGCACATAATTACTGGATAGAGATGTAAGAATAATGGACTTTTGCCCATACTGCTAACAATTTAAAATTTAAAGTACATTCAGCCTAAAATAGTTACTGATTTCTTAGGAAACAGTCTGGACCCCAAAGCAACATTTTCTGCTTCTTTTCCTGAAGCTCCCAAACTTTTGAGGGTAATTCCAAACAGAATGGTTAAAGAGATGTTTGTATTTAAACATTTATTTGCAATCATAGGTTTTAGCAAAAATTGAGATGTTGGACACATATAGAGAAAAAGATCTTTCCCCGCTAGGCATAGCAATATTTGCTCCATTTATCTGAGATTCTGCTTTTAATTTTTAAAGAACATCACATGTTCTTTATTACAGTGAGATACTGGGAGAATCTCCTGAATACAGGTAGTCCTCAACTTACAACCACGTTGAGCCCAAAATTTATGTTGTTAAGTGAGAAATTTGTTAAGTGAGTTTTGCCCCCTTTTACGACTTTTCTTGCGACATTTGTTAAGTGAATCACTGCAATTGTTAAATTAGAAACGTGATTGTTAATTGAATCTGGTTTTCCCATTGGCTTTGCTTGTCAGAAATTCTCAAAAGAGGATCACATGACTCTGGGACACTGCAACCGTCATATCTATGAGTCAGTTGTCAAGCATCTGCATGTAAATCACGCGAACATGGGCATGCTACAATGGCCATAAGTGTGAAAAATGATCATAAGTCACTTTTTTTCAGTGATGTTGTAACTTTGAACGGTCACTAAATGAACTATTGTAAATCGAAGACTACCTGTAAATAGAAAGTCTCAGGATGCATATTTATTCAGACTTAGATAACTCTCTTGCATTTAGACTGGCTGGGCAGCTGCATGTATTATAATGCAGGCTGACTATTTAGGCCATGATTGGGGCCTAATGTATGTAATGAGAGCTTATATCAAATAGAATCAGATTCAAGTCCATGAAATATTCTTTGAATTTATGTTCAACTACTGTCAGATACATTTGTCAGAAATACAAACCAACTGTTTATACCTGTGAACAGTTTGAAAGAGAGCCTGCGGCTGGCTGTAGGACAGATGCAGGAGTAAAATCTAAGCTGTCTAGATTATTTGTATTTATTCTTTCCATACAACAGAATGTCTTAAAATAGCTACAGAATAATTCCTCTAGCAGGCCTGTCAAACTGGCGGACCGCAGGCCGGATAAGTCACGCACAGGCTACCCCCACCCCAGCTCCGCAAAGGCAAAAAATGTCACGATACGTCATGATCCGATTCGGCCCTGATGCAATCGAGTTTAACATCCGTGCTCTAGAGTTACAGTTAGCAGCACATTGTGTCAAATCAGCATTACATGCTGATAATTTCTGGTCCAATCCTTGGTACCTCTTGTTAAAAAATCAGGCAGTTGAGGATGGGAAACACATATGTCTGAGCAATGGAAAACCATTGTCACAGTAAACAATACCAGGCAGATACACAGCTTGACTTCATATAAGGGAAGACAACTTTCTCTGTTCCTGGGGAGTTGCTTCGGCATTCCACTCCATTAGTAAGTAATTGAAGAACTCAACTCATTCTCAGGAAAAAGTTTCAGGGACTATACAGAATGACAAAACACAACTTTGATTCTCTGGGTGAAATAAAATTGAATTTAAAAAAATTCAGAGTTAGTATTAGTTCCTTTAATTAGCCTGCTTCAAAGGAAAGGTGAGATAGAAATCAGATAAAATGAATAAATGATTGCAATTATTTATTTGTGTTGAGTATGAAAGATAAAAAAAGAAAAGAAAAACCCAGGGAAACCAATGTGATGTAGCAGGATTACACAACATGGGAACTTTCAGCAAAATAAAAAGGAAGGAAGTCACACATACTATATGATTGAAGAGAGTAAAGGAACACAGTGATTCATAAATACATTAAAAGAATAGTGGAATGCTGCAATTGACCTTTAGAAAAAAGGGTTTCTCCTCTTTAACTTAACATACAAAGTATACTTCCACCTGGGGGAAAAATAATTGTGGAACACGTCATTTGTATTTATTCATAAAGCAATCCACCTAAGAAGGATTTGAGGTTTGCAACAAAGGCGTGTTTTTCAGTATACTGATACTTAAAGCATAAAAGGAAAAAGAAAATAGGTTATTTTGGAGAGATTCCAGACTATTATTTCAGCTCATGCTAGAAAGACTGGTTCCAGTCATTCAATGAAGTAAATAAGTTTACCCTGGACACAACTCTTTTTTTAAAAGAAAAATTAAAAAAAGAAAGTCCTAGGAGAGAATCCAATATAAATTAGAATGCATATTCTGAATTCTGTTTTAATGTTTTGTTCTCTTTCTTAGTACCTTTTTATTACAATGAAAAGAAATTATTCAGTGTTTTAGACATAAAATCTCCGTGGTTTTGAATTATTTACCAGCATTATAAAAATCCTTTTTTTACTAATTAGCAATGAACTTATATTTGTATAAATGTGTGCCAACAGGTTTAAACACCAAAGTGAAATCAGGCATAAAACATGACTGAAAGGCTTATAAAGCTAAATAAATCCAAATCAACAAAAAGTTGGAATCTTCAATTCCATTATTTGCAGAATGGCATAAAGTATACGAATTTGTAGAGCTACTCTCTCAGTTTATAAGATTGACAGAGATGTCTAAACATAAAGTGCATGAGCTTAGAAAAAAACGGCTTCTGGGATTTTTCTGGAAAGAGCATGATTTAAAAGAAAATAACGCAACCATTACTCAATGTGTTTTGAGACATGTTTCCCTTTTATATGGACATTGCAGCAAGTTGCTACATGAAATAATTAGTTCCTTTTTAATTAAAAAAGCAATTCATAAATATATGTGCTATGAATACACTAAAACAAATATTTGATTTTAAAGATAAAATAGTTATGCAACTCTACAAGCAGATACTTTTTTGTAATATATGCAGTTCAGTTGGAACTGAAGATTTTTATTGCTGTTTTGGTAAACCTCACTGCTTGCTGTCAATTTCAGATGATAGTAATGTAGGGTTACCATATTTGACTAGCAAAACTCCAGAGGACCTCTAGATGGAAACAAAGATAAACAACCTTTCTGTTGCCAGAACAATTCTTGCAACCCAATAAGGAAGTTTTAACAAATGGATTCACAGTATTTCACAATACAGCTGTCAAGCATGGGAAATCATGCAGGCATTCAAATGAATATATAGATTTATTGCAAGCTTAAGCTTTCTACAAGAATCTGAACTACTAACAGTCAAAGCAAATTGGGGGTAGATAAGATTCAACAGAATTCAAGGTGGGCTGGATTTAGATCTCTTGTAGGTGCAAAGGGCCTCAAGACTGATGATGCGTTTTACCCCACCTTCTTCCATAGGCTCAGCCTGGTCATTTCCTAAAACAGCTTTCCAAATTATTTTAGGGCAGGCTTCAAATGACTTGAGTATATTCTGTGTGATTGTTATATGTAATATGAATAAAGATTCTAGTCAATTAGTATTTAAGTAACTTTTCATCTTTATGTAAAGCAGAGGTTTAAAAAAATGATCCCTATGTTGGTCTGGGTCTGGATCTGATCCTTGCAAATGAAAATATTATATATAAATATTATATAAATATATTTATTATATTTATTAAAAAGGGCACAAGCTGGTAATTTGAGCACAAAGAAGAATCCAGGAGGGTTTTTTTAAGCAAAGTATAAACAATGTTCTTAAATGAAACAAGAAAGCTACCAATAGTTAAAGAACAATTCATCAAGCAATAATGTAGGACAGGAAATGGGATAGAAAAATAACATAAAGAAAGGAGGGGAAAAGATCAGCAGGTGAAGTAGTAGAAGGGAAATCCTTTATGATTTGTCAAATGCTATCCTCCAAGACAGGGATATATTCAGTTGCAAGTACTGCCATCCCATATTTGCTATAAATATTGAATTTTCTTCAAAGGATCTTATTCATCTTCAGCTTCCCTTTATACTCTGAAGCCAAATTTTCCCATGATTTCCAGATGCTATTTTATTTCCAGCCTTAGCATTCTAGTTGCCAGGAATTCATGTGATTATTTATTTAAATGCTTGTGGGCAAGGTTCACATGTCATCACAGAATTAATTTCTCTTCCCTTAGCATGTGTAGTTAGAATATAGATGTGGATCATTGTCATTCTGATTTTTTTGCCTTTGACTCAATACTGAGCTCTTGATATCATTTTTTATTGTAACCTAAACAAATATCAATAATAATGACAGCTACTCCAGTGCCACTCTCATTTTGCTTCTTTGCAGTGGATATATTGCTCCTCTGATAAAAAGTGACCCATTCCAGTCCATTTCAATTGACTGATTCCCAGAAAGTCAATGTTCAATCTTGACATTTTTACTTGGACACCATCAAATTGCCTTGATTCACAGTTCTGACATTCCACGTAAAGAATATGTAAGGGTGTACATATTTTTTCAGCCTGAATTTTTCCTTTGGGAAAGTAACATGCTGCAAAAGAGAATACCGCTCTCAAATATAATCTTTTACTTCCAATAATGTTTCTGGATCCCAAAGTCCCAAAAATGTCTTAGAAAGTAAAAAAGTAATGAAGAACTACAGCTCAGATTTTTGTTTGGAAGGGAAAACACAGAAAGCCTCTTGAAATGCTAGAAATAGCATGGCTGCCTTAACAGTTTGCATACTGATAAATGGGACTAGTCACATTAATACAGCTTTTTAAAAAGCTTTCCTAGTCCACAAAAAATTATGCTTGAGCAAACCAGTTTCTTAATATGACCTTACTCTTTGTTGCTTTTTGTTGAATCATAGATTCATGTGTTGGTGACTCTGGGAAAACATACCCCAAAAAAATCTAATTTGAAAAACAAGGGACATCATTTATGGGAAGGACTACTTATGAATAAATATGCAGTGTAACAAGGAAAACTTGTTTCTTTCCAGGAAGCATGTGATAAGAACCAATATAAAAAGGAGCAGGAAGCACTCCATCCATCAATAAAAGATGCAAGACCATCAGAGCACAATAAATATGAGGACCCTTTTGCATCTTGGCATCATAAGCAGGTAATACAATGATCAGTGGCAGTCAAAAAATAGATCTAGTTCTATGTGATATATCAAGAAGGATTTGTTTCTCAGAATTTTTAACAATAACAACAATAAAAATGATTACCTATCACAAACTTATCTACAGTAGATATGTTTCAATCAGTTTTCAGTTGGGATTTGGCACCAAGATAGCCTTGGTTACCTTTACTGATGACCTCTTGTAGAGCCAGGATAGAGATGATGCATCCATCCTGGTGTTTTTTGATCTTTCAGCAGTTTTTGACACCACTAACCATCGTATCCTTATGAACCATCTGCAGGGACACCATTTTATGATTACTTTCATTCTTCTTTCATGGCTCCAGTCAGTGTTAGCAAGCAAGAAAAGATTGTCCCCTAAACCCTATGATGTGAAGTGACCTTAATATTGTCCGTTCTTGTTTAATGTCTGCATGAAGCCATTAGAAGAGGGGTCTGATGTTCAGTATCATCATCACTATGTTGATGATACCCAGTTATATCTTTTGACTTTAGACTAGCCAAATGAGGCTCTTGACTACTTGGAAACTACTTGGTTGGGGAAGAACTGAGTGATTCAATCCTACAAAGCCTGAGTAGCTGTGGATATTGGGGATCCAAGGACTTTCCGTCTATACTCTTGAATGGAGAAGCACTTCCCAGCTCAAGAATGATGCACAATCTGAAGGTCTTTTTGGAATTACAGCTCAAAAAGAAATGGCAGCTATGGCCAAGGGAGACTTCCCTCAGCTCCATCTTCTGGATCAGGAGGCCCTTCAAATAGTCAATCATGCTCTAGTCACCTGAAGACTTGGCTACTGCAATGTATTTTACATGAAAACCATTCAGAAGCTTCAGGTGGTCCAGAACATAAATGTTTGAGGGGTGATGGGCATGCCTCAGTATGACTACATGACACCTTTGTTCTACAAACTGTGCTGGTGGCTGGTCTGTTTGGCTTCCATTCTGTTGCTGTCCCGTAAAAGCCTTGCAGATCTTGTTGTTCTCCCAGGCCTTGCTGTGAAATAGATGGGGCCGCTTGAGTGTGTTTGCTATTTTTGTTTTCTGTTTATATTATATCCAGATGCCCTCATCTGGGGTTTGTACAGGCTTTTTTGTTACTGTTTGTAAACCACCCAGAGTTAGTTGGAGTTGGCAGTGTCCAATTTGATTTAAATAAATAAAATTAAATTTAATCAAGAAAATTTATAAATAGAAATGGTTTTTTATGTTTATAAACTGTGAGCTCCATTCAAGTTAGCTAATTTCTTAGTTCAGAATTATTCTACATGTATTTCTTTGACATTTGGCTCCTGTTTTTAAGACTTTAAGTAGATGCCTTCTGATCTCTATGTTCTATTGGAGGATAGTGATGATTTGCATGACTTTACATTATGGCTAGACATGATGAAAAATGGCCCAAACTGACATACAAACATAATCTTTAGGTATTTTATAATTTTTAGGCATAACATTATCAATATAGAGCTTTGTTCAAAAATAAAACATTTTTGAACATTTGAACATTTCCTTTTTGAATTTTTTCTAGCTTATTTATGTGATATTTATAGTAATGATGCATATAAATAAAATTCAGAGTGTCTTGGCTTGTTGTCCTGCTGCCGTGCTCCTCCTCCGGCTTCTGGATTTTCATTGGGCCATTTTCCTTCTTGCTAAAGCATAATGAGAATCTTTGGTTTTATCTCCTTCATTTGTCACGGTCTTGGATTTGGTTGTAGCTTCTCCTCTCTTAGGTGGAACATGCTTGGTGAGGCCTCGGTTGGGAGTGCATGTAGTTGGCTGCTCAGTAACCCTTCTACTGCAACAGAAACACCCCAATGGGCGTTCTTTGAAGCTGGACCCTTCCTTGCTCACCTTCAGGAGTTCCTTCTTTCCACTGCTTCGCTCGTTCACAGGCCTCAGTGAACAGGTGAAGCATTACTGCATTACACTTGACTTCTAATAAAACTATATCTTTCTCAACAAATGAAGTAAAGGATCGTTTCTATTTAGTTTAAACTGTGGCAAGTCTGACATTAAGCCAGAACTGAGAATCCTGTGTCAAAATTCCTAAATTCAACTTTTCCCTTCCTTGACCTCCTCCCATTACCCACCCCCATGGAACCAATCAGGTTCCAGCAGGATATTTTCATAACAGAAGTCCAAGTACAAGTTGGTATGCAGCTGGTATGCCGGGTGACCTTGAAGCAGCGTCTTGAAGAGATACAGCACTTACTTTCATTTTCCCTCTTGCTCTCCTTCCTCCCCACAGTTCGTGGCATTAACTGTAAGAGAAGACTTGCAGAGCCAAGGGGAGGAGTCAAGAAAGGAATCAGTTTAGGGTCTCTACAAGAGAACAAATTCCAATCCCCCTTGAACCTCCTCTAGTTTAACCAAGGTGCAAATGTTAGTTTGAGAAAAATTGTATGCATATGCTTGATTACAATCAGTAATTCTGAACCCTTTGCATGTGGACTAGGTTCTTTGAGCCTGATATTAACTCATATGACATTTAAACAATTTGGTTTAAAAAATAAAGTTGATATAATTGAGGTTAAATTGTTATCCTATCTTTGAAATACCTGTCACTCTATATTGTTATTAATAATTATAACAATAAATAGAATGTAACTAACCCTGTCACTACACTATATAAAAATCACTATATGTTTACTGCAATAGCTATTAATATTAATAGGTGTTCATGAAAATTTGAATTCCATGTTGGATCATATAAATACTGATAATGTTATATATTTTTTACTTCGTAGAATAGACATGGCAGAAGCTTGGATATTCAAGATCGGCCAAAGGATTGTAGAGAATCAAGTGTAACATCTATGTTCCGGAGACACACTGATCCAGCACAACAAGTACAGGTACTGTACACTCATCTTTTTTTCAGAGAGAGAATTAAGTTTGACAGGTAATACAGCTCAAGTTTGATTTTTTTAAAAATAGATGAATTTAATTTTTCTATGCATGTCACTGGAAGAGAAAAATGACATTAAGCAAAATGGAAAGCTTAGGGGAAGCTCTCAGGAACTTCCAAAATGGCTAAGAAACAGCAATACAATGTGATGGGAGGTATTTAATAATTTCAATATTGAAGTAATTTAAATAATCGATGGGTATGCATTTTAATTATATTATTTTAATTTATTTTAAGTGTAAATAAAGTCAATCTTAGTTACTGTCTTGATCCCACACACTATCTTTTGGTGCAACCCAGTACAGCTCTTAAATAACAAGCACAGCCTTCAACCCAGAAATAGCTGGGTGTGTGTATCATGACCTTTGGTTTATAACATATTATGGAGCCTATGAAGACCAATATGCCTAAAGACAACTCTGTGGTTTCTGTCAATTAACTTTGTTAATTAGAACAAGTGCTCACAAAGAAGTAGCCCTTGACGTACAATAGTTCACTTAGTGACCATTTGAAGTTATGGCACTGAAAAAAGTGATTTATCACTGTTTTTCACACTTATGACTGTTGCAGCATCTCCATGGTCATGTGATCAAAATTCAGATGCTTGGCAACTGGTTTATATTTATGAAGGTTGCAGTGTTCCAGGGTTATGCAATTATCGGTACCTTTTGTGATCTTTTAATAAGCAAAGCCAATGGAGAAGCAAGATTCACTTAAAAACCATGTTACTAACTTAACAATTGCAGTGCATTCACTTAACAACTGTGGCAAAAAAAGGTTGTAAAATGGGGCAAAACTCACTTAACAAACGTTTCACTTAGCAACAGAAATCTGGTGCTCAATTGTGGTTGATGACTACCTCTAGTTGTAAGCAGCCTAATGACAAATCTATCAGTTACTCTCCTTCCCCATCCAAAAATGATGGAAAACATCATTCTGGCAGCCATGACAGTGTGATTGAAGCTCTACCTATTTTTAATCTGTGCTGTGATTTCTTTTATCACAATCTGTGGATCCCTCTGCTGGAATTCTTTGGTAAAGTCTTAGTTTTTATTTTTACAACAAATCTACATATCAGTACATTTTGTATCCATAAGTGCCAATCCATCTTGCTAGGAGAAACCTTGCAACCGACATACTATAAAGCAAAATGCTAATGTGTTATATAATCTTTAGAAGTATCAGAGTGTGGGTAAAGCCAGACACATAGAAAGCTAAGAAATTAAATACAGTGCTGTTTATTATTATGACAGCCTAGTGTAAAATGTAATTACAATTATTCTTGTGACTAAATGTTTATGTACATAGTAACCAAGCATCTATATACTTCCATTAAAGCTATACAAATAGATATAAATTATTGAAACCTCTGTTCTTATACTGTCTTTTCTGAACTGCTATTTTTTCTTTCTCTACATACTTGTTTAACTACAGCATGGCCCAAGAAATTTTTTCTTGCCTAACTTGACTGTCACTATACCATAATCTATTTTTTCTCATTAACCCACTCTTTCCCAGCATCAGAACTATGCTGTCTCATTCCACCTCAATTTTATCTGCTCTGGATTTTTCTATACTTTTTACTTCAAAATCTACACGCTAGTGTACAGGTAATTCTAAAGAGTTTAGATTGTTTTCTTTTTCTGTAACTGCCTGTGTTTTCAAACTTACAAGGGCATCCTGGCACAGTCATCAGAAATTAAAGAAATTAGAAATATGGAACACAAAACAGGCAGGTGGGTAAGAAAATAATCTGAGGTCCACGGGTTTTTTTAAGGGAAAACATTGATGGGATGGAGAAATGAACAATTTATGAGGTGGATAAAGTACGACATATCTAAATTACAAGAAGTTAGGTCATTATGATTTGGTGATAGCAAATTTCACTATAATTTCTAAGATTTGTATTGGTGGCTAATGCATTTCTTTCTCTTTATTGCCAGAGGCCAAAATGGGTCCGGGCCTTGTATGATTTTGAGGCGGCAGAGGGCGATGAACTAGGATTCTGCACTGGAGACGTCATAGAAGTCCTCGACAACTCTGATGAACATTGGTGGAAAGGTTGTTTACATGGAACGCTTGGACTCTTTCCTGCCAACTATGTGCAGCCAATTAACTAGTAAATCGCCACTGTTTCTCATGGGGGTTTAATAAGAATATGCCATTGTATAAATAGAAGATACTCTTAAAATGTCTGGTTAATGTTCATAGCTCCACAATCTTAACTACTATTAATTATTGTTCAAACACACCACCTTTTTTGCAGCTCACATGTTCAGGAAGCACTGGGCTATGGACAGCTTTGATTCGTTTGAAACATTATAGCAGAAAAGTCCTTTTTGGAGCACTGTTAAACGCTCAAATTCATTCAGTACTTTTAAAATTTTAGAAAGTAGATTAAAATATATAGCTAGTCCTCAACTTACAACCATAACTAAGCTCAAAATTTCTATTGCTTAACAGTTGTTAAGTGGGTTTTGCCCCATTTTCTTGCCACAGTCATTAAGTCACTGCAGTTGTTAAATTAGTAACATGGTTGCTAAATAAACCTGGTTTCTCCACTGACTTTGCTTGCCAGAAGGTCCCAAAAGGTGATCACATAACCCTGGCAACCATCATAAATATGAACCAATTGCCAAGTGACTGAATTTTGATCACGTATCTGTGGGGATGCTGCAACAGTTATAAATGTGAAAAATAATAATAAGTTCCTTTTTTTCAGTGCCATTGTAACTTCAAGCAGTCACTAAATGAACTGTTGTAAGTCAAAAACTACCTATATTTAATTGTGCAAATGTACATGCAGAACTTTTAATTTTTTAAAAAGGAAACAAAACAGAACAAAATCCAAAAAAATATTTAAATAATATTCAATTTGTTGATCTGTACACCTATCATTTGCATTCAGTTTTCTGAATGCAGCACAGTTGAGAAGAATACAGTGCTCTTTCTATCTTGGTTTGAACTGTCTTTCCATACTCTGATTCCCTACTTCTTATAAGATTATAAATTTCTAGTAAGAAAGCTTGCAAAATTGCTCTGATTGTTCTTCCAAATATTGTAAAGTATACATGCTTATTTCACTGACCAAAGGCCTGAGAATATTAACATTTTGCCCTGGAACTGGAGCAAATGTTTCATTTTAGAGTAAATTTCTACTTCCTGATACATGGAAAGAACAAGCAATCAGTTGTAGAATTTGAACTGTAGCCACTATGCTAATAATGCCTCTTACTTAACATCACATAGCTCCACAGCTGATTCACAGGGCAAATCTGCAAAGTAAACATGTCTCAACTTTATATCTGATAGTAATAACTTCCTTCAAAGAATATTAGAAATTCAATTACAATAAATATGCTATTGGTCGTAAACTATTAATCCAAGGTTCGTCCTGTCTCCTCCCAAGTGAAGTCAAGCTCATATGACAAGAAAAATATTTATCAGTAATTATATTTACATAAACTGTTCATGTCAATTTTTTTACCATCGTACATTTATTATTTTGTTGTGGTTCCTGAATAAGTTCTCCTAGGCTGGTAAGAGATGCTCCAATGGAAGGTATATAAAGAATGGAGTGGTTTATAGAAAAACAGTATAGAATAAAAAATTAATGTTTTAGCAATCTAGATTCCCAAAATATACCACCCTTCTTCACATTAGCCTTGTTTGGATATGATGATTTTAAATGGGTAGCATGACAGGGCTATGTATTCTAATTGTATCACCTATATTTTCTTAGCCCACTTAGAGTAGGCCGTAATCCATCCTACTTAAGGTTTCTTTCTGTCCTCCTCTCCTCTTGTACACACAAACATTATTTGAATAGGCCCTGGATTCTGTACTTCTGTACAAATACCAATATGTTGTAGTTGTTGTTTTTTTAAAAAATACTTTGTATGCAAGGAAATATATTTACCCCTGCTGTAGCAAAATCTGGGTGGAACATTTTCTGGTAGTGTTGAAACCTTCCACTTCCTCAAAAACAACTTGGATCAAGCTTGTAACTCAACTTTACAAAAGCATTATATACAGTGGTGGGATTCAGCAGGTTTGGGCCGATTTGGCCAACCGATAGTTAAATTGCTGACTGGCCCTGCCTCTCCCTGTCCCTTCCAGGGGTCCCCATGTACCCCATTTTGGCTCCCAGGTAAGGTAATATTTGAATACTTACTTTACTGTAATTCTGATGACTAGTTTAACTGACTTTAAAAATAATTATGTAAAAATAGATAACTAGAAATCTTTTGTGAATGGTAACTGAATGTTCTGAATGACTTATTTCAGCCAAATCATCCTGATGTTTTAAAAAAATTATTTTTAAAAGTACAAATACAATATCATCATGGTAAACAATATTTATCAATGCTGACAAACCACTGCCCATTCCTTTCACTGTCAGAAGAGTCTTTAATGTAAGTAAAAGCTTTTTGAAGTGGCCTCATTTCCATGAAACATAAAAGATTCCATTTACATTAATAGAAGCAGCAACTGGAAATAACTGTAAATGTAGATATCAGCTACTACAGGAAGCAGACAAATAGAGGACTCACAATGAATTTAAATGCAAAATATAGAGTCAAAATATTGCATGCATTAAGAAGAAATAATGCTCCAAAATGTTACAAAGGATAATGTATAAGTTATTGCAAAAGGCAAAAGACAACTTTCCACTCATTAAAACTTCATAAGTAGCCAATTAAAAAATGTAGAATACCTTGCCTAAATGTCCCACTATATGATAAGGAACATTAGCTCCAGTTCAGCTTCTTTATTGTTTTTTGACTGAATAAATATTTCTAACGCATTCTACCTACAGTATGTCCCGTCTTCTCCAAACTATTGCTGAATATCAATTGTCTGTTCTGCAAGTGAGTGCAAATCCTCATACAAAAATGTATTATATCCTACTGCAGTTTACAAATACCTACGGGCTGAATGTTAATCCTAACATTAAAGCAGTCTTAGAATATAGAATATATAGAATATAGAACAGAATAACAAGAGTTGCAAGAGACCTTGGAGGTCTTCTAGTCCAACCCCCTTGCTTAGGCAGAAAACTAGTGCTATCTTCCCCAAACTAGTGGTGTCCTGCTATGTTGGGATTAAGACTTCAAGAATTCCCAGCTAAAAAAGCTTTCTGTAACATTGATTAGGAATTCTGTAACCTGTGTAAACCCAACATACCTGGGTAACAGTGCTTTATGGCTTTGTTAGGGAGGAAGGTAGACATTGTCTCAGAAATTTGTCCTTCCCTACCCTTTTATAAAAGGAATGTGGTGGCTCAGTGGCTAAGACGCTGAGCTTGTCGATCAAAAGGTCAGTTCAGCAGTTTGAATCCCTAGTGCCGTGTAACGGGGTGAGCTCCTGTGACTTGTCCCAGCTTCTGCCAGCCAGCAGTTCGAAAGCATGTAAAAAATGCAAGTAGAAAAATAGGGATCACCTTTGGTGGGAAGATAACTGTGTTCCATGCGACTTTGGTGTTTAGTCATGCCGGCCACATGACCACAAAGACGTCTTCAGACTATTCAGCTTTGAAACAGAGTTGAGCACCGCCCCCTAGAGTCGGGAACGACTAGCACATATGTGCGAGGGGAACCTTTACCTTTACCTTTATACCCTTTTATAGAACTTCAGCCCCTAACACACGCAAATCCTGCATACATTGCTTCTGAAGGAGGTGCTACCCTCAAGTTTAAGGATCATTCAGTGCTGGATACTTACCATTATACACAAATCAAGTTCATTCATTATGTTAACTCATAATTTGTTTAACCATGGCTTACTGAGTAAGCCACAAATTATTATCATGTTATCCAATTTGGAAATGTAATAATTGCAAGAAAACAACCAAGCTCAGATCTCACAGTTCAATTTTGAGCTATAGATATTCTCTTCTCTCAGTTTACAAACTGTAATGGCTAAATTAATAGATTGCACAAACTAAAACCAAACAAACCACATTATTATTAAGAGTAGTACATAGATCGAGTTTTACTGTGCACATGCAGTGATCGGGATAAGTAAAAATAGAAGAAACTCTATTAGTCCTCTTTGCTACCTTCTCACAAACTGCAGATTGATATTATCCCCAATGGAAGACTTTTCCCCCGATTTCGGTTCCAGACTGTGAATATATATATTTGGTCATTTCTTGATAGGCTTTCTCTTCTTATACAGTATACATTAGACCTTAATCAGGGTTCACTGTTAGGAAATCTTGAGGGAGGGGGACTTCAGTTTTTTGATGACTAACTTATTGGACTGCTCTTATTTTGAGTTGCATCCTTATTTTTAATGTTTATAAACTGCAGATTGATGCCAATGGATGTTGATGCCAATGGATTGTATTTATTTTCTTATATGTATTTTTTTAATGTAATCCACCTTGAAAGATAGAGATTTTTAAATAGAATAAATATAATATGTACATATATAAATATTATTGAGGCAATGTTTAGGTATTAAGTTAGTTTGATATATTAAATTATTTAGTGATTCTTTATAACATTTCTAAAAAAACTATAGTTTTATTGTTTTTGCATGGTGTCATTTTTGTTTTTATTGTGATTGGATAAGAAAAGGGGTGGTCAATCTCTAAGACAGGGTTTCCCAACCTTAGTGATTTCCAGTTCCTGCTGAACTTATTCTGCCATACTCTGAATAAACACAAATTGTAGAGCTGAGCATATTTTGAAAACAATTAAAAATTCTTTGGACTTCACACAAGCATGGCTCTTCACTATTCATTAAAGAAGCCCAACTTCCTTAGATGTTTGTTTGAACCTGAAAAAAATGGTGCCTTTTAAGCAAACACATTGACTTTGAGAAGATTCTTTAAAGCAGCAGATTTGAAGGGTGTGCACACTTATGCAACCACATTATTGTAAGTTTTTTTATTTTTATTCCCCCCCCCCAAAAAAAAGGTCTGTTTGTTTTTCAATTGAATTGCACAGCTTATATGTTATATTAAAGGTGTGGTGGGGGGAAATCTAAGTAGTTTATCTTGGTCTGATATTTTTTTTACATCTTTTTTATTTATTTTATTTTATTTTATTTTATTTTGTCACAACAGTATATATAAGCATAAGCACAAAATAACTATACTATATATTAGCATATATATAAGCATAAGTATGTAATAACTATATTAATTGGATATAATGAAAGGAAACAATAGGACAGAAACGGTAGGCATGCTTGTGCTCTTATGCACGCCTCTTTCAGACCTCTTAGGAATGGGGTGAGGTCAATAGTAGACAGTTTTTGGTTAAAGCTTTGGGGATTTTGGGAAGAGACCACAGAGTCAGGTAGTGTGTTCCAAGTATTTACAATTCTGTTATTGAAGTCATATTTTCTGCAATCAAGATTAGAGCGGTTAACATTAAGTTTAAATCTATTGTGTGCTCGTGTATTGTTGCAATTGAAGCTGAAGTAGTCTTCAACAGGAAGGACATTGTAATAGATGATTCTATGAGTTAAACTCAGGTCATGTTGAAGGCGGCGGTGTTCTAAGTTTTCTAAACCCAGGATTACAACTGGCATTTTAACAGGGGTGTATAAACCTTTTACATCCACTGTATTTAAATTAATTCTATTGGTTCCATATCAAGGAGGTTCATGATTTCAAAAAAATTCCTGATGTTCTCATTCTAAATGAGTTCTGAAGACTTTAATGTATACTTTGTCATATAACCGTTAATATCCTGAAAGATGCTCAGCCTCTTCTCAGTAGCACATTGAATGCCATCAGGCCTGAGGGGACCATAATCTGGTACTATATTGTCAATTGCTTTATCTCAGTGTTTTTCAGACTTGGCTTCAGACAACTGGGAAATTCTGGGAGTTGAAGTCCACCTGTGTTAAAGTTGCTAGGTTTGAAAGACACTGCTTTATCTTATCTATCCACATTTGGTGGGGGGAGGGGATAAAATGGAATAGTTTATCATGACTTTCTCCCATGTCTCCCATATCAAATGATGCATTTGCCTTTGATACTAAAATGATCATTTGCCTCTAACATTGTCCTATATAACTACTGCAGAATATAGGTGCCTATCTGCTTTAAATGGCAAATGGGATCAGGCTAGGTGAAATCTGCTGGAGTATATACTATCACTATGCACTCCCAGGGTTTTCACTCATCCCTCCTAAAAACACTCTATCACCCACCATCATGTTGAGCACCACAGCAGAATTTGGAGGGACGGACTTACTAATCTTTCATAAATTTTTAAAGGCATGGCTTTTCCAGAGGCTGTATGTATTATAATTTCCTCCCTGTTATTGGATTAGATTTGATATTGTGTCTTGATATATAACCTGCCTGGAGTTGAATTTGTGACTGAGGTAACATACACATTAATTATATAAATAAGTTGTCTCTTGGAAATTTGTCATACTTTTTCCTCTCAAAAACAGCAACTAGTTCTATAAATTGCAAACCATATGTAATCCATATATATAATCCGTGTACAATTGTAGAGTTAAAGGTGAAGATTGATATATGACAGGGTGTGACAAAAATTCAGAAATCTGGTCTGGAGGCCCTAAAAATTGGCTTTTTTCCAAATTACAAATCAGAGTCTGATTCAAAGTGTGTAATGATTCTATCTATACTTGTACTGAGTTTTAAGAAGAGAAGAGAAGAGAAGAGAAGAGAAGAGAAGAGAAGAGAAGAGAAGAGAAGAGAAGAGAAGAGAAGAGAAGAGAAGAGAAATACAGTGATGAAACTATTCAAGACTGGCCTTTTGAACAGCCATGAAACATCTTGTATCCTGCTTGTCTTTTCTGAGTTAATGCTTTCTACATCTTTTTACCACTGGGTGAACTTCTACTTTGATTTCATAGTATTCATTTAATTGATAGCACAAGTTTTAATGTACAGAAGTGGGTGTACAACAAATGTATATTTTAGTTTCTCATACGTAAAAAGAGGGATAATGATATTTAATTACTTGTCATATAGCAATGTCCTAAGAGTACATTAATAATTTGAAGATATTGTTATAAAGCTTAAATATACAGTACTGTATATATTGAGATGTGAACATTGTCTTGCTGTTTTTTTAATGAAAAAAATAAAATAGAAATTAATTCTATGTGTGGACACATTGTTTTGTGAAGACCTGGACTGAGAAAATCTTATCTCTCATAATAGCTAAATGATAGAAGTTTTATATATAACAGCATAAGGAATAATCTGCCTTATCTGATTGATAAGCCTATATCATGCAATGTCCTGCAAAGTAGATATATGCCTTGAGCATCTCTATTCATAGTTGCTGATATTTTTATTTCCCATAAAATTACACCTTTCCTTCTTTCTACTCAAGTAGCTTAGCGTAGCCATCATAAAATATGCATTTCTTCTATATAGTTTCGGAAGACCTATAGAAACTTTTGCCTAATTTCAAAAGACTTTTATATATATATAGAATATTGAACTCACCACCCAGAATGAGCAGGTCTTTCTCCTTCCCCTTCCAGATATTTCAATGCTGCCTTCAGTGGATTTAAAACAGTTCTGTCTTCTCCTTTACTGGAGAGCCCATAAAACTGTTAACGGGGTAGCAACAAAGGAGCTGACCCCCAAAAATACCTTGTTTCCTTGGATATGACTAACATCTTTTAATCCTGGAAGAAAAAGGTTAAAACAATTGCATGTCTGTATACAATCTGACATGCTTGATGCATAATCATTATGTTATATTGGTGCTACATTATATTGTTTCATAATAAACTGAGTCATTTAGTTGCTGGCAGTTCTCAGACAATTTTGCTGCGTGTTCTAATTCACCGATTGCACAGATGTTTATACCTAATTTGCTCTGGAAGCAATTATGTTTGATTCCAAGTCAGATCCAAGCTATGACTTATTTAATTTTCTTAAAAATGACAAACTTAAAATAGAGAGGAAAGAGCAGGGCAGGACACATATTTGACTTAGGATGAACCTGTATCAGCATTTCTGGATTTGTTTTGGTGAGCAATGGCACATTAAAAAAAAACCCCACTGTAATAATTCATTTAAAATGACATCATAGCTATTTTTCCATTCAGAGATTTTTAGGCCCTTCATGATTCACCCACTGGCAAAGATTAATGTTAGGTTTAATAGACAAGCCACAGAATCTGGATCTTTTTTATTCTTGGCAGAAGACTAAACATGGAGATGGAACTGTGGAGTCATTCCATCTCTGAAGGCAGTTCAGGCGTGTCTTTCAACCCCAAAACAGGTCTACTTTGAAAAAAAAAGTGTTTGTGGCATATTGTCATAATGGAAAACCTCTTTAGTTAGTTAACTGTTTTGACAAGGCTGAATCAAATCTCATAGCTGGTGTGCCATGAAGTGGCATATTTTTTTTTAAATACACAAGAAAATGATTATATTCTTGCAATGGTTATTTATATTTTTGGTTAAAAAAAATCAAGGTGGTTTGTGAGTAAAATTATTTTTCTTGATACTTTCATTGATGCACGGTAGGGATGTTTTAATTTTTTTAATATCGAAGTTGAAGGGCCATATATAAAAACTATTTAAGACTTTTTTTAGTTTTGTTGTATTATATTCATGGTGTGAATTGCTTTGCTTTTAAGTTTTCATTTAGTATATAAAAATTAATTTTAATCATTTTTTAAAACTCTGACTTTTAACAAAAGGCGCATCAGAAATTTGCCATGGAAGTACCGGTATATAATAGAAATGCGGAAAGTTGGAGGAGTTGACAATGACAAAAATTCTACTACCTATATAAAAGTAAAGGTTCCCCTCGCACTTATGTGCTAGTCGTTGCCAACTCTAGGGGGCGGTGCTCATCTCCGTTTCAAAGCCGAAGAGCCAGCACTGTCCGAAGACGTCTCCATGGTCATGTGGCCAGCATGACTCAACGCCAAAGGCGCACGGAATGCTGTTACCTTCCCACCAAAGGTGGTCCCTATTTTTTCTACTTGCAGTTTTACGTGCTTTCGAAACTGCTAGGTTGGCAGAAGCTGGGACTAGTAACGGGAGCTTACCCCATTACACGGCAGCACTAGGGATTCAAACCGCCGAACTGCCGACCTTTCAATCGACAAGCTCAGCTGTCTTAGCCCCTGAGCCACCGCATCCCTACTACCTATATAACCTTAGTATTACCCTTGCACAATATTATTGCAGTCTTCATAAGCTTTATGAAGTAGTGTAGTGTGTGAAATATGGTAATCCTAGATGGTAATGGTATGGAAATATAGTGATACTACCTATATAGGATCACTATATTTCCATACCATTACCATCTAGGATTACCATATTTCACACACTACAAAGCTTATGAAGACTGCAATAACATTGTGCAAGGGTAATACTAAGATTATTAATTTTTATCCTCATAGGTTCATAGAGAGGATGTTTCAGGGCTCTTGTTTTTATGCTGAGAAAGAAACATTTCTTGTATTGCTAGAATCTGAAAACACTGACTCTGTAGTAACTTGGTTAACTTCATGCTCAGGATTTGGACTTGAACCAATGGGGGTGGGTGGAAACATCATACGCCATGCTTTACAAACAGTGGCTGGGTTCACATAGCTCACTAATCATAAAATGTTTTATTATAGATTTGTGCAACGTGTGCGATGCTAGTTACTGGTCAGTTCACATTATCAACTATGTATATTTATTTGTCTATTTTTGAAATTGTAATTGTTGATTATTCACAACAAATAAATATTTAGCAATCACAAACATGGATGGGACGAAACTGCTTTATGATAGAAGCATGGTGGGGGACAGGTTAAACAGGATCATTTATGGAAAGGCAACTATGAAAAGAACCAGGAAGGAGTTTTTATGCCTTCCAGACAGGCCAGGTCAGGAAACAAGAGTCTACAAGAATGCTGCAACTCTATTCTATTGAGTTAACCTACAGTAACAGAATCCTGAAAGCCTGAATGTTTTCCCTTCCCTTCCTTGTAATAAATCGATGAGGGATTGATTTCTGAGTCTGAGTTTCTTTCTAACGTTTTCTTCATTTCCCAGGCTTAAAGCATGGTTTTGTAGCTATCATTACATAGTTTCTCCAAAGTCATCTCTGTGCTTCCCTATAGGAATTCTACTTCCATCAGCCCAACTCCATATGTCTAGATTTAAATCCAATCAACCATAACTTTTTAATGGAAATCATCAGGATTCTCTCAAATAAGAGAATTGTTAATTTATGTATGTGTATATGCAAGAAAGTAATATGCATTAATTATCTGTATTATGCAATATATTTATTTACCGGTATCTTATTTTATTGTTTATTATTTTGTGGGCCCTATCCAACAAAACGAAATTGAATGTGTAGAAAAGCAACATTTACACCTAGGCAGAAAAAAACCAAAGGTACAAGTACAAATTAGGCAAAACCTGGGTCAAAAACAGTAACTCTGAGAGGAACCTTGGAGTCCTAGTGAACGATCATTTAAACATGAGTCAGTAGTGTGCGAAGGCAGCCAAAAGAGCAGAATATACTTATTCTGACTTATTCTGGACTAGAGCCGAGATGGCGCAGTGGTTAGAGTGCAGCACTGCAGGCTACTTCAGTGTGACTGCTAGCTGCAGTTCAGCAGTTCAAATCTCACCAGCTCAAGGTTGACTCAGCTGTCCATCCTTCCAAAGTTGGTAAAATGAGGACCCAGATTGTTGGGGGCAATATGCTGACTCTGTAAACCGCTTAGAGAGGGCTGTAAAAGCACTATCAAGGTGTATATAAGTCTAAGTGCTATTGCTATCATGAATCCTCCACTCAATTTTTAACTTTCACTGTTCATTGGCCTGTGCATAAATGTCATCAGCCAACACAGAAACAGATTTTCTATGATTAGTGATAAACTGATATGAAACAGAAAACCATAAAGTTAAAAATCAGTAAATGAAGATTTTGCATACGAATCTAGGATCTGAAATTGCACCTTTTTATTGCTAAGGGACTAGCCCTTCAACATTGGAAAAAATAGATGTATGATTCAGTTATTCAGTGCTAATGCGACTTGTATGGTTGTCCCTTATTGAATTTGTTGTATTCATGTTAATTGTATTACATCTTTTATTGTTTTTGTACTGCTTTTTTCTCTTCTATATGCCATTGTTTTATTGTTTTATCTCTTTACTCTGTCTTATTAAATGAATAAAGATTTATTTAAAAGTTAAGTATTTGCAAGGGACACTGCTTTGCAAGGAGCAAAAACATTAAGAAATTTATCTAAAACTATACCACAAGACCATCTATTTGGAGACTGAAATTACGGGGCAGAAGTTGGCAAAGGACATGCATTAGAGATAAACACAACTACAATTAAACCTTAAATATAAGCTCACATCTTTTATATAGCATATGACCTACAAAGCCCTAAAAAGTGAATTAATTAGGAACCAACATATATGTGGGAGACATTTCATGAAAGAAAGTTCAAAGATAACAAATAGGTATAAAGGGAAAATTCCAAACTGAAGCATTTGTTACTTCTAAATCTATTGTAATGACTTCAAAATATACCTGAAAAAAACCAAAAACATAAAGCAAGGTTTGTCTCAGAGAATCTAGCATAATATAGAGGCATTAAAGAACCTTTTAAATTTCCTATTTTATTCAATGCAGCTCTTGTCAAAGGCAATAGGATGAAAAGTACAGTATTAAAGAATTAAACCAAATTAAAAATGAGGTAGGTGAATAATATTTCTCTCTTTTTAAATGACAAACTAAATTGGCTGGCATTAATTATTTATTAATTAGCATTTTCTCTTTCTTTTCTATTTTTACACTTGAGCCTTCAATACTCATATTTGAGTATTTCTTCCAATGTCACTCTGGATGTGGATTTGTCAATGTATGACTGAAAGCAAGAGAGATAAATGTATATAATTCTGGTATCATTCCTGTCAGTGCAGGTTTATATTCAGAATACAAGCTGATTCAGGGGAGGGGAGACCATTTTAGCCTACTGCATTATTGAAAAGCCTTTTAGTGTCAAACTTTTAGTTTGACAGCTTTTGTCCTTCTTTCTTCACTTTGTCTTTCTCATGTTGCAGAGGATAATTTTGATAGTTCTTGGTAGTTTTTTCTTGCCCCATCTGTATATTGAAGTAAATGCATTTCTTATGCCTAATTTTTAGAGAATGCTCCTCTGACTTTTCTCCTTTTTTCCCTCCCATATAAACTCTTTAAATTAATTGTTCAAAATGCAGCCTTTTTTATCAGGATGAGACTGCCATAAAGAGATATGCAGCAGTGCAGGGAGGACTTCTAAAGTTAATAATCCTGAGAGACTCTGAAAAGGAATAACAGTGACAATGAGATAAAGCTGTCACTTTTTGGCCCTCTGGCAGGGTTGCACCACAATGACTACACTACGGGGAATCTCAGTCTCTGTCCAACCAAGCGTGACTGCTTTTTGTAGGGAGGTTAAGAACCATGGACCATTTAATTATTTGGCTCTCTTCCCCTCTTTGTTATTTGCATATTTAAATTGTTTATTCGTTTGAATATACATGTGTTTCTTTCCTTCTTCCCTATTCCTGTTATTTAATTCTAGTTCCTGGATATAAATGCATAAATCCCAATCAATTGCTCACTTTCAGGGAACTCAGGTCCTGGAGGATCTGCCTAGGAATTCTCCTTGTACCATGTACTTCTATTTATCACAAGAATCCCAAATTCACAGTTTCTATGTATACTGAGTTATCAGCAAGGAACTGTAATGTGGAAAGGAGAGAGACCACTAAAGAAAATAGGGTAATACAGATAGTCCTTGATTTACAACAGTTCATTTAGCAACTGTTTACAACGGCAATGAAAAAAGTGACATGACCATTTTTCAGACTTCTCCATGGTCATGTGATCAAAATTCAGACTCTTGGCAACTGATTCATATTTATGACAGTTGCAGTGTTCCAGGGTCATGTGATCACCTTTTGCGACCTTCTGACAAGCAAAATCAATGGGGAAGTCAGATTCACTTAACCGTGCTACTAATTTAATGCCTAGAGTGATTCACTTAACAACTGTGGCAAGAAAGGTCGTAAAATGGGGCAAAACTTACTTAACAAATGTCTCACTTAACCACATAAACTTTGGGCTCAATTGCGGTTGTAAGCCAATCTTTTAACAAAGAGAGATAACTGCAAATCCCTTTCTGAACCTGCCCTTAGTGGAAATTCTCACAAAAGCATAGAGGAGTTTTACATGTTAAGGGTCTAGAGAGCCAAATGAGGTTTACCTGATCTAAACTTTAACATAAACTCCTGTTATAAATGTTTCAGTAGAAATCTGGAGTCCAGAGTTTTACATTACAGCGCATCACACAGTGTGTATTAATATTCCAAAGTGAGCTATGTTCTCAGTGATATAGGTGTCCTCTTCTGAGTTATTAAAGTAGACATACTGAGTTTTTTCCACAAGTACCTGCTATCACAAGCATACGGCATCATGTAAAACTGACAAAATAGTAACTTTACCACAACAGTTTTAAAAGGCATCTCAGTCACTTCTGACGCTAATGCCAAATACTAATCCTAGATTCTAGAATTTGCATTTCATTTATAGCAAAATAACTAATTTGTATTTCAGGGTAAGGAAAATTGAATGACATAGAAGTGGTACCTTTAGATGCGTTTTTGCTGCATTCCTGAGAGCCATATCTAAACCTGCTATTTTCAAATGTATATTTATTGGATGAAAATAGCGGTGCTGACTGTAGGCCTTAACAGGAAACAATGATGACAGTAGTTAAAATAAAAATGAAACAATCCCAGGAGCATATAAAGAGATTGTACAATATGTTGCTTGAAATAGATTCGGAAAAGGATTTGGTAAAGGACTGTATGATAAAATGGGCACAGAATATTCAGGAACCAATAATGTTGGCAACATGGGAGAAAATCTGGGTTAGAAATGTTAAGTTTACACAAGCACAGAATCTAAGGGAAAATTTTTATAAGATGTTTTATAGATGGCATTTAGATCCCAAAAAATTATCATGTATGTATCCTGATATCCAAGAGAAATGTTGGAGATGTGAGTGTGATGATGCTTCATATTTTCATATTTGGTGGACTTGCAAGAAAATTAAAGCCTTTTGGATAAGAATTTGGTGGATTATTCAAAATATCTTGAAGAAGAAGATAAAGTTCCTGCCGCAATTTTTCCTTTTGGGAATTATAACATATTGTACAGTGACTGAGACTAAATTGATCTTGAACTTAATAACAGCAGCAAGGCTGCTGATTGGACAATATTGGAAGAAAAAAGAATTACCTACAATAGAAGAATGGATATTGAAAGTTACAAACTTGGCTGAGATGGCAAAAATCTCAGCCTTTTTGAAAGACAATACGCAGGAAAGATATTTAATTGAATGGAAAAAATGGATTGATTATTTACAAAATAGATATCAGATTAAGAGATATCAGATTGCCTTTGAATAATTAGAATGTATTATTTTAGAATGTTATGGAGGAGATTAGGAAATGAAAAGATTTGGATGAGGCTAATTGGATTAGAAGGGAAAATCTTACTCTGTGTTTGGTTTATGTGTAACAATACCTTGTGATTGACCCAGGGAAGGGGGGGGGTGAAGGGAGGGGGAAGGGGGTTTTGAGGGGGGGGAAAGGGGAAAAAATGTTTGTTTTTTAAAACTTTTTCAATAAAAAAAAATGAAACAAGACAATATATCTGCAGAGCAAAGTTTTAAATATTTCTTACTTATAAAGGCTGCCAGCTTTGCAAATTCAGGGCTTGCACAGGTTTTTAGGCATAGAATGTTCTTTCGTGCAGTAATGAAAAATTCAGAATGAGGAAACTGGGAGTTAATTTTATGCTGGCTTGTGCTAAAATTGCATCTTTCCTCAATCAAGGGGTCTTTACGTGTACTGGGCTACAGCTCTCAGAATGCCAACATACCAGAGATGGTATAGAGCAGGTGCTGACCAGTTCTGGAGAACCGGTAATGGAAATTTTGAATAGTTCAAAGAACCGGTAAATATCACCTCTGACTGGCTCTGCCCCCATCTATTCTCTGCCTCCCGAGTCCCAGCTGATCGGGAGGAAATGGGGATTTTGCACTAACCTTCCCCTGGAGTGGAGGGAATGGAGATTTTACAGTATCCTTCCCCTGCCACGCCCACAAAGCCACACCCACCAAGCCATGCCACGCCCACCAAGCCACGCCCACAGAAAAAATTTGAAACCCACTACTGCAACATACACAATGTAGGAATGGCAGATACAGATATAAGCTGATTATATGTTAAAGAGAACTGGACAGGATCTGAAAGAAGGGGAGACATAGACAGTTTTTTTTTTTTTCATTTATTTCAGACATTTCAGACAAAATGTTTAACACACTCTGTTTTTAAAAGGCACAAGTAGTTCATTTTTGTTCTTGTGGCAAATGTCCTTATTTCTACAAACTCAGCAGAACGTGGCAGTTGAAACAAGGTAGGCCACAGAACCCTATATTCTGAAGTCATGGCTAAGCCACACACTGATTCTCTTTATATTGTAGCTTCTCTACAAAAAAAAAAGAGGAAATCATCTCCCAGTATTGTTTCTTATTTCTCTGACAACCAGAGCAACTTTCAACCTAAGGAAGACAAAGGAGAAAATGTTGAGGAAAGTGTAGTTGACAAACAAGTTTAGAAGAGATAAATCAATATTCTCAAACTTGGTAACTTTAAGGTTTCAACTCCCAGAATTCCCCAGCCAAGCATGCTTATGTTGACATTGACCTTTAGAAATTCAAGCATCCAAATACTTGGAAATCCATGTAAATACTTTTACAAAAAGTGTAAATAAATGCATTTTTAATTATAGTCAATTAATTTATATGAATAACTCTACCAACTACTGAACTAATTAGGTGTGAATATATGAAGCAAATCTTTTAGGGCAGGTATGTCAAACACGCAGCCCGTGGGCCGGATATGGCCCGCATAGGCCATGCCCACCCTGGCCCCACAAGGGCAAAAACAATCCCAATATATCCCGATATGGCCTGTGATACAATTGTATTTCACACCCCTGTTTTATAGTGGGGGAATAAAGACAAAACCTATGTAATTTTCAAACAGTAGTTAAATTAATATTATTACACTACTACAAAGATACAATTTTAATTCATCTCCCTTCTGTTCTTTTTTGTTATTAGAGGCTATTCATATAATTCATTCAAACTTTGTTCCAATAGCTACGTCCAGTGTAGTTTTGAAAGCAAGAAACATAACCTTCAAAAGAAGAAAGAGGGCTCTTTCTCGGTCAAGAAGAGGAAGGAAGGTTATTAATACAGAAAATAATACTGCTGGTTTATCAACTGTTTTGTGCAATAATAGAACATCAGAATGGTATGTAACATACAATAATAATATAAAATAGTTTTATAGCACTTGAAAGTTAACTAATTTATTACTAATTCTGTACTTTGCAGTTGGATTCAATGAAAACAAGTTCTTTGAGCAGGCAAAGGTGCTCATGTTGTATATATCAGCAATGCCTTAAAACGTATGTGCCTCTTCCTAGGATCTCATGGCAAGAAGTAGGTGTTTAGAGTACCCCTATCTATTCTTGAATGGAAGAATTAAAAACACAAAAGATACAACTGGTCCATAAACCCTGAAATTCATCCAAAAGGGTATCATGGTAACTGTTGTCGGAAGCCACCAAGAGTTCAAGAAGCACTAGGAGAGTTGCACCACCCCATCCCAGTTTTATCAGAGATTTTTGAATAAAAATAATATTGTTGGGATTTAAAATAATAGTTTAATGCAGTAGATTGCCTGTGCCTAAGACCTGCATCCTAAAATCAGCAGTTTGGGAGGTAGGGAGGTAGATAAATAGATAGATAAATAGATAGACAGACAGACAGATAGATGTGGGGGGGGTTAAGAATTGGAGGAGACGCAAAAATACCCAAAAATCAAATGTGCTGCCCAGACTAGAACTAAGAACAAATCTTCAGCATCTTTCAATCAACAATCTTTCAATCACAGTATCATGGAGAGGAAGTGACCTTGGAGGTCTTCTAGCTCAACCTCCTGCTCAAGGCAGGAGTGTCACACCATCCCAGTCAAATGGTTGTCCAATCTATTTTTGAAAACTTCCAGTTATGAAGCACCCACAACCACAGAAGGCAATCTTCACATAACTAAATAAATGTTCTGGGCCAATTTTACCTTATTGCTTCCCCTTTCTTGGTTTTAGATCTGATTCCTCAAACTCAGCCCTACAACATCTTTTTCTTTCTGCTTCCCTCAAACTCACTCAGAAAAAAGCAACTCTTAACTTCTTTTCTCGTGAAACTCCCAGCAAATGACTGGGCTTTGAGAAAATTGCCTTAAAGGATCACCAGTAAACTACTCAGAAATAAGATTCCTTTAATGAATTTCACAAGAGAAAGCAGCAAAACCCAACTTATTGCAGCAGCCCAATTCATGCAAACATGTCAAATTCATGCAAACATGTCAAATAGATGACAGTCACAAATTGGATATGTTTATTTAAACAATGGTAAAGAACGCTTTTATAACAAAGCTTTCTAGAAAATATTAAAATAATTATAAAAACAAAACTAAAATTTTGTTAAATACTTCTGAGCAATTAAGACTGAGGTAGTGTCTTTAATAAATTAAATGCATGATTTCCCTCATTTATAGCCTTAATTCAGCATAGTAAATATTAGCAATTGCACTTGAATTACTACTGACACATTATTTCCCTTTTGGAAGAAATAAATATAGCCTTTCTCAAAACCTAGCGAACCAGAAATCAAAACTAGGAGATGATCTAAATTACACTAAATGCACATTGCATAATATGTATGTATAAATTATATAGCAGTCTTTCTGACAAACTGTAAATCAGTGCAATAAACTGCATCCATCAAATTCATTTACTGCCTCATTAATATTTTGACTCCTAATTCATCTACTTCAGTATCTTTTATTCCTCAAGCCTGTCAGAACAGCATGTAAACTGCTAACAACCTGGCATAACCAAATTCTTCCTAAATTTTTCTTTTCAGCTTCATCTTTCCCAAATTATTAATACCTAAAAAGTGAATGTAACAAACATGTTTAATCTCATATGACACTATCCCACTATAATATTTTATACTGTTGTTAGAAATGCTTTAACTGTAGAAGGCAATTTGTCCAACCTTTAGTGAAATGTTTTGCCA
The DNA here is from genome assembly GCF_028640845.1 of Ahaetulla prasina. Taxonomy (NCBI): domain Eukaryota; kingdom Metazoa; phylum Chordata; class Lepidosauria; order Squamata; family Colubridae; genus Ahaetulla; species Ahaetulla prasina. The sequence continues at coordinate 66,622,967 of NC_080545.1, read as the reverse complement.
TTACAATTACAAATCCCTTGGGTGTGTAGGGATAGCAAGTGAATATTATGTTAACCACAACACTGTTTTATCAGGCAGATGTGGTTTTAGCGTGGGTGCAAGTTGTTTCCTTAAATGCCAAAATGAATCTTACACAGACTTGCTTCACATATCACAGTAAACTAGTCTATGTTTGGCATAGTTTACTGAACAAAGTAAAGTCTGAATTCACATCGTAGTTTATAAACCAATATCAGTGTCCTCATTAAACATAACCTTAGAAATCAAGTGGCATGCATTCTGGTTTATAATGACATCATAGAGCCAGACTACAAAAATCAGTCTTGAATGCTTAAAACTTTAAAAGACCAGAAGATTTAAATCTATTTATTAGTATTAAGTGGCATTAGGTGGTGATGAGCAGATGTATTCTGAATTTCTGATACAGCTAATGCTCCTCCACATCCCTCTCCCAAGTTTATTTGGCTTTTTCAAATTGAAACAATAGAAGTCTTTTAATTAAAAAAAGATTTATTTTAAAATAAATTATGTGTTCCTTTTCTTGTCGGTTTCCATACTTTTATTAAATAAGCTGCAACGTTTTATAGCAGCGCTTTTCAAGAAACTTTTGTGACTGGGGGATTCTGGGAATTGATGTTCACAGAGTTTAAAGTTGCCGGAGCTGAGCAATACTTACTTAAGAGTAATCTGCCTGCTCAGGTTTGAAGTTTGTTCTTCGCATGAGAGAGGAGAACAGCAGTAATGTGGCAGCCTTTACTGACTTGGCAGATTCGAGAACAAGTTACGTAGGCCGAGTCAGTCTTCACCTTTCAAGGTATGGGGAGGCGGTTTACGAAAGCTCCTCCCGCTCTGCCCGGATCCCGGTACCGTTGGCAGGCTGCAAGCAAGTCCACAGTGAGTGAATCGCGTCGACGTGGAGCATGGCGGAGTCGCAGATTCTTTGCCTGGAGGATACTCACGTGAACGAACGGGTCAATGAACATAATCCGCGATACTACTACAGCGAGGAGCAACGGCGGGCGCTGGAGGTCCTCGTGTCCGACGGAGGTAAAGCGTATAAGTCGCAGCTGAAGACAGAGCAGCTGCCCGACTTCCTCTCCAGCAGAGAGTTGGAGGACTTGCGGGACGGCTGGCGTGCTTACGATGCCCATCTGGAGACTGGCAAAACGGTCACCGGACCTACGGGAAAACCCCTTTCGCTGTCTTACTGGCCCGAACGCTCCGACACGGAGATCCCTCCGCTGGACATGGGGTGGACTCACAACTATTTCTACCGGGGAGCCACGCGTCTGGCTCTCTACACGCACCCGCGCAAGGAAGACAAGGCGCCTCACGTCAAGCAAGTGGTGCGTGAAACGATCCAGCAAGCGAAGAAGGTGGGTAGTTCGCCTTTGCGCCTTTCAGATCTGAGGGCAGCTCCCCAGCCAGCCAACGAGCCAGGGCCAGCGAAATCCTCTGCCTTCTGACCTACCTCGACGTAAGAGCTCACTTGCCCCATAATTCCTCCAACTTGAGCGAGGGATCTCTTCCTTTCCTTCACCGACGCGGACGTTACCTCTCGAAAAGGTAGCGTTTGCACCTCGACAGGAATCGAAATCTTGTTTAATCAGTTTCAGCGTATTGTGAAACCTGCCGCTGTAATTTATTCGATAAATTATATCCAATAGTTGCATAAACAATGGTGTACGCGGGTCTGTGCAACAAGCATACTGGGACATATGTAGAAAGTTTTATTTAGATCGACAAAATCAGTTGAATGAATGTTGTTCCAGGCCCTAAAAACATTTCATGTCCACTAAAGTCCCTTCTCTAATAAACCAGCACTTTTATCTTTTTTTTCTGCTTAAAGCTAAACAGAGGTTCTGTTTATTTTAAAGAAAGATTGCTTAATTTGCCTCTGGAAGGAGCTTAAGGATATAGCTTATAGAATCTTAGGAAAAACCAACTCTACAGAACACGCCCTAACATGTTCTTTGAAGTGATCTGTGTTTTTTAATTTTCAACAGCAATTTTTTCATTATTCCATGCAAATTTCTCTGACTCAATATACACAGATCCTAAATTTACGTTTTAAAAAGTCAGGTGAACTATTTTAATTATTACAAAGTGCAACCATTTTCCTTATGCATTCAACCAAATTGAAATAAATGGTAATGGCATTAAGAATTCATGGATTGTGTCAATATTTTTTAAATTATTAAACCACACTTTCATCTGTTTCTTCTGAAAGCTTATGTTTTATACATTGCCCATAATAATTTTACTAGATAGAAAAGATACCTTCCAAGAACATTTGAATGGGATTTATCCTACCAAGCTGGTTGATCTTGTCTGGGCTAAGGAAATAATTAGGGTCAGACATTAGTAAATATTTAAGAGACCTCTGGAAGAAGATAAAAGTTCTCCTTGAATCTAGGAGAGTACTTTACCATTATCATGTTTAGGATTTGAGGGCAAGATCTTGGCAATGTTTTAGTTAGAGCAAAATCAAAATGTCACAAAATATTAAAACTGCTTTTAAGTTCATTAGGTTATTTATTAGCAAAGCAATGTTTATGTAGAAACTGTAAAGTCTTTATTAAATAGAGTTTCTAAAGGGATTATGGGTTAGGCAATACCAGGGGTTATAGAAGTAGCAAGGACTGTTTTTGCATATTGCATCCACAAACTAGCCTAATGCATTTTGACAACCTGGCAGTTAATATACACTCAGTAGTTGGGTTGCTGGTTATCAGTAGTCAGGAAAAGCTACTGGAATTTATGTTGAATGGAGTAACACTTAGAAATTTAAATACTTTAATATTTAAAATTTAAATATGTATTCAGGAAGGCCTGGGAAACCAGTTACTGTTTGTAATTCTTACCTTCCTGACTAGGCCATGTGAGTTGGAGCTGCTATGAATATAGTGCAGCAACATTTGAAGGATCAAAATATGCCTAATCTTTATTCTAGAGTCAAACTCACATCATCACGGCGGCATCACATGATGTATCTGGACTTTTTTTCCCCCTTCGCTAAATTGGGCATGGGCGTGGCCAGCGTGTGACGCATCTGGGCCATGGGCGGGGAGTTTGACAGCCCTGTTCTAGAGGAAAGGGATGTCTTCTTTAAATGACAATTTTAAGAATATTTTGCAGACTAATCCAGCCCTTACTGGGTTTTTTGTAAGTAGCTGTCCTAGATAATTTGTTCTTCAGAACTATCTAAAACAATATAATACGTAGATCCTGAAATTGTAAGGTGAGTTTTTTCTAAAAGAAATGGCTAGTTTATATTATTATGTAAAAATAAAAAGTTGAGGTTTGATGCTATTATTCTATTGCACCAAAGGGAGTCAGAAGTCATTGCCTTTTCTTTCTTTTTTCTTTTGCCCTACACTTTTCCCTTCCCTCCCCCCTCTTATTTTCCTACTATTTTCTTTTGTATTTTAAATTATAAATTAATAAATAAACAGAATATGCAAAAAGAATCTAAATAAGAATTTAATTTTAATTCTTATTCAATTTAGGCCAGCAGATTGGCATTATATTAACACGTTATAAGGAGGTTAGAAGTATTACCACTATGTCTGAGATTAGTAATGATAACAAATGGCTGTGGGGCTTGGGTCCTCTGGCTTTTACACTGGAAGTTTTCCATCTTTGATTCTGAGGAGATTGTGCTCCCCACTCAGAGCCAGTGTGTAATTTGAAAAGCAGATGGCAGCGGTAACTAGAAGGGTCTACGCACAGCTTCATCTTATGCACCAGTTGTGCCTGTCCCTGGATCAGAAGGCGCTGCTTGCTATCACTTTTACTATCACTTTCCAATTGCATCACTGTAATGTACTTTACATGAGACAGCCATAGAGGACAGAAGCCATAATTTCTCCAGAATGCATTGCCATACATAGTTATGTTCACACCCTGGTACAATAGCAACATTGTTTTGTGAACTATACTGATTCCCAATAGATTCTCGGATCAATTCAAACTGGTGGTTAACATTTTCACAATCCGTTCCTCCACTGATGGAAGCAGGATGTACCTGATGACATTTGCCTATCCCACATGCTGTACTAGAATGGGCATGTTTCATTTCTTTTCACTAAGGCAATATCATGTGGCAGGACTCAGGAGGCATGCCCTTTGTTGCTGTACCTGCCTTCTGGAATGATCACCCTTCTCCCCATCCGTCCCTCTCTCTCATCTTGGTCATTTTCCTAAGCACTGGTGTCAAATTGATTTGAGTTTCTACTTGGGAGGGGCATAAGTTGAAATGAGGGTACCAACTGCCTATTAAATTTTATTAATGTTTTAAACTGCATTTGGGGCAGGGGTGAAATGCTCCTGGTTTGGACCAGATTGGCCAATCCGGTAGCGATGGTGGCAGGTGGTTCAGAGAACCGGTAGCAAAGATCCCTGCCCCCCCCACACACACCCATGCCCACTCAGTGCCCAGTCGCCTGCTTCCCTGTTTGCCGCTTCTTTTAAAAAATGCTTTTAAAAGGTAAAAAAAAAGGCTCTGAAGATCACAGCTGAGCCGTGCGATCGTCAGAACCTTTTTTTACTTTTAAAAGCATTTTTTTACAACCTATTCAGCCGAATAGGTTGTAAAAAATGCTTTTAAAAGTTAAAAAAAGATTGCGCGCTACAGCTGATCCCCCCGGCCGTGTGCTGTTCTACTTACCCCATGCCGCCTTTTGGCGTGCACTGCGCGCGTACACACCGTGCATTTGGTTTATGGTGTGCACTGCGCATGCACGCATGCAGCGCGCATGCACAGCCAGCGAACCGGTAGTAAACCGGTTCAGATTTCACCACTGGGCAGGGTTCTTTTTCGATTGTATATTGCCAAGAGTTGCAAGTTGCGTAATGATATAAAGTTACTAAATAAATATTACCTACATTTTGAACCTGTTCTTCTTTACGCTCACATGCACACAACTGCTTTACTGTGCTCTCCTGCCCCGTAGTCAGGAGGGATTTAATGACTTCATTAATTAACAAATGTATATACTGTACCTGTCCACCTCACTGAATGTGACTCTGGGAGGAATACAACTAACAGTTAAAATAATCTCACAGCCATTAAAGCAAAAAAGAATAAAAGCAAGATTGCAGAAAAACATTATGCTGCCCCATTTTTTGCTGTCCCCACAGTGAATTTTTACTGCACATCCAGAAGAGATCCATGCTATAATTCTATCTAGATGGTTTTAGCGTGCAACATTAAAAATGCTGTGATAGGTGATTTCCTCAACTAAAATCTCAGATTTGCCAACCATCCACTATATAAAGTTTCCTCTAATTACTATGCACAATATTCTTACTTCATGCAGTATTTTTTTCTTCTTTCCTATCATACCATCCATTGATCAAACTTTTTTAAAAAAATAGTCTCTGGAATTGTGGGTTGATGATTGTTTCCTGTTAACCACCAGGTTGCATCAAAGTGTTTTATGTGTTTTTTATCTCTTGCTAGCATGTGGTAGTAATTTGGCTTCAATGTGCAACTGCTAAATAAGTGTTAATCAAGACCTGAAGTTGGAAAAACATGTTCAATTGCAAGTATAATCTGTAAACTTCCTATGAACTTTTAATTTTATGGTTTATGGTTTCATAGATATTGGATTTTATTGCTGTGAAGCGAAATACTTTAGGAGACTGGGCAAAGAGGCGTTGCTAAGGAAAATGTTCAATAAGAGATAGCATAACCCACAGGTAGATAGTGGCCAGGGCAAGAGGCTCAGAAGAGACTCTCCCTCATTTCTTAGGTGATAAAGGAGATGGGACAGGAGAATTGACTTTCAGACTTGCAAAATTCTATCGGAATAACATTACACTAAAGTAGAAATAGCTTATCTGGTTGTGATAAGCTGATAGTTGTATGCCATTCAGGGCCATCCTGTTCAGAACTGACTTAAACCTATTTTTCTCCATGTATACCCTCACAGTTCCCAGACACTAGAAAAGAAATTTGATGGCATCACTTTCCAATCTAGAGCAGAGATCTATGGTTGGGTTTTTTAAGCATGCTAAGGATACTTTACTTTACTGCTGAGGATACCCAGGATTTCATGTACATGTTAATAGGAAGCAGGAAGAGTATTGAGCTTAGAAGAATCCCACATAGCTGGCATCTTTGACTTGATCTCCCCCTCTCCCCCCCAATCCCGTCTACATGATTGGGAACTGGTTTTGGAGAAGGAAGGACAAAAAGAGATGGGCCATTATAACAAAAAAGATTCTCAGGCAAATAACCATTTCAGTAACATTCAAAATCGTATTTTATAAAAAATTAGTAAAACTAAGATGGTGTGTATTAATATTTAAGTTTATAAATACATTTATTTTAAAACCCTTTTTAAAAAACCTTAAAGCCAGTTTGGTGTAGTGGTTAAGGCATCAGGCTAGAAACTGGGAGACTATGAATTCTAATCCTGCCTTATGCACAAAGCCAGCTGGGTGACCTTGGTCCAATCACACACTCTCAGCTCTAGGAAGCAGGAAAAGGCAAATCACTTCCAAAATTTTGTCAAGAAAACTGCAGGAGTTTGTCCAGCCACTCACTGGCAATCAAGATTGACCCAAAGGCACCATACACAAAGAAAACCTAACAAATTTACAAGGGAGGATGGATATTTGAAGTGTATTCCATATATTTGAATGTATATTTCACTGCAATATAATATCATCCATATTTGATTTTGAATCTGCCTTATTCTGTTTAGATTATTTGTCCCAATACAGTTCATTCTGATTGATAGTTGTTCTAAGGTCAAAGATCTTTTGCATTATTTGCTATTCATTGTGGTATTACTGTGTTTCCCCTGAAAATAAGACCTATCCCAAAAATAAGACCTAGCATGTTTTGTGTATGTGTAATATAAGCCCTACCCCCAAAGTAAGACCTATTCAAGAGCCTGCGCAGCTGGCCGGCCAGCTGGCCATTCTGTCTGATTGCTCACAGTGCTGCAGCCACAAGGTGAGGCGGGGGGTGAACCTGCTCCACACACCCCGCACCAGCTTACCTCAGGACTCCTGCAGCCAAGCCATCCACACCCTGAAACTGCCTTGCAGCGGCAGCACCAACACCCATGTGCAGCAGGAGCCCACATTGCCGCTGGCCCACTTCTGCTTGCTCACGACCACAATGGAGCAGAAGGCCAAATGGTGTGTTGGTGCCAAAGCTATGAGGTGAGGCATATGTGAGGGTGTGGATAGCCTGGCTGTGGGGGCATTGAGGTAAGTCAATGTGGGTGCATGGGGCAACTCCACTCCCCTGCCTCATGGCCATGGGAATGGCATGTCGCTTGGCCTCCTGCTCCATTGTGGTTGTGAGCAAGCAGTAGTGGGCCGGAGGCCATGCGGGGTCCTGCTGGAACAGCTGTTGTGAGGCGAGGCAGGTGTCAGGGCGTGGGTGGCCTGGCTGCGGGGGCCCTGAGGTAAGCTGATGTGGGGCAGCTCCACTTCCTCACCTTGCAAGCAAGCAGAAGTGGGCCTCCCATACAGGGGAAAAAATAAGACACCCCCCTGAAAATAATGCTAGTGCTTATTTTGGGGCCCAAGAGAAAATAAGATCAGGTCTTATTTTTGAGGAACCACGGTAGGCCAGGGCTGGGGTCAGGATCTGGGAGTTGAAGTCCAACTTTTTATAATTGCTAAGATTGAGAAACGCAATACTAAAGATTGAACCTGCCATCTTCTGCATACAAACATGTGCTCTACCATTATTAACTAACCTGAACTGTTTTATCTGAGGCCAAATAAGAGCCAAAATGACTATTTTTAAAATATATGAAGTATATTTTTAAAAATTATAATCATTGTTAGATGAAGAAGTAACCTGTTGATATATTGGTGAATGGAAAAAGGGATCTTCCTAAATATAATTTAAATTGTTCTAAGGAATGGGATGAGGTGGGGTTGGTGTGCACTGTATTGCAAAGAGATTGAAACATCTTAATTTGGTGTTCTTTAGATAGTATTTAACACAGAACAATCTATGCAAGCCCCAGGATGACTCTTAACAAGAATAAACTGGTTTCTACAGGCAGGAAGTCTTATGCTATGAAGTGATGGGTTCTTGAATAAGTTAACGCATTTGTTTCTCATTCACAGAGTGTGGTATGATATGATATGACATGCCTACATCAGTACCTTTTTTCAACATTACTTTTTAAAGTAAATGTGTGTTCTCTTCTTGTGCACGTTCAGATAATTGCAATAGTCATGGATCAGTTCACTGACAGGGACATCTTCCGAGATATAGTAGATGCAGCATACAAACGTCGGATCCCAGTCTATATGATCTTAGATGAAGAGGGCTCCATACTCTTCCTGGAGATGTGCAAATGCATGGACCTAAATGATTTCCATATCAGGGTAAGGGTATATTTACTGTGCAATAATTAATATAATTCATACCTGATTAATATTGCAACATATTGTTCATGTTTATCTAGGACAGATTAAAGAACCGTGGCCTTGACAGAGGGTTTGAATCTTCCATAAAATTTTATAGATGCTGTGATTGCCCAATATGATAGTTTAATACAGATAAATACAACAGACTACAATTTATTTTTAAAATCACAATTCAACCAGATCTATTGTGTAGAATCTTTTTTTTTTAAATCTCACTTTGACTTTCAAATTTTCTCCTTTTGCCATCTCTCTTTTCCCTTCATTTTTTCTAAAAGAAAAAGAAAATTTTGATAGTGACAATGATGTGATCTATAATATTTCAGTGTATAATGTATTTATAGGCCAACCACAAGGTGAAGACAAATATAGAGGAAAAATATTAATCTTTTTGAAATCATAAAGTTATTTCAAATTTCAGGACAAAACAAATACACTATTTTATTGATTTGTGGAAATTCACAGCTTAATGAAAAATTAGCTGTGATATTAATTGCAAAAAATCATCAGTTTTTCTGTTAAGTTAAATAAAAAGAAAAATACATTTTAAAAATGTCAGAGTGGGTTTTGTAAGCATCCAAATGGTTCTTTCACATCAACATTTGATATGATAATTTTCAAGTATCAGTTGTATCAACTTTCATGTTAACAGCATTTCATACACACTACAAGTCAAGAAAGTTTCTACAGTTAAGTAAGTAAATACTTTGCTTTTTTGTCATGTTTCATCAGAGAAAAAAACATTGCCCGTGCAACAAAAGTCCAAAATAACCTTGATGATAGTCAGAAAGTATTAAGGCATCTTGTCTAAGGAGAGTTTGAAAGCAATTGCAAAAACTTTCTGAAATAATCTGTTTGATCACAAATCACTCATTCTAAATTTCTGCTTCATCTTGCCCAGTCTCCAATAATTCATAGAATTTTATGCTGAAAAATCCTATAGTTTGTTAAGAGAGGACACGGGTTTAATTTCTGATATATCAAGTTAAAGATTTTATTCAGAAGGAAAATTTTGGGTAGAAGTGATGGATAACTGGTCCCTATGGGAGCAAACCTATTTGAAGTCAGGAAGGGGTGGAAGTTGTAAATCATCTTGTAGGTAGTTTTGTAATAAAGGACAATGATTAAATTGAATTTTAATCCTGATGTAATATAGAATTGTTAGAATTCAAAGGAATTTGAGGATCTCACAATTCTAGAATAGGATTATAGCTTGTTTGCACAAAGCAACAAAATAACTTGATCTACTAGATTTTTAGGATGGGACAGTATGAGAATATCTTTTACTAATTCCCAGCATTTTTCCTACAAGTACAGCAGAACATAGTGCTATCTTAGTTATAGATAAATTATGTACCTACAATATATTTCATCTACTTTTTATCAAATCACCATGAGACAGACAGAAATAAGAACCTTGGTAGCTCTTTTCTTATCTCCACTGCCTTTCTTAGGCAGAGAACCTTAGGTCAACATACTTAAAGCTTCCTATGGCCTAAAAGAGAAAGAAAATCTCTTCTTCCAGGAAGATGGGAGGAAGAAAGCTAGGCTTTAAACCCTAGAGCACAGACACATATATTTGACTGCAGCATATAATGTTTATAATGTGTTTTATAATAGTCTGCAATAAAGTAACTAATTTTTCTGAGTCATGTCTACGAACCTTCTGTTGAGAAACCAGTTCCTGAGCAAGTGGTCAGGGTTTAGAACAGTGTTTCTCAATCTTGGCAACTCTAAGAAAGGGTTGAGGAATTCTGGGAATTGAAGTCCACACATTTTTAGAATTTAGAATTTCTAGAGCTGAGAAACAACTACTCTAGAAAGCCAAGATTTCTAACCCTGCCTAGATCTGCTTGTTACTGCCATCATTACAGGAGGAGAACTTGGTCTAGTAGACCAAGGATATACTGTAGCTATAGCTTCTGTTGCAATCCCTGACATCTCTCCAAATTCTTAAGTTGTCAGTAACCAAACCAATATTGATCCAGATCGATTGGTCAGCTCAGACAATGAACCAGTTAGCCAAACAAGACACAATCTAGCACACAGGTGTCATACTCGCCACGTCATGTTGCATTCATATGACGTTTCATGACATTTTCCCCATTCGCGGAACTGGAGTGGGTGTGACCTGCATGTGACGCACCTGGTCCGCAGGCCACCTGTTTGATACCCCTAATCTAGCACAATTGACAGTTCTAGCTCCAACCCTGACCTAATAATGGAAATCATTACTGGAACAGTGGCAGCCACTGCTGCTCTTCAGTATTGAGAACCTGCCCCCTATGTGATTAGATTTAAAGCAAATTTAATACTTTCCTTGTTCAAAATAAACAACACACCTGTCGGATCTCTATAGCAAATGACACAGGAAACAAGTGTAATACATTCCAAGACATAAAGATGTCTGATAAGTAGATTTGGTGTAGAAGAGCTAATGAAGTCAATATACTTCAATATGAGGAATTCAAAATACTTCAAGTGTCTCAGAATAAGCCCTATTTATAAAGAAGCAAGGCCTCTTTTCTTTCATCTGTAGTATGCCTGGCTTAAGGCCACTTTATTGTAAGAAAGCAAGACAATACCAGTCTTTTGTTCTAGTAATGGAATAGACTGTTTCCTTATGAGTATTAATCCCACAGACCTTAAACCTGGGGGTTTTCCAATGGAAATCCCAGATAATTAACTTAGTGATGCAGAAGATTCCTGAGAATACTGTAGGCAGTAAAGAAAACAAATGGATCATTGAACAAATCAACATAGAGTTATCACTAGAGCCACAAATGACCAAGCTCAAATGATTCCGCTTTAGGCCTATTAATAAAAAAAAAATTAAATTATACAAAATTGTAATTCTCCAGAGAAGCCTCTAATGCTGGGAGAGGTGAAAGGAAAGAGAACAAGATGACCAGCAGCAAGGTGGATGGTCTCAGTTACAGGAGAAATGAGTGTACTGAAAAACCAAGTAAAAGATGATCATAATGGAGAAAATCTATTTGATTGCTAGGAATTGGCAGCAACTTGATGGCACTATCGATCAATAATGGAAGAAATTATAAAATGAGCAACCCCACCTTTTGATTTAGAACACACCAAACCCAAATCACTGGTTCTCCCTTGGCAAATTCAAAGACTATCTTTGGTTACCCAGTCAAAAAAGTGATTGCCATCCATGAAACCCATTGCTTCTGACAGAATAAGCAATACAAGACTATGCTGCTGATTCCCAACTTTTAAGTTCAGGATATGGTCTGACTGAAAGTGGTGTCAACTTCAAAACGGATTAGGCTTGCCACAACCATCTTTCCATTTCTCAGCTTCCCTCCCATTCTGTGTGGCAAGCTGAGAAATGGAAAGACGGCTGCAGCAGGCCTGATCCATTTCAAAGTTGACACTAGGATCCCCCTAGAAAGCAAGAAGCACCTGGAAAACATCAAGCGCACACACACACACACACACACACACACACACACACTCACACACACTAATGAAAGCCATGGTCCTCTCTATCTCTAGGAAGCTTCTTTGGGATTCTGGGAGTACTTCTCATGAAACTTCCTGATCAATCAATCTGCCTTCATATCCTGTGCTTTTACCCATCTAGCTTCTGACATGGATATCCTTTTCACTGGACTAGATATTGGAGTCTTCCCTTCTACAGCCTGGAATCCAAGATCCTCTTTACCTCGTAGTGGTTGTCCCCTTCTACTATGATTGGACCTGGAGCTATCCTGGCTACCGGCCTCAGCTCTGACCCCACCACTGACTTACATAAACTGTAGTGGAACATCGGGTGCACTTTTCCCACTTCCCACACAGTATGGGAGGGGGCAGAAGTCTGAAATGTCAGGCTAGTGCCTCGTGGTGCGTCTCCCCGCACTTTATTGACAGGAACTAGCAAATGAAGTATGAGGTGAATTAATTGATCAGAACACTGTTTGAATTAATCCAGATCTACTCAGTGGTGGGCTGCAACCGGTTTAACAACTGGTTCTGTGAGCGTGCAGCGTTCAAAATACACCAATTTGAAACTCAACTGCTTACCTTCTAAGGCAGGCCCGGTAAGCAGAATAGCGGAGGTGCAGAAATCAGCTGTGGCGCACGAATCAGCTAAAACAGAAAGCAATATAAGACAGGATAGGACGGGGGCAGGTGGGTGGGGCAGCTGATCGCCAGAACTAACAGTTCACCTGAACCGGTCTGAACCAGCAGCAGCCCACCACTGGATCTACTGGATATATGATAATTTCTGAAAAAAAATAAGTAGGAAAGACACCACAATTGTATTCTATTTGAGAAAAGTTGTGCACAAGTTCTGCGAAATTTAGACACCTGACATTTTCAATATGAATGCTTGGCTTTTCTCAAAGTAGCTACAAAGTTCATTTTGAGGGGAAAAGAGGGATATTTTGCAAACAGATTCCCCAAATGTTCTAAATTTGGCTTCTTTAGAAACAAGGCAGTCTTGATTCTGAGAGGCTCAGCGATTGGAGCAAACAGAAATTGAGCTGCTCATCAATGCCCAGTCAGTCTTATTACTCTACAGATTCAGACTAGCTCTGAAATGTAATCACAGGTCTTAGTAGAGACTGGCATGGGCAATTAAATAAAACCTCCATCACATGTAGCTATGGTTTGCTACAGAATGATGCATTCTCTTAAACACACTGGGCAGTTTTGGGGCCCCAACAATGGCCCCTGTAACACCACTGCTCCGCGAGCTCATTGGTTATTAGTCTGCTTGAAGATGCAATTGAAGTTATTGGCAATTACCTTCATGGCATGGGTCCAGGTTGCTTGAGGGACTGTCTCACCTTACTGGGATTGGCCTGTCCCATTCACGCCGGCAGGGGAGGCATGCTGCGGATCTGTCAGCCTGATTATTTCAGCAGACAGGGTCCAGGAGAAGGGCCTTCTTTGTTGTTGCTCCTGCCCTCGGGAACATCTTGCCCTTGTGAGTTTGGCTCAACCCTCCTATCTTTTCGTAAGGGTCTAAAGACGTGGCTTGGGGTACTAGTGGGGGAACAGCACAATGGAGGTGGTTGATTGAATAATAACAGATCCTACTTCCTCTCACTCGGGCACCACCCTCCCCATGTGTTCTTGGTTTTAATGTCTGATTTTAACTTTTTTATGTTTTAACTGTATACGTAACTGTAAGCCAGCCAGAGTTTATCCTATGATAATATGGGCAGCCAATAAATTTTATAAATAAATAAATTAAAGCCATGGACAGTTTGAAGATAGCAGCAACTACTTCTGATTTTGTCCAGAAATGAACCAATAGCTACTGCAATGCTTTAAGCACAGGCATAATATGCTCTAGCTGATTTTTTTTTCAAAACCAACTTGGCTGCTGAGTTTTCTATCAACTGAACAACTCAGCCCCATGTAGAATACATTACATTACAGTTAAACCTGGAGAGTAGTAGCGTGCACCACAGGTTTAAGATCATTATTTTCCAGAAAAGGATGTCATTATAACTGTTGAAAGATACTTCGGACCTTTGCCTCAATCTGGGAAACCAAACATAGGAATTTAGGTCTAGAAATACCTGAAATTGTAAACCTGCTCTTTATGAGAGGGTGGCATTTATTCAGAACAAGCAAATTTAGTACTTTTCTGCCTAATTGCTCTTCACATCCTTATTTCATCTGGATTCAGTTTCAGATTATTCTCTCATCTAGCCATTTACTGAGTGCTGTAGATATTCAGGGAAGCATTACTGTTTCCTGAAGATATCACAGAGAAAAAGACATAGAGGCAGCAGCATACTGATAGCCCTTGGCTTCAGATCTCCTGATCATCTGGTTCTATGCAGATATTGAAAGACTCTGGAATGGAGCCCTCAGGGACACCATATAATAGCTCCTGTTTTGACGAAGAATAGTTTTTGATACTATCTGAAATGTACCTGAGAGAGAGGAAGGGAAACATTTAAAAACTGTGACTCTTGTTGGGTTGCAGAACCAAACCTCTATAACTGTCTGGTTTGGTTCTGCAACTCAGCAACACAGACACAGACTTCAAAGGATAATTAGAAATGCAGAAAAAACAATTGCTACCAACCTGCCTTCCATTGAGGACAGGGGTGGGTTCTAAATTTTTTTACTACCAGTTCTGTGGGCGTGGCTTGATGGTCATGTGACTGGTTGTGGCTTGATAGTCATGACTGGGTAGGTGTGGCCAACTCAATGTCTCTCATGTCAAGAGGTACCTCGCCTGGCCCCTCCCCTCCCAGCCATTCCTTGTCACACCCAGCCTCAACTGTATCTATAGTTCTGCAAAAACGTTGTTCACCTTTTTTCAACTTTATTATCTACATACTATAGATCAGGGGTCTCCAAACTTGGCCACTTTAAGACTTATGGACTTCAACTCCCAGAATTCCTCAGCCAGCTTTGCTGTCTTAAAGTGGCCAAGGTTAGAGACTTCTGCTGTAGATGCACTTTCATGGACCACTGAAAGGAGAAAATGGCTCACATGCTTTGCCCAGGAGTGTGATAGACAACAGTCTTTTAAGGGGCTGCTAGAAAGAAGGGGGGGAAGTATTTTCCAAAGCACCAGAAGGCAAAACAAGAAGCAATGGATGGAAACTCAACAAAAAGAGAAGCAACCTAAAACTAAGGACAAACTTCCTGACAGTGTGAACCTATATAGGTTTCAGTCATAATTTCACATATAAAATAGCCATTCATGTAATACAACCTGCATATTCTCCAAAACAATCATTAGCATTATGGCTGATGTTTGACAGCAAGCCTAAAATCCCCATTCCCTCCCCATTCCAGGGGAAGGTTACTTCAAAATCCCCATTTCTTCTCCACCCCACTAATCTGTTCTGGGAAGGAATCAAACTCCCCCCTCTTCATTTCCCAAATAAAATATCCCAGATAATTAAGGAATAATCAAGCTGCTAGCAAGGAACCTGTCTGGAATTCCACATTCCTGCCAGCTGCATAAAGGAAACTTTGTAAGCAGAGATCATAGAAAGTGGAAGCCGGAAGTTCGGCTCCATTTACAAGCAGGCAGAAAACTCATTCAAGACAGGATACTTCACAATGGAAATCGGCCAAACTTTTTTAGAAACACAAGCCCATGTTGCACAAACCCCAAAACTTCAAAAACATTGAACCATATAAGAATTCGTCCTCTTATCCAATTTGTTGTTCAGCTGATCCAGAGAGGAGCTTCTAGCCGCTCTGTCAATTTAAAACGACAGCATTTCCCACCCCACTTTTTTCTTTGCCAAGCGATCTCCTGGCTGAGAAGCGAGCCGATCAGTTGGGAGGCTTCTTGGCTTCTCAATTTAAAGGGACGGTGTCTTGTTGTTTTTTTCTCTTCTTCGACAAGTGAGTCTTGATTTTTTCCTTCTAGCCGATCAGCTGGGAGTCAGGAGGCAGCAATAGATTGGGGGCGGGGCCAGGCAGAATTTTTACTACTGGTTCTCCGAACTACTCAAAATGTTTACTACCGGTTCTTGCGAACTGGGGAGAACTGGTAGCAACCCACTACTGATTGAGGACCTGTATACTGCACGAATCAAAAAGAGGGCTGTGAAAATATTTACAGATCCCTCACATCCTGGACACAAACTGTTTCAACTCCTACCCTCAAAATGACACTATAGAGCACTGCACACCAGAACAACTAGACACCAGAACAGTTTTTTCCCCAACGCCATCACTCTGCTAAACAAATAATTCCCTCAACACTGTCAAACTATTTACTAAATCTGCACTACTATTAAGCTTCTCATCATTCCCCATCACTCATCTCCTTCCACTTATGACTGTAACTTTGTTGCTTGTATCCTTACGATTTATACTGATATTGTTTCCTGATTGCTTAATTGTAGCCTATGACTATCATTAAGTGTTGTACCTTGATGAAGGTATTTTTTCTTTTATGTACACTGAGAGCATATGCACCAAGACAAATTCCTTGTGTGTCCAATAACATTTGGCCAATAAAAAAAATTCAAAATTCAGTTATCAAACCTATCCAGTGGAATTATTATAGCTGAAAGATGAATCAAAGCGAAGAGTCACATTCCCTCTGTCAGATCCCAGCCTATCCATTAGACTGGCATGGGCTATCTCCCCCTGTGCCCATCCTTAAAATGGGTAAAATAACTTACTTTCTTCAGGACTCCCTGCAATTGAGAAGCCACTATTCTCAATGATCTTGTCAAATCATAGTTATTTAGATACTAGTCATAATTGCTTGTCTCTGAGGATGTCCAAAGCAGGTTTCTTAAGAAAAAGTCTAATGATTGCCTCCTTTCAATACAGGTAGTCATCGACTTACAACAGTTACTTTAGTGACTGTCCAAAGTTATAACAGCACTGAAAAAAGTGACTTATGATTGTTTTTCACTTGCAACCATTGCAGCATTCCAATGTTCATGTGATCAAAATTCAGACGTCTGACAACTGACTTATATTTATGACAGTTGTAGTGATTTGGGGTCATGTGATCATTTTTTACGACCGTCTGACAAGCAAAATCAGTGGGGAAACCAGATTCCCATAACAACTGTGGCAAGAAAGCAGGATCATAAAATGGGACAAAACTCACTTAGCAACAGAAATTTTGTGCTTGATTGTGGTCGTAAGCCAAGGACTTAACTGTAAAGAGGATACCCTTCTTCATTATATCCTGCTCAAAAAGTTCAAACAGGTGTGGTTATTTTTTACTTTTACACATCTCTCTTGATGCTTAATCTACCTAAGTCAGTACGATGTAATGATCAAGTGATAAGATTGGGAAAACTAATTCAGATAGATGGGTGCCTGATGAATAGCCCTATCTACCACAGCAGTCATTTTGTGAGCGTACCTACCTTATTCTCCCAAAACTCCAAATGTGCCCTCAACCCAAGATATTTGCCTATCTCTAACATAAGAGATCATAACCTCCCTTTGTGCATTATTTAATGTGTCTTTTCTTTTTATCAGAATATTCGTGTACGTTGTGTGACTGGAGTTGGGTTCTACATGCCATCAGGGAAGATCCAAGGCAATTTGGCCTCTCGTTTCTTAATGGTAGATGGTGAAAAAGTTCTCACTGGATCTTATAGGTATATATGGCTTGCCTTCAGGAAACTAGAGCTTAAAACTAGATTTATGTTTAAACATTCGAAACTTGATGTCTTCCATTTTCCCCTAAACATTTAGCATTTAAAATCAGACCAATTACTGGGGCTCAAAACAATATTTTGTCAGTACTTTCCCACCCTACTCTCCCTTTCTGAATTTTCCAGATAGCTTTGGGCTACAACTCTTATTTTTATCACTGACATTTTGGCTGATGCTGATTTGAGTTCAAATCCAATAACATTGGTAGGATTCTGGATTGTGTACTGGATTGTGTAACTTTCCAAGTCCTTTTATCTGAGATCTCTCAAATAGTTTGAGAATGGATTTATAATCTTTTTGTCTGCCTGTTTGTTTTATGATAGAGCTATTGAAAGGCTAAAAGTAAGTTATGATAATTATATATTGTTTCCATTTCCCAAAGTAGAATTATTCCAGGAACAGTTTGTAGGGTGCAGATCAGTGGTGGGTTGCTACTGGCTCGCCCTGCATTGGGCGAACCATTAGTGGCGGTGGCAGGAGGCTCTGCCCACCCGCCCGGATGTTTCTGCACATGCGCAGAAGTGTTGCGTGTATGCGCAAGCATGCACGCCCATGAGCGAACCAGTAACGAAAGGTTTTGAAATCTGCCCCTGGTGCAGATACATATGGGTGTTGCTGCTCTTAAGTCCTGACTGTGGACTTCTCGTGGGCTATTAGTGCTTGGAAGGATGTTATGTTTGCAATATTCTACTGTAATATTTCGGGTGACATTGCTTCTAAAAAACTGAACCCAGTTCAAAAAAAACCCACTGTGTAACAATGCAGGACAACATTAAAAAAACCATAAAATGTTAATATACCATTTTTTCCTAAATTTGTAGATTTCATCATAAGCAATAATAATTAAGCTTTCTTATCAGGAGAAAAGTAAACAGATATATGTTAAAGTGAGCACAAACTTCTATTATGTACATCTGATATATACCAGCCACAACACATAAAAATCAACTAAAATAATAAAACATATATCCCATTCACATAAATCGAAAAGCTAAATAGGTAGCATCTAGAAGAGCAGGAATCAATGTTAAATGTGCCCCAGTTTAGAAAACATAATTGAAAATTTGCAGCCAAATGTTTATTACAGAAGGCTGAAAAGCACTGATTATTTCAGATTTTGGATATTGATATTATTTGATCCCCAAACCAAACTTTAGAGCAGAAAATAAGTTTGTGAATTTAACATCCCTAGATGCCTCCCTCACTCTAAAACTACTTGGAGCACCATCTAGAGACCCTCTATGGAGATATGCAGTTTTAAATTTTGTTTTTAAATTTGAAAAATCAATAAAAATGTAAACTAAATAAAGGTTATTAAAGAATTAATAAGTGGTAAAATTTCAGAAGCTTTTAATGTTCTCAGTACATTGAAATCTCACAAAATCTAGCTATAATTTTAAATTTCTAAGTAGCCAAGATCAGCAGGGATGCTGGCTGCCTGAAAAGATTGTCAATCCATCCTGTAAAGCTGTTTTTCAACCTTGACAACTTTAAGAAATGTGGACGTCAATTCCTAGAATTCCACATCCAGAATGAGGTTGAAGTCCACATATTTTAAAAGTTGCCAAGATTAAGAAACACTGCTGTGGAGATAAAAACCTATTATCACACCTAGCATTATACTAAAGCCAGTATTGCAAAAGGTTAGGGCAGAGGTCCCCAATCCCTGGGCCACAGCTCATTACTGGGCCGCAGCCTGATCAAAACCAGGCCACGGGAGAGATGGGCAAGCACGCACATGTGAAGCTCCACTTTCGTCAGCAGAGAGCACTTTTTTTTGTCACAACAATATACACAAGCATCAATATAAAATAACTACATATCATATAAGCATATATATGAGCAAAATTATGCAATAACTACATTAATTTGATAAATGAAAGGAAACAATAGGACAGGAATGGTAGGCACTTTTGTGCTCTTATGGATGCCCCTTATAGTCCTCTTAGGAATGGGGTGAGGTCAATAGTAGACAGTTTTTGGTTAAAGCTTTTGGGATTTTGAGAAGAGACCACAGAGTCAGGTAGTGTGTTCCAAGTGTTAATAACTCTGTTGCAGAAGTCATATTTTCTGCAATCAAGATTGAAGCGGTTAACATTAAGTTTAAATCTATTGTTTGCTCTTGTATTATTGCGATTGAAGCTGAAGTAGTCTTCAACGGGAAGGACATTGCAATAGATGATTCTATGTGTTAAGCACAGGTCTTGTCAGAGTCGGCGGAGTTCTAAGTTTTCTAAACCCAGGATTTCTGGTGGTATAAGGTATTTTGTTGTTTTCAGAGGAGCGGAGAACTCTTCTTGTAAAATATTTCTGGACACATTCAATTGTGTTGATGTCAGAAATGTGGTATGGGTTCCAGACAGGTGAGCTGTATTCAAGAATAGGTCTAGCAAATGTTTTGTATGCTCTGGTTAGTAGTGTAGAGTTTTTGGAAAAGAAGCTATGCAAAATTAGGTTTACAACTCTTAGAGCCTTTTTTGCTATGTAATTGCAATGGGCTTTGGCACTTAGCTCATTTGATATGAAAACTCCAAGGTCTTTTACAGGATGGGGCTCATCTGTAAGGTAATGTCCATCAAGCTTGTACTTAGTATTTTGGTTCTTTTTTTCAATGTGTAAGATAGAGCATTTGCTGGTTGAGATTTGGAATTGCCAAGTTTTAGACCAATCGGATACGAAGTCAAGGTCTTTTTGAAGGGTAGTAGTATTGTTGGTGGTGTTAAATAGCTTGACATCGTCAGCAAAGAGAACACAATAACTTGAGATATGGTCACAGAGATCATTTATGTAAAGTATGAAGAGTGTTGGTCCAAGAACGCTGCCTTGAGGAACGCCACTCTTAACAGGAAGAGGGTTTGATAGAGCATTGCCAATTTTGACCACTTGTCTGTTTAACAGGAAAGTAGTTATCCAGTTGTGAAGAGGTCCTGAAATGCTGTAGGATTTTAGTTTTAGAAGTTTATCATGTACTACTGAGTCGAAAGCTTTGCAGAAGTCTATGTAGGTTGCATCTATTGCTTTGCCTTGATCAAGATTAGTAGTCCATATGTTTTTGCAGTGGAGAAGTTGTAAGTTACATGATAATTTTTTTCTGAAACCAAATTGTTTATTAGAGAGTAGGTTGTTTGTTTCTAGGTGGAGTGTAATGGATAGATTCCATTACTTTGCATTTTCATTTTTTTTCATTTTTCATTCATTTTTCATTCATTTTTTCATTTTCATTTTTGCATTTCACTTGCGTGAGTAGAGCTTCATGTGCGAGAGCAAGTGCTTGCTGGTAGTGCGAGTGGAGCTTCATGCATGAGTGCAAGCATCTTCCGCTCGTGTGCGAAGCTCGATTCGTGCAAATGGAGAGTGCACATACCACTCACACAAACGGAACTGTGAGTGCGTGTGTACCTGCCACTCACACACCCTCTCTCCCCTGTACCGGGCCTCTCTGCCAAGCTGGAAAGGTTGGGGACCACTGGGTTAGCGCATCATCGCTGATATATACCTTTATTAACCTTACAGCTAAAAGCACAGAAAATGACATACAGTAAAAATCACAAAAATCTAAAATCACTGTTAAATAGCTGTTCAAAAATAACAGAAACTAAAACTCAAACAGGCATAACAAGAAGATACAAAAATGCAACAAAAATAAATTATTGAAAAATGCAGAGTAACAGAAATATAAATACACTATACCTGTCTTCCTGCTATCATATTCAATATCAACGTTCTTCATTACGGTCCCTTGGAAAGAACAAGGAAAAAGGGAAGAAGGAAGCAAGGTACACCATAAAGGCATTCTATTTTTGCATTTCCTTCTTATATCAGGGAATTTGCGGGGGGGGGGGTGTTGGTTCATGGATTATTCCTGGTACCAAAGTTACATACACTAAGTTGAATACCATACATCTAGTCTTATGAAATATGATTCCCTGTGATTCTTTTGATAAGAAATAAAAAAATCAAGTTTTTTCCTAAGTACTTGATTGGGTCAAATCAATTAAAATATTATATATTTTTGAATAGCAATAGGTTAATGTTTTAGAAAATAGTGATTTCTGATTGCAGTTTTTTTTCCCTGACAGCAAAAGACTGACAGCTTTTCCCCTGTTTTACAGTTTCACGTGGACCTCATCCCACATAAACAGAAATATTCTTTTGTGCCTGAGTGGACAGCACGTTGAAATGTTTGACACTGAATTCCGTGAGCTCTATGCCATTTCAGAGGAGGTCAATCTGTACAAGGAGTTGAACATTCCCTATCCTTTCCGTCATGGTATTGGGAACGTCGGTTTTTCTTCCTCTACTGTAGCCCGGAAAGTTATCAACCCAAAATATGGATTGGTGATAGGTATTCCTCCAGGTGAAATGATGCGCCGTCAGAGAGATGAGTCACAAGAGAAACTTGAAGGAAGAGAAGAACAAAATGAATCAAATAAACGACTAGATAGTTTTCTTAATGACCTTATAACAGTCAAGCAGGTCCTGCCTGATATAGAACCTCCACTTGAGAATTTGAACACAACAGAACGTCAAAATTTATTTTCCCGATTCCACTTAGACCTGAAATATAAATCCAAATCCAAAGAGTCTGTCTGTGACTGTAGGAAGGATGAATTTGCCGATAGGGAGGTCAATTTCAAACAAAGTAAGAAGTTTGGCAATGGATTTTTCAGAAGGGCCAAGCGACCTCCACCTTTGAATGTTGATGCCAATTCTGCTACTAGTGAGACTGCTGAAGACTTGATGGGTGTGAAGATACCAAAGGAATGCAATACCAGTTTTCATAGTACTGGAGACAATTCAGGTAAATTTTCCTGGAAAATATTCTCACTTTTGTTTCGTTTCTGTCAATGAATGCACATCACACAATCAGGCTTTCATTTTGAAAAGATATACAATTTCCTTCCTTTCTCCCTCTCTTTTATCCTTTATTTTGCTAAATTTATCTTAGTGAACGTAGGAATTAAAAGGGAAGAGGGTGGCTGTATGAAAGTATATTCTGTAAGCCTGGCACTATATGTGTGACCTCATTCAATAACATTGTTTTTAAGTGAGTAGGACAGAAGCTAAATACAATAACCATCCTTTTGGTTTTAAGAAGGAAATATATTGTCATCTAGAGCAGAGGTGTCAAACTTAGATCTGGCTTAGATCTGGCCTGCGGGGCCACCCTGGAAAGAGTGAAGGACTGGCCTGTGGTGCCTCTGCCAGCAAAAACAGAGCTTGGGAGGGCCTTGCTCAGCCCTCCAGAGCTCCGTTTTTTGGGGCAGAGCGCTCAGGCCACCACAGGTGCCCCTGATACAAGTGCCATTGAACTGCCCA
The DNA here is from genome assembly GCF_028640845.1 of Ahaetulla prasina. Lineage (NCBI taxonomy): Eukaryota > Metazoa > Chordata > Lepidosauria > Squamata > Colubridae > Ahaetulla > Ahaetulla prasina. Next base: position 66,600,101 of record NC_080545.1, on the reverse strand, counting down.
CACCCCCTGAGGTCAAACACAACCCTGATGCAGCCCTCAATGAAATCGAGTTTGAAACCCCTGATCTAGAGTTCTGTGAATAGGAATCATATAGGATACAGTATATGTCCTTAAACTGCTGTAAAGGACTTCAGTTAGAATTGCTGATGCAGATTTTGGAGTTATTGGCATTCAGGAAGTGCCTTGAGGTACTGCAGCTAAATTTAAATAGATTCATTTTCTCTTATTTAAGTCTTCTGCTTTCTTTCACCCAAAAGTGTGAATAAGATAATTTTGGCTTCTTTATCCATTATTAATGGTAAAAGGTTACATGGGATTAACAAGATAAATCAGGGCAGGTTCACACCTGTGGAGACTGTAACTCTCATCCATTTTATCCTATGATGAATATACTCAGAAAACAAATCCTCTTTTTGTTGTTCTGTTTTGTATAATGGCTTGGGGAAGATAAAAATAATACTGGAAAAGATCCCGTTTGTCTTTTTAGTTTTCCATAATCTAATACAAATGAGATAATTTCCTTCCTAAGGAATTTGTGCAAGGGGCTTGGGAGAAAACAAAAAGAAATGAAGCCACAAATGAGCTACCTGTAGTAACTAGTAATATATTAGCTTTTGCAAAAATCTTTGAAGTGACCTATGGAACCCCTCACAATATTTAAATTCTAGGGCTACAAAAGAAGCAATATAGCTAATCTCATATCTGTAGCACTCCTTCAGCAAACTATGAGAACATTCTGCTGCTATATTTTAATTACTAATATTCAGAGATTTCTGTCTCCACTATAGAAGGCAATAGTTGAATTATCATGACTAACAGCCATGGATATTTTATCCTTCATTAAATATTTCTTCTTCCTTCTTAACAATTAGTTGTTAATTTTAATTTTACAAGGATGAACTAAAAATATACATTCACAAAGGCGTGTGACTTCTAGTCCTTTACAGCAGCAACAAAACAATGTATTTTACATAAAAGTTGCCTTAGCCAAAATTTAAATAAAAATGTTCGTTTAAGATTCTCAACTAGATATGGTACTGAAGATACCATATGGTCTTCAGTCTCATATGAATGAATGTACTTGGTCACATTCTATTTTTTTCATTCTGAAGAGGAATTTTTGCCTATTCCACTTTGTAATAAATGAGGAATTAGGTCTGATCAATCTGAAGTGAACATCTCTATATAGCCTATTTTGCAAAATATAATTGATGGGAATATGAAGAACCATTTTCTGATAATAAAAATTACAATGCTATGTATGGGAGGCAGCAGATTCAGATCATAAAAAAAGCAGGCAAGGGGTTAAAAGTTCCCTTTATATTTCACAGTTTATTCTTGTATGGAAAATATTATTAAAACTTCAGTGAGATGCAGAGTTTTTGTTTCAGTTAATGGCTGTTAAGGCCCCTTTTGGAGATTGATAGTCTATTTTGTTTGACTAGAAATCTTTATAGCACAAACTGCAGTTCTTTAAGTAAATGTGTTTTGTTTAATTGATCAGAGGGCATGTAGCAACCCCTAGTGACAAAATTACAAAATAACAGGGGCTATGTCCCTATGTCTGCCTAGCTTTCCTGATAAATTTATAAGATAAGCTATACTGCTTTCTATTCCATAACATATTATTATTGTTTTTTATATATATGTAGTCCAACCTTGTCTAATTGGTGCTTGGTAAGAAACTTCCAGGAAATACTAGGGCTAAACTAGACTAGGAAGCAGAAAAACATCCTGGAAAAAGTCAGTGCCAAATTATTTCCATATTGTTGCCAGATAAAGTACATGGGTATGTCCACAAAGTAACCAGTGGTCAGCTTGAACGAGGAATCCATAAACTGGCATTAAGAGTTTTTTTCAATGCTGCTTTCTAGTGGCTAAGTTTGTATAACAGCACTGGTGATTAATAAAATATGTTGATATAAAAGTTAAAGATCGATGGTTGTTGCCAGAATAGCTGAAAATATTGTAGGTGTCTAACAACCGAATACTAACATAGAAAGATATTTTTAATTACAATACTCAAAGACAATGATTTTCTTTTAGAGGTCACAAGGTTCTTGACCAGTAATTAAATTGGAATATTGGATGAAAATATCTTATGCACAGTATGGACTTAATTTACCCTTGCCAATCTAGTGCCCCCCAGATGTGTTAATTTCAGCTTCATTAATTCCTTGACCTTTCCAAGATCAAAGCAGCAAGCAAAAGATTAGTTGGAATAATGTCCAAGACAAAGCCTAGAAAATATTGTAGGAGACTAACAATTGCACTAACAATTAAGACTAACACAGCAAGATATTTTTATTCATTTTTATTCACCAAGAGCTGTGACGGTGCAGTGGTTAGAACGCAGTACTGGAGGTTACTTCTGCTGACTGCCGGCTGCCAACAGTTTGGCAGTTCGATTCTCACCTGCTCAAGGTTGACTCAGCCTTCCATCCTTCCGAGGTTGGTAAAATGACCCAGATCGGTGGAGGCAACATGCTAACTCTGTGAATTGCTTAGAGAGGGCTGTAAAGCACTGTGAAGCGGTATATAAGTCTAAGTACTATTGGTAGAAGGTGCAGCAGGTGGTCAAAGATCCAAAGTCAGAGTTAAAGGTTTCAAGAATTAGTATCTAACGGCATGCATTTTGGCTTGGAATTATTGCTTTACTTAAGTAGAACCAATGTGGGTGTTGCTCATTATGGAAGGATGCTGCTCCATTCTTGCAAGGAAATTTGCAGAATATTTTTGCTCTTCTTTGCTTGGTGAGCTCTTGCACTGGGTGGAAATAGCAGCTCAGACTCAACTTCAGAGACCAATGGCAGGAGTTCCTGTTGATTACCAGACAGTCCCACCTCAAATGCCTGTAGGTCCTAAGGCAGTGGCCCATCCATAGTGAACAGGCTACTAGCCTGAGCTCACTATGATAGTCCATATGGTCATCAATTGGAAAAAGTTGATCTATCTAGCCTGCTGTTTTTTACAAGTACTATACAGGTACTACAGTATTTTGTCTACAGGTAATCCTTGACTTAGAATCATTCATTTAATGACTGTTTGAAGTTACAACAGTACTGACAAAGTGACTTGACTATATTTCACACTTACTACTATGGTAGCATCCCTATGGTCACATGATCAAAATTCAGGTGCTTGGCAATTGGCATATATTTATGACAGTTGCAGTGTCCTAGGGTCATATGATCACCTTCTGCAACTTTCTGACAAGCAACGTCAGTGGGGAAACCAGATTCACTTAACAACCATGTTACTAAGCTAACAACTGCAGGCATTCACTTTAACAACTGTGGCATAAAATGTGTTGTGGTCCACCAGCAGCCTGCGGAGCTGGTAGCAGAGTCAGACAGTGAGGAGGCTGGGGAGGACCATGGGCCAGTCCTGGAGTCTGGAGAAGGCTCGGACAAGGGCTCTAAGTCGGAGGCAGAAATGCGGCCAGGGCCATCTGGGAGTTATGCATGGACTCCAGAGCCTCCAGAGTCAGACATCAGAGAGGCAGAGGAACAGAAGGAGCCTGTTCCTAGTGCATTCATATGCAGAGCTGCCAGAAGGCAAGAACAGGTAAAACAAAAGGGATGGCTCAGGAGTAAGGCCTGGAGATGATTGGCCCCTCCCATAAGGCTTAAAAGAGGAGCAAAGGCACATGGCCCTTTGCAGGAAAGCAACTTTGTTAATTCTGTTCCCAGTCGGCATCTCTGTTTGATTCTGGACTCCGTGTGGCTTTGCCAAGTAGGTCTTTCGCAGTGTGCCAACAGAAATATGTCTCTTCTTCTCTACTTTTCTCTTTCTAAAATTAATTTTAAAAGATCTTGTTCTCAGCATTTACCTAGTTAGTCCCCAAAGACAACTCTGAAATCTAAAAAAAAATAATCTTATTAAAGGAGCTGGCCCAATTTGCTATCTTTAGTGACCAAGAAAATAAAATTCCTCCTTACATGAGCAAAAACCTATTGGACTGGTAATTTAATCTTATTTAAGTAGTTATAGCAAACCACCATTCCTATACTGGGAATATAGACTAATTTGAATGTTGCATACAGCTCTCTATTACCTTACAGCATCACTCTACAACTGGTGTGACCTTTCCTAGACTGGAAATCTTTTATTGTCACAGTCATCTTGCTTATGGACTACTGCAATGGGCTTTTCATAGGGCTGACCTTGAAGATCACTTGAAAGTTCTAGGTATCTAGAATGCAGCAGCACAAGAAGTTGTGTGGACACTTTGGTATGGCCATATAACACTTCTGCAAGTTGCACTGGATATCTGGTGCAATTCAAGGTGCTAGTTAACACTTATAATGCTCCTTATGATATAGGGCCACCTCACTCACATCGTTTTTGCCTTTCCCATAAAATCGAGGCTGTACACTTCATATCCCATCCATTAAGCATTGCATTTGATAGGACCCATGAAGCGTGCCTTCTCTGTTGCAGCACCTGCCCTCTGCATCCCCCATATGTTCAAACTGCCCTGACTGGACCATTTTTTAAATGACCTGTGCAAGTCTTTAAATAAGCCTTGTAAACTTGGCTTTTTTCTCAAGCTCGGGATAGGTTAGGCTTTTTTTATGGTGCATGTTTGTTCTTCATGTTGTGTTCATATGGTTTTAGTTTTGGCTGCAGAAATGGTTTTGCTTATACAGTTTCCAGAGTTGTTGCTGAGTTAAGCAGCCTTACAAATCTACATTGTAAAGAAATAAACAAATCTGTCTTTAGGCTTTTCAAGGAAGTGCTGCAATGCAGCAGTTGTGGCATTAGTGTCACATGAACAGCTTACTGAATGTGTGGCTCAGGCTTCACCGCCTCTCTTCCTGCTTGCTCAGTTGGGGGCCTTTCCCAGCACTAATGCCTGTGACTTACTTGTAGGGAATAATTAGGCAAAATTGTTGGCAGCAATAAGCAAGCATCACAGTTGCTGGGGCAACAGCTCTAGAGGAAAGGAACAGCCTGGGGGTGATCTTAGGTGGAACTAATGTGCGTGGGCTGCTGCTGCTATCTTTCCTAGGTTTGTTCAGCTAGCATACCCAGGATGTCCAGCAAGAAACGAAAGGTGTTGAGAGGACCTTGTTGAGGGGACATCAGGTTGAAAAAGTGTGGTCTAATGTTTTAAAATAACACTTCAGAACCAGAGAATTGTATACACTTATCTATAAAATTCTTATTCATTAAAGAGCCTCAAAGATACTTACAGTTCTCATGATATTTTGAAAGTTTTTAAATGTGTATTAATGTACAAATTAGGCATAGCTGCAAGAAAGATGCTCAATAGTGAAAATTTGTTTCTCTTATAACTAGGTCAGAAATACCTGAGCAGGAACAAAAAGTGAGAATCTTGCCTATATGATTTAGGATAGCAAAATATCAGTGTTTTCTTTTTAAAATATATGTATGTCTATTTTTTTTTAAAAAAACTATATATTTTCTATTTCAGGTAATACGAGTCCAAGTTCTCTCCCAGGGGGAAAAAATAAACAGTCAATCTGTGTGGTCGCATGAAAAACTACTGGAAAATTAGAATTCAAAATGCATCTACTGGAATATACAATGTGCATTCTTTCAAACTTTCAGTCTGACATCGTCACAATGCTGCATGTAACCACTGCAGTTTCCAAGACAGAGCTGGTATTGCCAGTTAAAGCACACCTACTGAGTAAAAGTATGTTCTGGAAGATTCTTGCATAATGGTAGCAATGTTAATTTTTTAAGAAAGCATGACAACTGCATTTTGGATTTAACTCTATTACAATGTAGCTGTTGAAGGGTGGCCTTATAAATGTCTAAATAAATAACATGTCAAGGTGCTTTCCTTCTTTTAGTGATGTTGTTTTAGTTTGTCAGGCTTCAGATTTAAAAGAATGTGATTGCAACATTAGTAACTGCACTGTATTTTATTAACTTTCTGGGATAGAAAATTAAAAATGAAACTAGTTTGAATAAAATATTTTTAAATGTATAACATTTCTATTTATATTTTCTTAAAATTTTATTAAAACGTCTGTCCTGTTTTTCAATAATATTAATGTATGTCAGCCTTCTCAAGAGTACCATGCTCAAAGTAGCAGAGTAGCAGATGAACCTACATTCACAGGTTTGAGGGTTATTAATGAGGGAGAAATGCAACAATGAAATTACTGTACAAATTCCTTTCGTTCTATGTAGAACTTGACTATTAAGCCAACAGGATATAAGAACATAGGATGTAAGAATGGCTATTTAAATGAAGATCAGTACAAGAGATGCCTGCTGAGATGTACAAGATAGATAAAATTTGACATGGCCTCCATAAATACAACTGACTATAATAAGCTTCAAGTAGTAAACAATTTGTATTGGCTATTATAAATTATATTTAATCCTTCTCATCCCTCATTCTTTTTAAAATGTATTTATTACATAGCTAAGCTTTCCATTTAAATATTCATAAAGATTCCTACTAATTTATGCCCAAAATATCCAGCATTATATGTACATTGCAACTTTGTACTTTCATACTTTATGAATAGCATGATATATTCGACAGGCAGACCAGGGGCTTGTACAACTATATATATGTATAATACATATATAAATGGCCCTTAGGAACCAATAGCAATAAACATTACATTGCATTTTCTGCCATATCTCAGTGGTGAATTTTCCTTGAGTGCATCTTCTAACACCTATGCTAATCAAACAAGATGGATGGTTAGATGATGGATGGATGGATGGATGGACACAGAGACAGTCATTTATTGCTTTCTGCAGTATTTTGATTTCAACTCATCTTTCCTACTCATATGAAGACTTTCTACAACATATTGTGGATATGGGGAGGCATCATAGTTGTTACAGAAGCTACTGTACATGCAAAATATTCCAGTTCCTAAAGGTGCTTTTAAAATAATGACCTGGATAATTGAAAATTTGAAAAAATGTAACCTAATTGAATTAGTCTTTTAATAATGCTTTTAATTTTTGTATCTGTTTTTATTTGGCTGTAAACCGCCCTGAGTCCTTTGGGAGAAGGGCGGTATATAAATCAAAATAATAAATAAATAAATAAATAAAATCTTCATAGACATTCTACTTCCTAATATAACTTGACTAGAAAGACTCAGGTTATCCTTTTAAGAAGCTCTTAATTAGAGAACTGTTATTGACAATTGTGGGCTGAGTAGACAAATACTCTGAATAGATATAGTCCCACATATATGAATTTATTATCTACTGTCTCCGAGATGTCTCAAGGCATTTATTAATAATATACTTTTAACAGAAATTGTTATAGCAATATACCCTTATCCCCTTTGTATGGAACCTTTCATATAGAAATTCATATAGAAACCCACCTAGTTTTTATATATGCTTTTTTGCAGTGTGACATGGGGATCAGATAAATGGCACCTTATTCCAGTTCTTTCAGGTTGGGAGCCATACTTTATTAAAACATTTTTCACTTGTATTTTGATTCATTGCTACTATGCAAATTTTTGTACTTAAGGAAAGTTCCCTCATTTTTTCCATGCATATCTTACACACTTTATGGTTGCCATAATGCTTTATTATTTTGTTTGGGGGGGGGGCTTTTCATGTTCTCGATTGTCTTTGAAACCTAATATTTTTTCTGAAACCTTATGTTTTAGTTTCCCACGCCTTACCATCTTACTACATAATGTATCTGATCTTACCAGTAGTTTCATGCCGCTATCCCAATCATGCTTCTTTCAGGGTTGAGTGACAGCTGAGACATTGAGCAATGTAGGTTGCTTTTTCTGGACATTAGGCATTACTAATAATAGCAATAGCATTTAAACTTATATATTCCATAGCACTTTACAGCACTCTGAGCAGTTTATGAATGTCATCATATTCCCCCAACAATCTGGGTCCTCATTTTATAGACCTAGGAAGGATGGTAGGCTGAGCCAACCTTGGGCTGGTCAGGATCAAACTCCCGGCTGTGGGCAGAGCTAGCCTGCAATACTGCATTCTAACTGTTGCATCACCATGGCTCCTAGTAGTTGTTGTTTGATAAGGACCTCCAAAAAAGGTAGGGTTTTGTTCTTTGCCCATTGTGCATTTTAATGCTGGCTTTTGTTGACTTCAGTGTTGCAGGACTCTTCTAGATTTTCTAAATTATGAGTTAAAGTTAAATGTACCTTGGAGGGCTGAAATGTCTAGCTGAATATTTTAAATGTAAAGTCTAAATCCATTTATTAAGTTACTAGACAACCAATGCCCAGCTGGGTCATTTTTGACAGATATTTCCTTAAACAGTGAAACAGAATGACTACTGGTGAACAAAAAATCAGGGCAAGCAGGAGCAACAGGCTTCTAACTTCCAACAGGTTTCCCCATTGATTTCCTTGTGGAAGGTGGCAGAGAGCACCATTATTCTGGATCTTTCCTTGCGATTCTGGAGACCTGCAGCCCCTTCATCTTCTGTTTCTTCTCCTTTCTTGACATTTGGTGTCATCTCTTGACCATGACATTGCCCCTTTCTTTCCGCATGGCATTATACTGGTATTTTATTTTTACCACAAAAAAATAAAATTGTACATTGCCATTCTCATTTCAGAAAAGTTTAATCCTGGTTGGTGTTTCCAATGAATTCTAGGAAGTCGTCAGAGAGGATCACATGACCTCATGAGGGCTAAGGCAAGACAGTCTACCTGATTTCCAGTGGCTGAAGGAGGGGCTTTCAGAGTAGAAAACAGTTGAAAAGTGAAACAGGATGGAAAGGATTAAGGTATAGTGGCTAATGCATTTGACTGACACCAGAGAGATCCAGTTTCTATTCTATCTGCGGCCATAGCACTAACTTGGTGACCAAACTATCTCACAGGGTTGCTGTGAAGAAATACAGGCCGATGGAGCACTATGTATGTACCTTGAGGGCCTAACAAAGATGGGATATAGATACAGGTGCATGTTTGTATGTCAGAGAAGAGACATGTAAAACAATAAAAATATCCAGGCCTTTCTTCGTGTACCTTAAAGTTGTTCGTTTAAGAGTCACATTATGAGTCAATACCTTGGTTCTAGGTGAGGGAAGGAGCAAAGGATTGCGAGAGTAGCAGGAAAACTGTCACAGAATGTTCAAAATGACCATCATGTGACCACAACAGCAGCCCAACAACAGCAGCAGCTTGAAGTAGCTATAACTTTCCCAAATTTCATTTCCTCAGGAGTCATGAGTCACAGATTTTGGATGCATTCTGTATTCAAAATACAGAATTCAAAAATTGATTCAAAAATTGTTGCCCTGTGATGCATTGTCTTGCCTACTTAATTGTAATGAAGAGAATTTTAGTAGCATACAGAAGATGTAACAGCTGGCCAATTTGTTCTTCAGGCATTGTGAGAGCTATTGTGCTGTTACCTCAGAACATCAGATGACTAGGACTAGGATTGAATAGCATTCAAATCTTTACTCAGATGCCTAGCTCACTTGGTGGCTTTGAGCCAACCTCTATCTTTCATTTGGATCTACGACTCAAGAGTTGTTATGGCGACAGAAACGCACAAGGAAATTCACATATTGCCTTAAGCTCCCTGGAAGGAAGGAAGGATTTAAATATGACAAATAAACTATATAGTGTTGTAAGCTATATGAAAACTATCTGACTAACCGAGATTAACTAAACTGTTTTCTTAACGGAGCAAGGCTTATTTCCTCCTTTCACAGTATTATAAAACTTGGATCCCCAGTCTCCTTTGCTGGTGATGTTTGCGTAATCTGTTGCTCTCATCTATTTCAAGATAGGCTAAACCACAAATTATTTGAAAACGTCGTAGTTACTATCCTATAGAACAATAGTGACACACAGTGGTTAAAGAAAAACCAGCATTTTTCCTTCCCATAAGGAAAAGCAATACAACAAATGCATCAAACTTATCGTATTTCAGTGAGATCAATCTTCAAGCTACTGGCAATATAAAATTTTAAATTACAAAAAAAACATTCTCCAAGTATAGGTATATTACAATTGTAATACAAAATAAAAACTATTTTCCCAGTAAGTTTCATTTAACCTGGAAATCAACTTTTGCTAAAACGATTTCTTCCAATTATAGGGATCATGACTTCTAGAATTTTCAGCAGCACTGTCAATATAATGCTAACTGCGAATTGTGGAAAAACTGATTAAACAACTTTCCACGTTTGTCCTAATGGAAATCACACCTATTCTGCATATCCATGATACTTTTTTTTAAGTGTCCAATGCATACAATTAATGTAAAACGCAACTAGGATCTTAGGTTAGCAATATTTCCTATTCTACACAAAATCTCAGTCAGTTCAACAAATTATTCTAACTGTATTAAGAAAAATAGGTTTGTGTTTTGTCAAGGCTCAGATTTATCTTCCAAGTTCTTTCAAATAGCGTCATGTTTATTATTTATCTACCCTAACTTGTACTCTGTCTCATTCAATGCACTCTTGGTAGTTTTCATAAGGATCACAAGAAAGCAACCTCTAAAATAAAAAAAAAATCAAATTGAATTAAAACAATTAAAATTAACATTAATTTTATTGAAGTAAAATATTGTATTTATTATATACGATATATACATTATATTACTATGGTAAATACTAAAAATTACTAAAAGATAATCAGCTAAATAAATGCATGATGATAAAGTACTGTTTTTACCAGGGATTACTGGACAAGCTATTTTTCAGCAACAGAGAATTCCTACCCCTGGATCTAGTCTTTTTCATCTATCAAAGAACAGGAATCCAAATTATCCTTTCTTAGCTGGTTGCACATAAAAGACAGATTCCGCACAAGAAGACCATCCAATAGGTAACCTGAATCCAAGCCATAAAAGAGTTTATAGGTCATAACCAGCCCTTTGAATTGCATTTGGAAGCATAGAGGCAGCCAATGTAGAACCCACAATACAGGTGTAATGTGACGGTTCTCATCCATAACCAGCTTGCTGCATTCTATACCAACTGAAATTTCAAATCTGAGTCACCTTTAAAGGAAGCCCCAAAAGAAATGTGGTGTTGTTGCCAAACCTGAAGATGACTACTGTTGCCAAAATCATCAGATAAACTTGCCTCTATTGCTGGACCATATGATTTAACACCACTTTGTCATGCTTATGCTGAAGGGACACTATTCACAAGTCATCTCTTATATTAATAAATAATGATCTCTTATTGCCTTATTTGATAAAGTGACTAAATTAGTGCATCCGAAAAATGCTATGGGCATAGTGTACTTGACTTCAGTAAGACATTTGACATGGCATATGTCTTGGTAAAATAAACCAATGTGGGATAGACAATATAATCACCAAATGGTTCACAATTGTCTGACCAACTGCACTCAACTTGTAGTCCTGAATGGAACTACATCTACATGGAGAGAAGCACACAGGGAGGAGGGTTGGACTAAATCATGGAGCTAAATCATATGATGAACAGTTGAGGGAGCTAGGTATGTCGAGCCTATTGATGAGAAGGATTAGAGGGGACATGATAACTGTCTTCCAGCACTTGAAGGGATGTCTTCAAGAGAATAGGAAATTGACTTATTCTCCAAAGCACCAGAGGGCAGGAAAGAAGTAATGGGTAGAAGCTTGTTAAAGAGAGCTCCAACCTAGAAGTAAGGAGATTATTTTCTGACAGTGGGAACAATTAATGGAATAGCTTGCCTCCAGACTTGTGAGTACTCCATCACTGGAGGTTTTCAATATTAGACTGGACAACAATTTGACTGAGATGGTATAAGGTCTCCTGCCTTGAGCAGAGGGTTGGACTAGAAGACCAAGTTCCCTTTCAGCCCTATGATTCTATGTTCTATATCAGTTTAAACCATGGTTAGAGCAGCTCCTTTTAGGAACAGAATATCTCCATTTTAGGACTGGCAATCATATACTAAATTTTTTACCTCAGCCTATTGCCTTAGTGTCTAGGAATTTCTTGGTTACTTAAGTAAACTAGTATTGTTATTTATTCGACATGAATTATCATCTTTCAGGTTCTGTATCTGTTATCCTTGCAAATAATTTACCTCTTTTTTATGGTGGAGTTTGAGAAATACAATTTAAACAATTATTGGCTAGAAGAATGGTATATAAATTAAGAAGATTCCATTGCCTGGACTTCAGATTGTACAACTTGTGAAGGAACAAATATGTCACCACCATTTCATTGAGAATTGCAGTTGTAGGCCATCTTGGTGATATAATGATTAAGGCTCAGGACTAGAACTTCGGAGATTCAAGTTTAAGTTTATCAATCACCTGAGAAGTTCACTGGGTAATGAAGCGCAACACTCCTGAACCAAATCAAGAAAGCATGAAGTACAGATTTCAGTAAACTATCTTTAATGCTAATCTCTGATAAATATAGAATCTTGGAAGCTGTAAGAAGAACTTCCAAGCCTCATTGATAGGCTGTTCATTTAGGTGAATTGTCTGAATGATCTCAAATGCTTCTTTCCACTTATATTGCCACATGGACTGAGTTGCTATTTATTAAATAAGCTGCCAACAGATTTGCCTTATATTACTTCAGTGTTTACTCCCACCTCTGTGCATTTCTAAACTTCTCCACAGTCTTACTCTCCAAGATCAATCTACTTTATAGGTTTGTTCTTAATGGAAAATATTGCAGGAGTCCTTCAGCTTCTAAAGGACAGGTGGGTAATTACATTTTAGTTTTAACAAATAAAAGAAATGAAGCAGGAACTGAAGGAAGAAATATCAGAGATGAGCTCACCATGTCTGATTATGGTTTCTGGATGCAATGTCAGATTCTAGTAATGGGAGCTTCAATGACATTTGCTTAATTGCTTGTAAATAGATGAGATTTTAAGCAAATAATATAGCGTTTTAAATGTTTCACAGTTCAATAATTTTAAACATCAGCCTCAATTAAGCTGTAATAGCAAAATGTAAGAATATAAGTTCAAGCTACAGTAAGTAATTAACATTACATTTAAACTGATTGCCTTCAACAATGAAAAGTATTTTTGCAAGTAATGAAAATGTTCTTTAACAGACTATGTGAATATTTTGACCTATAACTACTTGCAAAAAAAAATGAAAAAGAGGATTTCAGAAAAAAAACCCACAATTTCTGAAGGCCTCGGGTAAACTTCACGTTGTCTCTTCTGATGCTTGATAAGCATTATATTATAGCAATCTACAAATCTAAATTGCTAATATTTCAAAGGAAAAGCAAATGTTATATAAACGTAAGATTTATTTATTTTGTTCCATCTTTAAGTAAAAGTCAGGAGGATTCTTTTGAGGAGAGGAAACTTATAAGTGTTAGGAAACTATATTCTTAACACTTTGTAATATGTCATGAACATTTTTTGTGCTGGTCCATGACCATAATGAAGATTAGATATTGAATGAATGCCATGTACATACTTGAAGCTTAACAATAAAAAACTATTAATAATGCTTATGCATTATGGAAACCTGTACTTCATGTTAAATTTGGCCAATTTGGCCAGTTACAAATCAGAAAGTTTATTTAGCTGAAGTTGGACTGATTTCAGTGGGTCTACTCTAGACACAACTTTTTGGATCTGAGCTAATGGGCATGTACATGCTTCAAAGTAGCCTGGTAAAACCCTACCAGATGCATTTACATTGCATATTAAACATTATTCCTATTTATTTTTGTACGGTTTTTTTTTGTGTGGCTAAACAGCACTTGGGCAACCTTGGCTAATCCAGAAACATTTAAACAGAAAGCAACCTGACTAACGAATGGGAAACTATCAGAAAGCCTAACATCTATAAACTAGAGTCTGACAAGTTAAAAGCCTTCCTGAAAGAAGACATTGAAAAATCAATTCCAGGCTGACGCCTATGAGAGTTCTCACCCCATGAAAAATAGACCAAAACTGGCAATTGCAAAAACAAGGGACACATGGAAAAAAAGAACAACCAACTGAACACGGGGGATTAAGCAATGAAATATTGGGGTGGAGGAGGCAGTTCTATTTGAACATTGTTTCTATATATAAGGCTTATTTTTTAAATAACAATTGCTAAAATTCTTTTGGATATTGGTTTCCTAATTTTTATTTTGCTCACATTCTTGGATTTCATGTAAACTTCCTTGAATATAGCAGTTCCAGTGCTCTCTCTTTGGGAATACTCGTATCTACCCAAGTCACTAGAAGCAGAGCTCAACTCCAGAGGGTTTTTATTTACCTTTATGCTACATAAATGCATCCGCTGGGGTAGTTTATGGTTTGGGTTGCTAATTCAGAACACGAAGCAGGGGAGACACTAACTGTCTCTTGGCTTTTTTCCAAAGGTAACAAGCATGCTCTGCTGCACTTGCGCTCCGTTTGTTCTGCTAACCGGCCCCCCCCCCTCACCTCTGTCCTAAAACTTGCCACGACGGCACCAACAGCCGTTCCCGATCTCACGAAGTAAATCCAAACGAGGGGCGGGGGGGGTGCGCGAGAGGACTCCCGCCGGCCAGGATTACACCGAAAGCAGCGTTGCCCTGAAGGGCTCCTGCTGTCATAGTCACGCGGAGGCTGCCCGAGGCCACGTGCCGGATCAGCAACAAACGCCCACGTGGTCCCACAGCTGCGCAGAGCACTTGGCACTGCGCTTGCGCGAAGGCTGACTGGAAGGCGAAAGCATTGGAAGCCTTTTTTTTTTAACAATTTGAGCGAAGAAAAACGCGATACGGAATAATTTGCCTGTTGCCTTTTAATGTGGAAACAGCATAATTCCCGTTAGGACTCAAGAGATAGCGCTGATGCTTTACTTACGCGTAGAGAACTACGTTTGAACGCAGGAGCATCATGGTGGCATTTCCATTATCTTAACCATTTCATTATGCTAACCATTTTCAAGTGATTAATGGGAACAAACCACCCGGCTATAATATTTATGAACGCCATAGGGAACGTCGAAAGCAAACAGTTCCAAATGCGTAAGCCATAAAAGCACACGGCCTAGGCTGAATGTCCTTTTTCTGATTTTATAGCGGCTTCCATGAGTGGGGTTTAGTTGTGGTGACGAAATATATAACCAATCATTTCGGTTTAGGAACCAAATGGGTGGGACAATATGCAGTTTAACTTGAAGGACTGTATTTTTAGCGAATTAGAGAAAAGCCAGGAGAAAAAAAGAAGAAAGGTTCAAGTTTAAAGCGGTATACGTAGTTGGCTTCGCCAATAAGGCACCGGATGGTATACACACCGTCCAATTATCACCACAAGCTTAGAGGGCGGAGTTAAAGTTGATAGACATAAACTTTTATCCATTGTATCGTGAGATAGTTAGGCAGTTAGCCAATGGAAAAGAAGGAGAGGCGGGAGAAAGGGAAAGGTCGTATTAAAGACAGCCAGAAAACGAAACCAATGGACTCGAGCGTTATTGCAGGGCTACCAATAGGCGGCTCGGGAGGCGGGTCTTTATGTGTTTGGGTTCGTGCTTCTCCAGGGAGTGAGACGGCGGCGACGAGGAAAGTTTATTTTTTGGAGGCGGTGTTTCCCTCCTCCCCCTGCCATTTGTTTGGATCTTAAGATAAGCGGGTAAAGCGGCTGCTGCAGAAGCGCCGAGGAGAAGGCGGTGGGCTTCGCGGCTGCACCGCGGCGAACGGAGAGGCGACGATCGTGACTTCTTGTGGGTGAGTGGCGACGCAGGCCTCGGGGATACGGGTCCGTGCTCGGTTTCAGTAGCCCGGACGTCTTGAGGTAACGCCGTGGAGCCTTTCCACGGCATCCTCGCCATTCCGCTGGGAACGGTCACAAATCTTGTAGGGAAACCCAACGGTTGCCTCGCTTTCATCTCCCTTCCCTTCTACTCAGTCACCAGTTTTTGCTAGGGTCTCTTCCCCCCCCCATAAGAGGAGAGGGGTGGATCTGCCTTATTTAGCGTTTGTAAGCGCAAAAGCTTCCCTGAATCGGAGCTATTTGGCTACTGCGGGGGGGGGCGGCTAGAGGCGTTTCCGCAGCTGCGCCTGCGCACTGACGGCTTATCCGAGGGTATTCGTAGTAGGTCGTCGAGTACTTAAAGGAACAGTTCCCCTCCCCCCCCCCTCCGCTTCAGCAACACCTTTTTTTGCGGGCTGAATTGTCTCGACCCCGGAGGAAAAGTTTCCTCAGAACCCACGAATGGCGATTTCCGTAGCACCTTGAATGACTTCCCCGCTTGGAGGAAAATCGTCGCCAACCTACCGGCTCCTTTTCGGTCTCATCCGCTTCTGGAGCCCAGCTTTGCACGCATTTGCTATAGCTGAAGTTCGGGAGCTGCTTCCCAAACCAGCCGGACTACCCTGAACGTTGGTGTAAAGTCTTATTTATAGCAGCGTTGGTTGTAGCAGTTCCCGGTCCTTTAAATACAGCGTGAAAAACGATCCTAAAAGATATAAATAAATGTCATCGCCTGGCTGGCTTTCTGTTTTCTTCTTCCCCTCTTCCATCAACGGGACTCTCGCTGCCTCTAGTGTCGCTAGTTTAGAGCATTACCTTGTAAATATTTATTTGGTCCAGCTGAGAAATATTGGAACTGAAGGCAGCATGTTTCTCTCAGTTGTACTAACAAAACACGGAAGAGCTCAAATGAAAGTCAAAAAATTAAATATAACGCTATAGAGTCACGCTGGATCAACATAGGTAGATGATGGGATGGTTAAAAAAGAGGTGTAAGAAACATATGATGAGTTCCTTCTGATGGTGTTAAACGTTTGCTGAAGCAAGATTACTACCTGCCATGCAAGAAAAGTGCAGCTTTAGGTGCTCCTTTCCCTTTATGATCCATAATATGGTGCTGCATCTTATCAATGTAATAATCAAGTAGTATGAAGGTGTAATTAGGAAATTAGTGGCTGCATTGGCTAGGGTTTAAAAAATTAAGGGGAAGATTCACCTCTGTAGTTGAAGAGTCAGGTTGCATTTGGAAGAACATTTAATATTAGCACAGTTCCCTGCAAACCAGAATGCAAAACTAGTATTTCCTATGCTAGTAAGGATCAAAACTGATGTCAACTTTAAGGGATAATAACATCCCTTAATTATTGCTAAATATGGAGTGAAGGATTATAGAAATAATACACATTCACTAAATTGGATCCTGCTCTCCTGTGTTGCTTAGATAAGAATTTGTTCTGTGCTTACATTCATGTTATATGTTATAGTTATAATTGTCTTTTAGTCCTATAACAAATAATTTGAACCACTATGGCAGAGAATACCTTTTAAACTATTTCTGGAATGCAAAAAATTGTTTCTTAAAAGATGGAAAGGTTTGGTTAAAATAAGCAACTTGCTTATGAATCCAAGTAGAAATTAGGAAAGGTGCCTAAATCTCAAAATACAAATACTCTCTGTTGAAACTGTAGTTATTTCTCTTTTTTTGTTCAAAAAGTTTTTATTGGTCAAAAAAGGTTTATACAAATACATATCAGGTATGGTAAATTTTCATTTTTCTTATACAAGATAAGAATTTTACTCAAATTTTTTAACACATACAACAGCCATATGGCAAGCAGGTGACACGAAGTAGCTAAGTTTACAAATCTTACATACGCAATAAAGAAGGGTCAAGAATAAACAGAATATCGTACAAAAGAGAATAAGGAAAACCAACACAATACCAAATATCTTTATCACTTCCTAGTTTTGGATCTCAGAACTCTGGGTTCAGCCTGACCCAACTCCAGGGCCGCAACAGCGGCAGCCGCCTCCGCCCCATGGTCTATAACCTCCCCTTCTTCAATTCCTGGGTCATCTGATTCCACGTGGGCTTTATTCCTCCACGAGGCCGTAGCCTCCGCAATTGTACTAATTTTTTCGTAATGCCCTCCCGGAAAATCATCAATCCTCTGGCATCAGCCATCTGAAGCCTACTCCTTCTGGTACAATTTGCTTGACAAAAGTAATATTTCTTTCTCATTTCACGCACCTGTCTGGGAATCTGCCTCAGAATGGCTATCTCCCTGCCCCTGTAAGTCAGTGCCCCACTCCTATGTTTTCTAAGAATTTCATCTCTCGCCTCTTCTCACAAATTTGACATGAACCTCTCTGGGAACTGCATGCGTGCGTGCATATTGTGAATTAACTCTATAAACTCGATCCACATCCCAATTCATGAAATCAACACCTCTCCCAAGAAATTCTCCCAACAATTTAGTCACAACATCTCTCAAATCTTCTTGGTCCACTTCTTCCAAATTTTGAAACCTAAGGAAATAAGACATTTTATCCATCTGTAGTCCAAGCACAGCATTGCCTGTCATCTCCTCTCTTTTCTGCACTGCCCGCATCTCACCCTCCAGACCTTCCACTTTCTGCTTGTTTTCTGCTGAGACTTGTTGAGTATCCTTTAAATCCTTTTGGATAGTCACAATTTCTGCTCTTATTTCCATTTGGCCTCTTTGCAAATCATCCAGTTTCTTGTCCATATTGGATAACTTTTCCAGAATTCTCTCCATCTCTCCAGCAGTTAGTCTCTGACCTTTTGCCATTTGAAAAAAAAAAAATTCAATCCTCAGGCAAGCACAGTATCCTTGTAATTTCCTCCGGATCCACCAGGGGGCACTCACAGGAGCAACGAGTCCAGAGTACAGTTAGTCAACCAGGAAGCCGAAGGGAAGTGATGTCATCAAAATTCTCATAGTGAAGGCGGAAGCTGGACGCCACCACTGTTCCCCAGAGGGAGGGGGGGCCTCAAACCCTCCCTCCTAAATTTCTCCATCACCTCTTCTCTCCAGAGCTCCACAAAACCGGTAATCTTCTTATTTTAAGTTCTCCTCTCTCCAGAATAACTCGTGCTCCTTCCAGCCGCAGGGGAGAAAAACCCCCCCGCACTCCGGAGCACTCCACTCGCCACCGATATCCCTTCCTTCTCCATTCCTCAATTCTTCTCCGCTCCTGTTCACCACCAGGCTGCTGCAGTTATAAATCCAAAGCCCGGTGTCACGGGCACAGCGGCCCAGGCGACGACCAAAGTAATGGCCGTGGCCCGTGGCCTCCAAACCCCGCCGAGCCTAGGACGCGCCAGCCTCGGGCCCCCCAGTCCTGTATGTCGGCTGGGGGACCCCTGGCGAGCCGTCCGTGCGGCAGGTGTCCTTTTCGGAACACCTGGCCCCTGGGGGCCTCGGCGGCGGCCGGATTCGGGCACTGGAGGCAGGAGAAGCCTCCAGACGACCGTTGCCTCTGGACACCGGAAGTCGTCTCTCTGTAGTTATTTCTCTTTATTCGGATCATCTCTGTTCCCCTTGGTTGGTTCACATTGCCATTACACAGAATCCCCTTACCGAATTGGAATGTCCCACAGTTTTTCCTATATCAACTTGTTCTGTGTAACACTGCCTATCCAAATCCATTTTTCTTATTCTTTGTGTGTCTGGTTATGTCATGCTGCTTCCTCCTCCTGCATACTTTCCAGCTGTCCCTAGTTGCCCTGATACCATCCCAATTTACCCTTCTTCCCAAGCAGCAACAATAGAGTTTTTCTTTTTGTTGGAGGAAAGTGAGATTTTCACCAAGAATTGCTGATCTCCACAGATACCCGTCATTTTACTTTTTCAGCATCTATATGGCTTTCCTGGATTTTGAGGCATTCTGTGGGATGACATTTCCTGGATTTTGAGGCATTCTGTGGGATGACAGGTTTATGCAAAAATCTCTCCAGTTTGAATTATTCCTAAATTATCTGATGATTAAAAAATAAAATGCTCATAAATACCACAATGGATTTCATGTACAAGGGGAACATTAATTATCTTACACCTTGTCTTACAATGTGTAAATTATAAAACATTTAGAGTAGCCTTCTCCGACTTAGAAAAGCTTATTAGTCTCTAGTATAATGTATACAGATATTTATTTTATTTTGAATGTAAAGCAAAGAGAAAAATGTGCTAATATTGAATTTATAGTTAAACTTAAAAGCTTTTTTGATTCTTAAACTGATTATGTAAAATCTATAGATAATTGAAGCTGCCGTTGATGAGACCATCAGGATTTTAATGCAGGTAAACAATTTAGTTTAGATGATTTATTCAAGTTTGTTTTACAGGAATATACCAAATTATGAAGTTAATAATTTATTTTGAAAAATCTTATTAGTTAAATTCCTGTTACACTAATTAAGATATATATAAGATACATTTCTGTTATCCAATATGATTTTGTCAACCTCTATAAGTACATTAATTTCCTATGCTGTGTTTACATATTCTCAGTTAGTAAAAGCAAATTTTGCAAATTCTTTTGGATAGGTTTTAATTGATAGAAACCATCTATCTAAGGGAAGTTTTTACTGTGGCATTAGTGGGATATAAGGATTTTTCCACAGAATTACTGGCTACGTCTACATATGGTAGCCTCTCGATTTTGCTTAATTTATGCTTGTGTTCCCTTGCTGTGCAAAAGGAATGTGACAGCATTGGTGACAAAATAGTTGTCTTTTGATTGATTTGCCAGGGATCTCTCATTCTCTATCCCTCATTCCCCCCCCCACACACACACAATCAGTGGAAATTGTATTGGATTCAAATTAGATTAAATGAATACGTTTAATGTGAACATTTTACTTGTATTAATAATCCTCTCTTTCATACTAAAAGCCACAATTTGGCAGCAATGTTTAAAGATCCTTAATAGCTGCTTTTGGAGGGCTTTATCTGGCCCTTGGACTGACACCTGTGCAGTAGTAAGCTACTGCAATTATATGATGTGTTTTACATAGATCAGAGATGAAAGTACATAAGATTAAATATCTTGTTTGTTAAATTGCTGTGCCCTCTAGTACAACTATGTTTTAAAAGTACTATTAACTATACAACAGTCTATACAACAGGCCTCGGCAAGGTGGACAGCATAGAAATTAATAATAAAAGGTGTATCTGACTGAAAAAGTGGTCTAAAATGGTTATTCCTGTATTCTGATTTCTGCTGTAATTGCTGAAATGGATCAATTTTTTCTTTTATTTGTGGCTGATAATTACTGATTGATTAGATTTTGATTTCATTTAGTTTAGGTTCTGCCCAACTTCAAACAGACTATGAGTAACTCATAATATTATCAACAATGAAAATGCAACACAAAAAATGTTGGGGTCTTTAGAGCCTTAGAGAAAGGCAATCACATGGATTTCAGTGGAGAATCTTGCTTCAAAGCATAAGTGCTATGACAGATAAAGCAATACTTGAACAAAGGTATTCTGAGCATGCCTTCTTCCACTACTTTTTTTTTTTAAGCGTATGGCATGTGTTAGCCAGGAATCACCGAGATGGCTGGCTGCCTCTGTGAAAGGAATTTTCGGGCGGTGTTATCTCTACCCACGGGACGCCTGAATGCAGATAGGCAATCGGGGGAGGCTCCTTTCTTGCCTCTACATGGTTTGTTCGCTCACGGGAATCAAGCCGCCGGCCTTAGCAGACTTCAGTGGTGTGCAGGCCCAGCATCTTACCATGTGAGATATCATGGCCCCTCTTTCACTACATGTTAACTAGAGACAAACTATGGAAATAGACAATCCCTCACATCACCTGGCCATATGATATGTAGGACTTTATAGACCAGCACTTGCATCAGGAAGCATACTAGTAGCCTGTGCAGCTCACAAAGTGGAGGTGTCTCATGAACATATCCAGACATACATACCCATCAGTGCCTTAGCCACTGTATTGTAGACCAGCTGAGGTCCTGCATGGTTTTCAGGGCTGCCTTGAATAGTTCTGATCTCTGGAATAGGAACTTCAATTTGATCCTTCTTATTAATGGCATTTTGCCAACTGCCATTCATAGTTAATATCATGGCTTGCTACTTGGCACCTTTATATTGTTTTGCTTATTCTTTCTTTTCTACTATGGGATATAACTTAGTTCTCCAACATGTGGAGCCTTCTGCTTTTAATAGCCATTCTATATTTCACCAGACTATTTATTATTGTACAAGATAGTCCTCAACCTATGACCAGATGTTTAAAGATTATTCAAAGTTACCACTGACTTGAAAAATGTTAAATATGACCTGTCTCAAAGTTGTGACTGCTGTACCACTCAAGCAGTCTCACATGATTGCATTTCAGGCACTTGGCAACTGGCTTGAATTCACAATCGGTTGCAGTATTTGGCAGTCATGTGGTTGCTTTTTGCATCAAATTTTGCAATTTTCTGGGGGAAAAATGCCCATTTAATGAACTGGATTTGAGCATACAATCACATGATTCACTTAATTACCATCCTGACTCACTCAATAACTGTTGTAAAAACAGTTGTAAAATTAAGTCCAATCACATGGTGACTTGACTTGTGGCCACTGCCTTATGACCAAATGTCTGGGCTCAATTACAGTTATAAATCAAGGATTATCTGTATGGCAATTCATAAAATAGTAACGTAGTGCATAAATGTCTATGCTTATTTTTACAAATCAGCAATTGTGTTACTGTTACCTTTGAGATAAAATGTAAAGTATAAAATGTATAAAAATAAAAGTAATATTTAATATGTTGCTTTGTTATTTCAAAGGCTTTTTTAGAGTTGAAGTGACATTATTAATGGTGAAGTTTCATTATAATACAACAATTGTTCCCTTCTTATGAACAATAGAAAATGCTGGTTTCTTTTTGTTTTTCTTTCTACAGTAATTTGACTTTTGCACTGAATGTAGCCAGGACAGGTCCTAGTGGGCTTCAA
The DNA here is from genome assembly GCF_028640845.1 of Ahaetulla prasina. Classification (NCBI taxonomy): domain Eukaryota; kingdom Metazoa; phylum Chordata; class Lepidosauria; order Squamata; family Colubridae; genus Ahaetulla; species Ahaetulla prasina. Next base: position 66,577,460 of record NC_080545.1, on the reverse strand, counting down.
TAGCCCTAAGAAACTGTCAAGGTAAATTGGTTAAAATAGAAATATGTAACTGCATAAAATTGTACATATGGAAAATATGAAGACAATATTGATTTTTGTGGTCATTTCAGATTTGATCTTTTCTTTTTCCTGAAGATATTGATTATAATTTAAAAAAATTCTACAGCAAAGTTGTTTGTCAGTATAGAAATACTATTCCTTTAAATTTTGGCTATACTGAGTACATACAAAGGTTTTACTTAAGACAGATCTCCAGATCAGTATTACAATGACACAATCATTCCCCTAGTTATTTTGCTCAACAGCTGAAATGGCATAGTTAAAGTATGGCACAATATTACATACCTGGCATTAGAGGATCAGGTCCTTCTTTTTCTCAAGTAGTTGTTTTGCAACTTAAATATTTCCATATGTTACAGAATTTAGCTTTTTCCAATTCTAGCCAACACAATAAAAGGTAGTGGGGGGAAACCAAAATCTAGTGGGATATGCCTTTTTTAGAGCTGTATGATTCTTTGCTGTTACTCTATCTTATATACCCCATATCTGTTACCATATTATGCAGCTATTCCATATGATAGCAGTAGCATATAGTTTTTATGGGATTCTTGAAAGTTAAATTAGCCATAATGGTGCTTTGGATATAATACTGCTTATAATATAAAGGAAAGGGGAAAAGATGGGATAAGCCTTATTTTGCTATATTCCATTTTCCTCTGCCTTATTAAGGTCATTATAGTTGTTCAATTCACCTTTCTTGGCCAACCTTTTTTTTAGTAAGAATGCAGATTTAAAAAAACAGTGATGATTTATTAAATTTATAGTCTGCCCAACTCCCTGGAACTCTGGGCCATTTACAGTTGAAACATTTAAGAACAAAAATCAATACAAAAACCTCCAAAAATATATTAAAGTATTTATTATGTCTGTTCACTAATCCATAGTGGAAGATCTAGTTGTACTTCAATAGGAACAAAGTAATTGTGAATAAGCTAGATGTTTGTAGAAGGCCTTGAATGAAGGGACAGGATGTTTCTTGAATTTTATAATTGAAAATTCTGTACCTTTCAAGTTTCTTGGGTTTGATAATTTCTTTTTTATCTCTAGAAATAGAGTTCAAAGTCAGTAATCTGTATGACAAACATTTTAATGTGTTTTCCTTCCATTCTTTTTCTTTGGCAGAATTTCATATTTCAGCAGAATTTTGCACATATTCTGTTCCCATGCAAACCGATGAGGGAGAAATTTTGGAAGAAGGCAGTTCCAAGGTCAGTGAATGAGCTTGTGGTAACTTCATTATTACTGTTCTTATATGAATTTGATTTCCAGATTGCAACTTGTTTCCAAATAGTATTCCGTGCACTGGAGAAGACAAAATTTATATAATTGAATCTAACCTAGACTAGCCCAGTTACAGAAAAAGTTAATATCCCATAACATTCTGATTAGATAATTAGTTATATGTGGGCTGGGTTGTATGCTTGTACATAACTGGCAAATGAACCACCTATCCTCTCTTCCAGTCAATTTTCTCATCTTTATGTGCCAGCAGTACATGAGTTAAATAGTCATTTGGCTGACAGGTCTTCAGTCCTCGCAGTACTACAACAGAAATGTTACTAAAAATAATAACGCTGGCATAGTAAAGACTGGTTTAAGGGGATTACATACATTCCTTATTTTTGCCTGTATTATCCCTCTCCTCGTGTAGTGGAGGTTGAAAACTGAAACATAGAGGGGGTATATCTAGAGAAGCTCTATTGTTGAGAAAACTTAATACATTGTTCCTTCTGGTGTTTGTGACTGAGACAGCCAACTTTCTGCAATATATATCTCAGGGAGGGAATTAGTTTAGCTCCAGTACGTCCTGAGCAGGTAACTCAGTCTTAAATTCACTCAGGATTGTTATATCTTTTGTTATCATATATTTGAAAAAGCAAAAGATTACATAGATCATTGGCAAGGAGGACACATGGGTGGAAAAGAAGATGAATAAACTGTTTAATGTTGACTGACAAGGGAAAGAAAGAATCAGATAATTTATAAGGACACAATACACAATTGTTTGACTATTGTGATTTTTTAAAATTTAATTTATTTTAAAAAATAAGATTTTAAAAGTTGGACAATATTTTACTTGAAGGCTATGTAAGGTTGTCAGTGATTCCTCATCACACTGGACCACTATGGGGCTTCATCCAGATATTCTTCAGTATTCTTCATTGTTTGGACAAAGTGATGGAAGAAAAATTTATCCATTTTGCAATTTACAGATGAATTTTGAAATGAAATGGGATAGATCAAACTCTAGAAGAGATGCAGTTCAAAATGCTCTTGCTTACAGGAATAGCTTGAAAATAATGACATTGTATAAGATAAAATTAACATTTGTCATTTGGGGGGAATCTAATGTATAGATAAAGAATAGGGCATATCTGGCTCAAAGAGTTGTGGGGAAAAGATCTTAGAATTATGGTTGATCACAAGCTGCATTGTGATGTTGCTGTTAAAAAGGCAAATTTAGTTTTAGGACACATTAACAGAAATATATTTTCCAAATACGAAAAGCAATTCTTCCACTCTGTTTTCATTGATCATATCCGCTATGAATATTCAGATAGCATAATATGGAAAAAAAAACTGGGTAAACTGGAATAGAAGCAAAGCAAGGACAGTAGGGATGATCAGGGAACTAGAAACTAAGTCTTGGGAAGAAAGACAAAAGAAATTAGGAATGTTCAATTTTAAGAATAATGAGAGGATTGTACTTCTCAAGTATCTGAAATTGTGTTAAAACAGAACATACCTCCAAATACCCACTTACTATCTTTCCAGTAAACTAGAAATTGCTAGGACTAATTACAGGTAGTCCTTGACTTACAACTACAAATGAGCCCAAAATTTCTGTTGCTAAGCAAGATACTTAAGTGAGTTTTGCCCCATTTTACAACCTTTCTTGCCACAATTGTTAAGTGAATCCTGCAGTTGTGTAGTTTGTATCATAGTTGTTAAGTAAATGTGGCTTCCCCATTCACTTTGTGTGTCAGAAAATCACAAAAGGTGATCACATGATCCAGGAACACTGCAACCATCATAAATATAAATCAGTTGCCACGAATCTGAATTTTGATCATGTGGACATGGATTTTGCAATAGTAAAGTTTGAAAAACTGTCATAAACCACTTTTTTCGGTGTCATTGTAACTTTGAACAGTCACAACAAAACAAACTGTTGTATGTCGAGGACTACCTGATATTTAGTTAATAACTTCCATGGACTGACATAAAAAGTTTAAGCTGCTGTGATAAATAACTTAGAATTATTATCAAATTGTTTTGTGTTACTTCTAGAGCAGCTTTGATATCACGGTTTATTGCAGTAAGAAGTTGCCATCTCTAAAACATACCCTGTTTCCTTGAATTTATGTTCTGATTAAACTTTAAATTTCTAGAGAGTTTTATTTGGTACTGTCTGAAATTCATGCATTATGTGATAGTGGTTGTATTAAGCCAAAAAGGATAGACACTGCCAATGTGCAGGAGTGCAAACATAACTCTTAGCTTGAAACATCTTTAAATACTCCTTTTTTTCCCCTGGGATAATGCATAACTACTTTTAAGGTGTTGCAGAAAAATGCCATGTTGAGATTCCAAACTTCATTTTAAAGATTGAATAAAAAGGATTGCACTATTCTTTATGGCATTAAGATTGCCTTGTCTTAAAAGTATAGAATGTTACATTTGTGCACTCAATTTTTTGTGGTCAATTGCTAATTTAAAGTATTTTATATTTCAGAACATTGTCCAATTGGGTTGATACTTGCATTAGTACAACATTGAAGTTAGATATTTTCCCATACAGGTAGTCCTCAGCTTATGACCACACTTGATCCCAAAATTTCGGTTGCTAAGCGAGATAGTTGTAAAGTGAATTTATCCCATTTTTTCAGTACCATTATAAGTTCAAACAGTCACTAAACAAACGGTTGTAAGTTGAAGACTACCTGTAATGATTTTTCTAACTAAAAAGCATTGATCTTCCATCAAGATATTCCTATAGTCTACCAACTGGAGTAAATTGTATGAGGGACAGCGTATTGTTGGAAATCAGATACTAAAGATCAAGTTTATACCTAAGCCACAATAGATAGACTGTTGTAACTGTTCATTTCACAATGGTTCAAAGTTATGAAGACCTCAGAAAAGTGACTTATGAACCATCCTTGAAGTTACAACTGCAGCAACACACATGCACACAATCACAATTTGGATGCTTGACAGTGTCTTTTAGTTCTATGATCACAATTTGTGACCTTTCCAACTGAAAAGCAAAACCAATTGGGGAAGCTGGATTTGCTTAACAACCTTGTGATTCACTTAAGAAGCATGATAAAATGGTTGTAACATAGGGCACAGTCATGTGATGACTCGATTGCATTGCTTAGCTACCAAAATTCTGGTCCCAATTGTGATCGTAAGTTGAAGACTAGCTACACAGTTAATCTCTTAGTAGTGATACAAAAAAGCCTTAACGGCTAAGTAAAAGAAGTTTTTGTAGAGTCTAAAAAACTAACCGTAGGTATATTTGTCTCAAGGTTTCTTTCTCCTGCCATTTTGTTACAGCAAATTGTTTGCAGCTCTTTTTTCAAATTGTCATATAACAGTTTTCTTTTTCCCAAATTCCTTGCTTCTTGAGTTGTCCAGCCAACCCACTAAAGGAGCTGAAAGAAGACATGTACATCAGTACACCAAAATCTTCGCAAGTCTTTGGATGTATAAAAATCAATTTGTGTACTGTATTGCTAAGAAATAGATTCCTGTAGTGGTTAAAGGGTAAGGGTAAAAACCGGGAGACCCCTTAGGCACAAAACCAGTTGACATTGGGCTATTTGTTTTCTCTCAGACTCTTGGAAGAAGGCAACAACATACCACTTCCAAAAATGTTGCTAAGAAAGCTGAAGGAAGTTGTCCAGGAAGTTCCCAGAAGTCAATATTGACTAGAAGATTCAATTCTCCCTCCCATCCCCACTCCTAATTGGAGAGTTTTACTAGCAACTGTCTGTTAAATAATTGCTATATGGGTTGCCATGCTTTAAAGCTCTTGGCAAGTAACTGAATGTTATTGTGGCATTAATTTGGTTAACTAAACTCAGGCTTAAGCTATTAAGATGAATGAGGCAAACACTTGGCAGCAGAGTAGTGTTATCTACATTTTCATAAATCTTAGAACACTTCCACATAGTGAACTTAAAAGTGGAATAAAAGTATTTGAAATAAATGTCATTTCTCCCTGAGATTATCATTTTTTGTGAGGACTGAATTTTGCAGATCCAAAGCTTATCTGTTCTGTCTTTTGCAATTGGAGAGTCATTTCAGTGCAGTAGTTAAACTGCTGACCTCTTGAAACCAGGAACCCCTGAGTTCTAGGCATGAAAGCCATCTTGATAACTTGGGCCAGCCTCTTTCTCCCAACCCAGCCTATCTCACAGAGCTGCTGTTGGGGGCAAAATAAGAATAAGGTATATTAGGTATGATTGCTGCTTACGTTTACCATAGATAGATATCTGGGGATTAAAAATATAACAGTAATAACAACAACTCTGATGTTGGGGAAGTTATGCAGCTTTCCTTCCACCCTGCACCACTGATGAGAAGAGAATGACCAGAAATCTATCATTTGGCATGTCTTAATGATTGTAGGATTGCAGCAGCTTGTATAGAAATACTTTTCAAACTATTTTAGACATTCTTCTGATTTAGAAATATAGATATAGATATAGATATCTTGACCTGCTAGAATTTATTTTCAAACTAACCAGTTTAGTTTTGGAGCTTAATTTTCTCTTGATATTCTGGAATGATTTTACTTATCTATATGTCTCATCTACAGTGCAAAAATTCTTTTGTTTCAGTTAGCCTGGAAAAATAAAAGCAAATTAATTTGCATTGCCTAAATGCCATATTATAGTGGGAAGGGATAAATAAAGTTTAAAATCTGTTTTACCAATCAGTTCATTATTTTCTTTAAAAATCTATACAGAATAACTTGCTTTCTACATATTGCTATCATCCTTTCTCCAATCTATGAAATGTTGCCCTTCATTGCTTATTCATGGCTTAAAAACAATACCGTTTGTGTTTGTTGTTGATTTTAGATTACTTTGCTTTAAAAATCTAATACTTGTGCAAAGAACATTGTATTAATTGTGTTTAAGGACTTTTCCCCATTTCCAGAAAATTGATATAAAAAAATTACCTTCCCTCATCCCTATAACTCCTACAATGCCTCACATTGGGGTTGACCATTTGTATCTCGGATAAAGAAGGCAGGAAGTTAGTTAATTTTGTCTGAAATCATCGTAAAAAAAATATCCTAGAAGAAGGCAATAGAATGAATCTTGCCAAGAAAAATACTTACATGTACCTATGCAAGTTAGCAGGAATCCAACTCAACTGGAGAGAAACCAATAACATTTCCAGTTCAGAAGTCCAGAATGTGCAAGTTTTATATTTGATCCTAAAACCTTTGATTGCTATAGATTAATGTATAATATAAAAAGTTTTTAATAAATAATATTTAGATTCACATTTCATGATACTTAAGGCTAGAAAACTTGGAGAAGAATATGGTTGGATGCTGGATACTTGTATATGAATATTTAAATTTCAGTACATATTGCTCTTCATGACTATAGAAGAGTTGAAAATTCTGAAGATATAGCTAATCAATCAGAGTTTGTTATATTAGCTGAGTACAATAAAGACTTCAAGTCATATAGCTCATTATACAATCAAATAGCAAAGGTGAACTGCTTTTTCATTCTCATAAGATCTTATTAATATATACGAATCTATTTTTATTTCAAAAATAGAACACTATCTTGTTTTGAAATGTAGACATGAGTAGATCATTTCTTAATTTGTGATAGGACATTTCTTACACATTATCTGTCAGCATAACAATCTTCCTAAAACAAGTTTAAAACATTGATAGACATTTGGGATTTAAAATATATAGTATTTAAAAGCAAACTAACCTATAGGATACATAACATAGGTCAATTGATATTAATGGCTCTTTTGAGTTGGGAAAGGGAAACAGTTCTGGAATGATCTTCACTGCCTGCCTTCCTCTCTCTTCAGAAAATTGTCTTAAAATATGTATAGAGTGACTTAGTAGTATACTTACCTTGCATTTAAGGAGAACAATATTAAAGGTTATGCTAATAAATAGCTTTTAGAGAAAGTGGAAATTAAATAATTTGGATTTTGGATCTGACTAGAATTATATCTTTTTTATTAAAGTATTTATTAAAATGAAAATACCTCAACATTATTGGTTTTGCTCTTTTGTGTCCTGTTTTCTTTATATACTCTCCCTGAAGCAATTTACTCTGCAGGAGTCAGTCTTCTAATTAAGTTTTTGCCTGTCTGTTCTCTTTCCTTGTGCCTCTCCTTCCTTCTCAAATGCTCTTACATATGATAGTCAGACTGTTTCGTTCTATTTGTATTTAAATGCTATCTCCTTAATTTAATTGAATCTTTCTCTTGTCCTTCCCTTTTAACATTCTTCTTTCTGTGTATTGAATATTTTATAAACCACAGATGATAAACTGTTGGAGTATATTTTGGTATATAATTTATATATAGTGTCTAGCAGTTTTAGCACATTTATAATACTTGTCATAATAAGTATGTCCTTCGGGAGAAGGGCGGTATAAAAATCAAATAAATAAATAAATAAATACCAGACATATTTATGTTTTTCTATGCACTTGCATATATAACAATTCTTAAATGTTGGAAATTGCTTTTAAAGTAAATTCAAATAAATTGGATTTTAATATTTGAAACCTTTTAACAATTTTCTCATCTGTTCTGGAAGAGAGGAGTTTAAAATTAGCCATCTTATGTTACACAACCAAATAATGTTTGTCTGCTGGAGATAAGGGCTTATCACTAAGCCCAGTAACAACTTAGACTTCAAAGCATCTCATAGCTCTTTATGAGTCTTGAGAATTCTGTCAATACTTGGAGATGAAGAGGTGAGCGAAGTAGTAGCCCGATAAACTGTGTGAAATTTTGTAAGTAAGTGATAGCTAAGAATAGGACTGTTTTTAAAGCCATTCATTGTTCAGAAAATGAAGAAACACTGTAATATGTATTTGCTTTCTGGTTTCTAGTAATGCTTACACTTAATTGCATTTTCTTAAGCAGTCTACAACAGATCTGACTACTCTTGACACTTCTTACATGTATTTCTAAATTGTTTTATTCCCATTTATAGATTGTGTGTAATTTAAAAATTACACAGCAAAATTAACTGGGCATTTATTTACATCACTTGACATTCATAAAAATGGATTGGTAAAATTTTGTGGATTTTGTTCTATACAGCGAGGGTTCATGGGGTTCCATGAATACCATCTGGATGATCATATGTCCATGGTGCCTGCAAATGCTGTGTTGTTGATGCCTGCAAAAAAGATGGAAATTATTATCATTTTTCACCTGATGCTGTTCCATCTCTTCAGAAATGTGTCAATAAGGACACTACTGCGCTTTATTATGAAACTGTCATAATCCATCTTTAGCATTGTACTTGTGCAATGCTTTGTGTCCATATTAGTTTGATTTAGTCAGAAAAGTTCTGTTTCCCTTAAGAACTGCGTTTACATTTTGCTAAGATCTAGTTAAATGTGCAGTGGAGTAGATCTTCATTGAGGTCTACAGGCAATTCCAGTTTCTTTGAGAAACATCAGCATGGTATGTAAAAATATTTGGGCCTCACCGACAAAATGATATCAAAAGATATTTCAATTTCTGTTACAAAATTGAGTAAATGTCCAATGTATAAGTGAGCTGTCCACACTTATTTTAATTAATGCTGAAAAAATACATTATGGCCCATTTATAATCACTTAAGTTTTTACAATGTCCCTTACTATGATCTCTATTATAGTCAGTATGTGTTGTCCTATGCCTGACCTATAGGTTTCTCTTCTTTTTTAACCCCTTTCAGAGGAGAGAGATTGAAGAGAAAGGGATTACAAGTTAATTGTTTGCTGTTATATATATTGAAATCGGCATGATTGCACCGGCAGCCCAGGGCTTGGAAGCCACGGGTGCGTTATTTCAACATTTTTTCTCTTGAAATCTCTGCTTTGGGGGGAAGGGAAGAAACAAGTGATTTTTGTCGGCAATTTCTCCTTTGCCTGACCTTTTCCCTCTGTCGGTATGATCACATTGTTTTCAATATGTAAAAGAACAGTTTACTTTCTTAAAATGTCTTTTTCTCCAATCTCTCCACTTTATTAGGGAGAGGGGAAGAGAAAAAAGTAATTTCTGTCTGCAGTCTCCTCCTCCTGACACCCCTCCCCTTGCAGAGTATTGTGGAATATTAAGAAAACATATTTTCATAGTGGAACATCCATTTGGAGATGACTATAATAATCTGGATAGAATGAATGTCACAAGTATAAGCAGAAGGATCTTAGGTATTGTCAACTGTTCTACAAGTAGTCCCCAATTGTGGCTAACAACTCCACCACTAAGCAAAGCAGTTACTAAGTGTAAATGGCCTCAATTTCACTTTGGGTTGGAAAGAAACAAGACTATTTATTTTCCACTGCTCTTTGGAATACTCAAGTGCCTGCTTGCAAGTAGATCTCAACTTACAACCAGTTGCTAGCCAGTTGCTTAGCAACTGTTTAAAGTTCTGAATGTCTCAAAAGGTAATTATGACCCAGTTCCGAAGTTCTAACAGAGGCCCCCCCACTGTCACATGACTGCATTTCAGGTGCTCTGCATCCGGCTCATATTTACAGCCATTTGCAACATCCCCACAGTTACAAGACTGCACTTTACAATATTCTTGTTAAAAACTGCAGTTTACTTCCTGGTTTTTTGGCAAAAACACCCCAGAGCGAAACAGTGGGTTCATTTAATGACCATTCCAAAAACATAAAAAGTCATTAAAAATTATAATAAGTTTTTATTTTATTTTATAATTTACAAAAATTCCAATTTCAATCGAACAGTGTGTTGTCTGGGTACAAATTGTTTTAGGAAATAATACCGTTTCTCCAATAATTATCCCCTGATATAAGCCCTATTGGGCTTTTGAGTGCATGGCAGTAAGGCCAAGCGCTTATTTCAGGGTTCAAAAAAATATAAGACGGTCTTATTTTCAGGGAAACCTGGTAATAACATATTTACAACAATATTCATTACATTAGTATCAATTATAATAACAAGAACCATAATCTTTGTTTAACCAATTTAACATACCTTCCTTATATCATTAATGCTTATATCATTAATAGGGCCTCTTATGGCTCAACAGGCTAATGCAGTCTGTTATTAACACAGCTGCCTGCAATTACAATTACTGCAGGTTCGAGTCCCACCAGGCCCAAGGTTGACTCAGCCTTCCATCCTTTATAAGGTAGGTAAAATGAGGACCCAGATTGTTGGGGGGGCAATACAAGTTGACTTTGTATATAATATACAAATGGATGGGACTATTGCCTTACACAATGTAAGCCGCCCTGAGTCTTCGGAGAAGGGCGGGATATAAATTCAAATTTAAAAAAAAATATATCCTTCCATATATTTCCCTGGTTCTAGCAGATTGTGGTCCTGTTTTTGTCAGCTAATTAATAAATAAATCCCAAGTCAAAAAATATTCAGTTTCTTTCTTTTCCTTAATTATAAGTGTTAGCTTATAATTAAATAAAAAGTCTAAATAGAAAATCATAAAATTTATGTTGGTCACATAATGATCTATTTTACAATCAACTTATCACTGTAGTGGGCAGATTGTTATGATTGTAAATTGAATCATGTATCTGTACATGTAGGAACATGTAACAACCACATGATTGTAAGGAATATAAATCCTTCCATTACCCAGCATTCAGTTAGAACTGAGGATGCATCTTGGATGAGAAGTGAAACATCTTCAAGGAAAAAAAAGTCCAGTTGCATTTTGAAAAAAGCATCTTTGGGACAATCATGATCTGGATGATTGAGAATTCATAGATATGTACCTGTACTATTTTGATACACATTGAAAGCAATGCAGTCATGTTGGCAACACGGGGGACACTATGCAAATATCTTATACTATTCTCTTGAAAGGTACGTGCTGGCTCAGTGGCTAAGAAGCTGAGCTTGTCGATCGAAAGGTCGGCAGTTCAGCGGTTCGAATCCCTAGTGCCACGTAACGGGGTGAGCTCCCGTTACTTGTCCCAGCTTCTGCTAACCTAGCAGTTCAAAAGCACGTAAAAAATGCAAGTAGAAAAAATATGGACCATCTTTGGTGGAAAGGTAACAGTGTTCCATGTGCCTTTGGCATTCAGTCATGCTGACCACATGACCACAGAAATGTCTTCGGACAGTGCTGGCTCTTCGGCTTTGAAACAGAGATGACCACTGCCCCCTAGAGTCGGGAACAACTAGCATATATATGCAAGGCGAACCTTTACCGTTACCTTATTCTCTTGAAAACTCTTCTTCTCCAATCTCAGCTTGGGGAGGTGGAGAGGAAAAAAGCAAGTATTTCAGTAGACAATCTTGCCTTTGCCTGTATTTCTTTCCTTCGTGAAACAGAAAGTTTGGAGAGAAAGGAATTATAAGAGAGAAATCTGTTTGCTTTTGTACACATGAAAAGCAATATGATTGCACAATATGAATACACTAACTATTTACCACTGATGCATATTAATATCAGAGTAAAAGTTTGATCGCTTCCTTTACGTGATATTCCATATTCCAAAGGATGTTCTATATAGACAATGTTCAAAGTAGTCAATCTTGGATGATAGTAAAGCTTGGTCTACTAGAGTGTGGAATTTGATTACAGTACACTTAACGTATTTGCAAAGAATTTTTTTTAAAAAAAATGGTAAAGAAAATGATTTTTGTCACTTGTCACTTCTTTCTATAGCCTAACCCATTTCCATTTTTTTATACAACAACAACAAAAAGAACACCCTCCTTAAATGGAAAAAAAATAATTCTTGTCTTTATCATCTATCAGCATAACAAACCATGTATGATATTGGTATAATGACCGTTGGAGTGGATCTTGTTAAACTGAATTAACAGTCTTTTCAAGGGGATAACGTATATATGCGATAATTGACTGACAAGGAAGAGGGGCACATAGGACAGCATGTACTTTGTTTCATCCGTGCTGACCTACAATGCTTGCCTTCGCAGATGGAACATGAGGATTTTGTAATGGAAGGGCATGGCAAGACTCCACCTCCTGGTGAAGAAAACAAACAGTGAGTCATGTTTATTTAAGAAGGGCCTTAATAGAATATGATACAAAGCACTTGTGAGTAAACGTGGATGAACTCTTAACTTCCTTTTTAAGGAATTCATTATTTAGTTATTTTAATGTTAAACTGCTAGTATATCCAATTTTAAACATACTTACTAGGAAGTAAGTATCATTGAACATGGTGGCTTATTTCTGAGAGATTTGGAGCAAACCATTACAAGGTATTTCGATGGATATAGTATTATGGTGTACAGGTACTGCCAACAGCATTGAAAAGCTGCCACCTTTTTGCAAATAGAATTGCAGTAGTATACAAACTTAAGTTCTCTCTATTAATGTTCTATATTTATCTCAGGTGCATTTGTTATGAAATATGAGTCTTAGCATTTCAGTCCTCAACAAATCCAAGTAAGTACTATTATATGCACCAGGAGCTGTAATTAAACTATAATGTTACTCTGCAGCAATATACTATGGTCTAATGAACGTGCATAAAGATCATAGTGAATTACTTTTGATAATGCAGTTAAATTTAATTGTTATGGGATGTTTTTCTTTTGACATATTCTGTAATCCAAATGATATTGATTTATTTAAGAGACTCCCAGTACTGCATCTTGAAACAATTGTGTTTTAAGGTAGTTCACAGCAATTCTTCAGTACTTTTATCATTATCTAGAAATCATAAGACTTGATCACTGTAAGCTGTGGTGACATTCTCTCCTCAGTAGGCTTTTGCTTACCTCTCACAATCCAAAATCTACTTTTTTTTATATTCCTTTTCCATCAATTATATTGGTCTCCTAGTTTCCCATAAGATATGGAGTGTTTTGTTAATGGAAGTTATACCTTCTAGGTATCTTTACTACAAACTCTTTTTTATCAACCCACACTTTTAGCAGAGTGTTTCATGTGGACTAACTCACTGAATTAAAAACTGTCATGTGCTAGTATGTTAAAAATATATTTGAATTACTGATAACATTACTGATGAAAGAATTCTGCTACGTTGTGACAAGATTATTATGTAGCATTAATACAAATATGTAAAGTTATATGTACAACTTTAATAATTGCCCATATGTTTACTTCGATTGCTTTCTATTTGAAACAGAAAAATCATAAAAGTTTTTGCAGTATATCAAATATAAACTTAATTTGTTTGGCTTATGTAACAAGAATGCAAAGTTCTATAAAACCAAGATCTGAAGACCATTATTTGTACTTTAAGAACAAAATTATATTGAAAGAATACATACTTACATTGCAGCCCTCTTACCTCAGGGTAGCAGACTTAAATGAGGTCACTCCCATTTTTTTCTTTGCAACACACTTGCTAGACAGATGTGGTTCAAAGAGAATAGTAGTCCTACGGTAATGGTCTGAATGGGGAAGATGAACCTTATTCTTTGATCAAAGACTCACATTGTAGACATTACACAAAACTATTTCTCTGTTTTTCAGCCTAAAATGTCTTCTTTTACAGCAATGATTCATTTATAAGCATTCGTTTATAAGCATTATAAGATCATCTCTCCTAAATAATAATATAAATTATACTAATTCTTTATTTCCTACAAATTATTCTAATTACAAATAGAACAAGACAATTTCTGGGTTTTCTTTTTCAATATAATAAGCCTTGTTTTAGAAGCTTCATTGCTTCAAAGCACATTCTGGAAACATGCATTTTCCAAAGAATAATATCTGCAATTCCATCTCTTTTTGTGTTTTACAAAACTTTATGTAATTATATATGCTACGACTCATGCAAGTAATCATTTCCCCCCCAAACTCACTAGTTAAGAAAAGTTGTCTGGATACTAGCACAACCTTTGATTCATGTCATTCCTGGCATATGCAGAAATTTTTACTAAAGACCATTATGATTCTCAATATTTATTTTTGGAAAATACTGTTTTCTCCTCCTCTTCTTCCAAAATTGTCTTCAGTGAAGTGCAACTCCTGTTAACTGACATATCTATTTAATTTTTAAAGGTAACTTATTAGGTGACTATTCCCCTTTTATTGTATACAGCTCAAGGCAGCGTACATAATGTTCCTGTCTATTTTTCTCATAATGACAAACCTATAAAGTGGAAGTGGTTTGCCATTAATTTCCTAAAATAATCTATTGTTTAGACCTTCCAGATAGTTCACCTCCATATGCTAACTAGATCTGTTTCTGTTTGGGTTTCTAGATCATCTAAGGTCAGTTGAATCCTACCACATGCTGATGCTGGGTTCTGTTAATTAAAAAGCGGTTGGAAGTTTTATTATGATTACATTATGCTTTCCTTGTTTTCTTTTCCTAAATCTACCAAATTCTGCCAATAGATCCCAATTACCTGCTTCAAGAGCAGAGTTTGAGCCCCAGAAAATAGGCCACCCCATGTGGATCAAGGAGTCCAACTCAAGTCAAAATTTATTTGTCGGTCTTGTCTGTTTCTCCAGATAAAGGCTGTGTATTGAGTATTTTTTATTAGAAGAAAAATGTGTACACTATCTAGAAACAGGAATGTACTTCTCCATGGCTTGGGAGCAACAGGTATAGCCTTGAGGAAAAATGTTAAGTGATCACTGTAGAAATCAAACTTTGATCACACATAGGAATCATAACCTGTGGCTCCAGTTAAAGTTTTGTAAATCATTTAAGGAAATTAAGATTTTGTCTTAGCTCATTCTGCTGATTGACTTACATACCTCAGCTTGCCAAAGGTCAGACATAGCTCTCAATCCAAGAAAAATGGCACACCCGTGGTTTACTTGAAACAATAATTATGGTCAAATTCAAACATCCTTGTGAAATTGGCTGCATTGAATTGGATGAAGTAATGCAACTTGTCCCCTCTAGATATAGATTGTAAGAGTTACAAATAAAGCTAGAAGTCTTCTCAGCTGAAAACTGAAACATCTGGCAACAATAATATCCCTAGGGATATTTTGTGACTCAGTATAATATAATAAAAATGAGAAAGGGGAGAAAACCCAATACTAATTTAAAAATAAGAGATCTTATGTTTCACCTGTTAAAAATTAAGTATTGATTCCCTGTAGCTGCTAACCATTTACAGTAGTAATATGTGTAATATATAAATTCCTTGCTTTTTTTCATCAGCTTTTTTGATAGGATGGTGAACTGGATTTTTAGTTCAGTCATTTAGATAGAGAATGAATGAGGATTGAATCACAAACAAATATATGGAGCGGGAGAATGAGATAAGAAAGGGAAAATACAGTAAAGCTACTGTAGGATGGAGTTGATGAGCTCCTTAGAGAGAAGTTTAAAGAAACAAAGACAGTGTATCAAGCAGGATGTGGACATGTTAGAAGCCTGGTTAAATAAGTATGAAGAACAACAATAGATTATTGGTGTAAAAACTAGGTTGCACATATTTTTCCCTTGTATTTCTTTTGTTTACTATTGTTTTTCTGTTCTTTGTATAATGTTTTCAATTGACGGGATTAGCTTAATGGTGTATGTATCTCATGAGACTTTTTAATATTTTTATTGCATATGTTTAAGGATTATACTGGTATTTTTAAAGCAAATTTGATATTACTTCAGTATCCAATTGTAGTAATTTAATCTGACTGCAAAGCTGTTGTTTGTCCTGATTAGCATTATTCAGACATCTATTTTTAGATCGAACAAGCATAAATTGAAATAAATGTTTTATCTGGATTTGTAAGCCTCATTCAAAGCTGCTGTCTTGTGGAAGCAAATGCTGGAAATACAATTTCTTTGGGTTTTGGCTAAGGTTAATTATAACATTTTATAACCGTGTTGCAATTCTAATAGTAAAATATATCTTTTCCTCCTAAAATGCAAGAGTACATGAGAGCAGTTCGCAGCACTAAGTTTTTGACGATACTTGGTGAAACAGTTTTAATTTTAAAGGTCTGCATACTTTACTGTTTACGCATAAGCAGCTAGCTTGGCCTAGACAGTTATATCTCAAGCCAAAATCCATGGAAACTGATTCCTAGCGAAGCATACTGTTTTCATATGCTGCCCACACCAACCAATAACCATTTATTTGCTTGCTTTCAACTGCATTAAAACTTCCTTTGTTTTCTTCCCTTTTTGGGGGGCAGGGGAGACCAAAGTGAGTCCATTCTTAAATTTATTTTTCTGTAATGGTGTTTGGATTAGATTGCTCAAGCAGAATTGTGCTTATTTTGTTTTATGTAAGGTAAAAACTTATTTTTGAAAATTTTCTCTTGGTTTCTGAAATTTGCATTTTGTGGTACAAGCATTGTCTGAGAGAAAGGTAGGAGAGAGAGAATCTAAGTAATTTGAGCAATAATATAAACTACTATAATTGGTAATTGTAGGTGACAATATTCTTCCATTTGCATCTTCACCTATTGAAAGAAATAGATTAGGGCATTTATCACATGAATTTGTACATATAAAATATGTTTTATAATCTGATCCTTGAGTTATATATTTTTATATTCTGATGTACGTGCAAAAGTATCATGCTGCAGTAAGTTTTGTGTTAGAAGCAGATTAAAAATGCTCTTTAAAAAGCAGAGTAAAAGGACTCTGGGTCTTTTGATAATCCCTCTTGCTCTTTAGAAAAAATACAGAAACAAGTTTTCCTTCAAATGTATATTCATCATTTTTTTATTGAAAAAGTTTTTACAAAAATTTTCACACACCCCTTTTTTTCCCCTCTCCCCCCACTCCATCCCCTCCCCCCTCCCTCCAAAACCACCCTCGTCCCTCCCCCCACTTCCCAGAACAAACACAAGGTATAGTTCAAAAGAAAAAAACAATCATTCGCTAAATTTTCCCTAACACAAATTATAATCCTTCCCTTCTTCTCAAATCCTAACTTCCCCCAAACAAATCAAAGATAAATACATCCTAATCATTCAAAAGCAATCTGATATCTCTTAATCTGATATCTATTTTGCGTATATTCAATCCATTTTTTCCATTCAGTTAGATATTTTTCTTGTGTAGTGTCATTCAAAAAGGCTGAGATTTTAGCCATCTCAGCCAAATTAGCAACTTTCAATATCCATTCTTCTATTGTAGGTAACTCTTTTTTCTTCCAGTATTGTCCTATCAGTAGTCTTGCTGCTGTTATTAAATTTAAAATCAACTTAGTCTCAATTACTGTACAGTCCGTAATAATTCCCAATAAGAAAAATTGCGGTAGGAACTTTATCAAAACATTTTGTATAATCCACCAGATCCTTATCCAAAAAGCCTTAATCTTCTTACAAGTCCACCAAATATGAAAATATGTAGCATCATACAATTACATCTCCAACATTTTGCTTGCATATCTGGATACATACATGATAATTTCTTAGGGTCTAAGTGCCACCTATAAAACATTTTATAAAAATTTTCCCTCAAGTTCTGTGCTTGCGTAAACTTAACATTTCTAACCCAATTTTTTTCCCAAGTTTCCAAAAATATTGTTCTTGAATATTTTGTGCCCATTTTATCATATAATCCTTTATTAAATCCCTTTCAGAGTGTATTTCTATCAACACATTATACAATCTCTTTATATGCGCCTGAGTTTCATCATTATTGAGCACTTGCAATATTAGGTGTGATCTACATCAGTATTTTTCACAACTTTGTGATGTGTGGATTTCAATTCTCAAAATTCTCTACTCTGTGCACTCACTGGGAAATTGAGTTGTAATCCACACACTTTGAAGTTGATGAGCTAAACTATGCCTCCAGTTTCTATTAATTTACATTATCACTGTAACTAAACCTTAACAATTAAAGGAAAGAGATACAGGTAGTTTTCAACTTAAGACCATACTCTTTAGTCACTAAGTGATGCAATCATTAAGTGAATCACCATTTACAATTCAGTTGCCTCCATCGATTTTGCTTGTTGGAAAAGCCACAAATCACGATCATGTGACCACAAGACACTGCAACCATTTTAAGTGTGAGCCGGCTGTAAGCATCCAAATTGCAATCAAGTGACTGCAGGGGTGGTGCAATTGTTGTAACTTTGAGGACCAGTCATAAGTCACTTTTTGCACCATTGTAAATTCCAATTGTTATTGAATGATTGTTAGTTGAGGGCTACCTGTATCTTCACCTCCAAAATCTGCTAGACCCCTGTGTATTATATTTTTGGGGGTAGATCTGTTGCCAACTGATGTGTGATTTACAGTAATTATTACATTTTAGTCAAATCTTTAAAATATTGTCTCTTTTCCTTCCTTCCCATCAAGTAGTATGGCACACTAGGATACCAGGCATGAAAAAGGATTCTTTCCTAATCCATTATATTTATTAAATAATCTAGGAAAAAGGAATCAAGAGATGATTAGTAACATGAAAGACAGAGTTTACTGAGTTGATTACTGTGCACCCATAAGGCAGATTTCCAATTCTGTTATGTAGAGTTGGGGAGTGGAGGATGAGTTTGCGTTGGGAGTGTGAAGGAATACTGTAGAATAAGTATACTACAAAATGTAAGTTTCGAACCAGTGATCAGCTTCCAGAAATAGCAACTATTTGTAAGCATTTGAAATGCACAGTATTGCTGAATGGGTGAGAAAAGAATTTTGAAACATAAAAAATTAGTAACATTCCATACAAACACACCCAACAAAAAAGACCAACAAATGGGACTTCCTGTGGCTCCGCTGGTCGTTGAGGACGGTCTTTTTAGACCGCCAGCCCTGGATTGCATAGAGCCGCTAAGACAGCGAAAATCAGCTGTCTAGCAGCTTGGAAACCTTTCCCCTGGGTGAAGAGAGAAAGGTGAGCGATTGGGTGGAGGTAGAGCTCCCCCAAAAGCACCAGTAATGATCCTGGAGGCTTGAAGGGGAGAGCTCCCTTGGGAACCCGAAGAGCTCCGGATCCAGGACACCTCTGTCTTTTTTGGCAGAGCAAAACGCCGCAACCATATCTGCGATCAATATTGAGTTTAAATGGATTTAATATTGAGTTTAATGGACTTAACCAGACAGAGCAATGTCAGGAGGCAAGGTAGATGTAACTACTAGACCTCAACCCCATGTGTGGATTCCGTTTGAGAAGAAAGGCGTCTGAGTATAATGGGCGTGAAAGTGAAAGTCAAAGAGGTGTTTATTAACACTGTTACAGTTTATAACTTTGCTTAAACTTGCTGGATTTTACGTTTATATGAAGAAACTATAAAGTGAAAGCTGGAAGGATTATACAACTGACTTATTTAACTTAAATACTGTGTTTACGAAAAGACTTTGACTTTGTTCCAAATTATAAAATTAAAGTAAGATGGCTTCTGTACAAATACAGCCTGCTGTTTTCAAGGAAGTTGGAGCACCGTTAGTTCAACTACATAAATTACAAGAGGAGCTGAAGAAATTTCTGAAGGCTCAAATTTCTGTTCGGGATAAAAAAATTAAGGAAATTGAGGAGAAAATATTGAAAATTAAAGACTTTGTTGCAGCTGAGGATGAAGAGATAAGAGAAGAAGTGGTGGCAGCATGGTTGAATATACAAAACAATTGGATGAAAAAATGGAAGAGATGGATCAAGTTAATTCGAACTTAAAAAGCAAAATAGAGGAGTTTCAGACCAAGGCGGAGAATATAAAGCAGTTGGATGATAGAGTTGAAGAAATTAATCAAGTTAATTTGGACTTAAAAAATAAAATAGAAGTGTCCAGATCAAGGTGGAGAGAGCAGAAGAAGAGCGGGTTTTATTGCAATACAGAGTTATGGAATCTGCATTGAGAGTAAGAGGTTTGAAAGAAAATAAATGAGAGGACTTAAAAAAGATTTTTGTAGAGGTTTTTGCATAGCTGATTGGATAGAAACCAGTGGACTTTGAAATCCAAATTGAAAAAATTTACCGTGTTAATTCATGGGTTGCAAAGCAGAGACATTTGCCAAGAGATGTAGTAATTTATTTTACATCTAGGAAGATTAGGAATGAAATTTCACAAGTTTCTTATAAAAATAAAATTCAAATATTGGGACAAGTGATATTGGTATTGAAAGAAATTCCTCCTAAAATGTTAAAAAATAGAAAAGAATATGCTTTTTTGGTGGATCAGCTTAGAAATCTCCAGATACAGTATAGATGGAATGTACCAGCTGGATTAACAGTAAACTATAAGAAGGGAAATATTGTCTTAATACAGTTTTTAAAGCAAGAGATTTTTATACTATAGTATTGAAGGTTGGAAGTTTGCCATTGTTAGAAGTTAAGATGGAAGGAGAGGTGGGAATGGTTAAAAAAGGGGAAAAGGAAGCAAAGCAAATACAACCTAAAATTGGGGCTGTAAATTTGGGAGAAGAAACACAGAAAGCCGTAGGGAAGGATCAAAGTATGATTGTAACTATTAAACATAAAGAACAAGGAGTAAAGAAGTAATATTTTCAAATGAAAAGACTTTCCTTTCATGGGAGAGGGTAAATTATAAGCGATATTTCTGAATATAAAAAGTAGAAAGAAATTATGGATTGTATGATAAATGGGGTGTAAATTGTTTAGAAATTTATGGTATGGGGAATATGGGGAAGAATATGAGGTAAATGTTAAATTTATATAAGGAAAGATGATGTTTATTATTATGTATGATGGATATACAAATATGATGGATAATAAGGTATACTGAGGAATAATTTTTGATATTACAACATTGAAAGATGGGATAATGTTTATTACAGAAGATTGGACTTTAAACTTAATGGACTTAGATGAGAAGGTAGAATTATTAGCATATTTGAAAGATTATTTTTGAAAGATATATATAATGGAGATTGAAATAACAAAATATTAAATAGCTTTTAAATGAATAGAAGGTAATTGTATTAGTATTAATATTTTCCTTTTTCTTCTTTTTTTATGGAAAAGGGGAGTTGAGGTTCAAGAAGAGGGATGGGAGTTTATGTTAATTAGCATATTTTAGTTTATGATTGTTAGATACGATACCCTGTATTTGCTCTGGGAAATTGGGGGGGAGGGGAGGGGGGAAGGAGGGAGGGGAAGGGTTAGGGTTGGGGGAAGGGGGGAATGTATGGGGGAAAAAATTTTGTAAAACTTTTTTAATAAAAAAAAAAGACCAACAGATGGACATGAGCATTTCCAATATTAGCTACTATTTCTGTTGACTGAATATGGTTATTGTATGTTAAATTTTATTGAATATAATTGCAAATTTAAAACAAAAATATATCCTATGAAAATTGGTATTTCAAACATATTTACCCTTCCTCCACATTGTTACTGTACAGAATTTATGCAGCTGTTTCTAGTGGGTTCCCCCCTCCCCCTTTATAAAATGTCTTGCTAAAGGAACAGATCTTCATGGACAATATCCATGTAGTTGCTAATAGTTGATAACAACTTTGATGGCACATAATCAAAATCAATAAAATGTCTTGTAGTTGAATGATGCTTTTAACAATGGCTGGCCCATATTGCACCTCATGATAGATCAGGGTCCTGTACAAGCAGTCTTCAACTTACAACAGTTCATTTAGTGACTCTTCAAAGTTACAACGGCACTGAAAAAAGTGACCTATAACCGTTTATCACATTTACAATGGTTGCAGCATCTCTGTGGTCACATGATCAAAATTCAAATGCTTCACAAGTGGTTCATATTTATGATGATTGCAATGTCCTGAGGTCATGTGATCCCCCTTTTGCAATACTTTTGACCAGAAAAGTCAATGGGGAATCCAGATTCACTTAGCAACCATGTTACTAACTTAACAAATGCAATGATTATTTAACAACTGGCAAGAAAAGTTGTAAAATGGGGCAAACTCACTTAACAGATGTTTCAGTTAGCAACATAAATTTTGGGCTCAACTGTGGTCATAACTCGAGGATTACCTGTATCTAGATTTTTGAGACACATTAGTAGATAAGCATGTTTTAAAGGAACTTGGTTTCAAACTTTTCCATTTACAAATTTTCTTGTAACTCATGTGTCAGCTTTGAAAGCCATAGTAGGCCGGAGGCTTCCACGCTGCCACTTTCCCATGTGTGGGAAAGTAGGAGGGGGGATTTGGTAGAGGGGGCCATTAGACATAATAACATTCTTCCTGCCGGTCAAGATCAGGCCGAGCCTACATCTGGAGAAGGAGTGGCCGGACTGATGTCTCGAGATGGGACAGTTGGCGATTGGAGCATGTGGTCGGCAGAGGGGACAAGGGGATGGTGATTTTGGAGTTTATCTTACTGAGGATAAACCCGAATCCCCAGATTCGGAGTTTATCCAGTTGTGCCAGTTTACCTATGCTAGTAAAAGAACTTTGAAAGATGTTTGCTTTGGAGTCTTTTCTGCAGGAGAGGGTTTTCTGGAACGCTGATATCATGATTTCTTATTTCCTTAATTAAGGGGCCCTTGTGATAACTATAAATATAGACACAATTACTTTGAAAATTAGCTGTAAATGTGAAGTAATTGAGGGAGAGGAAAGGGGTTGGTTAATCTAGCTCAGGCATCCTCAAACTACGGCCTGCGGGCTTTATATGGCCCGCCGACACAATGTATCCAGCCCATGAAGTGGTGGGATTCAACCCTGCACCACCTTTCCCACTCACTGTGAAGCTCGCACAGGTCCATTAGGCCAGTGCCATCGCCGAGGCAAAGCTGCCAGCTAGAAAGGCTGTTTAGAAGTGGCAAAAATATGGCCATTTCCAGCAGACAAAAGGCGGCCACCATGAGTGGGGAAAGGCAGTCTGCCAAGCGGCAGTGGAATTGCCACCCAGGAGCTGCCAGGGGTAGAGACCCCCAATGATGTGCCTCCTTCACCAGGGCTGTTCGGCAGGGAGAGCAGAGCCCCGCCCTATCCTGAAGGCAGCAGCTCCACAGCGCTTTCAGGGCACTGCCCGAGTGATGCAGCTCCTTCAGACGGAGCCCCTAGGCTGCAGTCCCTTCCCTGGACTGACAGCAGCCTTCTGCCTTACAGGCTCCCCCCCTCCCACTGCATCTCCATTCTGAGCTCATGTGCCTATTGGCAAAGTGAGGCTGGCAAGATGCGAGCGAGCTAGGGAGTGGGCACAGCATCAGCCGCCACCTTCCTCCCCTCTCCATTTGGCTGTTTGTCCTTCTCCCACTCAACTGCTCACTCCCCTGAAGGAGGACAGCTGTCTCTGCCACTGGAAAGGGAGGCGGGAAGGGCTGGCTAGCCAGCGGATCAGTGCTGCTGAGCTCCTGTCTTGGGGCTTCCTTGCCACATCCACTCCAAGCAATCCCTGCCCGGTCCCATTCTGCCTGTGAATTTGGCACGTGTGGAGGAAGTTGCAGCCAGCGAGATTCCAAAAACAGATTGAGACCGCCATGATGCTAATGGAATAGAATTCAGCAAGGTTTCTCTTCCCCACCCTCCTTTGCTCTTCTAGGAGACTTTTCTTTCGTAACAGAGAGATGAGAGAGAGAGAATGGAATAGAATGGAATTCAGCAAGGTTTCTCTTCCCCGTCCCCATTTGCTCTTCTAGCACACTTTTCCAGAGAGAAAGAGGGAGGGAGGGAGAGAGAGAGAGAGATGTTGATTGTAACCTCCTTAGGGCTGAGAAGAATTGCTGCAAAACTTTTTTTTGCAGTTTTCTGAAGTGGACCACTAGACTTTTAAACAACTTAAAAATGATCTAGTTAAAAAAAGTCAAACAAAAGCAAATAAAACACTCCCAGGAGGAAAACAAAGTTTAATTTGTGTGTATTATTTAATGGACTGCTAAATTGGCCATGCCCACCTGGTCACATGACCACCTCACCACGCCCACCTAGCCAGTCGGGCCTCCCAACAATCTGAGGGACCCTGAAGTAGCCCCCTGTTCAAAAAGTTTGAGGACCCCTGATCTAGCTGCTCAGCAAGTCTTTTCCAAAGTGGGATTTACTGTAGAAGATGAAAGTATTCCACTGGCTTGGAACATTGAGTGTGAAGGGAGCTAAACAGTTAAGTTGATTAAATAAATTATTAGGCTATGCTAGTAATGTTTTATCCTGTTTTTATGTATTCACTATGGATTGTGTAATTTTATAATGCATGCTTTATTTTCAAATAGTTATAAACTATTGTGACTGCTATATACAATATTACAGAAGTGATAGAGTATTACAGACTATATCTTATTTACTTATTTCAGAAATTAAATTCTGTTCACTTAATCAGGAATTAATGTTTAAGTATTTCTGTTAAGGAGTTTGTAATTCTAAATTTGCAAATGTGCACTGCTTTTTCATCTAAATCAGTAGCACCGTATGCTGAAATTGCTTTTCCTTTTAATAGACAGGATGAGTAAGAATATGGATTGCAACAGTAACAAGCTGTAACTTTTCAGTGTATACAGATTTACATTTTGGCCTTAAATGACAGGTAAATATTATTGTGCCTTGCCAGACATTTCTTATTTACCTAGATAGCTTTAGCCTGTATTTTCCACCCGTTTAAATAAAAAAATAGAAAAATTTAAGAATAGTAAAATATGAAAAATGTGAGTTGATTATTAATTGTAAGATTAAAATAAAAGGTTTGATTCGAGAGAAAATAATTTCAGCCTACGACTTCGCAACTAACCACCAAAGTTCAGCCTGTTGCCAATCTTTATTCAAACGTGGCGCTTTGTAGGGTATGTTGCTGAGTAGTAGTAGAAAACGCAGCATACTAGTTGCACTTTGCACAAAGGAACGAAAGAAAAGTAAACTGCGTTCTCTTTAAGATTATAATTTTCCCACCCTTTTCCTGATTGACAATGTATGCTGGTCACATGATCCGTCTCTATTTGAAGGTCACAAAAAGCTGCTGCTTTATGGGGTGGGGGGGCGGGCAAGTGTGCGCGCCTCTCTGTATATGCGCGGCCGCGCGCGATCGCGATTGTGAGCGAGTGAGCGAGTTCAACCCAAAATGGCCGACGGAGCTTGTGCTGGCTTTTGAACGTTTCAATTCGAGAAAATAGAAATATAACAATCTTTTTCAGATCTCGTCACTTCCATTTTTACCCCTGTATGCCTCAACTTGCTGGATTTAAGCACTGTTGCACTTTATGAGGTCAGTAGTTTATATACGATTTTTGTGCAGATTAGCGTGACTGCTTCATTTGATTTTGCAGCACGATGTTTGCCTCGCATAAGTGGTTTGATCTTGTTCAAATGCAGTTGCCAGATCTTGGAGAAGATCGCTAAAAGGTATACGTGGCAAATTTTGGAAAGGTTAAATGACTTTTAAAAGCCTTTTGAGTATAATTAGATGAATGTATTTGGCTATATTAGATCTTTCTAAAGAATCTTATCTGAGACTTTTATCTTCCTTTACCTGCAAACATTCGTGTCTTTTGAGGCTTTTAACTCTGGTGCAAAAATTAGCATAAATTAAATATGCTTATATTCTTTCTTGCTGTTACGATTGGCCAGGGAAGGGGGAGGTGCATATTTTTATAATACTTTATATTCACAGAAATAAAATAATGCAGCATTGCAGCTTTTAAGAGGGATTTGAAGTAATTAATGAAACAGCTTGTGGGTTTTTCTGGCAGAAGCTTATGTTTCAGAATCTATCAGGCAAAACGTACCTAAATATCTCTTTGTGTCTGTCTCACCCCAAAAACATAATTATTTTACTTCTCTTATGTTTTGGATTTCAGTGGGAAGCAAATGCTTGTTCCCTATAACAATTCAGGGAAATTGTCTTGTTACTGTAATTGGTCTCTGCTAGGAAAGGTTAAGTTTAAAAGTATCAAGGTGAAATAATGCAATTTAGACTATTTTAAGAAAATATTTTAGTGTTATTGCAAATGAAATTTATGTGGGAAGAAAAATGAGGCTTCCCCCTCCAAACAGGTGTTTTTCTTTAAAAATGAAGCCTCATGTCTATATCTCTTATCAAAAGGATCGGAACAGTAGGCACTATAAAATTTACTTTCTATGAAGGAAGCCCTTTCTTTTGCATTGAAAGAGTGATATAATGTATCTCTGTGAGTAGAATTGAATAGAGCAGTGTAAATTTTGATTGTCATATATTTCTCCGATTTTTCTGAAGGGCCTTGTAGTGTGATATTGTAAGATATAGGTGGGGCTAATTATAATGATTCTACTGCAATTAATTATCAGATATTGCTTGAAATCTCACATTTTATACTAGCTCATGCTACGATATTAAGTATCTATTTTTTATATCATAAAACAAGGATCTTATTAAATTTTGAGCTTATTCCATAATTGCTTGTATGTATGTTGAGTTAGGTTGTATTGTCTTGAGAAAATAAAATCTGGTTTTGAATCTATTATGTTGAGAAGTGCGTTACATTATATTGAAAATAGATTTATTCTTTGAGGTTGATATATTCTAATGTGCACATGCATGAGCGATTTACTCAAGACAAATAACCTTGATTTGGTTTTGAGGGTTACCATATTAAGAATGAAATTGCAGTTTGTGTGCTGCTAGTACATGCCGTACAATTCTTTATCATTAACTCTAATGATGAAAATGGAATAAACCATTTGAAAAACAATGTGTGGAAGCTGAACAAAGATAGAGTACTGTTTGAGCTAAACAATTTAATTGTGTCATTTCTTTTGGAGAAAAACCTGATCTGAGCAGTTAAAAATTTAAAAATGATGATGTTCTTATATAATGGTAACTTAAAGAAAGCCATTTTGGTAACCATGCATTTTGGTTAGTTTAATTTTATTAATATTAATTTTAAAATGTCTTACTGCTAAGCAGAACCTTTATACATTTTATAGGTATAATCCAGAATAATTGGTAAAGCAGCTGAGATTGCTGCAGAATGGTGTCAAAATACCTGGGACAGTTTGTCTATGATTGAAAACTACGGCTTCAATACTGTGAATATCTAGATGTTCAATGAATCTTTTCTAAATTGAAACATGTATTTCTCAGTAAATTTATAGCAAAATCTTTTAAATAGAGTAGGTCGACAGTCATAAGACAGAAACAGATATGCATAATATTTAGTTATAATTAAATAAAAACATTCCTAATGAGTGTGTTGTAAAAAGTGTATAGAATAAAAAAAAATTGGTGTCTGCTCTAGGGTCCTGATTATCAGTTATTGGGGTCCTCAGAGCTTATAATAGAAAATAAAAGCAATAGTGCTATTGTAATATTGCTCTACCATAATTAGTTTTCTGTGGCATAGTATCTTTGAACATTGAGGTTCATTTAATTACTATGGGCAAACACAACAATTGTGGCTTCTTTCAAATTTCCTAAAGCCTTCTAATCAAGAGTTTTTCTTGCTTTTTGCTCCCTTTGCCCCAGTTATCCTTTTAAATTGGGGGAAAAAGCCATTCAAATTCTTTAGCCTCTCACTCCTTGATCAATTTAGTGATCCTTCTCTAGAATTTTTGTATATGTAGTTTCAGTTTGCCATATTTGTTCAATAAATCTACTGCTATGCAAAGTGTTATTTCTTAGATTCTAGCATTTGTGATGATTTGATACCTGGATTTAGCAGAATGCCTACAATGGATGTGTGATTTAGTATCATTTCATTAATGATTGCATTTCATTTATGCTAATTATTGATAACCCTCCATTTCAAACATACAATTTTCTCTTTTATAATTCCCTCTTTTCAACATTGGAAAAGTATCCTTGATGGTAGATAATAATAATACTTTCTGAGCAAGATGTGCTGTAAATCAGCAAAATTATTTAAGAACTAGTGTAGACAAACTATCTAGATTCCCTTTTGTTTCATATTGTGTTAAAAAATTGTGGTTTGAGTACATCATTTCTTCCTCATGCATAGAAAATTCAAATTCCAATAAAACTAAGAACCTATTCATATTTAAAGGGGAATTGAATTTCTACAAAACCCAGAAACATTTCATTTTGGTATGTGTAAGAGCACATCAACAATAGTTCATAAGTAAGAATGCTGGTTATCTGAGTCAGTTTCAGTCTGGGTACAGGCCTGGTTTTTAGATGAAAACAATAGATTTCTTCCAACCTATATCAGGGAAAGGACTTGGTAATCAGATCCTTCTACTTCTTCAAATCATCTCAGTGCCATTCACTACAATAAACTTCCAAATTGGCTTTGGGTAGCAGGATATTGCCAATCCTGTCTTGACAGCTGAGCCTCAAAAGATGAATGTGGCAAGCTTTCTTTTTATGTTATGGTCTTTGGATTATGGTACTGAAAAATCCACTTTGTCACTTACATGGCTCATCATATAGATGATGATGAACCATGCTGAAGAAGTGGTATGAGGGCGAGATCAGAGATTTGCACTATAGTATTACTTGTACATGGATTACAAACAGTTATGGATATTTTTCATATAGATTAAAATGATTGATTCTTGTGATGATAACACATCCATGCAGTTTTAGTGGCAACAGTGTGGAAATAATTATCCTAGTTATATTTCATCTAGTTACAACCCTAGTGTTCCCCGGGTTTCTCCCACTCAAGTTTAGCCAAGTCCAATTTAAGTAAATTCTGTTTCCAAGGTCTGTCGGTTAGAGTACACAGGCAGCAAGTTAGCGTATCTGAATCAGTATTTAATTCAGACAAGGTAAAAGTATTTTGAGAAAACTTTGCTTAAATGGATCAAGAGATTTGACGGATACTAGTTGGTATGCCACTGCCCATGAAGAATCAAGCCCAGTTTGTAAGTTCGTCTTGATTCCTTACTATTGAAACTGAGGTGGTAGCAGTAGACACAAGTGCCTTTTTATTCAATGTTATTTGTGCATCAGTGGTAGCTTTATATAAAAAACATCTTTAACTTTATCTGCTAGAATCCAGTCTTGTCTACTATATGTTTTTGTCTAGCATTGCTTTTGAAGGTATTTCAGAAATATCAGAATTGACATTTCCTTCTGAAAGCAGGTAATTTTAAATACAAATTAATGCAATTTTAAAAGTGCAATTAATCTACCCCAGCAACAGCTAATGTATCAAAATGGTATTTAATTTTACCAGGTTCATTTCATAGAAAGGAGATATGGAATCTTATATATTCTAAATGTGGTTTCATAATACAAACCATTAACTTACTTTCCCAGAATTTTAGAAGCTTTGTTACCTTAGCAGACTGTACATTACTTCTTAATGTTGCATATCTTGATAGTATGAGCATTATCAAATTATTGCATGCATTTTTTTGACAATTTAAAATTGTATATACTATACTTTTGCATGGGGGCGGGGGGTTCTACAGCATTAGGGAGATCACTGTTAAAGTAGAGCTCATGTTTTTTGCAAATATCCCAACAAGGGATACCCCTTTATCCTAACAAGGCTTCCTCAGCACAATGATTTCAAAGTAGGCATTCATTGTACACATAAAAACTATGCAGTGTTACTCAACCTCAGCATTAAGATGTGTGAACTTTAACTTCCAGAATTCTCCAGCCAGCATACTGGCTGGGGAATTGTCGGAATTGAACTTCACACAATGTTGCTGAGGTTGAGTATGTGGAATTAGAATTCTTTGCAAATTGATTGATAGGTTTAATTAAGAGAATTTATAGGCCACCCAACTCACTTTAACTCCATGGTTGGTTGGTGATTGGATGCATCTTGAGAAATATCAATTGATTCATAGGTAGGAATGGAGTTAGTGCTATTCTGATTGGTTCTCTGTATTATGTATGGTTTGAATCACGAGCTTGACTCAGTCTGTTAATGGTTTTTTTAATTGAGTGCTTTGCTTCAAGGAATTCTCTGACTTCTGTTATTTCTTTATTTTCCCACTCAATATATGGTTTATTTTGAGGGAGTGATGGATGTTAGGTACTTCTGGGTTTGGTTCAATGTTGGACATCTGATCTTTGATTTTGTGGAATTTATCCCCTCCTTTTTTACTACAATTTTTTCTCTAAATTGTTAAGTGAACATGTGACTAAGAGAAAGGACCCTTGAAAGTCACTAGATA
The DNA here is from genome assembly GCF_028640845.1 of Ahaetulla prasina. Classification (NCBI taxonomy): domain Eukaryota; kingdom Metazoa; phylum Chordata; class Lepidosauria; order Squamata; family Colubridae; genus Ahaetulla; species Ahaetulla prasina. Next base: position 66,547,309 of record NC_080545.1, on the reverse strand, counting down.
CCAAACTCTTTTGGATACAGTTCTCTTGCCAGTATTGGTTTCACTCCAGCCAATATAGTCAGGCATACAAAATTTGGTTATAAATGCACACATCAGAAATGATTTTTGACGGTCTCTAAATAAGGTAGCTTCTAAACAAGAAGTAGAAAACTTGAGTATTTTTCTAGTTTACACATGATTCTTTGTAGAATTTCAGGAAAGCGAGGACTATAGTGATGCCTAGTGACTACAGTGATTTTTCAGTTTTAAATTTTGTTTCCTGGTGCATTTAAAACTTTTGATGATTATTTATTGGTATTACTGAATGTCAGTTGTTTGAGGATGAAAAAGCTGGGAATACTAGTTTGATTCATCTAAAGGAAAATAAACCAAAGTTAGAAAGATACATGGGAAACTTGTTTAACCTTACCATGAAAGAGAAAACTCTGTTTAGAAGGTTTTTTCATATGTTTCTAAAGTATAACATTCATATAACATGCACAAAACATCATAATACAGTTGGAGAAGCAACATCTCTTTATTTATGTCCACTTATATTCATTCACAATTTTAATAATTGATTTTGTTAGCCCTAAGCAAATCCTTTTGCCAGTAACTAAATATATTGGCTTGTTTCTTAGGCGCAAATTTTTATATGAGGTTCAACCAGGAAATATGCCAGTTTTAAGATTAAGGTAGTCAATAATCAGTGAAAAACTTTGGTTCATATTTCAAGCCTTCTCTGTTCTACCACTTGTGCACTGGAATTCTTCCAGACTTGGCTAATATAAGAGAAGTGCTGGGCACTACCTATAAAGCTCTGTATAACATAGGGCCTGGCTATATAAGCAGCTAGCTTTCCCCAATAGTTTCTGCTTGTCTTATTCAGACAACTGAAGAGTACTTACTGAGGACCAGATACTATGAAATTTTAACTGAAATCTTAGCCTTCAACTTTTCTGAAGTATATACATCATCTTAGAAAAGTCTACCAAGCTAGAAGTCCTGCCTTTAATTATTACTCATTTGTTGTGCAGCTGATATACTGGATATACCTTTATTGTAAACATACTGAAAAATACTTTTGTTCTTTTTAGCATTCTTCTGCTTTCCAAACTAAACACATTCCAAGCTTTCATTTTCTCCATAAATGTGTGCTATCTGTATTCATTTTAGTGGTCTCCTATATATACCTTTTGGGGTTTTCATTAAAAATTTCTGTGAGGTAACATTTTATGTTTCCTTTTATTATTTTTGCTTTGTTCTAATTGATTTAGTTGTGCCTTTTGTAACGTCTTGTATGCTGATCCATTTTAAGCTCATTTTCTTATTACGGTATATACTTGGATATACTGATAGAAGAGAATATTTGTAGCTCAGGAATGAACTGTGCTCTATGAGCCTGGTTGTTTTCTTGCAGACGTTTCATTACCAAACTAGGTAATATCATCCGTGTTAGTAGGCAGTGTCATTTGCTCTCATTTTATATTGAAATGGCTTGCCTGTCAATGTTGGTGGGAGTGGTTTTGGTTGTTCCTTGATTATGCCGTTGTTTACTATTAATTTGTTCTGCAGTTCTTTGATTGGACTATTTTTTGCTCCTTGATTATTTGTCAAAATCTTGGTATTAATCTCTGCTCATCTGGGTGCTGATTGCTGGTGAAGAGCAATTTTTGATGAAGTTGTATGGCTATCCATTTTGTTAGAAAATTTTGTATAGCTGACGTGCATCCTTTTTCTAATGCTCAAGGTTGCTATGGTGCAGTTGTGCTTGTCTAAATAGTCTGTAGAGCTTCTCAGTCATCCAGGTCATGGTTGTCCCAAAGGTGCTTTTTCCAGAGGCAACTGGACTTTCTTGTTTTTTCTTTTGAATACATTTCCCTTCTCATCCAAGAAACTGCTTTAACTCTGACAGAATAGTGGGGAATGGAAGGATTTATATTTCTTGCAGACAGCTTGTAATTATCATCCTTTTAGAGAGTCCTTGAAGCACTCGGAGGTTTATCAGGGTCACTTGAGTAGTGCTCCTGGTTCCTGTGGTCTGCAATTTTTCCTCTGGAAATCCATTCCCTCTCCCACATCATTTGAAGGATGTTCATCCCAAATTGCATAGCTAAAAGTCTGTATAGTGTTCAGTTTCCCTAATAGAGTTCTTACGCAGCTTCTCTTGTGGGAAGTTGGGTTGTTACTTTGATGGAGCACCTGGTCAATGTGGGTGGCTTTATGGTAGATTTTGTTTTTTAATTTGCCATCCCTACCTCTGCTGATAAGGATATCCTGGAAGAGTAGCATGTTATTGTTTTCTTTTCCTATAGTGAATATGTGGATATGTTGCTGGTTCTCTAGTTGGTCCTTTATTAGGACAAAAAAGCAACTTCATCAAAAAGTGCCTGACCAACTATTCAACCTTATCTTTATAGCACAATCAACACAAGTTGTGAAAGGGCAACACTGCCATAACATCAAAAACATCTCAGAAACCACCAACAGATTATTACAATTATATTGCGTAACTATAACACAGAAACCAACTAAAACCCTCCAAAACATCCTAAGTAAATCAAAAGACCTAGCAGCTGCAGTAGTTTAAAAAAAAATCTATTGTCTATCTGTCAGGTCAATCCACCATCTACTCACTTTAAAAAATTTTAACAGGTAACCCCAAGTACAGAACTAGTCTTCAAAGCCCTGTTAACCGTTTGTTATTGTAATTAACATTCAGAATGTCCACAAACAGCTTTTAATCTCATATGAATTTAAACTAATCCATTGTTCTCTAAACAATGCAGTTAATTAAACCATCTCTGCCATTTCATTCAATGTTAACATCCATTCTTCAACAGTTGGCATTCTTTTTTCTTTCCAATACTTGGCATAAACAATCCTTGCAGCAGTTGCTGTATAAAGAAATAAAGTTCCAAACAATTTCTATCGGATTTGTCTATAATACCTAGGAGAAAGGATTCAGGTTTCATTAATATTTGTGGTTTCAGTATTTTCTGCATTATCATTATGCTTATCCAATATGATACGAGTCAAATACCATTGATACATCATTTTATTTTAAAAAAATCTTACAAATTATAATTCAAAATAAATTTTAAACTTTTAGTCCATACATTCTCCCATTGATGTAACAATATATTATAACCAAAGTTTAACATTTCAGAGTTTATTTTGTCAGCGGTAGATGTTTTCATATTTTAAATTGATAACCTTTTAATAGCATAAAAAACTGAAAAGCTGTTCTCCATGTCGGTGGAAATGGCCATCAGGTGTGGGTTTCTTCTCATCGAATCTGATTGGACCGGATCTGCTTGAATCTTTAGTGTTGTTGTCCCCGCCTCCTGTCTGTCACCAGCTTTTTGACTCGGTCCTGCTGGAGACCGGAGGTGTCGAATTGCTTAGCTTTGCTTCCTTGGAGTATTTTTTTCTTCAGGAACAACGTTTGATCTATTTTTAAATAAAACAGCGAGAAGGGACTAGATCCCGATACCGCTGTCGGCTTTGTATGCCTTTGCTGCCTTTGGCATTTGTTTTCTGGCTGCGTTCACGGGCTTGCCCTGAAGCGCACCAGAAGAGTCGCTCGCTTCACAGCGCAGCTGGAGGCTGAAGCTGTCAACTCGCTTCTGCTGGCTCGGGCGTGGAAAGCAGACCGCCCCTTTTCTAATTGATCGCGCTTGACGCCGGTTGCAGCTAGCAATCTTAGAGTCAGAAGCCTCATTGAGAGGACACGACTGGAATTGCCGGCATTGGAGGCAGTCTTTCCGATCGCTTTTGCAGCCCAGTGGGCAAGTGATCTAAGGTGTTCCCTCAGAGAGGAGCCTTTAAACCAGCTCAGAAGAGCCAGCCAGCAAGGAGATCGCGCTAGCAGCCCAGTGGGCGAGCGATCTTTTATTTCCCGCCGTCGGAGGAGCCGCCATTTTTCTGGTTGTCTGGGGCTACTTGCCTATGAATTTTGGGGCTTTTTCCCTTCAGCAGCGGTGATCACCTGACTGTCCTCTGATTCCACGGCATTGGGATTCTTTTTTCCTCATAGTGAGTGACTTGCAAAGGCCCATTCCAGGCCTCGGGGACCGTTAATTTGGGTGGGAAATATTCCCCAAAATGGCTGACAGAGACTGTTCCGTTAATGAGGAGGAGGCCATAGCTGTGCTGGCTGCAGGCCTTAATGACCTGGGGGAGGGCCCATCTTTGGTCCAGGGACCTCCTAAAGCAAGAGGCCGATCTGTTTCTAAGAAAAGATCCAAGAAGGACTCTAAGGTGGAAGAAAGGCGGCACAAAGCCTTGGAAAAGGTTTTCCATAAGGCCTCTGAGAAAGCCAGTGCATCCTTATCTGTGTCAGAGCAAGTCCCTTCTTTGAGCCCACTGCGGGACCCAGTTCTACCTGGTTTGGAATCCTGGTCTCCTGATAGGGCTTTGCCTATATCATACAATCCAGACATGGGTCCTCTTTTTAAGACCTTATCACAGGCTGATTTATCCACAGGCCAGGCCTGGGCTCCTGTCAGGTCAGATAGCCAAGACCAGTTTTTTACAGGGCAACCTGCAGCGGCTACTCAACCTATAGTGCAGCTCCCAGAGTCCTTTGGACTTACGTTATCAGAGGCCATCCGTCAGGGGGTGGCTCAACATCTTCAGTCTCAAGGCCCTGTTCAGGTACAAGAACGCAGTAGTAGGCAGGCCCCTTCGATGGCACCTAATGCAACTGGGATGGTACCCCAGCAGGCAGTTGACCATGAGTCCTTGTCTGGGGAGGAAAATATCACAGAAACTGCCTTGTCGGGTGACGAAGGTCTGGGACCAGACCAACCATCATTCGTGGGACTTTTCAAGCCTCACCTTTTTCGTTCCCTGCTGTTCAAGGCACAGGCCACTACTGGCCTGGGACTCCCCCCTTCAGGGGAAGGAAAATCTCAGTCGCTACCAGACTCTGTGGGGAACCTTTTTGTGGAACCCACGGTACCTGTGGAGGCCATCCTGGCCCCAAAGTTATTTCTGAACATGGTCCAGCGCCAATGGTTGAACCCGGGAACTGGGTCCAATCCCAATCCCAATGATAAGAGATTCTACAATTGTGCTCAGGACCTAGATAAAATTCTGCAGGTTCCCACTGTGGACGCTCCAGTGGTAGCACTCTCTTCGGCTTCACATATTACTGGACCAGCCGAAGAGGCCCTTAGACCTGAGGACAAAAGGGCGGAGTGTTCTTTAGTCAAATCACATCTAGCGTCGGCCTGGGCCATTAGAGCTTTTATGGTCTCATCTTTTTTCAGCCGCGCAGGCCTCATGTGGATCAGGCAACTTCAGAATAGAATCCCACAATCTGATGTCAGGGCCCATCAAGACATCAACAAGGTCAACAATAGAATTTTCGGCGGATGCCAGCCTCAACACTTCCAGGTTCATTGTGCTTAATATTATTTCTGTAGGGCATCTTTATTCCTTCAGTTTTCACTATTTTTGATAATGAGCATGGCACATTTGTCCTGTCTGAACATCATTGTAATATTTTTTGTATAGATGTATATACGGACATTGTTTAGCAGTGATTTTATTTCAGATGTTATTTTTTTGTACCACTTCAAATCATCTAAGTAAAAGAGGTAGAATATTCTGGCAGATGTTTTTGATGTTTGATAGCCATGGACTAGTTATTCAGTATAGGGGAGTCAGTGCAATGACAAATAGTAGTGGTGATAGTGAGTGAAAGATTTCTGTCTTAGTATTAACTTCTCCCAATCTACCTTCATTGACCAGCAACTGGGTCCATTGTGCGATTGATCTTTACACAAAGCTTCTGATGTTTCCACTTAAGTGGAAAGAGCTTGTTTTCAACTAGGTGCTTTTGGACTGCATCAGCTACTGCACCAGTTAGTAGTTTGAAAGTTGTTGGTAAGCAGGTTATTGATCTGTAGTTGCTTGGTGCTGCCCCCTTTTCTAGATCTTTCGTTATCAGGTAGATTTTGCCAAATATTAGCCACTCTTCAGTTTCGTTTCCTTGCAGTATCTTGTTAACTGCTTGGCAATGAGTGGGTGTAGACCAGTCGGATTTTTCAACCAAATAATATGCAGCTCATCTTCACTTGGTGCTGACGAATTCTTGATCTTCCTTGTTTTTTTCTTCACTATTTCTGCTGCTAGTGCAAGTTTTTTCATTTCAGCTTCTGTTTTCTTCTTATTAACCTCCTTTAACCAAGTTGCATTCTTGTTGTATTTTTTTGTGTTATCTCATATCTGCGCTTGAACTGCACTGTTTCTTCCTTGTTAGGTGTTGACTGATTGACTTCAGTCTCTCCATTGATTGATTGGTAGAAACGTTTCTGATAGGATGAAAATTGGAGATTCTGCCTATAATTTGTAATTCAAGATTCATATCTGCTGATCTTGGCTATAGCTTGGCTATAGCTGTTTGCTATTTTTGTTATTTCAGTGCTTGCTTGCTTGATCTTCCTTGTTTCTAAGTGGTATTTCTTGATTTAGGTATTCTTTGGTCTTCTTGTTCTTCAGCTTCTTTTCTTTAATCTGTTCTAGCTTGCTTGCATCTGATCCTAGCTTACTTATCGTACTTTCCTTTTTTTTTTTTTTGATTTTGCATCCCAGGTATTCAGTTGTGTTCTAGGTCTGCAGCTGTGCTGTACATTAGTTGGTTACCATATTTTTTGGAGTATGACGCACCTTCATTTTCGGGGAGAAAAATAAGAAAAAAAAATCTGCCTCTGCCTACCAGCATCCATCATCTGTTAGTGTGAGACTGTTTGGAAACTGAAACAGTATTTGCTGTGTGAGCAACAAGGAAGGAGACAGCAAGGAGCCTGTGTGTGGCTTAGGTCAATTGTTCTAAAGCTGCATGCTGTGCTTATCATTGAAACTGAAACTCCTCTACTCTGCTTGTGTTTTGCTTGCTGCTGCAAACTCTGACAGTCCTTGCAGCAAATAAGGAACAGCTAGGTCAGCTTCAGCACATTATTGCAGCCTGATTCAGCATGAGCAGCTGATTGGTGGGTGGTTTGGCCTCTCAGAATGCCCCCAATCAGCTGTTCCAGGCTGCAGGGATTGCCATAGACCAGTGATGGCTAACTTTTTTGTCATTACGTGCCAGGAGCGAGGGGAGGTCATGCACACGCATGCCCACACCCATAATTCTATGTGCACGTGCGTGTGCAAACCCCACGCCCCATGTCCCCCCCCCCCCGCTCTTTGCACATGATGGCACAATAGGCCTGTTTTTTATTGTCCCCAGCCTTCCTAGGAGTCTGGGGAGGGCAACAACAGCTCTTCCCCACCCAGAGGCCCCGTAGGCTGAAAACAGCCCATTTGCCAACTTCCGGTCCCACCAGAAGTTGGCAAACAGGCCATTTCTGTCCTTGGGAAGTGGGGCAGGCTGTTTTGCTCTTCCCAGACTCCTACAAAGGCTCTGGAGACTGGGGAGAGAGAAAAAACGGGCCTTCCACACCACCCCAGAGGCAGGAAACAACCTGTTTCCCTACTTCTGGTGGGCCCAAAAATCAGCTGGTGTGCCGGAGCTGAGTTTGTGTGCCCATGTGTGCCATAGGTTTGCAATCACGGCTATAGGCCATCACCACCTCTGTGCCTTGCATTTTTGGCTACATTTGGTGTATAAGATACACCCAAATTTTCACCCTCTTAGGGTGGGGGGGTGCGTCTTATACCCTGAAAAATACAGTAGTTCTTTCAGTGAGCTTATATTTGATATGGCAATATTCACTTTTAATGCTTGTGCTAGCTGTTTCTTTGGAACAAGCTTCAGTGTGGGCAATTTTATTCAGTTTTTGTGCTGTTCTAGATGCTCAGTTACACTGTTTCAATTCTTTTACATTAAATAAAGGGTTTTGTTCTTTCTGAGGCAGAGGAGAGGGTATCTGGTTTCAGAATGAAAACAGTTCAATAGCTGTACTCCTTTACTGCCAGCTCCTCTGGCTGTACTGACCTCCTTTACTTCTGGCAAGGCTTTGATTTCTTTGCCTTAGGTAGACTTTTGTGATTCTTCCAGTTCTGCTTCTGTGAATACTTTTATTTTGTATTATAAATCGGCATTGATCTGGTAGCCTCCTTTCTGTTATTTCTGATTCTAGATGATGTTCTTTCCAGAGTTTTTTTTATGCAGAAGAGGTTTTTCTGGAACCTTGACAACTGGTTCATTTCAAATGTCCTCTTCTTGTTGGACCTGATCTGTAAGAACAGATCATTATTTCTTTGTTTTCAGTCTTTATATATTTGTGACAGATAATTTTCTTCCAGTAGTTCTGCAGCTGCTGGCCCTGGTTGCTCAACCAACAGTCCTGTGGTCCATTTTTCACCAGATACCCCAGAACTCCAACCTTTAAGCACAGTCCTTGTTCACCTGAGAGATGACCTATCCGGTATGTTCTGTAAATTACATTTCACCATACTTTTTATAGGAGAGACTCTTCTGAGATTATCCAGTATGGTTGAATCTCTGGTATAGCTCTCATCATCCTCAGTGCATGCGTAACCATGTCATGGCAGTGCCTCACTGGGGGTAGGGGGAATTATGGTGATAATAAATAAATGTATTTGCTGCACATCTTGCAATTTGATGCAACTCTGGTAATGTCCTTACTGAGATTTTTCTCTCTCACTTTGATGCTATTGTTAAGCTTCTCCATCTCCTTTCAGCAATAGTATCAAATTCATTTCTATATATTCTATCTAGTGACATGAAAAACGGTTGCAGGACTCGGTATGCCTAGTTTAACGAAAAGAAGGACTAGGGGAGACATGATAGCAGTATTCCAATATCTCAGAAAAAGATACAAAGAAGAGGAAGTCAAACTATTCTCCAGAGAACCTGAGGGTAGAACAAGAAGCAATGGATGGAAACTAATCAAGGACAGAAGCAACTTAGAACTAAGGAGAAATTTCCTGACAGTTAGAACAATTAACCAGTGGAACAACTTGCCTACGGAAGTTGTGAATGCTCCAGCACTGGAAATTTTTAAGAAAATGTTGGATAACCATTTGTCTGAAATGGTGTAGGGTTTTCCTGCCTGGGCAGGAGGTTGGACTAGAAGACCTCCAAGGTCCCTTCCAACTCTGTTGTTGTTGTTATGTTCATGTATGGAGACATGGCTTTGGTTGTTTGAAGACTGTTAGCTATGAAGAAATCATTGGAATGACTTATTAATTTGATAAGTCAGTCTCCTGCTTTGTTTTCATTTCCTAAGTCATTCAACTATACGAGAGGGCTGTAAACCACTGTGGAGCAGTATATAATTCTCCATAGTAGTGGAGATAGCATCCAGGAATGGGTTGATCTCGTCTGTGTAGCTAATGGGACTGAGTCTGTCAGAGCTGTTAGGACATGCATCTGTTGCTAGGGCTCCCCAGCTTTTGACTCAGTCCCTCAGCTAGGAAGGACGTGTCAAGAGTTTCTCCCAACTTGACAGGAGCATTCCTGGATCCTTTCTTCACTAAACAAACTTCAAATTCATGAGTGTTTTACCGATCTGACTCCCGAACATATGGTTGAGTCGTTGGGACCACCACAGTGGCAAGGGCTTCAGCTTGAGCCAATGGACAATAGACTTCTTGGCTGTCAGGATAGCTGTCAGGGGTTTCTCCCAATCAGCTAGCCCCGGATTGCATTAACGGATTGCAAGGACCCTTCTAAGGGATAGCGGAGCTTCTGCACTCCCACCTTAACCACCAAATAGCGGAGCTTTCACACTCCCATTCTGACAGTCAGAGAAGCCGAATAATGGTGCTTTCATGCTCTCACCATTCTTACTGTGCTTTTGCACTCCTAATTTGACAGCCAGGGAGGCTGCTTGATCACGTCTCCCGCCGTTAATCAAGTCAGACAGCCATTACAGGAGCTTCGCACTCTGAGGACCACTCTGTGCTGTGACGCCTGCCTCTGTGAAACGTCTGGAGCTCTTGTGATCACCTGAATGGGGCAAGGACCGGCAGTGGACTTCATGCTCCCATTGAGCCCAGACTAATGGCAAGTTGACTGGAGCAGTAGCTCCCACTTGAACAGCCGTGCAGCAGTTTACATGGAGCTTTGTGCGCCCCTTAAAGGAAGAAAGCCACTGATAGCTGCTTGAAGGGGCTTCAGAGCTCTGATTTGCACAGCCATGCCGCTGAGCCAAGTGGAGCTTCACGGTCCCATTTAGTCAAATAAGGGCCACTCACTGGCCAAGGGGTCTCCTATAGACTTAAAGGAACATTGTGCTTTAGCAGCTCTAGAACTCCCAGAGACTAAGAGTCCTTATTCAAAGGGAAGAAAAGGTCGCGAAAAAGGGCAGGATTTAAAATGGCAGATGAGGCAGCAGCTGATAGCACAGGAACAAGAGCTGCTGAAACAGGAGCCACCAAGATACCTCAAAAGGAGCGAGGTCTGGACACAGATCTAAAGCTCGGGACAAGGCTGCAGAGACTAGCAAGGCCTCTAAGGCAGCCCAAAAAGATGAGAGGCGCAGAGATAAAGCCCTGGTGAAACTGTGCCAAGGCTGACAGGGAAAACAACCTACTGTCAGACCTCAGTGACAAATGAAGTCAGCCCAATAGACTGCAATTGCTGGGCCTGTCACCAGATGGAGCTGGAGATCAATTCTCTCCACAATACTCCTTATTGCCTGCTGCTAATACAGAGCTCTGGGGCTCAGTGTCTAGCTTGCAAGAGACTGCCAGAATCTGTGATCAAGTGCATAAACCCACCAGAGCTGTTCAGGAGGCTACCTTCACACCAACGGCAGCAAGTCTAAAACCAGATGCAGGGACAGATTCAGTAATCCCAGAAAATATGCAGGGAATTGTCGCAGAAGCCATCAGGCAGGGCATCTCTGCAGGGATGCAGCATTCTAGACAGGCATCAAGGGCTTGTTTTTTCTATGAATCCTAGCCAAGGTAAAGCACCTCAGTTCCCTGGGGAACTTACGACCATCCATGAACCATATTCTCCTGCGCCCTCCCACAAGAGCCAGTCTTCTCTCTCTGAGGAAGGGGAGACAAGGGATTTGGACAATGAGGGCCTAATTCCTGAGCAACCTACATTTACTGGACTTTTCCCTCATGGACTAGTCAAGTTGCTTCTCTTCAAAGCAAAAAATTCACCCTGACTTGAGGCTCCTTCAGTGCCACCAAGAAACTGAGAGCACGCCCACTCCATCGGATCCAGTTTTATCTGAGCCTACTGCAGAGGCGGAGTTTATCCCATCACCAGGGCTCTTTATCAATGTGGTCAAGAGACAGTGGACCTCTCCTGGGACAGGCCCAAATCAATCATCAGCTGACAGGAGATTCTATAATATGGGCCCTGAGCTTGCACAGGTGCTCCAAACAGACCGTGGATGCTCCAGTGGCTGCCTTACAGTCTTCCACCATGCCAGGTGAGCCCAAAGAGAGCCTGAAGCCAGAGGGCTGAGCAGTCGCTACAGAGGGCACATCAAGCAGCAGCATGGGCCGTCTGGGCTTCAACAACAGCCTCCTTTTTCAATAGGGCCTTCTTGCTCTGGCTCCACCAGTTGCAGGAGAGGATCCCGAGTGCAGATGTCAGAACGCATCAAGACACCAACAAGCTCGTGGCAGCAACCCAGTTCTCGGCAGATGCCACGCTGAACGCGGACCGGTTTGCCTCAAAGACAATGTCCTCCTCTGTAGCAGCTCACCGCCTACTCTGGCTATGACACTGGCAGGCAGATGCCTGCCACAAATGGCAATTGGCCTCAGCCCCCTTCATAGGGGAGAAGTTGTTTGGGTATTCTCTGGACCAAATATTAGTGCAGTCCAGAGATAAGAGAAAGTTCTTGCCCACTGCAGAGATGGGGTAATTTTCGCCGCTTCCCATACCTTCGCCGGCCCTCCTTTTGGGCTGGGGACTCAGCTGCCTGATATCCCTGTCCCCATTGGAACGACATCCTGAAGCAGCAGTGACAACTTTTAAGATAGGCTAGCCAGGGGATGACAATTTCAATCAAGGCGGCCCTTTTGTGGTGGTGGAGGTTGGGTCCTTTCATCAACCCAAGTAACTGCACGTCCAACCCTCCCATTGGGGGTCGCTTGACCCTTTTTGTCAACCGACGGGAGGCAATTACATCGGACACTTGGGTTAGGAAGATGGTGAGGTCAGGCCTCTCTCTAGAATTTCTCTCCACACCCCCGAGGTTCTTTATCCGCTGCCCAATGTCAAATGATCCTTCAAGGAAGGCCCTCATGGAATCTGCCATACAACACCTGCTGGATATTCAAGCCATCAAGCAGGTCCCAGAGGGCCAGCAAGGGCAGGGATTTTATTCGATCTTTTTTGTGATCCCCCAGTCCTTGGAAAGGTGGAGAGCTATTCTGGACCTCAAGAATTTGAACCACCATCTTGTATACCTGTGGTTCAAGATGCAGTCACTTCAATCAATCCTGGGGGGCATTCGGGCAGGCAACTTCCTCACATCCATTGACTTAACCGAGGCCTATCTACATGTGCCCATTTTGCCACTACACCGGCAATATCTTCGGTTTCATTATGCGGGCAGCCATTACCAATACAGGGCCCTGCCATTCGGCCTATCATCAGCATCAAGGGTGTTTACCAAATTATCGGTGGCTCATCTTCAGTCCCTGCCCATGCATGTCCAGTGCTACCTGGACGATATCCTGATCCAGTCCTCCTCTGGCTTCCAGGCACAGGAGGACCTACGGGTCACTATCCAGGTACCAAGACACCATAGGTTCGCCATTAATATGGAGAAGAATCATTTGCAGCCTACCTGCTGACTGCTCCACCTGGGATCAGTTATAGATACTAGTGAGTGCAAGGTGCATCCGTCACAGGAAAGGCGGACTAGCCTCAGAGACTTAGCAGGCCGAGTCCAGAGAGAGAGAGAACAGTTCCCTTAGCCCTGCTCTCCCAGCTGCTAGGAAAAATGGTGTCCACCAACTCACAACATCATTCTGTGGGCACGCCTGCACACTAGAGATCTTCAATGGTTTTTTTTAACTTTCCAGAGGTTAGGCAGGAGCAGCTCACCGACCAAGGTCAGCTTCCTGAAGGAGGTGATCCGGTCCCTCAACTGGTGGATGTCCCCAGCTATCACCAAGAGCTGCCAGTTCAAGAAGCCAGAGCGCCTCACTGTCACCCATCCCTCTTCCGGGAACTGACAGACTGTTTCGGTCTCCCGGAGGTGAATATGTTTGCCACCCCAGACAATTCTCAGCTACCAAGGTTTTACACCAGGTTCCCGGCACCAGGGGAGGAGGGAGTTGATGCTCTCCACAGCCCATGGCCTCCAGGGTTATTGTATGCATTCTCTCCTCTTCCTCTTATTCCAAGGGTGATATGGAAGATCCTGGAGGAGAAGGCAGAGGTTCTACTTCTGGCACCACACTGGCCCAGAAGACCTTGGTTTGCTGACCTCATAAACCTCTCGGTGGCTCAACCTTGGAGGATGCCTCAGAGCGAGGCCTCCCTCAGCCAGGGGGCATTGGTCCACCAGGACCCACAGTGGCTCCACCTGATTCCCTGCACTTGAGTGAAGCGCTCTGAGGGAGGACAAGTTTTCCTCCAGCGTCATCAAAACAATTCAAGCCTCCAGGAGACCCTCTACTGAACATGTATACAATGCCACTTGCAGGGCCTTTTGTACCTGGTGTGCCTAGACAAGTATTTCTCCCATAGAGGTGACGATAGCCCAAATCCTGGAGTTTCTCCAGGATGAGCTAGATAAAGGACTGTCGACTAACACCATCAGGAGGCAAGTGGTGACATCGTCTTGGTGTGGCTCGCTGGAGTCTCTCACACAGCATCCCATGGTCCTCAGATTCTGAGTGCAATCTGGTGCAACCAATCTATGTCCCCCTCGTGGTGCACAGGTACCCTACATGGGACTTGTCTAAAGTCTTGAACTCCCTCACTAGGGCCCCATACGAGCCGTTAAGATCAGCCAGTTTGCGCTACCTGACATGTAAAGTGGCGTTCCTCATGGCTATTACATCTACCAGGAGGATGTGAGACAGGACCTGTGTGTCATTCACACAGATGGAGTGACTTTGCGGTTGGATCCTTCCTTCATACGAAGGTGAACACCTGGTTCTACAGGACACAGGAACTGATATTGCCTAATTTCTGCCCTCACCCAGTCCACCCTTTGGAGAAAAGGTGTCACACCTTGGATGTGAGGAGGGCCCTCCGCATCTATGTCAAACAGACTGCTGACCTGAGGAAAACAGGGTCCCTGTTTGTCTTGTTCCAGCCGGCCATGTTGGGCAACAGGGTCACCACTTTGACGGTGGCTTAGGTCGACCATTGCCAAGGCCTATGAACTGCAGGCCTTTCCAAGACTTTCCCGGATTATTGCACATGCCACCCGGAGCGTGGCTACGACTGCTGTGTGGGCAACAGAGGCCTCTATAGAGGAGGTCTGTTGTGCAGCAACTTGGTCCTCTCCTTCCCCCTTCATCAAGCACTATAAGTTGGACATCTTCACCTCGGCGGAGGCGGCATTTAGACAAAGAGTGCTTCAGTGTGTCCATACGGGGGGGACGGGGACTTCAGATTGCTTCCCACATGTAGGACAGGCAGCTTTGGTATGTCCCATTCCTGGATGCTATTTCCACCATTATGGAGAAGGGTCATTGTTCTTATGTGATACGTTCCTTCTCTTTGGGTGGAGATAGCATCCAGCCCCACCCTTAAGACCGCCTGGTCCTTGGTCCAGGACGAAAAGGATCTTAGAGAACAACGTCACTTCGTCATCACCAAAAGCTGGGGAGCCCTAGCAACAGAGAAATGTCCTAACAGCTCTGACAGACTCAGTCCAATCAGCTAAACAGACGAGATCAACCCATTCCTGGATGCTATATCCACCCAACGACCAGGTAAGTCCAATACCCCATCTAAATTTATTTATTTATTTATTTAAATTTTTATACCGCCCTTCTCCTGAAGGACTCAGGGCGGTGTACAGCCAAAAATAAAAACAGCAAATATACAAAGTTAAAATATCAATTTAAAATACCTATTCCATAATGGCCGAATTAAAACCGTCAGATTGACCTAACCTAAAATACCCCATATAAAATTACAAAGGATTAAAACTTTAAAATTTAGAATTTAAAAAATCAGTCCAATCCCGCTTGAATAAATAAGTGAGTTTTTAATTCCCGGCGAAAGGTCCGAAGGTCAGATATTTGGCGCAAACTGGGGGGAAGGTCGTTCCAGAGCGTAGGTGCTCCAACAGAGAAGGCCCTCCCCCTGGGGGCCGCCAGCCGGCATTGCTTGGCGGACGGCACCCTGAGGAGACCCTCTCTGTGAGAGCGTACGGGTCGATGGGAGGCATAAGGTAAATGCTCTTGCTATTGCTATATTAAAGGTTGTACACAGAATTTAATCACTATTATTCATTGATTGCATTGTAGCCAAGTACTGTTCTTCCTATAGCTTTCATAACTACGAAAGCAGCATCATTCCTTGTTTGTTTTTCATGTCCTGAGTGTGATTGTCTGTCTGAAAATGTTTACTCCCAGTCCACCTCAGTTTACTTGTAACCAAGATGTCGTTTTTTAATCATTTCATTTCCTTTTTCAGTGGATTGAGATTTGCTATATATTTATGCTTCTTAATATTCCATGTTCCCTGAAGTTTAGAGTTGGGCTCTTATATTTTGTTTCCTCTCCTCCACCTCCTCTGGCATGTCTGTATGAAAAAATAAAAAGCAATCCATTTATACTTTTAGTTAATTTGCTTTGTAAAAATCTGTTTGCTTTTGATTATTCTTAAAATGTGGGAGATTATTAATGGAGAACAGTCTTTAAAATGACCTAATTCCTAATCATTTAAGGGTTTTCAGACAATTGAATTTTCTGAATATTCACCTGAAAAAATAATTTTTGAAATCAGTTTTATCACCTTGAATAATTTGGTATCCTGCAAACTTCACCAATTCACCCAACAATCAAGACCATTATTGCTAAATCAGCAAAAGAGTCTTTGATGAGCAACTTAGTCAAAAGATTAGAATTTGAAAAGGTCACCCCCATCCATCAGTTCTATAAAAACTAAAAAGGTGTTGAGGCAGGATTTATGCAGAATTTGCAGAATTCGTGCTGATTTTTTTCAGCAATGTTGTTTCTATGTATCATGGGTTTTTTCCCTCTTCAAATGGCATTTCTACCATTTGTCTGGAAAGATATTAAGTTGAATGATTAATAACTTAACCTTTCCTAGATTTCTGTTTTGGTATTCACCAATGGTATTCACATTTGGTATCTTCTAAGCTTTTGATACTGGGCTTGATTTTAATGACGAAAATTACTTTTTTTATTTTTTTGCTACTAGATCTACAATTTCATGTTTAATTTCTTTAGGAATTCTTGGATGAGTGCCATTAGACCCAATTATTTATTACAAGTGTAGTTTCCCAGGATGTTTTAAAATATATTACCTCAGTTTGCTTTAGTTGTTCAAATTTCCTTAAGAAAATCAATATGGCTTCAGGTATCTGTTTGTATCTTCTGTAATAAAGATAGATGCAAACAATTACTGTAATCCATTTTCTTTGCAATCCCCATATCATCCTCACTCAAATATACCTTCCATTCAGAAAACCAATCATAAAAGGAGCTTCTCTACAGTATGAAATATAGGTCTGTCCCTTCACTGGTTGGTTTTCTCATTTAAATATGTTTAGAATTGTTCCTATTCTTCCCTGCCCCTTCTTTTTTGTTGTGTATTTATTCTATTTTGTAGTTTTTATTCTATACCTTATACTTTCTGCTAGAGTTTGTAATACTTTATATTCTCCTTGTTAGTGCAGACTTTGTTTCCTGAAAGAGCTTCTTTCTCTTTTACAACTTCATGGACACTGCAAATAAACATATGACTTCTTCCTGTCCATTGAAGCACACATATTGAAAGAAATCTTGAAAAAGATGTTATTACCCTGTTTCCCCCAAAATAAGACATTCTTGATATTAAGCCAGTTCGGGCTTTTGTGCGCATGGTAATAAGGCCAAGCGCTTATTTCAGGGTTCAAAAAAATTTAAGACAGGGTCTTATTTTCGGGGAAACACGGTATTATTTTTTTGCCTTCTTCTAGTTGTTCTAGTTCAAAAATGTAATCAATGAATCAACTAATAAAAAAGAATGCATCATTTATAACTTAATATAGAAAAAAAATCTCATAAATCTAGTCCTTGTCCTGAAAACAGATGTTCAAAGGATTAAATCTTTTCTATCCACCACCACTCTGTTAGATGGGAGAAAGAATTGTATTAGCATTTTTTTGCAAAGCCATGTACACTGTCAGCCAGTTTAGAACAATAGTAACAGACATTAATTGATCAGTTTTGATCTTCAAAATGCCTGTTACTCTGCACGGTGGTGCAGGCTATCAGTAATGATTCCACAGCATTTTTTATCCATTCAGAGAGCCTTATCAGCCACAAAAGATTTAAGTTTGACCATCAATTCTAACATTAAACGGATTAAAGTTTTTGAATATGATCAAATATAGTTATAGGTTTCTGTTCTTATTTTATACTATGCAGAAATACTGAAGAAAAGTTATTGTTGCCAATGGTTGATTATCTGTCTCATTTAGTCCAGAACAGATAGACCTCTGTATGCCTCTGGAATCCTCTAAAATATTGGTATTAAATTTTGATGGACCCTGTACTACCTACTCTTATTTCCTTCCCTCTCCTTTTTCCTGTCCTGCCTATCTGTTTTCTTACCTGCCAGCTGTACATCTATCCCCTCAGTACTTCCTGTTCTCATCTCTGCTTTGACCATTAGCCCACACAAAACCTGTTCCCTGTTGCTTGTCTGCTTACTTTTCTCCTCTGTGCAAAGGACAAAGCAGCCACACTACTGCTGATTCAGATAACAGGACAAGATTCATATTGCCTCAGGGGTTCCCAAGGCCGATGCAATTAGTTAATTAACAAAACATGAGAATTTGAATAGTTTTGTGAAGGGAAGAATTTTTCCAAAAGCAAAATCAGGAATTGGCTGTCAGCTAACTTCCTTATATTAACCAGTAGATCTATGCACACTTTACAGATGGTCCTTGGCTAATGACAATAATTGGGATATGAATTTTTTGCTAAGTAATGCAGTCATAAAGATGACATTGCATCACTACATGGCTTAGCAACAAAAATTCTAGCACCTTTTCTTGCTGTTGTTAAGGGTTCACAGATTGTTAAGCAAATCCCACATATTTTACAGGTAGGCAATTAAGCTGCGGGGGCCCTGAGGAGGCTGCTGCCAGCAGGGAAGAGTGCATCAGTAGCTACTCTTGACAGGGCTGGGAGAAGGGTGTGCAGGCAGCCCAGGAGTGTGGTAGAACTGGTGATGGCTGCTGCTAGGTGGGGAAGGAAGCAAACAACAAAGAGATTTCTAATCTTCCCTGACTGTTTCCCCATTGATTTTGCTTGTGGGAAGCTGGGAGCAAAGGTCACAAAAGTTGAGGAAACTGCAATCATTACAAGTGCAAGCTGGTTGCCAAGCACCCAGATCATAATCACATGACTGCAGGCGAGACTGCTAGAACAGCTGGAACTTCAGTGACCAATTGTAAGTACCATTCATTCAATGCTGTTGTAACTTTGGTTGCTGAACGAGCGGTCACTTTGATTGCTGAATGAGTGGTCATTAAACAAAGACTACCTGTTAAATTAATTGAAAAAAATTCTTTGGAATTTTCAACTATTACTATAGTAATATACAACAGTAGAAGGAGCAATATCACTATGGTTTGCATCAATTTGTAGAATTTGAACTTGATGTTCTTGATAAAAGAGAGGAATTATACTTTTGAGTAATCAAATTTTTCAGAGTCCTGTTTATAGCTATTTTCTAGATATTTCTGGTTCTCCATTTTTATTATATAAAAGTTGAGCTTGATACAGTTTGTGTATATGTACACTTTTTCTGACATACAGCAAATTGTATATCATATTTGGAGATGTGGCCATAGTATATTTTGAAAACTTTCAGTATTCAAAAAAAGAGGAAGAATATGTAGGAAGAGGTGTGCCTTTAAATATTTCCCTGGTTTTAAAAGCCAGTTCTCCTATATTAATAACAACAGTATTTTCTTTGAAATTCTAACCTTAATCTATATACACATTTGTATTTATGTTCTGTTGTGAAAATAAAATCTATATTGAGATAACTATCCTATTAGAGGTTAACTTTGTCAGTCTTCTGACAATGGGTTAATCTATTAATTCTGTTTTCATAGGCTATAATCCATGTAATCATTAAAGTTTGCAGCATTCATTCCATAATGGTCACTACCAGCAAGGCAACACTCCTTTAGTCCTAGGTATTTTCTCTAGGCTGAGAAATTCAAAGAACTCCATAGGAATATCCCTAGACAATAAAGATTTTGCTTCCTGAACACTTTTAACTGTATCTTACAAATTTTTGGCTGCTAACCACGAAAATAACCTGCAATCTAGTCTCACTTATACCATTTTATAGAAATCTTTTTACACAACAGCAGTATATATTCTGTATCTGTTGACTGCACACAGGAAAGAAATATATGAATACATAGAACTGTTGTTTAAGTACATCCTGTATATCAAATAGAATATCTGGAGATCTAAAAGTAGTGGAGGTTATGGTACTTGAAATGCAGCTTGGATATACCAAGTACTGTTGTTACATATGTGAATGAGACAGCCATGCAAGAGAGTCACATTAATAAGAAATAGCCACTTTGAAAAATTTGGTTTTAGAACTGAAAAACGTGGCACATATAATATGACAAAGATATTTTTGCCTGTGCTTCACGTAAACTAGGACTGATGAAAAAGTTTATGTGATGAACAAGGAAGGTGAAAATTTTCATTATTTGAGATGGATGTTTCCAAGAATAACTAATGCCAAGTTAAGGAAGGCATTTTTGTTGGTCCATCAGAGCAGACATGACAAGTGGAATAAAGATCTGTTAGGCCAGAAAAAAAGCATCTGGAAAGCATTCAAGGATGTAGTTAAATTTTCCTGGCAACTAAAATGTACCAAACTACATTTCAGCTGGTTGACAAACTTCTTACAGCATACAAGGCCATGAAGTGCAACATGTCACTAAAGTTTCATTTTCTGCATGTACACTTGGACTTCTTTCCCAAAACTCAGTGATGAACATGCTGAAAGGCTTCATAAGAATATTTCCAGAGTGGAAAAAATGGTATCAGGGCAATTGGAATCCATCAGTGCTGGCTGACTATCATTGGACACTGCAGTGAGATGCATTTGACACAGATACACCATGTTAGAAACGTGCGATTAAATACATTATTATAACCATATTTAATGCTTATTACCATACTTATTATGAATAAAATTACAATTTTTTGTATTCAGACTACTGTTCAATCTCTATAAAATACCATATCACATTAGTAAGAAATTAGATAGTGCCTCTTTATTTCTGCAGCTGTATTTTTACAAGTACCTTGTTTCTATCTTCAGAATAGTTGCAAAGATTCAAAAGTGTTTATAGTGTGAAATTTACACATACATAAACACATGCCACATAGTGCACTGAGAATGTTTTGCTTTATTCCATTAGCTCAAATAAGTTTTACAGTTTGTAAAGACATAAAAGGTTATTTGGTAAAACTATAGCTGTGACTAATTTAAAAATTACACAAATGTTAACTGATTCAGAGAAATGATGAGACCTCACGGACCTTATTGTGAACTGAGAATAAGAGAAATTAATTGTTGTGAGGAGCTTGGCTGGGAACTGAAATATATTTCTATTCAGCTTGCTATGTTTGGAAAGATCTATGATGGAGACTTATAAGGAAGGATTAAGGAGTATTGAATTCAAGGATTGGAGAATTGAATTCATGACCACTGCAGAATGAAAAGATAGATTACAAGTATGGAATGAAGCAAAATATTTTTACATTTAATATTTTGAATAATTGAAGGATAGTTTTGAACAGTAGATGAAGAAATTAATTTTAAAAGTGTCTTCCTCTATAGATAGAACAACCCTACCTGACAAGATTGACATTGGTTTGAAAGTGAATTTAAAGAGACAGGCTACAAAACTGACATGGAAAAATATGCTGCACTGGATATATAAAAAACAAACAAACCAGGCAGATGTCTTAGTAATTAAAAAAAGATATGCAAATAACAAGCCAAGAGAATGATCTGGATAATTTTTCTATAATTTTTCTATATTGGATTTACAAAAGGGGCTTGTTAAAGCTTTGAAGAATTTTTTGAGATGGGACAAAAGAAAAATGGAAAATCAAATTCTAAGACATTATTGGAAGGCAGTAAAGATAAAGATTGTTCAATAAAAGGAAGGTACATAAAGTTGGTTTATCTGATCAAGGTTAAAAGGTATATTTTTGTTACCTCTAGTAACCCTTAATGGACTTTTTGTTGACATCAGAACTGAAATAACAAGGCTTTATGAATTTGTTTATAAATAAAAAGAAATTTTTCTTTTTTGCACTTTTTCTTTTTTCTTTTTTTTTTATTTTTTAAATTTGTATTAGTTTTTACTGTAATTGTAATTTTTAATAAATTTATTATTAAAAAAGGAAAGATCCGTGATGGTAGATTTTAAAATAACCTATGAGAAAGATCAATATATAGCAATAAGCTGACAAACGTTCTTTCATGAATTTCTGTCTCGCTAGTTGCAGCAAGCTTTGTAAATTTTGGTATTCCAATACCCTGTGGCTTTATCAAAATGGAACCTTCTTCATTTTAAGTAATTTCTCTACAACTTGTGTTTGTGTACATTGTCTTTTTAACATGCCAGGGCTTGTTAAAGTCCTTACTATATTCATAGAGGATTCAACAGGCTATGAATATTGTCCGAAATTTTCCATGTTAAAGACAGTTTCTCACCTTTGTTAAACCTAGGGAAGAGACTTAAAGACATAATCACTCTTGATTTTTTTTTAAAAAAAACATTTCTTTTATCACCACTTGTTAACTATTGTTAAAGAGGAATAGTTTTAATGCTTCTAAATTGCGTTTACAATTAAGTTGTAAAAGAATTGAACTGAAGAATTATAATGTAAATGTGAGCATCTACTGGTCATGTCTATGGAGATTCTCCATCATCCAGGTCATGGTTGTCCCAAAAGTGCTTTTTCAAGAGGCAGTTGGACTTTCTGGGTTGATTTTTTTAAAGATGTTTCACTTATCATCCATTCTTGGAACCAGAAAGTCCAGTTGTCTCTTGAAAAAACACCTTTGGGACATCCACTGGACATATGGGCATTAATTCAGTGACTGTTTGAAGCTAAAGCAGTGCTGAACAAAGGAACTTACAACCCATGCCCAAAGTTACAACTATTGCCCTGTGATCACATGATCAAAAATCAGGCCACCTGCCTGACAATAGATACACTTCAATTCCCATTATCTGCCTATCATTCCTCATCTCTGTCATGCACTCTACCACATACCCCTGCTGCCCACCACCACTACCTCTCATTGATCACATCTAACCTTTGTTGTCTTCTTCCTCCTGCTGGTGGCCTGGGATCCAAGCACTGGGTGAGTGTGCAGCCTGGGGATAAGGTAAGGGCAGCAGTACAATGAAGTGTTGTCTGCTGAAAGGAGCTTGCCAGAGCTAGCTAGGAAGGAGGCAGTGGCATGGCTAGGAAGGAGGCAGTGGAATGGCAAGGTACGGTGCACTCCCATCAACAGCCAAGGCAGGAGAGTCAGCTGTCTTGGTGAAGGTTTATGAAAGGCATTTTTTGGAGAGGGCAGAACGGGGGGGGGAGGGCATAGGCTTCTGGGAGACACTTTGTGCACTTTGCAATTTGTGTGGCAAGCACTCCTGGAAAACAGGCATAGGGGTTGTAAAATCTACAAACAACACAACACCTTCCATGATGGCTCAACCTTCAGCTTGGGAACAACTGCCACCTTGTCTGATGATGGAGGGGGCAGTAGGGATATATGTAGCATTGAGGGCACCCAAAAGGATAAAAATGAGAAAGATAAGCAAGTGGGAGGAGTTGAAGCGAAGATGAATGTGGTAGAACATGAGACACCTGAGGTCCTTGCCTAACAGCAGTTTCTTAGCTTAGGTAGGGACAGAAGTTCCAGTTCCAATTGTAATCGTATGTCGAAGACTGTCCAATTTAAATTGTGTTTAAATTTAAACTTAAAAATGAAAAATCGATATTTATAAATGTGTTTAAAAGATAAGTAAAAGAGCCCATTTTTATATTTATTTCAAATATACTTTTTTTAAAATTGTTTTTATTATGCATTTTCCTTTGTTATACATAACATTTTCATTTCTGCAACGGCAGTGTACTTACTGTCTGTATCACATCTCTTTTAAATACAGTTTTATGCACACCCTAATTATAACCATTTTTCTCATAATATGAAAATAATACATACAATGTAATCTTCCCTTCTAATCGCCCTATTCAATTTAATCTATAATCAAGTATAATCCAGTAATAATATTGCTTATGGTATTGTATGTGTGAGATAGATAGATAGATAGATAGATAGATAGATAGATAGATAGATAGATAGATAGATAGATAGATAGATAGATAGATAGATAGATAGATAGAGACACACACACACACACACACACACACACTTTTATTGATCATCCTTAATTATAAATTACTAACTTCTGCTTCTATTCTCTAACCATTTATAAAATAAGGCCCAAGTTAAATAGTACGGTTTCCTCTTTATCCTTAATTTTCATCGTTAACCTGTCCATTTCAGCACAATCTATTTTCTTTATTACATTTTCATCTATAGGTATATTTCCGTTTTTCCCAATTTTGTGCATATAGAATTCTCACTGCCATTATCACATGTAATATTAAATATGTAGTTCTTTTATTTTATTTTCCCAGTAATATACCTAGCAAGATGGAGCTAAGGAGGCTTCTTTGGATTTCTGCTAGAAAGCAACAACTGCAGTATCATTAACTTGACATAGATCTACTTGTATAGGGTTTCCCTTCTATATACTTCGTTTTTTCTAAAGAAAAAAGTAACTGCCTGACTCTCAGATGTGGAGCAGAATTCTAGGAAAAGATAGGGAATTTGTAGATAGAGAATAAGTATTATTGTTACTCTCAGGAGTTTCAAATTCTATACCGCTCTCCTGTATAATTCCTTCCTTCCTTCTTTCTCTCTTTCTGTTTAAATTAATGATAACATCAACATAGCACAGCACAGCAGGATAAAATAAGTAACAGTAGAAATATTTTTCATGGATATATATATGTGTGTGTGTGTGTGCGCGCGCACACACACACACACACACACACACACACACACACACAGAGGAATCCCCTGAGCTAATATAGTAAACTAATATAGTAAAAAGCTGCAGTTGCCCCAGGAAGCTTCAGCCACCCTAACCAGACCCAGCAGTATAGTGCAAAACTCAGGGAGTCCCAGCCACACAGTTTCAGGTACCTCAACTCGGAGATCCCTGCAGCCCTGCTCTCTACAGCCCCAGCTAACCTCTGTCTTCTTGCTCTCATTGCTGACAAGGCATGCCTGCACAGGGTCCTTTGTAAGGCAGCTGCTGGCCAAGTGAAACTGTTCTCCAGTTCCAGCAAAGAAACTGCCATGTGTGACCTTTGGAAGAAAGTCTTTTGCAATCAGCAGCTGCCTTGCAAGGCACCAGACTACGCATGCTTGTCAGCAACCAGAGTGAGAAGACAGCAAAGGTTAGCTAGGGTGACTAGGATCTTCGAATGCAGGAAACCAAAAAGGTATAGTTGGGAGGAGATAGGTGGGGGAGAGTTGAATCATCCCTGTAGTTGTAAATGTAGATTGACTGTCAAGTATCCAAATAGTTGACAAGCGATCACATGACCGGAGGGTTTGCAATGGCTGTAACTTTGGGGAGTGATCATAAGACCCTTCATTTAACACCACCATAACTTAAACAATTGCTGAACAAATTATTGTAAATCAGGGACTACTGTGTCACCCTTTAGCCTCTACAATGTTCAAGGGACCATCTGCTGTTTGAGCAACATTGCGAAGTCCACATCAATTCAAATAAGGAAAATCTCAAGTATAGAATAAACATTCCCTAGCAACCCTTTTTTTTTCTGGTGTGCCTCTATAACAGGGGTAGTTAACCTTTTTATACCGCCCACTTTTGTATCTCTGTTAGTAGCAAAATTTTCTAACCGCCCACCGGTTCCACAGTAATGTACCGTGTATCATCGTCTGCGCATGCCTCTCACACATCGTGGATTGGATTGGGGGGGGGGCGCTGGCTACCAGCTCTGCTTTTTTGTTACAGCTTGGTTGTGTGGGGGGAGATGCGCAAGCTATTCTGGGATGAGGCTCTTTTGTTTGTGGTTGCACTATAGCGCCATTTAGCTTCACTTACGTAACGTGAACTAAACTTATGCGCGGGTGATACAAATAGTATATTTTCAGAAATTTAAATTGTCACAGGGAATTTTATGAAAACCTAATGAAAATGTTTTTAAATAATGCTATTATGAAAATTTTTTAAAAAGTCAATTAAAAAAAAAGGAAAGTGCTTCAGTATTGGACAAAACCCCTACCGCCCACCATGAAAACTAGTGGGCGGTAGGGACCAGGTTGACTACCACTGCTCTATAATATTGCCTTCATCTGAATCTCAACCCATATTGGAGGTAGCTTAAGCTACCCTTGGGTGTTCCAGGATTAAAATGGTGTTTACTTCCATAAGACAAGAACACTCTTATCAATTTCATGGTGTGCAGACGCTGTTGTGAGTTGCTATTTGTAATAGAACGAAGTGATTGTATGCAGTGGGATCAATTTTCTTGCCTTCTGTTTTAAGAAGAGGGGGAGTTTTCACACTGAGCTCTTCCACTATATACCCTACCTACTGAACTCTGCAGATTAGCTGTCTAGTTTCTGGAAGAACAGTAAACCCTTACCCAAAGCAAACCCACATGGCAGATAATCAATCCTTGGTGTGGAAGATCAGTAAAGGAAGAAATGGTGGTTTTTTTCATTACTGGGCAGCTCCAAAGATCATCTGCTAGTTGAGCTGCTTTTGACAGAAGGTTTAGTCTGTACTAACTAAATCAGCATATCCTTGAGAGAAATGTTGCCCAATAAAATGGGAGAGAACTTTACTCTTCAACCCCACCTCTGTTGGCTGCCTGATAGCAGAGGGGGTCACAGTGGATTTAGCTTGAAAAGAAGTCTGCCAGGAGCTGATTTTCCAAGAGGCCCACTAAAGTAGTGCTGATATTGGCAGATTGTTTCCCATCTTCTAGTCGTATTCAGAAAGGAGGAATGCATGCATCTCACACCTGAAATTAGAACTCAAGTTCCTTGCTAATAAACAAGAATAGAGGTAGGATATGAATTGATAGGGAATGTTATGCCTGCCAGCTCAAGGGTGGATGGGTAGCACTTTTAACTGAACCATAGAGAAGTGGCAACATGAGGTAAATTTTCTCTGTGAAGCTGCATACTTTAAAAAAGAGATTCTCTTTTCTGTGTTATGTCAGACTCGGGGCAGGCATATTTTTGTGGCTTCTCTACCGCCACTATCCTGCCCCAGCTGCTGCTATTTTGCTTTACTGGCTTGTTCAGTTGTTTCATATCATTAAATATATTTTTAAATAGTGTAGGATATAGTAAAATTAAACAATATATAAATAAAAATAAATCTATTTTTAGTGGTACCATTTAGATATTAAAGAGGAGAATCCTGGTGACATTGGGGATTGAAAGTCATGTTAGGAGCATATTTCCTATTGAAATATATTTGCCTGAAGGTAGTATATACATTGATGGAGAAACATCTCACAAAAATAAGTACTAATTATGTTTCCAGTTTTAACTTCTGACAGTTTTAAAAATCAATTTGAAATTAAGACAATACAAACTGCATAAGTTATTTTTTCTTCATGCTTCTAATATACATGGCGTGTAGGAAGGATGCTATAGAAATGAATTAAGCAATTCTATCAAAGTTTTATTTTAGAGCAGCTAACTCTATAATTGATTAAAGCATTTCTATTCACATAATATAGAGTCAATATTGCAATATATTAGACTCTTTTTGGGAATAGATCACATACTTAGGAATAAGTTCTAATTTTAAACTTTAACAGAGAGAAGGAGCAAGAAAAGGAAGAACAGTTAATGGAAGACAAGAAAAGAAAAAAAGAAGATAAGAAAAAGAAGGAAACTACTCAGAAGGTAAGGGTTTTTGGCTCTTTGTCATTCAATATTCATTTTTTATAATCGGCAGTTCACTTAAAATACCTGCCTCTATGCCCTCTACCATGTTCTACTTTGTCCTGCCTTCATTCAGTTTTGTGCTCAGAATAAAAAGCCTTTGAGTACACAAGATACCTCATGATGCCAAGTGATGGTTTGCTATGTATATTTTTCTGCTTGTGTGTTTATCTAAAAACACCTATTAATTATTATTGTGAGTAGGTAAGTTGAATAGAAAAGATTCAAAAAAACAAATCTAGAGAATTTATATCTGTAAATTGTAATATATTTTAATTATTAGTTATGTAGTAATAATAAAACAGTTATTATTTTCTTACTTTTCTTAGCAAAAGGTTGTGAACTAATGCAGGTAGTCCTTGACTTAAAGCAGTTCATTTTGAGACTATTCAAAGTTACAACAGCACTGAAAAGCTACTTAGGACCATTGCAATGTCCCCACAGTCACATGATCAAAATTCAGTTGCTTGACAGCTGACTTCTAGTTATGACAGTTGCAGTGTGCCATTCCCAGGTAATGTGATCCCCTTTTGTGACCTTCGGTCTCTGGAAGCCAGTCACTTAACAAACACATTACAAACTTAACTACTGCAGTGATTCACTTAATAACCATGGCAAGAATGGTCGTAAAATGGGACAAAACTCAAGTATTAGCAGAAATTTTGGGATCAGTTGTGGTCATAAATTAAGGACTGCCTGTAATCCATCTCTATCTTTCTTAGCTACTTTGCATTTATAACAACTACTCATTGCATTCTTCTAATTTTTCAACTGTACCTGCATCAGCATTTGTATAAAATAGCTCCTACGTGCTATCTAACCTGACATCTTTTGAGTCTAACCTAGTTGTTATTTTCACGCATTTTCCAAAGTTTACTATAACACCTTATGTTATAAACCAGGGGTGTCAAACTCAAGGCCTGCAGACCACATCCGGCCCACAGGTGTTTAGATCATGGGGCCATCCTGGAAACAACAAAGGACCAGCCTGCAGTGCCTCTGCCAGCGACAACTGGGCTCGGGAGGGCCATGTGCAGCAGAGCCACCCACCACCATCCCCCGGCTCCATTTTCGTTGGCAGAGGGCTAGCAAAATTAACTAAAAACAAAACAAAAGGAGAAATGTGTCCCCTTTTGTCTTCGAGCATGCAAAAAGGGACAGGAAAAGAAAAGACAAAAAGATGGAAAGAGAGTAAGGAAGAAGAAAGGAGAAGGAAAAAGAAGAAGAGGGAGGAGATAATGAGAGTGAGGGACAGTCTGAGGAAAGTCCTGCCATAGCACTTGGCCACCACACGTGGCCCCAACATGAGTTACGTCAAGCTGGCCACGCCTACCCCTGGCGCCCCCCTAAGTTACAATACAAAGCTGATCTGGCCATCAGTGAAATTGAGTTTGACAGCCCTGTTATAAACAATTGCATAACTATATGGCAAAAGCATTTTGAACAGGGAATATGGCCTTCCAAATGCTATTAATGTAGCTCCCTGCATCCTTTAATAGCAGCTGGACTGTTCAGAACTATAGTTGAATGGTAGCACATTTTCCATCTTTTTGCTTTAAATCATTGTATAGAAGTTGAAATGATCTAATAATTTTTAATTTTTAGTTTTATCTTAAATTTATGTAGTCCTGGGTTCCATGAACAGAAAAGCTGGATATCAATCAAATCAATTGCACAATCTCTGTCCCCACTGGATGAAAATATACAGCTTAGTTGTGAACAAATGTTGATTTCCTGGCCATTTTTTCAACAGAAATAAGTCAGTAAACTTAATACGAATAGTCCTTGACTTACGACCACAATTGAGCCCAAAATTTCTCTTGCTAAGTAAGAAATTTGTTAAGTGAGTTTTATTTATTTATTTATTTATTTATTTTATTCAATTTTTATACCGCCCTTCTCCCGAAGGACTCAGGGCAGTGTACAGCCAAGTAAAAATCACAGTATCAATATTAAAAGAAATTAAAAAACATATTATAAAGTGGCCAAATTTAAAACGAATTAAAATATTAAAATATAAATAACCCAATAAAATCTTAACCCAATAAAATTTTAGGCCAGTCCCGCTTGAATAAATAAGTGCGTTTTCAGCTCACGGCGAAAGGTCCGAAGATCAGGCACTTGACGTAAACTAGGGGGAAGCTCATTCCAGAGCGTGGGAGCTCCCACAGAGAAGGCCCTGCCCCTGGGGGCCGCCAGCCGACATTGTTTGGCGGACGGCACCCTGAGCAGGCCCTCTCTGTGAGAGTGTACGGGTCGGTGGGAGGCAAACGGTAACAGCAGGCGGTCCCGTAAGTACCCGGGTCCTAAGCCATGGAGCGCTTTAAAGGTGGTGACCAAAATCTTAAAGCGCACCCGGAAGACCACAGGAAGCCAGTGCAGACTGCGCAGGAGTGGTGTTACATGGGAGCAACGAGTTGCTCCCACTATTACCCACGCAGCTGCATTCTGGACTAACTGCAGCCTCCGGGTGCACTTCAAGGGCAGCCCCATGTAGAGAGCATTGCAATAATCCAGGCGGGAAGTTACGAGGGCATGAGTGACCGTGCATAAGGCATAAGTTTTGCCCCATTTTACGAGTTTTCTCGCAACTTTTATTGCGTGAATCACTGGGGTTGTTAAGTTAGGAACACGGTTGTTAAATGAATTTGTCTTCCCCATTGACTTCACTTGTCAGAAGGTTGCAAAGGGGGATCACGTAACCCTGGGACACTGCTACCTTCATAAATACAAGTGTCTGAATTTTGATCACAGGGATGCTGCAAACGTTGTAACTGTGAAAAAGGTCATAAGTCACATTTTTCAATGTTGTTGTAACTTTGAACAGTCACCAAATGAACTGTTGTAAGTCAAGTACTGCCTGTACAAAATTGAGGGTTGGAGTCATTGCTTTCTTTTGTTCTCTTACTTTTTTGTTCTTGGAAAAAAACAGAGTTCCCAAGTCTTTAATTTGTATGATACATTAAAGAAAATCAAACAATCCACTTTAAGTTCTCCCTGTACCCACTTATGGGAAGAGTAACATACTAGTTTGTGGTTAAATCATAATGATTTATGATATGATATCATATGATATAAATGACACTATCAATGACTCAGTTTCCTGCCTTTTGTTTCCAGTTTACTTTATTGTACTATCTAAATTAAGTTATCGTTACTACTTCTGTCCAACCATGATTGGTAAACATACTATATATCCGTGAGGGCAAACCCATGGCACACATGCCAGAGGTGGCACTCAGCCCCCTCTCTGATGCCACACAAGCCATCGCCCAGGTTCAGTTCAGCTGTGCGTGCATGCATGCCTCCCGCCAGCCAGCTGATCTCTGCTGCGCATGTGCGGAGGACGGTGCATGCAGGGGCCGCATGCGCACAGTAACATATGTACTACACTAGGAGGTGGATTGTGATTCAAGATAACATATTGAGATTGGAGAGAAAGTAGTTATGGGTATACTATGCTGGTAAATGTCTAAGTCAGTGGTTCTGACTTAGAACTTGTAGTCTGTGGACCCTTGGGGGACCATGATACCATCATAGGGGGTTTGTGAAGGCTTGAAGAAATGTTATGATTTAAAACTTGAGTTAAGCCTTGGTGGTCCATGCCACAAAAGGTATTTAAAGGGCGGGGGGATCATGCAGAAGAAAAGGTTGAGAACCACTGCTCTAAGTGATTTATATAGCCTGCATACTTAAAAATTGCAGTAACTAGATTGCGTTTATATCTCCCCCTCCTATTATTAAAATGAACAAAGTTTAGGAGAAGTGAGATTGAATTTTTATATGGATGGTTTATTAACAGATTTCTCTTTTGGTACTAGTTCTTTAATCCTAAATATATATCTTTTGTCTGCTTCCTGATGAATTGAATAGTTTGGTGAAAAAACAACACCTTCAGGATTTAATCTACATCGCCACACTCCATAGTATAGTTCACTTTTGTGTTTATATGTTTTATATGTGACCTTTTCTTCAGGAGGTCAGGTCAGCTTAATTGGGATTGGTATGCATTTTATCACCATAACAACACCTCTGTGAGGTGGTTTGAGCTGAGATTGACTAACCCAAAATAGAATTGAATGTGGGATTCCCCACTCCTAGCCCAGCATTATAATAGCTACATCACATTATTAAAAAATGAAAGTTTTTTTAAAAATGCGTACATAGTACCGGTATCTCTACTGATAGAAATAATGAGTTACCTGACTGAAATTTTAATATTGGCAGGTACCACTGTATGTTTTAGAATTCCACCTTTAGATAATAATATTTAAAAACTATGATAATTTACAAAAACTGAATGATTTTTGTTTTTATTCTTGCTTATAGGTCACAGATCAAAAAACCAAAGGTAAGAAGCTTTAATTTTTCTAAAGCTATAGCTTTCCTTGCTATTTTGAGAAATCATTTAGTTCTTACAAAAATTCTTCATATTCCACAGTTATTATATATATATATATATATATATATATATTTGTTTTCTGAGGTTTTCACGGGTGTTTGTATATAGGTCTTTGGTTGTTCGGGTTTTCTCCCGTGTAAGATTGGAAGTGTCTTGGCGACGTTTCGACCAAGTCTCATTCGTCATCTTCAGGCTTCAGCTTCGTGCTTCTGGGAGCAAAAGCACGAAGCTTCTGCTCAAAGCACGAGCTGAAGCCTGAAGATGACGAATGAGACTTGGTCAAACGTCGCCAAGACACTTCCAATCTACACGGAGCTCAAAGACCTATATATATATATATATATATATATATATATATATATATATATATATATATATATATATATATATATATATATATATATATATCAAAGCAATGAACATACCTAATGCAACTTCTGCCTCCTATTTTACCTGCAAAAGCAACTTAGTGAGTTGGATTGAAAGAGGGTAACTGGCCCAAAGTCACCCAGCCAGGTTTATCCTTATAATAAAGCCCTTATTCTTATGTAAAGTACTATTGTGTTAACTGAATATAGAACTTTTTTTTTTCTACAATATAAAAGGAAAATGTTTTGTTCTTCCAGTCTTTGAAGAGTGCTACTTTATTTTCATTTGTTTTTCCATTCAGCTATGTTCAATTCTTGGAGACCGCCTAGAGAAGTCCCTGCAGTTTCCTTGGCAAGCTTTTTCAGAATGGTTTCCTATTGCTTCCTTCCAAATGCTGAGACAAAATGACTGGCCCAAGCTCTGCTAGCTAGCTTTATGACTAAGGCGTGATTAGAACTTGCAGTCTCTAACTTTCTGGACCACAGTGCCTAAAAATAATTGTTTTTAATTGAATAAAGTGGTTGTGATTTAGAAAAAGCAAAATTTAACCCTATTTCTTCTCAGGTTTAATAGTTCTTTAATTTATTGGGAATTACGAATAGCTCTTTAATTTATTGGGAATAATTGCTGAATGGCTTGGAGAAAAATTCTAAATTAACCAAACTGAAATGCCTAGCTGATATTATAATTCACAGGGTGAGCACGACCTATCTTTTGAAACATAAATCCTGAATCTATGGGAGTCATTGTTCCCATTAACCATAATTCCCACAAATATATTCACACCTGATGTTGGAGTCACTTAAATTAAAAAACTAAAATGTGATGATCTTATTCAGACAAAACAAACCCAGAAATAAGACTCTAACCAATGCTGGAAAGAAAATAAATTCTTAGAATTAAGCACAGTTCTATGTTCTAGAACAGTTTTTGATTCTGGATATCTGGACACTTAACCATGATGAAATGTAAATCATTTCACTCTTGATTAAAACATTAACTGTGTTTATTTGATAGGTAGATCTTGAATTTGGTAACATCTGCCTTACTTACAAAATGATTGAACTTCAAAGAGCTTTATCTGGGATTATCTGAAAAATTTCCAGATTGTTCATGGTGTGACAGTTAAGAATTTTACAGAATCAGATAATAGACGCTGTATAACAAGTCTCCACACCCGTGTTAAAATGCCACGTTTTTGAAATATTAAAAAAAAAAACACTTCAGAATTTTTTCCACCTTCAATATAATATATAAACTATACAATTTAATTGAAAAATAAGGTAAAATATTTTAGGGTAGAAATAACAATAGCAAACATACAATAATGTGGTTTCATAATTGTGCACACCCTTAAACTAATACTGTGATGAAGCACCTTTTGATTTTATGACAGAATTCTGTCTTTTGAAGTAGGAGCCAATCAGCCTCAACAATATTTTATCTGAGAAATCTTTTTTTTTTCCATCCATGAGTCAATTTCATAAACATACCATGAAGAACAACCAAATTAGTTACAGAAGGCATCCCTTCAAATATCAAAAGAAGTCCTTTCGTGTTATCTAATATATATGTTGGCACTTTTTCTTAGTGAAATCCAATTTGCTCTTTGATCCACTGCTAGGATATTAAATTCAAGAGGTGCTTTTCATGGGAATTTGATGTTTGTTTTCCAACATAATCATTTTAGCTCTCTGGTTTACAATCCATTTTTAACATTAAACAGAAATAAATGTTTTAAATAATTTATATAACATGTAATTTGCATTTATTGTTGTAACTATTATTACACTATGATGATTTATTAAAAATGTAAAGATAGCCTCTAGACAAGCTTCATTAACTAAGAGGTGGGTTAGAAACTGTTACCTGCTGAGATGTGATCATACCCAATGTGACTTAAAATGCTTCATGCTTATACTGAAAAGAAATATAGTCCTGTGTAAAAGCTGTAACTATAAGATACATCAATTTGCCTCTAAACTCATTTATCACTTCGTTTCTTATTTTACTGAGACTGAAGAGATTCTTTGAGGCTTCTTCATGACTTATTTAAATAATAATATGTCATCTCACCATTTATGACCAGATCATTTCTGAACATGTTTTGTACTACTGTGTTTCTCAGAAAATAAGTCTTATTTTCTTTTAGGTTTGAAAATAAGCACTTGGACTTATTTTCGAGGGGGTCTTACATTTTTTGAGGTGCAGCAGGCCAGACTCAGTGAGCTGGACGCACCATGGGTGTACCGTCGCCTCCATTCTGAACCTTCAGCGTTCAGAATCGAGGCTTTTTAGCGAATGGGAGGAAAATGGGGAAGGAAATTTTCCTGCCTGTCATCCATTCCTCAAGCTCATCATAGTCTGCGGGAAGGATGGCAGGCAGAAAAATCCCCCTCCCCATTTTCCTCCCATTGGCCAAAAAGCTTCCCGAGAGCCTCCCAAAAAGAGGGAAAAAGCAAGACAGCTGGCCGTAGAACTGCTGGCTTCTGGGAAGCGGCCCAACTAGTAGAACCGCTGCTCCCAGAAAGAGAAGGGCAAAAGCAGTATTTGCGCTGCCCCAAGGGGCCAGCGGGCTGCAGCTGCAACCAGACAGTTCTGCCTGTGCCTCCATTCGTGCTGGCCACGCCTATCCCCCTGGGCTTATTTTCGGGGTGGGGTAATATTAGGCCCACCCCCAAAAATTAGGGTTGGGCTTATTATTGGGGTGGGTCATGTTTTCGGAGAAACATGGTAATAATTAAAGCTATACAATTCTGTTTTCTCTGAATACTAACCTTCCCATTTTATTAAAAGCTAGGACTACTTAAGTAGGATACCTTTGAAGATTTTGATAAAAGATTATCAAAGTTACTTCATGTTTATGTATTTTTAATATTGTGTCAAGTTGTGTAAGCTTTTTTTAAAAAAGCAAAAGTATTCATGCATTTCTTATGTCTCTACTTTTTAGTCTGAATTTGTCAAACTTATGTTTTAAACATTTTAAAATCATAAAATGAAAAAGTGTAAGATACCGAACATATAAAAAGGTTTTGTGTATACTTTGTAGAATCCAATCTAATATGAAGACAAAGTTAAAAAAATAAGCTATATTTCTAGTTACAAAGTAGTTCTTTCTTACAGTTGTTTACATCAGGGGTCCCCAACCTTTTAGACCTCAGAGACCACCAAGTTCATAATTTTAAATTCTGCGGACCACTAATACGAATCCAGCACTTTGCTTGCTGAAGCGCCTGGACTCCCAGTGACAGGATGGGGGCCTTCAGGCACTGTCCCTCTTCTCTCTTTCTCCCCCCCATCTCCCATTCTTTCTCTCTCTTTCTCTTCCCCCCCTCTCATTCTCTCTTTCTCTCCCCCTGCCCCCTCTCGTTCTTTCTCTCTCTCTCTCTCTCTCCGATTCTCTCTCTCTCTTTCTCTCCCCCCTCTCGTTCTCTCTCTCTATCCCCCACTCTTTCAATCTCATTCTCTCTTTCTCTCTCCCCCCCATTCACTCTTATTCTCTCTCTCTCTCTCTCTCTCTCTCTAATTCTGATTCTCTGCGTGTCCCTTTCAGAGCCCGGTGGCTTTGAGCAAGAGCTGCTAAGAGCAGCCCTCATCACCGGGGAGGCGGGCAAACTGGGCAGCGGAGCGCCCTTTGAGTTTTCCCTCTGGCTGAGTAAGCAGCCCAGAGACTCCGGGAGGAGGAGGAGGAGGCGGGCAGAAGCAGGAGGGGGGACGGAATGCACCGGAGAAACAAGGCGCTCCAGGAAGGAGCACTGCTGCTGCGCCAACCTCGCGAAATGGAGGTGGAGGGTTCGATACTTAATGCAAGACATCTCCCTTTGGCCCCCATGCACTTCTTCCAAGAAGGTGGTGCTCGCTCGCGCGCTCTCTCTCTCTCTCATTCTCTCTTATTCTCTTTTATTCTCTTTCTCTGTTTCTCTCTTTCATTCTGTCTCTTTTCCTTTATTTCATTTTGCGCGGCATCAGCATTCCATCAGCCCGGCCAATTTCCCACGCCGCTTCAGCCACCGGCTGGGCAAATATACCAAGGCGGAATGCTGATGCTGCACAAATGCAAGTAGTGCTTCGGTCCTGCAGCTTTCAGCCATCGCAATCACTGTTTTGGCCCGCTTGCATCACAGCTCCTCCACCAGGGTGAACTGGCAAAAATACGAAGATTTCTCCACCGACCACCAAAATTTTCTCACGGACCACCGGTTGGTGACCACTGGTTTACAATATATTTGCCCCACTTAAATACTATGGTGGAATATAGTCCGGTTTCCCAGGAAGGAGGGCAAAGAGGCAGGAGAGCTTGGAAAATTTGATAGGCCATAGGAGGATTAAAACTGCTCCTCCTCAGCAGTTCCCATAATATATCTATAGTTAAGTAGATGATTGCTTTAGTCTAGCAAACATCTGTCTCTAGATGAAGAACAATAGATGAAACTGTTCAGAAATAACGCCACATGTCATACTTTGTTCTTGGTCCTGATAAATACTGATAGAATAAACATTTTTTAAATACTTTCTGTAATGAAAAAGAATACAAATTGTTTAAGCAGTTTTTCTGTTATTTTATTCCCTTATGGTCTGTTATAATAATTGCTTATTTGCTTTCATTATTTTTTGAAAGAAATTTGTTCATATTTATAGATTTTGTTTCTTGGTGTGAAAGAATTCTGGATGGATGTTTTAGTAATAGGCTTACTTGGGAAAAGGACATTTAGTTTTTTAATTTTGCATTTTGGGGGAAAAAGTTTCAAATAATTCATAGACACCACGTTAGCATACTAATTCATAAATCAGTGTCGTAATTTTGCTTATTTAGATTCTGTATCCTAATTCTTTATTTTCTAAATTTTCCTTAATTGAGGAATCCCCAATCCCCATACCCAATTAATGAAGTTCCATGTGGATTTGGTTTCCTTGCTTTGCTGCTAAGGCTTTGACACTTTGGATTTCATTTGTATTCTTGTCATTCATATGTGCACACGCACATATTAACATGTAGTCTGCTAATTTAACTAACTTGCTTTAGCACAAAAACTTATTCATTGATGCTGAATGCTCAAAGTGATATTCCTAAAAAAAAATTCTTTCAATTTTCCCCAATAATGGATTACTCTGAATTAATACTCTAGTACTCAACCAGAAGGTTGAAAGTCTGAGATGGGGAGAGCTTCCATTCTTGCTCTAGCTCCTGCCAACCTAACAATTCAAAAGCATGCAGATGCAACTAGATAAATAGATACCACTTTGGTAGGAAGGTAATGGCATTCTGTGCACTTCGGTGTATAGTCATGTTGGCCACATGACCACAAAAGCCTCTTTAGACAATGCTGGCTCCCTTGGCTAAAAAACTAAGATGAGTGCCACCCTCTAGAGTCAGACATGACTGGACATGGGAAACCTTTACTCCTCTCCCCCCCACTTTTTTTTTTTTTTTGGTGGAGAACACAATCTTGATAACTATAGCTAATGGACTGAAAAGCTTTTAGTGGATTCTTGGCATACTTCTCTAATTTTGATTTTTTTTATTCCTCTGTGAATTCATGTCATAGTGATTGCTAATTTTCTTCGTGCTTAAAGTTAGCAATATTTTAATAGCTCTTATTTATTGTGATTTTATGACACCATTAAACTTGCAAACAATACTAAATACCACCCAATATTTTTCATTATAGTGCCCGAAGCGACAAAAACAAGTTTAAGCCAACCAGTGACCGCCAGCCCAATTGGCAGCTCTCCATCGCCACCTATAAATGGTGGCAATAATGCCAAAAGGGTGGCAGTGCCGAATGGTCAACCGCCAAGCGCTGCCCGCTACATGCCTCGGGAGGTGCCACCGCGATTTCGTTGCCAGCAGGACCACAAAGTGTTATTGAAACGTGGGCAGCCCCCTCCGCCATCTTGTATGCTCCTTGGAAGTGGAGTAGGGCCTACTTCCTCTCCAGCACCTGGAGCAAATCCAAACAACGCACAACCAGTAACAGGAGTGCTACTGCCATGTGACAGTGGGACTGCAACCGGTATGAAACCATTAGCATTCTGCTTAGCATTTTGCTGTCTGTGCTATGTCATATATTTGTGTATTTTGAATTTAGAAATTGATTGTTTGTTTACTCATTTATATCCTGAAATCTCTGGCAACCTTTGAAGGAGAATCACAGTCATTGGTAACAAGACAGAATACCAATCAAATAAATATTTTAATAAATATTTTTAGAAAGTTTTTACTTTAATAATTCACATAAAACTAGGTAGGTAGTTTTCCAGCATATTTCCTTAGAGGGAAGTGAAAAAAACATTCTAATTTCAAACTATTCTGATTTCAGGTCAGAGATTTGGAATCTTCTGAACCTGAAAATGTAAATATTAGTTCATATGAATTCAAAAATAACCTGATACTAGATCAGGTTGTTACCAAAACCAATGAACATATTAAAATTATCACATGCCCAGAAGAGGTTTGTTTTTATCAGGAGAAAGAACCATAATAAAATTGAACATTCTATAATGAAATAAACTTTCATGTTGATACAGCACAGTCACTAGAATTTGTAATGCTGTCATAGTTTTTAAGTCAAAACAAAGAAACATTTTTGTTTCCAGCATGAAACAAAATGTTTCTTTTTCAAGATATCTCACAGAGTGCCTGGGGCATTGTATTTAAGTTGTTTTGCAACATGTGATTGGAAATCAAATAAATAAATAAATGTGATTGGACATTTTTTTCGTCCAAATCTTTCCAGCTGAGCCAGCACAGCAGTGAGGTCCAGTCTTCACTGCTAATGGCTAGGCCAGATCGGATTATGTGAATATTTAGAAGAAACAAGCACTGAACATATTCAGATGGAATACGATAGGTTGAATTGCATTAGCCTGCCTCCGAAGTTATAGTTGCTTGTTGTTTTTTAATAATTGCTGTGAAGTTAAGATAGGTAAGTTTTGTGTATCTACCTACTTCATTTTGCACGTAAGTCTTGTAAAGGAAAGTATGTGAGTTACTTGCTTCAGGGTCACGTAACGGTGTTAACTGTGTAAATAAAGACAATCAGACCCAACATGAGACCTAAAAGACATAATTTTTCTTAAGACTTTCTGTGAGAAACTGCTTTGAATTCTTATAAATTCCTGGTTGTGCTATCAGTGATAGCATCTAATCATTTTATCTTTTGTCAGCCTTTACCATTAATTGCCTTTGATTTTTTTTCTTTAAGCATCAGGATCTTCTCCAGTGACTCTTGCTTTCTCATGTGTCCAAACTAAATTTTAGCTGCACTATTAGGGCTATTGTGACATCCAGTTTTACTTCATCTAGCATTGAATTATTTGCTTTTCTTCTGGTTCATGGGGCTCCCTGGACCCAACAGTAATGCCATTTATGAAGGTCTTATGACAATTTCTACTAAGAGTTTCTTTGCTGCTAGACAGCTTCCTAGACTTGGTTCGTATTTGGATTGTTGCTTTTTTGCTAATTGTTCTTATATGGCATCTGCCAAGTAAGAAAGCCTTAAATATATACAAAATAGTTCAATTTTATTCATAACCTAGGGTTAGGCCTGATGTAATCATTGTTTTTTAAACTGTTAGAATTAAGATGAAGCCATTTGTAAGGCTTGGGCATTCAGTAACAGGTGCTATTCCGATCCAGGTATTCTGAAACTGCCTTTTCAAATGCAGCCCAGCGGAGATATTTTGTGAGTTCCATACAACAACACCCATTGGTATCATTGCCAATAATAAGTCAGTATTTATCGTATGTAAACAGATAAACAGAATGGCCACAGACAGGCAAAAAATAACCACTGTGGGTCAGGAGTGTCTTCTGACTTCCTGCCAGCTGTCCCATTGACTTAGCATGTGGGAAGCTGGCAGGGAACATCAGAAACCACAATCACATAACTGCAGGGACACTGGAGCCACAACTTTGGAAATAAAAGTGGTCTGAAGATCTTGGAAATTCCAATTCCACAGGAGTAATGGGTCCCAGATTTTTCACACATCTTTAAGTTAGAGGATTGACACCTTGATTCAAAAATTGGTGTGCTCTGTTGCACTCTTTGGATTAATTAAAGATATAGACAGACAATGAGAGTTTTAGTGGTGCATAGATATTATGGTCTTCCATTCACCTGTTCGCTTTCACAGATTTAAGCCAATAAAAATAAAATAGAAATTTTCTTCCTTATGGTAAGTAAGATACGTTGTATTCCAGATTGCTTTTCTCCAATGGAATATTTGATTTTCTTCTTAGCACTTTGATCATTTCCAGGATAAGTATTATTTCAGAATCAAGCATGAAAATATTAGTAGCCAATTCTCATGCTGTAAGTAATCTACTTTCTCAAAAAACCCATAGGCATGTTATAAGGACTGAAGCTGACAAGGCAAGAGCCAACCATTCTTGGGCCAATCAGAACTGTTAAATAAGCATTGACCAGGTCTTTTTCTAGTTGTTTTCAAAACAGGACTTGGGAATTAATCACATTTTAAGCACTTTATTCTTGTTGCATTCAATAGTTTCTCTTCACATAGTACTGATTTCCAGATAAGATAATGAACAGACGCATGTATTTTTAATTCATTTTTATTTTATTTGTGTCTTGCCTTTTTTATTTTTACAAATAATTCAAGGCAGCGAACATATTCAACACACCATTCTTCTATTTTTTCCCTCATAGCAAAAACCCCGGTTGAGTTGGGAATGAGAAAAAGTGACTGGCCCAGTCACCCAGCCAGCTTTTATGGGTAAGGCGGGATATGAACTCCCGCCTTTCTAGCCTGGTACCTTACTTTTTTCTTTTGGTTGTAGGTCCACTGCAAAAGGAAGCCATATGCATATTTCAGAATTTTGAACAGTTAACATCTGCAGCCTTACTGTTTTTCAACATTCTCACAAGTGGGATTATTTCCTTTTCATCAATTTGTTCTTGAACACTAATATTTACAGGTAGTTTTCAACTTATAACCATAATGAAGTCTTCCCATTATGGTCATAAGTTTTGATGTCAAAAATGGATCATCCTTGTGACCAACTTGATTTTATGACCTTTTTGAAGCTGTGATTCAGCAAATCATAGTCCTTAAACATATCCACGATCATTAAATGAACTCATTGTTTTCTATGGGGCATTTTGCTGGTAACTGGAAGTAAATGGCGAGTTTGGGCAAAAGGGCCGTAAATCACGGTCATGTGACCAGTTATAACTCAAGGACCTCCTGTATAGCATTCTTCCATTCCATCACTTCAGCTTCCTTTCAAATAATTTCATGAGTTTTATCTTTAATTTTGTTCATTTTGTTGGAGGTTATTTTTTTTAGCTTCATTTTTCAAACAGTTTTTTAAAATTTCCGTAAACATTGCTTGGCATAGTCTCCTGATTTTTCCTCGTTCTCTTTACTCCTTGCAACAATCTTTTTCTTTGTCTAAATCTTACACAATTACTTTCTCTCAGGTATTGCAGCAATGATTATCTTACCTACATTTTCCCCATCCAAGCCTCTTTTACCGTCCTCATTCCGCTAAGCATTCTTTTTCATTAATCATATTAATATTGAATCTCACATTTCTGTAGCATTCTGTACTTTACTGTTTCAAGCAGCTTCTACATCCTGTCTTTTTTTTTATTAAAAAGTTTTACCACAACTTTAACAAGTAATTACCCTCCTCCTCTCTCCCCCCCCACCCTCCACCCCCTTCACCCTCCCCACCCTCCCCCCAGACTTCCCAGAACAAATACAGGGTATAGCATTTACCAATCATAAGCTAAAATACACTAATTATTCATAAACTCCCATCCCTCCCCTAGAACCGTAACTCCCTTATCTTTAAATATATAACTATACCATTCTTCTTTTCTGGTGCCAATGCAACAAAATGAGTGCCAAGTCTAGAATTTATCAAATATTTCTGATCAGATATTCTAATATCTGTGTTTCCTGCAGGCAAATTACATCATTTTTAAATTGTCTCAAATAATGAAATATCTTCCTTCTTTTCTGTGGTGAATTTAAACCATTAACATTCCAGGTTAAAAATTTAGTTGCCATTCTTGGCTCCTTGAAGCTTTTGGAGCATCATCTGGAAATCTTCCCCCATCTTCATTTTCGGCCTTGCTCCCCACACAGCTTCTGTTTTAGTGAAATCTTGGGTTATCACTTGCGATTGTCGCCTCTTTGTTTCTTGTTCTTTACGTTTAGTAGCTGCTTGAGTCATTCTTTGTTCCTTTGCTTCTTCTATTTTTCCCTGGGATTCTGATATTTGAAATGTATCCGGAAGATGCAGCAAACTTTCATCAACAGCTACGTCCACAGCTTAAGCTTGTGCCTGCATTCCTTCTCCCTCCTTCTTCCTCCTGGCTTCTGGAGATGGTGGATTTCCAGCCTTAAATACAGTAACATAGAAATCTCTTGCCTTCCAAACTGTATTGAGACGATATCTTTGGCCCATGTATATCAATGATATTCCAGCTGGAACATCCCATCTAAACTGCATCTGTCGGTTTCTCAGTTCATTCACCAAAAAGGCATACTCCTTCCTACCTCTTAACATTTTGGGTAGAATTTCTTTCAGCACTAATACCTCTTGGCCTGTTATTTGAATCTTGTTCTTGTACGATGCCTGTAGCACTTCATTTCTAATCCTTCTGGTTGTAAAATAAATCACAACATCTCTTGGCAAATTTTTCTGTCTGGCAACCCAGGAGTTAACACGATAAATTTTGTCAATTTGAAATGCAAGATCTGCTGATCATTCTTCCAAAATCTGTGCAAAGGCCTCTGCAAAGATCTCTCTCAAATTCTCTTGTTTATTTTCTTTCAGGCCTCTCACTCTCAGTGCAAATTTCATCGATCTATATTGTAGCAAAATCATTTCTTCATCAGCTCTGTCCTCCTTAGTCTGAACTTCCTCCATTTTATTTTCCAAATTCAAATTAGATTGACTAATTTTCTTCCACCCTTTCATCTAGCTGGACCATATTTGTTGCCAAACCTTGAAATGCTAACACAATGTCATCTCTCATGTCTTTATTTCTTGCCTTAACCAAATTTTTGACTTCTGATATCTCCTCTGTAATTTCCTTAAATTTCTCCTCAATAACTGATGTTTGCAACTCTAGCGCTTCCTTCAGAGATTCCTTCATAAATTCTTTCAAAGAATCTTGTAAGGTTTCCAAATTCACTGTTTTTGGATCAGCGTATGGGCTGGGGAACCTCCAGCACTTTTAGAAAGACCAGGTTTTATTTGTTTAGATGCCATCTTTTATATTTATACTTTGCAATAATAAAGTCAGTGAAAACAGTTTCTTAATTCTTTTCTTAGACACAGTTCTATAATCTTTTCCTTTCAATGTTCTTTAGCCTTTTCTCACTATTAATTCTCTTCAATTAAACGTAAAATCCAGCAGCCTTAAGAAGGCTACTCGCCAGCGACAGTAATAAAAACTTCCTTAACTTTCATTTTCACGCCCTGTTAGAGCACAGGCGCCATTTCCTCTAGCTTTCTTAGTTCGTTTCAACAAAAAACAATGTATCAAAGGAGTTAGGATTTGTTACTTGCAGCTACCGGTGCTCCTGTTTTTGCTCCGTCTGTTTTAGAATCCGATTAAAGTCCAATATTGATCCCAGAGGTGGTCATGGTGCTTTGCTCTGCTTGTGCAGAGACGCCCCCAGATTCGGAGCTTCTTCAGGCTTCTAGGGAGCTCACCTTTTGAGCCCCACGAATTATTCCTGGGGCTATTTAGGAAACTCTACCTCCGCCCGATTGCTCACCTCTTCCTCTTCTCCCAAGGGAGAGGTTTCCGAGCCACTAGACCGCTGATCTGCGCTGTCTTAGTGGCTCTACGCGATCGTGGGGCTGGCAGTCTAAAAAGACCATCTTCAGCACTCAAACGGTGCCACCGGAAGTCCCATCCTTTTTCTTTATATCTCCCTTTCATTCTGATAGAATATTAATTTGTCTTCTCATAGAAGATTTGTATATTGTTTTTTTGCCTTTTTTTACTTTCATTATAGTTTTCCTCCTGTCGATTTTGTTCCCAAATCCATTCTTGACATTAGCAAATAACTCTGTCCCATATTCAGAACTTCTCATCACTATTTTATGCTTCACTAATTCTCCGGTTTCAGCATAACAATTGTAATTTTAAATTTATATTCATAAGTATATATAGATTTATGGTTAAATTATATATTCAAACTAAGATTTTTTTAAACAGAATATTCCCATTCTTAACTTTTTCTTTCCTTCACATCCATTTAAATTGTCTAGCAGAATTTTTTTTCTCCTTGGGTCATGTTCATTCAACAATTTGCATAATTTTACCCAAACCTGATTTACCTAATTTTTTTGTTATCATGATTCATTGGAATATAACATACACTTATTACCAACCTATAGATATCTATTTTCATAACACCTACAACAACCGATACAGCACCGTTTCATACTTTATGAA
Organism: Ahaetulla prasina; assembly: GCF_028640845.1. Classification (NCBI taxonomy): domain Eukaryota; kingdom Metazoa; phylum Chordata; class Lepidosauria; order Squamata; family Colubridae; genus Ahaetulla; species Ahaetulla prasina. The sequence continues at coordinate 66,502,881 of NC_080545.1, read as the reverse complement.
AAACACTTTACACTATTTATTTATAATTAATCTGCATCTTTATTTCTCTCCAGATATTCATGTCCACACCATTCCAATCACTGGTTCATTTTCTTTACCATTTTCTTCTTATAATACCATTTGCAATCTTTAATATTTATTTACATGTCATATTTCTAAACCACCCATCTACTTCAGAGGGGGACTCTATGCTATATACAATATAATATGATCAGTAAATAAAACAACCTAATATCCCATGTGAGCCAAAGATATTGTCCTCCACTGCACTCATTGTGGATTTAGTTAATTTGGGCTTTCACATAACACTTTCTAGCAATATAGAGAAGTGTAGACTAGATTACTAGTTGTAGCAGTGCCTGTACTAGATGCAGAATACTTTTACAGTACCCAATCATTTTGGCATATTGTGAGCAGTATAATACAAGCACAACCAATACTAATTTTACTCCAGCACTTTCAAACTATTCTATGCAAGTTAGGATCTCTCTTAACTGTGTTTAATTTGCAATCCCATGTACCATAGTCTGCATCCAACCAACTAGGAAGTATATGCAGTGAAGAATGTCTTTCACAGGATTGTGAAACATTTAACATTTCAGCAAACCTATATATATTACCTAAGCTCTTACAGGATTTATGAATAATTTGCTTTGTTGCCTTTTTAGATTCAACAACTGGAGGTGCTGCTGCTTCAAATTATGCAAATTCCACTTGGGGTCCTGGAGTGTCCTCCAACAGCACCAATGTCAACCCTACTCACGTCTGGGACAAGGTGATTGTAGACGGGTCTGACATGGAAGAGTGGCCTTGTATTGCTAGCAAAGATACTGAGTCTTCTTCCGAAAACTCCACAGACAACAACAGTGCCTCAAACTCCGGCTCAGAGAAGAGCACTCTGCTGGGAAGCAGCAGTAGCAACAAAGGAAAAGGAAACCAGTGCCAGTCTGGAAGCTCTGGTAATGAATGTAATCTTGGGGCTTGGAAATCCGACCCTAAGGCTAAACCTGTTCAATCTTCCAGTCCTTCAGCAGAGAGTAATGGTAGTCTAGCAAGCTGGAGAAACTTGAGTGGGCAGGATAGAATTGGCCCCAATCCTGGCTTCAGCAACTTTAACCCAAATAGCAACCCATCTGCTTGGCCAGCACTAATTCAGGAGGGCAATTCAAGGAAAGGGACTTCAGAAACTGATAATGGTGGTTCAAATGCACAGATTAATACAACAGGTCAGACTTCTAGGGAACAGCAGTCAAAGATGGAAAATGCGGGTGTTAATTTTGTCTCTGGCAGAGAACATGCTCAAATCCACAACACTGATGGACCAAAAAATGGAAATGCTATATCCTTGAACTTAAGTTCACCAAACCCAGTAGAGAATAAGGGAATGTCTTTTGAAATGGGCTTTGGGAACCCCTCCAGGAGCACTGATACCCCTTCACAAAGCACTGGAGAGAGAAAAACTGGGAATGTTGGGTCTTGGGGTACAGCTAGGGGGCCTTCTGGAATGGACTGTGCTTCTAATCAAAGTAATTCTGGAAATCATGGGAACAATGGGAAGGATAGGGAAGACTTATGGAAGGGAGCTTCTGTTCAAAAATCAAATGGGTCAAGAAATGAATCTTGGGATAATAATAATAGATCTACGGGTGATGGGTCTTGGACCGTTGGCCCTCAACACTCTGGTGAAAGTAAATGGAATGAAGGGAACAAAATGACATCAGGGATGTCTCAGGGAGAATGGAAACAGCCGTCTGGGTCTGATGAACTGAAGATTGGTGAATGGAATGGTCCAAACCAACCAAATTCTAGCACTGGAGCATGGGACAATCAAAGGGGCCACCCGCTTCCTGAAAACCAAGGTAATTCCCAGGCTCCCTGTTGGGGACGATCTTCTAGTTCTGCAGGAAGTGAGATTGGAGGTCAAAGCACTGGAAGCAACCATAAAGCAGGAAGTAGTGATAGTCACAATTCTGGACGCCGATCATACAGGCCTACACATCCTGATTGTCAGGCGGTTTTGCAAACTTTATTAAGCAGGACTGATTTAGACCCCCGAGTGCTTTCAAATACCGGTTGGGGTCAAACTCAAATCAAGCAAGATACTGTTTGGGACATAGAAGAGATGTCAAGAGCTGAAGGAAAGTCTGATAAAGGTACTGAGGGGTGGGAGAGTTCTGCCATACAGACAAAGAACTCAGGGGGCTGGGGAGATGCACCCAGCCAAAGCAATCCAATCAAGTCTGGATGGGGTGAGCTTTCAACTCCAACAGAATGGAAAGAGCCCAAAAACACTGGAGGATGGAATGATTACAAGAGCAATTGTTCTAACTGGGGAGGGGGAAGACCAGATGAAAAAGTCACAACATCTTGGAATGAGAAGTCCAACAAAGATCCAGGATGGAATGGGCGACCACCTAATCAGGGATGGTCTTCTGGGAAGAATGGCTGGGGAGAAGAAGTTGACCAAACAAAAAATGGCAATTGGGAAACTTCAGGAAACAAATCAATATCAGGTTGGAGTGAAGCTGGCCAGAATGAGATTGGTACTTGGGGTAATAATGCAAATTCAAACTCTTCTTCTAAAGCAGGGTGGGATAATAATAAAAGAACTCCAGCATGGAATGATACTGGTAGACAACCCAATTCCTGGAATAATCCACAACAGCACCATCAGCAGTCAGAGGCACCCAGTTCCTGGGACCCACCACCACCTCCACCACCACAGCCTCCAGGTAATGGAAGGCTACCCAATTCTAACTGGAACAGTGGGCCACAATCAACTGTCTCAAAGGATGAAGAACCCAGTGGCTGGGAAGAACCATCCCCCCAGTCAATTAATCGTAAAATGGATATTGATGATGGCACCTCAGCATGGGGAGACCCCAATAGTTACAACTATAAGAATGTGAATCTGTGGGACAAGAACTCACAAAGTGGACAAGCTTCACGAGAACAGAACCACCCTCCTCCAAGGCCAAGCAAAGTAACAGCCTCAGGTAATTTTTTTTAATGATCCTCATGATGATGCTAAATGTTTTATCTTCTTACTAAATTCAGATCTATTTTTTTTTTATTTGCATTTATATCCCGCCCTTCTCTGAAGACTCAGGGCGGCTTACACTATGTTAGCAATAGTCTTCATCCTATTTGTATATTTATATACAAAGTCAACTTATTGCCCCCAACAATCTGGGTCCTCATTTTACCTACCTTATAAAGGATGGAAGGCTGAGTCAACCTTGGGCCTGGTGGGACTAGAACCTGCAGTAATTGCAAGCAGCTGTGTTAGCAGTCTGAGCCACAGAGGCCAGTGTTATAATTATAAAATTGTAATAATAATTTTCAAATCTGTTCGCCATACATCTAATGTGTCCTTGAAATAACAGACTATAAAGCTTGAATACAGTGGTCTTATATAACATATTATGAAATGTTTACTGTTTATAGGCAATTTTATTCTTGTATCTGATATGTCAGGAAGGAGAATTCTGAACTATCTTTAACTTCTAAAAAAGAATAGAATGATCCAAACTCTGCCAGAACCTTGTTCATGTAAGACAAAGAATCAGTTTCCTGTGATGTTCCTATCTCTAAGACATGCATAATGCATAGTTAATATAAATAAAATTCATAAAACATTAAAATCCAGAAACTGAGCTCCTTGTTACAATCTTGGTCAAGAAGAATACAGGAGCAGCAGAAGATAGATTATCCACTAGATTAGGACTCGTTGGATCCTTGGAACCTATTTTCTCCAGGATTACACATCTTTTTATTGTTAGATGGGTTTTTAAATACAATATTCTACAAATTATTGGATATTTAAATTTTTCTAATTACTTCTCATTTAGGAGAAGGGAGCATGAACATAAAAGGATAGATTTCTAATGTTCTACCCAACAGTTTGGTCCTTGTAAGGCTAACTGTTCTATCAGATTAACACGCACAATTTACCAGTATAACATAGATTGCGTGCTTGTAAATATTCATAACAGTAATAGTAATTATTTTGTTATAGAGTCTGATATTAATAACTTCATCTGTGGAGAACCTTTGAGCAATGTATGTGATTCCAATTAATTAATTTGCTTTTCCAGACATCAGAAAGAGGAGTTAAAAAGCATATTACATTCCACTTAGATGTACCCAAGTTCTTAAGTGTTTCTTCTGCATTGTATTGTTAAATGAACAGTTAGTATCAGAAAGACAATGGAGAAAAATATGTTATCTTTTTGCCAATATACAGATTTATACTATCATAATCATATTTTTCTGAGCAAATTGTGGATAACATAGATTATATATGATCATGGTATAATGTATTCTATATATATTATATTAATATTTTTCTGATCTCATTCAGAGAATTCTTATCTAAAGTCCTCCTCTCTCTCTTACACACAGTTTGTGATTATATTGAATTCTATTAACTGTAAAATCATACTCTACTTTTAATGTAATACTGTAATGGTGACACTGTTACTTGATTTAGCACAATAATGTAGGGTTTAGAATAGATATTAAAACTGATATATGATAAAGTAGAACCAGCTGTGTAGAAAGAGAAAGCTTTACAGTTAATCCTCAATTTATGACCACAATTGAGCCCCAAATTTCCATTGCCAAGCAAGATAATTGTTAAGTGAGTTTGCTCCATTTTATGAGCTTTTTTGCCACAATTGTTAAGTGAATAACTGCAGTTTTTAAGTTAGTAACAGAGTTGTCGAGTGAATCTGCTTCCTTGGTGAATTTGCTTGACAGAACGTCGCAAAAGGGAATCACATGAACCCAGATGCTGCAACTGTCATAAGTTTGAAATGTAGTCATAAGTCACTTTTTCCAGTGCTGTTTTAACTTTGAACAGTCATTAAACAAATGGTTGTACGTCAAGGCGAACCTGTATTTTGAGACTATTTTGTTGTGAATATTAGAAAGGCACATTACTGAATAAATAGCCTAGAATTAAAACTCTTTCTGTATTTAGTCTGGAACAAAAGCACACCTCCTGCACCAGATAATGGTACCGCTGCTTGGGGTGAACCAAATGAAGCCAGTCCTGGTTGGGGTGAAGTAGAGGAAGCAGGGACTTCTACCACGTGGGGAAATGGATCCTCCAGTGCATCAAATGCCATAAAACCTAGTAAGTACTTCCTAGTTTCCTCTTTTAAAATAACAGTAATGTATATTTTGAATTTTTTAATTAAAACTAATTGTTGAAAACTCAAAAAAAATTAGTTCCTAGAAAATAATACGGTTTTATAAACAGAAACAATTGAATTCAGCAGGAATCCACAAGGGAATACTTGGTAAGCCAATCTCTCACCAACACTCCAAACCCAGAATCACATCTCAGGAGAACTTTTTTTTTTTTTAATTTCATTTTGTCACAACAGTATACACAAACATTGACATAAAACAACAACACATCATAAAAGAAATATATATATATAAGCAAAAGTATGCAATAACTATGTTAATTTGATAATAGGACAGGAACGGTAGGCACTTTTGTGCTCTTATGCACGCCCCTTATAGTCCTCTTAGGAATGGGGTGAGGTCAATAGTAGACAGTTTTTGGTTGAAGATTTTGGGATTTTGAGTAGAGACTATAGAGTCAGGTAATGAGTTCCAAGCGTTAACAACTCTGTTACAGAAGTCATATTTTCTGCAATCAAGTTTGAAGTGGTTGACATTAAGTTTGAATCTATTGTTTGCTCTTGTATTATTGCAATTGAAGCTGAAGTAGTCTTTTACAGGAAGGATATTGCAATAGATGATTCTGTGTGTTAAACACAGGTCATGTCGGAGTTGGCGGAGTTCTAAGTTTTCTAATCCCAGGATTTCAAATCTGGTGGCATAGGGTATTTTGTTGTTTTCGGAGGAGCGAAGAACTCTTCTAGTAAAATATTTCTGGACGCGTTCGATTGTATTAATGTCAGAGATGTGGTATGGGTTCCAGACGGATGAGCTGTATTCAAGAATAGGTCTGGCAAATGTTTTCTATGCTCTGGTTAGTAGTGTAGAGTTTTTGGAAAAGAAGCTGTGTAAAATTAGGTTTACAACTCTTAGAGTCTTTTTTGCTATGTAGTTGCAGTGGGCTTTGGCATTTAGGTCATTTGATATGAAAACTCCAAGGTCTTTGACAGGGTGGGGGTCGTCAGTAAGGTAATGTCCATCAAGCTTATACTTGTTGTTAGGGTTCTTTTTTCCAATATGTAAGACTGAGCATTTGCTGGTTGATATTTGGAGTTGCCAAGTTTTAGACCATTCGGATACAAAGTTTTCAAGGTCTTCTTGAAAGGTAGAGGTATTGTTAGTAGTATTAAATAGTTTGACATCGTCAGCAAAGAGAACACAATAACTTGAGATAAGGGCACAGAGATCATTTATGTATACTATGAAAACCGTTGGTCCAAGAACACTACCTTGGGGAACGCCACTTTTGACAGGAACAGGATTTGATAGAGCGTTGCCAATTTTGACCACTTGTTGTCTGTTTGACAGGAACGCATTTATCCAATTGTGAAGAGGTCCTGAAATGCTGTAGGATTTTAGTTTTAGGAGAGGTTTATCATGTACTACTGAATCAAAAGCTTTGCAGAAGTCTATGTAGATTGCATCTATTGCTTTTCCTTGATCAAGGTTAGTAGCCTGTATGTTTTTGCAGTGGAGAAGTTGTAAGTTACATGATAATTTTTTTCTGAAACCAGATTGTTTATTAGAGAGTAGGTTGTTTGTTTCAAGGTGGAATGTAATGGATTGGTTTATAATAGATTCCATTACTTTGCATGAGACACAACATAGAGAGATAGGTCTGTAATTTTCAACTAGGCTGGGATCTCCTTTTTGGAAGATAGGGATGACTGTGGCTAGAGACCATGGATGTAAACCATCTCAAGTAACTAGTTCTAGAGAGTACCTTATCCATTCTATCAGAGTCCACAAGCCAAAGTGAGTTCTAGATGTCAGTACAAGGTGCTGTCTCATCACTTTTCCTGCATATAAGAAACCAGTCCTTTGCTTGAGTGACTTTAGTAAAATATTATCCAAAACTGTCATAGCAGCTTGGTGTTAATTGTTCTTGCTCACCTTAGGTGATCTTAAACGGGACTGCAGGACAATAGCCTACTGATACAGCAGGGGAGGAAAATATGAGTGTTTAACCACTGTAATTGCCTTGAAGTAGCAAACACCATGCTTGATCAAGTTTACTTTTCATCTTCCTCTTCCAGTGTCCAAACTGGGTTTTCTCTAGATGCATGGACTTCCAACTTTCAGAATTGTCAGCAGCAACTGTTTTGACTTAGAAGTTATGGAGGTTTGAATCCATATATTTGAGAGTATGCAAGTTGCAAAAGGCTGGCTGATGGAGACTCTGTCTTGGATCCATACATATTAATATGAAGTGCTGTGTGGAACTAAATTATACGCTTAAACGTATATGCTTATACAGACTTAACTGGATGGCAGGTGAAGTTCTTGTGAGGTTGATAAGGACACTCCTCTAAATAGAGCAATCGAGTGTTTATATAGGAATTTAATTTTAGAGCAGATTTTAGAGTTACAGTATTTAGTCTGATTTGAACATGCAGATGAACAAACTGTGTGGAAAGAGGAAACAGGAGGGAGAATGAGCACTCTTAACAATCAAAGACATTGAAGTATCAGATACAGTTGGAGTCAGTGTTGCTAAATGTATGTGCTAATATTTGTTAATGGTATTCTCAGGCATGTAGTATCCAAAGTAAACACATAGATACAGTATGTTTAAAGGACTTTTTTCATTCAAGAATATTATGCCACACAAGCTGCTGCCATTTCTATAAGAAAAAATTAGGAATCTAAAAAGTCACAAATAAATGTATAGGAAACAAATTATCTCACTTTTTGCAGCCAGGGGTTGGGGGGGGGGTATCAATTTTGCATAAATAGGGATTTATGGACTCCTGGTGTGAGGAGAAGTCCTTGGATTACTAGTTTTACTGGATCCAAAGAAGTGCTTGGGGACATTTTTTAAGCCTTTTCCTGAATAAATTGAAAGAATAAATTTGTACAAGACCAGGTCTTGGCCGGGGAGGGGGAGGATTTGTTGTTGAATTTTGGCAGTATAATCCCAGAAGGGAACCTCTAAAGAATGCATAAAAAGGTGGCTTCTTGGAGGACTCAAAATGTGCTGTTTTGCATTTCAAATGAATGAAAACAATTCTTGCTTATTTCTATGGTATTCTTTCTACCAAGACATAGACTGGGACTGATTTTAATCTCAAAAACAACTCGTTGCCATGGTTTCTTTGTAACTAAACAATATTGTGGCAAATGTTTTAAAAATCGTTATTTCTCTTTTTTAATTCACTATTTTTATGTACGTTAAATAATTCGTCCTTTATGTTCAGTATTATTCTAACATGCATTGTTTATTTTGTATTAATATCTGTATCTTTTTTATCATATCTACAAAAAAATATCACAGTAAACTGTTTGAGGAGTTCTTAAAACAGAAATTTAGCAAAGTTGTAATTAAAATATGCTTTTATATATAGTCCCCAATGGGACTAGCCCACCCCAGTTTACCAGCAGAAGAGGCCTGCTACAGTTCCTGTCTGCTAAGGAATTCCCACAGGCAGGGTCAAGAAAAAGAGCCTGGCCCCATCTGTGTGGAACCCTCTATCATCAGAGGTGGGAATTGCTCCCATCCTTTTGGCCTACTAAAAGCATATTAAAACTTTGTTTTGCCAATTGGCTTGAAGTCCTAAGGGGAGTGCTTATCACTGGAGGTGGTTGACAGGATAAGAAGACCTTGTCTCAAAAAGTTTTAAAATTTTAATTTGCAAAGTGTTAATATTTTAATTTTTAGAAAAGTAATTAAAACAAATATAAATTTTATAACTAGGGGAAATGGGCAGCATAAAAAATTAATGAATTTAAAAAATAATATCTTTAGCTTAAAATAACAGTTTTGAATGAGTAACCATCTTATTGGCATTAATCAGTAGTTGATTAGAATTATTTAATTCCAGCAGAAAGGATTGGCTATATTCATACTTAATGCTAAGCCAAACAATATGTATGGCACATTGCAGTTTGGGGTGATATGCAACCCTACCCATTTAATCCAGATTTCTAGTGACCTTTTAGTATGCCAGGATGAGAAGTGACTACAAGTAGGAACTGAGTATATTGTTTAGTTTTGAGAAGAGTTTGAATAGTGTTTCAACTTAATTATACACTGCTTTGATTTTTGCATAATTGATTTTGCAGTATTAATTATCAGTTAGCCATTCTATCTAATCACTGTAATAAGCAACACAATGTAAATTGGAATATGATTAGCTTCAGAATTGCTATTCAGCTTGTTCTCACATTTGGAAGTAGTGGAATAATTTACCAGAAAAAGGTTTGGGATTATTATAAACAAATGGATTGTCTTTTAAAATGGAATTATCTGTAATACAAACTTTAGGAATAGCACTTAGACCTATATACCACTTCACAGTAATTTACAGCCCTTTCTAAGAGTATTGCCATATTTCCCCCAACAATGTGGGTGTTCATTTTACCAACCTCTGAAGGATGGAGGGCTGAGTCAACCTTGAACTGGCAAGACTCAAACTGGCAAATTGCTGGCAATTGGCAGTCAGCAGAATTAACCTGCAGTACTTCATTCTATTGTATTTTTTGGAGTATAAGACGCACCTTAATTTTGGAGCAAGAAAACAAGAAAAAAAGAATTCTATGTCTGCCTACCAGCATTTAAAGTGGTGCTGCTACTCGCTTTCCCCAAAGAGACCCCTCTCATGCTGTGTGGGGAGGGTTGGGGCACAGCCTGAGGAACGAGTCTCTCCAGGTTGGTCTGGGGGCAGGGGAATCTGCCGGGCGGCTTCGGCGAACAAGACAGGCTCCACAGTTCACAGCTGGTTCCCCCTGTGGTTACCCAGTGGGCAGCTCAGGGCAGACAATGGCTACAATGACTTCACTCCCTCTCCGTGCCTGGTAGCCCCTAAAGCGAAACATCCCTCCTTTCCAGCACCGGCACCTGTTGGCCCGATGCAATTCGCAGAGCCACGTTTCAGGCGGCAGTCGGTTCCCCTCCAATGTGCTTTGAGGAACCAGGGAGGAAAGCATTTTCAGGTGGCAGCGCCAGCCGCACGGCATGATTTTGGATTTTGGATTTTGGATTTGGGCATAGCATAGCAGGGAATGGGGGCAGGGGGTTGATCAGTCGTTTGACGGGGAAGGGGAAGATGCATGCTCTTAACTGCATGTGCCGTGATCGGTGGTGGAGGAGGAGAGGCGGAGGAGTTTGGGGTGCTGATGCTTTGGGAAGGAAGGCGAAAGGCAATCTCCCTGAGCTTTTGTGGGCGGGTGCTGCTTTTGACAATGTGGATTTCTCAGGTTGCATACCAGAGGAAACTGACAAATGTGGCAACACACCAGCGAGGTGAAATGCAACTTTGCAACAGTGTGAGAGATGATACCTCCTGCAGAGCTGGAAGGCTCCCTCCCTTCTCTGCAAGAGCATATTGTAAGCAGTTCCATCTGCCTGGTATTCCTTCGCCTTTCCTTCCTTTCTCCTTTCCCCACCTCAGAGCAGAGGGGATCACACCAAGAAAGAAGCCAGGGCCAAAGCCGGCCTCATCCAGGAAGGCGCCCCCCCCCCACCTGTCCGGCTGGGTCCTCCCTGTATCTCTTATAGAAGTAGTCAGCCACGTCCTCCGAGACCCGCTTGACAGTGGAGATTTTATCCAGGTGCATCTTCCCCTTCCCCTTCAAATGACCAATCAACCCCCCACCCCCATTCCCTGCTATGCTATGCAAAGCGCTGATTTCGGAACTGCCTCTGGAGAGGCGAGGTGCAACCTGAGGAATCCACATTGGTAAAAACGGCGCTCGCCCACAAAAGCTCAGGGAGATTGCCTTTCGCTTTCCTTCCCAAAGCATCAGCACCCCCAGCTCCTCTGCCTCTCCTCCTCCAACACAGACCACAGTGTGTGCAGTTAAGAGCATGCATCTTCCGACTTCCGGTGGCGCCACTTTCTTCGCTGGACGCCTGCAAAAGCGCCCCATGCTGAGATATTGTAAAAGCCGGCGAAAACAGCTAAAATCAGCTGCTCGCCGGCTTGAAGTACCCTCCCTGGGAGAAAGGGAAGGGAAAGAGCAACGGAAAAGCGATAGAACTCCCCAGAGGCTTTGCTTTGTGAAAGTAAAGCCTCGGAGGGTCGAGTCCCGCATAACTCCGCTGAGCTCCGAATCCAGCACGCTCCTGCAGTAGCTGGAAAAGAAGAAAGCGTCCACCTCTGCTCAAGTGATTTTTCTTTGGATTTCTGGATGCAGATGGAACAAACACAAGTGATCGATCATTGGAATTGCAAGTAATGAAACTGACTTCTACCCTTTAAGAAAAGAAACTTTCTATTGTTTCAATTAAGATTGCTGAAAATGGCGTCTGAGAGGAAGTGAAAGTTGGAAGTTGTTTGTGTAATCAAATGGAGAGTGTATTTGTGGACTGTTAAAGTGGTAGCTCTCCTATATTGAAAGGAAGATAGAAGATAGAAAAAGTTTTTTTTTTTATTTTACATCCTTTATTCTGACTTTATAACTGAACTTTAATTTGGAATTTGAAATGACTTCTAAACCACCTAAGCCTACAACAAGAAGGGGTTCTGAAGTGGGTATGGAAGATATGTTTAAAGAACAGACAAAAATATTTGAAGAAAGGTTTAAAGAAGTTATGAATCATATTGAACTGACTAGAGAGGAAATGAAAGAAAATAAAAAAAATAAGAGATAATATTTTGATGGCTTTTCAAGGTTTGGAAAAAAATTTGGAGGTTTTGGAAGAGAAACTGGAAGAAATTAATCAATCTAATCAGCATTTGGAAAATAAAATGGGACAATTACAAATAAAAGTGGATAAAAATGAAGATCAGGTGGTGGTGTTACAATACAGAGTGATGGAAGGGGCTTTGAGAATCAGAGGCTTGCAGGAAGTAAAAGATGAGGACCTTAAGAAAATTTTATCAGAAGCTTTGGCTGAAAGGTTAGGACTTGATCCACAAGAGGTTGCTTTTCAAATTGACAAAGTATATAGGGTTAACTCATGGATTGCTAGACAAAAAATATTGCCAAGAGACATTGTGGTTTATTTCTTGACAAGAACAATGAGAAATCAAATTCTGCAAGCCACGTATCAGAAAAAGTTGCAAGTAGCAGAACAAGAGGTGATGGTTCTGAAAGAGATTCCCCCTAAGATGTTAAAAGACAGGAAAGAGTTTATATTTTTTACACAAGAGCTCAAGAATCATCAGATTCAATTTAGATGGGAAGTTCCAGCTGGTCTCACAGTGCTTTTTCAGGGAAGGAGATATCGTATTGAAACTCTGTTGAAAGCGAAAGATTTCCTTTTTAATGTGCTGAAAATTGATCCCGAAGCAACAGATAGAAGCCCGCAAGAGAGGCAAATGAGTATGGAAGCCCCTTTGATGTTATTATCCCAAGAACAGCCACAAGAACAAAGGATGACAAGGGCGGCTACTAAGCGTAAAGAAAAGGAGGATCAACTTCAAAGTAAAAGTCAAGATTCTACTACAGAAGCAGAAGCAGTGGGAGGAGCAAGGCCGAAGACAAAGGGTGAGGATCTTCAGCTGATTGCTCAAAAGCTTCGTGAGGCCACAGATGGCAAATAAATTCCTGACTTGGAATGTTAATGGTTTGAATTCAGCGCAGAAAAGAAGAAAAATATTTCATTATTTGAAACAATTTAAAAATGATGTGATTTGTTTACAAGAGACACATATTAAACTATCAGATCAAAAATACCTAATAAACTCAAAATTAGGTAAACACTTTGTTGCTTCAGCTTTGGATAAGAAAAATGGTATAGTGGTATATTTGAGAAAAGATATACCAGCCAAATTAATTGAAGCAGATATCCAAGGGAGATATATCACTATTGAACTTGTGTTAGAAGGAAAAAAGACACTCTTGATAGGTATATATGCACCTAACCAGCAACAAGAAAAAATCTATAGGATGTTGCATGATAAACTGACTCTTTGGGATTATAAATCGTTTATTATACTAGGGGATTGGAATGGTGTAATAGATACCCAAAAGGATAAGAGAATTCTCTCTAAGAAAATTCCTACACATGCAAAGCTGCCCAAATCTTTTTTTGAGATGATGGAAGATTTTGAGTTGAGAGATGTATGGAGAATGCGGAATCTTGAAGATAGAGATTTTACTTTTTTTTCTGATAGGCATCAATCTTTTTCACGTATTGATTTTATATTAATCACTAATGATTTGCTTCTTAGGGTGAAGAAAATGAAGATATTTCCAAGGTGTTTATCTGACCATAGTCCAGTATGGTTGGAATTGCAACAAGAAAAAGGTGGTAGAAAATCTTGGAGAATAAATTAAAATTTGTTTAGATATGAAGATAATGTAAATCAATGTAAAAAACAAATGAAAGAATTTTTTTGATGATAATTTGAATAGGGGAACATCAATAAAAAATAGTTTGGGACGCGAGTAAGGCCTTTATGAGAGGAGTCTTAATATATATTAATAATAAACAAAAACAGCATAGGTATTTAGAAGAGGAAATCCAAAAGAAACAACAATTATTAATACATAATCCACATGATCAAAAACTAAAAGATGCAATAAAGATACTACAGAGTCAATTTAATATGATAATGGCAGACCAGATGGCAACAAATATACAGTATGCTAAACATAATACTTTTTGTAATGCAAATAGACCTGGTAGGTGGTTAGCATATATTTTAAGGAAAAAACAAAAAGCACATATTATAGAAAAAATAGAATATAAAGGTAAAGAGAGATATCAAAAGGATAAAATTAAAAAAGCTTTTTTAGAATATTATACAAATTTATATGCTAAAGATACAATCTTGAACATGGATATTGATAAATATTTGAAAGAGTACAAGGCTAAAGGTTTAACCTTAGAGCAAAGGGAAGAATTGAATCAGCCTATAACTTCTGAAGAAATTATTTTGACAATAAAACAATTAAAAATGGGGGGAAACCCCGGTACGGATTGACTTACAGCAATTTATTATAAAAATTTACAGAATGAGATAGTAGGTCCACTTAAGGAATTATTTAATCAGATACAATTAGGAGGGGGAATATGCCCATCAAGGAGAACTACTTTCATTTCATTGATACCAAAAGAAGAACAGGATTGCTCTAAACCTGGGAATTATAGCCGATTTCACTTTTGAATAATGATTATAAGATTTTTGCTAAAATAATAGCAAATAGATTATTGTTAGTTCTGCAACAAAGAATTCATACTGATCAATCTGGATTTATAAAGGGAGGCAGATAGGGAATAATGTTAGACAGATTGTAAATTTATTGGAATATTTAGAAAAGAACAATCAGATTTCTGCAGCATTTATTTTTTTGGATGCAGAGAAAGCCTTTGATCGCCTGCATTGGGAATTTTTATTTAAATTAATAGATAAAATGCAATTTCAAGATTGTTTTATAATAATGATTAGAACGATTTATGGAGAGCAAACAGCCCAGATAATAGTTAATGGTAGTTTGACAGAAGTTTTTAAGATTGCGAAAGGAACAAGACAGGGGTGCCCCCTATCACCATTATTGTTTATTTTAGCTCTGGAGCCATTACTGGATAAAATAAGAGAGGTAAAGGAGATAGAGGGAATTAAAATTAGACAACATGAGTATAAAGAGTACAAATCATTTGCTGATGATTTGGTGATTATTTTGTCAAATCCTATAAACTCAAGTGTATGTTTGTTGGAAATAATTGATCAATATGGAAAAGTTTCAGGGTTTAAAGTAAATCAGAATAAAACAAAAATGATAACAAAAAATATGATTAGGCAACAGAAAGAAAAATTAGAGGAAACAACAGGATTTGAAATTGTAAAAAAGGTCAGATACTTAGGGGTTTATATTACTTCTTCAAATGTGAAATTGTATAAGAATAACTTTGAGGTATTATGGCAAAAAGTTTAGAAGGAAATGCTCGGTTGGAAAAAATTACAATTATCATTATTGGGAAGAATAGCAGCTATTAAAATGAATGTTTTACCTAGATTTTTATTTTTGTTTCAGATGATACCAATAATTAAGAAGGATAAAAATTTGGAAGGATGGCAGATTGGAATTAATAAATTTATATGGGAAGGTAAAAAAGCGAGAGTTAAAATGAAAATAATTCAAGACTTACGGGAAAGGGGAGGTTTAAAAATGCCCAATTTTAAATTATATTATGAAGCAGCTGCTCTTTCGGTAATAAGTGATTGGTTTAACTTAACGGAGGAAAGGATTTTGAATATAGAAGGTTATGATTTACTATATGGATGGCATACATATTTATTGTATGATAAAAAACTGGATAGAGCCTTTAAGAACCATGTGTTAAGAATTGCTCTTCTGCGTGTCTGGAAGAAATACTATTACAAGTTGACTTATAAAATTCCTATTTGGGCAAACCCCAGGCATGCAATAGAGAATATAAATATAGAACAGAAACATATTTTGAGAGAGGTAATTTACAATTAAAATCCTTGCAACAATTAAAAGAAGGGAGAAATTATACTTGGTTCCAGTATGGGCAATTATGAGCTAGGTGGAAAGAAGATCAGAAAATTGGTATCATGCAGAATGAAGAAAACTTGGTAAAACAAATTATAACTCAAACTCAGGCGCATATAAAGAGATTGTATAATGTATTGATAGAAATAGACTCTGAAAGGGATTTAATAAAGGATTGTATGATAAAATGGACACAAAATATTTAAGATCCAATATTTTTGGAAACTTGGGGAAAAAATTGGGTTAGAAATGTTAAATTTGCGCAAACACAGAACTTGAGGGAAAATTTTTATACAATGTTTTATAGGTGGCACTTAGACCCTAAGAAATTATCATGTATGTATCCAGATATGCAAGCGAAATGTTGGAGATGGAATTGTGATAATGTTACATATTTTCATATTTGGTGGACTTGTAAGAAGATTAAGGCTTTTTGGATAAGGATCTGGTGGATTATACAAAATGTTTTGAAAAAGAAGATAAAGTTCCTACCGCAATTTTTCTTATTGGGAATTATTACGGACTGTACAGTAATTGAGACTAAGTTGATTTTAAATTTAATAACAGCGGCAAGACTACTGATAGGACAATACTGGAAGAAAAAAGAGTTACCTACAATAGAAGAATGGATATTGAAAGTTGCTAATTTGGCTGAGATGGCTAAAATCTCAGCCTTCTTGAAAGACACTACACAAGAAAAATATCTAACTGAATGGAAAAAATGGATTGAATATACGCAAAATAGATATCAGATTAAGAGATATCAGATTGCTTTTGAATGATTAGGATGTTTTGATTTGTATGGGGGAAGTTAGGATTTGAGAAGAAGGGGAGGATTATAATTTGTGTTAGGGAAAATTTAGCGAATGATTGTTTTTTCTTTTGAACTATACCTTGTGTTTGTTCTGGGAAGTCGGGGGGGGGGAGGGACGAGGGTGGTTTTGGAGGGAGGGGGAGGGGATGGAGTGGGGGGGGAAAGGGGGGTGAAAATTTTTGTAAAAACTTTTTCAATTAAAAAAAAAGAGCATGCACCTTCCCCCTCCCCTTCAAACGACCGATCAACCTCCCGTCCCCATTCCTTGGTATGCTATACAAAGTGCTTTCATCCCCAAATCCAAAAGCATGCTGGGCAGCTGTCACTGCCACCTGAAAATACTTTCCTCCCTGGTTCCCCGAAGCACATTGGATGGAAACCGGTCACCGCCTGAAACGCGGATGGCGGTGCTGGAAAGGAGGAACATTTCACTTAGGGACTCCCAGGCGTGGAGGGTCTTAGACGGTGGCAGTGACTCCTCACATTGCTGGTGAGTGAAGTCATTGTGGCCATTGTCTCCCCTGAGCTGCCCGCTGGACGGCCAGAGGGGGAAACCAGTTGCGTGTGGGGCCTGCCTTGATTGTTCGCCGAAGCCACCGGGCAGATTCCCCCACACCCAGACCGTCCTGAAGAGGCTCATTCCTCAGGCTGTGCCCCGACCCAGATCCCCACCGCCTGAACCGCCCAAAATGCGACATGTGGAGGTAGAAAATGTCCGAAGGGTAGGTGGGTGGGTGTGACTACATTCAGAGTATAAGACACACCCAGATTTTCACCCTCTTTTTGGGGGTAAAAAGGTGCGTCTTATACTCTGAAAAATACGGTATTCACAGCTCTTATAACAAACTATGGTTACAAAATGGAAGTTATGACATTTCATTCATAACCCATTTAAAAAAATATTGAAACACGCAGACAAGCATATATAGAAACAAGGAAAAATTGCAAAGCCACACATTAAATTATTTTAATATTTCTTCCACATATATTTGACTGTGAAAGGATAACCATTAGTCATAAATTATGTAACATGTAACATAAACTATAATGATTATAAGTTAAAAGAACTTTCTGGCTTCAACCTGAATTGAACAAAACACCTTTGCTACGCTAGTTTGCCAGGCATCTAGAATTATACTGCAGTTCTCTTTTTCCCCAATGTTAGCTATGCATATTCTAGCACAGTAATAAAATATCGCTAAACCTTTTGACACAATATATTAATTGATTTCTAGAAATGTATGGATGTAATATCTCAACACAGATATATACTTTGGTTTATGAGTTACCAATCTCTGAAAAAAAGTAGGACCAAAAGGAGCCCTAATGACTAAATATCGTTTTAGCAGCATAAACAACTTTATTTGTTCATCCATGCTAATTTACCATGCCTATGTCCCATCTACAAAACAATCTAATAAAAATTTCCTTATTGGGCCAGGAAGGATAGCACGGTTTCCATTTTTGTGTTTTATTTCTATCTTGGTCATTGATACGTTAGAACCCATTTTGTAGGACATTTTAAAACTATTTAAATATATAAATATTTGTTCCATGCTAATAATATAAAATGAAGAAATGAGGCCTTTGTATAGATCTGATATATACTAGCAATTCTAAAATTATTATATGCTAGTAATTCAAAATTAGGTCAAGAGATCTGTTTGTTTGGGCCTTTATTTCTGGATTAAAGAGGAGGGATCTACAACTGCAAATGATAATCTCCAGGAAAAACTTTAAAAAGTTAACCTGTCAGTTACCAGATCCAAGTTAACAGGTTTAGTGAAGGTAAAATCAATTTGATCCTGGATTGTAAAATAAAATAATAGACATGGGAAATTTAGGGTGGCTGTTGGGTCTTTTTTCTGACATTTATTTTCCATTAAAGATTCCAAATCACCTCAAGATGGCTGGGGCGATAATGATGGGCCAGTATCAGGAACACGGCATTCCAGCTGGGAAGAGGAAGAGGAGGGAGGAGTCTGGAACACAGCAGGCTCTCAGGGAAGTAATTCCTCCCATAATTCAACCAGCTGGGGACAAGGAGGAAAGAAACCACAAATCAAGGTAGGAAAAATCTTTTGTGATGCAATCTTTCATAGATAAGCGAATATCATTCTCTAAAACTGATAGTACAACAGAATGTTAACTATGTAAATTTGTGTTAAAAGGAAGAGTTTAATAATGTATTGAAGGTGCATAATTAAAAATGATTTTGTGGTGACGTGAATGGATGGTTAGGATTGAGAAGAAAGTAGAAAACCATTGATTGGCTTTATGAGGCCAATTATAAAGAGGCTAAATGAAAATAGTGAATGATGGGTATCTCCTTAAATGGATATTGATTTTAAATCTATGGTTTAAACATGTTTGCATACATATACACGTGAAAAGGACTGAAAAGAATTTAAAAACATGATTGTTTTTATTGCTTATTACTTGTTTTCTGTGATTTGTATACAATTAAAACTGCATATCTTTTTTGAAAACTAAAGGCATAAAACCATGAAATCACATCATTAAGATACAATACTGTGAAACAGATGGCAAACAAACTGCAGATATTACTTTCCAAATTTTGTCAGAACAGCTGTTTAATAATTCTGAAGATAATATAGTAAGAAAAGAGTCCTATATGAAAGGGTATTAGGAAATAGATTATTTCCCAATAGAATGAAAGTAAAGAAGATGTAAGAAAAGAAGATACTGAAAGTTCCTGAAAGAAAGTGTCAAGAATTATGTAATGCAGTGCCAAAGAAGTATGTGGAGGTATGAAAAAAGATGCTTGGATAGAATGAGGAAATAAAAAGTTGCACATAATGAGAAGTGCATGTAAGAGAACCATTGCTGCAGAAAAAGAGGCTAAGAAACATACTGAATATTTTCTGAAATTTATAATACTGAAAATGATATCAAAAGAAAAAAGAACCCACAGCGGAAAAAACAGTGTGATTTTAATAAAACTGAAAGATGTTGATTGAAGGGTCTTCAGCAACAAGAATAGAATTAAAAGCAAAAGTGATGAAATTATTTAGTGAGAGAATGCTGTAAGACGTATTCTATAGATTTATTGAGAATGACAGTTGAAGAATAGAATGGAAACAAATGCTGTAAATGTTTAGCCTCCAAGGGAAAAAATGTCACAAATTTTCAGTACTATGGGAATGTTGAAAAATGGTAAGGTTGCATGTGTAAGTGTTGCAGCTGAGAAAAATGTTAAAACATGGACATGATCTGTTGATAAAGAGACACTGTGACCTGTCTAATGTGTGAGGTTTGCTTATAACATTTCTGCGTGACCTGCTTTTTGTGAGTGAATGCTGCATGTATGCATAACAATTTAAAAAGTGCTGCTGTGATTCCCTTAAAAACATGAGTGTCAAACTTGTGGTGTCACGTTGAATCATTATTATAGTTTTGAAGCAGAAGGCCTTAGATCACTGAAGATGAAGATATTGAATAATTTTGATGTTAGATATATTATCAGTAGAAGCAGTCCTTAATAAGGAAAACCATTGATCCCCACTTGCCTATTCAGTAGTGTAATCAAATAGGAACAGATTGATGCAGCTCAGTAGTTTATAACAGCATGTTATCTGCATCATGGATTGCTCAAGGTTACATACTATCTATGTTTTCCTGCATATCCTAAAGGTGCTCCCATCTGTGACCTACTTTTTCATATAGAACAGAATAGAATAGAATTTATTGGCCAAGTGTGATTGGAAACACAAGGAATATGTCTTGGTGCATATGCTCTCAGTGTACACAAAAGAAAAGATACCTTCATCAAGGCACAACATTTACAACACAAATGATGGTCATAAGGTACAATTTAACACTTAATGATACAACACTTAATGATAAGCATAGGGTACAAATAAGCAATCGGGAACAGTCAATATCAATATAAATCATAAGGATTACCAGCAACAAAGGTACAGTCATACAGTCATAAGTGGAAAGAGATTGGTGATGGGAACGATGAGAAAATTAATAGTAGTGCAGATTTAGTAAATAGTTTGACAGTGTTGAGGGAATTATTTGTTTAGCAGAGTGATGGCCTTCGGGGAAAAACTGTTCTTGTATCTAGTTGTTCTGGTGTGCAGTGCTCTATAGCGTCGTTTTGAGGGTAGGAGTTGAAACAGTTTATGTCCAGGATGTGAGGGATCTGTAAATATTTTCACGGCCCTCTTCTTGATTCGTGCAGTATACAGGTCCTCAATGGAAGGCAGGTTGGTAGCAAGGGCCTCTGGTGGCTCAGACTGCTAAGACAGTCTGTTATTAACACAGCTGCGTGCAATTACTGCAGGTTCAAGTCCCACTAGGCCCAAGGTTGACTCAGCCTTCCATCCTTTATAAGGTAGATAAAATGAGGACCCAGATTGTTGGGGGCAAAAAGTTGACTTTGTATATAATATACAAATGGATGAATACTATTGCTAACATAGTGTAAGCCGCCCTGAGTCTTCGGAGAAGGGCGGGATATAAATGCAAATTTTTTTAAAAAATATTTTTTCTGCAGTTCTAATTATCCTCTGAAGTCTGTGTCTTTCTTGTTAGGTTGCAGAACCGAACCAGACAGTTATAGAGGTGCAAATGACAGACTCAATAATTCCTCTGTAGAACTGGATCAGCAACTCCTTGGGCAGTTTGAGCTTTCTGAGTTGGCGCAGAAAGAACATTCTTTGTTGTCCTTTTTTGATGATGTTTTTGATGTTAGCTGTCCATTTTAGATCTTGCGATATGATAGAACCTAGAAATTTGAAGGTTTCTACTTTTGATACTGTGTTGTCTAGTATTGTGAGAGGTGGAAGTATGGAAGGGTTTCTCCTAAAGTCTACCACCATTTCTACGGTTTTGAGTGTGTTCAGTTCCAGATTGTTTTGGTTGCACCACAAGGCTAGTCGTTCGACCTCTCATCTATATGCGGATTCGTTATTGTCTCGAATGAGACCAATCACTGTTGTGTCATCTGTGAACTTCAGTAGTTTAACAGATGGATCGTTGGAGATGCAGTCATTGGTATACAGAGAGAAGAGAAGTGGGGAGAGCACACAGCCTTGGGGGCCCCTGTGCTAATTGTACAGGTATCTGATGTGATCTTGCTTAGCTTCACCTGCTGATTCCTGTTTGTTAGGAAGCTTGTGATCCACTTACAAGTCTGTTCCGGTACCTGTAGCTGGTTTAGCTTAGTTAGAAGAGTGTCTGGAATGATGGTATTGAATGCTGAACTAAAGTCTACAAAGAGGACCCTTGCATAGGTCTTTGGAGATTCAAGATATTGTAGGATGTAGTGCAGAGCCATATTAACAGCATCATCTGTTGATCTATTTGCTCGGTATGCAAATTGCAAGGGGTCTAACAGTGGATCCGTGATGGTTTTCAAGTAGGAAAGCACTAGCCTTTCAAAGGTTTTCAAGAGGAGGAAATAGAGAAAAGCTGAGGGAGAGAATTAAAAGAGTAAATGTCAGAGAAAGGAGGTGGAAAAGAGGATGCAAGAAAGGGAGAAAGAAGATGATAAAAGAACGGGAGAAAGGGAGAAAAATATTAAGAGATGAGATCTGGGAGAGACTGAAAGAAAATGGTTAAAAGAAGGAGAAAAATGAATAGTAGAAAGAAACCAAAATAGTAGTAGAAACTTTCTTCTTCTTCTTTTTTTTTTTTTTTTGAATAATGGCAATTAAAAGAAATATATAGATTATTGTAAAAATGTAGTAACAAAGGTTGAAATGAAATGAATGAAGGAAATTTTAAAAAGGAGGAGGAGAAGTAAATTAAATGTGGAAGTTATAATGGGATATATGTTTTCTTTTTCTGTTTGTGTCTGAGAATGCATGGAATGAGAGAAAATTATAGTTGATGATAAGGAAATAAATTTTAAATATATAAAAGAATGGAAAATCCAGCAGATGAAATGTGAAAGATAGTATAGTAGTAGTAGTAGTAGTAGTAGTAGTAGTAGTAGTAGTAACAACAACAACAACAGAGTTGGAAGGGACCTTGGAGGCCTTCTAGTCCAACCCCCTGCCCAGGCAGGAAACCCTAACCTCAGATAGATGGTTATCTAACATTTTCTTTAAAATTTCCAATGTTGAAGCATTCATAGTCTATAAGTGAAAATGATTGAAATTAAGATGTAAAAGGGAATAAAATTGAAATGTTAGTAAATGATGTACATTTTTGGAAGAAAATAGTAAGTATTGAATTGTGAACAAAAACTCTTAAGAAAATAAAGAGATGGAAAGTTGCATCAATTGATTGTATGATATAAATGGAATAAGATGAAGACAATGTTAATAACTAAAATATATGAGGGGAGGTTTGAGAAATATACATAATAAATGAGAAAATCAGGGTTGTCTGGACACCAGAAATATTGAAATGAAAACAAATACAGCAATGGAGAGAGATAAGAAGGAGACAGATGGAAAGGGAGAAGGAGGGAGAGAGAAAGGAGAAAGGGGAGAGGAGAGGAGAAAAGGTAGAGGAAATAAGAGTAGGAGAGAAAGTTAGATAGGGAGGAAGTAGAATAGAATAGAATAGAATAGAATAGAATAGAATAGAATAGAATAGAATAGAATAGAATAGAATAGAATTTTATTGGCCAAGTGTGATTGGACACACAAGGAATTTGTCTTGGTGCATATGCTCTCAGTGTACATAAAAGAAAAGATACGTTCATCAAGGTACAACATTTACAACACAATTGATGGTCAGTATATCAATATAAATCGTAAGGATTGCCAGCAACAAGTTATAGTCATACAGTCATAAGTGGAAAGAGATTGGTGATGGGAACTATGAGACGATTAATAGTAGTGCAGATTCAGTAAATAGTTTGACAGTGTTGATGGAATTATTTGTATATTATATACAATTATATAATTATACAATTATACAATTATAGAATGGAGGGGGAGAAAGGAAGGGGAAGTAGAGAAGGTGTAGGAGAGGAGAGAAGAAAGTAGGTTGGATAAAAGGAGTGAGAGGAGGATTGCTGTGAAAAGGAAAAGATGAAATGGAAGAAAGGTAAATTTGAATATATTAGGATAAAAATTGAAATAGTTAAAAAAAAAGAATGAACACTAATGAGCACGAATAAAAAGTAGAAATTAGAACTTGAGGGTGAAAGAAGATGTGACTTAATAAAATGAGCAAGGAAATATTAGGAAATGAATAAAAACTATGAAAAAAGAATATTCCAGCAAAAACTAACTAACTAAAATATATTTTAATATATTGAATTGTATAAGATATGATATGGCCAATACTCTGTTCATAAATCAAGTATGTGTGTAGAAGGGGAAACTAAAAAATCAATAAAAACTTGTTCTAAAAAAAATTAAAAAAAGAATAAAGGGAATGCTTAGCAAAAAGCTCAACATTGAAGATGGAATAAAACAAGGATGTATCACATCTTCTTGTTTGTTCAGTGTATTTAAGAATAAAGGCATGTGTCTGGGTTGGAAATATCAAAGTATAGGTACATTTGTGTGCAGTTCATATTGTGTTATTCCCTGAGAAGACAAAAGATTTGCAATGAATCTTAGATTTGATAATAGTAACTCTAGTTAGTAATTCTATACAATAATGTTTTCCTCTAAATAAATCAGTAAGCAATAAGTCTACATGAATTTAATATTAAACTTGATTGCTTTTTGTTTAACAGTTGAAATTAGGATCAGCCAATCTCAGTTTTGTAATGCGTATGCAGTATTATTTAAATAATATTTTGCAGCGTAGAATGAAATTTAAACTGATCATCTCTGTTTTCAGTGTTCATTGAAAGGAGGAAGTAGTGATTCATGGATGAATACCTTATCTGATCAGATTTCAAATATGGGATTGTTGGTAAGGCATTCTACCTACTTCTTGTGCAAAAATTATTTACTAATATTTGATAGGGAAAAAATAGCTAACCATCTAGGCAAAATTATAAGAGATTGCTTTTTTTTCTTAAGACGCTATGTGGTGTAAGACTGATTTATAATTATTTGCAATTTTATTAGTTATTTATATGACATCATATATACAGGTCATTGCACGCACACACACACAAGATTTATTTATTTATTTATTTATTCATTCATTCATATTTTTATACCGCCCTTCTCCGAAGACTCAGGGCGGTGTATAGCAAATAAAACAACAAAAATCCAAAACAAATTAAAATACTATAACAAGTTTAAAAATCTAATTCGACCGCTGTATACTTAAAATATTAACTAAAATTTTTCAAAAGCTAAAACCCTGTTAAAAAACCCGCTAAAACCCCCCCATATTAAAATCAATCAGGCCAGCCCCGCTTGGTGAAAAAAGAAAGTCTTGAGCTCGCATTTAAAGGTCCGGAGATCAGGGAGGAGACGGAGTCCCACCGGCAGCTCATTCCATAGAGCCGGGGCCCCCACAGAGAACGCTCGTCCCCTGGGGGCCGCCAGCCGACATTGGCTAGCCGACGGCACCCTAAGAAGGTCCTCCCTGTGAGTGCGCACTGGACGTACCGGACAATGGGAGGTAACTGGCGACAGCAGGCGGTCCCATAAATATCCCGGTCCAATGCCATGGAGCGCTTTAAAGGTGATAACCAACACCTTGAAGCACACCCGGAAGACCACCGGCAACCAGTGCAGCCTGCGCAGGAGAGGTGTTACATGGGAGCTACGGGGAGCTCCCTCGATCCCCCGCGCGGCCGCATTCTGTACCAGTTGGAGCCTCCGGGTGCTCCTCAAGGGGAGCCCCATGTAGAGAGCGTTGCAGTAATCCAGACGGGAAGTGATGAGGGCATGAGTGACCGCGCATAACGAGTCCCGATCCAGGAAAGGGCACAATTGGCGAATCAGGTGGACCTGATAAAAAGCTCCCCTGGTGATGGCTGTCAAATGGTCTTCTAAAGACAGCCGTGCGTCCAGGAGAACACCTAAATTGCGCACCAATTCCCTGGGGACTAACGATTTCTCCCCCCCCCCCCCAGTTAGCAATGGGGTAAGCTGACTGTGCCGGGATGCCGGCATCCACAGCCACTCCGTCTTGGATGGGTTGAGTCGGAGCCTGTTTGTCCCCATCCAGACCCGAACGGCCTCAAGACACCGAGTCATCACATCGATGGCTTCGTTGGGGTGGTTCGGGGTGGAGATGTACAGTTGAGTATCGTCAGCATACAGTTGACAGCTCACCCCGAAACCACGGATGATCTCTCCCAGCGGCTTCATATAAATGTTGAACAGGATGGGTGAGAGAATCGACCCCTGCGGCACCCCACAAGTGAGTTGCCTAGGGGTCGATCTCTGCCCCCCTGTCAACATCGTCTGTGAGCGGTCGGAGAGGTAGGAGGAGAACCACCGTAAAACGGTGCCTCCCACTCCCAGGCCCTCCAACCGCCGCAGTGGGATACCATGGTCGATGGTATCGAACGCTGCTGACAGATCTAACAGGACAAGAACAGAGGAACAACCTCTGTCCCGTGCCCTCCAGAGATCATCAACCAACGCGACCAAAGCTGTCTCTGTGGTGGCATTCAACTCCCCATTATCCTGTCCATGTCATCGGGAGTCACAGGGTCAAACTCAGCCCAAACAATTTTTTCAAGACATGCCCGCGTCATCCCGTCTGGATCTACCCAATCTGTGTCCAGCCCGTCCCGGATCTGAGCGATTTTATCGTGCAGATAACTTCCAAATTCCTCAGCACGTCCCTGCATATCCTACTAACTTCACCCCACACATGTATAATACTTCACACATATAAAGTACTTCACAGATCAATACCTAGGAGGTTTATAATTTAAAAATAGACACAGAAAGCAGCACTAGAAGGGGAAGTAGAGGTATAAATGCGGAAGAGAATGTAGAACTATTGCAATTACACATAAATTAAATTAATTACAATAAGACCAGAAATTATGGCAGATAGGACAATCAACAGAACCAAACACCAGCTATTTAAAAATACTTGAATTCTGTATTAGTTGAATATTGCTCGCTAAACTTTAAAAAAGTTTAGAATGTTTATTTTTGTAAACAATAGGTATTTGGATTTGTGTATTGATTGTATGAAGATTAGTTAATCAGAATGCCAGATTGTTTTCTTTAAATGCTATTTAGTAGCACCAAATAGTTTTGTTTGAAATTAATATTATCCTTTTTGTGTGATACCATAAAAGTGCAGGTATGAGTTTCTGTTTTACAAGAATAGGCTGTGAGAAACCATGGCAATCTAAGCACTATTAACCATATGCTGTCTTTATTAATGTGGGAATGGTACTGCTATTTATGTGCATGTGTAGTTGCTTTCTTGGCAAAGGAGCTATTATGATCATACGTTGCATATACATGCTTCTACTTGGTTTCTTCTCTGCATTAGCTTTGTATTGAAAGGCATCTTGCATGCGGTTCCACATCAGAACACTTTTGTCCCTAGGCTTTGTGCTTGTCCCCTTACTGCAGAATAGGAAGCAGGCTTTTTATAAGGCCATTGGGATTGTCCCACTTGCCAAGACATTCTCTCTGCCTATCTGTTCCAATTCTTCCGAAGCGAAATCACTGAATTAAATTAAAGCAGCACGTTTAAATAGTATAGAGCACAGCTATAGAAAAATGGAAAATTTGGAATATTTTTATTTTAGTTGTTTTTAATCAATTTAATCAATTTGTTTTAACTTTAAAAACATCGTGTTGGCATGGCACAATGCCCTAACCTATAGTATTTTTTTTCCAATAATGCATCTGAGCCTTGTCAGTTGCCTGGCATAAATCTCAAATGGGAGAATTAGATATTATGGTGCTTTGTTAAAAAAAAAATACTCCTGCTCCTGAGACATTGTCATTCAAAATTAAAGTGTAGGTAGCCTATTGATTTTAGTTTGAACTCAAATAATAACTACTGCAGCACTATAGCTTTGTGTCTTTTAAAAGTTACAAGAACATTTCGTCCCACATTGCCAAACAGAGACTGTACTTGGCAGCACATTTTAAATCTAGATTTATCTTTAAAATGACATAACATTCTAACCAATAGAACATCTTAACAACAGGGGTTTGTTTCCAAAGAGGCTGACCAATTAGTTTTCCTAACTTTGTGGGTTTTTTAGACATTTCTTGCTATATTTTAGACACATTTTCAGTAGTAAAAATAAACTGCACAGTAAGATACATTATTTTTGATAAATGAAGGTGAATATATGTGTCCCCGGATAATGTTGCAGGATCTAATCTGGGTCAATCACCAGGAGCAGAGGGTTTTGTCTTCTGAGCCTGGAGCCCATCTTCAGGGAACATATCTCTAATATCTTTCAAGTGTGCCAAGCTACAGTTTTCTGAGAACTGTTCTTTTCTTTTCCAGAATCAAACTGAAGATACTTCAGGCAATAAGATGGACTTATCAGTAGGTATGTATCTAATAGCACAAGGATGCAGTTTCATTTTATTTACTTAATTTTTTTAAAAAAAATATAACTGAGCAATATTGTAAGCTTTATGTCAATATGCTAGCCTTTTTGAATAACTGTGGATCATTAACGTAACTTCCACCTAATGATGGACAAAAAGAAAAAAAAGAGCTGAGTTAAAGTGTTAACACCTATAGCTGATGGAGTATGAATAGTAATAATCTTATTTATTTTTGTACTGATTTTTTGGGAAAGTAATAATTTTGTTTCATTCTGCTAAAATATAAAATCTCTGTTATTAGCTATAGATAATATATATTTTGCTTACATGTTATGAGAGAGAAAAAAATAGTTTATTATCCATGCAAAACCAGGAAAAGTCA
This sequence comes from Ahaetulla prasina, assembly GCF_028640845.1. Lineage (NCBI taxonomy): Eukaryota > Metazoa > Chordata > Lepidosauria > Squamata > Colubridae > Ahaetulla > Ahaetulla prasina. The sequence goes on along the minus strand of NC_080545.1, from coordinate 66,474,695 downwards.
GGGCTTTAATGTGCTAGGCAATGCCAAATCCAATTATCTACACATTCATTTCAACTGTTTATTCTTCTGTGAAAAAGGTATAGGATATTTTTTATTCATAATAAATTTGTGGACATTTCAGGATATTATTTCATGGTTTTAGGGAAACTTTGTATAAATGTATAATTTTTAAATCATTTAATTTAGTAGCATTTTAACAATTAACAGTAATGCATAATGGTAATTGGCAAGAATACATCATTTTGTACTTCTTCAGGTGGTCTACAAGATAAGAAGTTTGATGTAGACAAACGAGGCATGAATCTCGGAGACTTTCATGACATAATGAGAAAGAATCGATCTGGTTTTCGTCCTCCTAGCTCCAAAGATATGGGAAACCCAGATAGTGGGCCTTACTTTGAAAAGGTAAGACATATTTTTTTATGATAATCTAAAATATAAACTGTTACTGTGTTTTAATTTTTACAGGTAAAAAGTCATGTTTAAATACAAGAATTATAGGGGAAATAATGTTTATAAGGTATAAATTGAAAATAGTGTTTACGTTAGTTATTTGGAAAAAGGGTTCTTTTTATGAAGACTCAGTATGTTTGTGTGCATGGTTGTAAATAAGTACATTTATTATCTTACAATCTCACTATAGAGTCACATCTAAGCAAGATGGGATTGCATATAAGTTTAATAAATAGTTTGAGAATATACCCACATGTATACCAACCAATTTGTACTTTCTGTCATATATTTCAGCCCTCATTTATTCATGATTAAAATGACATCTTTACTTCTATACATAAATCTACTGTACAAGATCAGATCACCTATCTCTCTACTATTATTTCTTAACATTTCAAATCCATATGCCAGGGTTGTCAACCATAGTTTCCATTCCATAACTTTTCATATAAAGTTTTATAATAAGAGAAGGATTCAACTAGGTTACCAGTATTAATCATGCTAGGTTACCAGTATTAATCAGGCCCATGATATATGTAGCATTTTCCTACCCCAGAGCTAGGAACACACAATGGTATATCTCCCTTACACTTGCTCCAGAATCAGAGTTAGAAGCTTGCTATGAGTGACATATCTTAGTTATGTCCATGCCTCTCTGTGGAAAACATGCATATCTACTAACCACCTATATAGTAAGATCAGCTAAATATCCAATCTTTTTTTTCTGTATTTGTTTTTTTTTTCCATGTGGCCTGCTGCAATTAGTACATTCAACAAAATCTCAGACAAATATTCATTATCCATAATCACAATCTCTGACATTTGAGCCAAATGAGAAGTCTGACATCTTATGGCATATCTTTATTCCCTCTTATCTCACCCTCTGCTCTCGACACATATGACTCTTGCTAGGCACCCATCCTTATCCTCTCTTAACTGAGGGGTTGTAGATTTGTTCTTATAAAATTTAATTTTTAATCTGGATTTTATATTTATATTTTTATACTCCTTGTTTTTATATTTGATTGTTGACCGCTGCCCAGAATCACATTTGTATAGGCAGCTATACAAACTTGACTAATAAATAAATAAAGGATTAATTCACTGAGCTGAATTCAATATATTTGCAATATTGATAAGTGTATTATATCTCATTGGTGATACATTTCTGTACTTGTGGCTGTGTTTTTTTCTATTCTAGTATTGAGAGTAGTTAATAGTTGTATCAAATCAGTTGGTTTTGCTCTTATGCTACTCACAAAATTTTACAATTACTGGACATTCTGGATAGATCACAAGCTTATGGGTATTCTAGATCATAGCAACACACACCATTTAGATCTTTCTTCTCTGCCTAGCCTAGAATATTGATAAGTGAATATTTGACAAGCAGTATTTCTGTTGTCTGAAAGATTGCACAACCACTATGAGCCACTATGAGTCTGCAAGTTCTATGGCAGCAGCCCCCTTTTGAGCACCAAAAACCAGTTCCATGGAGAAAGATTTTTCCGCGGACCAGAGTGGACGTGGTTTCACATGCTGACTGCATCCCACAAATGGGGCTTCACTTGTTTGCTCTTGTTCAATTTCTGGCATGTCACCGATGGGTGCCGGTCCACAGACCAGGGTTGGAGACCCTGTTTTATGGTACAATATGTCAAGGTTCCTCAACATTACCCCATGTTGTGGAGCTTTTACTTGAAATAGCTTCTTGAAATTCACTATTTTCTCTTTCTTCTTCTACTTCCATTTACATTCCAGCAATTTTTGAAGGACTGAGGGGTAAATTGCTTACTTGCATTCCTCTTGTGGAGTTTATATGCAATTCTCTCAGTACTGACAAGAAGGCTTTTAGAGGCAAGAGTAATTGCCGAAGTTGCTTTTCTTCTAGCAAATCTTAGCATTCAATTCTAGTAAACTTGTTGTCCTTCAGTAGATTCTCTACATTATAAGAAGGTGGTATCTTATATGGCTTTCTTTTCAAAAATTGTTTTTAGATTTTATTTGATTTTTTTCCTATGACATTGACATTAACTATGAAAAAAAGGTTTAAAATAATGTGGTTTATTTTGATTACCTCCTTTTAGACCACATCTCCAAAATAATTAGCATAATCTAGTAGAAACTGTCCTTTTAATGCTAAGCAAGTACATTTTATATATTTTTGATCATTCACTGTCGCTGTTTCTCTTCTTGCATTCTGTTGCTTCACTAACCTTCAACTGCTACTGATTGGCTAACTACTGCTTCAGCTGACTTTGCCTTTCTCCAATCAAGATGGGTGCCTTGGGGATGAGGCTCCCTTCTCCCCTTCTCCCAACTACAAGCTATCTCCCTCTGGTTCCACATTACCAAACGTCTGCCTTGGGGCAATCGGCTCAGGGCTCAACCCCCAAAACTTCGCTGCTAGACAAGTAAGGAAATCACATCATTAGTTATATTACTGCTTGGCTATATCCTGTATTGATTTTGGAGGGCTGGATTTTTTCCTCCTGACTCATTTTTAATTAAAATGTGGTTTGTTTATGAGAATATACTAAAATAAATCAATATCTATTCAAGAGCCTAATGTTCTTTCTTTTTCTCTCTCTTCACCTTAGCCCCATTTTCTAATAATTTTGTATATTGCTTTTGTTCCCTTCACTTCTTACTAACACCTTATTGCAAACCTTTATTTAGAGTCAGTAAACAGACTATTGGGAAATACTATGAGAAAAACTTCTTTTCCTGTTGTTCTGAAGATGTAACTTGAAACTAAAAAGTCAGTCTAAATTTGTGCAGGGAAGTCTTTTTCTAGATTCCACAACGAAGAGGGCTATTATGTTTTTGTTTCTACTTTTAAAGAAATGAGTGTGATATGAAATCAGCTTCTCGGAAGGGGAAAAAGTTGGAAAAAGCTAGTCAGAGCAGAATGAATTTAAGGTAATCAGCATTCAATATGCCCTAAATAATGTAGCACATAACTGCACATTGAAATATTCCATGAATAATAATAATTAGTGACTACATGTAAACTATTTATTCGGTTGAACTCATAGTTACTGTTCTTTTTTTAGGGTGGCAATCAAGGTCTGTTTGGAAATAGCACAGCACAATCGAGAGGGATGCACCCACCAGTGCAACCGCTAAACCCTTCCCCCAATATTCGGGCACAAGTGCCTCCTCAATTTCTTTCCCCCCAGGTAAGCAGCATAAAAACTTAATTGTAAATACTTTTACAACTGGTCTCTACAGATCAACATAAGAGGTTACAATTAAACAAATGTAAAAGTAGATTTTTGTTCGGTCTGCCTTTCCTCTGTATGGTTTTATTAAAAGCCAGGTAATAGATGCACTCGTTTTCTAATTAATTCTGAGCAGGAAAGTTACTTTATTGCAGGAGTGTCAAACTCAATTTCCTTGAGGGCCACATCAGGGTTGTGTTTGATCTTGGGCCGAGTGGGTATGGCTGGGGTGGGTGTGGCCAGCTCGACGTCACTCATGTTGGGGGCACCTGTGATGTCCCAGTGGGGCTGGGGGACCCATTGTCTCCAGCAGAGGAAGGCCTTCCTTCCCCTTCCTTCCTTTTCTTCTTTTTCCTTCCCTCTTCATTGTCCTTTCTTCTTCCTTCCCCTCTTTCCTTCTATTTCCTTCCTTGCTCTCTTTCCATCTTTGCTTCTTTTTCTTTGTCTTTCCTCTTTCCCTTTCTCCTTTCCTGTCCCTTCTTGGATGCTCAAATGGAAAAGGGGAAACATTTTTTCTTCGTTTTGTTTTGCTTCCGGAGCCTATTTTTGGCCTGGATGGCCTTCTGTAGCCCTCTACCAGCAAAAACCGAGCCACCGCAAGTTGGTCCTTCGCTGTTTCCAGTGCAGCCCTGAGAGCCAGGTCTAAGCATCCTGGGGGCCAGATCCCCAGCCTCCGGGCCTTGAGTTTGACACCCCTACTTTATTGCAACTCTGAACTCAAGATGCTGAATGTGTTTAATGTCATTTTTACGTACTTTGCTGTCTGTAGACTATTGCAAAGTCTGCAATAGCTTCCTTGACAATAAGTGACTCTTAGGTGCAATAGCTACAGTTACTTCCAGTTGACAGACTGCTAGAGATCTATTGTGATACTTGAAGTATACTGAGCAGTAAAGTGATGGCCCTGTATTTTAGTTTATACTAACATTTTAAGTTAACTTTGAATAACCTTGACAGTTGAAACAACTATATTTTTTTAGTCATAGAAAATTTTCTTTGCTTTAATTATCAATTTATTTGGCTATAATTCAGATTCAAACTTTTATCAACTTGCATTATCAGATGAGTTCTAGCTGCTAATTTACTTCTATCTAGAAATTGCCTTGATAAAGATAGATTTGTCTACCATAATGTTTCAATATGCTGTCAAAAAGTCCTTAATTATCATCATAATTCTGCTTTCTGATTAAAACATTGATTTTAAATACCGAAAATGTTTATATTTAAATTTTAAAACAAAAAAAGTATGAAATACCAAATAAGGAGGGCATATTTAAATCCCCAGAGGCAAGTTATTCCATAATTGGGATATAACTAGAAAAGCATTATATTGTAGGAGATAACCAGTTATTCTGAGCATCCTCCTTTGGGATGAGCAAACTAAATGGATCAGTTCTACCTGAAGTAGGTCTTTAGGTACAAAGCCTTTAAGGATTCAGTAGGTTAAAAACAGAATGTTCCATGTACCAGACAACAACCAGTTGCTGTCTGGAATCCATCTAGATGTATCAGATTTCTAGAGTTACCCATCATAGTCTGACTTCCCACCATCTGGAGACTCTTGTAAGCAGTGACTCTCATAATAACCAAGAGCGCTGTCATCATAACGAAGATTACTGAGAAGTAAACACTAAATTTAACATCTGGACATAGTGTCTATCACACCCAAGATTATCTGTGACATGCCCATGGTGGCTGTAGACTCCTAAGACCTCCCAAAATCCACTCACCCACCGTAATTGAAGTACCTTATGCTAAAAACTGAGGGATTCCACCAGTAGCCCCAAGAGGAGATCCAAGAGATCAGGAAGAGGCTTGTAGCAAATTGTGCAATATAGTCAGACCCAATTTAACCTAATGGACCAATGTCACAGCTTCACAGTCCATCACCTCTAAAACTGGGTCCCTGTAATAAGCGGTAGGAATATATTCTAGCAATATATTCATTGTTTAGTGACTACCTCAGTTATCTAACAGTAATAAAACTAATTAGAAAATCATTTTTCAACGTTTGCACACATTTTCAAGCAAATTTTGTGCATTTGATATCAATGTATGCTAAGTGAGAGTAACACTGACATAGATTTATGAAATAACCTTATCTGAATGAAGTGGTGGCATTTCATTTAAGGACCTGGTCATTGGAACAGTTGCTTAACAAAGAGGTAGGTGTAACCTTGAGAAACAGGCAGAAGACCTGCATCCAAGTCTCAAATTTCTTTTGTCTGACTTGTCTTGGTTGTAGCTCTTCTTCCTGCTCTTCAAAGTTATCCCTACATCACATTATAACCCCTGACCACTGCCAGAATAGTCTGAACAATTATCACTACCTTACATCCCTTGGTTTGAAGATGGAGGCAGGACCAAAACCTGGAGGGACAAATTTTAGAGAGGCAACATCATCACTTTTTCCTAACCAGGACTGAGTAATCTATGCCGTGCTTGTTCACTCCAGCAAGTTGTGGACAAACATAATCCTGATATTTACCAACAGCTATGTGATGCTGAGACCACCAGCAATCCAATTGCCTAGGCACTGGGTTGAAGTTTCTGGGCCAGAAGAGATCTGTATACCTTCTCCTGGAACAATCTTTCCAGTACATCTTCTCACTCAAGGGTAGCTCTTCTTCTGAGCCTAGAGCTGATCAGATACAATCCAGCTTTTCTCACCATTTGTCTGAAACACATCCATCATCTGGACCCCAACTTCTTTCTCTACCTTCACCCAATCTTATTTTGTCAGTTAAAGAAAGTGTTGGTCCACCTTCCATGATGTCATCCATCTCCATTTAGCCACTTTTCATCCTTTAATTCCAATTACCCAATCTTTGCAGATCAAAATTCAAAACTCCTGAGTGACTTAGATCCCATAATAAAAAAAAGTTCAATTTTATGTTCAGTTTTCAAATACATTTACCTTAATATGGTGGATGTGGAATAATTAATCCACAACCTCTCCTCAGCCCAGTTAACTGTTCCTGCTGGCTTTCAGTGGTGAGTGGTGAGCTGCCTTCCAGCAATTCCTCCTGGGAAGCAAAAATTTTACAGTAGTCTTACATTTTAGAAAGTGAAAATGGGTATACCATAAATGATAGTGACCGAGTATTGGGAAACCAATCTTGTATGCTGGCATAAACCTCAATAAATCCCCAAAATAAAACTTAATGGGGAAAAAAATGAGCTCTTACCACTTTAGTTTGGCTTAGTTTGGTGTATCTTTTTTAAAAGAAATACTAAAGTAATTTGGATTTAGAAGTGTTTCTATTCATAAACAATTTTGTTGTTCTGTTACTTATTGGAAATTTGTTTTTTTGTCACTCTCTTCATAATAGGTTTCTGCATCCATGCTTAAGCAATTTCCTAACAGTGGTCTGAATCCAGGCCTTTTCAATATGGGGCCCCAACTTTCTCCTCAACAAATTGCTATGTTGAGCCAACTTCCACAGTTTCCTCAGTTTCAGCTTGTAAGTAGCTGTTCTCACATGATGGTCAACTGAATTTTCTTATCCCCCATTCCTATTCCCATACATGGGATGCACTTGAGATAATTTTATTGTGGTTGTGTTTTAAATATATGTTGTAGGAAATACATACATACACATAGACATATGCATATGCACAAATCCTTAGTAGTAATTTGATAATAATAATTTTCCAAACATTGAATTTGAAACAAGTATAGCTATCATTAAAAAAGAACAACTCTATTATGTAAAGCCTTTGATCAGGTTCTTCTATGGTAATGTTTGTAATTGTTTTTTGTTTTCTTTTTGTTATACAAATGTACACTATCCAATTGAAGCTTGTACGAAGTAAACTAGTTTCTTTCTTTTATTCATTTGCCTTGAAGGCCTGTCAACTGCTCCTCCAGCAGCAGCAGCAACAGCAGCAGCAACAACTATTACAAAATCAGAGAAAGATTTCTCAAGCTGTACGACAACAACAGGAACAACAGGTAATGTGTAACCTTTGAAATCTGGCAAGTTAATCAGGAAGGATAATTATTAAGTTTTATTTTAGCTAGTATTTCTTCTATGGAACATAATTGAAAGCCACACTACCTTTTATTTAAATCTTTTTAAATATTGTGAATACTTTTTCAATACTCAGTAAAACCAAGATCTAATATTGAAATAAATTGAACGTTGCATTGGTTTTAAGACTTTCTTTAATTAATTTAGAAGCATATAGTAATGATAATCACTATCATACTCAAGCTAAGACATTCTAATAAGATTATACAGTAATGGATGTATTACTTGAAAGAGAAAATAAATATTTAATCTTAATACTCTTTCCCTTTCCTCCCTATTTTTTTAGGTATTCCTCATTTTTTAAACAAAATGGCCTAGAATCTCATGAACTTGGAAAGTTTAAAAATAGTGTTTTAAACTAAGTTTTGAACCATAATCCTTTCTTTTTATTAAGAAAATATATGAATAGGGATTTTTGATTTAAAAAAATTTGACAAACTTTTGCTTTTAGGTTTGATACAAAATGGTCCAAAATACTTTTGCAACACTAGATTGCCTATGTCTGAGGTCAACCAATTTTTGTTTGCTTCCTTAACTGCAGCTTGCCCGTATGGTAAATGCCCTTCAACAGCAGCAAAGACAGCCAGGCATGAAACATTCTCCATCCCACCCAGTTGGATCTAAGCCTCATTTAGACAGTATTGTATCTAGTGGTCTAAATGTGGGTCTCTCAGATATGTCAACCAAAGGGCAGATTCCTGGATATAATTCAGGTAAACATTGTAAATATCCATAATTTATTATTTCTTTTCATTGTTACACAATAATATTATAACACCAAGTATATACATGCTTGATTTGCTCACATTGCTTCTTTACTGAAATTTTCCATATCGCATGAAACTCTAGCTTTGGCTTCTTTGTCTACTTAGCATTGCCTAGCATTATATTTACTAATCTTATTTTAAAACTATCTTGCTTAATTTGGACTTTTTAATAAATAGTTTATTTGTACAAAGATATAAACAAGTGATTTAGGAGATGCATCATTATAGTCATTCATATGGTTCAAAACCCTAATTAGGAAACACTTTGGATTAAACTTTAATCATTGTATCCTGTGCAAGTTCTTAAATATTACAGTGACATTTTATATTGATACATTTAGGGATATTGCCTTTTATAAATATTTAATTTTACGTATTTTCTCATGAAAATAATGGTATGTATAAGACAATAGGAACCCAAAAAAAAGTCAGTAAAGGCCAAGAAAGCATACTCTGTTTTCTAGTTAATGGCTGTATACACTATAATTTTCTATACATGATGTACCGTTATGCTTTTTCCACAATATAAATACACTGTCATATTTTCATTAGATTCTACCTGTTTGTGATACTGGTTATTCTATATATGAGGTATTTTGTGTTCAAGCCCTGAGCAAGACAAAAGGTTCTATGGTTTTGGTTCCAAATAATGTTCAATAAGTACATTCTCCTAGTGAGGAATGAAACCTGACCTCTACTTAAGAATCATCTATAAACTATTGTGAGCTCTTCAAAGGGAGACTAGAGAAAGATATGGGAACCTAATCTAATCACAATTCAGAGTTGAAATCCCTAGAAATTCTCAGGATTTGATTCCAGTTTTCTTTTTCTCTTCATCTGACTGGGATATAAGTTACATACAATATATACATGGTGATGAAGTATATTGGGTGGGAACAGAGTTTAAATTATTTCCTGCACTCATTATAGTACATATAAGTTATTCAAATAGCTTTCAGTACTCATGATAAGAATAGATTGTTGCAAGATTGATTAAAAAATTCTACCACACATAATTTTTTTAAAAGTTTATTTCATCACTTAAAAACTGGACTTGATTAAATATGAATGATTAATTGTGTCATTGTGCATGTAAAATGTTGTAAGCCCATTTCCTGTCATCATAATGCAAATAATGCTGATAGAGACATATCTGAAATTCTGGGAATCCTTGCTATAGCCACTATTGAAAATACCAGAGTAGATGGGACAGTACTCTTACTATTGATATAAGAGAGGTCTCTACCCCACTAACATGGGAACACCTGGGTTACATAGTTGTGTTTGCAGGAACAGGAAAGTCTGGTAATCCATGACTTACAACAGTTCATTTAGTAACCGTTCAGTTATAATGTCATTGAAAAAACTGACTTATGACCATTTTCACACTTATACCACTGCAGCATCCCCATGGTCATATGATCAAACTTTGGGTGCTTGGCATATTTCATATTTCATCATTCATATTTCTGATGGTTGCAACGTCCCTGGGTCATGTGATCACCTTTTCTGACAAAGTCAGTGGGGAAGCCAGATTCATTTAGCATCCCAGTTACTAACTTAACAACTGCAATGATTCACCTAAGAACTATGGCAAGAAAAAGCTGTAAAATGAGGCAAAATTCACTTAACAGCTCAGCAACAGAAATTTTGGACTCAATTGTGGTCGTAAATCAAGGACTACTTGTATTTTTAATGAATATTTGAACATAATTTTACTGTTTCATTTTTTCTGTTTTGTGTTCCTGAATTATGATATATTACTAAGCTTTTATATGATCATTAAGTCAGTATTCAGCATGTCCTTTTTTAATGTCAGAATTGCTTACATTACATCAAGGTACAGCTTAGAGGAAAGAATGAACAATGGTGTTTATACAGATTTATTTAAAATGAGCAGATTTATCTAGGTTTCCTCATTAGCACTATCCCTATCATAATAGTTGCTCATATATGCATTTAAATACATTGCTGTTTTAAAGGTTTTGGTTCAAGTAGCATGGATTATGGCATGGTAGGAGGGAAAGAAACTGGAACAGAATCTCGCTTTAAACAGTGGACTTCTATGATGGATGGCTTGCCACCTGTAGCTTCCCAAGATGCCAGTATGCACAAAAATGGTGAGAAATTAAATTGTCAGAAATGCTTAGTGATACATTTGGAAAGAAATTCTTTTTGCCAGAGAAATACCTGTTAGAATAACCTGAACATTCTATGATAATGTGCTTGAGTCCAGTAGCTTTTGTTTAAACTAGATCTGATTTTTAATAGCTCAAACTTCCGAAAGATAAATTTATTTATTCATTTATTAAATGTATTTTCCACCCATCTTGCCATCAAGCAACTCTAGACAGTAATAAAATATACTTGTAGCATTTAATTTTACTTTCTACTTGTATGGCCTGCTTTGAATGAATTTATTCCAGCTTTCATATGTATCCATGTACTGAATTACATAATAGCACTGGTAACAATATGATAACAGCCTCTGCTACCAGCCGGATCATTTTCTATCAGAACATATTTTTCTTCTGTTTTCCAGGGACAATTGTGCCCCCTGGAAAAGCCCGAGGGGGATCTCCCTATAACCAATTTGATATAGTTCCTGGCGACCCACTGGGCAGCCATACAGGTCCTGCTGGTGATAGTTGGCTACCAGCCAAATCCCCACCAACCAGTAAAATTGGAAGCAAATCCAGCAATGCCAGCTGGCCACCAGGTAATTTCAGTGTGCTCTATGAATGAATAGATGGAAAGGGGATGATATCCTTGTTCATATGTTAACTTATTTGTACAGTTTTGACTGTTGAGCAAACACTGTCTTTTGATTCCAAGTCTTCCACTATTTGACCATCTGAGTTTGTATAAAATTGTTTATTTATGAATAAGCTTTTGTATATTCAAGTTCAGAGAATTGTTTACTACAGTTTACCAAATTATTTAGTATTATCCCATAATACTTAGTTACAAGTTAGCTGAAGCTGCTGATTTGAATACAAAAAATAAGCTGACATAAATCTTGAGGCCAGACAAATCATCATATGGGAGAACAAAGTTTACTAATCTTAATTGCAAAGGGCCCAATTGTTTCTTAATGGGGCTAAAATTGTTTTCCTGTTTTCAGAGTTTAGTTTTTCTTTTCATCTGCATCATCTTTTCTGTGACATACTCCTTGATTCATATCTGTTGATTTCTTCCCACTAGGTATTTGTGCAGTTTATCAAATATACCATAATATATGTTAACTGCTCTCTTTTGGAGTGAACAATATTATATACAAAACACAGAAAGAAATATAAGGCCTAATATATCAAAAATTGAGAACTTTAAGAGCTAATTTGGTGTAGTAGTGAAGTTATTGGCTTAGACTGTGAGTTTTAGTCTCACCTTGGGCATGAAAGCGGGCTGGGTGACTTTGTACCAGTCACACTTTCTCCGCCAACTCGCCTCACAAGGTGATTATTCTGGGAAAAATAGGAGAAGGAAAGAGTATTGATAGGTTCTCTGTCTTGAGTTGTATATGAAAAAACAGCAGGATAATATTTTTTTTAAAAGTTCCTAGATAAAAAAACAGGGATATGAACTAGTTTGTATCTATACCCCCCATTTCTGACCTTACAAACCATCCTTGATTCCATTAGGTTCATACAGAACTGCAGACATTCTCTTTTGATTTTTTAGAGTTTATCAAACTACTCATCCAAAATAGTTTAATAAATCATGTTATCAAGGAGATAAAACATAGACCAATGTCACTGTCTCTTAGCTCTAGAAAGAAGGAAATATCAAACTATTTCCAAAAATGTTTCCCAAACTACAAGAACATGTCCTTCTCAACACCAAGAGTCAAAGGTTATTTGATGGATTATAACAACAGTATTGGAGTATCACCCCCAACAGTCAGCTCCATACATTCCTTTGGGGTTAGTTGATTCCTAAAGCTTTTCAAGTCATAAATAACATATAATTTTGGGGATACCTGATTGAATTAAATAGTGATGTTAACTACATCATATTATGCATATACACAAACCCCTCTTGAATAATGTAATATTTCTTTAGGATGTTCAGCTCAGTTCAGTAATTCTGGAAGGAGGGGACAAAATACTTTGGTGAGATTTTGTGGCATAATTGTGCCATCATGTTTGTAATCAAAAAATTTTTTAAAAAATTAATATATTTTATCTGTACTAATACAGATTTTTTTCAATATAGCATTTTGAGATAGATACGTAATTCTGCTTATTGCAGAATACAGAGTATTCTTGAAATAGCACCATAAACACATTATTTTAAACAGCAGTATTTATTGTTTTGTTTCAGAATTTCAGCCAGGAGTGCCGTGGAAAGGTATTCCAAATATTGATCCTGAATCTGACCCTTATGTGACCCCAGGAAGTGTGCTGGGAGGTACAATCACAGCCCCCATTGTAGATACGGATCACCAACTTCTGCGGGATAACAGCACAGGTTTGCAGGATTGTAATACCTATTTGATAGTTGCTAGGATTGGAGCCATGCACAGTACAGGTAGTCCTCAACTTGCAATGGTTCATTTAGTGACCATTCAAAGTTAACAACAGTTCTGAAAAAGGTGACTTATGACTGTTTTCCCACTTATGGCTTTTGTAACATCGCCATGATCATGTGGTCAAAAATCAGATGCTTGGCAATTGACTCATAATTATGCTTGTTGCTGTGTTACAAGGTCACCTTTTGCAACCTTCTGACAAGCAAAATCAATGGGGAAGCCAGATTCACTTAACAACAGTGTTACTATGGTGATTTACTTAACAATTGTGACAAGAAAGGTTGGAAAATGGGGCAAAACGCACTTAACAAATGTCTTTCTTAATAACAGAAATTTTGGGATCAATTGTGATAATAAGTCAAGGACAACCTGTACAAGTAATGGCCTATTTGACTAATTATGGGAAAAAGAGATTTATTTACTGAGAAGAAAAGACTTATTTGATTTATATCCTCCCTTTACTTATCCCAGCTCAAGGTGGTATATGTAGTACTCATTCCTCCTCCTATTTTTCCCACAGTAAGAATCCTATAAGATGGGTTGGTCTGAATGAGGGGCCCAAAGATTTCTGATGCTTTAACTTTTCTCTGAGTGCTGATTCTTCACTGCAGCTTTTTCCCCCCCTCTTACGTGACTAGTTTTAAAATAAGTTGCAAGGGAGAAAAGAGGGGAGAAAGACTTGTCTGGGAGTGTGACATGTTAACATAAGTGAAAAATTGAGCATTGCCATGCAAGATAACAAAATACAAACTAGAAATCTTCTTTTACCCCTTAACTCAGGGGTCTCTAACCTTGGCAATTTTAAGACTTGTGGACTCCAACTCCCAGAACTCTGCGAGTTGAAGTCCACAAGTCTTAAAGTTGTCAAAGTTGAAGACTCCTGCCTTAACTTGTAAAGGGTTAAGAATGTAAATTCTGAGATTTGAAAGCATGGAAGATGCTATGATTCTAATGAATAGAATAGAATAGAATAGAATAGAATAGAATAGAATAGAATAGAATAGAATAGAATAGAATAGAATAGAATAGAATAGAATAGAATAGAATTTTTTTTGTCCAAGTGTGATTGGACACACAAGGAATTTGTCTTGGTGCATACGCTCTGGGTGTACATTAAAAAAAAGATACATTCGTCAAGAATTGAGAGCATTTCACCGAGGCAGCCTTTGGCAGCACCATCTTGAATCATAGGCATATACACACATGCAAACAATTTTAACACGACATTCAGTGTCATTTATAGAAAGCTTTTTTCGAATTTGAAGATCACTGAGCTTTCCTCTTCTTTACTTTCCATAGGGTCTAATTCTTCCCTCAACACCTCGCTGCCTTCACCTGGTGCCTGGCCCTACAGTGCCTCTGACAATTCTTTCACAAATGTTCATAGCACTTCAGGTATGTGCCTTTATATTTTCAATCCAAGTAAGGGAATAAAAGAGAAATGGAATCTTATCTATCTATCTTAACTATTTCACTATAAAAATATAAAATTACAATTAAAAGATGGGAGGGGAGGAAGCAAGATGTGCAAGGGGAGAGGTGAGATCTACTATTAGTCCATCAATTATCTCCAACATAATTTAATGAGCTGTTCCATAAAACAAAAGAATAATTGTTTGCTTACCGGTAATGTAATTAATTGATAGAATATAATAATGAAGCTAGTAACAAAGACATTTAAGGAATACCAACAATTAATACCATTTACTTAATTGAAGCAAAAACTTCATCACCTCTCTTTAGCAAATTTTAGAAGTTGGAAAGAAATGTAGCCTGGAAAAATATACATGTTGGAGGATTGGTCTTCTTTTTTGTGGGAGCCTCCATCAAGTAAAAAGAAATAGTACACATAATGTCTATTTTCTACCACTCCCTCCAAAGAGCATGACGTGGTTGCCGGAGAGTCAGGGGCCATCTTGTTAGGGAAGAAAATCATAAAGGAGCCAGAGACTTGCCTTTATTTTTTTCTTAGCCAAATGTAGAGTGATGAAAATGACCAAGATGTGTTGCTTCAGATTTTTTTTTAAGCCAAGCATTTTAAATAGTGTGACAAAAATAGAACTTAGTTTGTGATGTATTTATTAATTATCACTTTATCCTTTTCAGCAAAATTCAATGATTACAAATCAACATGGTCCCCAGATCCCATAGGACCTAATCCCGCTCATCTCTCTACCAAGTTATGGAAAAACCATATTTCCTCAAGAAACACTACAGGGCTGCCACGCCCACCTCCTGGTCTGAGTAATCCAAAAACATCCTCTCCTTGGAGCAGCACAGCGCCCCGCTCGCTCAGGGGGTGGGGTGCGCAGGATTCAAGGCTTGCCTCTGGTGAATACTTTTTATAGGATTATTATAAGACAAAGAAGGGTGTATTAATAGATCAGATAAGAGGTTTTTAAGTTTGCTCAATGAAAAACTAATCTATAAAAATCAATTGAAACTTTATTGAGAAAATAGAATGAGAAAATCATGAGAATTCTAGAAATGATACCTTGTTTCCCTGAAAATAAGACCCTGTCTTATTTTTATTTTTTTTAAACCTGAAATAAGCGCTTGGCCTTATTTTCGGGGAGGTCTTATTATTTTGGGGCATCTGGAGCAAGATGGGGCTCCTTTTGCCATCTTACCTGATTTCCACTCTGTATTTAAATATTTTTGGTGAGGGCTTATTTTCTGGGTGGGCTCATTTTAGCGCATGTGCTCAAAAGCCCAGCTGGGCTTATTATCAGGGGTTGTCTTATTATTGGGGAAATGGGGTATGTAGTTGTAAGGAATAAGTATATATGTGTGTTTTTGAAGTAATCTGTGCAATCACACATATGAGTTTTGAAAGCATGCAAAAAAGTTATTTTGAATACACACAGGTGCAAATAAAAATATTTTGGTGGAAGCTCACCATCAGCATTTAGTATTTTTATTTAAAAAACTGCTGACAAGAACTTTTCCTTGTCTTCCGAAATAATGGAAGCAAATGGATAGTACCCAATCCACAGATCAGAGCCAGCCCTTGCTTGAGCAAATAAAAATTGTACACTACTTTCTGATATTGAACGTTAATATTTATTTTAGTTTAATCTAATTTCAGCCCTACTCTTTATTGGAACTGATTAAATGTTCTTATTCTTTTGCTGTAAGGTAGAAGTACAGAAAGTTTCCATACCTTTTGTGTAATGCTCATGTGTATCTAATCTTCCACTTCCCTTTCCACTGCAGACATTGTGCATTGCTCTTGGCTTTAGCACCAATAGCTGCTGCAGTGATTTGTTAAAAACAGATCAGCAAGAAAGGATTGAGGAGCCTTGGCCTTTAACTATTGGGTATTTGAGGTGGGCTTGCCACCAAAGAAAGAAAAACCCTTTCAGCTAGTAGTAAAATGTTGTTAATATTGATTGATTGCTAAATTCTCTGCAAGTGATCACTTGGAACAATTGCAGATAAACAACCAGTCTTTCTTGTTTAACTATATTGGCAAGTTAAATAGTTCCTATAAATATTAATATTTATTTTGTTTCCAAATTATACATTAAGATGAATACTAATGCTTGCTGTTTTAATAATTTTGCAGCCTCTACTTGGAGTGATGGTGGTTCTGTACGTCCCAGCTACTGGCTGGTTCTTCACAATCTCACTCCACAGGTATTTCTACTTTCATCCCCCCTTTTTTAATACTAAATCTTGTACAGTATTGTAATGTGTTTTTTAAAGTAGCCCTGTACTTCAATATGACAATACTTAAAAACCGAAGAAATTATTATTAAGTGTCAGATTTATCACTGTTATTTCCAGTTCTGCACCCAGTCGTAAGTGCCACTTTCTTCCCTCTTTTTTCCTTAGTGAGATTATAGAATATTTCTAGTACAGCTGCCAGAAAGTTTTTGAACTTCTGTTAGAATAACTGCCTATATATGCCTGATTTTAACTCTTCATTATAACTTTATCTTAGGTAATTCCAACCAATCACAATTATGCCGATTCCTTCCTCGTATGCATTTAAGAGTCCATGAACTGCCACTCAGTGTGAAAAACTGCTTAAGACCGGTTTAAATTAGGTCTTGTCACATGATCACAATCCAGGCACTTACGGTTATGGTGGTACAGTGAACCACTTTCACATAATTTCCAACATTCCCTGCCAGCTTCCCACAAGCAAAGTTAATGGGGAAGCTGGCAGGAAGCCACTCCCTTTCTGCTGCTTTTTTGCCTGCCCACACCATAGTGCCTATCAATGGTACCAAGTACCATAGTGCAGCATCCGCCTGCCCACCATAGTATCTGCCTAGAGCACATACACTTCTGTCCACCTGAAGCTCTTCTCTGTTAGCTTACTTGCCTGGCACACCTGCTTCTTTGTGCTTAACAGCCCATACAATCCTGGGACTATGACAGCAACTAGGACTGCCCTTGCTAAGCAATGCAGTCATGTGACATCATGCTTTACAACCACATCGTTTAATGACAGAAATTCAGAACCTAGTTGCTGTTGTAACTTGAGAACTACTGTACAATATGTTGCCTGATTGCTTTTTGTTCTATATATTACTTCTATTACGTTTGAAGATGAAAAAAACCTCAATCTTTTTATTTTAATAACCTGTCTCTGCTATTCTTTTTAAGATTGATGGGTCAACTTTAAGGACCATCTGCATGCAGCATGGTCCATTGCTGACATTCCATCTCAACCTGACCCAAGGCACCGCCCTTATCCGGTACAGCACCAAGCAGGAGGCAGCTAAGGCCCAGACTGCACTGCACATGTGAGCTTTGCAACAATCTACAAACATTCATTGACTTCTTTTGTCAATATATAAAATTCCTGGCTCATTTGTTTCATCTATACATTTTTCAGATATGACTGACAATTGCAGAGAGTTTCTTTTTGAAAATATTATTTTATGCATTTCTTGGAATAGAGATGGCCCTGATATGCTGTGTATACTTGAATAGAACTTGCTTTTAACAGTGTGTGTAGACAAGAGAGATAGGTGAAAACCACTAACAAATTAATATTTAGCTTCCTTCTTGATAAAGTTTTTTTATTCTACAAATACATTCATCCTTATGATCACCAATTTAAAATTTGGAAAATTAGCAACACTGAGATTTTAATTGCCATTCATATAGAAGTTTTACTTGAATTAATTGCAAATCAAAATTAATGTTCTAGGTTTTCCCAGATAGGATGATATTTTTCTCTTCTCACCCCAATTGCAGTTTTAGAAATGCAATAGAATGTTCAAAAGTCACTTAGAATTATGAATTAGGATTTTTAATATTACTTTTTTCAGAAATAGTTAGTATTATAGAATCAAAACAGTCTTACTTTTTATAAAATAAAAATAGCCCTACTTTTAAATGATTGTCATAAGGCTGTAAAGAGCAACAAATATCCATCATTTTACTGATTATCTTAATACAGAATAGTTGAAACATTTGGAACTTCCTCTATGATTGAAAATTGTTTTTCTGGGAAGTGATAAGCAATATTATGGTATGGAAAATTGGTTGGAAATTTTCCTTCCTCATTAATATAATGAATTGTTTGGCAGTAGATTCAAAACAACTAAATGGGATACATCACACATTTTCTAATTAAGTTATAGCACTAAATTGCTGTTGCACAATTTAGTGATAGTCACTGGCTTAGATGGTATATGTAGGGAATTATGTAATTTAATGAACAGAAATAGCTTCATACTTTTTCTGAATAAGGTACTGCGCTTAGTTGAACAAGGAATATTGTATCTTGCTTATGAAAGTATCAAAGGAATTATTATTATTATTTATTATTTATTATATTTGTATACTGCCCTTCTCCCGAAGGACTCAGGGCGGTTCACAGCCAATAAAAAACACAATACATAGAATACAAATTAAAAACTATATAAAAAACTGATTCAATAACGGCCTAAAAATTTAGATACAATTTAAAACCCCATTTAAAACCCCCAATTAAAACCCATAAATTTAAAAAACTAACCCAGTCCTGCGCAGATGAATAAATGCGTTTTAGGCTGGCGAGGAAAGGTTGGGAGGTGGGGAAGTTGACGGAGTCCCGGGGGGAGTTCGTTCCAGAGGGCGGGAGCCCCCACAGAGAAGGCCCTTCCCCTGGGCATCGCCAGACGACACTGTCGCTACCGACGGCACCCTGAGAGTCCCTCTCTGTGAGAGCGCACGGGCCGGTGGGAGGTATTCGGTAGCAGTAGCCAGTCCCGTAAATAGCCCGGCCCTATGCCATGGAGCGCTTTGAAGACGTTCACCAGAACCTTGAAGCGCACCGGAAGGCCACAGGTAGCCAGTGCAGTCTGCGCAGGATAGGTGTCACGGGAGCCACGAGGGCTCCCTCTATCACCAGCAGCGCGTTCTGGACTAACTGAAGCCTCCGGATGCCCCTCAAGGGAGCCCCATGTAGAGAGCATTGCAGTAATCCAGACGAGACGCCACGAGGGCGTGAGTGACTGTGCATAAGGCATCCCGGTCTAGAAAGGCGCAACTGGCGCGCAAGCGAACCTGGTGGAAAGCTCTCCTGGAGACGGCCGTCAGGTGGTCTTCAAAAGACAGCCGTTCGTCCAGGAGAACGCCCAAGTTGCGCACCCTCTCCATCGGGGCCAATGACTCGCTCCCAACAGTCAGCCGTGGACTCAGCTGACTGTACCGGGATGCCGGCATCCACAGCCACTCCGTCTTGGAGGGATTGAGTTTGAGCCTGTTTCTCCCCATCCAGACCCGTACGGCTTCCAAACACCGGGACAGCACTTCGATAGCTTCATTGGGGTGGCCCGGTGTGGAAAAGTACAGCTGGGTGTCATCAGCGTACAGCTGGTACCTCACACCGAAGCCACTGATGATCTCACCCAGCGGCTTCATATAGATGTTGGAATCTTACTAGTTACTTTAAAAAGAAGATATTGAACTAGATATAGTTTGATCTAGTTGAATAAAACTATTTTTATACAATATTTTGAAAAAAAGTAGGGGGCTATTTTGTTTTCTGAGGCAACTATTCTAAACTGTAGACAAAGTCCATTTAATGACCTTTTCCTAGTTGATAATTACTGAAAAAGCAAACAAATCTTTCTGTTAATGATGTAAGTTTTTTAAAAGGCTGAAATAGCATTCTCTATACTAGTTTTGCAATATTTTAGTTACATTTTAATTATACTAAAGTAATTTGAAATTAACAGAAATCCCCAAAGATTTTAAACTATTTGTATAAGATAGTCACTTGCTTATTTCCAATTATATTTCCACAGGTGTTTGTTGTAGTATAAATATAAGAAACTACTTGTACAGAGCAAAATTAAGAAGCCATAATACAGGGGTTCTTGGTGCTCTTTGAGCTAGTAAAGAGTGAGGTTTGCTCTCAGTTTATGTTCTAGTGGCTTGCCCCGTCACTGTTGGTGGGATGGTCTTAGAGATTCTTTGGTTGGGCTGCTTATTCTCAAGTTATAGAAAAGACTAAAGATCAAACCACCTCCCCACCAGCAATCAGCACCCAAATGAGCATAGATTAACTCCAAGAGTAACATCAGACCAACAATTCAGTTGACAATACCCCAATCAAGGAATTGCCAAACAAGCCAACAGTAAACAGCCCAGCCAAAGAACCTCTAAGACCACTTTACCAACACTGTCATTTCAACCCTGAGCTACAAATAATTCTCCTTTATTGGGACCTTAATACACATGCGGAGACTGATTATCCCACTTCTTTTTAACTTCCTCTTTTACCATTTTGTATGTCAAGGGAAACTATTCCATTGACATCCCAACTAAAATCCCTAGTATTGTATCACATTCCAGAAGACACCTTTATCTGCTGAAGGATCATTTTCTGAATGTAAGACCTGAAATAAAATGCAAGGTAGAAGAGCTTTTTTTACAGAAGCATAGTGGTCTTTGTCAGAGGTTCCCCAATCTTCTCACCTCAAAATAGCTTAATGTTTCAGTAAGTTTTTTGCAGCACTTAATGGTTCCCAAATAATGTGCTGGGTTATCTGGGGCACTGCAGTGCAGTTTGAGAACACAACACTTGACAGAAACTTGAAATTAAAGTAATAGATATTAGGCTTAGTAATAGCATGATGTCCAGCTGATGTTGAGTATTATGTTTTCATTGAATATTTAACAAATCCTATTTCCTCTTCTGAGTCAATCAATTTTTATTACGGTCACAGACCGTATTACAAATAAAAGCATTAAAAACAATAATAATTTAAAAATAAAAAAACAGATAAAATAATATATTACTATGAGTCGTGGATTATCAGTGGGCAGTTAGAATCTGCCTAATTTTGCATACAGTAGATCAAAATTTAGCCACATTCAAAGAAGCTACTTCATATTGATGTGATGATAGCAGTTGTACATAAAAGTGATCAGTATTTCCTGGGTATTTTATTAGGTGAGTTCATTGCAGTGTCCCAAGATGCATTGGCATGCAGTTTGGAAACTGCAGATCTGTGTAATTATTTTTCGTCTTCCTTTTTTAAAGAAAAGTTTTGAGAAAGAGATTAGAACAAAAATAAATGATGGAACTCCAGCCATTCATATTGTTTATCACTATTGACGTAAATGGGAATAAGTGTGTTATTTTGTTTTGTTTCAAGCAGTGTTCAAGTTTTTTAGACATTTGAACTCTTGTTGTTTGTTACTCTTCACTCTACCATTTTGGCTTTTTTTTTTATAGGTGTGTTTTGGGAAACACTACCATCCTGGCTGAATTTGCAACAGACGAGGAAGTTAGTCGCTTTCTGGCACAAGCTCAGCCTCCTACTCCTGCAGCAACTCCTAGTGCACCCACAGCAGGCTGGCAGTCTCTTGAGGCA
The DNA here is from genome assembly GCF_028640845.1 of Ahaetulla prasina. Classification (NCBI taxonomy): domain Eukaryota; kingdom Metazoa; phylum Chordata; class Lepidosauria; order Squamata; family Colubridae; genus Ahaetulla; species Ahaetulla prasina. Next base: position 66,452,858 of record NC_080545.1, on the reverse strand, counting down.
GGACAGAATCAGACAGATCCAGTTGGACCTGCTTTGAATCTTTTTGGTGGGTCAACAGGGCTTGGGCAGTGGAGCAACAGTGGTGGTGGCAGCAGTGGGGGTGACCTTGCTGGTGCTTCATTATGGGGGCCTCCAAATTATTCTTCAAGTTTATGGGGGGTTCAAAGTGTAGAAGATCCCCACAGAATGGGAAGCCCTGCTCCCTTACTACCTGGAGACCTTCTAGGCGGAGGGTCGGATTCAATCTGAACTTAAAACTTTCAACTCTGACCTCGTGACCTTTTTGGAACAGCAGCAGCACTAACGTGACCTTTTCTTTTTTTTCAACTTGCAATAAATACATTTTAAAAGGAAAAAAGAAAATGGAGAGAGAAAAAAGGTGGGTCATTGACAGGACCGTCTGAGCACATAGTTGCCTCCCTTACAACTTCAGTTTTTTCGTTTGGAATATGAATCCAAAAAGAGAACATATCACTCTTGAAATACTTGAATCATGAACGCCAACTTAGAAAGACAATGTGAAGCAAGTACACATACCATTTAAAACTAAACACAAAAAATTTAAAAAAAATTAGTTTCTAGTTTTTCACTTTTTCATGTTATACGGAAGTTGTTGCTAAGAAACATATATACTGAAAAATAGCTTTTTAACTTTGTTTGCACTGGGTGTGTTTCCGTCCTTAGGTCTACTATGTTGGGGGTGGGGTTCAGAAGAATTGGGGTGGGTTGGGAGGGAAAGACTTGACGGAGCCTCACTTTAAAAAACAAAAAAGGAAAAAAAACACTTTGTGATTGGCTGGTTGATATATACCAGTATGTTCTGGCACATGTAACTGCCTGTGTGTGTGTGTGTGTGTATGATTGTGTGTGTGTGTGTGTGTGCGCGCGCGCACATTTCTGTCTTGAAAAGCTGCATTGTTGTTGGTCAGCAACCTATCTGACTAGATTCTTAAACTGAATAATGATGGTGCCTGTTGCAAAAATCAAATTGATCTGTGTTTCAAATCTTATTAGTTGGTGGTATTTTAGCAGGGTATTAAGTGCACTACAAATGGTGTTCTGACCCTGTTATAAAGCAAAACACTGCCATATCCTAAGGATTTGGTGAGAGGGATGTCAATGTGTAATTTTAGGGTTCCTGGGAAGGGAGAGGGAAAGAGAGAATGTAGAATTTTGTTTTGCCTAGAAGTATATTTTTCTTTAATAAGAGTTATTGACAGAACCCAAGGTTATTTCTTATGAAAAGGCTTTCCTTCTTCTGGGGATCTTCCAGAAGAAAGAAAGCATCACATTTGTTTGTGACAAAGACCTATATGATGGTTGAAGCTTCTGCAATCCTAAAGAATTCACTTCTGAAGCCTGTCTGAAGATTCTTATCCATTCATGGAAAACCCACTAATAATTCAGGCCAAAGTATATTTTCTTGATCTACTGTTATGACAGAGTTACAATGTCAGTAGTTTGCTGGCCTGTCACCTATTGAAAGCACATGCAGCAACTTTTGTTCTCTTTCCCCCATTGTGTTACCTGTGCCAGGCCTAGGTGTATTACAGCACCAGATCATCACTGACAGAAACGTTTACTTAAGAATGTTCTTAAACCAGTGTGTACTTTGAGCATTTTTTTCTCTGTATTTTTCCATGTATGTCATGCTTAGGATTTGCTTAGGCAGGCATATAACTGGCAAAGACTTCTTTTGTTTATAAAGTATTGCACCTTTATTATTTTTACTTTTCCCTGTACTGTTGCTTTTTATTGTCGGTATTTAAAGAAAGGTTGTTGTTGTTGTTTCTTTGTTTTAAAAAAACAACCATTATAGTAGTACTCCAGGCATGATAGGGGAGACCTATCGTTAATTCAAAAGATAGCCAGTGTCGATACTGGGAACAGAATTGCTTATTGTAAAGATGGCTGTAGCAAACATTGCCTTTATAACAAAGGAGTTTTCAGGATGGATAGATTGGATAAAAACAAGTAGGGAACTCATTGCAAATATTCTTTAAAGTACTAGAACTTGGCTCTGGCTTTTCACTAGATCTGCATTATACTGAATTAAAAAAAGAAGTGCTGCAATATTCTGTACCAGCAATTACATTCATACTCCAGCACTTGGACGTAGCAGATAATATTGTACAGTTTAAAAACAGAAGAATCTTTCTCCTTCAGCAGTTTCATTGAACTAAACAGTGGTGTCTGGTATATAAATAGAAGTGTTGATAGCAAGTTTAAAACAAACTTTCTTGCATTTATATCAAAAGGGCGATTTGCAAATTAATTTGGAATGTGAATTCTTTGACACAAAAAAGACGAAGGGAGTGCCCACGTTTATATTTGCCTGTTTCAGTATCATAGTAAGTAGGTAAACATAAGCAGGTGTTATGCATTTAAACTTTAAATCTGCATATGTAGATTTTCAGCATTTTTCCTTATTTTGCTTTTATTCTACTTTGTGTAAGCAAGATCATTTTTTAATCCTGCCAGTTATGTTTTCATTATAGCCCATAAACATGCCTGTTCCTAAAGCAACAATGTTCATTGCTAGACATTAGCTGTTAAAATCATGCAGGATAAATTAAAAGAAAAAGTTAGAAAAACATAAAGGTGCAGCAACTCATGGCCCCCAAGCATTTTCCATATGTGATATGACACACAAGCTGGTTTACTACTGTGTTGTCATTCTTTCCCAACCTGCCTTTTGATCCCTTTACCTGCACTTTGGATTTGTTGAATTCATTACAATATTATGGTGAAAGCCAGGTGCTAGAGCCCCTCTTGTTTACAAGACATAATGAGGGAACTGAAAAAAAAATTAACAAATGAAAAGCTAAATGTTCTTCCATCACAAGCTTAAAGGGAAAAAAATTAAACATAAAAAGACCAAAAAGTGTGTGTGTGTGTGTGTGCATGCGCACATATGTGTCTATCTCATATAAATATTCACACACACGCACACATATACACACACACTCATATATGTATGTATGTATATCTCAATGAAGATTAACTCTGGGAGCATTTAACAGTGTTTTGAGTTTAACATTTATTTTCCTGCTTTATCTTTGCAAGCATTCTCAGGAATTCTAGGGTAGGAAGCCAGTTTTTGAAGATAGTTTATTTAATCTTTACTTCTCCTAGATAGATGGCTCTTTCTTACAATTTTACAAGTTCCTGGTCACACAGAAAATGCAAGGGTTTTTTTCTTTAAGAAAAGCAAAAAATTGTAAAAGAAAACCTGACAAAGACAAATTCCACTCTTTAAAACTGTGGATCAATTTTTAAGCTACAACTCAATTAGAACAGAATTCTCACATGTAGCAGCAAAAATTCATTGTATTCTTAAAAGTCCAGTTTGTGAGAAGATTTATACTTTTAGAGCTTAATCTCAAGAGGGACGGTATATGGCATTGAATAGGAGAGAGGATTGTGTATGAATGGATTATAATCATCTAGTTATTTCTCAAAGAACATAATCTTTCTCCAAGCACCTTTTTTTTTTAAGAAAAAAAATTTAAAATAAAAAAATGAAAATGTTACTTGATTATGTAAGTAAGCCACAGATAACAGGAGATGCTGGGAATAAGGGTTAATGCTTCCTGAAATCTGTTTTCAAATTGACAGAATGCTTCAGAAATGCTGCATCTTTATTATGTCCCAGCAGTGAAGCAATTTTAGCATGTGTGTGTTTTAAAAGAGGAGTGACTGTAAGAGAATCCAGTGAAATGTGCATTGTAAAAGATTTGGTTTGCATGATTTTAATACTAATTTTGAAGTTTGCTTTTTAATTTCTCTGCCAGATTTGTGTAAAGGATAAAAGTTTGGAATTTTGGAAGAGATAAATTAGCTGTTGTTGCCAGTTACTTATATTCCCATGTTTTAGAATAAGCCTATTGCTGCCATGCTTAGAATGATTAGATTTTAGCTTCCAGTACAAACAGGAAGGGCTTAATTGGCTTGATGCTTTTAGTTGGAATAAAATTACAAACCATTTTAGTGCCTTTGTAAAAACATCCATATATCCTACAAAAGGACAAATGCAGTCTAGTCACTCCCAAGGATATAAGTGATCCTTATTCTAAATTGAAATAATTGTTCTGGGCATGCAGAGAAGAAGCCTCAAAGGCCTATCATTTTAAGAGTTATATGTATACACACATGTACATACATGTGTGTTCGTGTGTTTTTATTGACTAAGACAATTTCACCTTTAAAAACTTCTTGTTTTGCAGTATTCTTCATATTCGAATAACCTACTAGAATGTGTAATGAGAGTTCCTCCCCATTACTATTATTCAGATTTCATATGATTTTTAGAGGCAAATAATAAACACAATGATGGTTTCTCAATGTAGGGAAAATAGTAAGGTGTATAGTAGTGTTTGGTAACATCAGTTGTTTTCTCTAGCTATTGACTTGTTTCCCTCAAGTTCATATGTAAATGATGTAACAACTGGAAAATAGTATGATGGGGCCTGTTGGGCAGTGTGTGTGTATGTATGTGTGCGTGTGTTAATCAGCTATCTGAATACTTAATCAACTTTTGATTTATTGTTGACAAATTCTTCAAGGACAATTAGTGAACAAATCTAAATTTTTTAGAATATCTTACAGAAATATTGACTAAGCATTGCTCAAGAAATTGTAAGAGTATACAAACAATTACATCACACAAAATATTTTTACCTCCAAGCTATGCATATGAAAGCTGTCAAAATTTTAAAGATTGATAAAAAATATTACAGCCTTAGCAGACTCCTCCTACCTTTTAATATATGAAATGTTTCATTTCTGTTGTGGAGGAGTGGGAGGATGACAATAAATTAGTACTGCTTTGAAAGCTGCATGCTCTGTCTGACCAGTGGAAGTGATCTATTTGGACACCAAAAGCACCTAACCATACTCAAAAGAGATTTTTGTAGGCAAAAAAGAAATAGTGACAGACAGGAAAAGATAAACAGTGAGTAAACAAGATTTTCAATTAATAGCTTAATATAAATTTTGCTACTTTCAAGGACTATGGAAACAACAAAAATCAGGTAAAGTATTTTAAACTGTTTTATGGGCCATGTAATTTTCATATCATTTGACAAAAAGTAGTCCAAGAGCTACAAAAGTTTCTGACAGAATTGCTGGTCTTTACTTCACATTTTAAAGCAAAGTATCACATTATTTTGATTTGCATAAAAACATCCCTTTCACAAAGAAAGGGGAAAAGCTCATACCACTTCTGTTTGATTTTGGAGCCATATAAACTAATAACTTAATCTACAAAGCTCACTTAAAGCAGATTTTAAATTCTTATCAGTTCTGATACTTTTCCTTACTTTCTTTAAAATGTGCTTTTAAGCAGGAGTTATTTAGAATCTGGTTTTGATGAGTTAGATAGTAGGGTTTTTTTGTTTTGTCCTAAAGGGATTTTTTAAAAATTCAGGATGTTTATTTTAGAACTTTCCTCAATATAGCATCAGAGGAAGATATAACTCAGAAGAAGAAGCAGGTTTTCCCAGTGCATCTGTACAGAATTGCTCCTGATTTTTTAAAATTGTTGATTCCTTTTGTCAAGGGATATCTAAAAGCAGGTTTCTCCTCTTATCACATATCCTCGATATAGCTATTAATCTGCTTTATAACACCCTTAACAGGAATTAGTACCCCATTTATTGTTGTATGATTGGACACTTTCTTCAAATTTTATTTTTGAAGATTTTTTTTAAAAAATAGTATAAGTAGATCTGCATATATAATAGAAGTTGATTCCTATTCAAGATAACATTTGTTTTTATTGCTACAGTGGAAAGTGAAATAGTGTTTCTGTCTTGCATATTTTAAACAGTGAACATCCAAATAATTACACACTAGTATATTTTTATAATAAGGGCTGACAGAACCCCAGAGAAGGTTCTATTTAGTTTAGTATATTACTTGTTTATAAATATACAACAACAAAAACATTCTATTCTTAGTACAAATTTACTCAAAATTAAGTTTAAATGACACATTCTCAATTTAATGCACACTCTCAGGAGCATGCATTGATTTTAATCATACTTATTAAAGAAATTCCAAAAAGTATTTGGAAAAGTCTTTGTCAAAAAGTCTAGTTGTTTGTGACATTCTTCATACTAATGTCGGCCATTGTGTGGCTTGGTAGTATGCTAAAATCTTGCTATGGACCTAATGTACAGAAGAAATTGGATCTAGCTTTAAAGTTGTGAATCTTGTTACATTAGTTTCAGTATGATTTTATTATAGGTATGATTACATTTGTATTCAACTTCATTTTATGTCTTAACACTCTTGCATTAACTTATGTATTCCAAGAATATATTGCAGAATTTCCTACTGTACTATTTCATCTCAAAGCTTTAAACTTTTTCAAAATGCAATAGCATTAAGTCTGATCCCTATAATAGGGCTGTGCAGAGATCATGATGTATTTAGACATATACGTAGCATCTGCTAGGAACAATTCAAATCAAGCATGATTTTTCCCTGAATCATGTGCCAGCTATAGAGAATGGCTCAATGAGCACAGGAAAAGATGCCACTGCTTTAAAGTCTTTCTGACTATGTGTGCGTCAACATGAGCTCTGTTACATCTGCCCTTCAAATCTGAATCTGCAGCTTTAATAATTTTTATTTGTTGCAAACATGAATAGTTCGAAAGAAAAAATTCAACAGTGCTATAAATGTTCAGCCCATATAAATGGGCTAAAGTTAATTTTGTGCTGAAGATGAGAACATTTCTAAAAATTACTGTTAAAATACAGACAAATAGTAACCAAATTAAATTATTTCCCCTCTATGTATTGAAACCAAAACAGATTTTTATCTAGATCTTTTGATTGGCAGGCCTCCTAAATTGCTGGCAGTTACCAGACCAACATAAGTGTCCTTTCAATGTTCTCATTAGGGGTGCTACGTTCAAGGAAGAAGCTCATCTGTTTTGCTTGGGTTTACCCAGTACTGTAGATTTACCTATACATGGTCCCTAGCTACAGCCATATGAAATTCTTAAGTCAAAATAGCTGGAAAAAGTTTAATAGGCACCATAACATAAGTAATCATAAATGCAAAAATGTCAAAATATTGGCATTGAATTTGTGCAGTATAAGAGGTATTTGCAAACCTCAAAGTGGGCCATAGAAGGATCAAAGGAATCAACCTCAATTAAGAGCCAATTTTGTTTCATATAATTGATAATGATGACAGCGAGAGATACATATATGTGTATTGTATTATTTTTAGCCATAGAGTTGGAATGTTTTTACTTGAGTCTGACAGCCATTTATGTTAACATAAACCCATGCACTTCAAGCTATTGAAGATAAAGCATTGTCCTAGGTGACGTGTGTGTGTGTGTGTGTGTGTGTGTGTGTGTGTGTGTGTGTGTGTGTGTGTTTGGTTTTTTAGATATATGGCTCTTGTGTGGAACAGAAGAAAGTAAAGGATATGGAAAGATGTTCCATGGATCTAGAACAGGTGGGCAGTGTTGAGGGAAAGCAGTTTTTAAACGCTTAGTGCCTCATCTTAGGTATTAGTATATCGATCAATGCATTAAAATAACTGAATTGCTTATTTCTTACAATGTTTTGACCATAAAGAATAAATGGATTTTTCTGTATTTAATGAAAAATACAATTTTTAGCTGAGTCCTCCTTATAGATTGCTTAGCTTGCCGAATGCTTTTTTTTTTTTAATGTGGTTGTGAATATCAAGTGCTTTTCTTATCCCATCCAGATTTACTTACCCTCCCTTTTTATAAACATGCAGAGTGTTCTGTGGTTTGGGCCAGAGGGGGCAGGGGAGAGAAAGGTAATAAAAAAGGAGCCAAGATAGAGCAGCCTTACTTTAGGGACTAGCCTTACAACAGAGCTTTATAGTGAGAGAGTGCTGTATTCCAAATTGTGTAAGCCAAAAAAATTTTTTTAATTATGCAAAAAGAGGTGTTAACTTCTTAAAGAAATATGAACCTTCTGAAGGTAGAATAGACTTTCACGAAATGATATATTGTGATGCTTCTTGCTGGGTCAGTAGGTTTGGGATCTGGGATATAAGCGCTTAACATTCCCTTGTGGGTTCTTTGGTTGTTTTTGTCTTTTTTTTTAATTTTAAAAAAGCAGTAAGTTAAATGTGGTATCATTGAATGTGCCTTTTTGAAGATGTGACTGTCAGCTCAAGATGAACTCTTGAGCCTAACAGGGAGTGGTGGTCAGTTTGTTCTCTTTAAAGGTCAAATGAAAGATTCCAACCTGCGGGTACCTTTTAATGAAAAGTGTCTTTTGTTGCTGCATCATCCACATTCAAATATTGCAGATGTTTCCAGGTGCAGATGGGTTGTAATTCACATAAATTGACATTATTTAGGCTAGCTCTCGGTGGTTGCATTTGTATTTGTATTATGTATCATTACATTTGTGTATGTGGCTTGCTTTAATTTTTCTTTTAAAGCACTGGAATATTGAAACGCAGTGAAGTTTGAGATACATTTATGCATGTAGAGAAGAAGGTATTTTGTAGCTTTTGCCAGTTATGTTGTAGGCACATTTTTGCCCTCTCTGTCAGTGTCTTGATGATGGAAAATAAAATCTACCCTATAATTTCTAGCACACTTAATGTTGCCATTTAAAGGAACAGGGTATTACACAAGAAAAGATGTTTTTGAAATGGTGAGAAAGAAGTGTTGTATGTTTTCTTTTTTAAAATAATTGTTTTCCTTGAAGCTGTTCTTAGTTAAACATGGGAATCTGCAGTGTCTCTTTTCATTTCATATATATTCCACCTCTTCTCTCCAGCTTAAAAGCATGGTGTAAAAATCAAGAGCTGCTGTAGCCCCACTGGCTCCGTTTCCCAATGAAAGCTCCAGCAGGCTCTCTCCAGCTTCATTCAGGAAGACAAAGGGAGGAGAGATGCTGCAGCTTCCTTTGCTTCGCTCTCATTCCTCTCTAATGGCCTTGAAATGTATTATTATGCAAATGTGAATTTTGATACTAAACTTTAAGAAGAGGTTGTTTCTTTTTCAAACAAAAAGGTCCCATATGTGGTCAGCATTGCTTCTTTATCTTGTAGGTGAATTGTAAACTATGCATTCAATAAGAGATGGTTTGGGGGAGAAAGAGAGCCCTGCTAAACTGTTGAAACAGTTTCTGTGTCCATGGAATTTCCACTTACATATAGGAGAAAAAAGGCTGAGTTCACGGGAAGACTACTTTGATTGACAGGCAAATATTTTCAGTGTATTTAAAAATTATTCAGAAATAAATTATTGATGCCTGTTAGACAGGATTATGCATTCTTGCCATGCAGTGTTAACATCAGAGACAACAGCATGCCATGAAAAGTCCCCTAACTTTCCTCTAACCAACCCACTTCCTCCAGAATTTATGACCATCTTCTCCATCTTCCTTTCAACCTCAGGAAATCACAAATCAAGCACTATCTTTAGGGGTTTGTTGTTTGCTTTCCTTTAAAAAATGTCTTGGTTTTGAAGTTGCAATATTTCTTTTTCCTTATGGGTTTCTGTAACTTTTGCCCTGAAATTTTCCACCAGTTCCCATCACAGATGCAATTTTGAGTAGCAATACCCACCAGGAATTGCTGTAGTGTAGTATGTATACTGTACTGGCATTATTTAGTGGCTTATAGTGATCTTTAAAATTGGGCTAATGGCCATCTGTAGATTAATAATACCACTGATAAATGGAAGACAATAATTGTAGTGATAAGTGGGAAATTTATATAGAAATCATTTTATATTTAACTATTACTTTTATTGTCAAGTTACTTTAGAAGACAAGCATTTCACATGTTTACCTCCAAAATACAGAGGCTGCTTCCTGTGTTAATCGAGGTATGTTGCCTTGGGTTTGTGAACTTTGGTCTGCCTTGGTTCACTTGGCATTATCTTGGATGCAGTATCATAGCCAAGAGATTCTCCTAAAATTCAGTGTTTTTTCATGCAGTTTCTTTTTGTTGGATTTCATAGTACTGTAATGAATAATAGACTTGATCACACATTTTCTTGTGCATACTTGCCTTGCAGATGTCATCTGATCAGGATTTTACTCTGATAGATGCCTTTTTTTTAAGAAAAAAGGAGAAAAGGTTTCAGCTCTTCGTTGCAAAATACCTCGTGGTGCTTATTCTCCTTTAGTGTAACCAGCCTTTTGAAAAATCTTATATTATCTTTAATACTGAGGTTATATCTTCCTGTAGTGATTTGAAGACCAGATTGAAAGAATAAAAGCCCTAATCCTGGCCTGTATTCTTCCTTCTTTTTGCCTTATGCAAAAGTCACTTAACTTTGCCTCTGTTTCCTCATCTGTAAAATGAGGATAGTAATACTTCTGTCATCTAGATTTTGTGAGGATTGGGTTTTTATGAGTGCTTTAAAGAAAAAGTACTTTTTATAAGTATTATTATATGGAGGCGTAATTAACAAGTTATCTCTTTTCCCATACTGTTCCTGAGAAAATGGGAAAGGACACTCTGTGATCCTTTACATTTTAAGTTGTCACATATTCTGAATTATTTTTTACAGTTAAGGCAAAATTAAAACGCTGAACTTTTCATATTGCTTTATTATCTCTTTCTTATGTTAGAGCCTCCCTTTTGTGACGTGTGTGTGTGTGTATGTGTATGTATATATATATATACACACACACACACACACACACATATATATATATATAACATATAAAAATGCCAATCTTTAATAGGTACATTTTTAAAAAATATACATTCTTTCTTGGATTTAACTATATATAAGTTGCCATCTTTTATGTATTCTATTTACTATTGCTTTTATTAGATATGGGCTCTTTGCTATATTGACCATTCAATGGAATAGCGTTTGTCCCTTCTGTTGGGAGAGGAAGCATCACTTGCAAGAGGGTCACAAAATGTAATCTTCTTAAGAATGGGGATGCTATCTTACTTTCTTTCCTGTTTGTGTGGCTAAACATAATGCCGCCTCATTTCCAACACACACAAGCCATTGTATTCCATAGAACATGGAAACATGGTAAATTTCATTAATAGAAGCTGCTTGTGAAATGCCTTACAGCCTTCTCAAAATCTTTGGGACAGAAAGGGTAAATTCTGTTAATTGTCAGGGAGCTTTTGCTTCTTCTTTTCTCTTCTAATCATATTATTCAACTGTAGGCATGCATCTCAGGAATATGCATATTGTTCCCAGATGTTTGGATTTGAATTTGGCCCTCTTTGGTTCCATTATATATTTGTTCCATTGTATATTCTTCTAATTGTACAAATTCTAATTATTCAGTCATCTGAATTTTTCCATCCTTTACTCTTCAAGAAGGAGCTCTGGCCGAAGCTGTTGTGATCAACAAATCTATAAAATCAGTCTCCACGTGATGTGGATGTAATTAAATGTGGACATATCCCCCCAAAAAACCCAATTGCTTCCAGTTTCCTAGTTTTGCTTCCAGTTTCCTAGTGCAAACTCCTAGCTTAACATAGTAGCTTTGTTTTATTAATAACTACGCACTGGGTTGAGAGGGTGGGACATGTAACATTTAAAATAAAAAAGCAACATTGGGTGAGACAGGACAAAGAAAGAAGTAGGATAAAGAAGATTTTTAAAAAACTATTACAGTTTCCACTATTTAGAGAGAGTTGACATGCTGCTTTAATTTTAGCCCTCTAGTGGGGCTGTGTTTACAGAAATGATTAGGAAACTATTATGTCCAACTTAGTAAATTTTGCTTCGTTTCCATTGAACATACCATCTAGTGGAAAATATTTTATCAGAAAATGGAAGACGTTAACTCCATCTAGCCTTATTTGTAAAGCAAATTACCTTTATGTCCAAACTATCTGGAATAAAATGGCAGCTTTTCTGCTTTGCACATAAATATCTAACTTGAAGGTACAGTTGAAATGCTATTGCCTAAAACACTGTCCCTTCATGAAGCAGGCATAATAGTGGATACATGTATTGAGGCTCTTTGCAAAGATACCTATTAGTATTTTTCCTTATACTTGAAATAATGTACCCATCTTCTTTTGTCTGTTGGCCATTTAAACAGTGTAGGACAATGGGGATTAGGAAAAGGCACACGCTATATTATCGTACTAGGGTTTATTCTTAATTTCCTCCAGTTTCACCTTCATTTCAGTTTACTTTTTATCCCTGGGATTCATGTGGACACAGAAACTTGGCACTTCGTGCTGTTGCATGGCATGCTGCCCTCCCCCTCTCCCTCTCTTCTTTATTTTTAGTATAGTGGTACTTAAAATCACTGGTTCACTTAAAGACAATAAAATGTTTAAACTCTACTAATGTACAAATAAGCTGAAATGTTGCATTTATATGTATTTTGCCATAGCAGGGTACTGTATTTCTCATGCTGGATTTCAAACCAACAAAAGGGTGGTTTTATTGGAGTGTAACAAGTTGAGGGTAATAAGGAATCGAGTCGTCGTCATTTCATTGAAATTGAGAGATGGTAATAAAACATATATTATGTTTTCTGAAGGTTGTTTCGCTTTTAAACAGCTTTTGTTTTTATTTTGTTTTATTTTATTTTTTTAAAGATATGATTGTATTATGTGCAACTCAGTTGCTTACATTATAACTACAAAATATTTTTGGGTTCCTGGAAAAAGAAAGACTAATAAATGTGTTTGGCTGCTAAGCATTTAAACTGGTGAATCCCTGTCTGTCTTTATTACATTATTAATTAGAGCTACATAATATTGTCTTACAGAATATACCTCTTCTAGGTTTTGTATCACTTCTACAAGACATCACAACTTTAATTTTTTATTTATTAACTGCAACATCCTGTTAATTACTGGCTTTACCTTCTATCTCAATCTTCTCAATCATGCAGATAAAATAAATTTCCAGTACAGCATTATGCAGGTAATGCTCTATAGTGGATCATTTGAAGAAGAAGAAGAAACATATTCTTATAGTGGTGTTTTAAAGTTTGAGAATCCTTTGAATTTTCAATACTTTTGCATAAATATAACTTCAAACATGATTCAAAGGGTTTCACAATTTTTTATGTATGTTTTATTGCTCTATTGTTTTTTATATACTGTATTTCCTGCCTTTCTACTCAAGCAAATACGCAATTCTTCAACAGTAATTAAAAATACAAAATGATTTTAAAAAATCAATTAAAAATCACAGATGCTTAATCAACAATTAAGCATCTGGTAAAGGATAATGCAACTTTGCAGATTTCCTAAATTGGGGATGGGAACAAATATAACCTTTAGGAGTTCTTTAGAAGTGCCTGGATAGTGAGATTTCCCACATGTCAGGTATATAAGCCTCTCACAAAGAGTATTTTTAGAATCTGTTAAGTACTTGAATTCTGAGCCAATAAACTTTTAAATATTAGCACAGCTATTCTATATAGTGATACCTGAGGATCAACAAGTACTCCCTGACAAAGGACTGTCCTTTCAGAGGAAAGAATTCCTCTGAATTCTGCAATCAATGGTTGCTTCAAAAGCTGTTTTAGTGAATTTTGAGTAATGATTATTTTATGAATTACATTTCAAAACTCTTCTAAATTCTACAAACTGATAGAAATGTCCTGAATGTGTTACTCGGGATCACCAAATCTACTTTACATCTTTGCCAGCCTTTGGTGAAAATTGTAAACTTTCAAAGCAGCATTTGGTGTAAAGTTAGTTGTTGTTTATATAAGAGAGAAGGGAATTTTATTCCCATATTAAAGCAAGTGGACTTAAATTTCCAGCCAAACTAACATAGAATTTCTTTGCTTCGTATGATTTATTCAGTGCCCCTAAATTAATCCACATTAATTCAGTAGTGTCAGTCCTTCAAGGTAGATCAGATTAGGAAACAAATACCATTTTGTCTAGAATCGATAGCAGCTCTTCCTCCTATCATTAAATTCATTCTCTTTTTCCTCAATGGGAAGTGATCACATTTTATTTTTTGTGTCATACGCTGAACTACATGTGGATTTTATATAAGTAATAGTATACTGAAATATTGGTATCAAATCCTGCTCTACAAGAACATGAATAAGAGTATTCAATTTCCAAAATCCATCCTTGGCTACATGATTTGGAATAGTTAACAACCATACAACATCTAAAGAGCCATAATTTCCCCATTATACACTTTAATTAAAAGAGGAAAGACTATATAACCTAGAGTGGTACAGGTGCCAATAAAAACAAGCATGCTACAATGAAGTTCATTAGGTGTTCTTTGACTGCTACTGCTATTTTCAACTTGATAGGGTAAAGCTAAAAGTACTGGTCCAGGCTGCTTGGTGAAGAGAGTTGTGACTATTCCATGATTTTGCTGCCTGTCATCTCCTGATCATACATCAGTTCCTTAGCTTATTGCATCACTGCTGACTGATGAAAGAAAAGATGAGCATGACCTGTGAAGGCCTTATCAGAATGAAAAAGTTCCTGAAGCTACCACTAACGGTCCTAAGATAGAAAAGAAATTTCAGCATATTCTTGACATTCCAGCCGAAAAAAAACAGTTCAAGAATCTCAACTATCTATTGTGCAAGAAAGAAATGAAGCAAGAGATGAAAGCTAAACCTAATCCGGAACTCCTGAAAAGTCGAACCTGCCATCTGCAGAACAGAATCCTAAAATAACTTCTATGCTAACAAAGCGCTCTTAAGATTGCTTTATTGATTGGGAAACCTCTTTCTGATCTACCTGTACTTCCCTGGCTGCTGAAAACTCACCACTTTGGTTCCAAGATGGCTTGATTATTTTTTCATCCTGCATTCCAAGCTAGGCCCTAGAATTCAACCAGATAGATCCTAAAAAAACCTATAGTAAATGTCCCAACTACAGGCGCCAATCAGTATTTTCTCAATTACTATATATCACAAGTGCAATTTTTTTAAAAAAAATTAAAAACAAAATTCACAATATTGTAACCCTATAAATGTGATACTATAAGGAAATCTTAATGCTAATTAATAGCAACATAATTTATTTTGGGAATAAACTGCTTACATTTTATTTATTTCATTAGTAATGGCTTTCCACTCCAGCAAATTCTTGGCTGCTTACAATATAGGTTGTCCTGGACTTACAACCACAATTGAGCCCAGAATTTATGTTGCCAAGTAAAAAATTTGTTAAGTGAGTTTTGCCCCATTTTACAATTTTTCTTGCCCCATTTGTTAAGTGAATCACTGCAATTGTTAAATTAGTAACATGATTGTTAAGTGAATCTGGCTTCCCCATTGACTTTGCTTATCAGAACGTCACAAAAGATCCAGGGACACTGGAACTGCCATAAATGTGAATCAGTCAAGCATCCAAACGTAAATCACATAACCATGGTGATGCTGCCACAGTCGTAAGTGTGAAAACTGGTCAGTCACTTTTTTCAGTACTGTTGTAACTTCGAACGGTCACTAAATGGACGGCTGTAGGTTTAGGACTACCTGTATAATATTAAACAAACAATGTGAGAATGGGTCAGTAACTGGTAATACAACAGGACTAATGCATAAAATAACAAAAGACATTTCAGAAGAGGGAAAAATGAAATCTATTAGTAGGGTTCTATAAGGCAAAATAGTTTCCTATGTAAGGCAGTGGTAGCTGAAAGAAATGTTGTAACTCTCCAAGAGACATTAGTGCTCTTGTCTACCCATAAGAAGCAAATGAAACTGTTTTTAAAAGTAGTGAAACTACAGAATTATAAGAGTAGGAGACAAGATGCTCTAGAAACTCTAAAATATATGGGCTAGAAAATTTGGTTTCTCCAAATCACATAGACATTGCATTGCAAAAGGTTTATTAAACGACCTCTCCAAAACTGCAAAGGGCAAGACATTAAAGCTGGCTAAAGAAAAGGTTCTGCAGTGGATTGGGAAGATAATGATGAATAGTTAAATTGCTGGCATGAAAGGTTTCAGATTTATATATTGCCTGAGTTTGACTTAATTTATCCTGCTTTACCTGGAGAGTTATGCCAAACATCCACAGACAGACAGTGACTCTAGCTCTCAATAAGCCTATACTGGAGGGCTGAATTTAAGAAGACATATACTAGCATAAATTATTCTGGTTTTTGCTTTTTAGGAGGAGGAAAAAATATCCAGAATGATCATGGCAATCAGGGAGTCCCTAGAAAAGTGGAGCTTCAGCCAAATATAAAACTGGCATGTGCAAGCCTTTGATTTTAGCAGAATTATCTCAATTTCTATTTGAAGTGGTGCATTTGAGGCTCAGGAAGGTACGTAGAATAACACTCCTAGAAATCTGGATTCAATGATATCTAAAGGCTTTTAAGATATTGTGCACACGTATCTGACGTAAGTTTAGTACTAAATAATTGTATGGCCACAGTTACTTTTTTAGCTCTTTAGGTGTACAGAAGAATGAATTCTAGTCTATGACATCACCTCCCATCACCATAAGATTTAGGCTTTGTACACTAAAGGGATAATGGCCTTAATAGGGAGTACAAGATCTATTACATTCAACTGTGATTTATCCTATTGCAACCTCTTTAGTCTGGTAGCATCAGCCCTTTGAGAAAGATTAGGCTGTTTGGTTTATAATTTTTTAGATCTTGAGATTTCACTCAGAACCTCACTAATCTTCCTCCACTAAATTTCATGACTTATTCTAGGTCCTGAGTACAACATTTTTGAGTTCTATGAGTAGTACAAGTACTAGAAGTGATATTCAGAAGTGTTCTAGGACCTATATACACTTACCATTTTGAATATTCCTGCACTGCATTCATACCAAGTGACTTCTAAACAACATAACAAAACCCTAAATTTGCAAATTGTTAAATCTCAACTGCAATTCCTTGCTGCTATGACCTCCACATTTGTATTCTGGAAAAGCAGTGGCCAATCACTTTCTTCTCTATGCACAGTTCTTTTTGGACTTAGTTTTTCTTCAACACACACATACACAAAACTGCAAAGTGTATGTTTACAAAATTAAAACATCAAAATGCAGAAACGCATGACCACTGGGATGCTGCAAATGGTCATAAGTCATTTTTTAGTATCGTAACTTCGAACGGTCACTAAATGAACTCATACAGGACTACCTGTATTTCTAATAATGGGTTAAAGATGAGAGGAAAGAAACGTCATGGAGAGGTAACCTGGGTACTTTCATATGGTATTCAAAGGCAAGTGAGGAAAAAGAAACCTTACTCAAATGAAAACATATTCCCCAAAGACACAATTCTGTCATCCACCTTGAGTGATAGTTGATATTTGAGGACAACCAGAAGAATCTCTCTTCAGCAAACAGGGATAGAAATTCAGCAGATTCTGAATGTACCCTTATTTCAGGGAAAATTTGGCAACTTTAAGATGTGTGGATTTCAAATCCCAGAATGCTGGCTGCGGAATTCTGAGAATTGAATTCCACGCATCTTAAGAGTTGGCAAATTTATGACAATCACCGCTTTACTCGTTTCCTCGCATCCCAAAGCGTCCGGAAGCAGCAATACCGATAACGGCGGCGGCGCCCAAGCGCCAGAGGTCGCTGCGGCGGTCGCCTGTTCCGGGCCAATCCGTCGCCATGAGGAAGGGGTGGAAAAGGTAGGAGGCTGGGCCAAACGGAGGCCGGGCTTTGCTGCACTTCTTATTCCGACCTTCGGCAGACTTCAGCCTTCCCGCTGAGCTTGCGATCGGCAATTCTTCTCAACTGCAGCCCTTTCCGATGGCTTCTCTGAATCCCGCCGGCGAGGAAGACGCCTTCGGCCGCTACCGCTCCCCTCTCGTCTCCCGCTATGCCAGCCCCGACATGGCCTATAACTTCAGCGAGAGGAAGAAGTTCAGCACCTGGCGGAGGCTCTGGCTTTATCTAGCCCAGGCTGAGAAGGTGCGGGGCCCACATGGCTGGCAGATTAGGATAAATCTAGACTGGCGCTTAGAGGTGTCAGGGTCGCGGTCATCCAGGTCATGCCAGTTCAGGAGCAATAGCCCTAATGCTGTATGTCCGTGTTTAAATGGAGAAGCAGACAATCGCTTGGGTGGCGGGAAACGTTGGCTTTGGACTGGCGTAGCTGGGCCGATCCGCGTTGCTTCTTCCGCCCCTTTTTGCTCCTTTCATGGTATTTGCCGCTTGAAACCCTCGGAAGCTAATACCGCAGTCCAATTTCTTACAATAACTCCTAGGCCTGGTGTTGGGCTACGGGCCAGAATCCCCTGCCAGCGGGGTAGAGGCTACAGAACTTCAGGTCAGCACTTTTTGCTGGGGATTGTAGAAGTTAACCTGGAAAGCAACCAGGTGTGGGAGAAAGCAGCCTTATCTTAGACAAGAGGAACTCCATAATTTTTGTACATCTTCTCATTAATTTCGTTCTCTCCCCTCCCCCCACTATATAAGTATAACTTTTGATTGATTACACTCTTGACCGTATCAAAACAATGGGCATCAGACACAATAAGGCATGGTTAAATGAGCTAAGGTAAAGATACGATAAAATAAGGTAAGATAAAATAAAATAAAGGTGTGAGATGAAATAATGTACAATTGAATAGAATACAAAGACATACAATGAGTACTAGAATATAAAATAGTATGTGCTTAGGTGAATTAATCAGCTTTACATGCAACTCCAATGGCACATAAAACATATTCTCAGTTGGACAATCATAACTATAAACTTAAGATGGGGATCGGTGATATATGATGGTGTCATAAAGGAAATAAGACAATCTTTTGTAACGGTCTCGATAAATAGTTTTGTGAAGCGGACTGAGCTCTTGCTGGAGCATCCTGCTTAGTAAAACAGTTACAACTCTGCTTTTAGGTCCTTTTGCTCTTGAACAAAGTATCATTCTTTGTTTTTCTTCTTATCTGTTTGTTGCTTCTTAAATTATATATTATGTTCCTAAATGTGAATTGTTTCATTTTTTTAAACTTTTGATACTAAATACCATCTGCACTGAATTTCATTTATGCTCATGACTGTCCCTTTAGTGTGTGTGTAATATTTTTAAAAATGACAATTGGGATTGGAATTGCTGTTACTAAGCAACAGGGTAAAGGGTGATATCATGTTATTATACCACTTAGCCATGGTAATTCTGACAATCAAAAATGCCATGATTAAATTACCATATGGTTCATTAAGTGAGGACCCCACATGATTCCAACTTCAGACTTTCTGGCGGCTTCCCCATTGCCTTTGCTTGTGGGAAGCCGGCAAAAAAGCTCACAATCCGCAATCATATGACCATGGGATGCTGCATTATAATCATGAGCTGGGTGCTGACTTTCCAGATCATTATCATATGACTATGGGGACACTGACAGCCAGAACTCTGAGGTTCAGTCATAGCCACTCATTCAGCCTTGTCATAAGCTTGAACAGTTGTTGAACAAATAGTTGTTAAAGGCATATAGTTAGGAAATACTAACTGGTTTTATTTGTTGGTTCTCATTCTTCATTTTCATTCTAATAACTCTTTGGGTAAGTACTGTTTATTGTCCTTAAAGAAATATTTTTTTCTACCCTCTTTCTGAAACTTCTAAACAAGTTTTAAAATCTTGATTATGTTCTTTACCATCATTGCTGTAGCTGGAGAACAGTTTTGACGTAGCTACACTTTCTAAATACATAAAAACTGATATAAGCAAACAGATTTCACATGTAGCTGTGAGATAACTTGACAATGATAAGTCAACTCTGAAAGTTGCAGTTTGTGAATTGCATCACCTGCAGCAGTTTCTGTGTCCCCAACCTGCATTCAGATTAATCATTACATTGTCATATTGTACATGTGGTATGAAGCAAATGTATTTCAAAATAATTCACTTTTTTGCCAAGAGGATAGCAGCAAAAATCTGAACATAATTTCTCAACTGTTTATAATATTAGGCTGTTGCTTTTTTGTGTAACACATATTACATGCTCTATTTTTTATTCAATTTAAAAGGAATTATAACGTTTATTAAACTATAATAATGTTTTAATATATACTTCATTTCAGGCACAATTTTTGTAAGACAGGAGTTAACAAAGTTGACTTTATCTTCTCTTCCAAATGTTAAATCTGCTAAGCCACTATTAAGTTTCTTTGCCTGAAATCTTCATGAATGGTATATTATATTCTTAATTTGTTGGAGATGAACAAGTTTCGGGGAGTCTTGGCATCCTTTGTAACCTAAATTTCCCCTCCCTCCTTTAGAGTGATCTACAGATGCATTAAACTTTCAGATTAATCCATTGTTTACTTTCTGCCCAAGTCTCACCCCTGGAATGTCCTAAAGTTACAGTAAGAATGTAATGTTGGAAACGTAAAGGATTCTGCAAAACAAAGAACTCTTACCAGCAGTTTTAGGGAAAGGACTATACAGTTTAACAAAGCAAATGATAGTTCATTCAGCCAGGCAAATGCCTCTCATGCTATTCTAGCCTTCCATAATACAGTGTTTTTTGCTTGTTGTATTATAGTGCTTATACTATAAGCAATATAAACATACTTATAAGCACTATAAGTATTATAGTGCTTATACTTCCCAGTCAAGTGAGTTGTAAATTGAGACATTCAGTGGGCACCAGGTTGGGAAAGATTATACCAGACTCCTACAGTTTCTGTTTAGCAAATCCCGAATGCACTAGAATGTAAGAATTCTTTATTTCTTCCACATCCTAAGCAAGAAACCCTTAGAGAGCCTGTTTCATTTCAGTTTTATGTTGCCTATTTTATTCGTCCTAAAGAGCCATTGCTATGTGTAACCATGCAAATGGCATAAATGAAGTGTATATATGTGAATGGTAAATTTCTGCAGTATATAATTTTAACGCTGTGATAGTAGGTTGCTGAACATTGTGATAGAGGAACCAAGCACGTCAAATTAAGAGAAGCTAAATAAACATTTATTGAAAGTCCACAATTGTGTTAGTTCTTCATACTGGGAATATCTTTTAATTTATAATATTATTTGAAGCTTTGGAGTTTAAAAAAAATAGTTATGGAACAAAGAAGCAGATGCAGTTAGGCAGGGGTATCCAATATATCTTAGATCTTATACCGTATTCATTATAGAGTTGGCTGTCTTATCAGATTAAAGCTTGGTATCAAACTAAGCTTTAAGAAAACAAATTGTATTCTAATATAGGTATACATACATTATATATTGTCCCCTAATTTGAAAAGATAATCTGTTATTTTTAACCATCTGCATTCCCAAAAAGTCACAACTCTGATTTTGATCTTCAGATTCAAACTGAGAGAAAACACCATGTGCACCTGTTTGTTCCATCAAGGCTCTGCCAAATTGTTAGTAAAAGATGTTCCCTTCAGTTGTCATGGGAGAATGTGATTTCAGTTATGGTGGGGGAGTTGGTTTCTTGTTATTCAGTTTACTGCCAGGAAAATGTGCCCTACACTTGGAATATAGAATAAACACCAGACAGAAAGAAAACTAAACTAAACTAAACTAAGCTAAAATTCTTATCCAGGAACAAAGTATTTATGTTGCTAGGTCAGAAATTGACTTCTGACCTTAAATGAAGCACAACAGAATTTGGCCACTGCTAAGGATGTACAATTCTATTGATCAGTTAGCAGCACTTGAATATAAAAGCAATTTGTGCATCCTAGAATGTCAAATAAAAAATGTCAGTAATTTCTACTCTTTATAAAAGAGGCAATATAATAAAATGTGATTAGGATTAAACTGCATTGTGGATACATTGTCATCTTATGGGACCAAGGAAGACTGCCTTCTCTGACATTGCTCTGCTCTCCAAAACAGCTTCCCCGCCCCTAAGAAATATATATGGCACCCTCTTAAAATCTGATTCTATTCCCAGGCATGGAGTTGGTGTGTCTGGAACCCCTTTCATTGTTTTAATTGCTTTTTAGTCCAAGTGGTCACATTTTGTCTTATGGTTTTTGCTGTTTTAATTGTATATTTGGCTATTATAGGCTACCCAGAATCTTCTGGACTATGTGGCCATAATATATTTAATAAATAAATATGACCTGCAAGGGCAGAGTCACTTGCTATGTAGTCTTTTCTTCCCGGACAGCAGGAGGCAAGATGTCAACAGCAAGCCACAATGAGTTATGGTGAATTAAATATAAAAGAAAAATGTTATCTTGTTATCAAGACATCAAGGAATATCGTGTTTATTTTTACATATGAGAAACATTCCAATTTATGTAAAGACTTGATGGTGCATCGAGTCTGAATGATAGCATCAACTATTTTAAGAGAAAATGCTAAGTTACTAAAATTGTTTATGCTTGTAATGGTAAAAAGAAATACATTTCCTTTTCTTTATTATTTTCTTTGTTCTTTTCTCTTTTTCTTTTCTGCACCTTCTATTTTTCTTTTTATTATTTTACTTTTACTGTTGTAATTGCAATCTTTAATAAAATTACTATATAAAAAAATCCTGGAACATTTTTATGGTAACAAGTCATTGATTTTAGACAGAGCCTTTTCTGCCATGTCTCCTGCACTCTGGAACATCATTCTGCCCCCTCCCCCTCCCCCAAGGTGAGATCCATGCTTATCCTTTTGGCCTTCCAAAAGGGCTTGAAGATCTGGCTCTGTCAACTGGCCAATGAGAGCATATCATTCTTTCAAATCCAACATCCATTAAACAATTTTAATAGAATTTTAGTTGTTTGCAATTTAATTTGTCTTAAGGAACTTCAAAAAGCTTACTAAGTATTTCCAAACATCCAAAAGGCCTTCTGGAATGGAGTCAAGGTCAAGCCGCCTTCCAGGTGTTGTTTAGTCTCTCTCATTCCTTTATGTGTATTAAAAAATTCTCACTTTCACTAGTTTTGTTAAGGAGAGCTTTCTTCAGACCTAATGAAGAAATTGCAAATTCCTCATGGTCAACGAAGCACTTCTCCTTTCTTTACCACCCCTCCAAGGTGGCTTTGACTCTGTAGGGTCTCCCAGTCAGCAGATACCGCTGTTTTTCATAGAGTTCAGCAGAGCTCCGCTATTTTCAGCCATTCTTGTCACGATGCCAACTGGTCTGAAAGTATATCTTTCTAGTGGTAGTTAATGGACTAAGATAGGATCCCAGACCTCCTGTGTGGATCTTGACCCCTTCTTTCCCATCTTTATTAATTTTTATATCAATTTTAATGTTGCTATCTATTGTTTCATATTGTTGCTGTCATTGATTGTAACCTGCCTAGAGTTACCTCTTGGCAAAATGGGCAGCATATAATAAATAAATGTTCTTCTGTGTCTGATCATTAGGTACAGGTAGTTGTTGACTTACAACCACAATTGGAACCAGAATTTTAGTGACTAAGCAAAGCAGTCATTAACTGAATCATCATATGGCCAGATTTGATGACCATTTTAGCACAATTGTTAAGCAAATCACCACACTCATTAAGTGAATCATATGGTTATTAAGTGAACCATGCATCTTTATGTGAATCTGGCTTCTTCAATTGACTTTGTCGGAAACTGGCTGGGAAGGTCATAAAATGCAGTCGTGTCCCTAAGACACTGCAACTGTTGTAAATATGAGACCTTTGCTAAACATCTGAATTGTGATCACGTGACCAAGGGGATGGTTTGATGGTCATAAGTTCAAGAATGGGTTGTAATTCACTTTTTCTGAAGCCATCATAACTTTGAACCATTGTTAAATGAATGGTCATTAGAGGGTTACCTGTATTAGATTAAATTGTACAAGTAGAAATAATTCTCAAATTGTAAAGTAGGACGGCTGTTTTCTGCTACTTGGAAATTTGCACCTTAACAATGCTTAGTTAGTTAATTGTGAAAGTTACAAGAGTTATTTCTGCTAAAAATTAAAATTCCAAAGTAACTACTTTTGCTCTGTTGGCTGCCTTAAATTGAGGATCATGCATCTTTTAATTTAAGATTTTTTTTTCCCCTTAGTCATTGGGCCTGCCCATCACAGATGAACAAATAAAGGAAATGGAAGCAAATCTGGACAACATAGACTTCAGAATGGCAGCAGAGGAAGAGAAACGATTGCGTCATGATGTAATGGCTCATGTACATACATTTGCCCATTGTTGTCCAAAAGCTGCAGGAATTATTCACCTTGGAGCAACTTCTTGTTATGTGGGAGATAATACGGTAAAATAACACCCAAAATAAATTTATTTATTGAATCTGTTTGCTGATGTTCCAGACATTCCTTAAGACTTGGTTATGACACCATGTCTGGGGGTCCCAAGGAACCAGAGAATTTTTAGATGGCTTCACTTTTGAGATGGATGTACTTATCACACTTTCTGCTTGGGGTTGTATTTATTTTAGTTTCAATTCTGAATGTTTAATGTTGATTTTTATTTTTAAATGCCTATTTTTATAAATGTATCAATAGCCTATAGAGTTCTCGGGTTACAATCATAGTTGGGACCCGAACTTCCATTGCTAAGTAAGGTGGTGTTAAGTGAGTTACACCCAATTTTATGACCTCTTTCACTGCAGTCATTAAACAAATCACAGTAATTGTTAACTGAATCCTATAGCTATTAAACAAATCTGACTTTCCCCATTGACTTTGCTTGTTGAAAGCCAGCTAGGAAAATCTCATATGGGGATCACATGACTTCAGGATGCTACAATCATCATAAATACATGCTAATTGTCAAATGACTGGATTTTGATTATGTGACCGAAAGTAGAGAAGGTAGAAGAAATCTGATTCGGCTTTTTATAATTCAACTTTGGGGCAGTCTAATTTACACAATTTAATGTTCTCAGGGTCCCGAGGGACCCTCACTTGGGGTACCCTGGCTAGAGAGAGAAATAAAACAGTGAAGCTAAAATGGACAGCTAAGCCAGCTAGCCAACTAGAAGGGTGGGTCCAATTCCTGTTTTACGTCAAGATAGTTTCATCAGCCTGATGTTACTTTCTACCTGTGCTTTTATTAGATGATTTCACATATCTTCAGGCAAAGTATTCATTTTTTGCTAGTTTGTCAATTCTTTTGCCTTTATTTGTCTCAGTTCATCTACTCCTTCTCCTACTCCTACTCCTACTCCTACTCCTGAAGAAGCCAGCTCAGATAGAGGCATCTGTCTGCATCCTCAGAAATGAAATGATTAAGTTCTTTGGGGTTCCCATTTTCTCTTTTAGCACAATTTTATAATATAAATACTGCAATCTTATTCACACTGGACTTATCAATATTCATCTGAGCATTTAGGCTCATTGGACTTTTAGATTTTTTAAAGATATTTATTGTTAGAGTAATTATAGAGTTGCAACCCACACTGAAAAATAAATTTCAGCAAATACATCAAATAGAATTGTATCTGTTACGTATGTGTGTTATGTATGTGTATAGGTAGATATATAACTACTTTTGAGAAATTATAGGAAACAGAATTTCACTTTTAATGTTGCCAGTGTGCTTAACAGTAAAACATGATAATAAAGGTTATCTTATCTGACTGTTTAAAATTATTCTTTCTATTAGGACTTGATAGTTCTTCGAGATGGATTCAACCTGCTTCTTCCCAAGGTAACATGTATTTTTTCATAAGGCAGGGGCTTTATTGATTGAGAAATGGCTGTTTGCTAAAGTTAACAATAGAAATAGAAATGGAAACAGATTCATTCAGGAGAAAAGTTCAGATTCAGGGCATTTCTTGATTTTCTGTGAAGTACATATGGGGAATAGAACCCTACTTTCTGACTTGGGCCTTTACTAATTAGTACTAATAATTCTAAGAGTAGACTTGGTTAAATATATTATGCTCTCCTGTAATTGTTACATCTTTTTCCTCAAGAGTTTAATGCATTTGGTACTTACCTGTGCAGCAGCCACCCCCAATTGGGGCCCCTGCAGATTTATATTCTGCCTCATGGAGCTGTAAGAGAAAATATAAATAGCTGAAGTTGTGAGCCAATAAATTTGTCCTGAAGGCACACTAGCTCTAAGGAGTTATTCAAGCCAATCTGTGCATCCAAAACCACAATATTATACCAGATGCAAGAGGGAACAGATTATTTATTTATTATTTTATTTGTTAAATTTATTTGATGCCTCTCACTCTAGGCGGCTTACAACAATAAAAAGGAAGCAATGGAAAGAGTGTAAACAGAACAGAAGATAACAGAGTAATAAAAATAAACAATGAAAAAGAACACAACAAGAAATACAATTAAATGATTACCAAAAAAGAATGATGGACGGATAGAGAGCAGAGAACAAGGGGGCGGGGGGGGGGGAAGTAGAGTCTGCCATCAATCCAGCTACTACCTCCAACATAGCCATTTGCACCCCAGGACAACTGGCAGAGCCGTGTCTTTACACTTTTGTGGAAGGATAGGAGGGTTTGATCCATGCTGGCATTGAGATTTCCAAGAAAACAAATGACAGTTGAAATTCCAAAATGGTGTACAAGTCCAATTAAATTTAATGTCTCCAGCAACCTTTTAAACTTCTGACAAAGGTTCTAGTTGCCATGCCTATCCAAGGTCAGCCAGTATTCATTCTAATTTTGATTCTGTAGGATGCTTTTTCTCTCAGGAAGTCTGACTTGCAGCTGGTAACCCTCTACCATTCAGTCTTCCACTCAGCAGTGATAGTGCTGTTTAGGGCTCAAAAAATGCAGCTATACAAAGTTGTTGTAGAGGCTGTTGTACATCAGCCTCTACTTTCTGACCTGAGTGTTTGATCAAAACATTCTTAGTCTCATGCTCTGACATCTCTTCTTCCAAGCAAAAACTTTGTTGAGCATGACTGTTAGATTGTTCTTTTCATTTGAACAGCCAGCGAACAAGGCTTAAAGTTGGGGAAAACTGTTGTGCAAAATTATTTAAATGGTTCTTCCTCATTGTCCATATACATCATGAAGATGAACCATGTAGGCTGCCACAAATGAAATGACGATGATGCTTCTCTTATTTTCATGTATCTTCTTCTTCTTCTTCCTTTTCATTATAGCTTGCCACAATAATCAGTCGTCTGGCAGATTTTGCTAAAAAGTATGCCAACTTGCCCACCTTGGGCTTCACTCACTACCAGTAAGTAATTACTTAGATGTTATTATTCAGTAACATGGCTGCTACCTTTTCTGTTTCATCTATTTTATGCATCAGTAACTTTTCTATGGGGCATGATTAAGGACAATAAAATTTATGAGTACCTACTCTAATTTATTGAATTCCATGCACCAAGATTCAATTTCATCTTGGCAAAAGCATACTGAGGAGGGAAGACCTTTCAACATACAGATTTTATCTGTTTGCAAAAATGTTATAAATCATAGTAAATCCTGTTAAAATATTTGTAGCAAGAACATAACTCATGTGAACACTATAAAATCAGTCATAGTTTTATTTCCGTCATTAAATTCCAGTTCAGAAATCTGTTATGAATTGCAATGTTTCCTATAACAGTCTTTTGCTGCACATATTCTGTAATTCTGTCCTGTGTTTTTTCCCCAACATGTTTAAACCAATGGCATATAAAATATGCTACCATCTGATTAGCAGTCATGTAAAATATTCAATATCCTTTCCCCAAGCCTTCAAATCTAGAGGTTCTTATTTAATTTAAGAGATAGCTATTATTAAAATTAAGAGCCATGGCTTGTTTTTAACCAGTTTCTATAACTTAAGGTGGCACTGCTCTAGGAAAAGCAAATATAGTCATTTTGTAATACCATTAACTTTCATGCACTTGTCCTTAAAAAATAGTCTTTGTGATTTTTTAGGCCTGCCCAGCTAACCACTGTAGGTAAACGTTGTTGCTTATGGATTCAAGATCTCTGCACAGACCTTCACAATCTTGAAAGAGCAAGAGATGAATTAAGATTTCGTGGGGTGAAAGGCACAACTGGCACCCAGGCCAGCTTCTTGCAGCTTTTTGAAGGGGATCATAGTAAAGTAAGTAAGGATGCAGTAGACTGTCACTTAAATGTGTTCTAGTTAAGTATTTATTTGTTAAGAATTATATACTGCCTTATAAATATTGAGAAAGGCAATAATTAAACTTGCTTACAGGCATGGAAAAAAACATTGAAAAACAATGTCACAAGTAGCAAAATGAATGCTATCAAGATTATATATATATATATATATAAAGATCAGAATGTATTCACAGAGGAGTATCGATCCATTGGGCTAGTTAGTGTCCTGAAAGCCTCCTTCCCATGTTTTAATTTTTAAAGTTGAATTTTAATTATTTTTGCCTCTTACATATTTATACATACATTTCTGTTTTTAATATTTTGTACACCTACGAGAGTCTTTATGAGGGAGATGAACAGTTTCTGAATTTGATAAATAAAAAGTAAATAAATAAAAACTGGATTAATTCTGGCCACATCGCAGAACTTTATGCTAGGATAAGTTTTCCTAGGCCTGGAAATGCTATATTAATTAGAAGTGCAGGTGGTAAAGGAGTTGCCTACAAGCTAGAACAGAAAGTCCTCGACCTCAATTGATCCCCAAATTTCTGTTGCTACGTAAGGCATTTGTTAAGTGAGTTTTGCCCATTTTACGACTTTTGTTGCCACCTTTGTTACATGAAACACTGGAGTTGTTAAAGTTAGTAAGAGGCTTGTTAAGTGAAACTGGCTTCTCCATTGATTTTCCTTGTCAGAAGGTCACAACAGGGGACCACATCAGGGGTGACATGCTCCCAGTTCAGACCGGATCTCCAGATCCGGTAGCAATGGCGGTGGGTGGTTCAGAGAACCAGTAGCAAAAATCCCTGTCCCCCCCACATGCCCAGCTGAGCCACACGATCATCAGAGGTTTTTATTTTAGTTTTAAAAGCATTTTTTCTTCAGCCGAAAAAATGCTTTTAAAAGTTAAAAAAAAGGCTCTGATGATCGTGCAGCTTAGCTGGGATCATCAGAGCCTTTTAAAAGTATTTTTTTTTTAAAGTATTTTTTTTCGGCCGAAGAGGTTGTTAAAAATGCTTTTAAAACTCTCTGATGATCAGCTGAGTTGCCTGATTGTCAGAGCTTTTCTTTTCTTTTAAAAGCAAAAAATGCTTTTAAAGAGAAGAAAAGCCTCTGACCATCAGGCAACTCAGCTGGGATCGAGAGAGTTTAAAGGCATTTTTTCTTCAGCCGAAAAAATGCTTTTAAAAGTAAAAAAAAAGGCTCTGATGATCGTGCAGCTTAGCTGGGATCGTCAGAGCCTTTTAAAAGTATTTTTTTTTAAAGTATTTTTTTTCGGCCGAAGAGGTTGTTAAAAAATGCTTTTAAAAGGCTCCTCTGATGATCCCAGCTGAGTTGCCTGATTGTCAGAGGCTTTTCTTTTCTTTTAAAAGCAAAAAAAATGCTTTTAAAAGAGAAGAAAAGCCCCTGACGATCAGGCAACTCAGCTGGGATCGTCAGAGGAGCCTTTTAAAAGCATTTTTTCTACAACCTCTTCAGCTGAAAAGGTTGTAGAAAAAATGCTTTTAAAAGTAAAAAAAAAAAAAGTTGGTCATGCCCACCCAGTCACATTACCCCCACACACACCAAGCCACGCCCACAGTACTGGTAGTAACAAATTTTACATTTCCCCACTGGACCACATGACTCTGGGACACTGCATCAGTCATAAATATGAGTCAGTTGACAAGCATCTGAATTTTGATCACAGGACCATGGGGATGCTGCAATGGTTGTAGATGCAAAAATCTGTCATGTCACTTTTTCACTACCATTGTAATTTTGAACAGTCATTAAACAAACTGTTACAAGTCAAGGACTACCTGTACTGTCACCCATAAAATATGCTGAGTTTAGAATGGTGTTCAAAGGGAAACTATCTAGGTAGCACAATCGTGATTTTCTTTTCAGTCACTGCATTCTGAGGTTCCTGTCTGTTTTTTTCCCTAAGGTGGAGGAGCTGGACAGACTTGTGACAGCAATGGCAGGATTTAAGCGGTATATTAAAAAAAAAAAAACCTCCCTTTAATACTAAGGAAGTGCTTAAGCATAACCTCCTAAGGTGTATAGAAAGCTTTCTTAACTAGAAACAAAGCAGTATATTGCCTGGAAGCTTTTTGCTAGAGGCTTTTTGAAATTTCAGAAAAGATATTTTCCTTTTTAAGAGATACGAAGACTTGCATCTGGGATTTTTCATATATATTTTATTACTTAGTCAGAACTTTTGCTTTCTAAAAATTAGCAACTCTGTAATATTATCATGTTGTACAGCTAATAATTACTATTAATTTTAGGCCTTGTTTTGAAGTATACTTACAAATACCAGTAGTTGTTGCTCAAAGCATTCTCATTTTATGTTTAGCTGCTGCCTTACCGCATGCAAATTTGATTTGTACAACCACACAATTTTTCTATGTTGTTTCATGCTAATTCAAGGCTAATACAATTTAAGAATCAAATAACCAATGGATCTGGCATGATATTCATGCATTTTTGCATGTTCATTCCTCCACAGGTATAGGACTCTTTGAACTTCATATTACTTTGTGTTTGATTTTAGGGCCTATATCATCACAGGACAGACATATAGTCGCAAAGTAGATATTGAAGTTCTCTCTGTTCTAGCAAGTCTTGGGGCAACTATACATAAGGTAATAATTAATTTACATGTACAAGTATTGTTGTAGAAAGAAGCTCTAATATATAGATAGCAAAGGAGTAGCTTTGTGATTTGCTGAATTACAGCTCACAGCCAGGGTGACCAGTAGTGAAAGACATTGGAACAAATTACGGATTAAGTAGCTCCATTTGACAACAAAATACTAAACTTTGGTTGCATGGTTGTGTTTGCTTGTTTACAAGCCTCCTGAAAAGTTTCTTGAGTTTTGGAGCTGCTTGCACCAATTTTAGTGGACCTCCCACATCCCCCCCAAAATTGGACTAATCACTGTAGTATTATCCACATTGCAGATATCACTGGGTCACCTCTACATTTGCCATGGCCCCCGAAGACGATGATAAAGAACAAACTCTGAGCTTTAAGTAGTTTAAATTTTATAAGTCCAATAAATAAATAAACTACAGTTAAGATCATTTGCTTGACTCTTGACTCTCAAAATGCAAATGTCAAACAGTGGAAATGGCACTCCTTTCAAGATTACTATTGTGCTAATTCTATTAGAGATTTTATTTACATGTGAATTTATATTAATTATTATTCTCTAGATATGTACTGATATCCGCCTTCTGGCCAACCTCAAAGAAATAGAGGAACCTTTTGAGAAAGAACAAATTGGTAAGCACTGAGTAAAAATAGGATTTCATTCTACTTATTTTATTTACTGTAACTTGCTTAGCACTTTTTAAATTGGTCTGTCTATAACGTCTTTATTTAACATAATCAAAAGTTAAAAATAAATTATTATAGCACTTAGCAAATATTAAAAATGATTTCCTGACAAATTAATTTTATAATTTTTATGTAAAAATATTGCAGAGAAGAATATAAATATGATTTCTACTGAAATTTAATGGAATTTACATTGCCATTTAATACATATCTAAAGTTACTGCTTTATTGACAAGTTGTCAAAGGAGAAATTATATCTCCCCTGAAAATCTGAAGCTTATTGATGTATAGCTTTGAAGCTATAAGTATCTACCTTTAAAGAATCTTGTACAGGTAGTCCTCAACTTGAGCCCAGAATTTATGTTGCTGAGAAATTTGTTAAGGGAGTTTTGTCCCATTTTACGACTTTTCTTGCCATAGTTGTTAAGTGAATCACCGTAGTTGTTAAATTAGTATCACGATTTTTAAGTGAATCTGGTTTCCCCATTGACTTTGCTTGCCAGAAAGTCACAAAGGGTTATCATATGAGTCCGGACACTGCAACCGTCATAAGTGTGAGTTAGTTGTCAAGCATCCGAATGTAAATCACGTGACCATGGGGATGCTGCAACGGTCTTAGGTGTGAAAAATGGTCATAAGTCACTTTTTTCAGGGCTATTGTAAAACTTCAAACGGTCACTAAACAAATTGTTGTAAGTCAAGGACTACCTGTATGCTCCTTCCATCCTTTGAGCACAATGATTCCTTACATTCTTTCCTCAGTTAAAGCAAAGTTTGTTCCATATTTGCACTGCAAGCTAGGACAGATTTCACCCAATTGAGGCTTTTGATTTTTACAGCATTTTACATTTACACTATTCTGTCTTATGATGATCAATTATTTAAATCTGTTTTAAAGGTTCAAGTGCCATGGCTTATAAACGGAATCCCATGCGTTCAGAACGTTGTTGCAGTCTAGCTCGCCATCTTATGATTCTTGTCCTGGATCCCCTTCAGACAGCCTCTGTGCAATGGTTTGAGCGCACATTGGATGACAGTGCAAACAGGTATATACTTACATGATGTGGAGATGCTTTTCATGTATTTGGAAGTTATAGGAGGAAATTAATTAGAAGAAAAATATGGTTGACTGTAACATGCTCTGTGCCATCCAGGCCTCAAGTAAACTTTTAGTTTCAGTGAAGCATCCTTCCAAATAGACTACTTTTTCTATTGCACTGGCTATCTATTAATATATTATAGTAATCAATAAGGCAATAGCATTTAGCATTTACTGCCCCATAGCGCTTTATACTACCCTCTGAACAGTTTATAAGTAAAAGCATTATTTGCATATTGTTCCCAACAATCTGGGTCCTCATTGGAAGGATGGAAGGCTGAGTCAACCTTGAGCCCTGCCAGGATCAAATTCCAGGCTGTGGATAGAGTTTGTCTGCAATACCACCGTTTAACAACTGCACCACCAGTTCCTACAATATGCAGGGAGTTAGGCAAATTAATAGAGACTCTTGACTTACAACCATGATTGGTACCAGAATTTTGGTTGCAAGTCAAGGCACCCACATGACCGGAAGCAGTTTTATAACCATTTTTATAGTGGTCCATAAGCATATAAATCATGCAGTCATAAGTCCAAATCACATAACCACAAATCATAGACTCATGAATGCAAACTCATTCTCCTGAATGGCTGGGTTGTTTTTTTTTACCAGAAATCAGCAAAAACATCACAAATCACAGTCATTTGAGCGCAGGATGCTACAATCAGTCGTAAATGTGAGCCTATTGCCAAGTGTCCGAAATACAGTCGTGTGACTGCAGGGGAAAGGAGCCAGTACAACATTTTATGATAATCAGAAGTGCTTACAAAAGGGCCATGAAGCACCATTTATATTCTATTTATTATCTCGCTATTGAAGCACTGGTTCTGAAAAATTAACATGGGTAGAATATTCTTTACATCTCTGCACCCTGAGAAATATATGAATAATAATCAGATTAACAAACACTGAACTATTAAAACAGTTGCTTTTTTTCTATCCTTGTCCCGTTTGTTTCTACAGGCGTGTATGTTTAGCTGAAGCTTTCCTTACTGCTGATATTATACTCAGTACCCTGCAAAATATCTCTGAAGGTCTTGTAGTATACCCTAAGGTAAGAAGTAAAAGAGAGTGAATGTTCACTCTCACTTTTCCACTAAATTAAATATAGGTATGCGCACAATTTAATCCTCTATGCCAGATGCAACTTGTGGTGTTAGTTGTAATCCAGCTATGAAACAGGCCTATCCATCAAGAACACTACAAACCATTTCTCTTTTGGAGGACTGATTTCCAGAAGATCCTAGAACACCCCGAAACAGCAAGATCAGTATGCTCCAGAGGAAGAACTGATATGGAAAGAATTTCCTAAAATAAAGTTGTACACCATCATCCCTTTTACAGCATTGGGCTATAAGAAATCTTTAAAAACAATCCTAATGAATTTTTATTGTTTTATTTGACAACCTTAGTTAGAGTTGCAGTAATTATATTGCGTGGTACGAAGTAAGACTATGATTAATATTAGGCAGATTCCAGATAGGACATCTCACCAAATCTTCCAAATAATCACATTTACTAAATTGATTTTTTATTTAAATGTGTAAAATAAATACAATTATATGATTTCAGGGATTTTAAAGGGTCATACAATTCAGTTCTAAGAATGAAAGTATAGCTCCCTGGGACAAGAATAACAACTGAAGCAGTATCTGATTTATTAATTACTGTATTTATCACGTACATTTCAAATGGAGTGAAAGCTGGCTTTTTTTTTTTTGTTGCATATAAACAATATGTTATGATTTTTTGCTTTGAAGAAACTATCTGCACCTATTCTGTGGTTTATTTTCTAAGCTTGTATTGAAGAATATATCTAGAAATATAATCATTATCTAAGACTTGAGTTGCATGGTGGCCTAGAGATGAAGGGGCTCTCCTCCCACTCTGAAAGTTGAAAGTTCAATCCTAGGCAGCGTCAGATTTTTCTCTTATCAGGGCGCAAAGAACTCTTCTATGAACTCCACATGGATGTCACGAAGGGCATCTGGCGAATAAACACTCAGCTCCACTCAGTCGTAGGACTCAACTCTGAAACAAAGAGATTAAAGGATCATAAAAAGATTCTGCAGCTTCCTTCATACCTACTGAGATCCTCTGCATAACAAAAAGAATGTATTTTATCATGGGGATATGTTCCATCTGCTGAATAAATAAATAAGAATAAGAAATCATATTAACAATCCAGTCTATAAAGATTTATATCATAATTTTTTAGGTAATTGCAAGGCATATAGAACAAGAGTTGCCTTTCATGTCCACAGAAAATATCATCATGGCTATGGTGAAAGCTGGGGGAAATCGCCAGGTAAGTAGTTAATTGTATATACTTAGTTATCAGCTCCTAAGAAACATACATGCAAGAAACAGAGGAGTTATAAAAAAGGAGGTATGGAAATCCAGGGTGGATAAAAATCAATGATTTTTTAAAGAAATATTTTTATTTCTTAAAAAAAGGATTTTTTTATTTAAATCAGATTTTTTTATTTTCATCAAATTTATTTTAATAAAATGCTTTTGGAGTAAAAATCTATCTAAAGATAGTTTTCTATTTTAGATACATTAATAATTTAGTTTATTCAGCATGAAATGGAGTTTAGTTATGTGGCATGACGCGGTATATTCTGCAATATTTACATTTTTGATAAACTCATTCAATGAGTCCAAGCTCTGCAAGCTAAATAGGAAACCTTCATTTTGTTTGCAAATAATAATATTAAAGAGTCTCACTACCAGCAAGAATGAGTCCTTACATTTAAAGAGCACCTGTCATCGTGCCAGCGCCTGTTAGTGGACATCCACTCACCTGCTGTCTGCCACATCCCTCATGTTGTGTTAAAGTGAGTGGTACTGTCGGTGAGTCAACAGCAGCTCAGAGGAAGAGCCTCTGTAGGACAGAGATGACCACTGCTCTTTAAAAATTATGATTTATGATATGAAAAAATATGAAAATATTTACAGACCCCTCGCATCCAGGACATAAACTGTTCCAACTCCTACCCTCAAAATGACGCTATAGAGCACTGCACAACAGAACAACTAGACACAAGAACAGTTTTTCCCCGAAGGCTATCACTCTGCTAAACAAATAATTCCCTCAACACTGTCAAACTATTCATTAAATCTGCTATTAATTAAATCTGCTACTATTAATCTTCTCATCGTTCCCATCACCAATCTCTTTCCACTTATGACTGTATGACTGTAACTTTGTAAATTTATATTGATATACTGACCATCAACTGAGTTGTAAATGTTGTACCTTGATGAATGTATCTTTTCTTTTATGTACACTGAGAGCATATGCACCAAGACAAATTCCTTGTGTGTCCAATCACGCTTGGCCAATAAAAATTCTATTCTATTCTATTAAATCAAGTTGATTTAAATCAAGCCTTTTTACTAGTGATTTAAATTGATTTAAATCAAATCCTGTGGAAAGCTATTCTGGTTTTTTTTGGGGGGCGGGTTGTTGTAATATTTGTCTACTGATGAGGTCTGGAAAAAACCTTGCACACTAAGCTTTTGACTGGTTAACTTAAATTCTTCTATAAAGCAATGAAGAGTTTTAGAAGTATCTTTATTCTCATTTTTTTATTTATTTTTTATTTGATTTTATATCCCGCCCTTCTCCGAAGACTCAGGGCGGCTTACATTGTGTAAGGCAATAGTCTCATTCTATTTGTATATTTATATACAAAGTCAATTTATTCCCCCCCCCAACAATCTGGGTCCTCATTTTACCTACCTTATAAAGGATGGAAGGCTGAGTCAACCGTGGGCCTGGTGGGACTCGAGCCTGCAGTAATTGTAATTGCAGGTAGCTGTGTGTTAATAACAGGCTGCATTAGCCTGGTGAGCCACTTCCCAGTCCTATTGCAGATTGTAAATTAAAAAGAAATATATATTAAATCTGATAATCATTTGGGATACCACTGGAGAGAGATTATTGCAGTAGCTTTTTCATATGCTCAAATCCTGTTTGCAAGATGAGCTATCTAGGATGAGCCTCCTAAACTCTGTATTCATTATTAATGGTGGGATGTAGCATTTTCCTGGTTTAGGAGTAACACTTTGTCCATTGTTTACCTTCTAGGAATGTCATGAGAAGATAAGGGTTCTGTCTCAGCAGGCAGCTGCTGTTGTGAAGCAAGAAGGAGGTGATAATGATCTCATTGCACGAATTCGTGCTGATCCTTATTTTAGCCCTATCCATGGGCAATTGGAAACTCTCTTGGAGCCTATATCCTTCACTGGCCGTGCTTCCCAGCAGGTAGGGAAAAGCAGAAAAAGCTAGTATCCTTATTAGATTGCTCTTAATTTTAGCTTTCCTGAAGAAAGCTTTTTTTTTAAGCTGCAACTGTTATGTCCCAATTCAGATTTACTCTTATTAAAATTGATATGCTAATCTGTTGTTGTTTTTTAGCCCAATCTCCTCCTCCATTCTCTAAAATTCTTGGGTAATCCATTGGTATTTCATTTTATACTAATGTATTATGGACTTTTTATTCTAAATTACTTGTTATACTAGTTTAATATAGATTGAAAGACCAAAAACTGCCCATACTTTCTATATAAAGTATTATTTAATAACAATGACCAAAATTGTTGTCACTTTTTTATTTATATAATTTTCTATATTGAAATCATTTCTCAATTTTCAACAAAAACAGCAAATAAGGGACTAAGAATAACAAATAATCAAAAGTTGAAAAAGTGTTACTTTCAAAAACAATTGAACTATAATTAGAACTCATCAGTTAAGTGGAAGCAGACACTGGCCCAACCAGTTAAAATCCAAATCAGCAGCCAAAGCAGTTTATCATAGGAAACCTATCTGAATAAAATTGTCTTTGTCTAATGATAGAAAAACAATACAAGTTAATTTTCCAAGTTTTGAAGCAGCTCCAAAGTACTTGCAATTTGTATTTCTCCATATATGTCTCCAATGATCCTCAAATTCAAGAGAAGGATCTTTCACAAATATCTTAAATTTTAAGGTATCTTTGTATCTTTCAAACAGCTTGCTTCCAAGTACTATTGAAGCTTAGTTCTGTAGCGGTTTATTTTATAACCAGGAGTTTGAATTGAATAAATAAGCCAGCAGCCAGTGAAGTTGTTCTATCAGAGTTGCTCAGCTGTTGTATGACTGCAAATTTCTGAACTTCCAGGACTCTAAAACACGGGTGTCAAACTCGCCACGTCACATTGCTGTCACGTGATGTTTTGCGATGTTTTTCCCATTCTCAGAGCTGGGGTGGGCGTGGCCTATGCATGACACATCTGGCCCATGGGCCGCCAGTTTGACATCATTTAAAACACGCTCATATAGAATATATAAAACAAAGTCATATATTAGGGTGGTCACAGCTACCCTAAATAGCTGTGACCACCCTAACCATAGTTTTTATATGGTGATATAAAATGGCAAATTGTAAAGGATGATAATATATTCGATCTCAAACTATTGTTGTTTCTTCACGACAGGTGGCAAGGTTCCTGAATGAAGAAGTCAAACCAGCACTGATCCCTTATCAGAGCAAAATGGGTGTGAAAATAGAACTGTCTCTTTGAATCAGTGTTTTATAGCGGCATTGTGTTGAAAGAGTAATAAAATACTTTTAAAAATTAAATCAGTTTAACATGAGTTCTTCGATGGTTCTGCTATAGGAAAATTGAAAATTATGATGTTGCAGACTTCTGGAGACATATGAAGATGAATTAATGCTCACACTGTAATTATAAACTTTCAGATGTTTACAAACTGGTCAGGCCAAAATAATACAGCTATTTCTGCATTTGCAGTTATCAGCAAAGTTAAGAAGCCTGTCAAGTGTTTCTTGATACATAATCTATTCAGCCTGTCAGCCACAAAATGGGAATGTTCGACAGTTCGACCAAGGAAATGGAAAGATAAAATTACAAATCTTGGTCTTTGGAAAAGCAATTCAACTCTTCAATTTCTCCTACTTGCTGGTGGAGATGCTTCCGATTGCTTTGGAAGATTGATAGTTGATCAGCACACTTCAGGTAGACTTTGCATCTCCTGTAACAGAACCCTCCAAATGTTTTCAAGGCATCTTCAGAACTATGGAAAGACTATGGTAATCTGAAACTTTGCATTTCCGCTTCAGCTGCCATGTTGGTGTGCAAATACACACTTCTGTTTGTTGAAATGAGCCTGAATGTCTGAATGTATACTTCACCCTTTGTTAAATTTTAGGTTATAAAAACTTTGTCAGAGATTTGATCTCACGTATTCTGAAAAACATTGAATGTGAAAGATGGTAAATAGTACACTGGAAGTTGGTGACAGGGAGAATGAATGAGGATTAAATCACAAAGCAAATACATAAAGGAAAAGCAAATACAGGAAGAGGAAGCGCAAAAAAAATATAGATCTTAACAATAAAAGGCAATGGTTAAAGTGGTAAATGGATGGAACCAAAATGGTTTGCAAGGAGACAAGCAAAGGAAAATAGTACTGAATGATGTTGATATCACATAGTTTTAGCTATTTTATCTATCTGTTTATCATTCTATCAGAGCCAGGTGGCGCAGTGGTTAGAGTGCAGTACTGCAGGCTACTTCAGCTGACTGCTAGCTGCAGTTCAGCTGTTCAAATCTTCAAATGTCTATGTATCAGATGATTCAACAGTGAGGCAGAAAAGTCTGCTCCCGGTTCCAGAGCCATAAAAAATAAGAACATACAAGAGCTGGGAAATGTGTTAGTCTTAGTTAGACCTGGTCTTCATAAGATGTTTAGAAGTAGAGGTAATAAAGTTGAAAGTGAAATCGGATTAATTCCATTTAAGATTTTTTTATAGGGAATCACAAAAAAAGCACTGCATGTATACGCTGAAATCTATTTTCATTTATTTCCCATTATACAATGCAGGAATATCGGATTTTTTTGCAGGCTAGTGTGAAGAAGTATTAAGAGTGGGCTATTTGTGTCCAGCGCTGTCTTAAGCGCTGCCAGATATAGAGTGCTTTGTCGGGACTTGGTCGCCCTAATAAATCATAATTACCCCGTAGCCTCATCGCAGGATGGTACCCTTGAGCTCTATTAGAATTATCTCCCATATTCCCCAACAAACACTACCGCTTTGGCAATGGAAATCAAGCACCGGGTTGGGCAAGGTTCTGATGAGCATCGACCACTTTAATCTCCGACAGAAACGGGGGAAAATGACGTCGGAAGAGAAACCTCGAAACGCTCTATTATTATTATTATTATTATTATTATTATTATTATTATTATTATTATTATTATTATTAAGGCGAAGCTGTTCGCGACAGCCACTGCCTGCCTACCCTTCCCGTCATGCTCTCTGCTGGCCGCTCCTTCTTCCAGCCTCCGATTCCGCGCATGCGTTGTGCTTTAGCTAGTGCTGACGAGACGGACGGGGAGGGGCGCGGTGGGCTGCCAAGTCCGCCCAGGCGTCCTGAGGTAAGGGTCCGCTGGGAGCGGGGCGGGTGCGTGGGGATGTTCTTTCGCGGCACCGTTCAGCAGCACCGAGGGAGGCTGGGCGGGAGCGAGGGCAGGGAAAGGGAACCCACGGAGGCAGAGCCGCGGGGCAGGTTGGTGGGCGGCAGAGCCGAGGGCCACATCTCCCTCCTGGTGACAGCCGGAGGAGGAGAAACGGAAGAGTAAACCGAAGAATCGGCCAACCCAGATCGTTGGGGACAAAAAGAAAAAAAAACCTGTGGGGAATCCTACGGTGGGCAGGTTTTTGCCGAGCGAATAGGGGTTGGGATTGAAGTCCGTCGGGCTGATCCCAAGATTTCATGAATGAGCTGACCCATCCGTTCCTCCTTCCCTCCCTCTCACTCTCTCTCTCCCCATAAGACGATGCTCGCAAGGAAACGGGAAGGGAGCAGCGTTTGACAAGGGTCGGGAGAGAGGGATGCTCTTCTCTGAAGGAAAACTAATACAGGGAGCATCTGCTCTTGCTTACAAACTGTCCGGGTGTTGGGGCTCTTCACCCACCTTATAGATCAGGGGTTTCCAACCTTGGCAACTTTAAGCCTGGAGGACTTCAACTCCCAGAATTCCCCAGCCAGCTTTGCTGGCTGGGGGATTCTGGGAGTTGAAGTCCGCCAGGCTTAAAGTTGCCAAGGTTGGAGACCCCTGTTATAGAGATTAGAATAACAAGAGTTGGAAGAGACCTTGCGAGCGGGGACCCTGAACCATTGCAGATACATGGTTGTCCAGTCTCTTCTTAAATACCTCCAGTGATGGAGCACCCACAGCTTTTGAAGGCAACCATTCCAGCTGATGAATTGTTCTATCAGGAAGTGTCTCCTTTATTTCTAGGTTTTATTTATTTATTTATTTATTTTGTCACAACGTCATACAAAAAGATTATATAATATATACACATGTAAACATATATAGGAAGGAGAAAAGAAAAACAATAAGACAGGAACGGTAGGCACGTTTGTGCGCTTATGCACGCCCCTTATGGTCCTCTTAGGAATGGGGTGAGGTCAATAGTAGAAAGTTTTTGGTTAAAGCTTTTAGGATTATGGGAAGAGACCACAGAGTCAGGTAAGGTATTCCAAGCACTGATGATTCTGTTGCAGAAGTCATATTTTCTGCAATCTAGATTAGAGAGGTTTACATTAAGTTTAAATCTATTGGTTGCCCTTGTATTATTGCAATTAAAGCTGAAGTAGTCTTTGACAGGAAGGACATTACAATAGATGATTCTGTGAGTTAAACTTAGGTCTTGTCGAAGGCGACGGAGTTCCAAGTTTTCTAAGCCTAGGATTTCAAGTCTGGTGGGATAAGGTATTTTGTTGTTTTCAGAGGACTGGAGAACTCTTCTTGTAAAATATTTCTGGACACGTTCAATTGTATTGATGTCAGAGATGTGGTGAGAGGTTGGTTCTTTCCTTGATTAGTTCCCAATCCTTTGCTTCTTGATCTGCTTTCAGGTGCTCTGGAGAATAGGTTGATCCCCTTTTCTTGGCAACAGCCCCTTAGATATTGGAATTGCTATCATTGTCACCCCTAGTCCTTCTTTTCATTAATTTAAATTAGACATAACCAATTCCTCCAACCATCCTTTATATGGTTTAGGCTCCAGTTCCCTAATCATTTTTGTTGCTGTTTTCTGCGCTCTTTCTAGAGTCTCAACATCTTTTTAATATTGTGGTGGCCAAAACTGGATGCAATATTCCAAGTGTGCTCTTACCTAGTGGTTTATAAATTGGTTTAATACTTTGCATGGTCTTGATTTTACTCCTCTGTTAATGCAGGCTGTTTGGGCTTTTTATAGTTACTTTATTAAACAAAATTAGAAACAGCTAAATCTTTTACTTTTAAGGTTTGTATGTCTGGTAATGCCTTATGCAATCCAATAAAATATTAGAAAGTTGTAAGCAGGTTTTTGAGTTCTTCATTACTCACTCTGGCTCTGGATGCTAAGCTAAGCCATAGGGAGAGAAAGAGAGGTAACCAATTTCTGTTTGTAGCCAATGAAATGTTGATCATGCTATCCAATGTTAATTACTTATACTTTCCCCCAACAGTCATAATTCAATCAAATTAACTCTTAGCAATATTACCTACTTAGCACTTCTGATTGTTTTTTAATTTCAACACTGCTATTTAATAATTTTGAACACGTTGTACATAGAAATGGGTTAGACAGGTGTGCATCTTTCTGTTATTGCCAGTTTT
This sequence comes from Ahaetulla prasina, assembly GCF_028640845.1. Taxonomy (NCBI): domain Eukaryota; kingdom Metazoa; phylum Chordata; class Lepidosauria; order Squamata; family Colubridae; genus Ahaetulla; species Ahaetulla prasina. Next base: position 66,410,875 of record NC_080545.1, on the reverse strand, counting down.
CTTTTGCAACATTCAAGTTTGTATTACATTAGGAATTAGGTGGGGATATTATCTGAGAAAAGTTCCTATGAAAGCAAATAACTGAGGTTTTTGAGGACAGGGATAAGGAAGTAGCAGTTGCAAAATCCCCTCTCCCCCATAATGTAGAACCAATATTATTGTGCAAACAGTCATGGTTCATGTAATGATACTATTCTCAAATGCAATATTTTGTGAAAAATATTGGTTTCTCTTTAATCAAATAGGAATTTATGTTAATACAGAAACATTTTACTTTTTGTTCCATTTAGTGACTCATAGATCTCACTGCAATTTTCTGACTCACTTGTTTAAAACATTCAATGCTGGTTACATGCAGGTAGTCCTCCACTTACAAGCATTTGTTTAATGACTGTTCAAAGTTATGACATTAGAAAAAGTGACTTATGACTGTTTTTCACACTTACAACCATGGCAGCATCACCATGATCATGTGACCAAAATTCAGATGCCTGGCAACTGGCTCATATTTATATGACAATTGCAGTGTCCTGGACTGAGGTGATCCTGTTTTGCAACTTCTGACAAGCAAAGTCAATGAGGAAGCCAGATTCACTTAACAACCATGTTACTAACTTAACAACTGTAATGATTCACTTAACAATTGTGGCAAGAAAGATCATAAAATGGCACAATTCATTTAACAACTGTCTCATTTAGCAACATAGTTTTTGGGTTCAATTGTGCTCGTAAATTGACCTGTACTGTTTGTTTTTAGTTTTGGTAATTGGCTGTATCCCTCCCAGCCTTCTTCGCTTTCTTTCTATTTCATATTTTTCACTCCTCCTTCCTAAAAGGCCATCTGTTTTTCATTTTGAAGTTGTTGGTGACTTTTCACTTTTATTTCTAAAGTTATATTTTTGGTGTCTTAGAAAAAATATAGTTTGGCGAAAGCATTCAGAGAAAATCTTTTTGAATAACATGAAAACATTTGTGTGGCCTAATATTGCCACAGATATTTTTTAAATGATTTAAAGAAGATTCTGAATATGTGCTACCTTTGTTTCCCTAGCAACAACCCCCCCCCTCTTTTTTTGAACTTTTGATGATAACTGCTTTCCAATCATATTTGTAATAATTTCCCCTATTGTGCATCAAAATGTACAATTTGGAAATAAGTTTCAGAGATTTCCTAGAACCATGATAGTGAACCTATGGCACGCTTGCCAGAGGTGGCACGCAGCACCCTCTCTGTGGGCACGTGAGCTGTCACCCCAGTTCAGCTCCGCTGCGCATGTGTGCGCACCTCCTGCCAGCCAGCTGGTATTTGGGCTTCAACCGCACATGCACAGGGGGCAGGACAGGGCACATGCAGGGGGCGCGTGCTCATGCGCAGTTGACAGGGTGCTTCGGGGGGGGCACACACACAAGTACTGGATGGGGTGGGTGCTGAGGGACACACGCACATGTGGGGTGCGGGGATGCACGTGCATACCTAGGGGGTGGGGCACATCCACGGGGGCCCCGCATGGATTGCATTTTTGGGGTGCGGGCATGTGCGCACGCATTTGCGCACACACACACATGCTTTGGCACTTGGTCCAGAAAAAGTTAGCCATCACTGTCCTAGAATTATATCCCTGCAGTTTTCATGAAAAGATTTTTCAGAAGCAATGTGACATTGCCTCTTTTCCAGGGCTGAGAGTAAGTGACTAGTAGTCACACAACTGGCCTTGTGCTTGAGGTGGAACTAGAACTCTGGGTTTCTAGCTTGATGCCTTAATCACTACACCCAAGTAGTTGCAATTAGTTTTTAAAATGTTTCATTTTGACTATAACTAGAATTACTTGGGTTATATTGGCAAGATTCGCACATGAATCAGGATATGAATTCAACATTTGCCAGGTAAAAATAATATTTGGTCTTGTAGCATATGGACAAAGTATGTGTTGGAGTTAGAAATTTAATGTAATTTTAGTAGTGCCTCTAGATAGGTAACTGAGAGTTATGATTGCTTGGCTCTAGGTATTAATTTGCTCTTTCCACATTATATATCTATTTTGCAACAGAGTAATGATTTTCGGCAGAGTCTAAGAACCCTCATTGACTATATTCCTCCATAATAATGTCAGGTAAGCTCTTTATGAACATTGAGCATTTCTGATTATTTAAATCAAAGCATTGAGACTATTATAAAAAGTTTTACATTTTAGCACTGCCTTTTAATATACCTCTTCCTAATATTTCTTTCATCAGAGAGTAATTTTTGCTACCTTATTTTGCTTATAACATTGAATACAGATGATTGTAATGAACCACAGATCTATTTTTCACTTGTCTTCACTATACTCTGAAGCATAACATTAAAAAAGCTAAATAATTAATTAATTAATTAATTAAAAAATATTTTCAGCTTGAAAGCTTGATAAGAATTGTGTTGGCATGATCTTTATTGGAGTAATTTTCTATATATCTTTCCTAAACCATTTGCTGGAATAATAACTATCATGTTCCAGGTTAAAACAACTTCACATGTTATTTAAGCTATTTTTTATAAATTAGTTGATAGCCCTGTAATATTTTGTGTTTCCATTCTCAAACCACGATTGCCGAAACTGTCCATTGGCTGTGAATAGCAAATAATAACTTGCAAAATTAAATTCTCAATAATGGAGAACATCATGTCATCCTTTTAGTTTTTAATTTTGGGTTTATTTTTATCATTTGTAATTCATGTCAACTTGAAAGGAGTTGTGGTGCTTGATATAATGTGTTTTTACTGCTGCTTTTACCTCGTTTGGGTTCAGAAACCAAGCAACCTCAGGCCTGGTTAGTGCTTGGATGGGAGACTTCCAAGGAATACCAAGGTTGCAGGCTGGACTAGAAATTCGTTAAAACATCCTGGGAAAGGATAGAAACAAATCATTTTCATACTATTTCTAAGAGTCCTGTGTGGTTATGTGCATGAAATCATCAGAGGTAAAGCTTGGGTTGAATAGTCTTTACCATTATCTACCCTGGCAATATATTAGTATGTTAGCTACAATTTGATTCTAATACATATAGAATATTTCTTATATTTAAGAGCAGTAAGGCGATAATTAGTATTTTTCAAATGCTTTTTTCATGTTTCCTGATCTATCTTTCCAATATTTTTTTTCTTTTCCAAAATGTATTTTAGATATGGATATGGGAAAAAAATGCATGTTTTCTTCCAGAATTTTTTTGATGGCTAAGAACTTGCAATGCTGGTTCATTCGTGTTTTCTATCCAAGTAATAACTAGGTCCAAATCTATTTAATTTCCAAGCCCAGACAAAGTCATGAAACCACAAGGAATCCAGTTTAACTCAAAGAAGATTAATTTTTTATTTAGTAAAGTTCATGTAGAACTTAATTGTACAATTGGTTAAAGTTCTCAAGCTATTTTTATTATATTTTTCCAATGTAAATATTTAATGCAGACATCCAACTATTTCTTTTGCTAAAGTGCTTGTAGAAGATTATTTTGACATACACAATATGCAGAAACAGCACTGGATAGAAAATTGCCCCCCACAATGTCAAAGCTTGCCTTGCATCTCAAGAAAACCACCTGGATTTGACCAACGCCATGCGATATGGCCAACCCTGAACTGAATTCTCATTGGCCATGGTAGATATGCTGACACTTTTTTATAAGTGGGGCAAAATACCATTTGTGGCTGTGATGCCCAAAAACAAACTATCCAACATATAATGACAGAGTGCTAAAATAGAGCCTATAATGGAGACTTTGCTGATTTCCTGGCTGTGACAAATAAAGCAAAACATTTTATCTGTTATCTAGATATACGTTTAAAATATTTAGATTTTATATTTCATATTTTTATTTCTTGTGCTTTTTAATCAAAATGTGATGTGAATGTCCCAATGCAATCATATAATAAGAATGTGATAATTACATATATAAACTGAATTACAAAGTCAATATGTAAAATACTGGCATATAGAAAGTAAAGCACTCATGGAGGTTTCCTTTGGCATTATAATTATGTTGAATATGATTTCCGTATCTTTGCTTTCTACAGTGTTTTTTTTACAGTGTTTTTTAATACTGATTCCTAGTACAAAAAAGACAAAAATTTGAAAAATTATTTGCATAATCAGATGTGATTTAGAATTATCATGACACAGCAGGCAGTAGCACCTAGCTTATCTTGTCTGGGCTTGGAGATTTAGTTGAATTAGGTCTGATTAGTAGTTGGATAGAAGGCAAGAAGAGTTCCATAGTTGTAGGTTGGACAAACCATTGGTTGAACTTTTTTTAAAAAATCCCAGAGAAAGGCAGTGAGCCACTATTTCCATTCTGCTTTGAAGTAATGGGTAGGTCCATGTACTCATCAGAAACTGAACCTGGATTGAAATATATTTTATTTTAATATTGGCTCTTTTAATGTTTGTGGTCATTTCTGTAATATTTCTGTGTATGCTTATTCTTTTTGCATATAGGAAGCTATACTCCCTCCACTGGTGGGCCCTTCTCTGCTCTTACTCCCAGCATATGGCCTCAAGAGATTTTGGCAAAATATGCTCAGGTACATAGATTGCAAAGTAAAAAATCTGTTTTGTCCTTATTTTTCTTTTGCAGGAATAATTAATACCAAGTAATGATTATGAAGGAGTACAAGACTAGTATAAGAATGCTTAGTAGACTTGCAAATCAACTCACACTGTTACTAACCTTTCTGCAGTAAATGAATAACTTTTGCTCCCACAGCACCATTCTGCCTTCCTATGCTGAATGCCAATGCTCAGCCTGACTCTCCTCTTTATCATCTGGTTTTTCACCCTTGGCAGAGAGGAGGCACCATCCTGTTCACTATCCTGTATAGAGTTCAATGCAGCTGCCCACATTCAAATTCCTTGTTTATAGCTTTCAGGAAAGTGCTTACATACAAGGCTCGTTTAGAGACGTGCACATTTAATTACTGGCATAGTCATATTATTATGAACTCATACTTGTACAAAAAGATTTCTAAACAGACAACAGGTAAATTATAATGGAGGAAAAAAATCGCATACATCTTACTTAAAGCTAAGAAAAGAAAAAAGTAAAAGGTAAATAACTCGTTAGTTGCCTTTTAAAATCATGTCTTACATATGGCTACATAGAAAGTATAAAATATAGACTTCCCTTATATTTAAAATATGCATAGATTCTTTTAAAAATACTTTGTGGGGTGGGTGGCAATGATAACTTATTCCAATTGGCTTATACAAAACTACATGTCATGCCCCCGTGGGAGCCTGAATCTGCAGAGGACAAGCTGGAGTTAGAGCCGATGGAGATTGTGGAGGCAGCTTCATTGGCTTCAGAGGAATGTGGGGAAGAGCAGACCAAGGCAGCCCAGGGCCCCTCAGGATTGGGACGGCTTGTTAGCAGGGAGGAACGAGGGCAGAATGACCAATAGAGGGCAAGCAGTAGACATGAGAGTGACAGAGCTCAGGCAATGAGCAGGGACCACCCCTCCTGATCCCCGAGCAAGGAGAATGGAGAGAAGGCAGGAACAGCGCAGGCCAACCCAACCACTCAGGAGGAGAGCACCCCAACCCTCTTCACAAGGCACACCTGGGGACTGAGATTTAAGGAGATGCTGTGAGGAGGGGTATTTGTCAGGAACAAACGCTGAATTGGTAGAGTTTGGTGTGCCAAACTCTTTGTACTTGTATTTTGGCTGGTGATCAAGAATGAGGAAACCAGGATGGAGAAGACATCTGAGAGCAGTCACTGTTCATTTTGGATATCAGCAGTGTGTAAAAATATTGCATTTGACCATAGCATTAAGTGATAAATAGCATTTCTGTTCTTTTATTTTCCAGAAAGAAGAATCTGTTGAACAGCCAGAGATCCAATATGATGAATTTGGTTTCCGAGTTGGCAATGAAGGCAAGTTCTTCATTTCTGAAAGGCTTGACTTATGATCAGATCCCTCTCAGTTTCTCATTTAGAAGTTTTTAATTCCCATTAACAGTATTTCATTTCTTTAATTTTATTCATTTTATTTAATATTTTGAAAGAATATCCATGAAAAGCATATGTCAGACAGATATAAAATAGATAAGTCCGATGTCATTTCTTGTTTAGGACTATACTTTAAAATGACTGAGTTTGAAGAAGAACAATGCCAACTTTATGAAAATTATGAATTTTGGATTTCGTTAGTTATGAGAGCATGCATATGTATGCATGAATTTTATTTGAAATGCACACAAGTGACAGCTAAAAAAGTATCAGAGATGCAACTTCTTCAAGATATATCAGGATTTCTCCTACAAATGGTTTTTTTTTTGGGGGGGGGGGTGTCAAATTAATCTGATCCAGTATCTACATTTCCAAGAAAATCTTTTCCTTTTCCTTCTTTCATTTGAATTCATTGTTGTACATAAGCTTTATTAGAGACAGTTCACTGTCTTTTGCTTTTGAATTCCTATTTCTTTGCTTCATACAATTGTGAATTAGGAATTATCTCTACACCAAAGTTCAGTAACTTGTTTTCCAATTATCTTTTGGAATACCCAAAGATTTAGAGACTTGTTTATTCTTTTAATGTTATTTTCCCCCCACTGTATGGATATACTACAGATAGTGCAGAGCCACCCAGCAAACTTTTGGGGATCTCACTGATTGAAGAGCCACAGCAGAGACTGAAATGGCAAGCCCATCTGGAGTTCACACACAATCATGATGTGGGAGACCTCACGTGGGATAAAATTGAAGTCACACTTCCACATTCAGACAAGCTACGTTCTCTGGTTTTGGCCGGCATTCCTCACAGTATGAGGCCCCAGGTAAGACTACTCAAGAAAAAAAGCTTACCTGTAAGAATCCCTGACTACATTTAACTCTTTTTCCACAATTTTCCCCCCAGTTGTGGATGAGACTATCGGGTGCACTACTGAAAAAGAGAAATTCAGAAATGTCTTACCGAGAAATTGTGAAAAACAGCTCCAATGATGAAACGATTGCTGCTAAACAGGTGAGTACTTTTCAGTGTTAATGCTTTGGGAAATTAAATCAGTAACAACTCTGTTCTTCCAATAGAGGAAAGACTTAAACCATGTCGACCCGAGCTTCCTTTGCGCAGTTCTCTGAGCTTTTCTAAGCATGATTGCTGAAAATTGCCAGGATAGTTTAAACAGTATAGATTAAAAATACAATTAAAAACAAATGAAAGAAACTTCTCTAAACTACTCCCCCTCCCAATATACGTCCATATTTATGCTTTATCTAATTCACAGTCCTCAGCGCTAAAAATGTTAAATATGTTACCGATTTCAGGCTTCAAGAGGCAGGCTCAATCACGTTTCCAGGAATAAGTGGAAAGCATTCGCCAGCAGATACCGAGAAAAGCTCAACTGTCACTGACTAAGTGCTTATCTTTGATTCTTGATGTTTCTCAGATTGAAAAGGATTTACTCCGCACCATGCCCAGCAATGCCTGTTTCTCCAACATGAATAGCATTGGAGTACCACGGTTACGCAGAATATTACGTGGATTGGCTTGGTTATATCCTGAAATTGGGTACTGTCAAGGCACTGGCATGGTAAAATATTCTTTTTCATTATGAAATGCATTTGCTTTATGGCCATTTTCGTGTAAGGATCTGTTCACAGAAAGATGAGAAACAAATTCACTCTCAATACAGCTTTTGAACTAATTGTAGAAAATATAATAGGATAGAATAGAATAGAATTCTTTATTGGCCAAGTGTGATTGGGCACACAAAGAATTTGTCTCCAGTGCATAAGCTCACACTGTACATATAAATAGCAAATAATAGGTCATAGATCATAAATCATAGTTATAATCATTAATTATAAGTTACAAACAACAATGGATAAATCATAAGAAACCAATAGGAGAAGATAGTAGGGAAGATTAGGAAAGATGAGAAATGAGACAGTGCTGTGGGAATTAAGTATTCAACAGAGTGATCATCCGGGGGGAAAACTACCTTTGTGTTTAGTTTTTTTGGCATGCAGTGCTCTATAGTGATGTCCTGAGGGGAAATGTTGAAATAGATTATGTCCGGGATATAAAAAATCACAGGGAATCAAACTTTTAATCAATTTTTCTTAAATGCACTCTATATTTAATTAGATTTTGAACTTGCTATATGTGGCCTTCCATTTAGCGACACCTGTCAGCTTAATCACATTGAGATTGTGGTGCAGAGTTGTGGGACCATATTTATGAGAATAAATCTCTCTCTCTCTGTCCATATCCCAGGTTTGGGAATCCCAACCTAATGCCACAGCTAAGCTGTTCAAGCCTCCAAGATAAAAGAGGCAAAACTATTAGAATTCTAATTTTCAGATGCTTCCTTTCTATTCTGTCATTGAACATATAGCTAAGCAGAAAGAATTCCTTTTTGGATAACAAGTGTTTAGATGCTTACTTTTAGATCTTCTCTTCCTTCATGCTAGGTAGTGGCTTCCTTGCTTCTCTTCTTAGAAGAGGAAGATGCCTTCTGGATGATGTGTGCTATCATTGAAGATATGGTGCCAGCCTCCTACTTCAGTACCACCTTGATGGGGGTCCAGACTGATCAACGGGTCCTGCGTCATCTCATTGTGCAATACCTGCCACAGCTGGACAAACTTCTTCAGGAACATGACATTGGTAAGGACCTTTTGCCTGATTTTTTTTTTTAGTTTGATAGGATGAGTACATGCTGAATAAAATCAGATTTTGAGAGTTTAAAGTGGAGTAGGTATAATAAACTCAGTGGCTGTTTAATTGAGGAATAATCACTTGTTAATGGAAGAGCATCCAAATTCAACCTTTAGCATGACACTTTGTCAGTTTTAAAAACATACCTGGAAAAATTCTGCCCAAAATCTTGGAGACCTGATTTGTTTTAAACCAATTCCTAAATACTGTTTCTTGTGTACATAGAGTTTATTTGCTATTTTATATTCTTTCTATAAGCAGGTAAATTCGTTTGTAAAGAAGCCTTCAGTTCAATTTAAGTCTTTAATATTCACTTCTGTGAATAACAGCACACTGAATACTGATAACAATACAGGCCAGAAATTATTTCCATACAACTCACTTCTGTAAATATGCATCTGTGAATTCAAGAACGTTTCTGATTTTGAACATTCATCTATGGAAAAAATAATGTCTTTAGTTGGTGCCAATGATATAAAATGAATTAAGAACAGTGCATTTTCTTCTACATTGCTTAAAGCAGTAATGTTAATGCTCTTTTTTATGTTGGAAATGAAAAGCGCAAGCATGCAGTTGACAGATGTTTATTTCTATTCACAGAGCTCTCCCTCATTACCCTACATTGGTTTCTTACATCATTTGCTAGTGTGGTGCACATCAAGTTGTTGCTGCGTATCTGGGACTATTTCTTCTACCAAGGCTCCATTGTTCTCTTTCAGGTTACATTGGGTATGCTCAGTTTGAAGGTAACTAATGTTTTATAAAATTTATCAACTTCCGCTTTTTCTTTCTCTCGTGGATGGAATGGCATACTATAAGGGGGAGGGGTTTAGAAGTCAAGACTTCTTAGCACACCAAAGATCTTGGGGGAAAAGTTTCAGGAAAGAATTAAAAAGAATGAAAATTATCATATTTTGCTCACTTAAAGCTTAGGTAATTTTTGTATTCCCAACATCTCCATAGCCTTAATATTTCTCTTTTCAGCATTCTGCAATAATGCTACTAGCCTAGTTTACAAATAAGACGTTAAATACTATTGTATTTACATTTAAAATATGTGTCTTTCTGGATAGAGCTAGAAAAATTGGTAAATGCACATTTCTAACACCATTTCTACAGAAGTATATGTTGTTATCTTGGTTTATCTTGAATGCATTGATGGTGCAGACAGCTGGACACATGCCTATTCAATATTAATGGATTAGTGAAACCCATCATTTTTATGTGTTATTTTGTAACCTTGAGTTATTCTAGTAAAGATATTACCCAAATTAAGTTTTGAATTTTTCTTCTCTTGATCCACACAACTACTTTTGCTTTTTTGTGCATTCATGAAAATCTGTTGGCTGCAACAGGGCTTATTCCAGGTTAGGTGCAGACAGACTGCAGACAGAAAGAACCTGTATTTTGTTCTGTATAAACGATTCATTTTTGAGGTAGTCCTTGAATTACAACCATTTGTTTAGTGGCCATTCGCTAAATGAATGTGACTTGCAACCAGTTTTCACACTTAGGACTGTTGCAGCCATCCCCATGGTCATGTGATTAAAATTCAGGTACTTGGCAACTGGCATGTATTTATGACAGTTTCACTATCCTGGGGTCATGTGATCACCATTTGTAACCTTTTTTTTTTTTTTTTTTTTGAATTTATATCCCGCTCTTCTCCAAAGACTCAGGGCGGCTTACATTGTGTTAAGCAATAGTCTCATCCATTTGTATATTATATACAAAGTCAACTTTTATTGCCCCCAACAATCTGGGTCCTCATTTTACCTACCTTATAAAGGATGGAAGGCTGAGTCAACCTTGGGCCTGGTGGGACTTGAACTTGCAGTAATTGCAAGCAGCTGTGTTAATAACAGACAGACTTAGTCTGCTGAGCCACCAGAGGCCCTTCCCAGCTGGCTTCCAACAAGCAAAGTCAATGGGGGAAGCTGGGTTCACTTAATGACCATGTGATTTACTTAAAAAGGTTGCAAAATGGGGCAAAACTCACTTAACAACTGCCTTGCTTAGCAATGGAAATTTTGGGCTCAATTGTGATCATAAATCAAGGATTATCTGTACCTTGTCCAGAGTGGCTGTTGTATATCACTTGTACAGAAGTGGCTGAAAATTTGGTATTAGTGAGAAATTACTTTCCATCAACTTTCATGTAAAATCAATTGCCTGGAAATATGAACTTTTAAAATCTACTTAAAACAATAGTTTATTTATTCATGAATAATAGCCACAGTTTACTAGAAGTAGTTCCTGAATTCCTGAGAGTAACAGCATTAATAAGGCAGTATAACTACTTCCAAGATTTGAATGTTTGCCACCCAAACTAATATATCTTTATCAAGAATCTGCTCTAGGCATCATTGGTTAGCCAATATGAAATGAGCAAGGGAAGCCATAACTGATTTTATCTTGCTTTGAGCTATCTAACCGTTCCCCACTGGATTAGGATTAAGTACAACAAATGGGAGCAAAACTATTCTACAGGATGATTCACATGTATCATACAGAGTAACTTGTCCATATTAACACAGGAAGAGGAACTCACTCAGTCTGAGAACTCTGCATCTATCTTCAACACCCTCTCGGATATCCCATCTCAGATTGAAGATCCAGATGTGCTCTTACAGGAAGCCATACGTGTGGCTGGCTCACTGACAGATATAGTAGTAGAAACTCAGCGTTGCAAGCACCTCGCTTACCTCATTGCAGACCAAGGGCAGCTACTCAGCCCTGGTGCTACAGTAAACCTATCAAAGGTATGTTTTTAAAGCCTTATGTGTTTCCTAAGTTCAAAATATCCTTGACCTTGGCTTCCATTGTCTTTGATAGTAATGATGATGGGTTTTATAAAACCTGTGAAGAAATGCTGCCAGGCTCCTCAAATCTGCTACTCCTATTTCAACTCTGTATCTCTTTTGTCACTTGCATTTCCTCCCCCACATCCATTTCTTGAACATAATTTTCAAAATATATCTTACAATTCTAAACAAAGTGCAATTGCTCACTAAAGGCTTTTTAAAATACTTTTCTCCCTTTTTATGCATTGCTTTTCCATTTCACTCAGATTGTGCGACGCAGAACACAGCGTAGGAAGTCTGGAATCACATCACTCCTTTTTGGTAATAAAAAATTACATAATAAAATATTTAATTCCCTGGAAAGAATAGTTGAAAGTTGCTAGTGTCTTTGTACATTTTTTGCCAAACAATGTATTTGCTTTTAGCTAGGTTAAGCAGAATACTGTTTGTCCGTGAGTCCGTCCTTAAAAGCAGCTCAGAAGTTGCAGCTAATGCAGAACATTGGAACTTTTAGAGTCTCAATAATATGTTTGAAGTCCTAAATGATTAGGATCTTCATACTTGAAGAAACACCTCCCCCAATAGGTACCTTCTCAAATACGAAGCTCTGGAGGTAGATCTCTTTTCAGCATCCCAGAATTGAAGAGATCATCTACAAGGAATGAACTCTTTCCTGTTGTGGCATCTCAGCTTTAGAATTACAGATAGTTATCAGAATTGTTTCCTTTTCAGTGCAAGATAAAGACCTGAAGTTTTTACTCCTGCATTTGACATTTAACAGCTGCAGCAGCCTGGCCATACCATGTTTTCCCTTAAAAAACTGTGCCTCTTTTGTTGTATTGTGGCTATAACTTGTTCAATTAATCTAAAAATGTGCTTATTTTTGCCTCATTTTATTGTTTTATCGTACATATTGTATGGATGGTAACTCACCTTGGGATTGTTAGAACCTATATATATATTTAACATATAAAAACATGAGTCAATCTAGCACTACTGACTGTACAACCTAGCAGCTGTTCCTGATTTATAGTAAATGAAATGATGTACATTTGAAATTTTGTAAGTACCTGCAGTAAACCAAGTTTGCAGTTTCAGAGAAATTGTTTCTTTCTTCTAGGAGAAGATGATATGGAGGCACTGAAAGCCAAAAATATTAAGCAAACAGAGCTAGTTGAAGACTTGCGTGAGGCCATCTTACAAGTGGCTCAGCATTTCCAGTGTGTGGATCCCAAGAGTTGCAGCATAGTGAGTGTGGAGTTATCCTCATAGACACACCTATATATTCTGTTGATAACATAGAAACATTTATGTTTCCATTTTAAGGGGAAGCATAGGTTTGTATTATTGTCATGGAGAAAAATTATCCCATGTAGTCACTCAATACAAATAGATTTGTATAGTATTAGAGTGGAAGAATATCACTTACTGCTTTCCAGGACTTGACTCCAGATTATACCATGGAAAGCCACCAGCGAGACCATGAAAGCTATGTTGCGTGTTCCCGTAACCAGCGGCGACGTGCCAAGGCATTGTTGGATTTTGAACGTCATGATGATGATGAACTAGGTTTCCGCAAGAATGATATCATCACGGTATGGTGGTCAGGACCAACACAATATGACCTTAGACAGAGGGAAATCGAGAGGAACTATTACTATAATATTGTATGAATAAGGAGCAACAAATGTTCTGAATTTTTTTATTTGTCCTAGACAAAACAATAACTGAAAAAAAGCCCAAAATCATAATTACATATTTACATAAATGAGGGGCCCTTGTTAACTCTCAGGGCTTGGTTATTTGCAGACATTTCATTACCCGAGCTAGGTATCAGTGCTAATAAGGAGTGGGGTTTGCTCTCAGTTTATATTCTAGTAGTTTGCCCTGTCAGTGTTGGTGGGGGTGGTCTCGGAGATTCTTTGGTTGGGCTGTTTACTATTAGCTTTTTTGGCAGTTCCTTGATTGGGCTCTTGTTTACTTCTTGATTGTTTGTATGATATTAATCTTGGAGTTAATCTATGCTCATCTGGGCATTGATGGCTGGTGGGGAGGTATTTTGATCTTTTTGCTCCCTTTTTGGCTTGTTGATTGTCTCTTTTGCACAGTATTTAGATATTGTTTACTGTATTTTTCAGAGTATAAGACGCTCTGGACTATAAGATGCATCTTATTTTTAGGGGACGAAAATAAGAAAAAAAATTCTGCTTGAGAGGCTCTCTGTTTGGGAAGCTGCATTTGCAGCCTCCAAAAGCTCCAAAAGGGTGGGGGCCAGCGGGTGGGCGGGGCTAGATTCGGTGTATAAAATGCACCCAAATTTTCACCCTCTTTTAGGGGGGGGAATGTGTCTTATACTCCGAAAAATACGGTATGTTTATGTGTCTATTGATGACTAATTTGTCAGAGTGACAGCTTCTAGAAATTCTCTTCACCTCTCATTTCCTGTTCTTATTTGCCAGTTTTCTGTCTTTTTCTCTGTGTAATTATTATTTTTCCTTTCCATTTCTGTAGATTATATCCCAAAAAGATGAACACTGTTGGGTGGGTGAGCTGAATGGCTTGAGAGGTGAGTGAAAATGAGACTTGCAAAGTTTTTTTTTAAAAATTTACAGATTTTTAACTAGCCGAAGTTTTACTGTTGTTTTTTTTTAAAAAACAGGTTGGTTTCCTGCAAAATTTGTAGAGATCCTGGATGAACGGAGCAAAGAGGTAATCTTATGGCTGAATCTTAATCAGTTTCTGGGGTCAACACATTCTATTATATTTTGGCTCAAATGTATTTGATGAAAATCAAAAGTATTCAAAAAATAAGAAAACCAGAGAATTAATTAGAAAATAATATAAGAGCTAATTCGAAATTGGTAAGAAATATTTTAAGAATAGCAAGTGAAAAGGCAAATAGTAGGAAATTATTTAGAAATACTGTAGCAGCCTCACTCATACATTTAACAGAATAACAGAGTTGAAAGGGACCTTGGAGGTCTTCTTGTCCAAGGTTCATCAACTTTTCGGACCTCGGGGACTACTAAATTCATAATTTTAAATCCCGCAGGCCACTAATATGAATTTTTTAAAAAGATAAATAGTATTTAGTGCAATAAAAAATGCAAATAATGTTTCTGCGGACCACCAGTGGTATAGTATACCATTCCAGATAAGTGGGTGAGCAGTCTCTTCTTAAAAGCCTCCAGTAATGGATCACCCAGAACATCTGAAGGCAAGCTTAGCCAGGTGATAGAACTTGCTGGCAATGTATTTGATCTCACTGCATTGTCACATCTAGATTTAATATCCTGCTGTGACGCAGTGGTTAGAGTGCAGTACTGCAGGCTACTTTTGCTGCCTGCCAGCTGCATGCAATTTGGCAGATCGAATCTCACTAGGCTCAAGGTTGACTCAGCCTTCCATCCTTCTGAGGTGGTTAAAAGGAGGACCCAGATTGTTGGAGACAATATGCTGACTCTGTAAACAGTTTAGGGAGGGCTGTAAAGCACTGTGAAGCGGTATATAAGTCTAAGTGCTATTGCTATTGCTATTGCTAATGCACGAGAACCCATCCCAATACATCAGAACAGAAATGGCATATTGATTGATTGATTGATTGATTGATTATTTGCCATGAAGTTGTTTTCGACTCCCAAGTGACCACATAGATTTCTTCATGACAACCTAGGCCTAACTTGGTCTTTCAGGTTTTCCAATGAAGCAGTCATCGCTGCCACTTTGCTGCTTGTCTTCTTCTGTTTTCTTCCACTTCTGAACATTAGAGGCTTTTTCAGAGAGCTAGGTCATCATAAAAATGATAATTTGGGCTTCATTACTCTTGCCTTGAATGAGAACTAAACAAACCTTTATCATGAATATCACTTTCTTGGGTGGGCTACCTTCAGGTGATTCAGAGGCTAAAATCACATTCCTTTCAGTACTCTGTTGCTGGAGACGATTCAGTTACAGAAGCGATCACGGACTTGGTTCGAGGGACCCTCTGCCCAGCCCTCAAGGCTATATTTGAACAGGGACTGAAGAAACCATCTCTGCTGGGTGGTGCTTGTCACCCCTGGCTCTTCATTGAAGAGGTAAGGAAAGCAATTACTATTTGCAGGAGCTTTGAAAATACTGCTGGTCCTTGTTTAGTGACCTCCTCATACAGTGACCGTTTGCAAGTGCAACATTGAGGGAAAATAACTTTGCTACCAATCCTCACATTTATGACCGCAGGTTTGTAAAGAAAAAGAAAACTGAAGTCAGATCATAAGCACAGTTGCAGTTTCATTTAGCAGCCGCTTTGCTTAACAACCAAGTTGCCATTCCCAATTGTGGTCACTAAACAATGTCTTCCTGTAAGCTGGCAAGTACATAAGAGAGTATTGTGTACTAGAGTACATCAACTTTGTATATCTGGACTGCAAGGAGGCATTTGAGTAAACTTGGGGGCCAATTGTAGCTAATTTGGTGGGGTGGATAGAGATCTAAATTATTGGCTACCTGTAAGAGAAATAAAACCAAGACTTAAAATAAAGTTAACATGTGTGTTGGGGTTCTCATCTCTAGGCTGCTGGGCGTGAGGTAGAGCGAGATTTTGACTCTGTGTATTCTCGTCTTGTACTCTGCAAAACCTACAGGTAAAGTTTCTCCTCTATCCAGGTTTTTCTTGTAATATTTTCATAAGACTCTGGCCTAATAAATGGTAGAACAGAATATTGCAACATAAGTTCTTAAACAGACAGTTCTCTTTATTGTCTATTTTTGGGCAATACAATCAAGTTTCATCACCATTTTTGAAAACAAAAAGGCTATTTAACCCTGTTGTATCATCTGCTATAAACCAAACTCAGAAGCAGAATTAAAAGAACACTGGTCCTTATATTAGCAAAGCTTGAAAGTAATTTTAGATATATCAATAGGTAAAAATTTAATTCAATAAAGCACTACCATCTTGTCTTTTAAATATAACTAAGTTTTTTTTTAAATTGCACTATAAAATTTTGGTTATTTTAGCATCTTGTATTTTGTTAATGCTATTTTAGAGTGTTGGACATTGCCTATAAATTGCCAATGAATGGGGCTGTCTTTGATTTATGAAATCCCCCTTTTAGATTGTAGAAAATCATCTTTATCTGGGAGCGGACTTCAATATTGGACGTCTAAATATGTTGTTTTTTAAAAAGTAAAAAACCATCATGGTCCGAGTTACGGGTTTCAGGTTTTTTGTGGAAACATCCCACATCAAAATATAACAACTTCTAGAAGTGTCTGGAGCAGAATCAAGTATGATGGAAATTGCAAGGACTAGATAGAAATGGCACTGGGCCTCTTGCTTTGGCATCGTTAATACATAAAACAAATTGCTTTACTGTTTTAGGTTAGATGAAGATGGAAAAGTGCTTACTCCAGAAGAACTTCTTTATCGAGTGAGTATGCAGTTTGATCCTTAAAATAGATATGGAGAAAATCCTAAATAGGCTTATATGAGTGACAAAAACCTGTTTTCCTATTTGACTGTGAAAACCCATCGGCATTATCAGTGTCCGTGGATGTCATTTTAAGATTTAATCAACCAAGTTGCCTCCAGAGGCCCAAAATTGAGAATGTGAAGTTTTGATATTTTCTGTTAGCAAAGGGAGGAGCTTTATCCACATATCTTCATTTTTTCTTTCTTTCTGGAAGGCAGTACAGTCTGTGAATATGTCACATGATGCTGCACATGCTCAGATGGATGTAAAACTTCGTTCTCTCATCTGTATCGGATTGAAGTGAGTCATATAATTCTATTTCAAGCTTTATTGAAAAAGCCATGGAATAGAAGTTCAGGGTGTAATTGTCAACCTTCAAGGCAGATAAGAATTGGAAACCAATGTCATCATGTAGATCATGTAGTGCCACTTTTATTATAAAGCTATAAGATAGTCTTGCAGGTCTGAATGTGCTTCCAAGGGAGTGTGTGAACCAAGGAAGGGCTTGCCTGAGACATTTTCATCGTGTCACACTCTTGTCCCAGATATAGGCTGCTCTTATCTGACCATTAGCCTTGTAGCAACTCCTCCTCTTCCTATCCTTCAAAGTAATTATTTCTGCCCTCTACAATAATTTAGCGGTTTATGTCTCTAAGCATGCCAAATGAACTCAGGCTGCTTCTGCAGGATGCTATTCTGTTTGGCCTGCTGCTCCGTAAAGTGATAGAGGAATGAGAAAGCAGACCCACAATCTATCATCAAGACATGGTTAGGTGAGGTTGGGAGGTTGCTTACATCTGCAGTCTGTCTTGCTGGATTTTGTATGGCATAGTCGTAACTTCAAGACAGAGGAGGAAGTGCTATTCTATGCCCAAGACCCTTGTAATAGCTAGATGCCCTGTTCCACATGGCCAGATTTGAAGTTCTTTACGAGAAGATGGGTACCACTGACAGGCTGGGAGTTTTTGTGGTCTCCCCTGCCACTTAGCTCCTTCCTGGCTCCTGAAACTCATAGCTGGGCTGGTGATGGATATTCCCAAGCTGTATGCACTGGAAGATTTCAAGATTTCAGTTTCAAGTGGGGCCAGGGGAAACTAGAAGTTCATGGATACCATGTACCAAAGGGGAGGAGGGACTGCACTGTATCTGGGTTTCACCTCAAAAACCATTAATATGTAACTTGACAGTGGGGGAGATTCACATCAGTCTGTTTTCATGGTCAAGGATGTGACTCAGAGTAAATTCTTTAGATTAGAATTCACAAACTCTTTTAACAGTAGGCTGTAGTGGATGGAGTGAGTTAAAATAGATTCCGTACATTGAAGTTATATGAATGGCTAATCTAAACATCTGGCACTTGGTTCTTATCATTTCGGGACATCATTTAAGTTGCATAGAGTTGCAAAAAAATAAACTAAGAAAGGAACAAGATTTCTTTTCCACCTGTTATTTATCCTGGGTTGCCTAATATGATGAAACACATCCTTAGATTTGTAACTCAATTTATAACTTGATTTTCAGTGAGCAGGTGCTGCACCTGTGGCTTGAGGTTCTTTGCTCAAGTCTGCAGACAGTGGAGAAATGGTTCCATCCATGGTCATTTCTGCGAAGTCCTGGCTGGGTACAGATCAAGTGTGAGCTCAGGTAAGTGGCTTGTTTTTTTCTGCCTTCCATATTACTGTACTACCAGATTGTGTTTTCTAGAAACTACACTCTTGAAACACATGGTCTGAACCCTTTCAGGTCAGCATTCAGGCCCAGTTATGGAAAAGAAGAAACATTAGTCGCACTTGTCAATGATTTCTGACAGGAGTGAGATGGATGAGGTGCATCCATCAACTCTATTCAAGGTGTTGGTTATGAGGGTTCAGAAGAGCTTTTTCTGTTCTGGCACCCACCCTCCCCCTCCCTCCCCACCAAGTAAGATCTTACCTTCTGAAAGGGCTTGAAGATTTGGCTTTGCCAGCTGGCCTGGGGTCCCAATGGGGAAATCGCATTTTGAAAGTGGTTAATGGATTAGTCAGATCCCACTATTCCCCATGTGCACTTTTCTCCCTTCCTTTCCATTGTTATTAATTGAACTTTATCTAAATTTTAACCTATGTTTTTAAACATTTTAATATTTTATATGGTATTTTATTTGAATGACTGCAAGTCACCTAGAGTTGTCTCAGCAAGACAGGATGTAATGTGGGGCACTGTTATGTCACCAAGACCACTTTCCCAACAGACTAGAGTTCACTGTACCATCAAACACAAAGTAAGGACATGGAACTAACCCATTATCATTCTGTACATAAGGCTAGTCAATGGAAAGCCAAAGTTAAAAGGGAACTGCTCAGCATTTGCCATGAATGACAGAGGTTGATTGATAGGTAATTTTGTTTAGCAGCTCAAGGCTACATATTGATTATAGATACAGGAAATCTGGCAAGAAACTCACTGCACATGTACAGGAAAATTAGAATAAAATACATTGACTTTCAGAGTGCCGAGTGTTCCAGTTTACCTTTTCCTTTGTTCTTTTCACAATAAAAGCCATTTATATAAATATCTCCAAAGCAGAAGCTTATTGTGCACTGGGCTTTTTTGTTCTGTGATGGTGCAGTAGTTAGAATGCAGTACTGCAGGCTAACTCTCCCGACTGCCAAGTGTTTGATCCTGACCAGATCAAGGTTGACTCCATCCTTCCGAGACCCAGATTTTTGGTAGCAATATGCTGACTCTAAACCACTTAAGAGATGGCTGTAAAGCACTATGAAGCAGTATATAAATCTCCAGTGCTATTCCTATTGCTTTCTTTGATTGTCTTGAGTTAATAAAACACATAAATATTACTGACCCAAATATATTTTCTTTTGCATAAATCAGGTAGTTCTTTCCTGTATAATACTTAGTTGCTTATATTTGTGCATATTGCCTGTTTTTTCCAGTCTTGAGCAGGGGTGGATAACCTAAACCTGGATTTTCTGTAGATATGTTATTTGCAGCAGACCAAGCAATTGTTTAATAACCATAAATTAATCATGCTTGCTTGGTTTGCGCAACGTAGTAGTATGGAAAATTATGTTGTATTGTATTGCTATGCAGTCTGAATTCGTAGCAGAACTATTTGAGGTTGGGACTTATAGCAATGTTACCTAATTCCATTGTCTATATTATCTATAGACGAATCTTAAATCCTAACTGCTGGGTATATTCTGTCACAGGGTCCTCAGTAAATTTGCATTCAGCCTTTCTCAGGACTGGGAACTCCCAACAAAAAGAGAGGTGAGTTTGTGACTGCAACTGTACTTGGATTTCTTAGCCCAAATCAGAAATGTCTTCTTATCCTTTGCCTTGCATGGGAGTGGGAGGTGCACATGACCATGTCTTTCTGTCCTAGCCCTCAAACCTTTTCTTTCTTAGGGACCATCTGTCTGAAGGCCCCAAATCATACATCAACAAGAATTTGACTAAGATTGTACACTGTTCATAACCTCTTTGCTTGCTTTCTATAGGATAAGGAGAAGAAACCACTAAAGGAAGGTGTTCAGGACATGCTTGTGAAACATCATCTCTTCAGCTGGGACATAGATGGGTGATTCCTTTATGAATCCGTGTTTGGACTTCTTGAATGGCAAATGAATGTTTGGCATATATCCTCTCTTCTCCCAGGCAGTCTGCTGGCCCTTTGTGTATTATATATCTTTCTGTAACCTGCCTCCCTCCAGTAAACTTCTACTAATTAATTACTATTAACATTTGGCGGCAATTTGCTATAGAACAGGATTGAGAACCCTGTTGTTCCTGCATAGTGCCGACTATAATCCAAGCAGCCCACCTAATGGTGTTGGCTGGCCTTCCAAAGGGCCCAGATTTCCCACTCAATAGCAAATAAGAGGAGCATTTCAAGTGATCCAGGTTGTACAGTAGTGTTACTTTTCTTCATGACCTATGGTTACAAAGAAATATGACTTTATATCACTGGGGCCCTGTACTTGTGGAAAACAAACATTTACTGACTTCTAAGTGTATTTAAAAACAATGGCATAACTAGAAAGTGAAGGATCCCCAAAGGTAACCATCTAGCCTTTACATTTCTTGTGTCCGGGAAAGCAGAGTGATGGTGGAAAAGTTCTGTTGAAATTTGCCTCCTTTGTGGAAAAGGCTTTATTTTGCAATGCAGACTGTAAGCTCGCTTTACTATGAGTCTGATAGTATGGAACTGGTATTTTTTTCTTGGTGCTAAGATGCACAAGTGGCTTTGGTACTGCCATAAAGTGCCTAAAGAGACTGTCCGGTGACTGAGACTGCCATGGGTATTATAAAAAACGATTGCAATAGCAGTCTGTCCTTTTCATTCTGTTCAGCTGTGATCCAGGCTTAATTATTTTACCTAGATCAATTTTTTTAATTATTACGAGAGAGCTATATTATATTCAGAAATTTATGTATATTTTGACATATCTCTAGTACGGGAAATGGATTCAGGCTTTGAGCTGGCTCAGGGGATAACTGCGGCTTCTATCTGAGGGTGTGAGCAGGGAGTGCAGGGCAGAAGCACACTCTTTGCTTCATGGTATCTGTATTAGTCCAAATACAAGAAATGAAGAGCACTAGTGGAGAGCACAATCAAACCATTAAATGAAGATTAATCAAGATTGTATCATTTTTGGCTTATAAATTAATGGCTCATCTTGTAACTGTCTAAGACAGGCTAAATGGGAATGAACTTTTATATATATTAGCCTGCTGTTCTTGTTCTTCATATGAACTACAGAGTATTAGTCTTACTGAGTGGGTCTGACACTTTTGTACCGATATCTCTAGACAGTGTATATCATGTAAGGGATGAATTATATATCTAGATGCAGTGTTTCTAATTCCATAAATAGTACTCTTACAATCACAGCTTTTCCCACCCTTTCTCTTCCTACTTGTGGGAACGAGGCAAAATATTGAAAAGATAAAACACAGGTATAATTAATGCTGGTAGTGGAGGAAAACTTGCCACTTAAATTTTGTGTCGATAGCAATACTGTGAAGTAGCTCTGTGTTATTCATGTGCTAAATGCCTTTGTCTGTATTTTCACCATGGCAAATACATGTTATTGATAATGCCATGACCAAAGATAAGATGTACAAAAATGCTAGAACACAATTTTTTTAATAAAATGGATTTTTCAAATATCTGTAAATGAAAAAATAATTTGATTTATCCATTCTTTACCCTCCCCCAATTTCTCATTACATATTCTTTTCCAGTTGCATTCTATGTCAAATCCATAAGCCCTACTTAAGACTCCTCCCTGTGTTGCTAATTACTTTTGTTGATGGGTACAGGAAGAAAATGTGCATGCTGATCTAATACATGTTATACAACCATGATTATCAGCAGAAAAATGCATATGTTCAGACTAGAGGCAGATTCTTATTTACTGTATGGGGTAAAAGGAGAATTTAGACAAGATAAATGACAGATACTACTTTATACACTGGAGAAAAATGGACTCCGATGTAAATCCCAATTCCCCCTTCCATGACAAGTAATATCTCAAAAGCCTTTTAAGTATTAGTAGTGTTCTGTCAAAGCTTTTCATTTTGTTTTTGTAATTTGTTTATGGTGAATAGTTTCTTCTTTCAGACAGACAGTTGCTGTCATAGCACCTTTTGAGATAAAGTCCTCTTGTTTGATAGCTTGTTTACTGTTCTCAGACTGAGGGGAGATGCAAAATGCTCATATGGAACTAACTGCTCCCTTCCACTGATATGGTCCTAATGTAGGTTATACAAGTTTTATTATCCAAACTATCCAAAAACACTCTATCTTTGCAAACTAGCCACTAATATATGTGATTGGCTGCAAGTCCTGCAGAATATAAAAGATGAATACATTCAGCAATTCTAACAATCGGATTTCTGCAGAATGATTTTTACAGAAATCAGCTTCACTTGCAGTTAGCTACTCTAGGACTCTGGCTAGTCACACAACTGCAACTGACTTTTCAAGATGAGGCTCTTCAACATGAGGGGGTATTAGGATGATATAAACTCCATAAACCCGGAAGTAAAGGAGTTTCTGGAATTCCATGAAACTAGAGAAGTTTCTCTTAGTGGGGAAGAAGCTTATGCCAACAGATCCATGAGTTCTTCTCTGCGGAAAGGGAGATTGGCTAATAATATTTAATGGCATATGCAAAAAAGTTAAACTGGTAATCCAAGGGCAAGGCGTGTGTGTGTTCCAACCCCGGTTTTACAAAAAGGAGAAGCTAAAGGGAAGCATCACCTTATAATGAGTGGATTAATTTGATTAGCTTTCTAGAACAGTTTTATAGAGATATGTACAAGTTTACTAGGTAAAAAATAAAGCCAAGTTTCAAGAGGAAAGACTGGGATTTACAACCACATTTCACAGTAGCAGGGGTTATGGCTACGTAAGTTTCCTCTGTATAATAGCTCATGCATCTCCATACCAAACGATCTCCTTTTTGGAAGAAAGTTGATGTGCGTGTTCCTTGAGGTTCTTATTTTGATTGAAACGTGTAAAATGTTGACATCGGCCAAGCTATCCAAGGAGAAGTGCAACCACAACTGCTTTAAATGCAGCAATATAATGCAGAGATTACTTTCCTATGAACCCAGTTGCCAATCCAGAGGAAGCTGTATTATCTGTGCAAAAACAGGGAGGACAGCTAAATCTGTGAATAGTACATTCTCTCTAGAAAGAGCAGGGCATTGCAGCTCAAATGCTGCAGATGTTAGACTGCCAATCAGTCAGTTCAGAACTCCATTTCTTTAAAACAGCACTATGTTCCATAGCTGGAACCATTAGAATAATTTCTAAAGGAATTGCAGAAAGCTGAAAATACTGTACTTTGTACAACTGTTTTGATTCATGGCAAATCCTGCCTGGTAAGATACCAGAAACAGAATAATTGTCCCACTGTTTATTTTACATTGGGGCAATCCAGAAGAATGTTAAAGAGCAAGAATTGTTCTCTAAGTTATAATATAATGTGGATTTAGCTTTCTTAATAGACAGGAAGCGCATATACTACAGCATTATCAAGAAAAAAGTTTTTTTAACTAGACTGTAACCCTCCAAACTGATTGTAAATTTCATCAGTATGAATTCATCCGAATCGCCCACTTCCTTTCCCAGATGAGTCATATTCTAAGTGAAAATCTTTAGTGTGGGCAAATTAACATTTTTCAATGTTTTTAATGCTTTCTAACTAGGTAGATTCAATTCCAGCAAGGAGAACTTTGTTTGCCAATGACTTTTTCCCGATTTTTTGCCTAGAACTGTTCCAACTTCTGCCAAGTTGTTTATGTTGAAATATTTGCAATTACTCATACAACTCTGATGCAATTGCTAAATGTTTGAGGAAAGAGCCACATTTCAACAAGCCACTGGAAAAAGTGGAAGCTTTCCTGAGATTGAATTTTCATTCAGAAAACATCATGGGTACTTGCCCTTGGCTCTAGCTTTACAAAAACTGGTCAAAACTGGGAGAGGGGGAAGAGGAAAGAAGGTTCATTAGATGTAATTTTTACTTAAATTCTTGCTCATTTCCTACACCCACCTGTACTCCCTTCAGTTTACTTGGTCAAAAAGTTATAAGCAAGAATCCCAGTGCAGCTGCAAATCATGTCCATCAAGGAAATCTGTGGAGAAGAGGCTAGGAGTTGCAGTACTGAGGGGTGTAAGGCTCATCACTGGCCCTCCTGACAGCTCCAACCAATCCATGCTGTCCAAATTGGGTTCTGCCAAGTCCAAACCTGATCCCCCAATAGACTCAGGGGCAAAGTGCAATTCTGATGTGTCCATAGGTGATGATGGATGGTCCAGGATAGCTGAACTGCTTAGCATCTCACTGTAGAGATCAATTAGGGGCTCGGTTCCATCAGGGACTGCTGTCAACAAAGAGAGACCAGTGGTACTCTCTAAGAAGTCTTCCAGTCTGCCTGGTGGATTAACAGAGCTTGGGTGACTCACAGGTCCCTGCAGACAAAGCTCTGAGGAATGATGATTGCTGGATGGAGAAGGGCATCTTGGGGTAATAGTGGGATCTTTCTTTGCTGGGGAAGACTGCTCTTTGAATTGAGCTGAAATTTCTGTTGGAAAAAGAAGACATGTAAATTAGGTATTACGTGCACTCTAATACTAATGATCTAGCCATTAACTCCTTACTATTGCAGCACTTCAGGAATCCTTCAGAAGACTGCTGATTTCATATCAGTGATAGGTGAGACTATGCATCCAACAACCATTTTCTCATTCCATTCACTCACCCTTTCAACCTGTTATGCTTGTTTAAGGCACCATGACTTACCTCAAAAGTTCAGCTTTCCACCTTTTGGGGAAAACTTAAGATTTGATTAATTGCCTCTAATCATCAGCTATCTATTTCCCCCAGTTCCCACACATGATTTGGAAATCAAAGCTCAAAATGTGACCCAGTATGATCTAACAGCTTCTGCAGACTCTATGCACTGTGATATGTTACCTTACAACCTGTTTTCCCTGACAGCCTTTTCCTTCCATTAGCACCAGTATTGTGTGGGAAGCCTAAATTTCATAAGAACTGGAGTACTTGCAGTCTGCTTCATTCTACCCCAGCACACTTCTTCCTCTAGCAGACTCATGTTAATGAGGGAGGAATGGAATACTGGGGGGGAGGGGGGGCAGCACAAAGGGACTTTAAGGATTGTTTATGGCCTTTTCCCTGGTGCTATAAGGAAGAATGGCCCTTCCTCTGTGAATTGATACATAAAGCTGATAGGCACACTCTTTTAAACAATTGGGCTAAATGCAGTAGAAGCCATATAATCCATCAGAATGACAGACCGGAAGTTCCTCTCTTCATACCTCCATGTTCAATTAAAATATCAAACAAATCATCCATTTGCTGACTTGAGCAGCCATTCTCCTAAAAAAGAAAGAAGGGAATAAGTTTGTTAACATATTACATTCAATAACAATGCAGCAATTTATACATTATAATTGTTACCTTGTGGCCAAATAATCGGTATAATATAGAACGGGATATGCTAACCAAGACTTTTCCCCACATCTTCTTTTCTGCTATGAAGACTACATATGAAAAACGGCAGGACGTAAAACCTTCAATGGTGTAAAGTGGATCAATCCAATATACGAATTCCAAAAATATTAAGATAATTTGCAAAAAAGATAAATCCACACCAAGTGCTTTCCTAATTTGTCCCAGCAAAACAGTTATTCTCACCTCAGAGGACTTTGGTTGCTGTTTCACAGCCTCCTCATAGCCTGGTGGTTCTTTCATCACCACAGAGGTGGCCGGGAGAAGCAGCGGTGACAAAGCGCTAAAGAAGGATGGGCTCTGCTTCTGCTGCTCAAGGTCCATATGGGGTGGAGAAGGAGGAGCTGGAGAGCTTGGCTGCGAGAGAAGCTGTGGAGGAAAAACAAGTAATAGCCAATTGGAATTTCTTGAAACCAACTACAAAGCAAATGTTCAGCAAAGTGTTTGATGATGTTGTCTGGCTGCTCCAGTTTTTATTTTTTTCCTCTTCTGGACAGGATGGCTCATTGTATCACTCACTACCCTTGATAATATCATTTAGATAATGCAATCTGCCTCATCCAATTCATGATGGATTTGTTTATCCCAGAAAACTCTGTATTCTCTTATATATTAAAATAATTTTCTTTCAACTCAATAAAGTTTATATGATAAACTTCCTATTAAAGAGCTAGGCAGAATTTCTAAGAAACCTCTTAATAGGACTGTTGTGTCTACATCATGAGGGACCATAATAGTAACATCTATTTGTTTCCCAATATGCACAACCCATTAGAAATATATAAGATTAAACCAATAATGGGATTCAAAATTTTTTACTACCAGTTCTGTGGGAATGGCTTGGTGGGCGTGGCATGGCTTAGTGAGTATGGCACGGGAAGGATACTGTAAAATCTCCATTCCCTCCCCACTCCAGGGGAAGGATACTGCAAAATCTCCATTTCCTCCCAATCAGCTGGGACTCAGGAGGCAGAGAATAGATGGGGGCGGGGCCAGTCAGAGGTGGTATTTACTGGTTCTCCGAACTATTCAAAATTTCCGCCACCGGTTCTCCAGAACTAGTCAGAACCTGCTGAATGCCACCTCTGGATTAAACCTATTCCTCAAGTAGATGATATTCCTAATGCCACAATTGAATAAGCTCACCTTCAAGACAGCAGGCCTGTTTCTGCATACATAATGTGATGCCTATTCAAAAAGGTCAAATAAAGAAGAACAAAGGAATAAAAAGAATATTTCCCTATGCTCGTATTTGTATCTGAAAGCTAAAAGCTCGTAGGCCAAAGTGAATAAATGAATGCCTTAAAAATGGTACAGGTAGTCCTTGAATTTGTATGTTGTATGTATGCCAACATACTCTGGATCATGGAGAAAGCTAGGGAGTTCCAGAAAAATATCTACTTCTGCTTCACTGACTATGCTAAAGGCCTTGATTGGATTGATCACAATGAATTATGGCAAGTTCTTAAAAGAGATGTGAGTACCAGTCCATCTTATTTGTCTCTTGAGAAACCTGTATGCGGGTCAAGAAGCAACAGTGAAAACTGGACATGGGACCACTGATTGGGTCAAACCTGGGAAAGGAGTTCGGCAAGGCTATATACTGTCACGGCCTATTTAACTTATATGCAGAGCACATCATGAGAAAGGGGGGGCTAGATTAATCAAAAAATGGAATTAAGATTGCCGGGAGAAATATCAACCACCTCAGATATGCAGATGATACCACTCTAGTGGCAGAAAGTGAAGAGGAACTAAAGAGCCTTTTGATGCACGTGAAGAAGGAGAGTGCGAAACTCAACGTTAAAAAAGTTAAGATCATGTCATCCGGCATTCTCAATTCCTGGCAAATAGATGGGGAAGAAATGGAGGTAGTGACAGATTTTTATTTTCTCCAAGATCACAGCAGACTGGGAACTGCAGCCAAGAAATTAAGAGACGCTTGCTCCTGGGGAGGAAAGCTATGGCAAATCTAGACAGCATACTAAAAAGCAGAGATATCACCCTGCCAACAAAAGTGTGTATAGTCAAGGCTATGGTTTTCCAAGTTGCAATGTATGACTCTCAAAGTTGGATCATAAGAAAGGCTGAGCGCCAAAGAATTGAGGCCTTTGAACTATGGTGCTGGAGAAGACTCCTGCGAGTCCCTTGGAACAGCAAGGCGATCAAACCAGTCAGTCCTAGAGATCAACCCTGATTGCACTTTAGAAGGCCAGATCTGAAAATGAAACTCAAATATTTTGGCCACCTAATGAGAAGGAAAGACTCACTGGAAAAGAGCCTAATATTGGGAAAGATTGAGGGCAAAAGAAGAAGGTGATGACAGAGAATGAAGTGGCTAGGTAGAGAGTCACTAAAGCAGTTGACGTGAACTTAAATGGACTCCGGGGAATAGTAGAGGACAGGAAGGCCTGAAGGAACGTTGTCCATGGGGTCACAATGGGTCAGACATGACTTCACAACTAACAACAACAATAAGTCCTTGAATTACAACTGCAATTGGACCAGAAACTGCCATTGCTAAGCAATGCAATCTGCAATCGTAAAGTGTAACAGCATATGACCGCATAGTATAACAACAGTAATCCAGGAAGTCCTGGTTATCCTAATTCTACATGTGCAGGTTATTAAGCAGGAAGTGGAGGAAGTCCCAGAAAAAAAAGTGCAGAGGTGCTGCAAAGGTGTGGGGGAGGCCCTGGGTGGCCCAGCATAGGCCATGTGCAAGTTGGGGAAAGGGGGTGTAGCAGTGTGGTGCAAGCTCAGGAAGGCTGGTGAAAGAGAGTATGGTGGGGGGTCCATGTAGGGAGGCCATGGTGGGTCCAAGCAAAGGAGGGAAGAAGGGCATCATGTGTGCAAGCAAAGAAAGATAAGGCCAATTGGCAAAAAATGTAACTAAGTAAAATATATTTGAATATATTAAATTGTATAAGATATGATATGACCAATACTCTGTTCATAAATCATGTATGTGGGGGAAGGGAAACTAAAAAATCAATAAAAACTTGTTCTAAAAAAAAAAAGAAAGAAAGATTAGGCCAAGAGTTATTTGCAACCTTCCCTGCTGGCTTCTCCATTGACTTTGCTTGTGGAAAGCTGGTTGGAAAGGATGCAAATGGTGATCATGTGACCGCAGGGCATTACAACTGGTTGTAAATGTCAGATGGTTGTCAAATGCCTAAATTTTGATCACATGAGCCTGGGAGCATAGCAACAGTGAGAACCTGGCGAAATAGTTGAAGTTGCTTCATTCAGCACAGTCATAACTTCAAATGATTGCTGAACAAATGGTCATAACTCAAGGACTACCTGCACAGATATAGGCATAACTAAAACCTGGTGAACTAGGGTAAATCAGGGAGACACAGTTATTATTAGTTACAACCCTATAGGAAAATTAGGGATAGGTGGGGTGGAGGATGTGTTGCCTTGCATTTAAAAAAGACCATTGAATCAAATTACACGCCTAATAAGAGCAATCATTTGATGACTAAAAGCATCAGGTCATAAAGGGAAATTAATACCCCCTAACCAAAATGCTCAAAGAGATCTGAAAATTAAGGGGGATATTTAAAAAGCAACCTGAAAAGTTAAGGCATGTATTTATGGAAGATTTCAACTAATCTCAATTTCAATCAACACACTGACTGGAAATGTTGTGTTTGAACCATAGCAGAGAGATAACATTCTCTGATTCAATGAGTAACTAAACTGGAACAACTGGTTTTGGAACTAATTGGGAGGGAGAAATTCCAGGCCTACTCTTAAGTGACACTTAGGCTTTTGAGAAATAGATGTAATTGAACCAATTGGGAACTATTCAACATACTTGACTTCAAAAGGGAAAGTCTCAAAATTGAGAAAATGGGTGAAAGAGAAAATCAGACATGGCTGGAAGTCCAAGCTTCCTCTAGAAATATTTAAGAATATACAAATACAAAATACAGATATTCTGTTAAATACTTTCCACTAATCCAGATGGAATTTCAACAGGAAAGGTAATCTTTTTTCCTAGAAAGACACTTAGCTTAATGATACTTAACAGAAACAACTAAATTTCATTTCATGAAACTACACCTGTTTCTTGAGAACTGACCTATAGTCTCTATTCAATCCTGGTCCACACTATTATTTATGCACTCGGCCATCCACACACACATAAGCTCATTTGACTTTGGCTCTCCCTCCCATGCTCCACTGATTCTGGGCAGTTTACAATGTAAGCAACTCCTCTCCCCACAAAAAAACAAGTTAAAATGCAATAGGAACAATAAGCAAGATGAAGCATCTGACCATCTGTCATGGAAAACATACACAAAACCTCCCAAATACATCCAGCAAGCAAGTCCATTCAACCTAAACTAAGACATGG
The DNA here is from genome assembly GCF_028640845.1 of Ahaetulla prasina. NCBI lineage: Eukaryota > Metazoa > Chordata > Lepidosauria > Squamata > Colubridae > Ahaetulla > Ahaetulla prasina. The sequence goes on along the minus strand of NC_080545.1, from coordinate 66,380,506 downwards.
GAAAACAGCAAGATCTTCCTGAATGCCATCAGGGTGGAAGCCACCTATAGTTGAGGAGCACCCCTTTCCAGAGAACAGACATCGTGACATAGAAGATATGCTTCCTAGATCCCAACAGATGGTATTATTTAATCAAGGGGACCAAGATTGTGCCTGCTGTTGGCCCTTGCCAGCTGAACAGAAATCATGGGCAATAAGACAGTTCTTCAAATAAGTAGCTTCATGCCATATAGTGCTTTACAGGTGATAACCAACACATCAAATCACACCCAGCATATTGGCAACTAGGGCAGCTTGCAAAGCAGGGGTGTTGTGTGGACACACTGATGCAAGCCCATCACTGCCCATGCTGCTGCATTCAGGCCCAGTTGAAGCTTTTGAGAGGTCTTCAGGGGAGGCCTCAAGTAGAATGCCTCACAGTTAGAGGTGGTTAGGCATGACTGACTGTCTGAAGGGTCCCTTGATCCAGAAAGAGGCACGACCGGCATCACCAGATAGAACTGTGCAAAGACCTTCTTGGTAACCTGACCCCGGCTCTTCAAGTAGGAAGTCTGAATTCAAAAAGATCCTCATACACACTGCTCTTGAATGGGACAGTGCAACTCCACCAATAGCAAAGACAGAAGATCCTAAGATCTAAATGTCTATGGAGCATCTCAGTCATCAAGGTTATGGTTGTCCCAAAGGTGCTTTTTCAAAAGGCAACTGGACTTTGTTTTTCCCTGAAGCTGTTTCACTTCTCATCCAAAAAGCTTCTTCGGTTAAGCATAGAAGAAGCTTCTTGGATGAGAAGTGAAATGTCTTCAAAGAAAAACAGTCTGGTTGCCTTTTGAAAAAGCACCTTTGGGACACCCTAAGATCTAGATGGTCCTAGCAGCTGCAGCCACTCAGTCTTGGTAGGAATGAATCAGAGAGAGTTCCTCCCATCCAGCCTACAGGCATCAGGACTAGACCTAGTAGCCTCACTTGGAGAGCCTGGGGTCAAAAGGTATAATTAAGTATCATTAGTGTACTGATGATGCAGGACCTCCAAACTGGTTAGATGACTTAATCCAGTGTTTTCATATAGATATTGAACAAGAGGCTCATCTTATGGTATTGGGACCCGCTGAGAATACCTTTTTTGTTTCACTGGACTGGCCAGTTTTATCAGGAACTCTGGCATTCGGCGGTCCTTTGTGGAAGCCGTTCAGGAAGAACGGCTGCAAATTGGGAGATGCAGAAAAAGATAAGATGGTTTGTGGCAGCTGTCCAGTGACCATTTGCAGACCTGACTTCTGACACTATATAAGAGATAAGAAAAAGAATTAAAGGTCGGATTCTGATTGGTCCGTTGATTTAAAAAAGGAAGAATACCCTTCAGTATGCAAATCAGGGCTACAGGTGGTTAGCTACCTTCTGGGTGGACTCCTTTGGTGACGGTTCAGGAGATGATGGAGAGTTCTGTATAGGTGGCTTGTTGGGTGCTATTGCAGATGGAGATGACATTCTCTGAAAAAACAATACAGGATTGAATGTTGTTTCAGATGCCTGGGCAAAAGGTAAAGTAGTAGTGCAGCAGAGGGGATTTACTGCACAGGGAAAACAAAAATTGGGCTTGCAAAACCAATGAATTATCTGGAAAATGTAGATAAGGAGGAGCAGATCTAGTTTAACAAGAACAGACAATTTATGGTTGCTATTACAACAGCATGATTTCATTCTGGTAAACTGCTTTCAGCAAGAATCATATGAAGTTTTGTTCAAAAAGTCTTGTGTGTTAAACTGAATTATTAAACCAACACTGTTGCTCCAACATTACCTTTACATTAGTTTCTTCAATTAATTTTGTGCCTCTGTGTGTGTGTGTGTGTGTGTGTGTGTGTGTGTGTGTGTGTGTGTGTGTGTGTGTATGCACGCGCGCACACGCGTGTGTGTATGAGGGACAGAATGCACAAGAGTTTGCACCTTCACTTACTTTCAATGGCAATGAACTGCTTCCCACTTTCTCCTGAGGTGAGAGGCTCTGCCGTTCAGCATTCTGATTGGTCACAGTGAGGACTATGTGAGTGCCTGTGGAATCTGTGATGAGGGTAGGGGGGGAAGCTCCCTTGATGAAATCACTGAAGCCCCCACCTTGCTGTCCAAGGAAAAAACATGAGGTCTGACATGGTGGCTCAGTTTCAGCAGCTAGCACCTCCTGCTTCACTATCACTGCTTTCTTTGGCACTAAATTTGTATCTGACGTCTCCATTTGGCTGGTCTGTGTGGGCCTTAGTTGGTCAATTTGGCAGTTCAGCTGCTCCACAGATTGGCAACTCAGAAAACCCTTTTCATTCTTGATGGAGGTACCAAAAATGGAGGGCTCACAGACTGTAGCTCTTTCTTCTCCGACAACCGTAGCCGAGAGTGGTTGTTGAGATCTCTTTTCTTTCTCCAGCTGCAGCTTTAGCATCTCCACCAACTGCTGTTTCTGTTTTAACATCCGGGTGAGTTCCTCAATCTGCTTATCTTTCTCCTGCAGCATCTGGTCTTTATCCTGGACCTCCATGTCTTTGTTGTTGTTGCTACTGATTATGCTAGACTCCACCCTTGACATTGCATTAATGCTACTACAACTGTTACCTTTGGAACTCTCTTCTTTTACCAAAAATTGGACTGGTGATGCTTGTAGAGTAAGCTGAGTCAGGGGAGAAGTCACCATCTCCCCAAAGGTATCACCACTGGTTGAATTGTCATCTCCAGCGCTTATCAGAGAACGTTCAGAAGGAGTGGGTGACACAGGAGGAGTTGAGCCTGTGCTCCCAAACTTCATGACTCCATTGCCCGTGACAGTGGCTACAACAACCTCTGCTGAAGTAAGGCCCGTACTGACCAGTGCAGGACCTGTACTCAGCCGAGCAGCTGGGAAAGCTACCACCACTTCAGTAGTCTTCGGGAGAATTGCTGTGTTAGGCTTCGGAGCAGCAAGTACTCGGCTGGTTACACCATTCTGCTCTTGATAAGCTTTGAGCCGCTCAATTAAATCTGTCTTGGTACCCGACACAGGCAATGCCCTTAACTTCAACTCTTGCTTTAGCTCTGCCACCTATCAAAGAGTTAGAATTCTATCAGAAGTTACATTAGCTAAGACACCCTTACTTACTAGGGCTACATCAAATCACAGTTGGAAGGTAAATCTGGGGGATACCTCTTTCAATTCTATTTTTTTTAAAGAAAGGTTGCCAAATATTATAAGGCATAAAACAATGAGCACGAAAGTTTTACTTTCAAAGGACAATCCCACCACTACCAATAAATAAAATGTATGGTCAGCATCAAACTCATCAATTTCAGTGATAGCATGACCATCCACTAACCATGCAATAAATAACTTAAGCCATATTTTTATTAATTTGGTTAACACGTTTTAAAGGCAAAGACAACATACTATTTAAATGAAATGAAATGAAGATCCAGTACTACAATTTATAATATTGAATGAACAACTTGAAGGTATCTTTTCTTTTATGTACACTGACAGCATATGCACCAAGACAAATTCCTTGTGTGTCCAATCACACTTGGCCAATAAAAATTCTATTCTATTCTATTCTAATTACATGCTATATTTAGGTAAAAGAAAGCTGATGTAAACATGCAATTTAAGAATTATATTATCTTAATTCTGATCCAAACTTACCAGAACTAGTAGTAGTGCTATATGCAAGTAATTACAGCCTAAATGATGCTTCTGTTATTGCAGTAGTAATGACAACCCACCCAACAATAATACAAATATAAGATGACTCCTAGATGTATAAACTGGAGATCTTAGTCTATAGTGCCTCAACCTTAAGGCGAACATAAGGCATTATACATTTACAATATGTATCTATTTTCTAATATTTTATCCTTGTTTTATAGCTGTATATTAGTTACCTCATCAGAAGATGGCATCTGAAATACATTCCCTTACATTTTAAATATCTGCTTTGCTGCATATTCACAACAATGTTTATTTTACTTGCGTTTTATATCTAATATTTCTTCTCAAAGCAGCTTAAAAATGCTTGGTTACCTTCATGTCATCAAGGTTAGCAGGGAGAGCCCCAGGTTTGCCTACTGGAGAGCTGCTATTTTGTCGCAAGAGCCCATTGGAACCAGAAGAAAGAGAAGAGGCGTTGCTGGCAGAGGTGGAAAGACTACGCACGGCTGGGCTGCTGTTGCCATTCTGTTCTCCTAGAGGCCTGAAGGGGGAAGAAAGAGGGAATTGAGTAGCCAGTTGCAAGAAACTAGCAACAGAAACTCCAAGCTTTGCTTCTGCACTTCCCAGAGGAGGCTGAATATTCACTGGGGGGCAAAACCCTTGATGTGATTTAACAATCCAATGCTTATAGAATGTATTGGCAAGGTGCCAAGCCCTTAGGTAAAGCACAAGGCAAATAATTGCTGGTGGTTCGGTGTTTGCTTTCAGCTGTACTTTGTGATAAATCTTTAAAACTTTAGATATTTTCTTCCTTACTTATGTTTAAATGCAGTAGAAACAGAAAAATAAATTGTAAAATGAAGAGATTGTTATAGGGACCTCATATTTCATCATGCTTTTCATCATGATGGAAAGCAGCCATCTAGGGAATTTCTATTAAACATTATCTTTTTAGTTTCACTCTATACTGATTATTTATTTATTAGATTTTTATCCCACCGTTATTATTTATAAGTCAGTCAAGGTGGCGAACATACATAATGCTCCTTCCTCCTCCTATTTTCCCCACAATAAGAACCCTTTGAAGTGGACTGAGTATGTCTGACTGGCCCAAAGTCACCCAGCCAACTTTCATGCTTCTAGGCAGGTCTAGGTTCCTGGTTTCTACCCTGATCCTTAACCACTAAACTAAACCGATTGTTGTTATTCTGTTATATGCAACCCAAAGTCTGCAGATGGGGGTAGCTTACGAAAAACAAGTTTGTTGAGTTTACCGAGAAACAAGTAAACAAACAAATATCTAATTAAATATATGCATTACTGATTGAGGCACTTTGAAAACCTCTCTCAAAATTACATTGCTAAAGCTTTTTGTTACACTTATAAACTCCTTTCACTGAAATTTTAGACAGCTTGACTATTACAAGTACATCCATCATTTTCACTTACTTCTAACGTTTATAAGTTACACTTCAGACCAAGTGAACGTTACAAAGTAAAGAAATATGGCTCCTAGAAGAAGGATAAGCGCTTACTTTGGTGGAGCTGGGAGGATGGTTTGATAGTTGTAGTGCTGTTGGTGCTGTTGATTAAGGATCTGGAGCTGCAAAAAGAGCTGTTGTTGCTGCAGGATTTTGGCATAAGACGAATCCATGGGGGGAGCTCCTTTATCCTGTTTTTGGTCCGGTGGAATATATTGGTGATATTTCAGCTTCTTAACTTTTGGTTTCGGCTCCTTGGATTTTTTGCTACGCTGGGATTTCTCACATGAAGATTTTGGCTGGCTTTGCTATTTGAAAGAAAAAAAATAGGTGGTTCAGGATAGGATGGTGGCATAATAAATATAAAGAGTAACATTTTGATAAATGATTGGCTGGTTTAATATCTTCCATACAATTTCTTCCTTCTACTGTTCGGCTCTAATAAATGTAAACCTATTAAACAAGTATAACGCTGCTAGCTTTTAACTAGTCCAGGAATCTCAAAACTTGGCAGCTCGAAGACTTGTGAACTTCTGGGAGCTGAAGTCCACAAGTCTTAAAGTTGCCAAGTTTGGGGATTCCTGGACTAGTATAATGCTAATCTTAATACATACCAATTATATTATCTACAACAATGTGGTGAACCTGCATGAACACATCATTCCTCCAGAAATCAGACTGGCCCCCAGTCTAACACTCTTTAGGGAAGGTCCTGCCAGTGGGCCTGGGGAGCCCATTAAATGGCTGGTACGGATGTGTGATGTCACCAGGGTGGGGGTGGGGTTATTATTTTAATTTTTTATTGTTTTTATTTCTTTTATATTGTACTTGTATGTCCTGTAAGCTGTCCTGAGTTGCCATGTGCAAGTAGGAGGCAATAAATAAATGTCTAACGCAATTTCATATTAATTAAATTTCTGCTTATTTTATACATGTATTCAATCCAGGGCATTTATTTATCTGTCAATAGTCCAGACTTCATCATATTCCAGACTGACAGAAAAAAAAGAGAATGATACAGCAAAGGAAACACATGTCATCAACTCTAGATATGTCAGTGAAAAAAATCCATGCTGTTACAAAACTATATTAATGATCCGCATGATACTAATCTACTAGCAAAAAAAGGATCCTAATGTATCACTATCTTAACTATTTACTTAATAAGGAGTTGAAAACGACATTGAAAGGTTGATTCATGATCCTGATCAAGACCAAGTTACTCAGTATCTCACTTAATCGTTAAAAGGAAACCCTTGGCATCATAGATTTCTTGGCTGATCGTAGTATGTAGCTCTAACACAAAAGGTACCTTTATAAGAGTTGGAAGAGGTTTGGCAGCAGGAGGAGCAATTCCATTAGTGAGATTCAGAGGCACTGGAGGTGGCGGCTGTGGCAAGGGGGTTGGAGGCTGTTCAGACACGTAAGTTGTCTCAGTGCAGTCTGTGCTGGTTTTTAACTGGCACACAATCTGCAAAGTAGATGAATATGAATATGCCCAGATGAATTTTCAGAAGACAGAATAAGCAGTTAGCAGGCGATTTCTACAGTATCGTAAAAAGGCAGACAACTGCTTGGTTACATTTGTGTACTGCAAAATACAGATATGCGGAAAGCCAGTTTCCAGAATCAATCCCATCATATAGCAAGAGAGTTCACTTCTTTCCATGGTCAAATCTGAAGAAAATAGGATTTTATTTTTCCACAAAGTAAAACAGCATAAAGGATGTTATTAATATTATTTCAAGCTCCAGTTTGAGAACCACTTTGGTGTAGTGGTGAACATGCTGGCCTAGAAACCAGGAGATTGGGAGTTCTAATCCCTCCTTAGGTATAAAAGCCAGCTGGGTGACTTTGGGCCAGTCACTCTCTTTCAGCCCAACCCACCTCACAGAGTTACTGTTGTGGGGATAACAGAAGGAATATTGTATATGTTCGCCATCTAATAAAGGTAGGATTAAAAAAAATCTTAAAAAAGATTCAGGTATCAAGTGTTTTACTGCTAATAAGCACAAATTCCCATAGCAACCTTTTCTTCTTGCCCGAGCTCCTACAATCAAAAAGGGAAACAAGAAGCAACTCCTAAGGTGTCCTCACCTGAGTAGGGGATGCCACTGTGGGAGTAGGAACTAAATCACTCATCTGAGCTTCCATTGGGGATGGCACAGACGCCTGGGATTCATGGCTAGCCGGTTGTTCTGGAGAAAGGGCATCACTGCTGTCCTCATCAAAGGAGGAATTATCTGCTATATTAGGATAGTTCACTTGACCTACTAAAAACAACAAATGCAAAGTTAATTGATTAAAAACAGAGGGTATGGATCACGGATAACCAGCAGGACATTTCTGGGCCACAATAAAATTTCAAGTTAGTGAAAAGCAGTGGAACTTTAGACAACTGTGTGTTGTACGTATATTATTAGCTTCACCAGTTTGCCAAGTATATCCTGCTTTCCTTAGTTTAAAAAAGACATTAAAAAAAAGTTGCTGTTTTATCCATTCCCCCTACCAGCAGGCTTACCAATGAGAGCTTCCTTCAAGCTCGATTCCACAGGTAGAATGTTTTTCTCTACCAACTCCATGGGGCCCGGTCTCTGGGCAATCTTCTCATTGAGATCATCAGCCAATCTAGCCCGCTTCAACTTCAACTGCTTGGCCTGAAGAGAAGGTTCAGCAGAGGTCTCTGTTCAGCAGAAACAACAAAAACATGATTATTTCTTAACTATAAAACCCATTACAGAAATCAATTCTGTAGTTTCTTTTTGGAGAATCTCAAGCAATGCATAAAAAACCAGCCCTAACTATACTGGTCCTCTCATATCTAAATAATTTTTAAGAATAACAGAACTGCCCTTCTGACTTGTGCCAAAGGCCTGTTACTCCAGTACCTAACCTGAATCTTATGAGAAGTCGCAAAGCAGGACACACACAAACAATTCTATTAGTAATAACAGCAACTGGTAGATGGGAATATAGAATATTGTCATTATCAATCAATCAATCAATCAATTTATTATTACAGTCTTAGACCAGAAACAAATAAAAGCACTATATACACTTAAGAATTCTAGTATAAAATAATAAGTGACAACTAAATCTATAATAAAATCCAGTGTCCATTATAGATGGTCTGACTATGATAGTTGCAATCCCTAAATTGTGTAGCCCGTTGTGGGTTCAACGCTAAAAGGGAAATGACTAAGCAATGCAATAATTAGCCACAATTGTTATATACATCACTATGGTGAAGAAGACACGTGTTTGCGATGAAACCCCAATGCTGCTGTGCAGAATCTGGCCACCTGGGCTATAGTTATGGACTGTTCATCTTTAAGCAGCCACTGAAGATAGGTAGTGTCGGAGCAGCCAGGATACCTTGCAGTTATTGGCAGAATATGTTTTTTCCTAATCGCCGTATAAATGGAACATCTAAGGGGCATGTGATCCACAGTTTCCACCTCTCCTGATCCACAGGGACAGAGTCTTTCCATGAACGGTATCCTTTTATACTTTCCATACAGGCCGATGGAAGCGCATAGCATCGTGCAAGTGCAAATGCTTTTTGATGGTTTGCTGATTCCAACTAAGATAGCTGGCAGGAGCAACAACACATCTAGTGGCATCTGGAGCCAGAAACAGCGGAGCTTTCCCTAAGTCCGCCTGCCTCTCGATGTCCTCCACCCTTTGTCACAAGGTTTGTCTTCTTAGATCATAGTCCATCTTGAGTATTAACGTTGGGGAGAAATCTAATTTGGCAAAGTTGGACTCGATAGCCTTGATCCATGCTGAAGAGAATTTGTCTTGGAGGATTAACGGAGCAAGACCTTGCAGAAAGAAGTTAAGCTTTAGCCAGAGATTTAAGGACGCTATACAGATTCTTGCTTCGACTTTTATCAATCCTGTCTCCAGGCGCAGAAGTGCATTTGAGACACACGTGGCATCTGGAGAATTGATCTAATGAATTTGAATTGAACTATTTCTAATGATGTAAAATATGAAGCTGACGGTCCAAGCAAGGTCCCATAAAGGAGCTGAGCTAGCGACATGGCCACAAAAAGTTTAATAGCAGCAGGGACACAGTATCGTCTCTTTGTGCAGAAAAATTTAAGAATGGTGCTCGCTGATCTTTGGGCCAAGGCAGCTGCATATTCTCCATGTGCTTTTCTTGAACCATTGGCCTGAATGACCACCTCCAGGTATTTGAAAGTGGTTACCTGCTCTATTTTGTGGTCCTTTAGATACCATGAATAAAGTTTTGGCCTTTTACAATCTTTGTTTTCTCATAATTTATGTCCAGTTTATTGTAATTACCGTACTGGAGAAGGGCTTGCAAAACTCTTTTAAGGCCTACTGGTGTCCTGGAGAGGATCACAGTGTCGTCTGCATAGAGCAGGAGGGCGATGCTTCGGTCACCTATTTTTGGGGGGGTTGTCATTATCAGCTTAGCCTGATGTCATCTATCAGGACCCCCAAACTGTTCTTTCTCTGCAATAAGGCCAGCTCTCTGGAACAAGGTCCAGTTCTAAACCACTCTGCTGTGTTTTAGAAGAACTGTAAAGACCTGACTCTTCAACCAGGTCTTTTAGTGAGGAAGAGGAAGATCCCCTGCTTCATCACACTTGCCATCTTTTATTATAATTTTTTTTATTGTTAGCCTCCCAGAGTTGTTGAGAATTGAGTACCATACAATATTAATATAGTAGTAGTAGTAGTAGTAGTAGTAGTAGTAGTATTCACAATCATATGAAATCACATCTGCCAGTTCTTTAGATGGTGTTGGCCTTAATACGCATTGAGTACTTCCCAAGAACCTAGGATGTTATAATGCTATACATAGCATAGGTGCTGATCCAAAACACCCCCAATATTTTTGGATATTGTACCCAATGTGTCAATAACCACCACAGCTGGTTATGCCATAATCTTTCATCTTCAATTTTCAGATCTTGATACTTTGTACTCTCCAATTTTTTGTCTTCTATTCTACTATCCCCTGGTATTGCCACAACAATTATCCATGATTCAGTCTCCTTTTCCTCCTCCTTCACTGATAATCTTATTTTAATTTCATTAATCGCCATTTAATACTATCAAAACTGGAGCATCACTAATTATGGAAACAAATTCAAAAGTTTAACTCTTCCTTTTTTATCCTGAAAATCCCACTATTTTGATTTATCAGATATCCCAGTATTTCACAAATACTAGAAAGGAAAACATTTTTATGATAAAACATACATAATTTTATATAATTAACTTGCTTCCTTGCTCAATATTTTCTAAATTAAAACCTTCCACCCACTACCAGTAAGATTTAATTTTCTATGCAGGTAATCATATTTATTTTTATTTATTTTTTTAGTCAATTTACTTGGAACTGATATTAAGATAACTAGTCTGGAATTTCCTGTAATTCTTATAGTTAGTTACAGTATCACATAACACAAAGGTTGCAAAGAATGTGATGATTACCTAATCCAACTTCCTGCCAATTCAAAACCCACAAGTATATATATCATCCTTGTCAGATCTAAGCACCACAACCAAAGAAAAGTCTTTTTCTTTCCCAGGGAATCTTTTCCACAGTTGAACAACTCTTAGACAATTTCTCATAATATCAAACCAAAATCTACATCCTTGTAAAAAAAAATTTCTTGTCCTATATTCCAGAATAACTTTAACAATGTTGCATTTGCTCCTAACTGACAAACCTTCAGATCCTTGAAAACAACCATCATGTCTCCTCAGAAATCTTCTCTAGGTTAAAGGATCCCAATGCCTCCAGCCATTTCTCATGTTTTTCCTTCCAGGCCCCTTATCCTTTTGGTTGTTCTATTCTGGATACTAGCAATAGCACGTAGACTTATATACCACTCCATAGCACTTTTCACTACTGTGGGCATATTGCCCCCACCAATCTGGGTCCTCATTTTCCCAACCTTGGAAGGATGGAAGGCTGAGTTAACCTTGAGCTGATCAGGATCGAACTCCTGGCCATGGGCCGAGTTCTGCAATACTGCATGCTAACCACTGCACCACCAGGGCTCTTTCTACACTCGTTATTAAATGTCCCTCCTAAAATGCTGTTTCCCGAACTGCATGTAGACCAGATGCAATCTAATTAACCTAGAAAAGGCACTTCCGCTGGCAACGCAGGCTTCGCGGACGTTCCTTTGGGATCGTCTGCCCTGGGTTTCGTCAAACCGTCCCTGACAGCGTAAATGGGCTGTCAAACGGTTTGGAATTCTCTCCCCCGGTTGAAGGGGGAGGGAAGAGGGGTCAGGTTTTGGGTAGAGCTCCCCGGGATCCCCTGGAATTTAACCAGGGGATCGAAGGGTGAGAGCTCCCCTTTAGCCTGACGAAACTCCGTGCCCAGGGTGCTTCTGTTTATACAGAACGAGAAGCCGCGACCATCTCTGTGTCAAGATTTATTCCTAATAGAGAATTCAACACAGACAGAACAGAGCAGGAGGACTAGCAAGAATTTGCAAGTAATAAATCTTAACTTCAGTTCTTAAATAGCTTTCCTTTGAATTAACTTTCAACTTGAGTGGATCTAAAATGGCGTTTGCAATATACAAAGGAAAGCGAAACTATAAAGAAGAGGAGCATAACAAGCTATTTTTTTAAAATGGAATGAACAAGAACTGTTAATGATTTTTTTCTCCTTTTACCTTTTTCTTTATCATAATGTTTAAGAAGAAAAGTTTATTGATTTTTTTTAGATTTTACAGTTTATGAATGGCTCTTAAGCAAACAGAACTAACTATTAAAATCTTGCAAACTTCTTCATTTCAAACATGGAATTTTTTCTTTTTCTTTTTTTTTTAATAGAGAATTTGCAAGTAATAAATCTTAACTTCAGTTCTTAAATAGCTTTCCTTTGAACTAACTTTCAACTTGAGTGGATCTAAAATGGCGTTTGCAATATACAAAGGAAAGCGAAATTATAAAGAAGAAGAGCATAACAAGCTATTTTTTAAAATGGAATGAACAAGAATTGTTAATGATTTTTTTTCCCTTTTCCCTTTTTCTTTATTACAATGTTTAAGAAGAAAAGTTTATTGGAATTTTTTTTTCTCTCTTTTTGGTAGATTTTACAGTTTAGGAATGATTCTTAAGCAAACAGAACTAATTATGAATAACTTGCAAACTTCTTTATTTCAAATATGGAATTTTTTTTTTTTATTATTACTTTTTCTTTTTTTTTTAATAGGAACTTTTGGAGGCTTATCTTTTCTTAATAAGTTTTTAAACAAGAGATTTTTACACCAATATAATAAAGATTGGAAAGTCTTTATTGCTAGATGTTGTTGATTGATGAGCAGATGGTGGAAAAGGTGTAAGAAAATGTGTAAGAAAATGTGTAAGATAGAAGACAAGGGGAAGGAGAATGCTTAAGATGTGATTTTGATGGTATTTTCTTTTTTAATATATATATATAGGGTTTAATTTTACAACTGACTTATTTTGGGTATATCATTATTTGATATATGTGAGGTATAAAGGAATGGGAAGATGGAATATTGTTTAACCCTTGGAGGATAGAAAAATTTATGGATGTAATGTTGGTATCTGGTTAAATAGAATTTAATTGTTATAATTGATATATTTTGGATATAAGTTATAATTTTAATAATGTTATTTGATAGATGTAAGGTAAATTGAAGAAATATTAATATTTGCAATGTTATTTGATTTATGTAAGTGATATTTTTGGAGATTGAAAATGTGTAAGGAAATGTGTAAGATAGAAGACAAGGGGAAGGAGAATGCTTAAGATGTGATTTTGATGGTATCTTTTTTTTTTTTTAATATATATATATAGGGTTTAATTTTTATAACTGACATATTTTAGGTATATCACTATTTGATATATGTGAGGTATAAAGGAATGGGAAGATGGAATATTGTTTAACCCTTGGAGGATAGAAAAATTTATGGATGTAATGTTGGTATCTGGTTAAATAGAATTTGTTACAATTGATATATTTTGGCTATAAGTTATAATTTTAATAATGTTATCTGACAGATGTATGAAATATTAATATTAGCAATGTTATTTGATTTATGTAAGTGATATTAAAGATATGAGAAGATAGAATATTGTTTACTTTTGGAGATTGGATAAAAATTTAAGAATTTAAGCTGGAAATATGAATTATATTTGGGATACTGTTTAAGGAAGAAAGGTATATTATAGAAGAATTTCTGATGAATACTGGAAGATGGAATATCGCTTTTGGTCTTGATCGATGAAGATTGGAGATATATTTGGTCTTAATTGATGAAGATATTTTATTGATGAACTGGAAATACTAACTTAATTGGAAGATTCTGAAGATTTTAGGAGTGGAATGGACTGATATATAATGGACTGGAAGAAGAATTTACTTTTTGTTTTTGGAAGGGAGTTAAGGTCTTAGAGAGGAGTGACTATGGATTTGACTTATGTTGTATTTTAATTTATGATTGTTAATTTTATACCCTGTACTTTGTTCTGGGAAGTCTTGGGGGTGGGAGGGCGGGGGAGGGGGGGGGAGATGAAGAATCTATGTAAAGGAATGATTGAAGATATGTAATTAAGAAATAGAAATAATTTGAAATGAAAGCGGGGCTGCTCGGCTGCCATTTCAGAAGGGAATGAAGAGGGAGAGGAGGGAGTGAAGGAAGAAAGGAGGTAGTGAAGAGAGAGGTAGAAAAGGGGAAAGGAGAGGAAGAAGAGAGGGTAAGAAAGGGTTAGAAAGGGTGGAAGAGAAGAGTAGGGAAAGAGGAGAGGACGTAGAAAAGTGAAGGAGAGGAAGGATGAAGAAAGTAGAAGAAAGTAGAGAAGGGAGGAGGAAAGGTTTGTTAAGGAAGGAAGTGGTAGCTGGGCAGGTCCGAATAAGTAACAAATGAAAATTTAATGACTAATGTTGAATAAGAGACTGTATATTGAATAGGTTGTTGGAAAATGAAAATAAAACTTTAATTAACCTAGAAAAGGAAGATATAATGATATCACCCTCGTGGCACTATACTTTGACTGATGCAGCCTAGGACTGCATTTGCTTTCTTCCTCTTCTTCTTATTGGCTCCCATATTGCTTATGATTAATCAAGCGACTATTATCCACCAATTCCTATACTTACTGTATGTCTCTGATTTTTTCCCCAGCCAAAATATGTCCTTGCTGAATTGTTTTGGGTCTTTCTTACAGATTAATTAACCCCTCCTTAAATCTTTATATTGTCCCTTAAGGCAGGGGTCACCAACCTTTCAGACCTCAGGGACCACTAAATTCATAATTTTAAATCCCGCGGACATTAATACGATCTGCCTAATGACCACCTGGGTGGTCATGTGACTGGGTGGGCATGGCCAACTTAATGTCACTCATGTTGAGGGGCGCCTTGCCACCCTTTACTCACCCCTCCCCTCCCAGCCGCTCATCATCTGCCTGCCCGGGCTCCTTAGGGCTCCAACAGGAAGCAGTTGTTGGAGCTAAACAGCCACCATGAGAAAGAGTTGGCAAAACAGCTGGCTCAGTTCAAATTGGTCTGACTGAGAAGGAGGCTCAGCAGAAGAACCTCATTGAGGACTACGAGCATAGGCTTTCCAAGGAGAGGGAAGACCTGAGGGAGTGCAAGGCCAGGTACCGGCCCCTGGAGGCTCAGCGGGCTGAGATGGTCAGCCAGTTCCAGGCCATGATGCAGTCTCACTGGAACAAGGCCCTCTGGCTCTTTGCCACCAGTGGCGCTTCTCCCCAGCCTTCCCCCAAAGCCCCAAATCAGGAGACCGAAACAGACCCCAAGTCGGAATTTCTGCCCCCCCCCCCCGCCCCACACAAAAAGACCCCGAAGGGGGAGACTATCTGCAGCAACTCAAATGTTCATTGCATATATCCAGCCCAGGGGCTATTGTTTGAGGACTGCTGATTAAGTGCAATATTAAAAAAATGCAAATAATTTTCCTGCGGACCACCAAAATTTTCTCACAGACCACCAGTGGCCCACGGACCACCAGCTGGTGACCGCTGTCTTAAGGTGTTTGTTATCGGGGTGAGATACCAGCAGTACGCTGACGACACCCAGCTGTACTTTTCCACCCCAGACCACCCCAATGAAGTTGTCGAAGTGCTGTCCCGGTGTTTGGAAGCTGTACGGGTCTGGATGGGGAGAAACAGGCTCAAGCTTAATCCCTCCAAGACGGAGTGGCTGTGGATGCCGGCACCCCGATTCAGTCAGCTGCAGCCGCGGCTGGCTGTTGGAGGCGAGTTACTGGCCCCAAAGGATAGGGTGCGCAACTTGGGTGTCCTCCTGGATGATCGGCTGTCGTTTGAAGACCATTTGACGGCCGTCCCCAGGAGGGCCTTCCACCAGGTTCGCCTGGTTCGGCAGTTGCGCCCCTTCCTTGATCGGGATGCCTTATGCACAGTCACTCATGCGCTCGTTACCTCTCGCTTGGATTACTGTAATGCTCTCTACATGGGGCTCCCCTTGAAGTGCGCTCGGAGGCTTCAGTTAGTCAGAATGCAGCTGCGCTGGTTATAGAGGGAGCTACGTAGCTCCCATGTAACACCGCTCCTGCGCAGACTGCACTGGCTGCCTGTGGCCTTCGGGTGCACTTTAAGGTGTTGGTTATGACCTTTAAATCGCTCCATGGCTTAGGACCTGGGTACTTACGGGACCGCCTGCTGTTACCACACGCCTCCCACCGACCCATACGCTCCCATAGAGGGACTTCTCAGGGTGCCGTCCGCCAAACAATGTCGGCTGGCGGCCCCAGGAAGGGCCTTCTCTGTGGGGGCTCCACACTCTGGAACGAACTTCCCCCGGGTTTACGCCAAATACCCGACCTTCGGACATTTCGTCGCGAACTCAAGACTCATCTTTTTATCCGCGCAGGGCTGGCTTAAATTGGGATTTTAATGTTTAAATTTATTAATTTTAAACGGGGTTTTTTTTAGTATGGTAAATTTTAATCATTGGGCTAATTTAAAATAAGTTTTTTAAATCGTATTTTAAACTTGTATATTGTATTGTCGGTTTTATTATGCCTGTACACCACCCTGAGTCCTTCGGGAGAAGGGCGGTATAAAAATCAAATAAAATAATAATAATAATAAATAAATAATAATCTCCCATCTTTGTGTGATCTGCTAAATTGATAACCATATATTCTAACCTTTTACCCAAGTCATTTACAAATATATTGTTAATATATTTATATTAATACAGCACAGGGACTAGGACAAATACCTGCAATATATCACTCAACATCTCTTTCCAGCTTGATGAAGGGGCACCAATGTACATTTGGTAGATAAATTTGTCCAACCAACTCACTATCCATTTATTGCCTACCGCCCGTATACTATATTTCTTTACCAAAATCTTATGACTGTTGAATATTTTGTTGACGATAAGTTCAATAAGTCCCCCTCATTTCCACAGTCAACTAAACTGGTCATTCTATCAAAAAAGGAAATCAAGTTGCTTCAGTATGACCGGCTTTTGATAAACCCATGCTGGATTCTGCCAAGCAACGTATTCTTTTCTAAATTCCAAGATAACTGTTTAATAATCAGCTGAGCTATGATGGGATGTACACCTGGAGGAGCAGTGGGAGAAAGGTTTTGGCAACCTTTCCAAAAAAAGAGTCCAGATTAAAAGACGAAACAGTCCTGAGCTAGATGGGGGTGGCAAAGTTCATGGCAGCCACATCCTCACCTCATTTCATTTTTCTTTTCATCAACATTTTCCTGAGGCTCAGCGGGCTGAGATGGTCAGCCAGTTCCAGGCCATGATGCAGTCTCACTGGAACAAGGCCCTCCGGCTCTTTGCCACCAGTGGCGCTTCCCCCCAGCCTTCACCCAAAGCCCCGCACCAGGAGACCGAAACTGACCCCAAGTCGGAATTTCTGCCCCCCCCCGCCCCACACAAAAAGACCCCGAAGGGGGAGACTATCTGCAGCAACTCAAATGTTCATTGCATATATCCAGCCCAGGGGCTATTGTTTGAGGACTGCTGATTAAGTGCAATATTAAAAAAATGCAAATAATTTTCCTGCGGACCACCAAAATTTTCTCACAGACCACCAGTGGCCCACGGACCACCAGCTGGTGACCGCTGTCTTAAGGTGTTTGTTATCGGGGTGAGATACCAGCAGTACGCTGACGACACCCAGCTGTACTTTTCCACCCCAGACCACCCCAATGAAGTTGTCGAAGTGCTGTCCCGGTGTTTGGAAGCTGTACGGGTCTGGATGGGGAGAAACAGGCTCAAGCTTAATCCTCCAAGACGGAGTGGCTGTGGATGCCGGCACCCGATTCAGTCAGCTGCAGCCGCTGGCTGTTGGAGGCGAGTTACTGGCCCCAAAGGATAGGGTGCGCAACTTGGGTGTCCTCCTGGATGATCGGCTGTCGTTTGAAGACCATTTGACGGCCGCTCCAGGAGGGCCTTCCACCAGGTTCGCCTGGTTCGGCAGTTCGCCTTCCTTGATCGGGATGCCTTATGCACAGTCATCATGCGCTCGTTACCTCTCGCTTGGATTACTGTAATGCTCTCTACATGGGGCTCCCCTTGAAGTGCGCTCGGAGGCTTCAGTTAGTCCAGAATGCAGCTGCGCGGGTTATAGAGGGAGCTACACGTAGCTCCCATGTAACACCGCTCCTGCGCAGACTGCACTGGCTGCCTGTGGCCTTCCGGGTGCACTTTAAGGTGTTGGTTATGACCTTTAAATCGCTCCATGGCTTAGGACCTGGGTACTTACGGGACCGCCTGCTGTTACCACACGCCTCCCACCGACCCATACGCTCCCATAGAGAGGGACTTCTCAGGGTGCCGTCCGCCAAACAATGTCGGCTGGCGGCCCCCAGGGGAAGGGCCTTCTCTGTGGGGGCTCCACACTCTGGAACGAACTTCCCCCGGGTTTACGCCAAATACCCGACCTTCGGACATTTCGTCGCGAACTCAAGACTCATCTTTTTATCCGCACGGGGCTGGCTTAAATTGGGATTTTAATGTTTAAATTTATTAATTTTAAACGGGGTTTTTTAGTATGGTAAATTTTAATCATTGGGCTAATTTAAAATAAGTTTTTTAAATCGTATTTTAAACTTGTATATTGTATTGTCGGTTTTATTATGCCTGTACACCACCCTGAGTCCTTCGGGAGAAGGGCGGTATAAAAATAAAATAAAATAATAATAATAAATAATAATAATCTCCCATCTTTGTGTGATCTGCTAAATTGATAACCATATATTCTAACCTTTTACCCAAGTCATTTACAAATATATTGTTAATATATTTATATTAATACAGCACAGGGACTAGGACAAATACCTGCAATATATCACTCAACATCTCTTTCCAGCTTGATGAAGGGGCACCAATGTACATTTGGTAGATAAATTTGTCCAACCAACTCACTATCCATTTATTGCCTACCGCCCGTATACTATATTTCTTTACCAAAATCTTATGACTGTTGAATATTTTGTTGACGATAAGTTCAATAAGTCCCCCTCATTTCCACAGTCAACTAAACTGGTCATTCTATCAAAAAAGGAAATCAAGTGGCTTCAGTATGACCGGCTTTTGATAAACCCATGCTGGATTCTGCCAAGCAACGTATTCTTTTCTAAATTCCAAGATAACTGTTTAATAATCAGCTGAGCTATGATGGGATGTACACCTGGAGGAGCAGTGGGAGAAAGGTTTTGGCAACCTTTCCAAAAAAAGAGTCCAGATTAAAAGACGAAACAGTCCTGAGCTAGATGGGGGTGGCAAAGTTCATAGCAGCCACATCCTCACCTCATTTCATTTTTCTTTTCATCAACATTTTCCCTGTTAGTTAACATCAGATCTCATTGTCCCTTCTTCTTGGAAAACAAAAGTCAATGAGATCACTGAGCAATTTGACACAATGTGATGTCTTTCTCTATTTTTTTTTAAAACAGATATTGAAATACTCCCATTATTATAGCTCTCCGCCCTGATAGCTCTATAAAAATTAGTAAGAGCAGTATGCAGAACTTCTGCCTATCTTGGGAATCTACACAATAACCCTTGCATTCTTACTCGAATGCTACTAACTTATTCAAATGTTCTTCACTCCATGGTCAAATTCCTTATGTGTGCACTTTACATATAATGACCTTCTTTTTTTATTCCTTTTGGGTAAGTGATACCTTCCAATTCTGGCATTCCACTCATAACATTTGTCCTGCTAGGTTTCAGTAAGTCCTAATAAATCATATTTGCCTTCCTGAATTAGGAATTCAGAAGAATTACTTTTTCTAATTTTTTGTAAAGAAACTATGGAAACCTTTGTTCAAATATCTTGACTTGTTTTTCCTGTATTTACATTCTCAGTTGTTGCTTTCACATCCGGAATGCCCCTTTCAATCTGGTTCCCAGTACTTCACATAATATTGTTTCCCGGATTTCTTCTCCCTTCCACACAGAATTCATTGGACAGCCTGCTAGATCAAACTTACAAGACACTTTTCAGTCATATTTGGGGGAGAAGCTGAACATCTTAGTAATCTTCCACTTTTCAAAGAATCTAATTGGCATTACTGCTCAACTATCACTTCCAGTATTTTCTCTTTTCCTGGATCAAACAGAAAGGTGTGAAGAAATCACTAACTGTGACCCTCCAGCTCCTTCACTCTCCTGTCCAGTTCACTGCCTTCAAAGTCTCCACAGTTGCATTTTCAGTGCCAGTTGTTCTCGTGAACACTAGCAGACAGAGTAGGATTAAAGAACCTTGGATATCTTTTCGTTTTATTCCAAATTCATGCCCCAGGAAAGCAACACAGCTTCTTTTGATAAATGTCCCAGCCAAGACTGCTGCTTCAGTCCCTCTCAGTAGAGAGTACCTGCTCACCACTGTTCATTATGTCATGTGTAGGCAGACATTACTCCCATTACAAAGTCTGTACTTCATTTCAGAGCCTTTGCTGCTCTGAGGCTTGGAAGGTGCTTTTCATCCAAGGGTTCATATTAAAGATCATCAATAATGAAATTCTAGAAATTTTTCTGAAGCTCTAAATATATCATTTGACAGGCTTGGGCTTTTGTCTCAGATACCTCTAATTCTCCACAGTTTGGTATGTTTTAATCTGGGATGCTTTCTAGTGTTTATAACTGTCTGCAAGCACTCCTTGTATCCAATTCCAAAATTCCCCATCTTCGTTGATCAGCTGAGAACAGGATTTTGTCTTTAGCTCTTCCAGCTTCTCCTCCAGTGAACATTCAGATTAAACTTGTAGCA
Source organism: Ahaetulla prasina (assembly GCF_028640845.1). Lineage (NCBI taxonomy): Eukaryota > Metazoa > Chordata > Lepidosauria > Squamata > Colubridae > Ahaetulla > Ahaetulla prasina. The sequence continues at coordinate 66,360,094 of NC_080545.1, read as the reverse complement.
TGCGTAGTTTTCATCATCTTTCAGAAGAAAAACAAACAAAGCATATTCCCTGAAGGACTGGACAGCAGTACCTCCTATTTCCATGTCTTCCTGACGAATGAAAACCATTTTTAAAAAGGGCCTTCCCCCTGGACTTTCTTAAACGTCTGTTTATTTTTATTTTCTTGATCACTGAATTACTTCTTAGATCTATTTAAAAACTGTTACATTGGCCCTTTTATACTCTGTTCCAAAAAAAATTCTTATGAATATGTGATATAATTTTTGCTACATAAAATAATTTTATATGTAATCATTTCAGAATTCAGTGTACAAAATGATTTAGTTTCTCATTCTTTTCACCATTCCCTTAAATCTCTTTTCATCAGCAATAACAATCCAACCTCCATACCAATTGCATCTCTTGTTAGCATACTATTATTGGCAATGAGTACTTCGAAATCCTTTTTGCATCTCTTGGGCGCCTCTTAACAGAAAACAGTGTGTGTTTTGTTCTCATTTGGCCATAGTCCAAATTCTAGAGGAAGCCATTTTTCTAATAGCTTCCTTGACATGGTTAATCATGCAGATGACCTCTTGTATTTGATAGTACATTTCCTGATCTGCTTATATTTTAGTTGAACCTATATTACTTTCTTTTTCAACTTCCTTTTTCTGAAAATTTTGAGATACTTCTTCTTTTGAAGAGAAAGATGCTTCTTCTTTTATTTATTATTTATTTTATTAGATTTCTAGACCGCCCTTCTCCCGAAGGACTCAGGACGGTGTACAACCAAGATAAAAATGAACAATGTACAATTAAAAATAAATTTAAAAACTTATTATACAGTCTGGTCAATAGATTAAAATATTTTGAAGTCAAATGTAAAATGCTAGACTGTGGTAGAATCTCCAATTAGAATGGAGGGAGGTGTTAAGACTAGCTTAGAGTTCTTGAACTGCAGAAAGTGACATAAGCCTGCCTTTCCCCAGAATTCCTGAAGCCTTATTTGACCATTCTCATGGTAAGATTCTTGTAACATAGATGACTAACAATAAAGCTTCTGCTTGTGTTTATTTACAACTGGTTCTTGTTGCCTGCACCTGTCAGCCTTTTTGGACAATTTTTAGATTTGCTAATGTTGTAAAACAAAATACTTTAAAACTTCACAAAAAGTTCTAAAAACTCTTTAATACAGGATAAATTGCTAATTCAAACTAATAGTTAAGAAACCATTTGGAGACGTATAACAACCTAAGAGTTATGTAGAGTTTTAACCTAGATTTCTGTTCTTACGATGACCAACCACATGCTGATGGAAACCCCACCAGTGGCATAAGCCCAGCATCTTCCCCTTCATATATGTCAACAATATGTATAATTATTATCATCACAAGCAGAATCTGGTAGCATATTATAACTGGCCGTATATTACATGTATTACAATAATGGGGATTTTTCTCTACCATAAAGATAGAACTAATGCTTTTATTCTTTAACAATAATTACATACTTCACAGTCTTCACACAAGACCAACAGCAATATATTTAGAAAACTACAACTGACAACCTTAAAAACATTATCCCTTAAGTTGCAATACTGATATTAAAGAGTTATTTAGGCAAGAAGTACTTAGCTCTCACTTTATTAGGCTATCCATTTCTAAAAGAACATGAGTACAATGAAAGTCTAGTTTGTATCTTTTCAAAAACTTACTAGACAACCATACATCAGAGACTGTACCTTCTAGAATGTGCATCCTCACCAATTCTGACCTCTCTGGTCTGGACCGGATCTTCCGTTTCAAGTAATCCTCTGTCTGCAAAACACAGAAAAATACATTCTAAATCTCAATAAAATTACAAGACTAAATATGGAACATGCAAGGTTTTCCTGTTAAAATTCATCATGAGATTCCTAAGTAGAAGAAATAACCCTGCCTCAGGTATCAGTAGTTATGCTGCTAAAGCAAAAGGTCCATCCTTTCACTTCTCTTACATTGCATGAGTGCACAGCATTTAATCAGAGACCGAAAACCGTGAGGGAAATGAAGCACAGAATTTCCAACACTCTGCTGTTTGAAATGTATAGGATGCATTAATTATCTATGTTCACATTCTACTGACAAGGAAACTTAAATCAGCCTTAATCCTAGACTACTTACATATACACTATATAACAAATATAAAAGTTTTGACTGAAATTATAATTCCCCACACATTTTAGTTTTAAAACAAGCCAAGCCAATAGTCACTGCATTAACTCCTCACCAAACTCATTGAGGATCTTTATGATTGTAGCCCAAGATATAGTGTTTTTATTGAGTTTATTTCTCAGGAACCAGAAGTTGTTCCACTTAAATTTATATTAGCAGACTGTTAATAACACAGAAGCAGACAGTGGGATCAATCAAATAAATTGCAGGATTACCGAAGGGGGAAGTTCTACCTCTCGGCCACAGACATCCTAGGTTCTAATTCTAATAATAATGCTACCATTTCAATCATATTACATATAATGTATAAAATAAAATACTCCAAAAGAATGGAAAATTCATTTGGAAAAATCAGAGATCAAATCTGAAAAAAGATGCTATAGATGCTAAGCATTAAAAGTTAAGTTGTGCTTACCCTGGCCCGTTCCAAACTTCTTCTTTGTTCATGAAATGCAGCTGGACTTTTCAGAGCTGTTAAAAGACAACAACTCAATTACACAACTTAATTTTTCACATATACAAACATTTATCATCAATACAATACAATTATCAAAATCATTTGGACAACATACTGAAGGCAGCTATTTTGACATATGCTCAACTGTATCCTGCACTGATTTAATCTACATTGTTGTATTTCGCCAACCTAAACCAATGATGAAGTTTACTGTCTGATCGCTAAAATACTAGACCTAAATGTAGGCAGATTAGCAAAGTATACATCAAGGGAAGGAGCTAGTGAAGTATTTCAGCAATAAAACATTTGTTTATTTGAGAAATTTATATATAATCATGTTTAAAAATATATAAAGTCTTCTAAAAATATCTGATGACAATACAATCCTATGTATTTGGATTTAATCATTTACAGAAAGAAAATACAAATAAGTGAGGCATACACTTTAGGCATGTTTAACTAGCAAGATAAAGGTGACAGAAAATTTAAGAATTAAGTTCAACAATGAATAAGTTTTTCCACAATAGACAACTGCCAAAATAACTCCTATTTTAAGTCACTGACCCCCCCCCCCCTCTACTTAGTGGTACACAAGTTTTGGAAGAATCCTCTGGCAGGGCTTTCTCTGCCAGACTTTAATAAGTTCACATTGGTTGAAAAAAAAAACTGGTTGGCAACAATTTTTTCTCAGTACATTATCATCAGAGGCAGAATAAAATTCAGCTCTCTGCTTTTACTGCTCCAAGGAGAAAAGAACATAGAAGAATATACCACATAGCTGTGAGCAGTGAGGGTGATGTTTATATCACCCTCACTGTTGTTTCCTTGATGTTTCCTTGATGAACGTATCTTTTCTTTTATGTACTCTGAGAGCATATGCACCAAGACAAATTCCTTGTGTGTCCAATCACACTTGGTCAATAAAAAATTCTATTCTATTCTATTCTATTCTATCAGTAAACTGAACAGCTGATAATGTTTCATTAAACATAGTGGGAAAAAATCTGACATATACTTAGTAGACCAATAGGCACTTATTCATTAACCATTTTGGGGGGAAATCTGACTTGATCTAGCCTGAGTAAAAGGCAAAAAGGAAGAGAAAACTATAGACTAATATCCATTTAGAACAGAGATATTCTCATATAATGTTCGGAAACAATATAAACTAATTAATTAGTCCTTTTATTTAGGTGAAATCGATTTCTGGTTTAGAAAGGCTTGTTAATGAACGTAGCTGATGTACTATGAATGAGCAACAGCTAAGATAAAATTAAGTATCCTATTGGAACCGTTGGGGGAAATGTTTATAGTGAAATAAAAATATAGGATGAGTATTTGGGGAGGGAAATATTCTAGGGGAGGAAATCTTCACTGAATGCTATAATTCAGCTCATAAAAATACCTTCTATTGCAAATATGCATTCCAAAATGCTTCCAATGTAATTGTATGTAAGAATGAACGTGGGAGACAAAGTGAAGATCTGCACCCAGGCCAATAGTCAGATAAGAGGCAGCTTAGCCAACAGAAGAAATAGGAGTGTGAAAGACTAGTTTCTTGTGCTGCAAAGGTGACAGAGGAGAAATGTACTTTTCAGACATGGATGATTCTGTTAATAAAACTTTACAATAAAATATAGTTGGTTCACCTGAGTCTGCTTCTTGTATGGAGTATCGCCCAAGGCTAATAGAGCAAATTAAGTGGCTTGTAAGATTGTGTTGGTTGCTAAGGCTTCTGCGTTTTATATACAGGTAGTCCTCGACTTATAACCACAATTGAGCCCAAAATTTCCATTGCTAAGCAAGTTAAGTGAATTTTGCCCCATTTTATGATATTTCTTGTCACAATTATTAAGTAAATTACTGCAGTTGTTAGTAACACAATTGCTCAATAAATCTGGCTTCCCCATTGACTTTGCTTGTCAGAAGTCACAAAAGGTAGTCACATGACCTTAGGATACTGCAACCATCATAAATACATACTAGTTGCCAAGCGTCCAAATTTTGATCACGTGTCCATGACTTATGACCGCAGTGGTCATAAGTATCACTTCTTTTGGTGTTGCAGTAACTTTGCTCACTAAAAAATGGCTGTAAGTCAAAGACTACCGGTAATTGATTTGTAATGCTGCATATTGCTTGGACTCACTGTATGTCATATAACTCTATTTAGTAAATAAATAGACAAACACATTCTGAAGTAAGAGGTGAGAAACGATACTAGAGATGGCTTCCTTGCTACTGAAGGCCCAATATTCACCAAGGCAAGTAGTTTCTCAAATACATGAGCATAGCTAATTTGACTCCACTACAGAATACATTTCCTACCTACTGGGAAACCTTTTGTTGTATTAAAATTGTATTCAATTTGTGGGGTTATGGCCAAAGCAAGATAAGGAATGATGCAATAGGCATAAAATCATAAAGTAAAACCGGCAGTCAGGATGTCCCCTGGTTTGTTTGTTTTTTGGGGGGGAGGAAAAGGTGGGACAGAAAAAGACTTCTATCAGTTTTGCCATGATTCTCATCCCAACACTTCCAATTTTCAATAACAGCACCACTGAAATTTGGCAACGTGTTCTGTCGTGATTCCAGAGGTTACAGAAAAAAAGGAGAGACAAAGGCCATCTGGAGTCATGGGGTGTGGTCCCATATTTTATAAAAAATTGGATCTCAGCAATGTGGCCTGTTCACTTTTCCAAACCATCCAGAAGATAACTAACTAGCAAACTACCATTTAGCAAACACCCCAAAGGGAAATGCTTTCGTATCCTCATGAGAATTTCTTTGGAAAAACACTCTGGTTTATAATTCTTTCTAGTGCTGGCACTGCGACAAAGAAAATTTCATACTTGACTTTTGAAAATGCCAAAAATGAACAAGTTTCTCTCTATTTCTCCCATAACATTTTCACAAACGAAGACAGAATCTGAAAAGAATCAGTGAATATGTATTATCAGTTTCCATCGATTTTTCTTGGCTGCGTAAAAGGGACATAATAAATGCCCCATAAATGTCAAACAACTTTACCATGTCAGTTATAAAGCTGAAAGGCTTTTTAAAAGCACGGCCTTAATATACTTTTTAGTTATACGTAGGAAGTTATGAACTGCAGTAACCCATGTTTGGCTATTCTAGAAGGATTGTTTAACTTTTTCAAGTTTAGTTTTTTAAGAATGCTTCTTTAGGATTGATTGAGAATAAGATTAAAGCAACCTATTGAGTGTTGCTAAACAACATAGAAAAGTAGCTATATAGATTTTACTGGCTAATAAGCAGATAGTCTTAGATTCTACTCGATTCTGATTTCATGCCATGTTTTCTAGAAAATTAGAGAAAAATACAGCACATATATGTTTTAACTTAAAAACTGAAATGTAATTTAAAAATGAGGCACAGCAGCATAATGATTCTAAATCAAGGGAATGAGTCCTGTGGCATACGCAATGCACTGAATTAACATCTCCCAACATTTCTCACTACAGATAGTCCTTGAATTACAACAGTTCATTTAGTGATCATTCAAAGTTACAACAGCACTGAAAAAAGTGATTTATGATTGTTTTTCACACTTACAACTGTTGCAGCATCCCCATGGTCATGTGATTAGAATTTAGACGCTTGGTAATATTTAGGATGGTTGCAGGGTCCTGGGGTCACATAATCACCTTTTGCAACCTTTTCACAAGCGAAGTCAACAAGGAAGCCAGACTGACTTAAAAACTATAAGAAATGCAGTGATTCATTGAACAAGTGTGGCAAGAAAGGTCATAAAATAGGGCAAAACTCACTTAACACTTGTCACAATTTTGGGCTCAATTGTGGTCGTAAGTGGAGGACTACTTGTATTGTCCAAATTAACTGAAATACTGAAGTCCCCTAGAATGGCACAACGTCTGGAAGGAGAACAATGTATTCTTTAGTTCCCCCAAAATGTCCCATTCTTGATTCACTGAATTTTGCATAACCTGTCACTTCACCATTAGACAAAATATTATTCTTCTGGTTCTTAGGCAGCAATATCCAATTGTGTTTCTTTGTTATATAAATAAGAAAAATGTAATTTTTAAATATCAATCTTTCAAACACTAAAGTTCTTTGATTTCCCAACCTAGCTTTATCATAAAAGACATGATGAAATATAAAAGGTTTATTTATACATTTGATCATTAACCAAAAGATTCATTATTCTAACTGTAACAAGTTAAAAGTGTTATCACAATAAAATTTAATATTTAAAATTCCCAAGGCCTCTTTCACTGGGATTTTGAAGGAGGGTCTTTAAATATATTATTGCTTTTTTGCCATTATGTATAAACGTATTAATCATTTTTCACCTTTTTTCAAAAAAAATTGATTACACATGTAAATATAAACTGCAAACAGAAAAATACAAAAAAGGGGGGGTACTGTGGGATGAATGTGGACGTGTGAAAAAGGAAAAGAAAGGAAAAAGGAAAAGAGAAAGAAAAAAGATGCAACTTTTTCCTTCATTCCAGCAGGTAAAAACAATTTTAATAGCTTTTTGTCATCTTCCCTACAGCTCATTTCTCAAATAAGGAAACCAAAGTCCAAATACTACACCAATCAATCTTTGTAAACAAAAGTCCAGTATGGGCAATCAGATATAACTATTTTCTTCTTTTAACTCTGATTGAACAAGCCAATATTATAAACCTTCCCTGATTTTTTAAAAATATATATTTACGCCTTTAAACAAAGTCTCAGAGGTAATTTGCTGCTCATCTGTTTCAAAGCAAAAAAAAATTCAAACTTCAATAGATTTATCTTGTATGAGTAAGAAAAATTTATCATTTTGTCAACTTATTAAAAAATCCTTTCAAATCTTAGCAGAGTTCATTTGCATATCGAGAAGAAAAAAATGATTCAAATCAGTTTCCTGATTTAATATCTGTTTATCTCCGTTAGGGAATAAGTCATCCACCAGATCCATTTGTATTACATTTACATCCTCTTTCAAATTAATGTCATTGCATCCATTGCAGCTCATTTTTTTACAACTTTATTAGAATATGCTCTGTCAATTTTATCAAGCATCTGATCCATACTGCCCAAAAGCTTAGCTGAAAGGAATTCAAAATTTGCACTAAGGAAGGGATAATAGCTCACTCTCTCTACCTCTTCTCCTAAAGAAGAAGTCTTTAGACCCAATGATTTTAGATAACTATTGTCATGTCTTAAAACTTCCCTTTTTAGGCTGAAGTGTTATAGAAAAGATGATGGTCAGTCTACAGTTAAGAACATGGAAGTAGTGAATTATCTAAACCTCTTTCAGTCAAGTTTAAGGCCAGAGTTTCATACAGGAAAAGTCTTGTTTCATGTTTGTAATTGACCTGTGTTGGAATTGGAATGGAGGTGACACATCCACCCTTGTAAACCTTGAACTCTAAGTGGCTTTTGATACCATTGACCACACTATACTTCTGCAAATCAGAGCCTATAAGAGCCGTCAATGATGCGTGATTGACAATAAGCACACAACGTCCCAAGGTCTCGGCTAGTGTCAAACCTGAAACCCAAGTGGTCATATTTCCAAGCGGGGGAATCTCTCTCCCAGGTCACACTCAGGTCTTAGTTATGCATGCCTGACTGGTACCTTTATTCACAATTACATCTGGATAAGGGAAGATTATTTACACATCAACCTTGCATTCAAAAGCAGCAGCTGGAGCCTACTTTGCTTCAAGCAATTTACCCTCAGAGGTTTATCAAAGCCTATTATTAAAAAGGAGACAAGGTTCCTGCACACAATCAATATGTAATTTATCCCTCCAAATTCTGATGAAGTGGAAAGCATATATCAATGCAATTTACAATTACAGCACAGAACCATAAAACAATATTTTAAAATGTGACAATTGTTATACTGTCCATAAGTACATTCTTTTAAAATGTATGTGCCTATACAGAAGAGAAAGTAAACCTAGATAAAGTAATGCATCATAAATCTAAACTTATTATTAATTATTTATTAATATCAAATTTATATGCCACCCATCTCACTATCCAAGCAACTCAGACTGGCTTACGATACATTAAAAGCAAAGATATAAAACATTAACAGGGATGAATAAACTTTAAATTCCCCTTTTTATTTTTTTATATTCACAGATCCAAGAGCTATTTTAAGTACATCTTTATAACAAATTGATAAACAAAAATATACGTATTTACACAATAGCTAGACCTTACAAAACAAAAATGGGTGCAGTTTAATCTGAAAGAAGGAAATCCTTTCTAAACTGCAAATAAGAAGTGTGTAGTTCATTCTGTAAATGCAACAAAGTATGGATGTGTTGAGCACCTGATTGCTCAACAGCCTTTAACAGCCTTTCTGCAGGCTTCACACCAAATACCAAAACAATGGAAGAAATGTCTGCTTTCCTACTTGCTAAAAAATTATTACTGCATTTAATACCTAAAATTCTTGCTTTAGCGTTCTGTAATATTTTTTCACATGTGACAGTAATATTAAAAACATTAGTTAATCCTGTGCGTATTCATTTCATCATTCTCTTTGTATCTGTATCTGATGAACTGCTGTAACACGTCTCTTTGCAAAGACTCTGTTATCTAGTGGCTCTGATGTACAGTAGTTCTTCAGTGTGACAGTGTTGCAAATTCAGAAAATTAACTTTGTAATTATCCTATCGACACACTAAGCAAGTGTGCAGCCATGTTCAAAGTTCAAGCAAGACAGTAGTGTATTAAACAGGAAACCTGCTAAGGAAATGATAACGTGAATGCAATATTTAAAATGTTTTCAGGATGGCAACATCTTTGCATAAGATGTTTTTGTATAGTACTACTTTTTACACTGTGCAAACACTCAGAAAATAGTTGCTAGTGTGTTGAGTATCAAAAATTAAAAATGGCCTTTTTCACCCAAGCTCACAGAGAAGCTTCACGGAAAATAAACTCTTTCTTTTATCTCAATAGAAATGTCTTAAAGAGGAATAACAAATTTTAAGTTATACTTACGAGGCATGATCCCTTGACTAACCAGCTCTTCACGTGTCCGTCGCTGCTGGAGCTTCAACTGTAGCACTGCATAAGGCAGACAAAGAAGTAAGTGAGGAGCAAGTTACTGTCAGATACACCGTGCAGAGCACATTTTCCTGTTCATTTTTATTCTCTTCTATCTCAAGAACATTAGCAAGGAGCACAGAAGCTGTAATCCCCACCCAACGCTTGCAAATTGCAGAAGTGGCCTCAGCAACAAGGTTTCCGTATTCTGCAGCGGACGCCGGGAGAGGAAGTTACAAAGCATTTTAGTAAGTTGATTTAAAAAATCCACAAAGTATGAAAATAGGCCATTACTCAAGAATTTCTATAGCAACAAATAGGATTGAAAATCATGAAACTAGAAAACAAGAAGAAACTACACAAACTGATACTGTACCACTAGGATGTTATCAAAACAATGGTTGCTGAAGTATCACTTTATATATACCTAGTTCAGAAATCCCCTGGAACATGCCAATTTGGAATAATTCATACAATCCTCCCATCTTGGCACTTGCATAAAGCTGATCAATGATCAAACTTAAGTCTGGATGTTAACAAGGTTACCTACTTCTGACATACACTAACACTTATCATAAGTCGATACCCATGAGGCTTATTTCATCCACATCTACAAATCACACTATTGTTGCTCCTTCCTTCCTTCCTTCCTTCCTTCCTTCCTTCCTTCCTTCCTTCCTTCCTTCCTTCCTTCTGTATTTGCATGGATGCATGTTCATTCCTGAAACATTTGGTGTTTTTTTTTTAATTTCATGAGTTGAGAAACATTTTAGGTCTTCCTGATTAGGAACAAATAGCACAGAAAATATTTTTTGAACTTAAAGTGTTGCTTCAATCCTAACACTGAACCTCTTGGTCAAAGGCATTTATTCTTCATTGCCAAAGAACAGAAAAAGCACAATCTAAAATATTCCATATATATTCATAGATAGGCTTATCTAACAGTTGAAATTTTAACCAAAATGCAGTGAAAAATGTGCCACCTGTGGATAAGCTCTCAAAATTTTCATGATTTAATTTTCACAATTGGCGTATTAGCGGTGACACATTTTTCATGTTACTTTGGTTTAAACTTTGAGGGTTGATTTATCTGCGGATGAATTTATCTGCAAATATTCATGGGCACTTTTTAAAACTATTACCATATAAAGGTCCATGAGTATACTGATAGTCCTTGCTTACTGTATGCCTGTTCGGTGATCATTCAAAGTTACAACTAAGAAAAGGGAGATTTATGATCAGTCCTCAGAGTTACAGCCATTGCAGTGTTCTGCAGTTACCTGCTCACTGTTTGTGAGCTCCACTGCTGGCTTTCAACAAGCAAATTCAGTGGAAGCGAGAAGGAAGTGACAGCATAACTGACATCGTAAGTCAGCGTAGTCATTTCACATTTCACTTTACAAACACACTGCTTAGCAACAGAGTTGCAGGTCCCAACTGTGGTTGGTAATTGAGGACTACTCACGGATACGCCTATCTATGAATAAACCAAGCCTATTTGTTTGGTATATTTTGGAATCTAAAATTCTCATCTTATCCATGAGTACTGTATATATGGTACCAGTATTTCTAAGAAAAAAACTAGAAAACCATTTTCCTACATAGTTTCATAGACATTGAAACGGTAATATTTCAGTTGTGAAGTTGTGACATTCGCAATGTAAGTATGAACTGCAAGGAAGTCAGAATTTTTGACTGATCTGCTTTAATAGCTCCTCTACTAGCATGAACAAATAAAACAAAGCAGAAGTGTGTCTATCTTGATAAGCGGACCATAATATTTTTTCCTTATGAGTTTAACTTATTCAGGAGCAGTAAGACTTGATTTGGACATCACAATATGGAACACACAACATTTACCAAGTCAGGGATCATCTTCATATATAAAGGAAGGACCAGGTCAATTAAAACATTGGGATTGGATAAGGAAATTAAATCTAATAATTAAATTAATGAAATACATGTAATGATTATGCCTGTGTATTTCTCTTCTGAGACATTAAAAAATACAAACTAGCAATTTCTGTAGAGATGCTTGTGGAGATACACGCTAACAATTGTGACTAACACTGTACTATTAATATTTACTATGCGGCTATTCCCAATTTGTAAAATTTCATTTTCCTAAGATTTACAAAATTCGTTCTCAGATACATTTACACTTTAAGCATACTCTGGTTAACTGAACAGACTTAGAAAAATCTTTACAGATAGATAGGTATGATACTTCCTTTCAGCAAAAATGGAATCATATAGCAGTGCAAATATTTAAATCTACTAAAGCATAGTGTTTCTTTACATTTACTCTGAAATGGTTTTTAAAAGCACATTAATTCTATATGTGAAATTGTGAAATTATTGATAGTGGTTTCACTTGATTGCTACATTATCCTGCGAGAGGGTGGACGAAAACTGTAATAACAAGCAGTTTGCATAGGAAGTGAAAACACACATTCTAACTAGATGAAAACATAGAAGACCTGCAGGTATGCTAAAAGTAATATTAACTATAGATAAAAATTAAATTGATTTTGCTTTTATAAGTGCCACAAGGCTGCTGCTTTTCCCACATTCTTATTTTAGAGTACAAAATTCTGTTACATGTTGTGATGTTTGCAAAAGCGGTTTCTTGGTTTAAGTTAATACAATATTGGCTGCTATTGGTATTATTTTTTGTTTTCACTCTCTGGACAAACTAACATCCTGCCTGAGATTCCATACCCTAGTCTTTTAATCAACAGATTGTTCATTGATCACACACACCTGGCATTAGATGGTATGAAGTATTTTTTCACTGGATGATTATAAACAGTCGCTACCCCTCCAGTTTCAATCCAAAATCTATTATAGCATCTTATTTGGGATGTACTGTATAGGATTTGTTCAAGCGGACAGGCAGTATTCCAGGTTTTTAGAACGTCTCAGTGTGAATTTTCAGAATAGTGGGCAATGCCTGTTCCTATTCCTATCTTCCTATTTTTGGCAGAATGAAAATAGGATGGATCTGTTTCTGCAACAATCAGCAAGTCCTATACAAGAAGATGGCATCATAAAGCAAGATAGGATGGAATAGACATAGATCTAGGGAACAGAGAGCACTTTCAAAGTTACATTTAACTTTAACTGGTTCATTGATAAGCGATCTCTAAATTCAACAGACTCTTGGATCATATTGGATTTTGCCTACGCTTAAATACTTTTTGGCAACATAAACCCCCACCCCGCTTATTTTTTTTTTTTTGGACTCCAGCCCGAAGCAGCAGCAAGCGAAGGCTGCCTTACGGGTAAATGTGGCGTGAAGGCAGGTACAGGGTAGCTCCGCTCCTCCTCCCCCCGCCCCTCCTCTCATAACCCCCTGGCCAGCTGTGGCTGAGCTGGGAGCATGAGCATGCATGGAGAGACCCTCCGTAAGTCAGCCACTGCCTGCCCTGCGAGCGCCTTTCCTGAGCTTTGGCGCTTGCTTGAGGAGGGTCTCCTCGCGCATGCACACACTCCTGGCTCAGCCACAGCTGTCCCAGGTGTCCTGAGAGGAAGACGGGGAAGAGGGTCACCGGAGAGTGAAGGAGCGAAGCTGCCCTGTACCTGTCTTCATGCCACATTTGCACATAAGGCACATAAGGCAGCCTTCACTTCCTGCCACTTCAGGCTCTCCGTGCATGCGCACGCTCCCGGCTCAACCACAGCCAGCCAGGGAATTACCAGAGGAGGAGGACGGTCACCCGAAGGGAGGGGGGAGACACACACACACACACACACACACACACACAGAGAGAGAGAGAGAAACATACAAAGTGATACATAGAGAGGGGGGAGAGGGGGGAAAGGGAGAGATACAGAGGGAGAGAGACAGAGTGGGGAGAGAGACATAGAGAATAGTTTTGTGGATGAGTAGGCATGGCTAGGTGGTCATGTGACTGGGTGGGAGTGTGTGACATTGAGTTGGCCACGCCCACCCAGGTTTTGTGGCTCCCGGTGTGTTTTTTTCCTGTAGGAAACAGGTCCAAGTGGCTCTTTGAGTGTTTAAGATTGCCGACCCCTGCTATAGACTAATGTCTCAGCATTCTTTTGTCAACACATTCATGAGGCTGTGAAAAAACTCTCCATCTTCATTCTCACAGTGTGACAGGAATTGCTGGCAAATTTTAACACCTGAAGCTTTCATTGTTGCCATCTGCATCTGAGGAACCCATATTGCACAAATCTTCCAATACTGAAGAACATCAATAATACTATTTGCATGTTCCTATGAAATGTCAAACTTGATAGCAATTTTTCTCTGTATTATCTGCACTTGTCCTTAGTCAGATTATTAAACTTTCTCATACAAAACTCACTGGTTGCTGTCACAATTCATTCCTGACTGCCTAATCAGATTTTCCAGTTCACTATTTTTACATTTTTTGACCCAATGTATAAGCACTCCCATTGCCATGGCTATTACCACAATCTGTATTCAATGGTAACACTTTTAATTGGAGGAACTCCTATGGCAGTCAAAAATTCAACCATGGCATGTTGCTTAAAGCACACTGAGTATGTAGGTTTCCACTTCATGAATAATAGTAATATAATCTTTTCACTCAGCAACTTTCTGCCAATTGAAGTGAAAAAAACAAGTGCTAAAATACAGCAAAACCTCTATCATGTCAGCACTGCAATCTGTTGCCAATTTATAACATTGGGGGCATTACTTTTCATTCAACTATTGCAATTTGTTTACAAACCATATTAATTACTAATAGTATTTCTGAACTTCAGAAACCTGAGATTAAAAAAACGTTAAATTAAAGGGATCATAACAAAACCCCTTAATTGTTTATCACCTACTACTTTTCAAGAAATGCCAGTACTCTTTTATAAGAAATAAAACATGTTGCCATTTTAGAACAACAGTAGAGATCGTTATGGCTGAGACAGTTTATTGTTTATTTTATTTAGTCAAGAATAATTATATCTATAACATGGTATTCCTTTACTATGGGGGAGAACTAGTTCTGATTTTACTTCCCACTATATTTCAAACCTAGAAGGCAAAATCATGAAACTGAATCTCACTTAGTCATGTTATGCGGGGGAATTCACTGGAAAAAGGATTTATGTTTGGAAGAGTTCATGGTTAAAGGAAACCAAGCCATCAAAGAACACAGTTGCTCGACACTATCAAAGCTGACACTAGCCAGAACATAGAAAAAGTCAAATAGTGCAAGATAGGAAGATGTGAAGAGACCTGGCCCATAGAATCGCCAAGAGTTGGACTTTGACTGAATGGGTAACATCATTATCATATTTCAAATTGTTTTGTGTTGTATATGAATTGAAGGTTCATGAGGCTTATATTTACAACAGAAAGTTGCATTTTTTGCAGAAAGTAATTACTATAACAAGTTACCACTTATATTCTATTCTTACATTAATTTAATATAGAAACAGTTTAGTGCTACAAAATGAAAAATTATGTCATTTCCTTAAAATTTGTTCTGGTTTTCATAAAGAGAAGGAGATTTGGTTTAGTTCAAGGGTTGGTATCTAGTGTCATCCAGTTATTTTAACTTTATTTATCAACTTTAACCTCCATAAGCCCTGTTCATAATGGTAAATAGCAAATTGAGTTACAGAACGTATTTCCTATCACAGAATGTTGGGACAATACAAAATAGATCATTTTCCATTTGAACAAAACACAAAAGCAGATATAAAATAACAGGTATTACCTGCTGTAATCACAATCATGACAATCATCTCCTCAAGATTTATATACCAACCATTGTGTGTTCAATGTTTTTCTAGAAAATGACTTAAAACAACACTGGGGACCTCCTTTGGCAATCCTCGCTAATTCTTGCTAATTTCATTCTATTAGTATAAAATTGCCATCACTCTATGCTTGAACCAACTTCCAAATACTTGCCTTGGCCTGGAGGCTATGCAGGATTACAACGCAACTTCAGCTAAGAATTCTGTACTTTGCAAGTCAGTTCTTCACAATGGTTTTTGAATGATTTTGATATGATGCTTGCTCCTGTTGTGTGTGGTATTTTGTTTTTTTCTAAATAATTCCCATAAATTACATTATATTAATCCCTCTGCTTTAAAGTAAATCCCTCTGCTTTAGATCTGGAAATATATGAACACTCACATATATGCAATTTTCCAACAGCGTCTTCATTTTGAAATGTTGTTCTTCCATTTTTGCTGGCTGTATAAAACAACTGATCAAGACTCAACAAAGCTGTAGTTTCCCCTACAAAGGATAGCAATGTTGCTTTGAGGAATAAAGTTTAATCAGGATTTTCTTAGTAGCAGCTCACAGATGATAGTTCCCATTTGGAACTTTGCTTTATGACTAAGAGTCTATAAACCACCCTTTCTCAACCTGGTTCCAGCGGAGCACTTCAGCTCTGCAAGAAGTTCTGTGAGAAACTGTAACTGAAGAAGTTTGTACGTGCTTTCTGATTTTTATGCTAGAATACTCTAAGACCTGAAAATTATCTTCCAAGTTCCTCCAGGGTAAAATGGTTGGGAAAAACTAATTTCAGTTAACAGTTAATTTGTGGATACCCAATTTTCTTATATTTATTTATTTAAACTTTCTAAAACAATATTTAAAAAGTACTTGTGAATAAAAGACATAAATGGCACATTTATTGAAATAATTCACTTTTTTTCTTCTTTCCTTTTATCTCTAAAGAAGTAAGTGATATAAAGTTATTTGATATTAAGTAAGTTGCTGATGTCATGATTAAAAACTAGTATCTTATAAATTGATTCCAAATTTTCTTTAAAATATGTAAGTCTACAACAAAGTCATATGCGGAGGCTATGATTTACTGAGTTATAGATACATTTGGCAATAGCCAAATTAAAAGAAGGATATGGATATAATCTGGTTATAACATGCTATTTTATCCATAAAACATACAATGAGGATTGCATAGCAATTTGAATTTTTAAATAACTTCCACTGAAACATAATCAAGTATATCATCATGCACCATATTCCTTAAATGACAAACCTCTAGGTGTAATATTATCTGTGGATAACTTCATTTTAATTGTTCCAAATTAAGCTGACTTCAAAAATATGGTGGTTGCCCCTAATAACATAATATTCAATAAGCAATTGCTACTATTTAAATCTCCTATCCAATGGAGAAATGGACACATTTTGAAAAAGTTGGGCAATATTTGCATTTTTATAGAGGACATAAGCCTTATAGCAATAAAATCTGCCTGAAACATTAATCTATTTTTACCTAGTAACACTTAATAATGACAAGCTGGCTAATCTTTTAAAAAGAACATATGTAGCTATTTGAATCACGAATATTTAAGCATCAAGTTACTATTTTATTCCACCCTGCCTGAATCCAAACCACAGTATTTAGACATAATGAGTTAGATTTGGTGAAGCTCACCCTCGGGTCTGGGACTGCTTCAAAACCCTGTCTAGGATATTTTTGTTCCATCAAATTCCCCATGTCATTCCAATGTATTTATTTTTAGCTAACACATATGACAGCAGTCTGGATTTCTTATATAGCTATTCCAACTATTTCTCCCAATGTAGGCTTTTGGGTTGCTGTCGTGAAGTTCTATCATCCATTCCCTTATCCATAACTGCCGTGAATCATCCACTGCAATATCCTCCATTAGATTAGAGTAATGTTCATTATCTTTTACTATAATTATTTTTGTTTCTTCCTCTTATCAACATGCAAATATCTTGTATCACTTCTGTCCCTTACTACCAAAACAGAAAGCCGTGTAAAGACTAAAGTTTAAAACCTAATTTAGATTCTCATATATACCTGCTCATAAGAGATCTTTATAAAATTGAACAAACAGTATCTTCTAACAGAAATTAAAAGACATCTAAGCACTATCAATATGAATGAATTCACTATACAGTATTATAACAAACTTACAAGAAGACCTTCAATAGATATGAATGGCAAGTTGTAAGAGTCCTCTTAATATAAGACAGAGCTCACTAACCTTCCCTCAAACATTGGTAGGAGTCCTGACTCAAACCTGCATTCTTTACATCCTTTAATACAATCTCTTCAAATGGCACAATTCCACCATAAGTAGATTGGAGAGTTTTTATTTTGTCCAACATGTTGAAGAAAATCCGAGGCTCAGAATATTCCCTCAGGGTTGTGCAGGGTTGTTAAACTTAAGAAAGGCCAATATATATGGCTCTAAATGTCCCGTTGAACCTTCGCTCTTGAATGCCAGTTTATAGCTTGAAGCTGAGCTCACACTGGGGTTAAGCAGATACAAGAGACAGATACATCTAAAAAGCAGACATCTGAAGATCAGAATCAGTAAGCTTCTGGCCAAACTCTTGTCAGCAGCAAGTTCAGACACAGAAATGTCTTTCTTTCATTATGGAATGTATATCCATGCATGCAGTAATGAGACTGAGCCTCAATCTTCACAATCAACACAATGACAGACAGAACGTTTCATGAAGCTGTATGCACTAACAGCTAACCTCATTCACCCAAAATAGTATGCAGTTGGTTTCTCTACTCAGAGCTCAAACATTTGCCAAGCCAGCAAACACTATGTGATACAGTTCCTGCCCTCTTTGTTTCCAAATCTAAAACTTCAATGTCCACAAAGATGATCTGGAAACTTTGCATCAACAAACATCAAAACTCATATCTTATCCAAACTAAACTAACATTAAATTATAGCATCTGGAGTAAAGCAACTAAGCTAAATTAAATAAAAATGCAATTTATTAAATTCTTTGCACAACTATTGTGCAAAGAATAGTTTATTCTTCAATATTACAATACAACTGAGGCATTGTATCACTAATACATTAATTTACAACAGTATTTCTTAATGTGTGGTGCTAGGACCCTGGGGGGAGAAACTCTCTCGGGGGGGTCACAAAATCAAAAATATTTACCAGCCTATGTTGAAAACAGTATTAAAATCTCATCAAACGATCATGAGAAGCAGCAGTGAATGTATCTATTTCAACTTTTAATATGGTAAATATTGATAACTCAAACAAAAGCTCTTCTGGAGTCCTCCATAATTTTTAAAAGTGGGAATGATTTTGTGAGAAAAAAATTAAAGAAACTCTAATCTTAAATAAAAGGAGTTCTAAATTTTATTTCAGACTTAGTAAGATCTACTGACTGAGTGATTCTGGATACGAAAAACAGAATTGCAAGCATCTTTACACCTTTCAAGATTTCACCTTTAATAATTCCATGAAAAAAATACTAGGCTCCTCTCCTTCAAATCAATCTGTAAAATAAAATAAAGAAATAAAAGCTCTATATTATTATTTAGCCTAAAAATACAATGCTCTAGCAAAATAATTTCTTACACAACTACCTCTACAAAGAATGGAGCAATTTCATCCTTGGGAAACTTCCAGTCTGTCTCAGGGGACAAAGAGATGTAATTGTTGAACAAAAGCAAAGTATTCACCCCTTTTAAATTTCAGATTGAAAACCCCAAATATATAAGGCTTCTCCAAATAATTACACTCTGATTGCTGTAAAAACAAGAGGGAATACAGGTAGTCCTCACTGAACAATCACAATTGGGACAAGCAACTCAATCATTAAATGGTCATTAAGTGAAACTATGACTGTGCTTACGAACTTACTTCAGCATTCCTTTCCTTTACAGACCTATGAAGACCATAAATTTTAAAAGTGATTGTAAAGTTTTTCATCTCTGTTGTAACTCTGGTCACTGAAAGAGGCAGCTGTTAAGCAAGGACTACCTGTACAAGTTTAAAGGTTTTCAAACTACCTTTAAATAATTCATAGGAATTATTTAAGCTATCAGAAATTATTTTAACTTGAAATTTTCTCACAACTCATTTGACTTCTAAAATATTTTTTTAATATAACATTAACTGTACATTCCTGCACAGAGTATGCAGTTTATCCTTCCAGACAACTGGCTGCAGCTGCTCAAGCAGCTCAGGAGTTTCCTAGCAATGGTGGACAGGTGGCTAAAAAGAAATTTCTCTCAAAGCAGAAAAGGCAATCTAGTTTAGGAATCTGCATATCTGCTTAAATCTGCTGCTGTGCAGCAGTTCCTAGTCTCCTAACAGACCTGAATGTACATAGGATATATTTTTGGCATGTCTGTTTCTTCTGCATACTTTAAATCCCATGAAGTAAATATGCAGGAATAGCAAATGAAGACTGGAGAAACTATCAGAGTTAACCAGTGGTGGGATTCAGCCAGTTTGCACCGCTTCCGGTTAACTTTCTGAGCAGTTTGGTGAACTGGTTGTTGGAAGAAATCATTAGGGCAGAGAACCGGTTGTTAAATTATTTAAATCCCACCACTGGAGTTAACTATAATAGTTACTTCTATAAGCATGGGGAGGCGAGAGGGGAGGGGAGGAGAGGAGAGGAGAGGATTACGCTCTGGAGACAAATGGCTTCCCTATCTCATCCCAGCATTGTACTTGTGATTTACTAAAAATACATCTAATAATTGATAAGTTGTTTGAGCAATCTAATAAATTGTCAAAAATATAATTCAATGTTCAAGTACACAATGTCCAATGAAGATGATAATCAATTAAGAAGCCACTCTGTATTACTGTTCCAGATTCTGCCAAGAACATTTGGATATATAAATGCTTATTAAGTCTCAAGTTACTCAAATAATATGTGAAAGGGCAGTTACGATCAACCGGCATGAATCCAAGAAGCTGTATTTGAGGACATATCTCCCCCTCTCTTGAGAATTTAACAGAGTTTTGCTTTCAGAATGTACCATTTTTTTCCCTACACGATAATAGAGAACTTAAAAACAAGCAGTCAAAACCACATTATAAAATATATATTTTAACCAATCTATTCCCATTATTTCCCCCCCTACTCTTCTGAGTCACCTAAATAGGAAAAAATACAATTTTCTACCTTCACATGCTATCTGGAAGAATGAACAAACATGCATCTCTCATGCTTCTTCTCTGGCATGATACTTTATTCAAGGAGGCCACCAGTAAAGCTTAGCTTGCCAGCATTAAAATCCTATGGTGGGGAGTGGGTTGAATGTCAGTCAGAGGCTCTTGATTTCTAAGCCAGCACCTTCACTACTACACAAAATTGATAGGAAAAGACACATTTCACTAAAGGAGCTGCAAACAGACCTGTGTTTGAACCTCTGGGCACTTCAAAATCTCTTTCTGTCTTCAAACTCAAACAATGCACTACACTAATTTCTTGGTACAGGCCTCCACTGCCCTATTATCAGTGTTAATGTCATTTTCCCTAATGATTTCTGTTATAAGTCTCTTCTATTAAGAGGCTTCAGGAATATTTTTATGCTCTATTTCTTGATTCTTCTTCACTTCTTTTTACCATTTTGAGTGTTTAGGGAGATACAAAGTTCTTGCTCTTCTGGTGGTCTCAATCATTGTTAACTGAAGTTGTTGTAGTAGGTCTTGTTGTTCTCCATTTTCTTCTGAGTCTGCATCTTGTTCTTTGACCCTGTCCTCTTTTTGTATATGCCTTGTATGATATGAAATCCCACATCCTCTCCCAGTGAGCAAACCACTTTATTTGTGTTTTTGTATGAAATTTAAGATTGGTTCTATGCCAATTTTTTCTCTTAGGGTCTAATTTCTGATTTTATCTCTTCTGGTCACTCCAGCAAATTTCCTCAAGCGTCTCAGTTCTGTGGTGACTAACTTTCATGTTTTGTTGTAAGTGTCCACGTTTGGTACTTGTAATATAGGTTGGGGATGAAATGCTTCTTACATTGCCATATATTGTATGAGTGGAGCAAGGTGTCCTAATACTTGGTTTGCCTTACTACATTGTATGTTAATCTCTTCATTTTACCATCTTTGGTGAACGTTATTCCTAGATATTTGAACTTTGATGCTTGTTTTATGGTTGTTCCTTCTAATTACTATGTTTAGCATATGCTTTTTTCTTCTAATTGCCATTACTTCCATTTTCTCTTTGTCAATTCTCATATTATACCCTGGCATTCTTGCTTCATTGCCATAAGATAATATTGTAGTTTCTTAGCTGTACTTGCTATCAATGCCTGGTCATCTGCAAAGAGTAGTTCACTGACATTATTTCCATTCTTGGGTTTGGCTTATTTGCTTAAGCTCCCAAATTTCTCTTATTAAGTGAAACATTTGCTAAGTGACTTTTTTTGCAACAGTTGTTAAGTGAATCAATGCAGTTGGTAAGTTAGTAACCCAGTTGTTAAGTGAATCTGACTTCCCCATTGACTTTGCTTGACAGAAGGTCAGAATGAGCCTAGGACACTGCAACCGTCATAAATATGAACCAGTTGCCAAGGATCTGAATTTTGATCACATGATCATGGGGATACTGTAAAGGTTATAACTGTGAAAAAAAGTTGTAAGTCACATTTTTCAGTGCCATTGGACGGTCATTAAATGAACTGTTATAAGTCAACCTGTATACCTGTATACACACACTCATTTTTATTTTTAAAGCAGTAGTGGTTTTATAAATTACTATCAGGAACAGATCACATATGTTGAATATGCATCTACATTCTATTTCAGAAATACTGCGAAAATTCTTCCACACTGGTGCCAGAAAAGCAGGTTTGTTAAGCAGGGTTTGGAGGGAGTCATACTATTCTAGAAATCAATATACTTTCAAAATCAGATTTATCAAATGCACTGGGAATATTTTGAATTAAAACATGGCTTTTTTAATCTGTAGAGGGAGCTAAATTATTTTAAAGTTCTGCCTCATATGTGTGATTCTCTAATAATTCACAAATGCATGAAGAACTATTCTAGGATTTCAGTAGAACATATTTATTGAATTAAGGAAGTATCAGGAAATCGAACTGTTGAAGGTAGAAAAGCAATAACATTCCAAAATATTTACAAGCACAGTCAGGCTAAACATGTAAAATCAATTTTACAGGAGACTGAATTTCAAAAGCAGCATTTTTAACAAGATGTTTCTCAATACATTTTGCCTACCTTAGTTCATATTGAACAGAACAGAACTTTTTAAAGAAGCACAGAGGATCATTAAATAAAACTGAGGATCATTAAATAAAACTCTTGTCTGACAATTAGAATTTTCCTTAGCCTGGACATCACACATTCTTTTACCAAGGACTGGAAGCTAATTGAAGGCACTAATTTCAAGTGATTCCATCTCTAACATGATAAATATTCCTCTTCACTATTGGATTCAGAATCTTTAACACATGCAGTGAATTAGTATTTTTTAATAGCCTCAAATCTGCCTACTGGTGACCAAAAATACATTCATAAATGCTCTATAAAAGATGTAGGAGAATAAGGATTTTCAAAGGAAATTTCCTTCATTAAATTACAAAACATTTGGCAGCTATTTATCTGAATTTCAGAAAACTATCCTTACTCTTGAGTCATCTGAAACTATGCAACAGGAGCAAGAGAGAAAAAAGAGAAGGACCACTTTCTTCATAGTTGAATTTCAAAATTAAATATTGACTATATTCACGCTTACTAGCATTTGACACTGCTGTTCACATTATAATCACTGTAATAAATCTTCTGCTATTGACCAACTGGCATCATCAGAATTTCCTGTTCTAGCAGAATCATTCTTTTCAATATGGATTTAACTAGACAACTAGAGTATACTGCAGATATTCAAGGTTTATTTTTTAAACCTATTTCCTTACCTCTATGAACTTTTCTGCTCAAATTAGCTACTTTATAGGTCCATAAATCCAGAATCAAGCTAAATAGTAATTCCAACAGATTTGAGCTATACAAAAAAGAGAATCCTTTAATTTCTTTTTTGCTAAAAAAAAAAAAAAAGTCTCTTTCCTCTTAAATATTTCCTACTTGGGAATAGGAAAAAGAGGCTGTATGAGGACCCTTGAATTCCCTAGATAGCTATATTGATGGCAGCTGTCTTCCAGGAATCAGACACTACATGCCGTTGAAAACGTTAGTGCTAAACCCCCAAAGAACAAAAATTCTGACCATGTTAGAAATAATTACAATTCAGAAGACCAGGCTAAAAATTTTACTAGAGTAATTCACTCCCATTTCATTTGGCATTGATTTTTAGGGGGCAAAAATATGTTGATTCACATATCAATTTAATAAAAATATCAAGAGATTTCTCTCATGCAAATCTTTCTTTGGCAGAACTTGGTATGATCTGAGTAAGTTACAACACTAAGTTTATTACATACAGAAAGGTTCAGTATACTCTGATGTAACCAAGTCTGGTTTCCTTGAGGAAAATGTTCTGTTTCATAAATTAAATGAATAAATTGGGAAAGTATTAAAACTACAAAGGTATTTTGACAGTAGACCAAAATCTGTCTGCTAAATTTGTCTCAGGGTATTCTAAATATCAAACAGTTTTTTAAAATAACAGGTCCATTTTACCCATTTTTCCCATGTCTTCAGATCAATTAGAGCTTATTCTCCTTGCTAAAGATATTGAAATAATTACATGTCTGTCTGTCTGCCTGTCTGTCCACCTATCAATCAAATTTATAGAATAGAATAGAATTTTTATTGGCCAAGTGTGATTGGACACACAAGGAATTTGTCTTGGTGCATATGCTCTCAGTGTACATAAAAGAAAAGATACGTTCATCAAGGTACAACATTTACAACACAATTGATGATCAATATATCAATATAAATCATAAGGATTGCCAGCAACAAGTTATAGTCATACAGTCATAAGTGGAAAGAGATTGGTGATGGGAACTATGAAACGATTAATAGTAGTGCAGATTCAGTAAATAGTCTGACAGTGTTGAGGGAATTATTTGTTTAGCAGAGTGATGGCCTTCGGGAAAAAACTGTTCTTGTGTCTAGTTGTTCTGGTGTGCAGTGCTCTATAGCGTCGTTTGAGGGTAGGAGTTGAAACAGTTTATGTCCAGGATGCGAGGGATCTGCAAATATTTTCACGGCCCTCTTCTTGATTCGTGCAGTATACAGGTCCTCAATGGAAGGCAGGTTGGTAGCAATTATTTTTCTGCAGTTCTAATTATCCTCTGAAGTCTGTGTTTTTCTTGTTGGGTTGCAGAACTGAACCAGACAGTTATAGAGGTGCAAATGACAGACTCAATAATTCCTCTGTAGAATTGGATCAGCAGCTCCTTGGGCAGTTTGAGCTTACTGAGTTGGCGCAGAAAGAACATTCTTTGTTGTCCTTTTTAATGATGTTTTGATGTTAGCTGTCCATTTGAGATCTTGCGATATGATAGAACCCAGAAATTTGAAGGTTTCTACTGTTGATACTGTGTTGTCAAGTATTGTGAGAGGTGGAAGTATGGAAGGGTTTTTCCTAAAGTCTACCACCATTTCTACGGTTTTGAGTGTGTTCAGTTCCAGATTGTTTTGGTTGCACCACAAGGCTAGTCGTTCGACCTCTCGTCTATATGCGGATTCGTCATTGTCTCGAATGAGACCAATCACTGTTGTGTCATCTGCGAACTTCAGTAGCTTAACAAATGGATCATTGGAGATGCAGTCATTGGTATACAGAGAGAAGAGAAGTGGGGAGAGCACACAGCCTTGGGAGGCCCCTGTGCTAATTGTACAGGTATTTGATGTGATCTTGCTTAGCTTCACCTGCTGCTTCCTGTTTGTTAGGAAGCTTGTGATCCACTTACAAGTCTGTTCCGGTACCTGTAGCTGGTTTAGCTTAGTTAGAAGAATGTCTGGAATGATGGTATTGAATGCTGAACTAAAGTCTACAAAAAGGATCCTTGCATAGGTCTTTGGAGACTCAAGATGTTGTAGGATGTAGTGCAGAGCCATATTAACAGCATCATCTGTTGATCTATTTGCTCGGTATGCAAATTATATGGCCTCTTATCACACAAGCAGTATGATAGATCTTAATTCAAATATTTGAGTGATTCTGGGTCATGGCTATCATCTAACATGGTAATATTCTCTGATTTCAATTACTGGCACTACAACTTACAATTGCATTTCTAATTTGCCATATGTTCTATAAATTTCATGTTTACCTAAATAAGAACCAATATTATACCAATTTTAAAGATGACCAAGTGGAAGCTGAAAGATTGTTGTTGGATCAAGAGTGTGGAATGAGTCTATGCAATGTGAGTTCAAATTTCTTAGATATGCCAGAATTGTCTTAGATCACACCGAGAACTACTGGTACTTCCTTTTACCATGTGTGAAAATCAAATATGTACTTTTTATTCGTTACATCTATTCAAAAGATCCTAAAATACCACATTTATTATATGTTATTATAATTTATGAAACAGTAATTAAAAACAATGGTTAAAACTTTCAAGCTAAACTCAACACTTAAAAACTTAATGTATATATTCATGAAATTTTTCATGGGACCAAAAGAAAAATGCCACTGCTTTTGAATACAATTATTTTAATTTACCAATCTAAACTATTATTGCCAAGTAATGTGACATTTTACTAATAACTAGGCCCAACCTTGCTTAACTTCCAGGCCTAAACAAGATCAACTGATTACTGACATGTAGTAGAGTGAGGCAACTAGTAGTATTTGAAATAATGCAGCTTTTGATATTTCATAGGTAATCAATGAGTATCCAGCAGTTAAGTTTCCTTTTATGTGGTTTCATGCAAAATGAAACTGAACAAATGCAAAGCAAGCAAGGTGACAAGAGAAGGCGGAAATGGGTCAGGCAAAGGAGACATTGCCTATAGAAATGGCTTGGTTTTTTTATCGAGTAATGTGTACCTACTTGCTCACTTGTAATCTCTTCCTCTCTAATCTCTTTGCTCTGCAAGGGTGGGGAGAAGAACAAATTGCCAGGACAATGACAACATGCACTGGCTGTAATCGCAATCATGTGACTGAGACACTGTAATGCAATTATTTTTTTAAGAACCACTGTAACTCTGACTGGTTGCTGAACGAGGTAATTGGTAAGTGAGGACTGTTGATATAGCCATCTCACGAACATATCCAGAATTTCTCTGCCATGTTTGATAAGAGTGCTAAAAAGTAAATAGTTGAGAGGAAACTCCTCATTACCCTCTAACATTAAGTTCATCTGCCCCAAGACTAAAATTCCACACATTTCTTTAAACTGAGTTTCTCCCAAATGTATTTTTCTTCACAGTAAAAACTGCTTAGTTGATATGTCCACGCAGATTAACAAGCTACTACAAGTTCCAGCCAACCTGATTTGATGTGTGACCCAGAGAGCCAAATTGCCAGGAATGTGAAATAATCAAAATCAGACCAAAACTGATAATAATCAGAGCTTTGGAGGCCTTGGGGTAGAGGAAAGATTACTGCTTTAGTTAACTAAAGATGTGCTGGAGACGAAAAGTAAAAACATGATATGATTGATTGTAAATGACAGCAAAGGTTGTGAGTAAAAAAGTGAAGGTTTTTTAAAGTATTAATAAGAAATCTAGCCCACAGTATTAGAAACCACTCGCTGCCAGCTACTCACTAATATATAAAATACCATATATATAAGTATGCCAAATTAAACTATCAAAATTAACTGAATTATGTATTAATGAAATTACAAACACAGGAGTTTTAAACTACACAAGGGAATTATATAATTCAGAAAAATTTGTAAGGCTTTACACATTCATAAACATATATACATACATACATACATATATGTGTGTATATATGTATGTACATGTATATCAATATGTATATGTATGTATATATGAATAGCCCATATATTTGTAATATTTTTGGGGTTTTTCTTTTTTCTATTCCATTAACTGAATAAAAAAGTAAACAGCTAGTTGGAAAACTATGTTAATCTTGCGAATCTACATAAAACATCAGCAGACATCATAAAAAAGTAACTAAACAAGATATATTGATATCAAAACATTTGGAGTTTAATCAAGCTTCACGGTAAATTTAAGGGTAATAGCTAACATTACTGGAAGACACCTATGTAAAGAATAATTAAAAATTTTCAATTTTCAGATAAAATTATTTGGATTAAATTAGATCGTTTTTCATATATTTTGGGTAGCTTAGGTGATTGATACTAGGTGTTATCTCTTTTTTACAGTATGTCAAAGTGGTTGAAATTACATGAAAAACCAAGCTATCAATTAAGTGCATACAATTATTATGAAATTCCAGACTTCATATGTGCACGTCTTAGATTTGATTTGTGTGGTATTCTAAACTACTTCTAAAATGTACACAAATTTATAGTCCACCAAGAGGGCAACCTGTTCTGAGCCACTCAGGACATACAATGAACTCAGTTGTAATTCAGCAGTCTGTGCCTTAAGCTGGAAACAGAACATAACCTCAGTAGCAACAAAAATCAGACAATATTTTAACAACTCCTTCTGATTGTTCCAAGTACATTTTCTTCATTTTCCAATGTAAAAAAATATGTGTGGTCTATTCCATTACAACATTTATTTGTATTTTTAAATCATCACTGACTCATTTTCTGGCTTAACAAAAGGCTCTTTCTTCCGTTAACATTTTTATTGAATTATAAGATACAAAATACAAAAGAAAATAAGAAAACAATAGAAATTAAAGGGGGGGGGTGAGGAAGGATTAAGTGAAAGAAAAACCATTGACTTCGACTCTCTGTGTTGCAGTAAAATAAGATATTAACATCAAATCACAGCTTTTTGTTTTTTTATAACAATATAAACTAGCCATTTCTTTTAAGAAGCTATCAGTTTAATTGGTAAAACCCAAAATCAAAGTTTCATTCTTTTCCACTTCAAGCACAAATTTCAGAAGCAATCTCCATGTGAAAACAAAAGCATTTACCAGTATATATCTTTCTTTAATCAAAATAGTCAGATCTTTCCATTTCAGCCAACTCCATAACAAAAGGACTCTTTCAAATATACTAAAATTTAAAATAATGTTATGATTTAAAGAACAAAATTTTAAACAGAAAAAACAATATTTTAGAAAAAAAAAGAACAAAATTTTAAACAGAAAAAACAATATTTTAGAAAAGAGCTATTCTCCAGAGTTAATTTAGTAATATCAAAAGAATTTAAACAATGTACTTACCCTCAACAGCACTATAGCATTTACATCAATGTTTGAAATTAAAAGGGAAATTATTACATCTAAAATATAAATACTACTGCTAGTGAAAAACTATTACACATCTATTTCCATAACAGTTTAAGGTCTCAACTGAAAAGTTAGTCTAATATAAAAACCACAAAATATTGCTAATGTATATCTAGATACCTAGATTACATGTTTTATTATAGCAATTACACACTGTAGCTTTCAGCTTCAAAAAAGCATATATTGTTCCACAACTAATATTGCACACAAGCATAACATTTGAATGAATATTCAAGTCTATTTTTTTAAAGGTTTATTAACATTTCCATTGCATTACTCTAGTTGTTTCTGTTAAGAATTAAAAATCCCTTCTCAAGTCTGTAAATAGTATGTGTGTGGGTATAATATATACAAAACAGTAGATATAAGAATCTATTATTTCAAACAACAGTAATGTAAGAATTTATAATATATTATAGTTGATGAAGTATATTTTAAATTATTAGTAAACTATACACACACACATACATACATACAAGTGGGTTTTTTCTATCGGACCAACTTGGTTTACCCAAATATGGGAGAGAGCATATTGCTTCCCTTTCGCCTTTCAGCCCCGATCCAGGAGCCCTCCAGGCAGTCGCTTTCTATTTTGTGTTAAATTTACTGAGAAAGAAATAAAGGGAGACTAGTATAGATCTATTTCAAGTTATTTAGCTTTCATGAAAGCTAAAGGGGCTGAAAGGCGAAAGAGAAGCAGTATGCTCCGTCCCATATCTGGGTAGACCAGGGTGCTTCGATAGGAAAAAAAAAACCCCACTTGATCTTTCCCCTGGTGCAGCTGACAAAGAGGAGAACCTGTGGCTTAGTGGTTAATAAATCTGCCTAATATGCAAGCAAACTGGAGTTCGAATCCCAGAAGGGTATGGCTAGCTGATGAGAGCTAAATTGCTTGAAATAGATCTATGCTAGTCTCCCTTTATTTCTTTCTCAGTAAATTTAACACAATATAATCAGAAATAAGATTCTTTCCTTCCATTTAAACTGAGGCATATATACTGTGGTTGAGTAAAAGTATTCAGCAGGTAAATAATAACTTTTAAAATAAAATAGAGTGATTGAGATAGAATAACAATATTATTAATGCGTCTGAATTTACATCTGTGAAAGACTGAAGAACAGCCATGCAGCATTAGAAATATATTTAATTTTAAAAAAAGGAATTTCAATTGTGGGGCAACATAAAAAAGTGAGAATGCTTCTTTACCTATTCTGAATACTAATATACAGATGTGCAAAATAGTTTTGCACAGCTTAATTTATAACATTTTTTGTAAATATTAAACTTTCAACAAATTTTGGGGGGGCCTTTAAGTTAGCATTGACTCTTGGTTTTCCAGTTTTCTAGCTTGGTGCACCTTAACTACAATATCAAACTGGCTCTCTCAATTACATTACCGCCCATACAATTACTTGGTAACTGTCATCTAGGGAGATACATAAACAGACAAGACACTTTATTTTCTTTAGTAATTGTTAAAAAGCTTCCAAGTGCAGTACATAAAGCTAACTACACTCAAGAGCGAACATCAGACCTTATCTTCACCGTACTTAATATTGCAGAATAAATTATATTGATTCAGTAAAATACAAGTACAATAAAAAAATCATATACAAAAGGATCTCATTATTTTCTCCATAAAATATGGTTGTTAAAATACTCAATAGCTATAGATATAGGTTAGATAAAGTCAGAGAAATAACCCACAAAAGGAAAGGCACACAATTATTTTGATAGAAGTCTTACTCAAAAATCTGAACAGAGAGTAACAGAACAACACAGTTGGAAGGGGCCTTGGGGATCTTCTAGTTCAACTCTCTTCTGAAGCAGGAGACTTTATACTTTTTCGGACAAATGACTATCTAATCTCTTCTTAAAAACCTCCAGCGATGGGAGCACCCACAGCTTCTGAAGGTAAGGTGTTCCCCTGATTAATTATTCTGTCAGGAAATTTTTCTTTAGTTCTCAGTTGGATCTCTCCTTGATAAGTTTCCATCTGTTATTTCTTGTCCTGCCCTCAGGTGCTTTAAGAACAGATTGACCTCCTCTTCTCTGTGACAGCCCCTAAACCGTGATGGTGAACCTATGGCACGTATGCCTGAAGTGGCACGTGGAGCCATGTCTTCCAGGTTTCCAGCACACATGTGCACGATGATCAGCTGGCCTTTTTGCATGCGGCAGCGCCAGAAATTGGAAGAGCTGGTCTTCCGTTTTCCTGAGTGAGCATGCGTGCTGACCAGCTATTGTCACGCGCGCATGTGTGCCAGAAACCCGGCGCGTGTATGCGCCCTGGGCAGCTCCTCTTCTGGGTTGTGGCCCAGACAAGCATGCACGCACTCACTTTTCAGCACTCGGTGCCAAAAAGGTTCACCATCACTTCCCTAAAATATTGGAAGACTGCTATCATGTCACCTCTAGTCCTTCTCTTCGTTAGACTGAACATATCCAGTTCCTGCAACCATTCTTCATATGTTTTAACTTCCAATCTCCTAATCATTTTTGTTGCTCTTCTCTGTATTCTTTCTAAAATCTCAATGCTTGTATCATGGTGACCAAAAACGGACACATCCAAGTGTGGTTTTATCAAAGCAATATAAAGCAGCACTAACACTTCATGTGAACTTGATACTAGCTCTCTGCTGATGCAGCCTAGGGCTGCACTGGCTTTCTTGGAAGCTGCAGAACATTGCTGGCTCATATTTAAGTGGCTGTTCACTAGAACTCCTTGATCCCTCTCATAGTTACTGCTACTGAGTCAGGAACCATGTACTCTATACCTGTGCATTTGTTTTTTCTTGCCTAAGTGTAGAACCTTTTCTCACCACTGAATTGCATTTTGTTGGATAGATCCCAGTGATCCTTCTGGAGTATTGTTTATTCCCTTTGGATCATCTGCACAGCTAGTGTCACAGTTTGGTGTCATTTGCAAATTTGATGAGTTCCCCTTTTAACCCCTCATCTAAATTGTTTATGAAGATATTGAAGATTACTGGACCTAATACAGAACCTTGATGTACTCCATTGCATGCTTTTCTTTGCTAGTCCTCTAATTAGTCCCAGTACCCCAGGATCTTTGAAAGATATGGTTCAGTAGTTCTAAGATCACATCTGCCAGCTACTTCAGAACTCTATCCGATCCTCATGATCTGAATTCATCTGGAGTAGGTAAATGTTGTCTTACCATTTTCTTGCCTATTTTGACTTGATTAATATGTCTTTTACAACACTGCTTTGATAGGTTAGACTGTTTTTCCTTTTGTGTAAAGAGAGATACAAAGAGTGACTTAAGCAGTTCCGCTTTCTCCACGCTGTCTATCGTCATCCATTAGTGGATCAATCATTTCCTTTACATTTTTTTTGTTTCACACAAGTTGAATATACTTTTTTTAAAATTATTTTTAAAATTTTTAAATATTTTAACATTTGTTGCAAGTCTTTGTCCAATCTCAGCCTCAGCTTTCCTGATCCTGTAAAAAATCTTTGTACATAGTACTAATTTGTGCAGCAGTTTCTTATTTATTTTGAGGAAAGAGATTTGTATTTTGGTAACATCTTGATGGTTACTTTCACAGCTACTTTGCTGTGAACCACAGTTTACATACTACAAGTTTTAAGTTCACACAGGACATCAAGCCCACCCAAAGAAACTATATTGTATTCTATGGTTAGTTAAACATATGTGAGTTTTGGAAGAAAAAAATATATTTATTTTTTTGCTTCTTAACTGCCACATATTTTAGCTGGAGAAATTGGGAAGGGGTTGTTGTTGGAGCGGTAGAAAGTTAGTCATAACAACATTCCGTATTTTGCCTGTGCCTGCTGGAGACTTCCTGAAGATTGTATCCAGTTGAGTGTGAAGAGTTGATTGCACAATGTGATGAACTTGTGGGTGTGAACTGTCAGCTGGGTGTGGAAAACCTGGAAGCTTGTTGAGGGTGTTCCTTGGAACCCTGACATTAACCTGAATCTCCTCAATAACTAAGCAGCACCCCGAAAGGGGGCTGAACCAGGGGTGAAATGCTCCAGGTTCGGACCGGATCACCTGATCCAGTAGCGATGGCAGCAGGTGGTTCGGGGAACCGGTAGCAAAAATCCCTGCCCCCCACCATGTCTAGCTGAGCCGTGCGATCATCAAAGGTGGTTTTTTTTTTACTTTTAAAAGCATTTTTTCTTCAGCCGAAAAAATGCTTTTAAAAGTTTTTAAAAAAAGCCTCTGATGATTGCACGGCTCAGCTGGGATCGATAGAACCCTTTAAAAGCATTTTTTCTACAACCTGTTTGGCCGAAGAGGCTGTTAAAAAAATGTTTTTAAAGGCTCTTCCGGCGATCCCAGCTGAGTCGTCTGATCATCAGAGGCTTTTAAAAGCATTTTTTCTACAACCTCTTCGCCCACCCAGTCACATTACCCCCCCCCAACCAAGCCACAGCTACAGAACTGGTAGTAACAAATTTTACATTTCACCCCTGGGCTGAACGGGGTGCTGAGCCACAGCACCAACCTAAAACTCAGGTGGTGCGAAGACTCAAGAGAAGATGGGAGAGAGAGAGGAGATCGCAGAGGGCGCCATACCAGAAGGTTTATCAAGACACGGTATTCTCCTTCTGAAGGTGTAGTACAAGCCCTTGAAGCTGCAGAGACAATGCAAAGCCTAGGCGCTCGGCCCAGGGAGATGGATTCCTGCAAAAGTTGCCAGCCTGATCTAACTCCAGAGATGGGACCAAAAGAACAATCGCCTGAATGTTGTCCCGTACCCAGCCCTCATCAACCTGCCTTCATGCTAACCCCTGTGGAATTTATTTCCCCAGGCTGGAGATTCTATGCTGGCCAGGGATGGGTCCAGTGCCAGTGGACGCCAGCACCGTCTGCTCCCCTTCTTATGGGATCAACATGGGCCCAATTTGCCCCGACGATCCCAGCACAGCCGTGGGGTCTAATCCAGCAGCCAGCAGCGCCACCACAGGTTCCAGTTCACCTGCCAGCATTCACCCTGCCGCTCACTGCAGCACCCTAACAGGTCCCTGCCCCGCCTCCAGTTGCCATGGCAATTCTGCCAGCAAGGGCCCCACCACCACGGTTTAGAGCGACATTTGACAGTAAGCCTACCAAACTGGCCTATTTCCTCAGCCAAGTATGGGCTCATGTAGATCAGTATGGAATACATCCCAGGTGGGAAGGGCCTCTGGTGGCTCAGCAGACTAAGTCTGTCTGTTATTAACACAGCTGCTTGCAATTACTTCAAGTTCAAGTCCCACCAGGCCCAAGGTTGACTCAGCCTTCCATCCTTTATAAGGTAGGTAAAATGAGGACCCAGATTGTTGGGGGCAATAAAAGTTGACTTTGTATATAATATAAGGCACAGAGACTATTGCTTAACACTGTGTAAGCCGCCCTGAGTCTTCGGAGAAGGGCGGGATATAAATGCAAATAAAAAAAAAAAACCTGCTTGCAGACACCCTGTCAAGGAAATCCCAATATGACAGCCAGAGGGAGGACGACGTCCATGCCATCATCCCAGACATGCAGAGTGTGGCACAAGTCACTACCTGGAGTCAGGCCAGCAGATGGACTGACCCCATTGATGAGAAGCTAACTGCCGACTTGAAGGCAGCACTATCTACCAATCCATGGCTAGCTAACAATCGAGACACTTTGACGACCCATGAAGGACTAACTTGGAAAGATTAGAAAATTTAGGTCCCCAACAGCCTTAGACTCCTGGTGCTCCAGCGTAGCCATGATTCTTGATTGGTTGGTCAATTTGGATTTCTAAAGACCCTTCATCTGATTAGATGGCAGTTTTGGTGGCCAAAGATGAAAGCTGATGTGGAGGACTATGTAAAAAGTTGTGCCATGTGTGCCAGCAACAGGTAGCTAAGTCCAGCCACCCATGGGAAGAAATAGCCATGGATTTTATAGTAGAGCTCCTGGAAAGTGGTGGAAATATTGTAATATGGACGGTGATAAACCTGTTCTCCAAATAGGCCAATTTTGTTCCTTATTCTGAACTTCCCTCGGCTAAGACATTAGCCAAGATGTTTGTCAAATAGATCTACCAGCTGCATGGAGTTCCATGACAAGTGATCTCCAATCAAGGAGTTCAGTTCACCACTAAGTTCTGGAGGGAATTCCTGAGGTCCATTGGGTCATCTCAGGGGCTTAGCTTGGCCTTCCATCCGAGTACGAACGGAGCCACGGAATGCGCTAATGCCATGGTGGAACAATATATCAGATGTTATGTGGATTACCAGTAAGATAATTGGGCTGACTTGCTTCCTTTCGCAAAAGTGGCTTACAATAATGTGGTGCATAGTAGTACTGGACTGACGTCTTTTCAGATTACGAGCGGCATACAATTTGTCCCTATGCCAGAACTGCCGAGAGAACAGCCTTCTTCTATGACTGAATGAATGGATGGAGTCATTAAAGAAAGTTGGGAGAATACCAAAAATGCCCTGAATGAAGCGGCTGAAACACATAAAAAGCAAGCTGACAAGCACTGATCTCTCCAACTCCCCTTTCGGGTGCAAGATTGCGTGTATCTTTCCACCAAATACATACATTTGAGTTTGAAGAGTAAGAAGTTAGGACCGAAATATTTAAGTCCCTTCCCCATAGTGAAGGTGATTAATCCAGTGACTGTAAAGTTAAATCTCTCCCGCATACTGGGAAAAATTCATCCTGTTTTCCATTGCAGCCTGTTAAAGCCCACTGTGGGATCTAAATTGAGACCTCAACCTGCTGTCAATTGTGGTGGAGGGTGAGATTCATTATGAGGTGATGATGATTTTGGACTCTAGATTGTAGACAGGACGTTTGTAATATTTGGTTCATTGGAAGGGGTACCCTTTTCTGAAGCAATGTGGGTGAAAAGTTGGGATGTTCAGGCAGACACCTTAGTTAGGCAATTTCACAATAAATTCCCTGACAAACCTAAGGGTCCTGGGGCGGGGGGGAGAGGTGGTTAATGTGCTAATTGTGTTAACCCCTGACTTCAATTTTGTTCCAGGATGTGTTCCTTTCCTGAGGGGGCGGGGAAGCCTGTCAGTTTTGGAAGATTTTTTTATTTTTTTTGCTTCTTAACTGCCACATACCGTATTTTTCAGAGTATAAGTTGCACCTTAGTTTTTGGGGAGGAAAATAAGAAAAAAGCTAATTGGCAGGAGGATCGGCCTCCTGGAATACCCCCAATCAGCTGTTCCCAGAGGTGAATTTTAGCAACAGGTTCCTTGGTTGTGTGCCTTACGTTTTTTTCCTTTTTTTTCCCTGCCTCTGAAAATTCCGTTTCAGAAAAAACTTTTTCTGCCTCTGAAAGCCTCAGGGAAAAAAAGCCCCCAAACAGAGCTTCAGAAAAAATGCCTCTGAATCTCTGTTAGGGGGCTTCTTTTCTGAATCTCTGTTTGGGGGCTTCTTTTCTGAAGCTGTTTGGGGGCTTTTTCTGAAGCTCTGTTTGGGGGCTTCTTTTCCGAAGCTTCGTTTCCGATGCTTTTTTCAGCCTCTGAAACCTCTGTTTGAGAAGCTGAGCATGGCTACATTCAGAGTATAAGACGCATCCAGATTTTCACCTTCTTTTTGGGGGGAAAGGGGTGTTCTGTCCCCCCATCTCAATGAAGAAAACACACATGCCGAATAACGTCTGCCAGCAATTTATTTACAAGTTGGCCTGGTTTCTTTTGGCGGAGGAAAGTTCTGGCAGCTATTCCCCAAGTGCCTGCCACGTTCTTATCAAAAGTCAGTGTGTTTACAGTCCATTGCCGGAGCAACCAGGAGTCTAAAGAAAGGTCAAGAGTTACTCACAAAAATCCAAGCTTAAATCCAAAAACTGTCTGAAGCTCACACGATGCAGTTCACCCTTAGTAGCTTTTGTCCGTCACAAGGGCCAGAGGGCAACCCCATCTGCTTTTATCCCCTGTGGGGTGTGGCTCAGTGACTCAGCACTCTCTGGGCCTGCCACACCTCTTCCTCTGCTGCGCACGCCTCTCTCGCCGATGCTGCCTAGGGTCAATCCAGGATTGATCCTCCTTGTCCTCTATCTGTGGGGGCTCTGACACACCTTCTTCCTGGCCTTCCGCCAGCACTTGAGGTGTTGCCAGGAAGGAGGGACCTGGAGAGGGAGGCCTTGTCGGCTCCTCTCCCTCACTCTCTGAGTCATCCTCCTCCATGAGAACAGGGTCGGGGGCCGGAGTCACAACAAAAGGTATGTCTTATACTCCAAAAAATATGGTATTTTAGCTGGAGAAATTGGGACGGGGTTGTTGTTGGAGCAGTAGAAAGTTAGTCATAACAACATTCCGTATTTTGCCTGTGCCTGCTGGAGACTGCCTGAAGATTGTATCCAGTTGGGTGTGAAGAGTTGATTGGACAATGTGATGAACTTGTGGGTGTGAACTCTCACTTGGGTGTGGAAAACCTGGAAGCTTTCAGATTCGGGTTTTCCCAGATGTGCCAACATGACATCTTTAATAAACTGGAACTTTGAGGAATCTCAGGCCTCAGAGCTTTATTTCGTTGGGGGTGTTCATTGGAACTCTGACAACATAAATAAAATCATAAATGCAACTATTTCTAGCTAATGGTCTACTACTCAGTTTGTCTATGTAATCAATAACATAAATGAGTGTAAACATTCTACAAGATACAGGATCATGTCCCTATGTAAAAGCTTTATTCAGTTTGAACTCCTAACACCAATTAACATAACCTTTCTTAGCTTAAAACAGAAGCAGACACTACGTTAGGATAGGTTACACTACACCTGCTAAGATGGAGATGTCCATGTGTCTACTGAGAAATTTAGGCCTTATTGTTTCACTTACCATTCTTCCTCTCACTAAGAGGAGGAAGATTGGGGTTCCGGCCAGGATGGAGGCCTACAGTCAGCTCGGGCTGCAAGGAAAGTTCCTGCAGTTCATTGGCAACAGCTTCACTCTGTGGGCTTGGTGCAGCCGAAAGAGAGACAGAGAGTGTTTCATCTTCATTCTCGCCAACCCCTCCTCCGTCCAGCCCATTTCCAGCAATGACGGAAGGGGGCAGGCACAGGACACCAGAGAAATCCACTTTGGCTTTTGTGATGACAGCCTGAAGAGAGAATAAAAAGTTCGAAACTACAAGTTAGAAACAAACACATATATATGAATTATTTGACTTTCTTAGATTTAATTTGTTCTCTTATCTGCAGGTCTTTTTTTCAACTTAAGTTCAAAATAAAATTAGCTGTTCAAACAGTGTTTAATTTTTTTAATGCACGAGTTAGTTATCTACTGCAGGTCAAAGCAGTTAAGAGTTATTTTCCTTCTTCTAAATCTCCTTTCAGTGAAGGAGTTACATTCATAATTCAAATCTAGTTACTACTCCAACTAAATGTAACTACATGCTTAATTAAAATGCAAGAACCACACTATTAATGCTATTAGGAAAAGATGTAAATATTGAATTTGACTGAGAAAAGTTATGAGATTTAAAAACTGGCGAACTTTGGTCTGTCCCAATTCTAAAGCAGAAGAGTTGCAAAGTCTTTTCAACAGTTGATCTTCAGGAGGCAGCCTGAGACCCTATTTGTCTACATTTGTTTCTTTTTGCTAGTATTACAGGCTCCAGCAGAGCAGAAACACAATGAGGATGTAGGCAGATCAAAGCAGTAAAACCCTCTAAACCTGCCAGAGGAGACTAGTACCAGCTGATGGATTTCATCAGGCTGAGTTGGCCTTTAATTCTTGAGTTATTTCCAGGTGCCAAGTACAGTCCACAGTTGGGTTTCTCCAACTGGAACTATAGATAGGGTGCATTTTTGTACCATCCGTAAACTATCTTTATACTTATTATCAAATATTTTACATAGAATATTTTAATTTCCATTTTGCAGATAAGAAAACTTTCTCCCTATTTTCTTCCATTTGAAAAACACCAACCCTAATAGTGACTACTAAACTCAAAGGCACTACGATTCAGCATAAGCAGCAACTAATATAGTGCATCTTCTATATTTCTCCCAGTATAACTGTGAAAGAAAAAGGACAGCAAGTTGTTAAATAGGATTAATAAAAAGTTATAAAGCTTTTCTTGAAATAATGTAAGTGAGCCTTTTTATTAAAAAAGAGCTTTCTTCCTAAACCATTCCTTCCTAAAGAAAGACATAAAAGGATGTGTGTGGGTGTGCGCACACACACACACACACGTACATACACACACACAAACACACACAATGGAGGAAGAATTCAGACCAAGAAAAAGCACTGTAAAAAACAAAGGCAAGAAAGATTCTGATTTTCTCTTCACCTCATAATTACGTTATTCCCAAATTTCTTTTTTTTTTCAGCAGAAAACAATGCAATGTAGGAAACACCTTTCAAAAATGAAAATTACCTTAACATGTATCAATTATTAGATTAAAAACGTGTAACTTTAAGATGCATACTTTTTCAATCACTTCAACAGGTACACTTTACAATCTCATTGGTAGAAAATGACTAGATGACATTTTGGGATACATTGACCCAACAGTCACTTCTTTGTTGACAAAAAGTATGTGAATCTTCAGATTTAGAAATTAGTGGCAACTTCTTTAGCAATAGTGACATCAAACTTTACCTATTATTAATCCTACACATCAATTCAAAAGTATTTTGCAATATTACTCTTACATAATTGCTTGAACTCATTATTTCAGGCTCCCTTTCATAAGCCACTTGCTTGAAGTGACCCATGGCTCAATTAAAATCAGGGCTTACATTTCTTTTGTTTCAGCAATTCTGTTGTATATTTACTTGTATGCTTAGGGCTGCAGTCATGCTCAATGGCTCACATAAATTTAAGCTTCAACTTCTATGAACGGTATTCTTGTTCAGTGTTTTCTTAATAGTGGAACCGTAAACTCTGATATCAGAACACTGCATGCAGGAGTGGCTGACAAAGGAGGGAGCGGGTCACCCTAAACAGGGCGGCTGGGCGATTCTCTGCCAATGCAATAAGAACGGAAAAATAATCACGTTTTGCCGCTCTTATCGCCACTAAGTAGGTCTGAATATGAGCCCTTACTAGTGTCCGGTCGGATTTGGAACGACTGGCCCTCCAACCACTCTCTAGGCATCTTTTCTGGCGCTTCATCTCTCTCAGCTCCTCAGAATACCAAGGAGCCAGTCGAGACTGGTGCCGGGTCAGAGGCCGCAAAGGCACAACGCGGTCCAAAGCCTCAGCAGCCGCCCTTTCCCAGGCGGCCACTAGTTCTTCAGCCGAGCTGTGAGCTAAATCCTCAGGAAATGGCCCAAGCTCCATCAGAAACCTCTCCGGATCCATCTGGCGCCTGGGACGGAACCAGCTAGTCGGCTCTGTCTCCCTGCGGTAGGGGTTGGCGGTTCGAAAGTCGAGTTGAAGGAGTGAATGATCTGACCATGACAGGGGTTTAGTAACTAGATCCCCTAATTCTAGATCATTCAACCACTGTCCAGAGACAAAAATCAGATCCAGAGTGTTTCCCCCAATGTGAGTGGAACCATTAACTAACTGGGTCAGGTCCAAGGCTGTCATGAAAGCCATGAACTCCCGAGCCGCCACTGATGTTTCACCGACCGACAGCAGGTTGAAATCCCC
Source organism: Ahaetulla prasina (assembly GCF_028640845.1). NCBI lineage: Eukaryota > Metazoa > Chordata > Lepidosauria > Squamata > Colubridae > Ahaetulla > Ahaetulla prasina. The sequence continues at coordinate 66,319,718 of NC_080545.1, read as the reverse complement.
CATAACCATAAGTCTGGGAGTATCAACCGCCATCCCGGCTATCACATCCAGTAGCTCGGACAGGGCTGCTGTCACGTAGCAAGGAGCCAGGTATGTAATCAGCAAGCCCATCTGTACTCCTTGGCCCCACTTCACAAAGAGGGACTCACATCTGGCTATCTGAGGAATGTGTTGACCTCCCTCGGCTCAAGACCTTCTTTAATTATAACTGCCACCCCCCCAACCCCTACCCTGGGCCCTCGGCTGATGGAATGCTCGGAATCCTGGTGGGCACATTTCAACAAGGGGCACCCCCCCTTCCGCGCCCAACCAGGTCTCCGAAATGCCCATCAGGTCCGCATTCCCCTCTTGTATAAGATCAAAAATGAGGGGGGCTTTATTCACCACGGACCTGGCATTACATAACATCAGCCAAAGGCCCAGCCTCTGAGGATTCAACACCCGGGGAACGAGAAAAGTCAGGGGGACCGGAGTGCGCGATCGCTCGCAAACAGTGAGCACGCACTCCCCGAACGTAACACGGGCCCCCACTTCCACCATATCTGCCCCTCCCATTTACCAAGCAGATGGAATAGCCCTCTTTAGATCGAGCTCCCGCCTCCTCTGTCGCCTCCGAACCTATAACATCTATACTGCGAACCATCGCAGGGTCAAGCCATGGCCCTAGTGGGTTTCCCCCAAAACCCATCCTAGCCCTCCCTCCCCTTAAAAACTCTTTATTAGAATCATTTTAAAAAGTTTTAAAAGACAATTTTAAAAAACCCCTCAATCCCTTCTTTGCAGCATGCCACCTCTCGGGATTCCAAACTCCGTCATCGAGGTAGGCCCTCGATAGAGTGGAGGGCCACATCTGCGAGAGGGGGGAGTCCCACAGACCAAGAAGTTCCACTGGCGAAAACATCACAGTCTCAACTCATTACCCAAACTAGGTAACATTATCGTTGCTAGGAAGGAGTGGGTTTTGCTCTCAGTTTATATATTTATACAGTGGTTCTGTGGTTAAAGATGCTGAGCTTGTCAGCTGAAAAGCTGACAGCCTGGGTTCAAGACCCGAGGGCCATGCAAAGGGGTGAGCTCCTGTTACTTGCCCCAGCTCCTGCCCATTTAGCAGTTTGAAAATATGCAATTTGAGTAGGTACCACTACGGTGAGAAAGTAACAGTGTTCCATGTGCCTCAGCATATAGGCGTGCTGGTCACAACCACAGAAGTGTCTTCAGACAATGCTGGCTCCCTTGGCTAAGACACGGAGCTTGTCAATCAGAAAGGTCGGAGGTTCGATTCCCTAGGGTAGGTCTCTCGTGTGAGCAGGGGGTTGGACTAGATGACCTACAAGGACCCTTCCAACTCTGTTACCTGACTGAAAATGACACTGAAAAAAAGGACTTATGACTGTATTCCACATGACTGTTGTGGCATCTCCATGGTCATGTAATCAAAATGCCACTGACAACAGCATGTATTTAAGACAGTTGCACTGTCCCAGGGTCATGTAACCACCATTTGTAACCTTCTCAGCCAGCTTCAAACAAATAAAGTCAATGGGGAAAGCTAGATTTGTTTAACAACTGCATGATTTGCTTAACAACTGCCGTGATTCATTTAACAACTGTTGCAAAAAAAGTGGTAAAATGGGGCATAACTCGTTTAACAACTGCCTTGCTTAGCAATGGAAATTTTGGGCTCAATTGTGGTAGTAAATCTGTACTTCTTCCCCAAATTTTAAAAACTGCAAAAGAAATCAATCTGAAAAATGCTCTGAGATTATAAATCAAGAGTTTTCATATTGTAGGTTACAACATCTCCTTCCCCTCCTCCCAAGCAATTTATCAGGTTGTGCAGGCAAGGCAGGTACACTTTCAAACTTGCTTTAGGCTTTGCTTCCCACTTTGTTTTGCATAAACTAACATTTTAAAGTTTTAGTACTGTTTGTATTATTCCCTGCACAACCTGATATCAAACAACTACTCTTAAGGTCTAATGACAGTACTATTCCGTAATGCCTATTAGTTTAATTTGAATCACACTGTGGTTTCACTGATCACTCATGTTTACTTACTAAATAGTAGAAATTCTGCAAGGGGAATATAAACTTAAAACCAGAACTATATGGGGGGTGGGGTTTGCTAATATCTTTTAAGGTTTTGTAAATGAAATCATACACTATTACAACAGGATTTTAAAAGGAAAATATCTCTTTGTGCTGTTATGAAAGGTCTGGAAGCCTTCCGCTAACAAGTCATTCATTTTTGTTCAAATGCTGACTGCACACTGAAAGAAAGTGGGACAAAGTATTGGATGGTTATCTTAGATTTAATTGTAATTAAATGCAATTTACCAGATATTGCTTGCTATAAAGTCCCATTAGAAGCCCAATGACACCTATTAAAAGCCCTTCAGATCCTATTGGAAAGACAGTCCAAAAAACACCAAAAGTTTTAATAACATAAAAAACAGACAGAGCCTAATGTGTAATTCCTTACAGGGCTAATATATATTTGAAACTACAGGAGCAAGTCTACATTTGACACATGACATACGACAGCCAGAATAATTGGGCTGACAGGACCCATAGCATGCTTCCTCTGCCAGCATGAGTGGTATTGGCCAATCCTAGTGGAGTGAGACAGTGCCTCAGATAACCTAGGCCCATGCCATGAAGGGTTTTAATGGTGATCACCAACATCTGAATTGCACTCAGAAGCAAACTGGTAACCAATGCAGCACCCCAAAATCTACCCGGGCTGCCAAACTTTGCACCAGCTGTAGTTTCCGAATGCTCTTCAAGGGTAGCCCCATGTAGTCCATTACAATAGTCCAGCTGTAAGATGATTAGGGACTGAACGACTGAGCACAGGAAATCCTGATCCAAGAAAGGCCACAACTGGCGCACACCAAATTGTGCAAATGCCCTCTTAGGCCCAACTGCCACCTGCTCCTTGAACAGGAGTCGTGAGTCTAGAAAAAACCCCAAGTTGCGGAATGGGTCTTTCTGGAGCAGTGGCACCTTATCAAGAGTCAAAGATGACAAAGTCCCGGATCCTGGAGTCCCATGTACCCAAAGTCATTCAGTCTTACCAGGATGCAGTCAAATCTGTTGTCCCCCATCCAAGTCTCCACAGCCTCCAAGGCACTACAAAAGGGTGACCACAGTATCACTTTGGTCATCAAGAGTGGAAATACAGTTAATATATTATGCCCAATATATCTTGATAATCCCTAATCTTGATAGGGATGTGATTTTTACTCAAAAGTACCTCAACAGTAAAGGAAAACTGCTGATACTATTTTATTTACATTAGGCATGGGCTGCAAAATATATCAGAATGGAGGTAAATGTAAAATGATTTCCCAGGGGTGGAGCTGATTACAGTAAACCTCCTATGAACTGCCAACTCCAAGGTGTGAGAAATGAATTTACTATATGTATATGCCACCCAACTCCCAGAAACTCTGGGTGGTTCTCATTTAGTATTACTGATATATAGTATCTCAGATAATACTGATTGTAATTTTATGCCACAAAAGTTTACAATCATCAAATTGCACACACATTTGGTAAAATGGCAATTAGCTGTAGCAGTAAGAAAAATAATGAAATTAGAGTGTCATCTAAAAAAGAATAATAGCAACAAACTATTTTAATTACCCTCCCACACTAAACTATTGATACTGGTATAATAAAGATACCAACTTTCTAGATATTCTAAAATACTGTGCTGGAAGAGCCAGGAAACCAATACTACACTGAGTGTTAAAATGTTGCAATATCCAGAATCTCACTAAAGATCTAAAAATATTGAGGAAATGTTTATGAAGACCAAAAGGACACTAGAGTGGTTAACGAGCAGGGTCACAATTAAAGGCAAGTCAGCCTTCTTTAAAAAAAAAACCTGAAGTTCTATGCAAGTGAGGTGAAAAAAAAATGCCATAAACTTTGGCAAAACTGCAATATTTTATCAATTAAAAGATGCAATACCCTCCCCATCTTTGTCTCAATGCTCTTTTCTATGTGTTCTTCAAACAACAAATGTATCTGAAATAGCAACCCAACTGAAAGGTCACTGAAGAGCAAAGGTAATTAAAAAATGCTAGCTGAGGAGGGAAAGATACTGAACACTTCTGCTTTTACTGTTGAAGCGTGAGACAAATATCCAAATACCCAACGTTTCCAAGAGAAAATTAGAAGAACTGAGATAAAAGTAACAGGAAATTATGTTATATGCCAAATTGAGAAATTCAAAAAAAATGCCTAATTTAATATATATTCAAACACTGTATTGATGTGCTCATGTCAGCTGTGATATGGTTTTTTATATGCTTTTATCTTCTTTTTATTGTTTTGTTGCATTATTTTGTATTTTATAATGTTTTTATTTGTGAACTGCTAAAAGTCACATATTGAGAAGGATAGCTATATAAATGGGGGGAGCCTCAATTGTGAATTTTAACTGTGGACTTTTAATGTTGTATGTTGTCTAGAGTCACTATGTGTGAGTTGGGCAGTTATATAAATTTATTTAATAAACACATTCAATTAATAAACTGACAAACTACTTAAATATGAAACTGCTAACCTTTTTACAAAAAATAAGTTTCCCTTTAATACTGACATCTGTTCTCCGCCACTGAAAAATAACCAACACAACTCCAAACAATACCAAACTATTCAGAATGATAAAATTAAAAATGGATTGTGAAGTGTCCAAAATTGGGTGAATGGACTTCAAATGCAGACGCATTTAAATATAAATTTGCACAACATAATGCATGCTGGCACAAAAGAATCCAAATTTGTTCGTGGAATTATAGGGGACTCTTCAATAATATGTTAACCCATGTGTTCTATTGCTGTAAAAAAAGGCAATATTCATTGTTAGGATCATTAGGAAGGAAACTGAAGCTAGAACTGCCACCCAAATAATGCTATGTAAGTCTGTGGTAAAACCACAATTGGAGCTTTGTTACACTAGTCATTGCACTTCAAGATGAATATTAATGAGCTTGCAATGGTTCCAAAAACGCTAAGTAGGATAGGCCTATGGCCTGGTCCAGCAAGACTCTTCCGGTGTTCTTAAAGACAATGTAAACAACTAAAGACAGCCAAAACAAACACTTCAGCCTATTTTTTATTGCTACTTTTATCCAGAATCATAGGTTTATGCTGATTTACATCTGAGAAATTCTACTAAAAGTCCCCAATATACTTTTTATTCCCCTATCCATGCAAGGGTGCTGTTTTTCATTAAATGGATTCCATTATCAAATATTAAAATTCAAATTGCATAAATTTCTCATTACTTGGCTAAGAGTTGATAACAGAATAGAGATATTCTGTTTCCCATCTATACAGGATGAGATGATGAGAGGATAAGAGGGGAAGGGATTTTTTTCTTCTCAGAACATAACATCATCTTGAAAAGATGTAGAAGTCTTGTCTTACTAATAAATTTCTCAATTCAGTGGAAATGTTGATATATCACTGTTTACATGTCCAGGCCAAACTGTTGCTATTTCAACAATTACAATGTGTTATCTGCCTTCCACTACTTGTGAGTCAGAGCTTCAGAGTAGCTGAGCAACGTGGAAAGTCTCCAGCTGGCGCTCAAGAAATCTCTGATCTCCACACAGGAACTTGGATTTTATTCGTCTTCTCCCCACTCATAAAACAAAGAAAAGTGACAAATTGTTCAAGGAAATTCTCTTCAGTTAACTCCCTAATTAAAGTTGGGAGTTCCTGTCTCAAAGATTCTGTACTCTGCCCTTAAAACCAGTGATATTGTGATCTGTATGATTTTTGCTTCCTTGATAGCCAAACAGCCAAACAGCCAAACAAAAAATCAATAGCTGATGGTATAGAAATGTAATATATAATTAGTATCAATCATTTGCTCTAAGCAATTTCAGCACATCTTCAGAAATTAATATATCATATTCTATTAAAATATGTTGTATTTCTAGAAAATATAGGAAATATTTTTAATTTTATCAGATCAATCAAACAATAGATGAGTTATTAGTCAATTCTATTAATGGTTAAATTTTAGAAGTATTAACATCTGAACTATTGAGATTTAAAACTAATTGATTCATGCAACTTTCTTTAAAAAGTGCATTTCAAATGAGACACTATCATCTTTATAGAGTAGAACATCCTGCTGAAAATAGTAAATGTGCAAAGGAATGAGTTTCACTTTCAGATGTTTTTAAATTAGTTTGTAATTTCTGATAGTTTTCAGCTGAAAAATGGATACATTCAGACATCATACGTCATTGGCTTAATGTGATAGAAACATGTTGTTTCATGTATTCAGACATTCTTTTCTTTTATCACTCAGATTTATGAAGTTTTGTGATTAAGAAAACTAAATGTGGCATTCCTTTATGTAGAAAGCAAGCTGCAGTAGAAGCAAGTTGATTCAAAATTAGTGAAGCAAGATCTTAATGACAGTAACTGTCATGCTATTAAACAGAAAAGAGATAAAATTGTCTGACTAGAACTAATAATCTGAAGCACACCATCTTAAAAATCCAAAAGCAAAATATCCAAAAGATGCTAATATACTTCAAATTAAAGAACAGTGCATAGTATTTCCACATAAATTGCTGCAATATACAATTTAAAATATGTGCATATAGTTGTAAAATATATTAAAACAGAAAAGAAGAGGAAGAAATAAGTTGACTCCAATGGATAAAATATTGGATTGATATAAAGAAAAATAAAGTCTATGCAACAGAGAACAGAAAATAAATAATCTAAATAAATTAAGGAATGCATTTAGTTTCTGAATTCCACAGCCATGAAGAATGCTGCATTCTGAATCCAGTAATACCAAACTATGTACTTTTCTGTAATTTTGCACAAACATTGAAAACTATAGACAACTAGATAATTGCAGAATAGTAGTTACTATTAGTTTTACGAACTTCCTACAACGAATGGTTAGAAACTGCTAGCAAACATGGTTGCACTCACCATTAATTCACAACTTATTTTTCTGAAAACTTCAAAGGTTATGTTATGAACTATATTTCTGTAGATCTTACAGAATCTTTACAATATGCTAAAAAATTGAAGATATACAGTTACACGACTGAGCACATAAACAACTGTTATAATGGATTTTAATATTCTTACCTGGTTTCCCTCAAAATAAGGTATCCCCTGATAATAAGCCCAATCAAACTTTTGAGCGCATGGCAATAAGGCCAAGTGCTTATTTCAGGGTTCAAAAAAATGTAAGACAGGTTCTTAGTTTCGGGGAAACACGGTACTGCATAGAGCAGTGAAACTATGATGTTTTCCTTTTTTCACAAATATATAGGTAGTAAATAAATACCATATACTGTATATTTCAAAATATTAGCTTGTACCTAATTTAACAATTAAAATTCAGGAAAGTATATTTTTTTAAAAGGACTTTGGAAGTACTTTCATTCCAAAATTTCCTTTATTTAAATTACTTTAGGATTCAAAATAGTAATATATGCAGGAATGTTCATGTACGCTACAGCTATTATTGTGTATAATCAGTTGCTACTGATGTTCACATGAATGCATAGTCAAGGTTTAAAAAACAATATTATGTCCAAACCAAAGAAGGATGTTGAGAAGATACATAAATCATTCTTAAAATAAAATATACCTTTTGGAAAAGTTGCAGAACACAACAAAGAAAACATTATGCAATCAAAATCATTGTTTTACTTTTCATCCATTATAACTAACAGATAATTCTGATATATTTAGTTCCAAAATATATTATGTAGTTATCCATTTTTGCATATAAATCAATGTCTTAATCAGAAATATGCAAATATGCATATTTTCAGGTCCCTTTCATATTTAGGTGATCACACTATCATATGTACAAAATGAACAAGTATGGCTGAAGAACACTGTTTTTAGATGAGGAAAACTAAATTATTGAGATAGAACAGAGAATGGCAATCTAGATCTTGTTTTCTCAACTCACTAATATTAAAATCTTTTAATGTTTTATTTAGTACCTAATCCAAAGCAATAATTATTAACTTACCATTTTCTACTGCTGTGCTCATTAAAGCAAATGAGCTGCACGTTAGGATTTTCATGGAAACAATGAACTACAGTCAATACGCAGTTAAGTTGCTTGATAAATGGAACCTTAGTCATATATTTTTAAATAAAAGAAATGTTCTGAGAAACCATTAAATCTGCAGAAGCAGGTAGAAATATGCACTTTTAAGAAAAGCATGTGTGGTATTGCAAAGGGAAGAAATCATATCAGAAAAGCTAACAAATCTAGTGGCTTAACAGTCCACTTTAGAATGTGTACATAGTATGAATAATATGAAAGTACAAAGTACAATAAATGCATTCATATAAAAGCAGACGACCTGTTTTTACAGAAACAGCTACTCTTTGAAAAAAAGAGAATAGAATAGAATAGAATTCTTTATTGGCCAAGTGTGATTGGACACACAAGGAATTTGTCTTGGAACATACACTCTCTGTGTACATAAAAGAAAATATACATTCGTCAAGAATCATAAGGTGTAACACTTAATGATAGTCGTAGGGAAACAGTCAATATAAATGGTGCTGAAGTGGATTCAAAATAAGAAACTTAAGAAAACTGTCATGTCTTCTGTTTGTAACACAGAACATAATTTTATTAGGGACTATTCAAAACCTATTTTTATGGTTACCAAGGTATGCAGCTACAATGTGAACAGTATTAGGCAAGCAATGCCTAATAGTCCAATAATTCAGGGGTCACCAACCTTTCAGACCTCAGGGATCACTAAATTCATAATTTTAAATCCTTCAGACCACTAATATGATCTGCCTAATGACCAGCTGGGTGGGCGTGGCAAAGTGGTCATGTGACTGTGTGGGCGTGGCCAACTGGATGTCACTCATGTTGAGGGGCGCCTTGCCAGCCTCTACTCGATACTCCACACCTGCCCGTCCAGACTCCTTAGGGCCCCAACAGGAAGCAGTTGTTGGAGCTAAGCAACCACCATGAGAAAGAGTTGGCAAAACAGCTCAGTTCAAATTGGATCCTACTGAGAAGGAGGCTCAGCAGAAGCACCTCACTGAGGACGAGCATAGGCTTTCCAAGCAGAGGGAAGACCTGAGGGAGTGCAAGGCCAGTACCAGCGCTTGGAAGCTCAGTGGGCTGAGGCGGTCAGTCAGTTCCAGGCCATGATGCAGTCCCACTGGAACAAGGCCCTCCGGCTCTTGGCCAATAGCGGCGCTTCCCTCCAGCCTTTGCCCAAAGTCCCACACCAGGAGGCTGAAGCAGACCCCAAGTTGGAATTTCTGCCCCCCTCCAACCCACACAAAAAGACCCCGAAGGGGAGGTCTCTCTGCAGCAACATAAACGTTCATTGCCCATATCCGGCCCCGGGGCCATAGTTTGAGAACTCCAGATTTAGTGCAATATAAAAAATACAAATAATTTTTCTGCGGACCACCAAAGTTTTCCCGCAGACCCAGGGGCCCACGGACCACCAGTTGGTGACCGCTGCAATAGTCCATTAAACCAATCATTTTGCCTACTATATTCCAATATTCAGAAAAACAAGGTTCTTCCCAATATATTTTTGAAACTGAAGCGTGCATGTGGTGTCACTCACGTCACATACTGTATGTTTCACGTACTATTTACCTGACCTGCAAAACTCCAGAGGATCACTATATGGCAGCAAACAGCTTTTTTTTTTTTGCATCTCCTCACTGCAATCTTTCACTAGTGGTGTGAATTTCAGCATGCAGATACCATACCCCCACGCAGATTCAGAATATTTCAATGCCTATATAATTAAACGGGTGGGGTGGGGTGAGGGGCGTTAAGAGAGACCACCAAGGAAATCTTGCTGGCAGCCAAAGTTTGTTCTGAATTCTGTTTCCCAGTCGACCAGCCTAACATTTCCTAACAAAAACCCTTCCTGACCTCCGACGGCCGAAGGAAACGAGGAAGCAAGGCGTTCGGGCAAAACGCAAAAAGCATGAAGTGACACGATTGCAGGAGGCGCCACGGCAGAGAGCAGAAGCCCCGCAGCTCACCTAGGGAAGGAGGAGAGGAGCAGGGTCTTCACCGAGGGAGATCCATGGGGAAAGAGAGGAATCTACGCTCTTGGATTGGGAGGTCCTGCAGGAGACGGAAGAGGGCGAAGGGGCATCCCGAAGTCAGGCCGATTAAAAGAACCGGCGAAGGAGGCCGCCGCCGCCGAGGGAGGGATCGCACGTATGACTCACTGGAGGGAAAAAATTAAGAGTGTCCGCCGGCAGCGGCTGTTCATTCGGGAGGTTCCCAGGATGAAGGGCGGCGGCTCAGCACGGTCCTCACATCGCGAGAAACGGAAGGAGCGCGGCGACCCCGGCCAAACCCCGAGCAGCCCCGGTTTGTGTTTTTTCAGAGGGGCGGTTCCCTGCCCCATACATGGAAGAGTCCAAGGGTGGGATTGGGGGGGGGAGCAGCCTGACCGTCCTTTTCGTGCAAAACCGCAGCCTCTTTCCACTCACCTGATCATGAATGCATCCTAGCCGTTGTCCTTGCCTTCCAAAGTCGACGCCTCCCCCGACGAAAAAGTTGTCCGCGAGACGCAAAGGGACCGCTCTCGCCAGCACCGCCGTTGCCGCCGGCTCCTAGCCTCTCTCACCCGCCGCGGAAGCTCCCGCCCATCAATTGCCGGAGTCCGAAATTGACAAGCTGCGTAGCCAATGAAAAGGAGGATCGGCGATGAATGACACCAGTTCCCGTCAACGGTTGTTGAAGTAACTAGAAATGTTAATAGCCTCTGGGCGGCGAGTGGGGGGGGGGGGGATGGGCGGGAAGGCAAAAAAAGTGACTGAACGAGAAAGCAGCCAATTAGAAGATAGGAATTATGTCATCGCCCCCTAGATGAAGTTGGGAGTACTCAAATGCTGTCATGGCCCTGAGAGGAAGGAGATGGAGGAATTCTTAAAGGGGTAGTGCACCAACGTGTGTAGTAGAGGCGTGTAACTTCCTTGGAAATGCTTTAGGATGGTGTTTTTGATCCTCCAAAAAGTTTCTTCTTAGGCTTCTTTGATAAATGGAAAATAGTTGATCTCACCTTCACTCATGTTACCAGGAAGATTTTGCCAATTGAACTGAAATTCTCCTTATTATAAATTCAATCCCTTAATCAGGTTCCGGATTTACTGTCTGGTCTGCACACTCTTCTTGTCCTAATGCCTTTCATATGAACTAGACTACAGCTCCCATGTTTCTCATTCAGCAATACCAAATGCAATATAAAACATATTTTAACACAGATAGTTTGTTTAGTGACCATTCAGTTATCACGGCACTGAAAAAAATGACATGGCTTTTCACACTTATGACTGTTGAAGCATTCCCATGGTCACGTGGTCAATTGATTCATATTTATGATAGTTGCAGTGTCCCAGGCTCATGTGATCCCCTTTTGCAACCTTCTGACAAGCAATGTCAATAGGGAGGCTTAACAACCATATGCCTAACTTAACTACTGAAATGGATTCACTTAACTACGGCAAGAAGGATCATAAAATGGGGCAAAATTCACTTAATAACAATTATGTTGCTCTTACTTAGCAACATAAATTTTGGGCTCAGTTGTCATAACTCCAGGACTACCTATAGACAAATTATACCCATGATTGGTGGACTAGAAAAATTTTTTACAAGTAGAATATTAGTAGAAAAATGGATAAAGTGGTTAGGAAGAGGACTGCCAAAACGTCCTTGGAAGAGGATTTTAACTAGTAAGGTCAAGATGGTGAATAATGGTTCATACTGACAGCCTGGCATTTTTTCAATAACATCTAAGTAATTTAAGGAATAGGGAAGCCATGCATAAATCCTTTACTTTTTGCTCATCTCTGCCAATCTGTTGGCATCTTTTCAAGACAGCAGTATGCCGATTGTATTGCAGATAAGAGTATTGATGCTATAATTCTGTTGATGTATTAGATTAATGTATTAGATTGCTTTAGTTTAGTCTTTTCAGTTGTCTTATGTTGCAGACTCATGTTAACTTCTGGTCTACTATAAAATGATTTCTATAAATACTCTTTATGTCATGTTAAAAATATGGGTTTTTTTTACCTATTTCTACCTATTATTTGTATCTTTATACTTCAGTTTTGAAATTCAGTTTTAACCTGTCAGCGTCAGCCTGATTTGATTAATCTTTCTGTTGGAAGAAATGTCCATTTGGGTTCAGTTCCAAGTGGGGAAAAAGACACTGGAAACATGGAGACTGCTTGGAAAGATGGTTTAATGGTGGACAGGATCACATGGTTTGAGTTCCTGAACAGAAAAGGGTCGAGATGCTGAGCGTGCCTTGGTTTTATGCCCTGAGTTTTGAACTTCCTGGGGCACAGGAAGAGTACCGTGATTGGTTGTCAGACTTCCAGGGGTTGGGGGTTTTAGCTAGCCTTGCTGGCTGATGTAATCTTCCCAGGTGCCATGTGGTGAGTTTCTGTTGCTAGATGGGTCCTACTGTGTTGCAAATGATGGTCCATTGACAAAGGTGGCGGGGATTGAGTTTCTGCCTCTGGCCCATTGACAAAGGTGGGGGAAGGCAGGAAGGTGACAGCTGCTTTGTCTTTAAAACATGTTTCCGCATTTCTCATCCAGGGAAATATATTTTGCCTTTTTAATATTTCCTAAAATAATTCATTCTCCTAGGAGAAAGGTGGGTGCTAACTTCCTACACTTCAATGGATTGTTCAGTAATTTGTTTCACTAATGCTACATAAACACAAAAAAATCATCTCCTCAATTACAGTCTAAGTATATATACAGTCCATATATTCATTCAATTGTGCACTAATAATCCATATTATGGTAGGGGGAACATGTCAACTAAATTTCTGTATTTATCAGAACTGTGAAAATTAAACAATGTTAAACAACTAAACATCATTAATTTATTAAGACATATTATAAGTAATTAGGTTTTTTGTTTATTATTATTTTCTGGATTCTACTCTCTTTTTGTTGACATTTTTTTAGTTTCCAACTGGAGCCTGGTACAAAAAAACCTTACTTAAATAATTCTGAGGGAAAAATATGTTTTGAATATCAGAAATGAACATAGCTTACATTCCTTTGAAACAAAAACCAAGTGGCCAACAGAACTGGTTTTCATTTTAGAACTACAAATTAAACCGTGTAGGATGAGATGGAATCATTTTGTTGTCATTCTGGTTAAGTAATTAGGAAAGAGAATTATTTGCTGATATAATGCAGATCACCCAGACCTGTCAGTAAAGATCTACAAATGTCTGTTTCTGCTATACAGTAATGCAGAGCACAGTTTATTTTCCTAACAGCCTGTGACCTCTAGTGGCTGTACTATATAACTTGTTCTTTATTATTCCGCAAATGGATATAAATACTGCATATCCTGGTAGCTAAAAGCCATCATAGTAACGGCTATATGAACTCCTCTCCACCAATCCAGTATGTTGGACTAACTCTTCTTTTATTTTTCCATTTAAAGATTGATCTCTTGTAAAGCAACTATCATGCATGTTCTTGCTGAAGTTCACTGTTAGAAGTCTTAAACTAGTTTTCAATTAATAAAAAATGACAAAGAAAAAAAAGACACAGAAATACATGTGTAGTAAAAAAAAAATACAGAATGTGCTTAAAAATTAGTAAAAAGAAATACAACAGAAAATATATTCAGTAAATAAGGTATGTCATTGCAATAAACAGCTACAATTCTATATATTATTCTCTAATATAAACATTATATACACACACTTCTAATACAATTATATAACTATCATGGGTTTTTTGGTACCCTACTGTATGTTGTATAAACGAGTCCCATATTTTATTATATTTATCCAAACAAAGTTTACGTCTGTATGCAATGTGCTCATACATAGCAAATTTAATCAAATATTCAATCCATAAAGTAAATGAGACCATACATTTATCTTTCCAATATTGCAGTATGAGTCTTTTAAACATAATTAAGAGCTTAGAGAAAACACTTACATTGTTCAGTTCAAGTTCCATATACTGTACTATGTAATTCAAGGGAATATTATTCTCTGAAAACTTTAGCTTTTTTATTGAATTATTGAGTCTGCCATCTGCACCTCTATAACTGTCTGGTTTGGTTCTGCAACCCAACAAGACAGACAGAGACTTCAGAGGATAATTAGAACTGCAGAAAAAACAATTCCTACCAATCTGCCTTCCATTGAGGATTTGTATACTTCACAAGTCAAAAAGAGGGCTGAGAAAATATTTACAGACCTCTCGCATCCTGGACATAAACTGTTTCAACTCTTATCCTCAAAACAATGCTATAGAGCACTGCAAACCAGAACCACTAGACACAAGAACAGTTTTTTCCTGAACCCCATCACTCTGCTAAACAAATAATTCCCTCAACACTGTCAAACTTTTTACTAGTCTGCACTACTATTAATCTTTTCATCATTCCTATCACCCATCTCCTCCCACTTATGACTGTATGACCGTAACCTTGTTGCTGGTATTCTTACGATTTACATTGACTGTTTCCTAATATGATTTAATTGCTTATTTGTTCCCTATGACTATCATTAAGTGTTGTACCTTATGATTCTTGATGAATGTATCTTTTCTTTTATGTACACTGAGAGCGTATGCACCAAGACAAATTCCTTGTGTGTCCAATCACACTTGGCCAATAAAGAATTCTGTTCTGTTCTGTTCTGTTCTGTTCTATTCTACATTCTAAATATTATTTTATAGAAGTCATAGAGCAATTGTCACTTCAGTCTCTCATTGTCTAAGCTATACAGGAAGCTCTAATTTTTTATTCCACTCATCTTTTAACTTCTGCATAACAGATTTATTGATAACAAATGCCTATAAAAGCTGAGGATTTTTTTTTTAGTTTCAAAAGATTTACCCAGTTGTTCTAGTATCTCAGGTGTCTCAGAAGCTAAAAATGCTGCTAGACTGAGTATTAACTAACGTTGCAGCTGTAAATGTGTCTTCCAACCTAAGACTTCTAATTAGCTCCACCCAAATTTATTTAAACATGGATTTAAACATGGATAAACGTAGATGGATGACTTTCCTCTCATGCCTTCTTTATCCCACTATGGATTATACTTCTTTTAAGAGCCCACCTTCCTCATCCCACTGTGGATTATGCTTAGCTTTTCTCCTCTCAAGTTTATTAGTTCCTATACTGCATCTGCATTCCTCTTAGGGTCCACCCAGGCTGCTTGGCCTTCCCACCATGTCAATAATAACTTGTGTGATTCATAAGGTTGTTTGCAGTGGCGAGATTCAGCCAGTTCGCACCACTTCAGGAGAACCGGTTGTTAACTTTCTGAGCAGTCTGGCAAACTGGTTGTTGGAAGAAATCATTAGGGCAGAGAACAGGTTGTTAAATTACTTGTCCCACCACTGGTTGTTTGGAAATAGATTAAGAGTTACTGTGACCTAATATTTGGCAAAACAAAAATAAGAAACAATCCAAACAATGTTTCTGTTTTGAAAAACAGAATAACTTAATCAATTTCAAAACAGGTTTATTCTTTGTTACTCAATTATGAATTTGGAGTAATAATAAATATTCTTGAATAACTCTTAAGTCTTTTATTTAATGTAGACTTATTTAAGTCTTATTAAAATATTATTATGATTATTTATTATAGTTACAATATGGAATGTTTATTATTTGCTGTGGGTTGGTTCTTTTTTCAAAATTTAATTACAGTTTTAATGATAGGGCATATGTGTATTTATTTAATATACAGATAGTACAATACTATGGTTTATCACAATAAGAATGAATCATAAACTTGCACATTCCATCTTTATTCTCTTCTTTCAGCATGGACGTAGTAACTAATTTTGTTTATTAACCAGGAATAAATATTGCTTAAAATACTGTTTAAAGTAGCATAGTTAAATCTTAACTATAATTTCCTGAAAATAATAAACCATTTTTATGCCTATGTTTTGACGTTGACTTGGATTAGAACAAAAGGAAAAATGCAATTTAAAAAACTGAAGTTTTCAACTGCCCCATAATTAAATCAGAGGTAACATATAAACCCAAGATTCATAGTTACCTACTTTTATATAATAAATCATCACAATGTTTGAACAATGTCACATAGTAATTACATTTTTTTTAAAAGATGAGGCTTCTACTAGTATAAAAAGATAATTCCCAATTCTACAATTTATGTTAAAATGGTTCATATGATAGAAGGAGAAAAGTATGTATGGAATAATTTTAGTTTCTTAAACGTCAGAAATCTGACATGATTAACATTCTATATTTATTTATTTATGTATATTATCCGATTTTATCATACTAGGGAAGTCTGGCACAATATTTAATTAAGCATTAAAACGGTAATAAAATTGATGCTTAAAACAATTTCAGATCCAATCTTCAAAATTCCTAGGTTGGTATAAGGTTGGTATAAGGTACAGGAAGGTATAAGAGAATACAACTCAGTTCTTCCAAGACAATTAAAACATTTTAGCCAATTAAAACATATCTTCTAAGGACATTTTTTAATAAAATCTTTACTGGACTCATTATTAAGATGATCATATAACACCAAGTATTTGAAATATCATCTGACAGCAAATAGAGTATTAGTGCTTAAAGGGTATTTTAAAATATATGAAAAATCAAAGAATGCCCCAATTTTTACATAAAACGGAATAAAGGCAATGCCTTCTAGATACTGGAATATAGATACATTCAACAGTTTTGATTGAAAACTCAAGCACAATAAAATAAAATCTTGGCCTTGGGATAAAATTGTTTATGGCACCCAATCATTTGTCAGGTTTTCTGATTTTTCTCTCTCTAAGTTTTATATGCTATATAGTCAAATATTTTAGTTCTTTAATGGATGCTTTAACCCCATGACTGTGAAAGTAATAGCAGTAAGTTTTTCGTAGACAAGAAACATGAGTGCAGCAGTGAGGACTGTCTGGAGCAGCTTTGCTTCTAGTCCTTTATAGAGTCCTACTAATCCGAAGCGCCTATAAAAAAACATATTAAGCATTATATTTATTAAAAAAACAAATGGTAGATAATTCTTCCTTCTATAGCAAACATACATCAATTCTGCTCTCTTCTACTCTTTGAATGCAATTGTTAAGAATGACTAAGGATTTAAGGATATGATGCACTCTTTGAGCAGATGTCAACAAGACCAGTGCCCCATTGGCTTTATCTAATTGAGTAGAATGAACTGCAGATTCTGTCTTCCACTGGGCTTCTAGATATAGCTACGTCTTGGGAAAGAGACTGGCATTTCCATTTTTATTTTTATTTTTGGCATTTATATCCCGCCCTTCTCTGAAGACTCAGGGCGGCTTACACTATGTCAAGCAACAGTCTTCATCCATTTGTATATTATATACAAAGTCAACTTATTGCCCCCAACAATCTGGGTCCTCATTGATGGGTTTTAATTAATTATCTCAGAATCATTAGGAATTGTGTGGAGTACACAATGTAATAATAATTTTTATCAGATTTATAACCCATCTTTCTAGTCAAATTGAGCACTCAGGCAGCTAAAAATTAATAATTTTTAATTAATCATAATTAATAAAATACAAAAAAAAAGAGCTGGCCTAATCATGTCTTCTGCTGGCTGGTGGCAAGACATATTATAAATTCTTCTTTTCCTACATGATATGTAGGAATCAATTCTACATATGTAGAATTGATTCCTACATATCAATTGAGCTGATATGTTTTAATAAACAGGGAGACCTAGAGATTCAGTAAAACAAACATCAATGAAACTTGGTAGAAACTTGTCCATGATCATCAGATAGTTTCTTCTAAAACAACAGGCCCAATGAAAAGCATGGGGATGGTGCACTGTATATAAATAAAATATATATTTGCACAGAAATTTATGAACTGGAGCATGGAAATCCTGCAGAAAGTATTTGGTTAAGAATAAACAGTGAGAAGGAAAAATGGGAATTGTGGCAATCACTTGAGAAGGCAAGATATGAATGAGGCCTTTATGTATCAGAAAACCAGTCTTTCAAACAGGCATGCAACAGACATAACGGATTTCCCTTATCCTGACATCTGCTGGAAATTCAATTCTGCCAAGAATCAGAGATTCAATAAATTCTTTTACTCTCTTGCTGACAACTTCATTTATAAGAATGTGGAAAATAGTGGGTCTGCTATCCTGGATTTAATACCCAACAAAAGGGAGAAATTGGTTGAAGAACTGAAGGTGATTGGCACCTAGCAGAAAACTGATTGAAATCTTGATATCTGTGATATGCAGAAGAGGAACTATGTGAGCTATCAATCAGTAGAACAGGCTTCCATATAATATAGTGACAACTACTCCAGAGATCTTCAGTCAGAGACTGCATGGTCATCTCTAGACATGCTATAGTGGATTGTGCACTAAGCAATACATTGAACTAGATTACCTCTTTTTTCCCTTCTAATTTTAAAACAATATGACAGCTTTTATCACAGGATAATTCCAGGGCTTTTATTCTATTATTAAATTTTAATATTTTGTTGTTGTGTATGTGTGTGTATGTGTATAATAAATATATTTCTATGTAACTATCCATTTACAAAGTGCCCAATTTACAGTAAAGTAGTAAGACATTAAATTGAGTTAAGTAGAAGTCAATTAAAAATGCAAAACTTACTTTATTCTTTGCTGTAGAAGGTAGAGGACATTTTTAAGACTACCTAATCTCCTGTTTTCAGGGTTCAGTCGGTGATGTCCAAACTGAAAAGGAGACAAAATGAATAAATGAACATTTTCCCTTTTAATTTCTGCTTACAGAAGTATGCAAAATTATGGATTGTTAATAGAAAGTATTGTGATCAAGCTTTTATAATCCTGTACATAACTTAAACATAAGCAAATTAAAATTATTATGGCCTCTGGGCCAGAGAGTACAATAATGAAACATCTAAACCTATAACTATTATTAAAACTGTTTTTAAAAAGACATACAATGCATTAAATTACATTAAATTCTGTATCATGACTTTAACACAAATAGAAGTAGCAATCACCAAAATTTGTGCAACCTGGAAATATATGTCAGGGTCCCATTTAAATAAGAGCAGTGACAGATAGAAAATGTGCTGTCTACCAGAGTAGTTCTTTAAAATGGGATAGATACCATATTTTTTGGCATATAAGACGCACCTGACTATAAGATGCACCTTAGTTTTTGAGGAGGAAAATAAAAGAAAAAAGCTCATTGGCAGGTGGATCGGGTTCTTGGAATACCCTCAGTCAGCTGTTCCCAGAGGTGAATTTTAGCAACAGGTTCCTTGGTTGTGAACTCTGTGTCTTGCTTTTTTTTGCTTTTTTTTCTGCCTCTGAAACTTCTGAAACTCTGTTTCAGAAAAAACTTTTTTTCCTGCCTCTGAAAGCCTCCAAAACAGCGTCAGAAAAAAAGCCTCTGAAGCTCTGTTTGGGAGCTTCTTTTCTGAAGCTTCATTTGTGAAGCTTTTTTCAGCCTCTGAAACATCCTGAATGGGGCTATATTCGGAGTATAAGACGCACCCAGATTTTCACTCTCTTTTTTTGGGGGGAAAGGTGCATTTTATACTTCGAAAAATACAGTATATGGCATTTTCAAACCCTAAGGGACAGAGGTTTTCCAAAGAGAGTCCTAAAAGCTAGAATTTGCTATTGATTTTTGTTAGTCAGGTTGATAGCAGAGTTCTCTTTTAAGGCTATCCAACCTTTGTAAAGTATCATCTTGCTTGACCATGGGTAAATCTCCATAAGTGTTGATAAGTACAGCTTCTTCTGTATCAAACTTTGCCTCATTCTGCATATCTGCCTGCTTAACCAACAAATGGGGAGAGGAGATACTGCTATTAACAACAGGTTATTAATTAATATACTATGTAGATCACAAGTAGCAGAGCTGAACAAAGGGGTTGCCCCTCCAACATGTACCCTTTGATTGGAACAATACAAAAGGTAGCAATAAATTGTTTCCTTTTAAGTGACATGCGAGGTATAATAAATTGCTTAAAAGTCAGTAAGATTCACTTACTGCAAGGCAAACGTGGGAGCCACTCAAATAAATACAAATCTATTTGGCAACGAAGAAGCTATCCCAGAGAAGTTACAATTGCTCTTTTGGACCCACTGACTAGAATTAAGGCTGTGCAACAAAGAGCAACCTGATTTAATTGCAAGAATACCTTTGATGAGGTAATTTCTTTAACTGCTTGCACACCAGAGTCAGCACACTGACACCTTTATTGGCTTATGATTTATTATTACTCAGTCCCAAGGTTTATTGTTTAACTAACTTGTCTGCTGGGACATGCATTTCAATAAAGGTGGAGTGTCTTTCTATATGTTTTTGTGCAAAACTTCAAAGTCACTTTTGCACAGATCCAGATTATTTTTAATGAAGGCGAATTGCTTGAACATTAAAATGTCAGTCTTTGCTGTGACCAAACACTGTTTTGCCATGAATTCAACTGAGCCATTCTATGACAGGATCTTCTCCCAGTGTTCAGATGGGCTTATTTTTATTAGATGAAGCTGGGGAGCTAGTGGAATGGGCTGAAGAATGAAAAGGAAAGGATGATGTAGAAGACCAGTCAATTAACTTGTTTCTAAGAAAAACAAGAAAGCTCAAATAAGTTCTAGTTCTGTTTTAAAGTCCCATTCAAGAATCTCAATTTTTTTAGAAATGGAAAATGAAATTAGTTTACTGTTTCTTATTGTAGAAAAACTTCCTCAATGTTTAGCTGTTGGCTATCTTGGAAGAGTGTTGTCAGCCACTCTTCTACTCTTTTTCTTCAGTCTTCCAAATGAGAAATAAGTATAATTATTTTAAATTTTGACATATAACTTGAGCTGTGGTGTTAATAGAAAGGATTTAAAAAGAGAGTATGAAGCTACCAGGCTTAACTGACTATTACATAATAGGAGAAATCCTGCCTAACAGTCATAAATGCAGCCTAGTATGCTAATGTACTTTTGGAAAAGCAGCATCCATTATGGAAGCCATATGCTAGTATTAATTCACAACATTCTAATTGTGAAAGTCTGAGAAACAGTTTTGAAGATCTCGGCTTGCTCAGCCACAGTTGGTTTTCTTTCCGATAGTGACTTCTTTTATTGGGTCTGCTACAAACCGGGTCTCAGTAAAAGTCAAGGTATCTCTGTATAAAATCAGCGCTGAGAGCTTCTGCCTCTCAGCCCCTTTTAAACATCCCGCACTGCTCATGCCCCGCCCCATGACTGAACTGCTCCATTGATTGGACACCCAGCTGCTCTCTCCCTCCTCATCTGACAGCCTCAGCTGCCATGTCATTTGCTAAATCCCAGAACTAAAGCAGATCTTCCTAATGCTCAGCCCTCATCTTCCTCTATCCCAGTTGCCAGTGCGCTGATTCCTTTCTCATGTTTGCCAAACGCAGATCCCTGCAGCCCTCAAACAAATCCTTGACATGTCATCCCTTTGAATCTTTGATTAAGGGCTGCTCTCATGATCCGGATCCCTGTAGCATCATGTGTCGAGCCACAGCGGGGCTCATCAGAAGAGCTTTTTAGCCTCAGTTAAATTACCACACCAAGCAAGAAGAAGACCTTCTGCGCACAATTTTTTATGCATCAACTATATTAATTTGATATAATGAAGGGAACAATAGGACAGGAACGGTAGGCACTTTTGTGCTCTTATGCACGCCCCTTATAGTCCTCTTAGGAATGGGGTGAGGTCAATAGTAGACAGTTTTTGGTTGAAGATTTTGGGATTTTGAGTAGAGACTATGGAATCAGGTAATGAGTTCCAAGCATTAACAACTCTGTTACAGAAGTCATATTTTCTACAATCAAGTTTGAAGCGGTTGACATTTAGCTTGAATCTATTTTTTGCTCTTGTAATATTGCGATTGAAGCTGAAGTAGTCTTTTATAGGAAGGATATTGCAATAGATGATTTTGTGTGTTAAACACAGGTCATGTTGAAGTCGACGGAGTTGTAAGTTTTCTAATCCCAGGATTTCAAGTCTCTTGGTATAAAGTATTTTGTTGTTTTCTAAGGAGTGAAGAACTCTTCTAGTAAAATATTTCTGGACTCGTTCTATTGTATTTATGTCAGAGATGTGGTATGGGTTCCAGACGGATGAGCTGTATTCAAGAATAGGTCTGGCAAATGTTTTGTATTCTCTAGTTAGTAGTGTAAAGTTTTTAGAAAAGAAGCTGCGTAAAATTAGGTTTACAACTCTTAGGGCCTTTTTAGCTATGTAGTTGCAGTGGGCTTTGGCATTAAGGTCATTTGATATGAGAACTCCAAGATCTTTGACAGGGTGGGGGTCGTCAGTTAGGTAATGTCCATCAAGTTTGTACTTGATGTTAGGCTTCTTTTTTCCAATATGTAAGACTGAGCATTTGCTGGTTGAGATTTGGAGTTGCCAAGTTTTAGACCAATCGGAAATTAAGTCGAGGTCTTCTTGAAGGGTAGAAGTATTATTAGTGGTATTAAATAGTTTGACATCGTCAGCAAAGAGAACACAATAACTTGAGATTAGGTCACAGAGATCATTTATGTATAGTATGAAGAGTGTTGGTCCAAGAACGCTACCTTGGGGAACGCCACTTTTGACAGGAACAGGATTTGATATAGCGTTGCCAATTTTGACTACTTGTTGTCTGTTTGACAGGAAGGCATTTATCCAATTGTGAAGAGGTCCCAGAATGCCATAGGATTTTAGTTTGAGGAGTAGTTTATCATGTACTACTGAATCAAAAGCTTTGCAGAAGTCTATGTAGATTGCATAGACTTCTATGCAATTTATTTATTCTATTTATTCAACATAAATTCCAATCGTGCTTTTTATAATTTTGTGAACAACAAACTTAATGACTCGAGATCCATCCCACCATTAAAAGAATCTAACGGCAAAGAAAATAATGATGAAACAGTTAAAGCAAACCTCTTGTAACACAGTCTTCGGCTCAGTCTTTGTTAACAGTAATGCCTCATACCCAACATTTCCCAACTGCACTAACAACGACCTAACACATATAGATTTCACTGAAGAAAATGTTGAAAAAGCTTTTCGCAAACTGAAACCATCCCTATCTATAGGACTTGATGGACTATGTGCATACTTCTTAAAAAAGCTTTCCACTAATATAGCAGAACCCCTAAGCATAATCTTTGGAAAAGCCTTCACAACCAGTTTCTTTCCCAAACTTTGGTCACTAGCCATGATCATCCCTGTCTTCAAAAAAGGAGACTCCAGCTTAGTTGAAAATTACAGACCAATCTCTCTATGCTGCGTCATCTGTAAAGTTATGGAATCTATCATCAACCAATACATTAAACAATTTGGTTTCAGAAAAAAATTATCATGTAACTTACAACTTCTTCACTGCAAAAACATATGGACTACAAATCTTGATCAAGGCAAAACAATAGATGCAATTTACATAAACTTCTGTAAAGCTTTTTGACTCAGTGGTACATGACAAACTTCTCCTAAAATTAAAATCCTACAGCATCTCCGGACCCCTCCACAATTGGGTAACAGTGTTCCTGTCAAACAGACAACAAGTGGTCAAAATAGGCAGTGCTCTATCAAATCCTGTTCCTGTCAATAGCGGCGTTCCCCAAGGCAGTGTTCTTGGACAACACTCTTCATATTATATATTAATGATCTCTGTGACCATATTAAAAGTAATTATGTTCTTTTCGCTGACGATGTCAAACTATTTAACACTACCAACAATACAGCTACCCTTCAAAAAGACCCTGACTTTGTGTCAGAATGGTCAAAAACTTGGCAACTCCAAATCTCAACCACCAAATGCTCTGTCTTACACATTAGAAAAAAGAATCTAAACACTAAATACAAACTCGATGGGCATTACCTTACAGATGACCCCCACCCTGTTAAAGACCTTGGAGTTTTCATATCCAATGATCTAAGTGCCAAAGCCCACTGCAACTACATTGCAAAAAAGGCTTTAAGAGTTGTAAACCTAATCTTACGTAGCTTCTTCTCCAGAAAAACTACACTACTAACCAGATTTTATAAAACATTTGCTAGACCAATTCTTGAATACAGCTCGCCTATCTGGAACCCATACCACATTTCAGACATCAATACAATTGAATGTGTCCAGAAATATTTTACAAGAAGAGTTCTCCATTCCTCTTGTTGTGTCTCGTCCAATCTCACCTCAGCCGGGGTCTTCTTATCTGCTTCCGAACACGGAGGAATGTTCTAGTATGCTTCCCGGCCCCAGCCCTGGCTCCATGCCCAGACAGGCTGAAGAGGAAGAAATACCTCCAGCCCCCAGCTCTGGCTCCATGCCCAGGCAAACGGAGCAACTAGACCCCTCCCCCTCCTCCACAGCATGTGAGCCTGAGGGAGGTCTATTACCAACAGCTGCCGACTGGAGTGACCCTCGCGTCAGAAGACTTGATAGGTGGAGGCAACAGAAGGAAGGGAGGGGCAGGCCTGGATAAGTGCTGAGTCATGGAGCCATACCACATGGCCTATATAAAGGATCTGCTTTCTGGCATTCTCTGAGTCAGGCAAAGTCTAAACATATCTTGCTGAAGTCAGTTTCTGGTCTCCTGCCTGCCCTGAGGACTTTGCTAGGACTTTGGCAGAGCTGCAGAGGCACACCTGATTCGGATTTCCCTGACCCGGCCGTCAGTGGAGGAGTGGGATACGCCACCTCTGAATACAACAAAATACGTTACGCCACCAGACTTGAAATCTTGGGTTTAGAAACCTTAGAACTCCGCCGCCTTCAACAGGACCTGTATTTAACTCATAGAATCATCTATTGCAATGTCCTTCCTGTTAAAGACTACTTCAGCTTCAATCACAACAATACAAGAGCAAACAATAGATTTAAACTTAATATTAACTGCTTCAATCTTGATTGCAGAAAATATGACTTCTGTAACAGTTATTAATACTTGGAACACACTACCTGACTCTTTGGTCTCTTCTCAAAATCCCCAAAGCTTTAACCAAAAACTGTCTACTACTGTCCTCACCCTATTCCTAAGAGGTCTGTAAGGGACGTGCATAAGAGCACAAACATGCCTACCATTCCTGTCCTATTGTTTCCTTTCGTTATATCCAATTAATATAGTTATTACATACTTATGCTTATATATATGCTTATATATTATATAGTTATTTTCATGCTTATGCTTATATATACTGTTGTGACAAAATAAATAAATAAATAAAATAACAAATTAAGACCTATTAAATGGAACAAGGGTTTACAAGTTAGGGTGTGAATGAAAGTGATTTGGCATTACTCGTACATACCCGTAAAATTGACTGTACTGTCTGCATAGGGTAAGTGAGGGTAGTGGCAATTGCTTTGGCTATTGCTCCAATAGCAAAGGCGTCCAGTGAAGACAGCTAAAACAATATGAAAAAAAATTAGTATCTAGATGCAAAAACAAAATTAAGAACCTTCAAATCCATCATAACCTTAAACCAAAATGGTAACAATATAGTTGAATGGAACAATTTCTGAGATCAAAGTTAAACATCATCTTTCTTGTAAGCCTTGGAATCTCACCTGCAGTTGTCTTTTTAAAATTTTCCTCTTAAGCCCTTCATAAAACATGAATTGAATGGCAGGGTTAAATACTAACAGCAGTGAGGGGAAAGTACCATTCCACAAAGCCAAGATTCCTTCCTCTCGTATTATCTGATGAAAAGCATCTGATTAGAAAAATAAATAAGGGAAATAAGAATCTTACAGCGGATGCAGAATTATACATTTGATCAGTCTGCCAGTTTAGCATTATTCACTGAGTTTTACATTTATTTTGCAATTTAGATCAGAATTTAAAGAATTTTGTATGGACTCATTGTAGCAGATTTTACTCTATTGTTCAGTATTGATCACACACAATTGTTAGTAAGCTGGAATGATCAAATTCAAGGTGAAAGAGAAGGTGAAGGAGTTCTTAAAACTGGTCATAAAAAATTACAGCATACAAAAGTTGTCTTATAAATCAATTCAAATTTTTCCTGTAATTGTGACATAATTCAGAGATTTATTTATAATGTTTCTATGCCATACTATTCCAAGCAGTGTTGATTTTTCTTTCAGCAATGCAAGGCTGATCAAATACGTAGCAATTAGTTAAGGCAGACTAACCTTTCTGCCTCTCAAATTAAGTTTAAAGAGGTTTGGCATGCAGAAAAGTACTTTTTTATTTACTTGTTTCTATCATTGATTGATTAATTAGTTGATTGCAAAGTAACACTTCTGCTACCATGTCATGTGTGTTTAATATAAATTAAATGTGTGTATAGTTACTTCTAAATTTCCCCAGAGTTTTAATTATCTTATCCAGCAATTGTCTAATAGAAATATTGATCTTTTTTGATTTTACCATTCATTTCAATTTCTTCTACTATTCAGCATATATTGTTTCCATCATCCCAAGGAGAAGCAATGGAAAGTTTAGAGATTCGGTGATTGACAGGTAACATGTTTCTGTTGAAAATATTTTACTCTAATCCTTAGTTTAAGATAAGACAAATACAATAATTTCTTCTTACATTCACAAGACCTTATCAATTAAGAAATCAGTTTTAAGAATGGACTGTTATCTATGCCATTTGAAATTTAAAAAAACCCTTTTCAGTATTAAATGGAACTCATCAATCAACTAAAATAGGTCTTCGAAAGCCATGTGCAAGTGAAAAATATATTTGTGATAAATAATGCCCCCTACAGCATCTGCTTAGTTCATTCCCTGCTGAAAGACCTGAATAGACAGAATTCATTTTGTTTGTCCCAAAGGCTTCTTTAATGCAATCGTTTTTAATCAATGGCACAACTGGATGAAACCAGATACCGCCTTTTTATTATTCACTCATCAAATCATCAGGAAGACTGATTCTCAACAGTTAAATACTTTTCTCGCTGGACCCATGAGAACACTTAGTCCATTCAAAGAGAATGGCTTTTACTTGTCCTCTGCTTTCTATAAGACAGTAAGAATAGTTCGAAAAAAGAAAAGAAGGAAAACAAAGGATCAAAAATCTAGATAATCTCCATCCCTTTCAGCAAAGAATTGTCAAGTTCTACACTCTAAGATGCTATGCAAGCTGTAAGATTAATTTAATTAGGTTAACAGTAATTATTTTATTTAGAATTGTTATGTTCCTTATTTTTCCTGTACAGGCATCCTCTGGTTAATGGTTTTGTTCGCTTGGAAGGAATTTCTTTGACAAATAGATCACAGGATGGTTCATCCCTTCATGATTTTGAATAAGCACGGCACCTAAGCCTACATTAGATGCATCTATCTATACAACAAATGGTTGGGAAAAATCTGGCCCTTTTAATACTGGCTTCCTACATAATGTATCTTTTATTTTCAAAAATGTCTCCAGGCATTCCTTAGACCACTATACTTTTGAAGGTTGTTTTTCTCGTTAGGTCTGTTAGAGGGATAAACCTTTGATAACATTCCCCCAAAACCAGAAAAGAGCAAACATCTTTGTTGTCACCTTTCTCTGTTCAGATTTTATCTCTCCTTCATCCAGTCTAGGCATTGGGTACCCATCAAACTTTGCTTATTTGCCTGAAGTCTGCACAAAACCATAATCCCCATTTGGCTTTGAGACCAATACAACTGGAGAATACCAATCACTTAGAGATGGTTCTATTATATCTATCTGGAGCATCTTTTCTACTTCATTTTGTTAACACATCTTTCAACTGCTCAAGAATTCTATAGGGAGATCTAATTGATCAGGTTTTGCCCTTTTCTATTTTGTGTTCAACTAAGTAAGATATTACACTCAATTGTTTGGTAAACATATGTTTCCAGTCCCGTAATATTTTTTTATCTCTTTGTTTTGACTATCCCCTAGGTCTGAATTGATAAGTGTTTTTCCATAGAATAGTTGAAGTATTGCATCCCAAGGTTGATTCTGGATGCCTTTCCTCTAGTACCAGCAAAACCATCCAAGATTTAATTCTATTGTGCTATTTCCTTACTAGGTTGGCACTTCCTTTTCTTGTCTCCCAATTCAGTTTCATAATTTATTGGTTCAGTTCACCTCTTCATTATGAAACGGCCCTGCCACTTAGCCTGTAGTTTGCTTTCTTTACTAGACAACAGTAACTGGACTTGATCTGCTAGGTTAAGTTGCTTCACCTTTAAATCTCTATCATGATGCCTTTTCTGTCTTTTTCTGGTTTCTAAATATTCCTTAGCAATGTGACCTAGGGATTTTAAGTTATTCCTCTAGAACCGTGATGGCGAACCTATGGCACGCCTGCCAGAGGTGGCACATAGAGCCCTCTCTGTGGGCACATGTGCCGTTGTCAGCTGCTCTTCTGGTTTTCGGTGTGCACATGCATGCTGGCCAGCTGGTCTTTGTGGGTGCCAGAGCACTGAAAAATGGCCTGAAAAACGGCCAAAAAACAGGCCATTTTTTGGGCTGTTTTTTGGGCCATTTTCAAGGTGTTTTGGGGGAGTTTTCAAAAAATGGCCTGAAAACGGCCCAATACATGGCCTAAAAATGCCCCTCCCCATGGCCAAAAAACAGGCATGTGCACACTGGCCAGCTGGTCTTTGTGGGTGCCAGAGCACTGAAAAATGGCCTGAAAAACGGCCAAAAAACAGGCCATTTTTTGGGCTGTTTTTTGGGCCATTTTCAAGGTGTTTTGGGGGAGTTTTCAAAAAATGGCCTGAAAACGGCCCAATACATGGCCTAAAAATGCCCCTCCCCATGGCCAAAAAACAGGCATGTGCACACTGGCCAGCTGGTCTTTGGATTTCCGGTGTTCTGGCACGCGCACGCATGCACATGCACATGTATTCCAGTTTGGGCACTCGGTGCCAAAAGGTTCACCATCACTGCTCTAGAATAAGATATATGCAATTAGGTTTTTAAAGCCTTCTAGGTTTTTGCACCAATTTTCCTTAATGATGTCTAGAACCCCAAAAGTTGACTCCTATACTGTAACTCAAAAGGGCTAAATCCTGTAAATGTCTGAGGAATTTCAGATAGAAAAAGCATCTATATATCCCAATGTTTTGGGTCTTGGTCTGCTTATTTTTTGAGAACAGATTTTAGGGTCTGCTTCACCCTTTCCATAAGACTGTCATAAGGACTGGTACACATCTCTTTTATTCCTAGATCCGTGTATAAATATTTCAGTAGTGCTGTTTGGAAATTGGTTCTTTGATCTGTAAGGATCTCCTTTGGTATGCCTAGTCTATTGAAGATTTCGTCCAGCTTCTCTGCTATTCTCTTGGTGGTCACATTCCTTAATGGAACTGCTTTGGGATACCAAGTGGCATAGTCACAGACAACTAGGATATACTCGTTGCCTTTACTAGATCATGGCAAAGGGCCTACAACACCTACAGTTATTTTAGAAAAGGCAATAAGAATTAAAGGTACTATTTCCATAGGAACTTCATTGTGTTCCCCTTTTGGTTTTACCAACTGACACACCGGGCAAGATCTACAGTACTGGGCCATCTCTCCACAGATCCCTGGCCAATAGAATATATCCAAAATACTGTAAGTGGTCTTACGCCTACCAATATATCCAGACCATGGAGTTTCTTGAGCTAACTCCAACATTACTTCGTGATATCCCTGAGGAACTACAATCTGTTCAATTTGTTCCTTTGTTAAGGATGAAGCCTTATTCGGTACAGCAACCCATTTTTTTTCTTGAAATCTGGATGTTGGTTCCTTATTTCCCTCCTTTTCTGCTGCTAATCAACTTTTAATCTTGGGTTTTTCTAGCTAGGGAGCTTGGCAGAAGGGAATCTCAGCTGGGAAGGAATCTCAGCTCCGTGTTTAAGGATTTTGTTTTTTAGTGTATCTTAGTATTCTGCTTATATTTTACATTTTTCTCAAATTAAATAAAAATAAAAAATAGAAATTAATCTGGAATTTTCTTCTCCATATAATTGATACGAGTTACAGCTATATGCCTTAATTCACTTTGTAAAAATAACATTGAAAGTTAAAGATAATTGGTAGTTGGTTTTTTACAAAATGACTAGAGAGAGTAGAGGTTGAATAATCCACCTCATCGTTCAGATTATAAAGACCTGAAAACAAGTCTGTCCCATCGTTACTAGAATAAAAAGGAAGTATATAAATGGTATACTGTATGTTAATAAAATCAATAACAATGCTGAAATTTCTGGAGAATATAGCTCATGAGCAGGAGAATATGAAATACATTACATTCTCGTATCAGTTCTTTTTTCATGCAATTGGTAGGATATTGAGAGCATAGCAGCTTTTTCAAGCCTACAAAAAGGACAGTGTGTTTGATGAGCAAGGAAAGCTATGCCAAAATGCTGCCTCAGGAGTGGTAGAGCTATGTGTTGGTATACTGAGTTTGAAAAAGCATAATTTAAATACATTACAATAGATGAGGGCAACCACATACACACACCCCAACAACCTACCTGCAATGCCTTTGTAATTGGTTGGTATAATATCTTCATTTCTAAATTTTGCCCCCTGGAGTTTAAGACGGGTGTTTACCACCCAGAGCGGAGTAGTCAACAGTACATTCACTACACCTAAGGAAACAGAAGCAAAATTCAGTAAAAAGAGGCCTCAGAAAATTAAAATCAAAATTAAAGTTTTAACTTTAATGTATAAAGTAGAAGAGGTACCATTTGAAATACTTCACAAAATCTAGACTGAAATTATTCTGGAGGAAAAAAATATTTAAAATGGAAAGTCAAGGGAGCGTGTTCCAAAGGTGCTTTTTTAAAAGGGCAACTGGACTTTCTTGGTTTTTTGCCTTGAAAATGTTTTACTTCTCATCCAACAAGCTTCTTTAGTTCATAGACATCCATAGAGCTTGCTTTATTTTGGTTCTTTATCAATTATTACACATTTCATTGAGCAAGACAAGAAAAGCAAGTTTGTTTTTCACCACAGGTGCATACCTAATTATTTCCAAATAGTTTTCCTAACTTGATGCAAACTTCCCACATTATTCTTCATTATGAAATCCTGCATTGAGAAAATCAGAAGTGCTAAACTTTTAAATAAAATTAAGGATTCAAAAGCCGTATCTCCAATAACCTTAAGTGGCACATACATCAGACAGTAACACAAGTTAAAATAAATAATAAATCAAAATAAATAATACAGATCAAGAAATATGCAGCAGCACTGGCAACCATAGAAAAACATACATTATATCTCTTCTCTATGAGCTGTATTGATTGCTGGTTTATTTTCAAGTTCAATTCCAGATGTTGGTTTTAACATGAATCCAGGTTATTTGAGGAACTATCTTTCCCCTGTTACATCTACCTGTCCTATCAGGTCTGGCAGGAAGGGTGTGTTACAGGTTCCTTCTGCTAAAAAATTCCATTTGACAGGAATCTGGAGGCAGGCCTTTTCTACCATGATACCCACCCTTGGTGACATCATTCCTTCTATTTGAGAGGAAATAAAAAGGAGTTCCTCCAGAAGGCTGGGAATCCCATGAAAATAGTAAGCTTGTGAGATTGTTACACTGTGTGTAGGATTCTGATCCATTCTACTGCTTTCTTATTTATATTTGTATTTAACTGTTTTCAATTGTTGCTTTACATGGTTTTGACTGTTTGCTTCATTGTACATGCCTCAGAATCATATTTGTGAAATGGGTGGCTATATAAATTGAATAGGGAAACACACATATACAAATATATATAAATTTGAAAATATAAGCTTTGGAAAACATCTGACGTTAAATTCATAACATACATTTTCAGGTTCTGTTTTATATATATGATTATATTTATCACTCACACTATATTAAAATATTTCATAAAAATTATGAAATTTCATTGCTAGTATCAAATGAATGACTTTCCAAAGATATGTGTATATACATCAACTCAGCACATGCTCATGTTCAAAAATAAGATAATGAAATGAAGAGAAACATTCAGTTATACAAAAGTGAAAAATCTAAGACGAGTAAAACTAGAAAAGAGGAAATGAGACAAATCCTTTCAAGTTAAAAATACATTTACTACTTCATTATTTTAAATTGCCTTCATGGATAAATTAATCCACATCCCAAAATCAATACTTTTCTGATAGGATTTTATTACCTGCAACCACCCCAAGAATCAAGTCCTTTCCTGTAGTTGAATGATGACCTTTAGCCCAAAGAGTTTTTAAACTGTTAAATGTATAGAAATAGACGAAGTTGGAACAACAAAGGCTGGAGATAACAGGGAACCACCCTCGATATGGTGCAATGCTAAGGGACAAAATAACAAAAGCAAAAAATGAAAATAATGCAATCATCATAGCAAAAAAGCATATCTGCACCCCATTCCAAACTTAATCAATTAAATATATCTAACTAAAGGGTTTTGGGTTCAGTGTTCAAGAAACCAAGTGACAAAATAAAACATATTTAAATACTTATTAACTATATTTAACAGAATACAATTCTATACTCAGGATTAAATTTAACTGAACATATTTATTTCTGAATAACTATGAACATAACCCAAGAGGATATATTATTGGAAAAATCAAAAGGAATACAATTCCAATCTAAAGGCAAGAATCATCCAATTCAAACACATTATTTCTTGTTCAAGCATTTCTTTTCAGAGATGGTAGTATTTTATGGAGGCACATTTTAAAAATTAACATACTGTACGTATATAATTAACAATATTCTGTTCATACTAAAGACATTACAAATGTTTTTATGTGACAGAAGCTTTAACTACAGACAGGCCAATTTATTCAGGCAAGATTTCAACCAATGTAATTCCTGCCTAGAAATTCTTCTTGAAAAAACAATATTGCAGCCAGTCCCTTAGTATGGAAGATTAAACCCAACTTTTAATTTTTTAAATAGTGTTTTGAATTACAAAGAAAAATGTGTTCATCAATTCTTTTTTTATTCTTTTTTTCTGCTTTCTAAAAGATGGCTTAGTTTCTAATGGCTCTGTTTAAATTATAACTATTCAAATTACTTAATTGAAATTTAGGAAGATGTACTGTACACATTATTCTCCACAGAAGTTCTAAAAAAACTAATTCTCCTAGCAAAATAGTCCTGCACTTACATGCCTTCTTCTTTAATTATCTCCAAAAGAACTGCGTGTGTGGTTTTTGATTTGCGTTTTTCATCAACTGGAAAACAAGAAATATTTTTTAAAAGTTATTTAATATATTTCTATACTGCTTTAAGATCATCTTCTAATATGATGGGGAAGCTAGGGCAGAAGTAAAAGTGCATTATTTATTTAATCTTCAGGTTCACTAATTCAATCTAAAACAGAACAATTGTTTTCTCCTTCATGGTTAGATCTACAACTGACCACAAATTAAGAATTAGGGTTAGAAAAGTTTGCATGTATACAAATTACAAAAAAGAAATGCATAGACTTTTTGCTTTTCCTCATTGGAAAGTTTAAGATTACATCAAAAGATTATTTTATATCTGCTCTAAGAATAACTATATTGGTTACCTGTTTTCAGTTTTAAATATCTGTCTTCTATACTTAACCATCAAATCCTAAAATTAATTTTTTGAAAGGATTTCTCCATCACCTCTCTGCATTTCTCAAACTGAGGTTACTGTATTTTACTAAAATGTAAATTTGCCATGTGAATATAACCTTCTTTCATGTACAGGATTGAGAATAAAGAATAATAAATACAGTAATCTTTTAGAACATCCAGGTTATATCTTCATGCAGTTTAGAGACACAAAATAAGAATAGTTGTTAATGAGTCTTGTCTCTAATCACTCTAATAATATCATACTATGGAGTTTCATCAGCTTAGTTAGGAATCTGAAAGGTTTCCAAAGTAGCAAAGATTTTGCAAGTTCCATTTTCTGAAGACTATCACAACAGAGACATGCTGTAATCAATATACTTTGAAAAATTGTTACATATCTGTGACTGGTTATTGCTCAGTACACAGTGTCTTTAAAAAAACCAGGGGTTTTGCACTCAGAAAGAAAATACTAACCATAGTTTTTGGCATCCCAATTATTTTAGGGGTAATTTGAAATCAATAAAAAGCTCTGGTCAGCCAGAAAATGCATTAGTTGCCACATACACGTCAATAGGTACCGTAGTAGCCTAGCACCTCTCCAAAAATTATTGGATAAAACAGATCAATCACTTAACAACATGTATTTGATCAATGACCAACAAAACGTAAAAGAACAAAACAAACAAAAATAAAGTGAACTAAATAAATACAAAAATATACTAACAGCTAGCAAAATAAAAAAGATCAGCTATTACCCTGAACAAATGTTAAGATATAAATGCAAAAACAAGTTGGTAAGTCATATATAATATTCTCAAAGGTTAAAAGGAGTCCTTCGGGAGAAGGGCGGTATAAACATTTTATTATTATTAGTAGTAGTAGTAGTAGTAGTAGTAGTAGTAGTAGTAGTAGTAGTAGTAGTATTAAATGTAAAAGAATGGGTTGCTTACCTTGAAGTCTTAGTCTAGCTGTATCCAGAGGAAAAAACACTGTCATTGCAGTCACACTACCCTAAAACATTTAGCACAAAAAAATTAACTATGTAGAGCATGCAGATTTTTTCCCAAACCTACAATGACCTATATTAAATAAAATAAGTTTATTGCAGCTGTTTGAGCAGGTAAAATAAAATATCCAATATTAGAACTATTACTGGTACTACCGGTATCTATGTGTATAGCATGAAAACAATGATTAAAATAGGATCTAAAATAAGAACATATATAATAAAATAAAGCTATTGCTATAAAAGTAATAAATAAGTAACCAGACTTAATTAATGGTGCAGCATATTGTGCAGGAAATAGCACAAAACTGGGCAACTCAGGAGGATATTTTTAAATCCTTGCCCGAAAGAAAACTACATCAAATTTTATGAAATATGGCAGTGAAAACGCTTCCTGTATATGAATTCATTTTCAACTTAAACAGAACTTTGTGGTTCTGACCGTTGCTAGGAAAATATTTATTTTTAAAAAATCTGCATACAACTGCATTGTGGTTCACAATAAATTAAAGTTCATTTTCATACTATATGCATTTGAAACAGAGATTTTGAGTATATTCCAGGCACACTGAAATATTTAATATTTATATTTTATTTACAACTTGCCATAGTACAATTTTGATATTTGGGTGAAGCACAATATTGATATATTTATACACAATCTATCCCTGTAGCATTCTATCTAAAGTTTTAGCATTAATCTTTATTATACTTATCAAAGAAGGAAAGGAGGAATTAATACAAAAATATATTACGACTTCCGGTATCCAGCGGCAACGGACGTCTGGAAGGCTTCTCCTGCCTCCAGCGCCCGAATCCGGCCGCCGCCGAGGCCCTCAGGGGCCAGGTGTTCCGAAAAGGTCACCTGCCGCACGGACGGCTCGCCAGGGGTCTCCCAGCCGACATACAGGACTGTGGGGACCGATGCTGGCGCGTCCTAGGCTCGGCGGGGTTCGGAGGCCACAGGCCGCGGCCATTATTTTGGTCGTCGCCTGGGCCGCTGTGCCCGGTGACACCGGGGCATTGGATTTATAACTGCAGCAGCCTGGTGGTGAACAGGGCACGGAGAAGAATTGAGGAGGAGAAGGAAGGAATATCGGTGGCGTGGTGGAGTGCTCCGGAGTGCGGGGGTTTTCTCCCCTGCGGTTGGAAGGAGCACGAGTTATTCTGGAGAGAGGAGAACTTAAAATAAGAAGATTACCGGTTTTGTGGAGCTCTGGAGAGAAGAGGTGATGGAGAAATTTAGGAGGGAAGGTTTGAGGCCCCTCCTTCTGGGGAACAGTGGTGGCGTCCAGCTTCCGCCTTCACTATGAGAATTTTGATGACATCACTTCCCTTGACTTCCTGGTTGACTAACTGTACTCTGGACTCGTTGCTCCTGTGAGTGCCCCTGGTGGATCCGGAGGAAATTACAAGGATACTGTGCCTGCCTGAGGATTTTGTATTTTTTTCCTTAATGGCAAAGGTCAGAGACCAACTGCTGGAGAGATGGAGAATTTTGGATAAGTTATCTAATATGGACAAGAAATTGGATGAAATAAGAGCAGAAATTGTGACTATCCAAAAGGATTTAAAGGATACTCAACAAGTTTCAGCAGAAAACAAGCAGAAAGTGGAAGGTTTGGAGGGTGAGATGCGGGCTGTGCAGAAAAGAGAGGTGTCGACAGGCAATGCTGTGCTTGGACTACAGATGGATAAAATGTCTTTTTTCCTTAGGTTTCAAAATTGGGAAGAGGTGGACAAAGAAGACTTGAGAGATGTTGTGACTAAATTGTTGGGAGAATTTCTTGGGAGAGGTGTTGATTTCATGAATTGGGATGTGGATCGAGTTTATAGAGTTAATTCAATATGCACGCACGCATGCAGTTCCCAGAGAGGTTCATGTCAAATTTGTGAGAAGAGAGACGAGAGATGAAATTCTTAGAAAACAAAGAAGTGGAGCACTGATTTACAGGGGCAGAGAGATAGCCATACTGAGGCAGATTCCCATACAGGTACGTGAAAAAGAAAGAAATATTATTTTTGTCAAGCAAATTGTACCAGAAGGAGTGGGCTTCAGATGGCTGATGCCAGAGGGATTGATGATTTTCCGGGAGGGCATTACGAAAAAATCAGTACAATTGCGGAGGCTACGGCCTATGTGGAGGAACACAAAGCCTTCCTGGAATCAGATGACCCAGGAATTGAAGAAGGGGAGGTTATAGATCATGGGGCTGAAGCGGCTGCCGCTGTTGCGGCCCTGGAGTTGGGTCAGGCTGAACCCAGAGTTCTGAGATCCAAAACTAGGAAGTGATAAAGATATTTGGGATTGTGTTGGTTTTCCTTATTCTCTTTTGTACGATATTCTGTTTATTCTTGACTCTTCTTTATTACGTATTTAAAATTTGCAAACTTAGCTACTTCGTGTCACCTGCTTGCCTTATGGCTGTTGTATGTGTTAAAAAATTTGAGTAAAATTCTTATTTTAGATAAGAAAAATGAAAATTTACCATACCTGATATGTATTTGTATAAACCTTTTTTGACTAATAAAAACTTTTTGAATAAAAAAAAAAAAAAAAAAATATATTACAATCCTAATATATGGAACAACTATATAGTTTTTAACTCATTTGTTTAATCCAGTTTATTTAGTTTTAGCATTGTGTGGCAAGCAGATCACATTTTAGATAATATTTCAAAACTATTAGGTCATAGTTATGCAAAAATATTGAAAATAAAAAAGATTCACATCTTTTTCAAGCATCACTGTATAACATGTCCACACAAGCAATTAGATATGGTCTAATTTCTTATCTGATTATCGAAATTATTCATACAGGTAAGAAATGTGAAACTTATTTAGCAACCTGTTAATCTTCAAATCCATGAGCCAGAAGACAATGAGCACATAAAATAATTTCACGGCATTCTCATTCTTGTTCCACCTATGCAGGTCTAAACAAGTTATAATAGAATGGGTAGATAAAGATTGTTCACATTTCACATGAAATCAGTCTTGATTCTTTAACTGCTTTCCTGGACTGCGCAACTACCACCCCCCATATAAACAGATATATTTGTATAAACCTTTTTGACTAATAAAACTTTTGAATAAAAAAAAAAATATATTACAATCCTAATATATGGAACAACTATATAGTTTTAACTCATTTGTTTAATCCAGTTTATTTAGTTTTAGCATTGTGTGGCAAGCAGATCACATTTTAGATAAGAAAATGAAAATTTACCATACCTGATATGTATTTGTATAAACCTTTTTGACTAATAAAACTTTTGAATAAAAAAAAAAATATATTACAATCCTAATATATGGAACAACTATATAGTTTTTAACTCATTTGTTTAATCCAGTCTATTTAGTTTTAGCATTGTGTGGCAAGCAGATCACATTTTAGATAAGAAAATGAAAATTTACCATACCTGATATGTATTTGTATAAACCTTTTTGACTAATAAAACTTTTGAATAAAAAAAAAAATATATTACAATCCTAATATATGGAACAACTATATAGTTTTTAACTCATTTGTTTAATCCAGTCTATTTAGTTTTAGCATTGTGTGGCAAGCAGATCACATTTTAGATAATATTTCAAAACTATTAGGTCATAGTTATGCAAAAATATTGAAAATAAAAAAGATTCACATCTTTTTCAAGCATCACTGTATAACATGTCCACACAAGCAATTAGATATGGTCTAATTTCTTATCTGATTATCGAAATTATTCATACAGGTAAGAAATGTGAAACTTATTTAGCAACCTGTTAATCTTCAAATCCATGAGCCAGAAGACAATGAGCACATAAAATAATTTCACGGCATTCTCATTCTTGTTCCACCTATGCAGGTCTAAACAAGTTATAATAGAATGGGTAGATAAAGATTGTTCACATTTCACATGAAATCAGTCTTGATTCTTTAACTGCTTTCCTGGACTGCGCAACTACCACCCCCCATATAAACAGATATATTTGTATAAACCTTTTTGACTAATAAAACTTTTGAATAAAAAAAAAAATATATTACAATCCTAATATATGGAACAACTATATAGTTTTTAACTCATTTGTTTAATCCAGTCTATTTAGTTTTAGCATTGTGTGGCAAGCAGATCACATTTTAGATAATATTTCAAAACTATTAGGTCATAGTTATGCAAAAATATTGAAAATAAAAAAGATTCACATCTTTTTCAAGCATCACTGTATAACATGTCCACACAAGCAATTAGATATGGTCTAATTTCTTATCTGATTATCGAAATTATTCATACAGGTAAGAAATGTGAAACTTATTTAGCAACCTGTTAATCTTCAAATCCATGAGCCAGAAGACAATGAGCACATGAAATAATTTCACGGCATTCTCATTCTTGTTCCACCTATGCAGGTCTAAACAAGTTATAATAGAATGGGTAGATAAAGATTGTTCACATTTCACATGAAATCAGTCTTGATTCTTTAACTGCATTCCTGGACTGCGTAACTACCACCCCCATATAAACAGATATATTTGTATAAACCTTTTTGACTAATAAAACTTTTGAATAAAAAAAAAAAAAAAATATATTACAATCCTAATATATGGAACAACTATATAGTTTTAACTCATTTGTTTAATCCAGTTTATTTAGTTTTAGCATTGTGTGGCAAGCAGATCACATTTTAGATAAGAAAATGAAAATTTACCATACCTGATATGTATTTGTATAAACCTTTTTGACTAATAAAACTTTTGAATAAAAAAAAAAAATATATTACAATCCTAATATATGGAACAACTATATAGTTTTTAACTCATTTGTTTAATCCAGTCTATTTAGTTTTAGCA
Source organism: Ahaetulla prasina (assembly GCF_028640845.1). Lineage (NCBI taxonomy): Eukaryota > Metazoa > Chordata > Lepidosauria > Squamata > Colubridae > Ahaetulla > Ahaetulla prasina. Next base: position 66,280,320 of record NC_080545.1, on the reverse strand, counting down.
TTGTGTGGCAAGCAGATCACATTTTAGATAATATTTCAAAACTATTAGGTCATAGTTATGCAAAAATATTGAAAATAAAAAAGATTCACATCTTTTTCAAGCATCACTGTATAACATGTCCACACAAGCAATTAGATATGGTCTAATTTCTTATCTGATTATCGAAATTATTCATACAGGTAAGAAATGTGAAACTTATTTAGCAACCTGTTAATCTTCAAATCCATGAGCCAGAAGACAATGAGCACATGAAATAATTTCACGGCATTCTCATTCTTGTTCCACCTATGCAGGTCTAAACAAGTTATAATAGAATGGGTAGATAAAGATTGTTCACATTTCACATGAAATCAGTCTTGATTCTTTAACTGCTTTCCTGGACTGCGCAACTACCACCCCCCATATAAACAGATATATTTGTATAATTGTGTAATCTAATTTCTGTGTATGGAAGAAGAGTCTTACAACTGTCAATACAAGCCTTTTCTTTCCTTCTTTTTATCCAGTAACACCCTCCCATACCTTTAAGACAGCATGAGTAGCTGGGCTATACCTGTGCTCCAAGAGAAAATGTCTTCAGTATTTAGATATGGGTGTATACTGTATTTTGAGATGGGCAATTGGAATTATTGGAAGAAATTAAGGTTGCAAGTGAAAGAGGAGGAAATGCCAGACAAAGAGGGGTAAATGTCAGTGTGGGAGAGGGGTATGTGGAATTCAGACTCAAAAATAAAAACACTGACAAGTAACAGCCATCCAGCAGCTGATAAGGAACTTTTCCCTTCCTAGCAAAAAATTATAAGATGCTTAAGTCTCGTAAGAGGTAAGGATGGCAGCAATTGGTATTTGGCTGAAAATATTTAATCGTAAGCCAGCAGCAAAGCCAGCTGATAGAATAGAAGAATAGAATTTTATTGGCCAAGTGTGATTGGACACACAAGGAGTTTGCCTTGGTGCATACGCTCTCAGTGTACATAGAAGAAAAGATACGTTCGTCAAGAATCATAAGGTACAACACTTAATGATAGTCATAGGGTACAAATAAGCAATCAAATCATATTAGGTAACAGTCAATATAAATCATAAGGATACAAGCAACAAAGTTACAGTCATACAGTCATTAGTGGAAGGAGATGGGTAATAGGAACGATGAGAAGATTAATAGTAGTGCAGACTTAGTAAATAGTTTGACAGTGTTGAGGGAATTATTTGTTTAGCAGAGTGATGGCGTTAGGGAAAAAACTATTCTTGTGTCTAGTGGTTCTGGTGTGCAGTACTCTATAGCGTCATTCTGAGGGTAGGAGTTGAAACAGTTTATGTCCAGGATATAAGGGGGTCTGTAAATATTTTCACAGCCCTCTTTTTGACTCACGCAATATACAGGTTCTCAGTGGAAGGCAGGTTGGTAGCAATTCTTTTTTCTGCAGTTCTAATTATCGTCTGAGTCTGTCTTGTTGGGTTGCAGAACCAAACTAGACAGTATTTTAATGTACCGAAAGATTGGTTAAGCGGTGGCTATAATTGCAACTAAGAAATTTGTCCAGCTCTCTATAGCTGAGAGAGCAGCCCAAAATATAGCTAACCACGGCAATATCTTTTCACAGATATAAGTAATTCAAATCTGTCTGTAAAGGAGAAGGGGGAGGAGAGAACAAGGATTTTATGAATTTTCATAGAAGCCATATGTAAAAATCCTTAGAAGTAACACAGAATATGTAAAAATAGAGTCATAGGTATGAAATAAGGAAGTATCATACTTCCTGTTTAAGGATCACTGTGTTTTGGTATAATAAAAAAAATCCCTTATAAGAAAGGGAAGAAAAATTATACCCCTTTTTTGGATGTAGCATTTACCAAAAAGAACTCATCATAGTGGATGACATATGAAAATGACAGCATGCTTTATTTAGAGTTCTGAACTTACTCTAGTAGAAGAGATTATAATAGGGTGAATACTGTACCCGATTATGTTTTTAATCTGGACCACTGATAATAAAGAGATGTACCATATATGTTGATTCTTGGATTGTACACTACATGTTTTATTACAATGATTCATATATTAAAGCAGTCATAAATAACAATAATTCATTTGATCTGCAAACTGTTTGCAGTTTCTGATTGTTTTATTAGTGATTTATTAATAATAAGAAAAATATTAAAAATCCTTTTAACAGGCATGTTGATAAAGTGTATTAAACAAGTAAACCTAGAAGCTATTAGGACAAAACACTAATAGCACTTAGATTTATATACCGCTTCACAGTGCTTTATAGCCATCTCTAAACAGTTTACAGAGTCAGCATATTGCCAACAGTCCTCATTTTACTGACCTCAGAAGGACAGAAGTCTGAGTCAACCTTGGTACTAAAGTTCCTAGACTTTTTTTAAAAAATGAAGAATAATAACAAAAATTCCCATAATACTGAACCTTTTTCTATTCAGGTTAATAGGCCTGAATTCTTGAAGAAAAACTATATGAATGCTAAGAGTTGGCATCAATTTGATAAGACATAATCATCAATGGATCTGAAGAGAAACTCGTGTACATTGAAATTACAAACAGAAATATTATTTTCTAGATGAGAGAAATTTAAAGTGGCATCTAAAACAAAAGGCAAGTCACCCACCAAGTCAAATTTCAGGTTCAGTAACAAACATTGGCAATCCTGACAAGATTCTGGACCCTAGTCATTGATAAACAGATTTGCAATTAGACGAAAACAGACAAGCAAGTGGACATCTAATCCAATGTATTGTACAATTAACAATGTTATATTTTATTTATTTATTTGTCTGTATCTTGCCTTATTAGTTTTACAAATAACTCAAGGCAGAAAACAAAGTATACCTTGAAAGTATCAGTTTTCCTTTAAAGACTGCAATAAACTTTTGCATATCATTGAAAGCTGAACTCATTTTTTTATGAAACCATCCAGAACGAAAAATGTCATCTTTTCTTCTGCAGCAGTGGTTTCATTGATAACTATGCTCTTCAAGCTCCTATGCAAACGGAGCATAACAGTAAATAATAAATAAGTAAATAAAAAATACTTAGGATGACAGTTCAGACTAACAGGCACCCGCCGGGGCAAAAATTAGGAGGACAGCTCGACTTCAAAAGCTAACCGCAGTTTATTTTTCTAGCCCAAGGCACCGAAGGCAGGGCGAACAAGCCCCTCCATCTCCGTGCCTTCCTATAATCCAGCCAAATCCTGTCCCCCGTCCCTTCCGGGTCTTCCTCACACCCGCTTCCTCCGCAGCCAACTCACCACAGCTCCAGCCATGGCATGGACCAAGCTCTCGTAGGAGAAGACGCCGACCATAGCTGCACCTTTGGCAGGGCCCGATCACCGCTGCTGCGATCTCCCCCGGCTGCTGAAAGAGAGCACAGAAACGGAGAGGCTAGAGAGGGAAGCAACGTATCGCCGCCACCACCGCCGGCCGGGCCGCTGCCGTACTACGTGACGTTTCCTGCACTCAGCCAATCACACGGCGGCCCTTACACGGATCGGGAAAGATGTCCGAGAGGAAGAAAGGGTGTCGGAACTCGCGCTCTTGCTTATCCCGGTTACACTTCACCCACTCCTCAGCAATTTAAGTCCAGCGATCTCAAGTTGTTCTCTTAGCGATGGTTAAGCCGTGTTTTTGTTGGTCAAACTTTGTTTTTTGAGAGTTCTGCCAAACTGGCAGATGCGCAAAGCAAAATAAAGAGCTTTCTCAGAATTTGTGGGTGCTTCATCATTGGAAGTTTTCAAGAAGAGACTGGACAGCCATCTGTCAGAAATGGAGTAGGGTCTCTTCCTTGAGCAGGAGGGGTTGGATTAGATGACCTAGTTACAAGGTCCCTTCCAACTCTGTAATTCTATTTTATTCCTCTCATGGCCTTGCTATTTGAGGGATAGGTACACATCTGACAATTGAAAATGGGTGGTTGTTAGCAAAGGGAAGAATAACGCATGAAGGCAGGTGAAAATTGTGCCCAAGAAGGATATATGTCCTGTGGAATATAAAGCCAAAAAAGTAAACATTGAAAAGGCTACTTTAAAATCAAACCTGTTGTGAACAAAATAAGTGGGGAGGGAGAAACCTTGCTCAAAATGAGTAACAATCACTTCAACATGAGTCAGCAGTGTGCCACAGCAGCCAAGAAAGTGAATGCAATTCTTGGTTGTATAAACAGGCGTAGAAGCAAAATCACATGAAGTAGTAGTATCACTTTATAAAGCCTTAGTAAGGCCATACCTGGAATACTGCATCCAGTTTTAGTCACCACATTACAAAAAAGATGCTGAGACTGGAAAAAGTATGAGAAGAGCAACTAAAACAATTAAAGGCCTGAATACTAAAACATGAAGAACGGTTGCAGGATTTGGGTTTGGCTAGTCTAGAGAAAAGGACAAGGGAGGACATCATAGCAATATTCCAGTATTTGAGAGGTTGCCACAAAGGAGGGGATCAATTTATTTTCCAAAGCACCAGAGGACAGGACAAGAAACAATGGATGGAAACTAATCAAGGAGAGAAGCAACCTGGAATTAAGGAAACTTCCTAACAGTGAGGACAATTAACCAGTGGAACAGCTTGCCTTCAGAAGTTGTGTGCGCATCCACCCCTGGGTTTTTAAGAAGAGACTGGACAGTCACTTGTCTGAAATGGTATAGGCAGGGTCTCCTGCTTGAATAGGGAGCTGGACCAGAATACCTCCAAGGTCCCTTCCAGCTCTATTCTGATTGAGGGGAATATCTTTGGAATGTCATTCAACAGTAATACTAGCTTTATATCAAACACAATATGATGTGCTGGTAAAGACATTCCTTAAGCCAATATTCCTTAAAGCATAGTCCAAGGGTTCCTGGGGGGTTCCTCAAGACTCTCTTCAGATCCAAAAATCAAAATTATTTGCCAGATACAGATGATATTTGCAAAAAATTTAAATGTCACTCTTTGCTTCATTTTTTTTAACTATAGAGGATTTTTCATGAAAAATATTTTTTGTTAGAGTCTAATGGGTTTAATATTTATTGCTACATGATTCAAATATTCCGCAAATGTGTAGATGTAAGAATCACTGCTGTAAGCAAAGTTCTGGTAGCATCCTTTGCTATAATGGTTACCACTAATTTCATATTTTGCCTATTATAAGACTGCATAAGGGCAACAGATAAAATTAAGCAGAGACTCAATATGCTCATTTGAAATTTTACACAATAAAATGGCTAATCCTGACAATGATTATGAAATCATTTATTATAGCAATAAATCTAGTGCTCAATACAAATAAAACATGGATGGAAGGATGGATGAATGGATAGATATTAATACAATCCTTGGTTAAGGAACCAGGATAGAAACGAGCAGACAAGAAATTCTAGTTTTGCCATAGTACTGAAAGCCAGTTAGCTGATTTTGGGCCAAGTTTTCTCTCCCCCCCCCCCCAACTTCTCCTCATGATTGTAATTTGGGGGAAATGGGAGGAAAAAGGAGTATTAGGGATTTTCACTGCCTTGAGTTATTTATAAAATAATAAAGGCTGATAAAAAATAAAAAATCAACACAAAAAAGTATGGCATATATGGAAGTATAAAACTGAGCAACTCTGAAGTGATGAGACAGAAATGACAAATAGAAATCCAATTCTCTTCCAGGGAATTTCTTTAGGATAGGAAGTATGAAAATAATCTGGGATTTCCTGAACAGATGGGAAAAAGCATATGGCTCAGATACTACCCAGTCATCCCCACAGGGTATTATGCTTTGCTGAAAAGTGGTATTTTCTAGTGCTCCAACAGCATGGCAAAGGACAATAATCCAGTTTGATCAAAGTGAAACCCAACTTAAAATAATTTAAAATTTATATCCCAGATCCACTCCTTAAGAACACTTCTGCATTTCTGCATTTTCACAGCCTAGTGGGCAGAAGCTGTACAATGCAAATCCTAGAGATGGAGCTCGCCAATAACATTTTTTTAGTCAGGTTGACTTAAAAGGTTCTCTAAGACAGGGGTCTCCAACCTTGGCAAAGCTGGCTGAGGAACTCTGGGAGTTGAAGTCCACAAGTCTTAAAGGGACCAAGGTTGGAGACCCCTGATCTAAAAGTCCTGGGACCATGAGTGAGGAGATATGTAGAAAGCAAGACTGCCTGAAATACTGTGTAAAAATACTCCATGGCTTAAGACCGGGTTATCTACGGGATCGCCTTCTATTTATTTATTTATTTATTTATTTTGTCACAACAATATATGTACGTATCATACAAAAAAGATTATATAGTATATAAACACATATATGAGTAAATATGAGGTATAAGCATATATATATATATAGGAAGAAGAAAAGAAAAACAATAGGACAGGAACGGTAGGCACGTTTGTGCGCTTAGGCACGCCCCTTATGGTCCTCAGGAATGGGGTGAGGTCAATAGTAGAAAGTTTTTGGTTAAAGCTTTTAGGATTATGAAAAGAGACGACAGAGTCAGGTAAAGTATTCCAAGCACTGATGATTCTGTTCTGTTCTGAAGTCATATTTTCTGCAATCTAGATTAAAGCGGTTGACATTAAGTTTAAATCTATTAGTTGCTCTAGTATTATTGCAATTAAAGCTGAAGTAGTCTTTAACAAGAAGGACATTACAATAGATGATTCTGTGAGTTAAATACAGGTCTTGTCGAAGGCGACGGAGTTCCAAGTTTTCTAAGCCTAGGATTTCAAGTCTGGTGGGATAAGGTATTTTATTGTTTTCAGAGGAATGGAGAACTCTTCTTGTAAAATATTTCTGGACACGTTCAATTGTATTGATGTCAGAGATGTGGTGAGGGTTCCAAACAGGCAAACTGTATTCTAGAATTGGTCTAGCAAATGTTTTATATGCTCTGGTTAGTAGTGTGGTGTTTTTGGAAAAGAAGCTATGCAAGATTAGGTTTATAACTCTTAGAGCTTTTTTTGCTATGTAGTTGCAGTGGGCTTTGGCACTTAGATCAAATCATTCTGCCACCATTTGCCTCCCACCGACCCATGCGCTCCCATAGGGAGGGCCTCCTCAGGGTGCCGTCACCCAGACAATGTCGGCTGGCAACCCCCGGGGGAGGGCCTTCTCTGTGGGGGCCCCTACCCTCTGGAACGAGCTTCCCCCAGGACTTTGTCAACTTCCTGATCTCCGGACCTTTCGTCGCGAACTGAAAACGTATTTATTCTTCCGCGCAGGACTGGCATAGAATTAGTATTAGTATTTATATTTATAATTTTAAATGGGGTTTTATGGTTATGTATTTTAATTTAGGGGCCAAATTTAATAAGTTTTTTAGCATTGTTTTTATTTGTACTGTATCCATGGATTGTTGATTTTATCTGGCTGTGCACCGCCCTGAGTCCTTCGGGAGAAGGGCGGTATAAAAATTAAATTATTATTATTATTATTATTATTATTATTATTATTATTATTATTATTATTATTATTATTATTATTAAATTAAAAAGTAGGGAAGCCAAAATACAACTGTCAACATTCCAACTAACGAACCCAACATAAGTAGACACTTTCTGGAATTTCAAAATCCCAAAAGCAAAACTTTATTGAATACATTATTTTGACACTGAAGGTTCAAAATCAGCTCTAACTTTTCCCACACAAGCTTGCATACTTAAAGAATAGCATTCTCTCTTCCTCCCGTGCAATAGGTCACGTTGTTCAATTATGAATCAGTCTTTTGCTTTTAGTCCATGTTTTGGCCGATACCTGTAGAAAAACGTCCTTGGTGGATACTTGGCTTTCATGGTTGACGTCTGGAGCATCTACATTCCATCTCACCCTCTCCCTCCACCCAGTTCTTTGGCTAGTTGAAAAGTGGCTCAGAAAAGCATAAGCACCTTCAATCTTGCCTTATCCTTGAGGCATAATAGCTGGAGGATGCAGTGACAGCTCCAGAGAGATGCTTCAAGGAAAATAATCATAAACTGTTCACTTTTTGAACAGCAAAATTTTTTTTTTGAAATTTTGAGTTTTAGAACAGAGAAAAAGCAGCAGTAATCTTTTGTGCATTGAGGATTCCTTTCATTTATCCCACAGCCTCTCCCTTGGGATTAAAAGGAAGTCTGATTTGGAATCAATGAGGACTGTGAAAATGTAAAGTCTGGGCTAGGAAGCATATTCCTTGGCTCAGCAGTGAAGGATCAGAAAGTGGTCCAGAGCTTAGTCATTTCTAAAATGTGCCTGTGCTCAGCAAAGATGTTTTCACTTTTGATCCAATTGGATCAATAGAATTCAACTATGTATACAGCAAGCTGATTAATCTAAATCCCAAAGATGCTTGTTTTTCAGGAGCCAATTAGACTTTGTTTTTTCTTTGAGGACATTTTGCTTCTCATCCAAGAAGCTTCTTCAGTTCTAATAGGATAGTGGGGAATGGAAGGATTTATATTCCTTGCAGAGAGCTGGTCATTTGCATCCTTTTAGAGCAGGGGTGTCAAACTCAAGGCCCGGGGGCCAGATCTGGCCCGCTGGGCTGCCCTGGAAACAACAAAGGACCAGCCCACAGTGCGTCTGCCAGTTTTCACTTGCAGAGGGTTGCAAGGAAGCCGTTGCAGGAGCTCAGGAGCCCATTTTCACTGGCAGAGCACTTGGGCCACCTCACGCACCCCCAACGTGAATGATGTCAAACTGGCCACGCCCACCCTGGCCCCCCAAAGTCAAACTTGCACACCCACCCTGGCCCTCCAAAGTCAAACACAACCCTGATGCAGCCCTCAATGAAATTGAGTTTGACACCCGTTTTAGAGGGTCATTGAAGCGCTTGAAGGTTTATCTGTGTTCTCAAGGTCACCTGAGTAGTGTTTCTGGTTCCTGTAGTCTGCAATTCCACCGTTCCCTGGAAATCCAGCAAAAATCCAGAATGGATTTCTGGAGAAAAAAAATTGCAGATTACAGGAATCAGGTGTTAAACCATCACTCCATAGCGAAAAAATGCTGAACTGATACCGGTAATAGGGACAAGCAAGGTAGCCAGACTATTTTATTTATCTATACTTGGTACACACTCAATATGCTCATTCATTTTAATAATTAGTAATTTATGAAATCCTTGTTTTTTCGTTTTCTTTAATATAACTTTAGTGACTACATTTTTTTTTGTTCTGCAGAATTTATATATTATGCTATTGTTTGTGTTCTTAAATATAATTCTCAGTATGTGTACAAATATAAGATCTGGGGTAGATTTTGTAAAACAGTCTCTAACACATATGTTTTTGGATTGCCTTAGCCTCAAACCAGTTTTTCAGGTATTGCTTGCTTCTAATAATATAGGTACAAGCCAAGGGCTGCAACAATGGAATTTTCACAAGCTATAGCAGGTAAGACCAACAATGTCTGTAACTAAGTAACTATTTCTTATACAGGTAGTTCTTGACTTACAACCATTCATTTAATGACCTAAGTTACAATGGCCCTGAAAAAAGTGACTTATATCCAATTCCCATACTTGTGACCATTATAGGATCTCCACAGTGAACATAATCAAACCTTGGCTACTTGGTAACTGCCATGTATTTACAATGGTTACAGTGTCCCAGGGTCCCGAGATCGTAATCTGCAACCTTCGGAGCTTCTGACAAGCAAAGTCAATGAGGGAAAGCCAGATTTGCTGAATGACCACATTATTCACTTAACTGTAGTGATTCATTTAACACAGCAAAAAAGGTCATAAAATGGGGCAAGACTCACAACTGCCTTGCTTAGCAAGAGAAATTTTGGTTTAATTGCAGTTGTAAGTCAAAGTCTACCTGTACTTTGATGAGGTAAATAAAAATATTCATATATTTTTGCAAGTTAAAAAAAAACTTTTGCCGTATATAGACTTTCAATATATTAAAAATAACTTTATTTTCATTTAACTAGGAAAAAGGGTAAAGAATTAAATTCCTATCTTATAATCAAGCACCAAATTACATCTGAGCATTTAACAATACTGTTAGTTGCTATTGCTCTGGTTCTTATGAATCACCAACTCACCTTGAAAATAGAGAACTGAAATATTCTGAAAATATTATTCTTTAGAAATTATGTAGCTGCAATATGCAAATAATCCTCAATTTACAACCAGCCATTTAATAACCGTTGTTATGACAGCCTTATGAAAGGTATTTTATGGCCTGTAAAGCAATTGTGGCCTTCATAAAATGATACACTGTGCCTCCTTAACCGCATTACAACTAGTCACATGGTCACATTTGCAATGTTTTTTGCCAGTTTCAGGCAAAAAATCCATTTGGGAGAGTGGAATTGGACTTAATTCATTTAATGACCACTATGAAAAACAGTCTAAAAATTAGGCCCAGTAATGTGGTGCCCTTGCTTATGATTGCAATGATCTATGACCAGAATTCTGATCCTAATTGCAAATCATAAGTCCAGGACTACTTATATTCATTCAACAATCCAATTACATTTTCCTTAATCAAAAGGAAGATTTCTCCTGATCCATGGAATACAGACAAAATTGTGAATATTACCTCTCATTAATTAATTGTTGACAGATAAACCAAGATTCTTCAAAACCAGTCTTTATTATTTTAAAGGCAACTAGAAGTATTCTCATAACTATTTCTTAAGCAAAAATGAAGTCATATTTCCTTTCATTTGACAAGATAATTACTATATGGGTTTTATTTTAAGAATATATTGAATTTCTGAACCAGTTGAGATTTCATTAAAAACAGAAAACATACATCACTTGTGGATTCAGACAAAATTACAAGAGCACAGAACTGGAAACATTCAAAAGCCTTAGAAAAAAAAAACCTAATTATAACAGCCCCTCCAACATTGAGCAGATAATTAAAAAGGTAGGGACCAAAACAAGATTTGTGTTAGCCATCAGTAAATATTTCATAGCAAGGATTTCAATGAATAGTTTTTGTTCTTCCTTTTGCACCATATGTATTCATATCACATGACATTAGAGATAGATGGTGTATATACCTTTCTAATGTACTGTCTAGGTCATTACCATTTATCAGTTATATTTTACCTATATTCTGAATTGTATAATGAATATTACATGGTAATGGGAACCACTTTGCTTCCTTCCCTCAAAACAAAGAAATTAGTCATATTCAATAGCAAAATCAGTACAAATAACTAAAGGGCTCCCAATCATTCAAGTAATTAGCTTACTGGTGTTGATAAAATATTTGCTCACTGTGACATAGATGAGTAGTGTGTTAATCTGCTCAACACTGATTGTAGAGTTTCCAGCCTCAGTATCATTTGTACCAATATAGTTAAAGCCAAAGCATGCAACATTTAGGGTGCTTCTTTCCAGTGCAAGGATATGATCCAAGAAGAGTTGATTTCAACAGTTTAAGTAATTCTTGTGAATTTAAAAATAGAAAATGAATTCTTCCAATTAAAATAAAAACAGTGAGCCTAATTTGTGTTAGAAATTAAACAGTCCAATTATCCCAAACTATCATAAACAGAACCATCATTCCTCCACTCCAAACTTTATCCCCAACCACTCTATATTTTTGGATCTACTAAGAAATAACAATTATACAATTTAAAAACAAACTGTTTTCAGTAAGAAAATTAAGGGCATGGTAGAAAGGTAAGGTGGTTTTATGTGAACCTTTGCATACAGTTGTGAACTAAGATTCATTTTTGAAACAGAGGAAAATGGATTCTATCCAGAGCACCCTAGTTCTCATTTGAGAATTAGCAGTACAATGGCTTGTGTTATTGCGAGATATAATAAGCGATCAATACTTCCCCCATGTCTTGCAATGAAAAGAAATTTTATGGTTGACTTCCAAATTTGGATGAAAGTTTGCCAATGAGATTCATGACTTTAGGGTTATTCTGGTATTTTGACATATTTGCTGGATTCTGGGCAACATCTTGGAAAGCTGCCATTACTTCTGGATCCTGTAAAATGAGGAAGGATTGAAATGTATCACTAGGATAGTATGATGCGAGTTTTTATATAGTTTATGGTTCAATCCATCATAAAATGTATAAAGTAGAAAAAGTACAGTAAAATTAATGTACTAAGCAGTTTGTTAGATTATATCTAAATCATTTCATAAACCTGAAAAGCAAAAATCAGTACAAGAAACTACAATTAAACTAAATACAACATGCTATTTTGGATCACCTATCAAAATTCAACAAAGATCTAACAAATCCGTCCTCCAATTGATCTGGACACTGATGTCTTGTATGAATAGAGGGATTATCAAATAAACTACTACTACACACATGAAAGACTAAGAGGAGATGAGGTGACTAAAACCAGGAATAATAAATGCTAGGAAGGGATTTATCAAGGAGAAAGGACTGAAATTGGGAGTTTCACAGTGGCTACTAATATAAGGATGAAAGCACCAATAAAATAAAAAGGCTATGAGAAGAGCTGGCATAGAAAATTGTCAAACTAGCAAATACGTAAAACTAAAGATGTGCCAAGTTGTTATTTACAGCTAGGTATAGAAGCAGGAAGAAAATATACTGTACCTCAGTAAAAAAGAATAGTGAATATTGCTACAATATGAATCTGTCCCTCAGAAATATATGCAATTTATTATTCTAATATGGATATTGTAGTTTTTAATTGGAGACAACTATCACAGCCAAAATCTGTTCTACTTATAAATCATTCCTTTGCATCCAATGTTTGGAGTCATTGCTTTTTACTGAAGGTAGCTATGCAATCTTGTGACATGTTTCTAATGTAAGGTTCAGAGATAATGTTGGTATCCATTAAACCACACTGCTATGTATCTGCTGTTTACTCCAATTCAACTTCTATATCTTGTTATAGCCTTCTTAAAATATACCTCAATTATGGGATGCATTTTTAAACTGCATTAAAGTGGGAAATTATTGCTGTTTTGTGGAAAAAAAACCTGACTACATAAAATTTTAATAACAAACATATCAGTTATTTAGAGCTGATTAATTATTATAAACCATACTACCGGAAGTCACCATGAGTCAATTGCAAAAGGCAGCATTGCTTGGAATAGCTTACATCCTGCAATGATACCTTTAACACCATAAAACAAGAACATCTGCCTAACCCAGGTCTTTGAAAAAGACTCAACAAGTGGGTAAAAATGCCAAATCCAGCCTAAACATCTGCTGACTGTGTGACAATCTATAATAACAATTTGTAAGAAGGATGCACCTTTTCTTTCCAGTTAACTTTTGTTTTCAAAATCCTACAAACCCCAAGTTAGTAGAATGAATCAATGAAAAACTAAAATAAAAATCTCTGGAAATAACAAATACAGTAGTGCAAGAATCTATAGCAATTGGGGCAGGAGTTCTTAAAAAGCAATCAGAATTCTTATGTTGTAGCAGCATTCTTTTCTCAATTGTTCCTCACCTGCATGGCTGCAAGAACTTCAGGGTCACTAAGAATTTCATTGAGACCAGGCATGCTTCCCATTCCAGGCATGCCTCCCATTCCAGGCATGCCTCCAGGAAAACCACCTGAAAATATAAGGAGTATTATTATAGAAAAAGTATTACAGGAGACTACATCTTAGTTACATCTTTATTATATAATAATCCTGTTTTATTTAAATTTCCAGAATACTCGAATAGTTGTTAAATAATTTAAGATAAATTTTATTTCTCTAAAAGCAGCAAAATTTTGCTACATTATGGTTGCTAATAGTTCTTATTAGAGAATAGTACTGTGTTATTCATTTTATTGGTTGTATTTTTATTGCTCAATGACTGAAATAAAGTTGTCTATTTGCCTATGTTTTCATGTTAACACTGTTTACTATCACAACCTTGGATAACTGCTAGTATTAGAATATTTTATATTCAAACATCAGAAGTACAGCACTTCCATATTTGTTTGATAAATCCAAGTACAAAAAAATAAAAGAAGTAAAGCAAAATATTATGATCCCATAATATGAAGCTCAAGTTTCTTCTATAAATGCTTTTGAGATGAATACACACCTGGGAAACCACCAAACTGAGGTCCTCCTGTCTGCCGGCGAGCCTCTTCTTCCTGCAAAAATGAAAATATTTACTTGGTCTCCAATAAGAATATTCAAAATCCACCATTTCAGAGATGGAAACTTCTATTTTTCCTTCAAACCTATGTCAACCCAGCCATTCAGGAGTGGTTCTGGAGTTCACTGGAAATAAACCTTTTTTTCCATTTGTCCACATTCAAACAAACCAGCATGTTAAATGGTAAACTATTTTATAGGTAGTCTTTGACTTACAACCGGTCATTTAATGAATAAAGTTACAATAGCCTCAGAAAGGATAAAGTATAGTTGAGTTTCCTCATTATGTTAATTTACAACTGAACAAACAACCTTGTGATATTGTGTGAAGTAGAAATCTGACTGTTGGGTAAGAAGCCATTTTTATGATGTTTGGGGAAACAGAGACTTTTAAAATATGAAATTAAGTTTTCCCAATATGTTATTCCTGTAGCTGGCACAAGCTACCAGCTCAGACCTAAATACAGATAGTATTCAACTTATGACTGGTTGCTTAACCATTGTTCAAAGTTATGATGGACCCTCCCCAGAGCTACTTACAATTTATTTTTAAAGTTACAACAGCTGCACCCGTCACAATCAGATGATTTCATTTTGTGTCCTTAGCAATTGGCTCATCTTTATGGCCATTTGCAGTATCCTGCAGTCAACCAACAGTGATTTGCAATGTTTTTTGCTGGTGTTTGGTGTTTACGTTTGGCTTCCAGGAAAAAATACATTTTGGGGAAAATGTATTCATTTAACAAATGTAGCATTTGCTTAATGACCATTGCAAAAAATGTTGACAAAACAGGTCCAGTCACATATATAACCACAATGATTTATGACTGCAATTCCAGGCTCAATTACAGCCATAAACTGCATAAATATGTATGCATTTTTCGGCAAGTTGCAGATATTATTAATCCACACCAATCTCTAGGGGCAAAGAAAAACTTTAGTTGTTGTCACGAACAAAACAGGAGGTGGTTATGAAGGAAAAACAATTGGGTACCACAGTTAAGAAATAAGAACATGCATTGCACAGGTCTCCTGAATTTCTGGAGGAATCTACAAGGATTTGGAAAAGTACAGTATATGCAAGCAAGAGCATTATTGCTTCAGTTATCTGTTTCCCTACATATTCTTTAAATAGAAACCATCTAGCCATGAAACTGCATTAGAATTTTCGCTTTTTATTCATCTATAAAGTACTAAATTTTATTGTTTCTTGTGTTTATAAAGCAGGAAACTTTGCTCAGTCGTTTTTTATTCCCACTTCAACCTATATCCAAGAATTATTTTTTCTAGATATAATCTAAAAACACTTTTTTCTGAGGTCGCTAATTATAGAAGAGTAGCAGCATCCTGTGGTCTGTCTGGAACACCAAATATTTTTAAATATAAACTGTTCTTTTATTTTTTTAAAATAAAGTTTGCTCTTGTTTAAATCTATTTCCCAAATGGAAGGAGCAGAGCTGACATCCCTAATCACATACCTCTATACTATAAGACCAGAAGAATATATTATAGAACCTTTTTCATTTTCCTCCCCTGAGTTTTACCTATTAATTATCAGAAAAAACAGCACAGCCTTCTCATACATTGGGATTAAGGAGAAGATGCCAGGTGAGGAGCTCTTGGAAGACTGGTGGTGTCTTCCAAGACTGTCTAGTTCCTAGACAGATGATGTGTCAGGGTATGAACTCGTTTGACATCTCCAGTCTTTCCCTCTAAGGGCTCAACTATGCCACTATGTTTTTCAAGCTCTTACCCTTTGAGCTCTCTCATGTTCCTCTCGGGCTTTTTTTACTCTTTCCATTCTTTCTTTAATTTCTTTTTCTTCACGCTTTCGTTCATATTTTCTTCTATGTTCTGCAATCCTCTGAGCCTGAGGTACAAGATGAATAAAATTATTTGTCATGTATAGTATCATTTATACTATATAATTCTAGCATTCTACAACTATTTTTAGTTTATATTATGTTAATTCTCTCAAGAATTGTAGGCCTATAATCAACACTAATTCTTCCCTTCAACAGTTTTACAGCTCCAAAGTATCTCACAGAATTGTCTTAAATTTGGCAATACGCTACAGTCTTTTAGATGAAAATTACAGAACCACAATATCCTTACAAAACTGGAGTTTTTAAAAAAAATCACATAAAATCAGGATAGCGTTTTAGCACAAATTCCATAAAATATCATAGAAGTGAAATCGTGACCTAAGCAAGAAGTGGTCCAAATTTTCATTCATTACTTACACGTGGCTGTACTTCCTTAAGCATGGCACTAGCTTCTTCATCATAATCCAGTTTACAGGCCAAAGCTAGATCGTGTGCAGCCTCTTCCCAATGACCCAGCAGCCTGGCAAGAAAATTATTAATTCCAGTCAGCATCATTTGAGACAATGTTAAAACCACTTTTAAATCATGGGTATAAATAAGTATGCTTTTAATTATGTCCAAATATCCTTTAGTTTCAAGTTCTGCATTTATAAAAATTGAAGAAAATTAAAAGTTACTGTGTAACATGTAGTAGAGATAAAAGCAACACATCTTAAAAGCTTTCTGTTTAACCTAGAAAGTTTTTAGTTTCTTCAATAAGATGATTAAGATATAAAGATAGGAGGGTTGCTTCGCTTTGTTTTTTACCTGTGAGCTTTTCCTCGCCATTTGTAGGTCTGTGCCGAATCGGGATTTATCTGAATGGCTCTATCACAATCCCTAATGGCAGCATTTGGCTTCTGCATTTTCACAAAAACACTGTCAACATGAAAAGCATACATTCTTAACTAAAAATAAATAGAATATCATATGCTTTGCAGCCTAATACTTTTAGCAACAGAAATAAAATACTGTTCAGCTCAATACACTTATAATTTGCCACAAAATTATAAGCACTTTCAATACATTTTGCATTTACCCTATTTAAATATATCTGAATTATCAAATGTTCTTGTAGAGTACCATTATACAATTGTTTAATATTCATTAAAATTTTCTGATTCCAGGATCACTAACAGTAGGTATTTTTAATGACATTAATCATTATGTTCAATTTTAACTTGAGCTGCCACAAAGATATGCCATATGTGGCTCATTCCCATTTTTAGTAAGCCCTGAATGCTATTGTAACTCCATATAACAATAACCATTACTTGGAGGTTTACAGGCTCCCAAACTGGAGATAATATATAGCCACTGTGATTAGAAACCATAAACAGTTATTGTAAAGAATTATATAGGAAACAGACAAGAAGCAGATAGCAAAATGTTCCTTAAATCCTGACAAACAAGATAGTATTTGGAGAAGATTTTGGCTGGCTCTTCCCTCATTCACCAAGATATAAGAAAGAAGGTAGTTAAAGCACGATCAGTATTGTAAACTTTTGTTCTTATAGCCTAGCTACAGTTACAATCTTCCCATGGAAAGCAAGGTATACAAATGCACCAGTATTAAAGAACAGAAAAAACGGTAACCAAGATAAAACATAACCTTGGATATGGCTATCAAGAGAAAAACGGAAGAAAGCCTTTGTATTCCTAAAAATGCCAAAAATGATTATAATAATTATAAAAATATCCTGTTATTTCAGAATGTAAGTATAACACAAATTTTTAAATCATTTATTCTGTAAGAAACTTTTAAAAGTCTATAAAATAATTCATAAACACAGTCCAGATTATGCTATCTTTATATTAGCTATATTTTATAGTAGAAATATTCAAATGTAAACTCTCACCTGGCTCTTTTGGCATACAGGATAGCCAAATGAGGATTCAATTTGATGGCTTCTGTGAACAAATCAATGGCTTTCGCAAGTTCACCTGAAAATATAAAATTTTAGTGAAAAAGAAATCCATTTTAAATGTGGAGATCTAGAAATGTGAAAAGAAAAGAACTGATTGGACATGATGTATAAAAATGACTTAGAAAAACAGAGACTCAAGTGGTGACCTTCCTTGGTGGCTTTATCACTAACTTCTTGCAGGAAGCTGGTAGAAGTCACATGACTGCAAGATGCTGCAACTGTCATAAGTACCAGCCAGAACTTTAAGGATCAGTCTTGAGTAGCATTATAACTGAACAGTTGACAAATGAAGAGTTGTAACCAAGCACTATCTCTATGGGTGTACCTCATAAAAACGATAGAAAGTTGATATAGTATATATAAAACTGACCTTCACTTAATGCATGCATAGCTTCCATCTTCTTTTCATTGGCCTGGTCCATCATTTCTTCCGTAACCTAAAGAAAACAAAGGCAAAGAAACTAGAATGCAGATCAAAGCTGTCATACTTTCAGGAAACAGTTATCTGGATTTAAAATCAGATGGAGCATTCACATATTACATTTAACCAAGAGTTGATTAGTACACAAGTGTCTGTTTTTGGGCTGCAAACCAACTGCAAATGATTTTACAGTTTAACATGTCATCTGAACATAGGTTAAAAGATATTGCTGCCCAAAACTGACCAGATAGCATTGCTTCAAATAAAAAAAAGTCATGGTTATATCTTTTGGTTATTTCCATTTCGACATATTCGTCAATAGCAAACCTAGCTATAGATATGCTTAGATGACACAATTAGCAAAAAAAACCCAAACCATTAAAATGTTCATTCCTAGCGGAACCAAAAACAAGAAGGAACTAACAGTTGCACATAGGCATGTTTACACTAACTGCTTTATTGATTAAGTGTGACACATAGATTCAGAGTTCCAAGCACTATTACCTCAACATTTTCATCTCCCATTGCCTGGGGTTCATCACTGTCTGGTTCAATTACTCCTTCATTATCAATTTCTGCAAAAAAATAAATAAATACAAACATATATTTCAAATAAGAAAAATTCAACTAAGTTCAGAATAAAAATTTTATTCTATTCAGAATAAAAAATTGAATTACATCAAAGAGACTGCAATACTGGTCACTAACCTAAATCACTTTCTTCACTTTCAGGCTCAGGTGGTTTTGGTGGTTCTTCTGCCTTTTCTTCTGCTTTTGGCTTAAAAAAATTAACTAATTAGTAACATCCTCTTTTTCTCATAGAATGTCATGTCTATTTAAATATAAAAAAATCAGGGAGTAAATTTCGTAACTATTGACACAGAGACATTTCTTGTGAGAGATTTTAAAATAACCATAGGTGAACTCATCCAAACTGTGATATAAAATTATAAAACATCTGCTTGGCACAGGATAATGAAAAAAACTCTAAAATTCAATTAATTTAAAATCTGTGTGGATTTGGAAACATATATAAACACAGAATGAGAGGGAGTATTGAAAAGTACCTCTGACCAATAATATATTTAAATTAGTTAAAGATGAAGAACAATTCATTGGAGATTCCTCTCTCAGAATCTCCTTTTGCCAGTGGCCGAGAGTGAAATAATTCAATTAATTATTAGATTTAAAGAATGGCCGGTATTATTACTTCCAATGATTTTTGCAAGGAAGATGACTTTCCATAAGCACACAAATATGGTTAATGGGGAGTGGGAAGATGGGAAAAAATTAAAAAACAAACTAGGAAACAAAGTGTTGCTGTGGAATACCCTCTATCAGGAACAGAAGAATCTGCTTGAGTAGCAATGTATTTACCTGGAAGTACTATTTTATACAGTGCTGTGTGACTATAGAAAGAATAATAGACACAAAATTTAATGATCAGCACTATTTCCTATTTTTCCAATATGGGAAAGATAAAGGATCATGATATACAATACGATGTAGGATCACAGGAAGCAAAGTTTCATGAACTACACCAAATTCTGAAGGTAAATTAAGATTGCAGGAAAAAATTTAGAGTTCTTATAACGTATTCTGCAGGGTAAAGTTACATCCAAGAGAAAATAAAATGGGAAATGTAGTCAAAGCCATCTAGAACCTTGAGTTTAAGACGCGGGAGCTGGATCCGGCCCGCAGGATGCTTAGATCTGGCCCGCAGTGCCTCTGCCAAAACAAACAGCAAAAACAAAAGCAAAAACAGAGCTCGGGAAGGCTGCAAGTGGCCCTCCCAAGCTCCGTTTTTACTGGCAGAGGATTGCAGGAGGCCGTCACAGCCTAAAACGGAGCTCGCAAGCCTGTTTTCGTTGGCAGAGTGCTCGGGTCACCACAGGCACCGACACGGGTGACATCGAGCTAGCCGTGCCCACCCTGGTCATGCCTACCCCAGCCCCTAGAGGTCAAACACTGAATGAAACTGATTGACACCCCTGAACTAGAGGATATTGTATTAGCTATTATAAATATCCCACATGTGGGAAATTGCTAAGAGGTCTTTGTAAATATTGTGATCTGCTGTCTCTTTAACAGTTTCCATAATGTTATCTTTTTATAATAATAGATGGATGGATGGGGATATATACATATACCTGCTTTGTTTGTATTTTACCTCTGGTCTTATGGCTGTAATAAACTTTGGTAGACTTAGACTTTTCATTACCCTTATATAAAGATTTATTTATATATCTCACATTTAGAGTAATAGGAAATCTGAGTTACAAGAGTTCAGGGCAAGACATGGGGAATGAAAATAAGGTGAGGTTACCTATCAAACCTGTCGGAACATGTGAAAAAAAACCCCTTCCTTTGCAGAGAAAATTAAAAAGGGCAATATCCCCTTTTTAAAGTATTGTACATTGTAGCCAAGCTTCTTTCTTACCTCATCAGTTGTTTCTGTTGAAGTTTTGCAAGGAGCAGGTGGTATTGTACCTCCCATGCTTTATAATCAAAAGGAAAAACACCAATTAAAAACACCATTAAATATGAATATAAACACTTTGGCTTAAATTAAAGCATTATATGGAATCCATAGTAACTTGTAGCAAAGACCTGTTTATGAGTTCAATAATTAGCAGGGCAAAAAAAGTTTTTTTGCTTTGGATAGATTGGATCTAGTTAGTTTTCTAAACTATTTTTCAGGAATGCTTTAAACTTCAATATTAAATTGTTAGGACAGAGATCTTCCCACTTTAAGGAGAATAAATTACACTCTCATTTGCAGCCTTCTGATCTAAGAAATATGAAAAAAATATTTAGGGGTGTTTTAAGAGGATCCTATTCTAAACCTAACCCAAAATATTTAGGGATAATTATTGTGAGCACAGAAAGTTATTCTCTTTAAAAGTGTTTAATTCTGAACATAATAGGGGGAAATACTATTAAAGAAAAATAAAATGCACATCAATCCCAAGTACTTTTCTAGAGCAAAGGGTGCTGATGCTCAGATACACATTTAACATTTCTGTATTTATCCCCAAAACCTTCACTTTGCCCACCTGTTTGCTCCAAAAATGCCCAGCAAAAATGGAGTGAAATTGTACCTGTGCCCTATTAAATTCATGACATGCCACATTGCCTCATCTAAAACAGGGGTGTCAAACTGGCGGCCTATTGGCCGGATACAGCACAAGCAGGCCACACCCCAGCCCAGCTCCGTCAAGGGGAGAAACATCACGATACATCACATGACAGCAACGTGATGCTAGAATCAGTGTTTACATTTTATGAATATTTTCTAAAATATAAAGATTTGCTGTATTGCATTATTTTCCTTTCCCTTTAAAAATATCATATCTTAAAAATGGTGTTCAATTCAAATATAGCAACTTTTGTTTCAAGACAATTTTAGGAAAATTATTACGTGCAAATATATAGTATAAATCTTTGATTTGCTCATTTTTTAAGCTAAACTTTCATAAATATATTCATGTTTATGGCTCATTTATATGCTAAATGTGGCACATTTAAGACTATAACTGAAAACTGGAATCTACAAAGGGCTAATTGATAATCAACTAATTCAGAATTATCTCACAATCTGCCCCAAAATCTTAAATCATGGTTGTCCAACCTTTTGGCTTGCATTGAGTGAAGAGGAATTGTCTTGGGCCACACATAAAATATATAATAAAGTTAATTTATATAAACAAACTTTTTATTTTTATTATCAGGGCCATATTACCAGCTGTCCAGGGGTACAGGTTAGATCCACCTATCTTCAACAATTTAGATTTGTTTTCTATTATTCAGCACCTTCCCGAATGTTGCTCCAGTCATGATGGTTAGAGATTACACCACTAAAACCCAACAAATCTAGAAGACCCTAGATGGGAAAGGCTGAACTAGCTTCATCACTTTAGCTACAGCCAGAAATATAATGGAAAGCCTTATCTACAGCACGGCTCCTCAATGCCACTTTGAAATCAATGTTTTTGCAATGTCATGGGGCCATTAAAGACTTGCTGTTCCATTCTTTTTGTAGAACCAACATTACTTTATGAGGTTTGTTACTAGAATACAAAAATGTCCTTGAGAGTCTGACTGCTCTCAAGCTAATGTGAGACAACTAAGAGATAAGAATCCTGCTGCAGTAGGCTGTAAATCCAACATTCTATGTTGTACAGAAGTGAAAGTTCATAAATCTAAACTGAAGTGATGGCATTCTCTGACAGTCACAGTATATAAGCCATGTAGCCTACAATACAGAAGATAGAACAACTGGCAGTATTAATGGCCACTAATAGCATGATCTTCCATGAATCCATCCAGTGTTCTATTAAAACTATGCAAATTGTCATTACCATAAATACCAGCACTGAATTCTACAGTCTTTCCTCACAGAGGAGCTATTCTAACTCCTTAGTTAGTGTCAAAGAACAAATTGGCATTTTGAAAAAGTGGCTGCATAAAGTAAAATGGGTAAACCAGCAAGGGCTTTAAGCAGAGCGCCTTTATAGCTGTGAGGAAGCTCATTTCCAAAGCATTATTGACTTACGACCATTTGTTTAATGACCAAAGTTAAAATGCACTGAAAAAGTGGCTTATGACCCACTCAGCATTCCCATGGTCATGCAATCAAA
Source organism: Ahaetulla prasina (assembly GCF_028640845.1). Classification (NCBI taxonomy): domain Eukaryota; kingdom Metazoa; phylum Chordata; class Lepidosauria; order Squamata; family Colubridae; genus Ahaetulla; species Ahaetulla prasina. The sequence goes on along the minus strand of NC_080545.1, from coordinate 66,257,439 downwards.
ATTCTGGTGCATGGCAACTGGCTTGTCCATGGTTGCAGAGTCCCAAGGTATCTGGGATTGCCATTTGCAACTTTCCGAGCAGATTACTGACAAGCAAAATGAATGGGGGAAACCAGATTCCCCATACCACATGATCTGCTTCATGACCATGGCTTTAAAAGGTTATAATATTGGCCACAACGCAACCTCATTGCTTAGTGACAGAAGTTATGGGCACAATTTTGATCATAAGTTGAGAATTGTATAGCATTTGACCCCTAAATTCTATACTAGGCTTTAGTAAATGTTTTATTGCTTATTATGGAATACATAATTTGAGAAAACTACTTTCTTTTCACATAGAAAAAGATAAGTTTCCTAAAGTTAAGCAACTTTAAAGTCGTCTTCCTCACAGAGAAAGGATTTAAGAAGAGGGGGGGGAAATGAAGAAATGTACTTAAGATACCATAGTTTGTTGTGTGAACATATTGGAGCACTAACCGTGATAATCACATTATAGCTCCAGCAACTGACTCACAAGACTTTTTTTTTTGCACATAGATATGATACAGAAAGCTTTTAAAATATCCTTTCCTTCATATAAAGTATTATTTATCAGGCAAACCATTTGAGTTCTAAAAGTAGGCAAATTAAATAACAGGGAAGATCCTTGCGAAAATCTTAAACCTTCCTAGATTTGAGGGGGGTGTGGTGTGGTGTGTGAGTTGAGTAACCGAACAGAGAGGCCAGGTTTCAATGATACGACTAGGCCTTGCTACCAAAAGCTCAGTACTCCATTCCCCAAATCGTCTCTGATTTGCTTGAGGCAAGTTAAAGGCGTCAGATCAATAAAATCCTTCAACCTCTAAAATCTACAAGTACTTAAAGTATTAATAACTCTCTGTAATCCAGCCGCCCTTGTTTCTCAAGTTCTACAGGCGACCCGACGAGAGACAAAATTCACGCCGCCCCTCAAAGGAAGACCAAAACAATTTCGCCCCAAATATTCACCAGCTCAGGACCGACCCCAACAACTTTAACTACGGGGTGGGGGGGGGAGCAGGAAGGGAGGAGAGAACCGAAGGGGCAGCAGTCAAAGAAGCGGGAATAAGTGCCGTAGCCCCACCTGCTTTCCGCTCGGGCTCCCCAGGTAGAGCAGCTCCATGCTTACCTCTCTATCCAGTCGCGGAAGAAGAGCAGTTCTTCGGAGTGCAAGATGGCAGAATTCTGCTTGCAGAGTTTCACGAAGGTCCGCAGCTCAGTCAACTTCTGCGGGTCCATAGCTAGCCCTCCTCCTCCTCCTGTCACGCAGCGCTTGGTGCTCCCGCCGCTACAGCTTCTCTCCAGGAGGAACAGCCGGAACTCCCAACCTGCTACCCCCCCTCAAGCAGGCCTTGCCGTCACGCGCCGCACAGTGCAACGGCTCCCCCACGCCCTCTGGCAACCTTCCCGTGGGGGGGGGGGAGTGACTCCCGCTCTTGCCGCTCTACTCTCCCCGCGCCGCCGAAGCTCCTCCCCTCCTGCCCTGTCTTCTGACGAACCGCCCCTATTGCCCCAGTTTTGGCAGCGGGGTCCAGAATCTTCTAGAAATGAAAGTGGAGTTGCCCTCGGTATTGCCTTTTTCCGTTGCCTTTGGACTCACGCTTTTCTCCTTCGATTCAGTCCATGTGAAGATGCCAGTTAAAACTCATAGCAATGCGTTTACTGGCTCTGGTGCATTCTTAACCGCGACGGTGGGAAAAAGGCGCGAATGAAGCACTTTAACAAGTAGGCATTTCTTTAGTTGCCTAAAGTATAATGACTAGTCACTCGCCGAAACTCAAGAGGCCAAATACAAAGTAGCTGGTTACAATTGAGGGTGACGTCATTATGTGCCGACCTGGTGAAAGCAAGGTCCTTCAAACGTGCGAACTCAAATCGAGCTTCAGTGTAGCTGGCCATGCTTCAGGGTTGGGGATCAGGAAAGAAAGTGTTAGTGCGAAGTGGAGGAAGATCAGGACTTGGGGCGTTGCGATTTCTTCCGAGATCGCCCCGTAGTGTTGAATACTCTTCTTACAGGCAGGGAGTTCAGCTATGGTGTGGTTGCCAGCTCAGAGGCTTATTCAACCTGTAAGGGTCAAATGCAACTTTTCAGGTCAGAGACTTAATTTGATTATCCATAAGAAAACAATTCTAAAATTATGGGCGAAAGCTAGTTATTTTAGGTACCCCCTCCACTTTGTATATGTTATTGTATATACAATAAAATAAATTTTTACTGTCTCAGTTTCACACTATGATACTTAATGATTTCGTGCTAGGGTGAAAAAAAATACACTGAAGATCTCGGTAGTATTATGGAAATCTCTTATTAAAGAAACGTTTCTTTTGTTTAAAATAGAAGTTTCAAAAACTGGTCAATTTAGATTTCAGAATTGCTAACAAAATATTACCAGATCCTTAATTAAAATGAGGTTTTCAATCTCAATAAAGAAGAGGAAAAAAGTGATTGTACATTTTTTACTGGGTATCAATGAGATTGGTTCAGCTGAAATACATGTTACATGCCTTGTGAAGTGTGTTACGAAATAAGATATAACAATCCCTAAGTTTATTTATTTTTTCAATTTTTATTTAATCTTGGAGTTGGGTTTTATCTTTGGAATTTTAGATATAGTTTTGAGCCTATGTATGTTTATAGTGGAGCAAAACTCAAGGCATAATTAACATGTAAACTAAAATAATGTTTAAGTGCAACTTAAGCTAATATAACTTGTTCTTCAAAAAAAAAAAAAGTCCTAGTTCACGGATATTTGTGAATTGGGCTACTGAGTTGCATCCTAAACATACTTCCAAGTAGGTATATAGAGGATTGTAGTCTAAAACAAATTAATTATTTTTCACTTGGATGACTATTGGCCTTATACTGCAATCCTTACCTAGCTGTAGAACCTTTACATTATGTGGGATTTCTTTGGATTAACATCTAAAAACAGAATGCATAACCGCAAATTATTTATATTTATAGTTCAAGCATTCTGTGTTACTAAGTGGATTTTTTTTTTACATTCAATCATGCTCTATTCTTGGAGACCACCTAGATAAGTCCCTGCAGTTTTCTTGGCAAGTTTTTACAGAAATAGTTTGCCATGACCTCCTTCTCACGGCTGAAAGAAAATGATTGGCCCAAGGTCACCCAGCTGGCTTTGCGTGTAAGGGGTACCTAAAACTAATTATTTCCTGCTCTCTAGCATGATACCTCAACCATTACACCAAACTGGGTCTCAAATTTAAGAAATTTATATTGAATCACACGGTGACTCAAGGCGGCTTACAGAATATAAAACCCCATATAAAAACAATAAAACTAATAAAAGAAGAGTTCATATAATAAATTAATATACTAAAAATGGATTTAATAAGCCTATATTCTGATCAGCCATATTAAATAATACTAATTTGCTTGTTTCCACTGAAACAAAGCCTGTAGCACTCTTTTTGGCTCCAGAGTAGAAAGATCTAAAACTGACCTATTTTGTTTTGGATATTTTTTAAGAGTGCATAAATGTAAAGGGCATAATGGCTGCTTTAAGCCTTTTAGAGATTTAAGATGCTCTGCTTGTCAACTCTTATAATTTTTAGACTCTGGAATATGATTAAAGGTTGCGCTCTGAAAATTGGATTGAAAAAAGTTTTAGTGTCAAGTAGCAATCCTATTTCGTACTAAAGAACAGAAACATTGCTATTCTTTAACACTTAATGATTAATTACTTAACGGTAATTATGAAAAATAGGATAAAGTTGCTATAAATAAAAAGTTATTAATATCACTGTTTTCTTATATAAGATCCCATCATTGTTATCCCTATTAAATGTCATTGGAACAGAAATGATTATTAGAAACATAATTTCAATATGTAATCTTTGCATTTTTTGGAATATCTCAATGGTTTATCATAAATGTTTTAGCAATATTTAAACTGGAGATTGGATTATTTGTTGTATAAATGCAAATACAATCAGTACCATAATTATAGCATTTGCGACCATAGTAAAGGAAATAAATGCTAAGGTCAGAAATGTTATTTTTATTTTTAAATTTAAGCTTTTAACAGTCATCTAGAAAGTTAAATATACAACATAAGAACAACTGTTGATAAACCATGAGTAAAAGAAATTATAGAAATTCTTTATAATGACACTTTCTCTCCTTCTCTTCAATTTGTTTTCCCATCTGCTAACCTAAATATTAGTACTTTGCATTGAACATTGAACATTGAAGGTTATTGTTAGTATCTAAGTAGTTATGTTATGTTATTTTTGCTTAGTTCAATAACTTTTCCTAGACAGCATAGTGTATTCCAAATATTTAAATTTGCCTTGCTGTGTGATTTGTAGTGTACAAGAGAACCATTCCTGGAAAAAACATTTTTAAATTTTCGATTATGAACTTTTTGCAAAACCATTCTGTCTTGACCATCATATTTATAAATGTGAATATATACCTCGCTTTTCAGCCTATTCCATCAGTGATTACTTACATCAATAAAAACACAAAAGTATTAGACAAACAATTAGAATCAGCCAATGAAATATATTAAAATCTTATTCTAGAACATTCATGGCTTTTTCATCTTAATATTAGCTTTAAAGCAAAAAGAGATGAGGAATGTTTGAGAATGGCAAACTTCACTTTGACTCTATCACAGATTCAAATGGGAAAACAGTTCAGTTTGATACTATTCCGCTGTTTCATTTTAGCCTGCAAGTTTTGTTTCTTTCGGAAATTATCCATTCAACCAGTTCAACAAAAGAAGATTCCAAATAGATATCTAGGCCAGCCTAGCCCTTTCACACATCCGCATCTTCTTAAGCCAGGTAAGGATGCAACTCTAAGTACATTTACTGTAGTGAGAAATAAGTGTTCAGAGATATTTAATCCTTGACAAGTTTGCTTAATACTACATTACTGACACTATCCTTTAACATCTCACTTTTTAATAATTTTCTTAAAGAACAACCTGGGGGGAAGAGAATTTTATATCCTTCAAGGAATTCCTATTTAGAATGTTTTATGTTCCAGATAGAAAATACTTCCTAAAATTCTACTCATATTCTCTTAGATGTATGTATTTGTGAGACAAAAGTATCAGATAAATCAGGGGCTTCCCAACTCCAAGTCTGCGGCCCACGAAGCCCCATCTGCTCATGTGTGGGATCTAGTGCATGAAACCACATACCGCAGGTCTGCGGAAAAACCGTCCTCCATGGGACCAGCCCCTGGCACCCAAAAGTTGTGGGTTGCTGATACAAATTACCCAATTGCGGGTAATGCTAGCAAAAATTTCTGTATTTGCAACAGTTGGAAAAAGTTACAGTGATTGTTTTCCATCAGAAGAATTGTCTCCTGTCATAAGAACTACTCCCAAAATTACAAAATCTTGTTGAGAGGCTTTTTTGTCTGTCATCAGATTTACAGAAGGTGGACATGAGACAGAAACAGATGTGCTACTTAGGCGTGGAAATATTGAGAAACTAGACATTCTTTACTGACCTTCAGAGGGCCTGTGAATATAATTTTTCTTCCATGAAGATTTTATTTTTTTTATCAATATATTTTATTTTAGCTAAGCATTTTGAGTGGTATTTTCTTTTTGAACATTAATTTTTTATCGTGTGACACAATAGCAGATCAAAATCAGAAGTAAACAACTGTAGTTGCTTGATTCAAATTTATAAATAAGGCCCAGGATCATTAGAAAACAGAGAAAACATTCATCAGTGTGTCAGGTCTGAATTTTGCATTTTTCTGAACTCAACCTTTTGCTTCATATATAGTATATTTTATGACATTATTTGTCAATAACTTTGTCTCTCCAAACACGTAGCATGATTTTATAACTTATTGATAAGCTATCCTTTTAGTCAAATTCATTATTAAATTTCTTTAATAATTAAGTTTATAAAGAATCCCGTGTTTTTGTTGATGTGCACTATTTAATTATCTTTTCAACTGTTAATTTATTTAGATGTATGCTTCAGTAAAAGTCTGTGTGAGTACTGCTAAGTAGCTTTTGTCATTTCAACTCTTTAGAAAACTCTTAGATTTGGTTGTCCTTTAACCAGAACAATTCCATGGTTAGGCCAAAGCAGTTTCTTTATTATATTTCCTCTATTACCAGTCCTCTGTCAGAGTAATTGCATTCTCTTGGAAGCTGGCAGATAAAGGCTTCAAGAGTCTTGCCTCTGTTGCTTCCTACCACTGAGAGACTAAGCTAAACTGCTTCTTTATTCTTTCCTCTACTCTAGCCAGAGATTCCACCACATCTTTAATATTTGAAATGTGTGATTCTCTATGAATATTGATTAGGTAATTATAATGGTATATCAATGCCACTCACATTTTATTTGTATTACAGAAAATTTCACTAGCTGGCATCTGAGTAGATAATGTGCCCAGCATTTGTCCTTCTGCACAGTGGAAAATGTCTTATTTTCACCTTGTCTAGTGATGCTGCTGCCCAGCAACTAGCTTAGGTCAGCAAATTGCTTACTGCAAGTAGGTTAATGTTTTTAAATTAAAGTGTGTACTGTGATATAATTTATGGAAGAAAAAAACTAAACAAAATGTTAATCTAAAAGTATATCTCATATTTTTAAATTTTCGCTTCCTTTTGAAAAGGATTGGATAATTTTAAAAAATGGATAGTTATCAGGTAGCATTATGCTGCTGTTAAAGATGGGAAAGAGTCTGGTGTTTAGTTGAACCAATGTCTCTTCCTAAAGAACACGAGAAGTCCTACAACATCAATCCAAAGTCCCTCATTGTGTTTCCATAGTAGCAAGCAAAGTGCTTTTAGGGAGATCCATATTTAAGGCATAAAGGCAGCAACCTGTCCCTGCAGTCGGAATTCACTATCATATTCCCTCTGTATGAACTTGTAACATGTGTGACAAATTTACAGATACCCTCTCTCTCAACCACCTACTTGCATTACTGCTGACTGTTTTAGAAGTCCCACAGTCCTCTGCAATTGTTTGGAGGACCATAGTCTAGAACATGGGTCATGGCTGTGGCCCACTACCAGGCCTTCAGCCTTTCAGAACCAGGCCTTGGAAGTGGGGGGCAAGCGCGCACACTTGCATGCATCCCCACTTGTGTGAGCAGCAGGTGAGTGTGAGCAGCATACACATGTGTGCACCACCCCCTCTGCCGTCCAGAGCCAAAAAAGTTGGGGAACTCTGGTCTAGAAAATATTACCTCTCTTTTTTCTCTCCCCTCAATTTTAAAGAGATGTTTTTCTCATGGGGAGAATATGACTCGGGGGCATCTTAGCCAGAAAAATATAAAGAAAAACGTTTTAAAATACAGGCTAACAACCTTAAGTACATAATACGTCCAGGTTTAAGGCAGATATTTACATTTTAAAAAGGTATCTTCAAATGATAGGGCATATAATAAACCACCTAGAGTAGCTCCATGGTAAAATGGGCAGCAGATAAATGTATTAATAAAAATATTCATTATTGTATGTGGAACTAAGTCCTTTTGATTCCACTAAAACCTTTTGTTAGATTTAATTACGATTCAGAAAGTATAATTCTCACATTTTTCAAGTGTTAGCTCTGTTCAATTTAATGGATTGCCTTTAATGGCTTTAATAGATACAAATCTGGTTTTTGACTGTTTAAAAAAACGTTCCATTTACAGTCAATTTTTGTGTGTTTAGTTCATTTTTGTTAAAATATTTTTGGTTTTGGGGCATTGCATTCATTATAGATAGGTTAGATTATAGATTATAGTTAAATTAGATTGAATAATTAAATCTGAAGTACTGAGAAAATTCTGTAGTACTTCTAATCTAATTCTTAGATACGCAGCTTATTAAAGATCCTTTTCTAATTCAGTACTATAAGCTTTGCATTTCATGGAGAAGTTATTCCTAGGTAATGAAATATCCATACTGCTATCAAAACGCACAGTGCAACAAGCTCTGCCATCCTCTGTTCAATGTGCAAATGATATAAAAAGGTATTCAAGTTTACATTTCTTTGTTCCTCTCTCCCAGTAATCAAAACCAACAATTTTTGTTACCAATAATAGAGAAAAAATAGTTTAGAATTGAACTAGGAATGTGGAGACATGAGTGCAGAGAAAATGAATAGAAAGGAGATGAACTGGAAAATGTAAGACCAGTATCAAAAAATTGTAAGGGTTGAGCAGCATGAAAAAAAATGGTTTCTAAGATAGAAATTGTGTTTTTGAATTCTATTCACAGGAGAGGTAACACCAGGATTATCACAAGTGGAATATGCTCTCCGTAGACACAAGTTGATGGCTCAGATACAGCAAGACGTGCAAGGGACAAATCACACAGTAATTCTGCTTTCAAATCCTACCTATTACATGAGCAATGATATTCCATATACCTTTCACCAGGACACTAATTTCCTATATTTGTGTGGCTTCAAAGAACCGGATAGTATCTTAGTGTTGCAAAGTGTGCCTGGTAGATCTTTGCCATATCACAAAGCTTTACTATTTGTTCCAAAACGAGATCCAAGCCGAGAGTTGTGGGATGGGCCACGATCTGGCACGGATGGAGCAATGGCTCTCACTGGTGTAGATGAAGCATATACCATGGAAGAGTTTAGACATCTGGTATCTAAATTAAAAGGTATGAAAACAAAATAGATTTTGCACTATATGAAATAGGATGATATTGAATCATTTCAGCAATTTGCTGTCAAGTAAAGGACATAGTTAAGATAGAAAGCTAGATTCATGCATTGCATTATAGGTAGTCCTCAACTTATGACCATCATTAAGTCTGCAATTACAGTTATAAGTTACCACAGTTACTAAACAGGTCATCATGTGCCCATGCCCAATTTTACAGCCTTTTTGCAGCCATCATTAAGTGAATGCAGTCGTTAAGCAAATCCATTGTTTGTTTTTTGCTGCAAACCAGAAGTAAATGCTGAGTTCTAGCAAAAGTGTGTCACATGACCGTGGGACACTGCAAATGACTAAATGTGGGCCAGTTGCTGAATGCTCAAAATGCAGTCATGTGATTGGTGGGGTGGGTATCAGAACTTGAAATCCAAGTCGTAAGTACATTTTTTCAGATGTCTTTGGTCATAACTTTGAACAGTTAACCAGTCGTAGGTTGAGGACTACCTATAAGCCTTAGAATGGGTTGGATTTGCCTTAATGTTTGAAATCAACAACTGTGGTTCATAAAAGATAGTTCATGGTAGGCATGTTATATGAATTGCACATCAATTATTCAGTGATCTATAACTAAGGAAATAATAACTTTATTATTTAATTTAACCCAATTAAAATCCTGCATTCCTAGCTTGGCATGTGCCTTTATAGAAAAAAAACTAGAATATCATAATTTCAATAGAGAGGAGGGCAAATTTGGTTTTGGATTTTAATGCAAATATTAACATGCAAAGTTCATATTTTCTGAAACTCTACACAATCTGAAAAACAGCATTAAGTGCCCAACTAAATCCTTTTGATTCCTTTTTGATTGAAGTTTTCATTTCAGAAATACGTACAAATGTTTATTTAATCTTATTCTAGGTTGCCCCAATCCCAAATGGCTTTCTATATCATGGGTGTATTTAAGGGCAAGGTTTGTAAAATTTGTGAATAGAGACAGACAGACTCTGGAGAGTCTTACTTTGCCCAGTTTGTGGCCACATGATAACTGTTATGCAACAATGAAAGTTTTCCAAGTTTGTTGGGCTTATATATCTTTGATACACAGAAGAAATGATTACTACAGAACTGTAATTAATTTATTGGTCTTTTGTTCCAAAGAGAACATTTAAGTTCTATTTTCACAATTTCTTTCTTTAAGAACTGTTGTAGTAGAGTCATGTATATGTGCAACATATTGAAGGTGATAAGTAACAGGGCTTAGAAACAGTTGTTTGCAACTTATAGTACTGTTGCTTCTCCTGATTAGTGCACAAAAGAAAATAGCTTTCGTGCACTAAAGGCAGAAAAAATAATTGAAAATAGTTTCCTAATTAGCTACTCAATTTTGAAACCATTGCTTTTGTGCAAAAGTATATGCTTCCAACTCTTTCAAAGGATTTGCACAGTCCTGCTAGGTATTTTGTTTAGGCTGCATTCTTAAGAGTGTTAAAAACAATATTTCTGTGTCCACATGAATGAGAATGTATTCTGAAAGGAAGAAGCTTTGTTAAAATTATTGAATAGAGATTCATAATCTACAGCTCCAGAGCCATATGTGATCTCTCATAGCCATGGAAGTGGCTCCAGTGTCCTATTGAAAAATATTATTGCTGATCTTAAATTGTTAATGCAATGGAAGTGGACAATATTAAATAGTATAGGAATAACTAATAGTTTTATTGTCCATTGAGAATAACTACCGTGTTTCTCTGAAAATAGGACATGTTTGGATAATAAGCCCAATCAAACTTTTCAGCACATGCGATAATATAAGCCACCCCCGCAAAATAAACCCCACCATCAACTACTTATACACATGCGCAGCTGGTCCTGCCATTTCCTCTGGTAGCTTGCCGCGCAGCCAAAATGCCCTCCCCTCCCTGTTCTTTGCGCCGCCCGAGCAACCTGACACATCCCACCCTGGGAGAAATCCAGCAGGTTCTGACAGGTTCTGGGGAACCGGTAGCGGAAATTTTGAGCAGTTTGGAGAACCGGTAACAGAAATTATGAGTAGTTTGGAGAACCGGCAAATATTACCTCTGGCTGGCCCCAGAGTGGGGTGGGAATGGAGATCTTGCTATATCCTTCCCCCAGAAATGGGGAGAGAATGGGGATTTTGCAGTATCCTTCCTCTGGAGTGGGGTGGGAATGGAGATTTTGCAGTATCCTTCCCCTGCCATGGCCACCAAGCCACACTATGCCCACCAAGCCATGCCCACAGAACCGGTAGTAAAAAAATTTGGATTTCATCTTTGGTCCCACCCCACCACCCCAATGGCAACAGCAGCCTGGCTGCTTCTCTTCCCCTCTGTCTCTTTATCTAGAGGGGTGGCAGGTGGGGCAAGGGAGAAGCAAGACACATGGAGCAAGACATGGCTCCCCTTGCCATCTCTTCTCCCCCACCCCCCTCGCCAGGCATGGCAGGACTCCTGCTCCTTGCTTAGCCACCTGCCCCATTTAGGGATGCAATTTGGGGGTGGCAGATGGGGCAGGCGAGAAGCGGGATGCAGGTCTTACCTTTCAAGCTCCATTGCTTTCCTTGCCACTGTGGCCAGGGAAACACGCTGTAAAAGAAAGCCTTCTCGAGAGTTCAATCGAACTTCTCAAACTTGGGAGAAAGCTTTCTTTTACAGCGTGTTTCCCTGGACACAATGGCGAGGAAAGCAACAGAGCTTGAAAGGTAAGACCTCTGGTCTTACATCTCGCTCCATGTGTCTTGCTTCTACCCTGCCCCACCTGCCACCCCTTTCAATAAAGAGAGGGCAAGGAAGAGAAGCAGCTGTTGCCATTGGGGTGAGGTGGGACATGCTGGGCTGCTCGGTTGGCGTGAAGAACAGAGAGAGGAGGTGACAACAGCGAATCACATTCAGTCCCACGCTCGCAGCTTCCTGCACCCCCAAAATAATAAGACCCCTGATAATAAGACCAAGCCCTTATTTGGGGGGGGGTCAAAAGAAAATAAGACCCTTTCTTATTTTTGGGAAAACACTCAAAACTTTCGTCCAGTTGCCCCAGTTTAGTGACAGCCGCAATGGCCGCCGCTCCCGCCACCGAGTTGAAGAGTTTCCTCTGACCTCTAGGAACTTGCCTGTTCCTCTTGGTCATTCAAGGTGCCTCTCCTTCTTCTCCATCCCTACAGGACAAATCTGGTCCAAAGACCCCTCGACAGCAGTTTGTCAGCCCAGGTTTTCGCAAGGCTCATCAAAGCCCGCTATTCCCCGACTGTATTGCCACGACACTTCCGGTCAAATCCATATCTTTGTTTCTAAGGAGCTGATCTGTTAGTTGGTTACACTTCATCAATATTTCTTATTACTGATTCTTTCAGGCAGGTTTAAAAATCCAAATTTGACTGCAATCTGATATTAACCAAAAATATGCAAACATCTTTCCAAAGAAGTATAGTTAATTAAACTTAAATTGTAATTACGTTCTGTTTCACAGATGATTCTAGCACAGTTTGGTATGATTTTGCTAAACCTGTGCATCCACAGCTCCATTCTGATTATCTGCTGCATCTGGCAGAGGTCAAAGCTAAATGCAACAACCGTGTTCGAGCCGTCCGGCATCTAGTGCAAAACCTACGGCTAATCAAATCTGCCACAGAGATTGAGAGGATGAAATTTGCTGCCAAAATCACTTCACAGGTATCGATCAAAGCATTTATGTTGCACAAAGTGTTAAGAGAAAAAAAAGCCATGATACTGGAATTCATGCCAAAAGGGAAATGACATATATCATGTTCCCTCAGAAATAAAACCCACCCCATAAATAAGCCCTAGCCTGATTTTTGGGAGTGGGCCTAATATAAACCCTACTGCAAAAATAAGCTGGGGGGATGGGCATGGCCAGCATGAGATGCAGCAAGCTTGCGGAGGCCGACGGTGTCCAGCGGACGGTGTCCAGCCGCAGCCCACTGGCCCCTTGAAGGCTCAGTGCAGATACCAGTAAGTGCGAGCATGGAGGCAGTCAGGGGGGAGAAAGGTGATCCTTGCTGCAGGGTGGCACTGGCAGCAGGCAGAGGCATGGGGGATGGGGGAGGCAGGCGATCCTGAAGTCCAGTGTGGGTGGTGGTTCGACACAGCCGCAGGCAAGCCAAGAGACAGGACGGAGTGGGCGGTGCGTTGCGATCGCCTCTGCCTTCGCCTGGCTTTGCTGCACACTTTTCGCCCAGAGGGAGATGAAGCTTTATCTGTTTACAAAGGGGAGGGAGAGGGGAGGGCCAACGGTAACTGCCCAAACATTTTTCACCCCGAGGAAGCTTCGTTAGCTTGCAAAGGGGACACTTTGGAACAGAGCTAATCACTCTGTTTCAAACTCTCTCCTTTGTAAGCACATGAAGTTTTGAGTCTCCATCATTTCTCTGTTTGGGGTGCTTGGGAACGGACGACCAAACACTTTTCATTCAGACAGAGAAATGATGGAGACTCAAAGTTTTGTGTGCTTGCAAAGGAGACGGTTTGAAATGGAGCTAATGGTTCCGTTTTAAAGTGTCCCCTTTGCAAGCAAACAAAGCTTCCTCTGGCGAAAAGTGTTTGAGCCGTTACCATCTTTCTGCTTACCTGCAGCCTCAATTGGAGCCAAGCTCTTGGCACATCCCGGCCTCCACTCACCCTGCCAGGAGGGCGAAGAGCCTCCCGCAAGGCCAGCAGCAGCATGGGCAGCCGCTTGGCAGCCAGCACGGTGCCCACCACAGCCAAGAAATGTACCAGCAGACCTGGGTCAGCAGGCAAAGTGGGTGGAGGGCGGGACATGCAAAGAGCTTGGCCCATTGCAGCCGCAGGCAGGCAGATAGTAGGACAGAGAGGGTAGATAGCTGCATTCCCACTCCCATCAGCCACCATGCTCACCACCTCCTGCAATTAAAAAAAATAAGCCCAAGTACTTATTTTCAAGCCCAAAAGAGAATAAGACCGGGTTTTATTTTCAGGGAAACACAGTAGATATAGCTGGCATCTTTTTACTAGGAGATTTCTGGATCTGATGCTGATGATTTATTCCAGAAATAAAATCTGGGATCCTTGTGTTTGTGGAAAGCCTTCGGTAAACAATTACCACTATAGTCCCCTATGTTTCACATAATAAGATTATCATCATATGAGTTAATGTGAAAAATACCAGTGAACAAGAAATCAAACATAACTGATCGCTTTCTATAATACCTCATAATGTACATGTGTACATTTACAGCTATGATCCAATTTCTCATTTGATGGTATATTAAATCCAAATATGGCATATTCAGCTCCTCAACCAGCTCTTCCTCACTGGTTAGAATCAGATCTAGGAGAGCTGATAGTTTTGACTCATCTTTTGGAAAATATAACCATATTTTAGAAACTAACATATTCATTAATAGTTTTTATTACTGCATTTCAACAGGCATTCATAGAGACTATGTTTACAAGTAAAGCACCAGTGGATGAAGCATTCCTATATGCGAAGGTATGTGCTTTTTTGTATTGTGGAAAATAGTCCTTCGCTGTAACCTGACAACCGGTTTTTAAATTGTGTTCACATGTAATGCGTATGCTGGCATAACATATGATAGGTTTCTATTAATCCTCATGTCGACACTTAATTTAGAACTTGTAGGATGGATACCAAAGAAGGAGAACATTAAGGGAGAGACCAGGATTTTAATAAAGCGTAGAAAAGATTTATTAAGAAAATGCCTCAGTACTTACAAATAGTAAATCCCATTGAACTTGGTAAGATATGCTTTTGAATAGATGTGTGTAGGGGACTATTGATAGCCTTTCATCTAAATAGTGAGAGGATTTTGCTTTTCAGCATTAATTATATTTCACTTCCTGAACATTATCTTTCCTTAAGAATGCTTGTTATGAAAATGAAATTTCAAGAAAAAAATAGTGCAAATGCAAAGTGTTACTTAATGTATTTGCACATTTTAACTTAGAAGTATTTTTCCCTACAAACATTCTCCTACACATGTATAGTATCCAAAAAATACATTTTTGTTCTAATTAACAGTTGAGAGTGCCAACAGCCACCCCCTCAAACGTAATGAAAATGTGAGAATAACTACAGACTAAAGTCTCTTCCTTTTCAAAGGAACAAAATTGAGTAGGAAATACAGCCTACCACAAACCCAATGAGGTCAGTACCTCCTGGTGTTTCATGTTACTTTCATCTAGTGAAAGAAATCCTTGGCTGGTTTGCTACTCTTATGGATATTCACCCAGATCAGGATAAATATAGGAAGGGGGGAGGGAAATTGGGCATAGAAGCACATAAGAAAATCTACCTTTGATTTTGCCATTTTAAAACTATCACCGAGTTTTTTTCCTGAAAAAAAATTAGATATATTTTTGCTTCCCACAGCATATTAGGTTTCTTTAGTTCACATACTATAGGAGGGAAAATAAATGTATGGCTTTTCATATGGTGCTGAACAACAGAATTCCTTTTCACTGATTGCGATATCTGAAGCTGTTAGGTATTTTACTTAAGCAGTATCTTGCTCTTTGGGTTAATATACTACATTTCCTTCAAGGAGCTAAGAAAACCTTTTATATCAGGGGTGTCAAACTCACATCGTCACGGCAGCGCCACATGACTTATCGGAACTATTTTTTCCCTTCATTGAACCGAGCATGGGCGTGGCCAGGAAGTGACGCATCTGGCCCCTGAGCCAGGAGTTTGACAGCCCCGTTTTATATGGTTGTTCATTTTTTAGTCCTCACAGCAAGCTATGATATAGATCCATTAAAGACAGTCCTTATTCAACAACAGTAATTGGGATCATAATTTCCATTGTTAAGTGATACAGTTGTAAAGTGTGGTGACACATGACTGTGCTGCTTCGCAATGGAAATAATTGCATTTTCTGTTGATGATAAGTGAAGTCGTTAAACGAGGATGCCATGTAGTCCCCTTTTGTGAACTCCTGCCAGCTTTCCCATTGACTTTGTTTGTAGGAAGTTAGCAAAGAAGGATGCAAATGATGATTATGTGACTGCAGTGATACTGCAATTGTTGTAAGTACAGTCACAAGTACCGTGTTTCCCCAAAAATAAGACCCTGTCTTATATCTTTTTGAACACCAAAATAAGGGTTTGGCCTTATTATCGGGGGGGTCTTATTATTTTGGGGGTGCAGGAGGCAGTGACTGTGGCCATTTCATGGCTGCTGCTGTGGCAGCGCAACATAGCCACTCATCAGCTGTTCGCTGGGGCAACCAACGGTGGGAATCTCCCTGGTGTTCTTGGCACTTGCCCGCCTCCCATCCATCCATCCCTCTCACCTACAAACTCCCACCCCGCTCCTGTCTCTCCACCGGGCGACCCTCGGTAGCCCCAGACACCCAAAGCCTGTGCCCGCCTGGCTCCCTTTTCCACAGCACCCGGCTCTTTATCAAGGGGAGTGGCATGTGGGGTGGGGGAGAAGCAAGACGTGTGGAGCGAGATGGGGATTGCTTCTCTTGCCGTCTCTTCTCCTCCCTCGCCAGGGTCTGGGGAGATGCTAGACGCGCATCTTACCTGCCTTGTAGCTCTGTTGCAAATCTCGCCGTTGTCTACAGGCAAACATGTTGTAGGGTAAAACCAAACTTCTCGCAAGTTCAAGAAGTTTGATTGCATCTGCAAGGCAGGTATGACGGTTCCACATGCCCTAATGGTACCGTAACAGCAGCTTGGCTGCTGCCCTTCCCCGCCGCCTCTTTGTCAAAGGGGGTGGCAGGTAGGGCAGGGAAGAAGCAAGACACATGGAGTGTGATGGGGCTCCTCTTGCCATCTCTTCTCCCCCTCTTGCCGGGCATGGCAGGGCTTCCTGCCTCTGCCCAAATTGGATGCAATTTGGGGGTGACAGGTGGGGAGTGATGGGGCCAGGAAGACATGAGACACAGGTTTTACCTGCCTTGTAGCTCTGTTGTGTGTCTCGCTGTGTCTGCAGGCAAACACGTTGTAGGGTAAAACCAAACTTCTTGCGAGCTTGAAAAGTTTGATTGAACTTGCGAGGATTTTTTTACCCTACGTGTTTGCCTGCAGACAACAGTGAGACATACAACAGAGCTATAAGGCAGGTAAGACACATCTCACGTCTCCCCAGCCCACCCCTCCCCACCTACCACTCCCAAACTGAATCCTGCCATGCTCAGTGAGAGGGGAAGAAGAGATGGCAAGAGGAGCAAGCCCTGTCTCACTCCATGCATCTCGCTTCTCCCCCACCCCACCTGCCACCCCACTCGATAAAGAGCCGGGCACTGTGGAAAAGGGAGCCGGGTGGGTGTGGGCTTTGGGCATCTGGGGCTGCCGGAAGTTGCCTGGTGGAGAGGCGGGAGCGGGGCAGGAGTTTGCAAGCGATCACTTCCCCTTTGCCTTCTCTCCCAAAAGCGCTCCCCTGGCACAGCCACTTCTGCAGCAGGAGACTCATGCCGGCTTTCTGAAGGGTACTGTATCAGCAGCTGTCTACAAATTTTGAACCCTTATTTTGTCCCAACCCACGTGGCCCAGTACGAGGGACATGGGGTGCATCGCTTGGCCTCCTGCTGGAGAAGTGGCCGCAATCCATGGCAAAAACAGCTGCACTTGCTGGAGGCGCCAGCTGGAGCGGCACCCATGAGGCAGCTCTTCCGTGGACGGAATTGCCTGCTATGATTGTCACCATTAGGTAAGGAGGGTGCGAGGCATGTGGGGTACGTCGCTTGGCCTCTGGCTTGTTTTGCAGCCACAATTGGCTGCAAAAGTGGCCACTCTTGCTGGAGGCGACGGCCTGAGCAGCACCTGCAAATCAGCTGTGAATGGCAGCCTGAGCAGCTCAGCTGATCCGATTAAGGGGCCAAGAAGCTCTGAGGTGACCAGAAAAGGGAAGGGCTGCCTCTTGTGCTGGCCACGGCCACCCCGTCACTAGGGCTTATTTTCAGGGAAGGGCGTATATTTATGCCCACCCCAAAAATCAGGCTTGGCCTTATTTTCAGGACATGTCCTATTTTGGGGGAAACACGGTACCATTCGTTCATGCACTGTTGTAAGTTTGAATAATCATGAATGATTATTAAGCGAGGACCACCTGACTTAAGAAAGCTGAATTAAGTCTTCCTATTCAAACATACAGTGTATCCCATATACTTTGCTCGTTTACTAGCACAAGTATGGGCATTGGCAGAGCCTTTGTGAGAAAGGGCTTGGCTGCATTTATTTCAACAATTCATGGATTATTTTATTTTCAGTTTGAATTTGAGTGTCGGGCTCGTGGTGCTGATATTTTAGCTTATCCCCCTGTGGTTGCTGGCGGCAACAGGTCCAATACCTTGCATTATGTGAAAAACAATCAACTTATCAAGGTAACTGAATGAACTTTGCAACATAATAGTATTATTATCTACTGAACCCTTCCAAAAGAAATAAATGAAAATGTACTCCAGTAATAGCAATATCATTTAGACTTATATACCACTTCACAGTGCTTTAAAGTCCCCTCTAAGCTGTTTACAGAGTCGGCATCCTGCCTCCAACAATTTGGGTCCTCATTTTACCCACCTCAGAAGATGGAAGGTAATATATTAACTAAGCCATTTAAGAAGATTGGAATGGAACTACAGTTTTAAAAGAGGATATAATCCTATTTCAGAGTATCTTCTTAAACTGAGTAGACCATAACCAGTTCAACTGCATTCTAGTGTGTTTCTGACCTGTCCTATATTCTAGGGGTAAAAATTTACTTCCTCATTCTATGGAGTAGAACAAAGAAATGTAGGAATAATCTTACAGCTGTGCTGCATATAAATCTTTTAATGAGGAAATACAGGGATTTGTATAAAGAATATAAAAGCAATCTATCTCCAAACAGGTCTTGTAGTATGGTCCCCATAATATCTGCCACTACTCATGTGATTTGGTTGATTTAGGTACTTGTTCCATGACAAAAATGAATTTTTCAGGAGGCCTTCTCTTTGCCTCCTTCCCCACCAATGTGCTTGATGAATATGACCGCTATTGGCCAATAAAAATGGGTGTGATTAAAAGATGAAAGTTAAATGAAAGTAAATGAAATTAACATAGCAACAGCTGTTAAGTTAGATCAGACTTTCTCATCTTGGCACTTTTCTTTGTGCTGGACTTCAGTTCCCATAATCCAACTGTCATTTATGGGACTACCGAAGCCAATAATAGTAGTTACAATAATAAATAAGAGTGATGATAAGTGCTAAAATAAGCTGAACATCAAAGCTTGCAAAGACGGACAGTGCGTTATAACTATAAAAAGCTACACTCTGCTGGACTATTAGATGAAAAAGCAAATGTAATTTATCTCACTGAAGATAAATTCCAGGTTGGTTGGTTTGATTGTTTTTTTTTTAAAAACTGTTTTATAGCACTATTTAAATGAAATTCTTAAATGCCAAGTAATTGCTTTTTCTTGTGCTCCAGGATGGAGAAATGGTTTTGTTGGACGGAGGGTGTGAATACTCTTGTTATGTGAGTGACATTACCCGTACTTGGCCCATCAATGGCAGGTAGGTCCTGTTCCCAGTAAAGGAACATCAAGTTGGTTGCAGGTTTTCCTGAAATGTTTCATTATTGTGATTTCTTCATTTCATTATACTTCAGAAATCATCCTTGCTAACACTGTAGTTGCAGTTTTTAGTGCAATGTACTACAGTCGACCTGCTTCCCCTGCTCTAGAGTTGAGATATGCTTTAGTTTGTAGTAATGCAAAACCAGATAATTTAGAAAAGTTTGCATGTCATTATTTCATTTCAGAATGTTAATGGGGAAATATTATTTATCGATTTCACTGATATTTTCCAAGGTAAAATTACAGAAAGGTTTGAAGCGAGAGGTGTTGAGGTGTGCAATCTTCCACCAACATTTTGGAGTAGAACAAATCCAAAGAACTGTGCCGCATAATTATTTTGTACCTCATCTTAGCATTTAATGTTTGCTTTCTGCTTAAATCTCACTTGAGCTGATTTGTGTTTTTCTCTTATTATCAGGTTCACTAGTCCCCAGGCAGAGCTGTACCAGGCTATACTGGAGGTCCAGAAGTCATGCCTAAGACTTTGTTCTTCAGGTGTGAGCCTAGAAAACATCTACAATTTAATGCTAACTCTCATTGGACAGAAGCTGAAAGAGTTGGGAATCCTAAAGGATAGCACTAGTGAGGGTCAGGTTTTCAAGGTACTTGGTTTCTTTGTATATCTGTTTAGCCTGTTATTTTTCCTGGCTAAAAAAACAACAACAGTGAACAATAAAAAGTGAACAATCATTTAAATCTTCCCATTTTACGTTTTGAAGTTGTAGCTTCCTGCAGATAAGCAGGTCTAAAAGAAATACAAGATAGTCATAGATTTACAAGCTGTCCCTTAAGAATCATTTAGGGTTTTGATGGACCGCCCCAGAATTACTTACAATTTATTTTTGGAGTTAGAACAACACCCCACCCCACCCCCAGTCACATGATCCCATTTTGGGCTCTTGGCAACTGAGTCACCTTTACTTCCAGCTTTTGGCAAAGAACAGCCATTGTGGGAAATGAATTTGCTTCATAACGACAGCATTCACTTAACTACTGTTTTAAATACAATTGTAAGTTCAAATACGGTCACATGCCTCAATTAATGACTACCATTCCAGGCTCAATTTCTGTCATGAACCGAGAAGTACTTACTGTATATTGGTGACAAGTCGAAGGTTATCAGCAGTACAATATCTCTTTCATCCAGCAGATGGCAGACTATTTAGATTTTAGACTATTTAGATATATATATTTCTATGCACCAGTTGTTTTAATTCTTGAGAACAATTAATTCAAGAGATAGAGATCAGTGGTGGGATTTTTCTAACTTGTGAGTAAGTTTATTAAATTTGATTGCTAAGTTGAGGAGAAAAGTGCTTCATTTTAAGATTTTGGTAAGTTATGGAAGATATTTTCATATAATTTTTTTGCCATGTAGATGGGAAAGCGCCTGCTCTAGAAATCTGTTAATGACTCACTTTGATTCAAGTTACCTGTGTAATACTCCCTGATGTTTCATAGACAGATACACGGACTGATAATATTTCAGTATAAGCTCTTTCTACCCATCAATCTCAGAAATTATGGGACAAATAAAAAACGCATCACTATACTAGTATTTTGAAATTTGGCACAAATTGTGAGCTCCAACAAAATAAACCTTAAATAGGTATTTAGTCCAGCAATCAAATACTTGCCTGCCCAGTATCTCTAATGGGGCAAGGAAAAACTTGCGGATCTCTAAACAGCTGCAACCTGTTGGCATAAACAATAATAGATGGCCAGAGTATGGTTTTACACAGTACAACTTCCAATAAAATTATCTTAAATCAATGGATATTTTGAAGTAGTATCAACTTCTGTTTCAACTGGCAAATGTAGGAAAATGTTTCATACTAAGTAAAACAGTGTTATGAGATGTGCTACTCTTGCAAGTTATGTATTGAGAACATTTTAAAATGGGAAGTGGTCCTGGGCACTTTCTTTCTTATACTCTTTAAGGATATTTCTGCGTACAGCAATGGTTACCATGATATAATATGTGCACTTCAACAACAAAGACCAACTGCTTAGCAGAGTGAGGCACACTGCTGCTTCTTGAGATCCTTGCCTACTCTGATTTCTGAAATTCATAGGAACTGGAAAGTTTCAGAACCCCAGTAAGAACAACCTACATGTTCATGCTGGTCTGCTGGAAAAAGTGATGAGGTTTTGAACAAGAAACCAAGCTTAGGTCAAATGGTTTTGAATAAACATTGCATAAAATTTAGGCAAGGTACTGAAATAAGCGATGGCCTCACAATTCCACGTAATATTAATTTTTTACCCACAGAGGAATCTGCCAGCTGAAAGATCAAAGGTACCTTGGAGCTCAAAACAGACACTATTTGCCTTTAATACCAAACTGATTGTCATTTATATATTTTGCTTAAAGACCAGAGTCTGTTGCCTTTACAGCAAACAGCAAATTTGATAGATAGAAGGCAGAAGATGGTGCCTACACAAAACATAATAGTTGTATTTATAAGTAAAAACAACCAATTTAATGTTATAGTCCCTTTTCACTGTATGTTTTTAGCACATTTTGTGCTGAAGAATATCCATCCAATATTATTCCAAATTTTGTTTGTTTTAGGAATGTTGTTTTTTTTTTTTTGCCTCATAGGCTGTTCGGAAATACTGTCCACATCATGTAGGACATTATCTGGGAATGGATGTTCATGATACACCTGATGTATCCCGATCAACTCTCCTCCAGCCAAGCATGGTGATAACCATTGAGCCAGGTAAAATAGTGCAGTAGTGCACGGGTCTCCAACCTTGGCAACTTTAAAACTTGTGAATTTCAACTCCCAGAATCCCTCAGCCAGCTTTGCTGGCTGAGGAATTCTGGGAGTTGAAGTCCACCAGTCTTAAAGTAGCCAAGGTTGGAGACCCCTGCACTAGTGAAATCAATATAAAAAGATGTGTGTCTATGTGTGGTATCTTGAAAAGAAGAATACCCAGTTATTTATGCAATGATTGCTACAATAATTTCTCAAAAATTATTTTCAAACATTCTCAAAAAAAATGCTCAAAAATTTCAGTGCAATTGTTTTTCTATTTTGATTTTAAATAATTTCAGATTCTTAACATATCCTGTCTCATTTTCCATTATTCACTGCCATAAATGTGGGAAGGTAGTCATCTTAGAGGCATTGAGAACTATCCAGAAAACACTGCCATTTGCTTCATAGATTCAATTATGAACAAACAACCTTCATGATCTTTAATCTGTAGGAAAATAATTTTTAAAAGGATGATTCATTGAATTTATATCAGGGTAGAGTAGCTTGTAAAAACTACTCTGGTTTTGTAAGTTTGGCCCAGTGTTTCCACTACTGGTACAAAGTGAATTTGGCTGTATTGCATTATATCAATTGGATCAAGGTGCAGACACACTAGCTATCGATTCTTGACCTGTGGAAATAAAACCTGTCATTTGTGCTATGCCTTCTAAACCCTGAAGGAATATACTGTATAATTTGCAAACGGAATCTGCTAGATTTTGATCAGTACTTACATTTCCAGGCATTTACATACCTGAAGATGATACCAGTGCCCCTGAACGATTCCGTGGCATAGGAATACGCATTGAGGATGATGTGGTGGTGACAGAGAATGTACCATTAATCTTGTCTGCAGATTGCCCAAAGGAGATCTATGATATTGAACAGGTTTGCAGTTGTAGCCTTTGATTGTTCTTCAGTGCCTTTTTTATACTTCGGTTGGGTTTAGATTGGAAAATATACACTCATATATAACAGTTTTCATGTCTTACAGGACTGTTTAACTAGGTAGAATCACTACTAGAAAAATATTACTGGCAAGGAACTGTGTGTAAATATTTTGCAAGGCACAATTACACTATTTAAATGGGACAATGTACATTACTGTTCAACATGTATTTTAAAGTTATGCCAATACTAAAACAAAGCTGATGAAACAGAATTCTGCATCCCAACATTTGTTCTATTTCTTTCTGTGCTTATACTGTGATGACGTTATTTACAGAGATGTACAGAGAATATCAGCTGTACTGACATTTCTCAGACTGCATATGTGTGGCCATAACAATTAATTTTTTAGTTTTAGTGTTTTAGTTGTAAGAACTGAAAAGAAAAAAAAGGAATATTTTTCTGGATACAGTAATTTCCAGTCTATAAAAGAAAAGCAAAAAAAAAAGAAGAAGAAGAAGAATGGCAATCTTGAAATTAGAGGAGTTTTTCCCCTTTTCAGAAGATACAAGAAGGGCTGCCGTGTTGGGAAATCCATTAATGTGAAAATGAGGGTATTACATATAAAGGACAGCTAAAGACAAATCCCTGTGCAGAATTAGATGTGGCAAAGCTATTGATCACAATGTGTTTAAGCATACCCAGTCCTGCATATATTGATGACTTGGCTTTAGTGATTAAAAATGTCAGTTTTCAGTGAAAATAATATGAGCTCATTTGATAAACTCACAGTGAATCACACTAGATTCAAGATGCTTATCAATGAAGTTGTGATTACTGTATTTTTCTTTATGTATTTAGCCTCTCATAGGAAATGTGAACACAGAAGCACTTTGGGATCCAACTATGAAAAGTACTGCATTTATATTAAATTGCCCTTTTCCTTGACTAAATACATAGAAATAGTAACCCCAAAAGTGATAACACTCCAATTCTTTATATTGTGGTAAAATCTAGCAATTGATATAAGACTATTTCTGAAGTGATATAAAGCATCAGGATTTTTTAAATTTGAAATTCTTACAGAATACTCTATTTTAAGGTTGAGGTAATACCACATATTATCAGAAGATCAAAACAAAAGTTAAATTGAGAAATCAACAACTTTCTAACAGGTAGAAACATAAAAATAAGTACACTAATTAAGTTCAAAAATATGATTAAAGCTTGGTACTATTCTAGTTGGGTCAAATTGTTTTCCAAGAAATTTTTATAAAAGATGAAATGTTACATAATTATCTGGTGACTATTTTTTGTGAAGTGCTCTTTGCATTTTTGAAAGAAAGATGCTATCCGTGTACAATGTAATTATTACAGATGTGTAATATACAAAAGTGTTTTATTCTAAAAAGAAAAAAATCTGTATTGTGAAAATAAGGTATAATTTCAACAATTATATTTAAAACTCGGCTTACAGAAACTCCCCCCCCCTTGTCAGTTAACCTATTTTCTTCAATATCCTAAAATGAGACGTTTCTAGCCCTTTATCAGTGATAGCCACTGAAGATACGAATCTGTTTTTAGCATATATTAAATAACCCATGACTTATTGGATCATTGTTTCAGAGATATTTTCTTATCTAAGCAGAATAAAATGACGGCTAGTGGCCAAACAAGCAATGGGAGTAGAAGCAATTTCCAACTACCAGCGGGCTTGCCCATTGACTTTCTCTGTAGGAAGCTAACCGGGAGTGTCAGAAATGATGATCATCTACAGTAGAACACCAGCACAGCTGCACTGAAGCAGCCACAATACTAAAATTCAATCTCATAACTTCATGGCTCCCAGTTTTTGGACACATTCTGAAAGTTAACCCAGTTGATGTGCATTGATTCAAAAATTGTTGCCATATGATAGACCAGCAGCCCCCAATCTTTTGGAAATCAAGGACCAATTTCATGGAAAGTGGTTTTTCTGTGGACCGGGGCGAATATGGTGTTGCATGCTGCCTGCATCCCACACGCGCATAGATGGGGCTTATCTTCCTTGTATGGACCAGTTCCTGGCAGGCTGTGGACCAGGCTGTGGTCCATGCCCTGGGGGTTGGGATCTCTGTGATATACCATTTCACCCAGTTGAAGCTTACAAACAGCCACAAGGCTTTTAGTAGTACAAATAGTCCTTGATTATGACTGTTTATTGATGGTTCAAAGTTATGATGACCTTGGAAAAAGTGACTTAAGATAGATAATCTTGTCAGTTTTACTGTGAGCACACTAACCCACATTAAAAATGAAATGCAGCTCACCAGCTCAAATCCCCCTGCAACTCAGACTAATCTGAGCACAACCAAGCCCCCACCCAAACAGGACACACCCCCATCCAATCAGAGCACACACAAAAAAAACCCATCCAATCAGCACAGCCAAGCTCCCACCCAATCAGTTCAAACCCCCACTAGCAGTTAAAAAGGAAGAAACAGCTGCAATCACACATTGCTCCCAGAAGCACGAAGCTGAAGCCTGAAGATGACAAATGAGACTTCGTCGAAACGTTGCCAAGACACTTCCAATTTTACGCGGGAGAAAACCCGAATAACCAAAGACCTACATATATGTATATGTATATATATATATATATACACACATATAAATCACTGTCCATTTTGAATCCATAGCAGAAAGGAAACTTGAGAGTTCACAAACAAGGTTGATGTTGTATGGAACAAAACTCTATCTAGATGTTCTGCTTCAGATACCACGAAGCCTCCTCCCAGAAGATAACAAAGAAAAGAGATCATGAACAGGATGTGTAGCATCCCAGGCAATACTGTGCACCCTGCTCAAGTATCGCTTATATGCTATGTCATGGATAGAAGAAAGTGAACTACCAATAATCTTTTCTGCCATCCTCACTACTTTCTACACCGCCTTCCTGTCTGAAGCCATAATGCTTCCAAACCAGACTATAATGCAATATGACAGGATGCTCTTGATTGTCATTCCATAGAAAGTGGTAAGGACAGGGGAAGGAAGATGTACTTTTCTCATGCGACGCAGAAAATGCAGGCGCTGCTGTGCCCACTTCACCAATGTCTCACTGGTTTGTTTTTTGTAAAAGGTTTTTTTATTTTTTAAAGACAAACAAACATACATTTTTTCTGAAGAGAGTATTGACCAAGTCAAAATACATACAGCTTATTTTCCCGAAATTTAATTCATATAATTCAATTTCTGCCATTTATATTTCTTTTCTACTTACTTTTTTATCTCTATTTTATATTTAATATATAATCAAAATTACCATCTGCCCTAACCTCCTAATATTAATCCTCTTTCGTTTCAATCTTTTTCTCCCTCTCACATATATTTTCCAGTAATTCTTTATTTTATTGAAACCATTTAAATTATACACAATCATTTTAATATTTCATACTTATTTCTAAATATCCATTGTTTTCTAAAGGTAGACCAGATTGTCCTATCTTATTTCCTTATTAATCATTTTATCCTTTTACCAGAATATTTCTTCAGTTTTATCCTTTCATTTAAATTTCCATTACATCTTCTAAGTAAAACCCTTCTAAGTAAATCATTTTATACTTCACAATTAATTTCATCATACCCCCATTATTTTTCTGTGCTCTACCATTGTTTAAGAATGTTCAAATATTACAATCACCAATATTAATAATCATCTTACCCTTTTGACAATGTATTCTTCAGTTTTGTTTACCATATCTTTTTTTTTGTTTTCAAAAAAATATCCCTTCTCATAAGTCATTTTATATTTCACAATTTATATCATCATTTCCCCACTTAAAGAAGTAATTTCAAATTGTCATTTTGCATTTAATTAAACCTATCTTCCATTTCCATTTTGTTTAATTTTCCTTTTCTAAATAAATCATTATATGCACCATTTTATCTTAACCTCTTTTAAATATATCATTTTATGTTTCACAGCCATTATTTTTATACATTTTATCATAGAATATATTACAAATTATTTATATATTACAATCACCAATATTAATCGTAGTTCCATTATCATCATAGTTATATCTCATATTACTTTTAACCATTTTCTCCTGGCCCATCTAGCTAGCCTCTTCTTACAATTCACCTTCTTTTGTTCCATTCCCTCATTTTCTTCTTCTTCTTTTTTTCTTTTTATAATTATTATATCTTTTCCCTTGTTTCCTTCCTATAACTTTTATGTCAATTACTCGCTTATTTTGACTATGTTCCCATCTGATCTATTTCTCTTTTCCCTTTTCCCCATTTTTCTCTCACTGTTAATCCCAATGTAATCCTTAATTTTTTTTGATGCTAATCCCTTCCCTTTTTCTTGTTTCTATCGTTTCTCTCTACCTTCTCTCTTTTTACCACTGTCAATCCCAGTGTAATCTTTAAAAATGTTTTCCTCGAAACTCTTCCTCTCTACTTTCCTTCTCTTAATTTTCTTTTTTGTTGGTTGTGCCCTCCTGCTCTCTCTCTTTTTTCATTATTACTCCCCATATAACCAATTGTTCATCAGTATCTTTATCTTCAGTGTTGTTTTTTGTTTCTGGTTGGTAAACTGTTTCTCCATTTGAGTATGTTCTGACAAAATCGTTGATTTCTTTCTGTCCAGATCAAATGATACACATACCATTTTAACCAATTCAATTAATTCCTACCACATTTTGACGTCTGCTTAGGCTTTAGTTCCAATTTAAAGTTTTATTACTTGTCTGCTTTTTTGATTATCAAAGTCAAATAGCTGAAAAGAAAACATCATCCTTAAAAGTTCTCACTGTTCGTTAATCAAGGTCAAAATGTTCAGTATAGTAGTTTTTTTCCGCCAGTAGATACCTCTCTTCACAAGTTTCAAATCAACAACTTAACAAAGTATCCAATTATCTAATGTCTCTCTGAATTCTTTTTTCTCTTCTTAATTTTTATATAATCCAAATCCAAGTTTTAAACTCCAATTTAAATCCAATTAAATATCTTTACAAGGCTTTTTTATTTTAAGACTTCCTGTATTCCTTTAAAGTTGAAAGTTTTTCTTAAAGTTTATATTCAATCATTTACTCTTTTCTTTCAGGTTTCTTTTTCTTGTAACACTTTTAAACTCTCCAAATCCAATTTCCAAATCCAAATGACAAACTCCGTTTTGGACTTTCGTGATTTTACTTCTGCTTTGTTCTTTTCCCTCTATTAAGATTCCCCAGCGCTAATTAGCCGTTAATTCTATGCTGGATCTCTTTTCAAAAATTTCAAATTGTTTCTTATTACCTGTGAATTGGCCAATCACTCACCCAGTACCAATACTCTATCAAAGACCTCACTCCTGCACAATTCTTAGTCCAGTTGCCCCAGCTTTGTGACGGTCGCAATGGCTGCCGCCGGATCGAAGAGTTTTCTCTGACTTCCCGGGGAACTTGCCTGTTCCCCCTAGGCATCTGAGATGCCTCTTCTTCTTCACCATCCCTAGAGGATGGTTCTAGTCCGAAGACAACTGTTTGCCTGGCTGGATTTTCTCCAGGCTTGTCAGAACCCGCTACTTTCCAGCCAGTATCGCCACGACGCTTCCAGTATCTCGACCAATGTCTCACTGTTGAGCGACCAAGCTAGCCTACTAATTAGCTACACACCCACAAACTTGACCCATCCTCAAAGTTACGACTGTTTTACCTCCCCTACGGTCACAATTGCAATTCAGATGATTGACAACTGGCTTGCATTTACAACAGCTGCAACATCTTGTGGTCACGTGATTGCAATATGTGACCTTCCCAGGTAGTTTCTAACAAGAAAAATCAGTTGGGGAATGATTCACTTAACAGCCATATGATTCACATAACAACTGTAGTGATGGGCTTGACAACCAAAATAAAAATGATTGTAAAATTAACTTCAGTCACATGATAACTCATTTTAACTACTGCATAGCTTAGGAACCAAAATTACAGTATCAAGTGGAATCATAGGTCAACGACCACCTGTATATAGATAAAATATTGCATAGTTTTAAGAAAGCATGAGCAATTAAATTTAAGCATTCGCCTTTTGAAAAAAGTTTGCTTTCATACCGGTAGATGGAGGCAGTTCATGTTCTTCCTGCTATGAAACCTTGACACCTGCGGATTTCTCTTCAATCCATTTTTAATTATGAATGTCAATAAATAGGGGAAAGGAGACTTGCATCTTTTTAATAACTAACCTGATTAGTACCATATATAAGTAGTCATCAGATTACTTTTGTTGCATCCCTTTTGTAATAGTTTTTTCCTAAGTTAGCTGGAAGAAGGTTGGTACTTTATCCCCATAGAACAGGGGTGCCAATCTCTATTTCATTGAGGACCACATCAGGGTTGTTGGATCTCAGGGGGCCAGGTGGGGGTGGCTGGGGTGGGAGTGGCCAGCTTGACATCACTTGCGTCAGCACCTATGGTGGCCTCGGTGGGGTTGGGAGATCCATTGTCTCCAGCGGAGGAAGGCGAGACCAGGGAGAGTGCCAAACTCTTTTCCTCCAGAGGAGCATTACCATCTGCTGGTGCCCAAGTGTTAAGGAAGGACTTCCTTCCTTCCTTCCTTCTTTTTCCTTCCTTGCTGTCTTCCCATCTTTTTCTTTTTCTTTGCTCTTTCTCCTTTCCTGTTCCTTCTTGAATGCTTAAATACAAAAGGGGAACATTTCTCGTTTTGTTTTGCTTGCCAGTGAAAACGGAGCCCGGGGAGGTTGCCTGGACGGTCTCCTGCAGCCCTCTGCCAGTAAAAATGGAGCCCAGGGGTCCACACGCAGCCCCCCAAGCTCTGTTTTTACTGGCAGAGGGCTGTAGGAGGCCATCCGGTCGCGCACAACCCTCTTGAGCTCCCATTTTCACTGGCAGAGGCATTGTGGGCTGGTCCTTTGCTGTTTCCAGGGCGGCCCTGTGGGCCAGATCTAAGCACCCGCGGGGTGAATCCGGCCCACAGAAGTTTAAGGATACTCTGTGTTGAAAAAAGTATTTTCCAGGCAACAAAAAAAAGAGCCCTACAAACTTCTTTCAAGGAGCTTTGCCTTTTTTTTCAGGCCATTTTTTTAAATTTCATTTTGTCACAACAGTATACACAAACATTGTCATAAGTAAAAAAAACATATCATGAAGAATATATATATATATATAAGTAAAGAATATGCATCAGCTATATTAATTTGATATAATAAAGGGAACAATAGGACAGGAACGGTAGGCACTTTTGTGCTCTTATGCACGCCCCTTATAGTCCTCTTAGGAATGGAGTGAGGTCAATAGTAGACAGTTTTTGGTTGAAGATTTTGGGATTTTGAGTAGAGACTATAGAGTCAGATAATGAGTTCCAAGCATTAACAACTCTCTTGCAGAAGTCATATTTTCTGCAATCAAGTTTGAAGCTGTTGACATTAAGCTTGAATCTATTTTTTGCTCTTGTAATATTGCGATTGAAGCTGAAGTAGTCACTTACAGGAAGGATATTGCAATAGATGATTTTGCGTGTTAAACACAGGTCATGTCGAAGTCGACGGAGTTGTAAATTTTCTAATCCCAGGATTTCAAGCCTGGTGGTATAAGGTATTTTGTTGTTTTCGGAGGAGCGAAGAACTCTTCTAATAAAATATTTCTGGATGTGTTCTATTGTATTTATGTCAGAGATGTGGTATGGGTTCCAGACTGATGAGCTGTATTCGAGAATAGGTCTGGCAAATGTTTTGTACGCTCTAGTTAGTAGTGTAGAGTTTTTGGAAAAGAAGCTGCGTAAAATTAGGTTCCCATTGTTTTAAAAGCAGGAAAGAATGAAATGCTTAAGAGTACTTTTATTTTCTATTTAATACACATTTTCATGGATCTAAAACAGTATTACTTCAAGTATTATTTTTTGATACACATTTAAAGTCCAAAAAAACCCTTGAGCTGTCTAGGTTCTATCATTCTATAATATGACACTTCTGAAATCTGAAGTGACTACTGTATGGCTATAGACTTGAATTGATTTCACTCTTTATTAATCATAGGCATCTTTTTTAAAAAAAATTAGGGCCATAGTAAAAAGTAGGCAGCAGGAGAAGAAAAGTAAATAGAAACCCCCTCCTGTTTGACAGTTTGTATTTTTTTCTCCACTACTTACTGATCTTTTTCTCTATCTCAACTTTCAAACTTTAGAGGAAAAAAACACTTTCATCATTGGGATCCAAATTGACCTCTTATAGAGGACTATTAAAATTAGGCCAGGAGCCATGTACAGCCTTAGAGCTTCAGGTTACTAATTTTTGTTCTATACTAATTGATACATTAATATAGAACAGGCCAGGTAACATTTCTATGCATGTTTACTTCAACATACTTATTTAGTGATTATTCATAAAGGATTGCATGCCAATTTTGGGTAACTTTTTTTTTTTTTTGCTGGCTTCCCCCTCTCTCCTCAAGTTTTTGCTAATTTAGCTGGGAAAGCTAAGATTGTGTGTGTATTTACTAATTGAATTGGAGTTTGGGTTGCTTGATTTAATCTACAATTTATAGTCCATCTTTCAGATTAAGCTCTCACAGGACAATTACCTTAGGCACTGAAAAATGTTGTGGATACTGGTGAAATATATTCTTGGTAGAAACTCATGCTTCTACTAGAGTATTGCACTCCAGTAAGTTTAATTTTACAGAAAAGCTGCCTACCTACTTAATGCATATCTATTTTATTTAGTAAATACATATTTAGGTAAGGGTGTTATTCCAAGCCTAAAGTATGTAGATATTAAACCAAAGAAGCAGTTACTTAAGAGGAAAGAGTGAGTATATGAAAAACTAAGTTTCAAAAAATACTTTTGCATAGGTTCAGGATAGGTGGGTATCAATGATTCAGGGTATGTGGAAGTTAATAAAATATAGAACATTTTTAATTTCCTCAGTTTACTGGTTTTTTAAAGGAAAAGGAAGTAAGTGACAAGGAAAAGGCAAGTTTTTTTTTTAATGCTGGTGAAGTTTTTCTATATTATGTAAAAGCTACAATTCAGTCTTTTTGCATTTGAAACAGGCCTCTCTATACACCTTAACAATTTAGGAGTCATTATCTTGGGCTTGGGAAGTAGCTGCATGAAGTCAGCCATGCAGGCTGTTGATAAGAAACTGAGTATAGTATTCAAAGTGGCATTTTAATAATTTTAATTATGGGTATAGGATTTTAATATTTGGTTTATTAATGACTGTGATTATGAATTTAAGTCCCCTCTTTTTTTGGCTCGTTTTATTTCGTTTGCGTTGTAATCAGAATCAACGACAACCTCAAACCGTTACATCAAAATCAAAAACTGAGAGAACAAGCAAGCTTTTATGGATATGCCAAGATGCCATCTCTACAGGGACGATATGACGCAGAGCACAGCACGGAGTTCAGCGAGACTTATTTGCGAGTTAACACGCTGAGAAGATGGACGGCTATATATCGATTGTCGTCCTAATATTTCGTTCGTTAGAAGTACTGTTCAAATTTAATGGGGCTTTTCGAGCAAGGCAACACGATTTTGCTGGCTTTGGCCGCAAGTGCATTTTACACGCGATCGATTGTAACCAGATCTGGCAAACAACATCCGTGCAAAAAATGTATTGCAGGACGAAACAAAGCATCCGGGGAGACGGCGGCGAAGAGCCGCGTGCAATGTTTTGAAAAATGAAAAAATCGTTTTGCAAACCCTGGTGAAATCAAGAGTTGCTAATCGGAGCCAATGCAGGCAGGATGCACATAAAAGGTTCAGGCAGTTAAGAAGAGGCTTCCGACGCGGGCTGGTCGTAGCCCAATACACGGAGGGGGATTTTGCAGGGACCAGATGAACTGCCAACGCTGCGACTCGCTTGAAATTTGTAGGGCCGACTCTTAGCAGTTGCTTCTGAAGCTGCGAATGGCGTGACTAAGATTTGGGCTACTGCATCTTCTGTTACCAGCCCACCCACCCGCCTTTACTCCCCCCCTTCCTTTTAATTATTCCCGTGTTGTGTTTATTTCGGGCCGCGCAAATCCAGACAACCACCAGTTGGCAACAAGGAAATAAAGAAAAGGTAGGGCCGCCAGATTTGGTAACCCTGCCTTTTCTGCGGCTGATCAACTGACGTTGAGTAATTCGGGAGTATCTCTTTAAAGGAGTGTCTACGAGGCTCTACCCCTCTTCCTCCACCCACCCTGCCTGCCAGGGTTGGGCAACTGGCGAGGAGCGGCAACGAAGACGACGCAAGGGCTGCGCGTAACGGGCCCCGCCTTGGCCAGCGCCTTTAAGAGAGGAGGGGCACGTGATCAGGTCCCCCTCCTCGCTCCCCCTTTTCGTTCACACCTGCTTGTAAGAAGGGGCGGGTGTCAGCCACCGAACACAATATTAAGGGAGGGGAACCAAAGGGAAACTATCGCGTGGCTTTTATTTAATCGCGCGCATGCGAATTGAAGGCAGCTGCAGGGATTTCCTCATCCAAAATGGCTGCCGCGATGGATGTTGATACTCCAAGTGGGACCAACAGCGGTGCCGGTAAAAAGCGCTTTGAAGTAAAGAAGGTGAGAAAAGGGAAAGCGGTTTGACCTGTGATGCTAACGAAGCCGAACGGACTAGAGAGGGTGTCGATTCTTTTGAGGGGTTTCTTTATTATATGTGAGCGGGCAGATGCTTGGATTAGGCAGCATCCTTCTGGACCAAGTTTGAGAAGGGGCTGTCACGCGTGGGAGTGAGCCGCCAGGTGCTCGGGGTGTTGCGCGGCTCGGTTCGAAAGGCGATGGGAAGAAGAGAGAGGTCAGAGGAAAGTGAGGGAGAACTTTACCGGTGGACTTAAGTACTCACTAGGCTTTTTAAAGACGGCATTTCGATCACCGGCTCTCGGTAGTTCTTTGATTTGGGATGCCTGCGGGGGAGGATGTGGGGAGGGGCGCAACGGGACAGTAAGATCTCTGACCAAGAAATATTAGCTAAATGATGCATCAGGAAATTGGCTCTTCTGGCTCCTGTTCTAAGGTCATACCAATTGGTCTTCCTAATCTACATGTGACTGTGTTTGTAAATATGAACATACAGCTAGTCCTCGATTTACAACAGTTTGCTTAATGACCGTTTGAAGTTACAACAGCACTGAAAAGAGGCTTATGACCATTTTTCACACTTATGACCATTGCAGCATCACAAGGGTCACGTGATTTACATTTGGCTGCTTGGCAACTGACTCACTTCTATGACAGTTGGCATATCCTGGAATCATGTGATCCCGTTTTCTGACCTTCTGACAAGCAAAGTCAATGGGGCAGCCAGATTCACTTAACAACCGTGTGACTAATTTAACAACTGCAGTGATTCACATAACTGTGGCAAGAAAAATTGTAAAATGGGACAAAACTCGCTTAACAAATTTCTCACTCAGCAGCATAAATTTTGGGCTCAATTGTGGCCGTAAGTTGAAGACTACTTGTATTAATTTTCAATCAGTATGTGTCCTTATGACATAGTTCCACAACTTAGTCCACTAGATAAGAAAGTGTTAGGTGTATGAGACTGCACAGGTGATTTCTAAAGATACTTGTAGCTTTCACAGTGGTTGGCTAATTGGAGTGAAAGCTAAGAAAGACAAACGTGTATGTAGGACCATCTCAATGGAACAATAATTTTTCTGACTTTTCATAATAAAGGAAAATGAAATGCTTAAAAATAAATCATTGCTAACAGAGTCTGAAAGCAACTTCAGCAACATTTAGTTATATTTACTTGAAATAACTGATTTTTTCTGAATTGGTCCATACTTTTGAGTTACGAAACAATCTATTTTCTAATTGGATGGCTCATTGAAAGAAAAAAGTAAAATTTAATTGCTATTAAAATAATAGATGTAACTGCATTAAATTATTAAAATATTAAATATTACTGATTGTAGTAATTTTAGTATATGTATTGAGTGAGGTTGAGAAAAAAGTATCGGCTCTGCATTAATGATTCACTGATTATTGAGAATGGTTTCTTGTTTTTCTTATATTTCTTATATGGAGTTCACATACCCACACTTTATTTGATTTGGATTAACACTTTTTATGTATTAATATGGTAATTTGGAAACAATAGTTTGAAACTTTCACATGTAATCCATAGTTAAGTACTATGGCTTAATAGCAATAGCATTTAGACTTACATACTGCTTTACAGTGCTTTACAGCCCCCTCTAAGCAGTTTACAGAGTCAGCATATTGCCCCCAACAATTTGGGTCCTCATTTTACCCACCTCGGAAGGATGAACCGCTGAGTCAACATTGAGTCTGATGAGATTTGAATTATCAAATTGCAGGCAGCCAGCAGGCAGCAAAGGTAGCCTGCAGTACTGCATTGTAACCATGGCTAATATAAAATGAATAAGGTTTTTTATTTATTTTTGTTAATTAGAACAATAAAATACATCTACAATAACACTAGTGGTTGAGGAAAATCACTGGGACTGAATGAAAAGTGTTTATAACTAGATATGATTGGGTCTGTGTATTATATTGCTGGTCCGTAAACCATATTCAGTAAAAGAGCTAAATTGGGTCAAGGATGACTAGGAGGAAATGGGCAAAATTGATTCTTTTGTAGATACTTGTATGCACTTAAATGTCTCTTCTTTTTGTAGTGGAATGCGGTTGCCCTCTGGGCTTGGGACATCGTTGTTGACAACTGTGCAATATGCAGAAATCATATTATGGATCTCTGTGAGTACTTGTAGAGAGAATATTTATTTTATTTTATTTTATTTTTCAAATTTATATACCGCCCTATCTCCCTAAGGACTCAGGGCGGTTCACAGGCAGTTAAAATACATATAAATACAAATTAAAAAACAACAATTAAAAAACTTATTCTATTGCCTAATTTAAAAACAATATAAATAATAAAAAAAACCCCTTAAAACCAATAACTTTAAAATCTAATCCAGTCCCGCGCAGATGAATAAGTGCGTTTTAAGCTCGCGACGAAAGGTTCGGAGGTCCGGAAGTTGACGAAGTCCTGGGGGGAGTTCGTTCCAGAGGGTGGGAGCCCCACAGAGAAGGCCCTTCCCCTGGGTGTCGCCAGACGGCACTGCCTAGCTGACGGCACCCTGAGGAGTCCCTCTCTGTGGGAGCGCACGGGTCGGTGAGAGGTATTTGGAAGCAGTAGGCGGTCCCGTAAATAGCCCGGCCCTATGCCATGGAGCGCTTTAAAGATTGTCACCAACACCTTGAAGCGCACCCGGAAGGCCACAGGTAGCCAGTGCAGTCTGCGCAGGATAGGTGTAACACGGGGGCCCCGAGGGGCTCCCTCTATCACCCGCGCAGCCGCGTTCTGGACCAACTGAAGCCTCCGGATGCCCCTCAAGGGGAGCCCCATGTAGAGAGCATTGCAGTAATCCAGGCGAGACGTCACGAGGGCGTGAGTGACCGTGCATAAGGCATCCCGGTCTAGAAAGGGGCGCAACTGGCGCACCAGGCGAACCTGGTGAAAAGCTCTCCTGGAGACGGCCGTCAAATGGTCTTCAAAAGACAGCCGTTCATCCAGGAGAACGCCCAGATTGCGCACCCTCTCCATCGGGGCCAATGACTCGCCCCCAACAGTCAGCCGAGGACTCAGCTGACTGTACCGGGATGCCGGCATCCACAGCCACTCAGTCTTGGAGGGATTGAGCTTGAGCCTGTTTCTCCCCATCCAGACCCGTCGGCCTCCAAACACCGGGACAGCACTTGATAGCTTCATTGGGGTGGCCGGTGTGAAAAGTACAGCTGGGTGTCATCAGCGTACAGCTGGTACCTCACACGAAGCCACTGATGATCTCACCCAGCGGCTTCATATAGATGTTGAACAGAAGGCGAGAGAATCGACCCCGCGGCACCCACAAGTGAGGCGCCTCGGGGCCGACCTCTGCCCCTGTCAACACCGTCTGCGACGGTCGGAGAGATAGGAGGAGAACCACCGATAAACGGTGCCTCCCACTCCCAATCCCCCCAACCGGCGCAGCAAGATACCATGGTCGATGGTATCGAAAGCCGCTGAGAGGTCTAATAGGACCAGGGCAGAGGAACAACCCC
Organism: Ahaetulla prasina; assembly: GCF_028640845.1. Lineage (NCBI taxonomy): Eukaryota > Metazoa > Chordata > Lepidosauria > Squamata > Colubridae > Ahaetulla > Ahaetulla prasina. Next base: position 66,220,518 of record NC_080545.1, on the reverse strand, counting down.
TATCCCTGGCCCTCCAGAGATCATCCACCAACGCGACCAAAGCCGTCTCCGTGCTGTAACCGGGCCGGAAACCGGACTGGAACGGGTCTAGATAGACAGTTTCATCCAGGTGCAGAGGAAACTGATATGCCACCATACTCTCTACAACCTTCGCCGCGAAGCGAAGGTTGGAGACCGGACGATAATTACCTAAGACAGCCGGGTCCAGGGAGGGCTTCTTGAGGAGGGGCCTCACCACCGCCTCTTTCAAGGCGGCCGGGAAGACTCCCTCCAACAAGGAGGCACTCGTAATCGCCTGGAGCCAGCCTCGTGTCACCTCCTGAGTGGCCAGCACCAGCCAGGAGGGGCACGGGTCCAGTAAACACGTGGTGGCATTCAGCCTACCCAACAACCTGTCCATGTCCTCGGGAGCCACAGGGTCAAACTCATCCCAACAAATGTCACCAAGACCACCCTCAGACGCCTCATCTGAATCGCCGCAATTTTGGTCTAGACCGTCTCGGAGCTGAACGATTTTATCGTATAGATAACCGTTAAACTCCTCAGCACGTCCCTGCAACGGGTCATCCCGCTCCCCCTGGTGAAGGAGGGAACGGGTCACCCGAAAAAGGGCGGCTGGGCGGTTATCTGCCGACGCAATGAGGGAGGAGGCGTAGCAACGCCTCGCTTCCCTCAGTGCCACTAGGTAGGTCCTAGTATAGGACCTAACTAGTGTCCGATCAGCTTCTAAACGGCTAGACCTCCAGGAGCTCTCTAGGCGTCTTCTCCGGCGTTTCATCCCCCTCAGCTCCTCGGAGAACCAAGGGCGGTCGGGATCTCGGCGGGGTCACAGGCCGCAGAGGCACGACACGGTCTAAAGCCCCAGCCGCAGCCCGTTGCCAGGCTGCGGCTAGTTCCTCTGCCGTGCCGTGAGCCAGACCCTCAGGAAGTGGCCCAAGCTCCGTCCGGAACCTCTCCGGGTCCATCAGGCGCCTGGGGCGGAACCAACGTTGTGGTTCCGTCTCCCTGCGGTGTTGAGTGGCGGTCAGAAAGTCCAGGCGAAGGAGAGTGATCTGACCATGACAAAGGTTCTATGACTACATCTCTCAAATCCAGATCCTTCAACCACTGACCAGAGATAAAAATAAGATCCAGAGTGCCACCCCCGATGTGAGTGGGGCCATCAACTACTTGAGTCAGGTCCAAGGCCGTCATGGAAGCCATGAACTCCCGAGCCACTGTCGATGGCGAGCCGGCAGATGGCAAATTAAAGTCCCCCATGACTAAAAGTTTGGGGTCTCCACTGCCACCCGGCAAGCACCTCCAGGAGCTCAGGCAGGGCAGCTGTCACGCAGCAAGGAGCCAGGTGCGTGACCAGCAAGCCCATCTGACACCTATGACCCCATCTCACAAGAGGATTCACACCCGGCAATCTGAGGTACAGTGGTCTCCCTCGGCTCTAGACTCTCTTTAATAGCAACCGCCACCCCCACCCCTACCCTGGGCCTCGGCTGATGGAATGCACGGAAACCCGGTGGGCACATTTCGACCAGGGGCACGCCCCCTTCAGTGCCCAACCAGGTCTCCGTAACGCCTATAAGATCCGCGGCGCCCCCCTGGATAAGATCGTGTATTAGGGGGGCCTTATTGGCCACGGACCGTGCGTTGCATAACATCAGACGAAGGCCCAGGCTCTGAGGGTCTTGACCATCCGGGAACGGAAAAGTCAGAGGATCGGGCACGCGATCGCTTGCAGACATCGAGCAGCGTGACCCCTAGACCGATCGATCCCCCTTCCGCCATATCTGCCCCTCCACTTACCGTGCAAATGGAACCACCCTCACAAAAAGGAACACATTCCCCCCCCATAACCTCCGAACCCACTAAATAATCGCCACGAGCGCGCGCAGGGACTGGTTTCCCTCCCGACGGGCTACCCCCAACACCCGCCCTAACCCTCCCACCCCTTAAAAATGCCCTATCTAAAAACCCCAAAGGCTCTTCCTCTTAGCATGCCACCTCTGTGGGTCCCAAGACCCGTCATTGAGGCCGGCCCTTGGTAGTGAGCAGGCCATTCCTGCGGCGGGGGCACCTGCAGGCGCAAGAGTTCATGTGCAGCGTAACGCATAGAAAATGCGAATCGGTGAGGGTGCTAAGATGGTAACATCCCAGATGGTAAGGCGTTAAAGATGGATCCTCCAACGGATGTCCAGATGTCAAAGAGGACAAATAAAGCTGGAACCAGATGAAGATGATAAGCCCAGGTAAACAGGCCGGCAGCCTCCATGGTAAACCTATGGAAAATGTTTCTACAGAAGGTCTTAATAAGGTAGAAATGGCCGTCAGTCTGTTCATAGTCCATAGTCCAATCCAGTCCAGTCCAGGAACCCGTGGGTATAAATACCTGACGACCCAGCTTCGATGGTCAAAAGTCCGGGGGGGGGGGGGAGGAAGGCAGGCCATACAGCAAAAGGCAGATGAACAAAGCACGATGTAATGTGCCAAAAGTGCCAGAAGAGGGAGCCAAACCATAGCCTTGCCTCCGGCCTCATCTCCGACCACGGCCTCACCACGCCCGCCGCCGATGGAACCGATGGGGCCGCAGAACACTGGACGCCGCTGGACGGGCGCCTCGCGGCCCACAAGGCCTCGCCAGGCGCAACAAAGCGCCGATGGAACTGGCGGGCCCATAACCAGGCGAACGGACCGGAATCCATGCCCCAGCTGGAATCGGGCCGAATTCTCATCGCCGCTGGAATCGGCTGGAGCCGGGCCGAAATCGAGGCCTGCAATCAGCACAGGCAGCAGCAGGCCTCCCTCGCCTCCCTCGCGTCCCCAAAAATGGCCACCACCAACCGGTCCGCCGCTCTTCCCTCGGCCCGTTCTTGGCTGCCGCACATCCGAGAGGGCCAAAAGACCTCTCCTGCGGCTGCCAAGTAGATGATGCAACACTCCGAGGGACAGGAGCAGCCTGGTAAGTCATCTGGAGTCCCCCATTTCGGGAAAAGCACCCCACGCCGATCCGAGCTCCTCTAGTAAACCGCCATCCTCGCGCATGCGCAGAGCCTTCAATCTCAACCTTCAATATATGTGTTTGTGTATTGCAAGTCCTATAATTACAGATGTGCAAAGACTAATAGAAAAGTCCAGTGACATGATGAAAAAACAACTTGAAATGGAAAGTAGGGCAACAATTGCCTGCCACCATTTGTGTTAGATTCCCCATCCCACTCCCATTTGGAGTTATATTCATAGTTCTGGGTCTGGGTTCCCAACTTTCAAATTTTCACTGAATTGCAGTTTCTTTGTAGGCTGGAGATTATGAATGTCATGACTATAAACTGGTTTTTGGTTTTTAAAGAGAAAACCTTTGAGACAAGCTAAAATTTCTGCCTTTAAAGTTTGCTTTCATTATGGAATGGTGAGGCAAATTAAGCCATTGTCATAATTGCTTCTGAATCTGTTTTCTGACACTAAAAACATTTGTGTTGTTTTATGCTTCTCTCAAGGAGTGAAACAAGGGTGAATAATGGCTGAAGTATATCTGTTGTGGGTCTTGTTATGAGGCTAATCAGTCATATGCTAGAGCATGAGTGTCAAACTTGCAAAATCATGTGATGTATCACGACATTTTTCCCCTTCAGGGAGCTGGGGTGGGCATGGCCTATGTGTGAATATCCAGCCCGCGGGCCCCCAATTTTAAACGCGTGTGCTAGAGTATTCAGTCGACGAAAAAAGCAAAGAAAATCACTTTGTTGAATCTGTTGCATTACGTAACTATTTAGAACAGGTTTGTGGAGTGACATCAAGCCTTCTCTTAATTTACTGAAAATGCTGAAGATCTGCTATAATAAATTCCCTAAATTCTGTCAAGCTAGCAATTTGATGCAGATTCTATTCAAGCATGTTTTCCTGTATGTTTTCCATCTCTGTGTGATCAATGTTTCCTTCCCTGCTTCAGAGTATTGACAAGATTCTTGAAAAAATATGCCCAAATACCTATGTTTTCAATTGTTGCAGATAACACAACATGAAAAAGCTAGCTGAAAGAATGGCTGGATACATTGAGGATTTGTTTCTGTATCATCAGGCCAGACATTTATCTATTTTAAATGGTCCTGTATTTTCACTGCAAGAATACATACCTTATCTGGCAATGCTTGTAGATTTACTGAAGGAGCATATCTTGGCGTCCAACACCATTCTTTGGGCTGATACATCTTCTAAGTTTTCCTTAGGGACAGCCCTGGCATACTCCTGCTAATCTCAGATTTGTAATACTGCTATATATTCTGTACATCTTCCTTAAAAAGTAATCCAGAGATGAAAGTTAGTGCAAGATACCACAAATATATTACAACTAAGCTAAATGCATTATGTTGTTGTTGTTGTTGTTGTTAGTTGCGAAGTCATGTCCGACCCATCGCAACCCCATGGACAACGTTCCTCCAGGACTTCCTATCCGCTACCATCCTCTGGAATACATTTAAGCTCACGCCTACTGCTTCAGTGACTCCACCCACCTCATTCTCTGTTGTCCGTTCTTCTTTTGCCCTCAATCTTTCCCAGCATTAGGCTCTTCTCCAGTGAGTCCTTCCTTCTCATTAGGTGGCCAAAGTATTTGAGTTTCATCTTCAGGATCTGGCCTTCTAAAGAGCAGTCAGGGTTGATCTCCTCTAGGACTGACTTGTTTGTTCGCCTTGCAGTCCAAGAGACTCGCAGGAGTCTTCTCCAGCACCAGAGTTCAAAGGCCTCAATTCTTTGGTGGTCAGCTTTTCTTATGGTCCAACTTTCAAGCCATACATTGCAACTGGGAAAACCATAGCCTTGACTATTTGCACTTTTGTTGGCAGGGTGATGTCTCTGCTTTTTAGTACGCTGTCTAGATTTGCCTTAGCTTTTCTCCCCAGGAGCAAGCGTCTTTTAATTTCTTGGCTACAGTCCCCATCTGCAGTGATCTTGGAACCCAGGAAAATAAAGTCTGCCCCGGAGTATGGCACATTACAGCCATTTTAACTTTTTGATATAATCTACTGTGTCATTGTTCTGAAACACCTACATACAACTGGGTAGTGGAAATGGTATGAATAACATGGTTTATTATATAGCTGGACTCTAGAATTTGGTTGCGAAATTTTCAACTCCCTAAAATATTGCTACAAGATGCTACAAGTTTGTATTGCTTTAAAATTTGCAATGATTGCTGAGAAAAATCATATTGTAATTTGGAATTAAATTGCTTCTAATGAAATCTAGCTCTTTTTCTCTTTTTCAGTTTAACTACTTCCCTAAATTGATGGTTGCTTGATAAAGGCTAGGAAATTGAAGCTGCATGTGTAAAATGAAGTTCACAGTGGTTTATGACACAGCTATTGTATTATAAATGTTGTAGCCTGTTTTTAATAGCATTTGATTGTCCATCAGAATCATGGATTCGGAATGTAATTAAATTGAACTCTGCTTCTGAAAACCCATATGCAATCCTTAGTTTTCTGCCAAAAGCAGTTCATATACTTCCAATGGACTATTTTGGTGAACAGAATTTGCCAAAAATAAACTGATAATCCCAATTTGCCTTGAGCACCATTTCTTAATTTTGAGATTCAGAATAAATAGTCATTCAAAATTCAAATGAATAATAAATTTCCTTTTCCATTTGCAAAGAAAAAAATATGGAGTCTGAGCAATTGTTGTTATTCCTCTTGATTTGTTTTCTTTTTACTTGTCATTTTTGCTGTTTTTAATGTCTTGATATTAAATTTATTGTAAATGGTTAAAAGAGATTTCAATAGCAAGTATACCACATTAAATAAATAAATTTAGCTAAATGTAGATGGAGACATAATTATGCTAGTATTTTTACTAATTTTCCTTTTCTGTTACATTGCAAATTATTATTTGAATGCAGTGTTTGAAGGCTTTTAGGGCTGCACTCAGGCTTTGGAGAGTTATCAGTTACACATCCATGCAATATATTCTAATAGAAGGCATATTTTTATGCCCAACCCCTTTTTCTTTGTTTTCTCTTTTTTATTTGGTTTTAAGACTCATTCCAGTCATGGATGGACAAATTTGTCCATGTCATTATGATTATGAGAACCGGTGTTGCTTGCTATGCTTGGTCTGTTGGCTTCTATAGCTTCTTATTATGTAATGAAAATAAAAAATGGAGAAATTGTTTATTATGTCGTATTGAACCTTCTTTGTTACTCATACAGTATAGCTGTCTCGTTTCTCCAGTCCCACTTTTAGCAGAGAACATACTTGTCATCACAGGTTCTTGTTTCATCTACTCAAATAACTAGTTATGAATCATAACATTAATGTTCTTGTTCTTGCAGGTATAGAATGCCAAGCTAACCAAGCATCAGCTACCTCGGAAGAATGCACTGTTGCATGGGGTGTTTGTAATGTAAGGAATCTACTTTCATGCCGTTTAAATACATTTTTTATTCCAGTAGCAATAAGAATTACTAATAATTTCCAGTATTAAATAAATTAGAAGTCTTAAGAAGCAAAATATTTAGAAACAGCCTCCAAATTTGGGGGAATGCAGTGAACCTAATAGCATTCTCCTTTGTAACATAACTGAAATTTGTTTGCGCTAGTGTATTTGGTTGAAACTGTTTTATTTATTAATTAATTTTTTATGCTGCCCATCTCACCAATCCAGCACTCTGGGCAATTTACAATATAATAAAAAGGTGAAAAAGATAATATAAAGCAATTAAAATTAAAGGGCTTAAATAGAAAGCAAAAAACTGAAAGGATGGGTAACAGAGAGCGTGGGGACCTTCTCTGTACATCAGGCTTTGCCTTGCAATTCCTGGTGATAATTTTTACCCAGAATATGCTGGTGATCTCATCATCTTCTGAAGTAATTCTACAAAGTTAAAATAGAAATAAAACAGTTTACAGCATGCTGTTTTCATAACTTTCCCTCCTTTTTTTTTAGCACGCTTTCCATTTTCACTGCATTTCCCGCTGGCTTAAGACTCGGCAGGTATGCCCATTAGATAATCGAGAATGGGAGTTTCAGAAGTAAGTATCATATACTTGCCTAAATAAGAGAAATACAGTTAACCATAGCATATGCATAATTTCATCTAGGTGTTTTGATTATAGATTATTTACATTAAGAGTGTTTTGGCAAGCTGAAATTGGCACTTCCATCTGCTTTAAAGGGATGTAGATGAAGTACAACATTACAATATCTGCTTAAAAGGAAGTACATGAACATGTATGAATTAATCCTTTAGGCAGCAGAGAAAAGTGTCATTGATAAAAGTATAGCATATCCATATATAAAGTATACAGACTTATATTCAAGATTGCACATACATTTCATTATATAAGTAGAATGATTGTGTACAAATCCCCAGATTAAGAATGCCCTGATTTAAGAATAACCCACAGTTAAGAACAGAGCCTATTGCAGCAAAATTTGAGTTAAATATACAGTGATTCAAGTTAAATACATAATGGTTAATTATTCAATATTACTTATACAATTATATTGTTCCAGCTTACATACAAATTTGACTTAAAGATAGACCTTGGGAAGGGTAGACCTTAAAATGGGGACTATCTGTACTCAGGACTAAACGTCTTTGGAAATAAAGGTAGTTAATCTGATATTTGTTAAAATACCAATAACAATATAAAGTATATTTTTATAAACTTGATTTGATAGATACAGATTTGCAACTGAAGAATTGAGCAGATTTGCAACTACATTAGTAACAGTTTATGGCAAAATGACTGTTAAATCTAATAATTTATCAGTGTTTTGTTATTGTAATAAGCAGCAATAACATCTCTAAATCATGGAGAGATTTCTGTTGATCTTAATTAATATATAAGAATCAATAAGATTGCAGCATTATAAACAAAAGCGTCAGTGATAGAATTTCAGATATTTTCAACATTCTGTGACATGTAATGTAAATCATACAACACATTTCAGATCAAGTGTGCCCATAGTTAAATATGGTATAAGCATGATGTTTCGTTCATTTTTAAATGGCAGAATTGCCAGCCTGTGCAAACTAGCAGTTAACCAGCAGTGCACTGATATAGAGTTATTTAGTATTTGCTAAATAAATACTAATTTGCAGGTGCTATCCCTTAAATCAGGAAAATGCAACCTAGTTTGCTCTAGATGATTTCAACCACCTCATATCTGTCCCTTTAAACATGAGCAAGAACAAACTTTTGAGATTTTGGCATTCAAAACTTCTGCAAATCAGCAATTTTTCTGCAAGTCAGGACTCTTTCAAATTAAGAACAACTTCTGGTGGTTTCATGGAAATGTTTATGTAGTTTTCTTACCAACCAGAAGTGACTTACTAACACTTTCTTCCACTTTGTTTTTTAAAAACCAATTTAGCTAACCTTCCTGCTATTTCCTATTGGTCTCCCATCCAAGTACTATGTATATAGCACAGGCCGAGTTATTTGCAGGACTATCTCTCTCTGAGAATATATATCTGCTCATCCCACTTTGTTAGAGTGGACGCACTCCAGGTTCTCTTCCCTTAAGTGTTGTGTCTTTTTCATGGCTGCCGCAGCCCTTTAGAATAGCCTCCCACCTGAGATCTGAGGGATCCTTACCGTTTTAATCTTCTGGTAGTCCATGAGATTTTCCCTCACGCTAGGATGGGAGTTTTGTTGGGAAGCTGTTTGGCCTGGTGCCAGAGAGAAGGGTATATACCAAAACCTGTATGTATGTATGTGTGTGTGTGTGTGTGTGTGTGTGTGTGTGTGTGTGTATATATATGTATGTATGTATGTAGGTCTTTGGTTATTCGGGTTTTCTCCCGCGTAAAATTGGAAGTGTCTTGGCGACGTTTCGACGAAGTCTCATTCGTCATCTTCAGCCTGAAGATGACAAATGAGACTTCATCGAAACGTCGCCAAGACACTTCCAATTTTACGCGGGAGAAAACCCGAATAACCAAAGACCTACATACAAACACCCGCGAAAACCTCAGAAAACATATATATAACTTCTCTATATGTATAGAAGTATATATATATATATATAACTAAATAACTTCTTTGTAGATTGGAAAAATGATTGTATTCTGACATAATTGCTGCTTTGCTCTAAAAGGAAAATACTTTTTTTTTTCTAGGTATGGACATTAGCAGGAGAGCCGAGATCCCCAAGTTTATTCTGTCTTAACTTAAGCTTTCCACAATGCAAGTGGGCTGACTCTGTTATACCATTTTTGTTTTTTCTTAATGCAGTCATTGTGAGTAATAAACCTTTTTGGTCTCCTGTTTGAATTGCTTCTTGAATTTTTATAACTTTAATTATTTTAAAGTAGACATCAATTCCTTGCAATTACATATTCTGAATAATTATTTACACATAATCCATAATTGTGCATATATTTGACTAATGCAACCTATAAAAAGCATGCGGTCAGAAATGTCCCTTGAGTAAACAAATGCAGCTGTCATCAAATCATAACATTTAAAACTTTTAGAGATCAGCAACAAGCCATTTCTTCTCAATTTCTCATAAAAGGTAAGAATGTTAGAACATCTTTCATGGTCTACAGCAGCAAAATGCTAAATCATCTACATCATTCCTATGTGGAATTAGAGAAGTTCAGTAATGTTTCTAAGTTATGACAAAGTGCTCATGTAAGAAGCAAAGAAAACCTGGTAATTTCAATAAGCCATGAGCAAATCATCTTGAATCTGATTGTGTGTTTTTCTGATTTCAGAAATAAATCCAGATTTATAACAGTAATGTTCATACTACCAAAAGGATATTAAACTGATTAGAAGTTCATATTTTTCACAAATTCTTAATAACTTGTACAAATGCATATATTTCAACTATAGCCTGACTATAGGAATTTCTAAACTGGCTGAATAAGCAAATAGTATAGTGGCATCTCACAGAATGGTGAATATAAAATATTTTAATTCTGATCCATAGGATTATTCAGATTGTGGTGCAGAGCAAAATGTTTGCAGGGCAGAAATTTTAGTAACATCATTTTCACTTAACTCATTCAGATAGTCCTCATCTTACAACCATAACTGAGCCCAAAATTTCTGTTGTTAAATGAAACATTTGTTAAGTGAGTTTTGCCACATTTTGAGACCTTTCTTGCCACGGTTGTTAAATAAATCACTGCAGTTGATGAGTTAGTAACCCGTTTGTTAAGTGAACCTGGCTTCCCCACTGATTTGGTGGTGGGAAGGTCACAAAAAGTGATCACATAGCCTTGACACACAGCAAAACCATCATAAATATGAACCAGTTGCCAAGCATCTGAATTTTGATCAACATAATATTGGGAATGCTGCAGAGGTCGTAACTCTGAAAAACAGCCATAAATCACGTTTTTCAGTGCCTTTGTAATTTTGAAAAGTCACTAAATGAGCTGTTGTAAGTAGAGTACTACCTTTATATGCAGAGAGTAAGGGGGCATTCAAAAGCTTCTAAACATATTTTAAAGGCATATTTTATACAAATTTGTATAACTGAATCTTAAATGTTTATGAGTCCCTAGTAAAAATAGTTTCATTCAACAATTAAGGGTTTTTTGGGGCGGTGGGGGATGAATCCAAAAAGAACATAATCCAGTCCTCTATACTTTTGGTTCTTCCAGTATCAGTCCTATGCACAATATCTTTTCTCAGGGTCTTCCTTGGTCTTTGGTTAAGCTGGTAATGGGCCTTTCCTTCAGTACCTTTATGCTTCTGATGCTCTTTCTGTTCTTTCTCTTCTACACATGCAAAGGAATGAAGAACTTGGCCTTCAACGGAAGAGAATATTTGTAGCTCAAGTTTGAACTGTGGGGTCCTTGGTGCTGTTTGAGCATGATTGGTTTCCTTGAGATGCTTCATTACCAAACTAAATAAGTTGTTACCTAGTTTGGTAATGAAACATCTGCAAGAAAACAACCTCAGAGAGTATCAAGAACCCTTCCGATTGGTCTTTGTTCAGCAGTCATCTTTTTGCTTTCAGGTGAAGACCTTGTGTGGATGTGTTCACATGGTGCACTAGTTAACTATCCTTTACTAATAATTTTCTGAATTAGCATGATACACAACCATATTATTTAGCACAGTGACTTTTAAAAAGGCTAGTTTTTGCTAGTTCAGTGTGCTACATAAATAGCATACTTGCATAATTCACCAAGCCAAAAGAAAGAAAGTGGTTCTTTCTACCCGTCATTGGCCAAATTTTTAGATCATATTTTTAAACTGTCATCCAACTACAAAATGTCATCATCTACCATTTACAGAAGTAGAATTTGTAACTTATATCAAATCTTGCTTTCAAATTGATTTTCCAAAGAAATAACTATTTCAGATTTTGTGAAAGTAGCAAACCTAATGATTTTCTGCATGTATTGGAAATAAGATGGTGAGAGGTACATATTCCTTAGCCAAACTATTTGAAATGACATGACATGCACCCACAGCAGATATGTTCAAACAACATATTGAGCCACATTTCAGCCAAACAAGTTGCATGAGCACAGGCAGTACCGTATTACTTCTGCATGGTTCAGTGTGCCAAGCAAACCCAGACAATTGGAATAACCAATCAAGCTAAATTTATATTAACCAGAGATAAACGTTCTATGAGAATTAATCATATAGAAATTCCTATTTAGCATTAACTTAATCATCCGTCTGTCTTTTAGTAAGGGTTATTTTTTAAGCATTCACACAACTTGCTATATCATCAATCACTGTTAACAAACAATCTATCCTAGGATATAGTGTGAATGGGGTTATCAAGCTAAAGCATAATATTGTATATTTTTAACATAGCTATTACAAAAATTATATGTGATTTTGGTTTTTGGCACTTGAATAAGCTTTATAGGTCTAGAAATCTAATAAATAAATAAATAAATAAAATATAGGTAAAGCCTTGATTAGCCAAATTCAAAAGGAGGGAGTCATCAGATAGGTAAGTATACACAACTTTCAGAAATCCTGATTTTACATTTACATTAAAGCGCAACAATACTGACATCAGTAGATGATTTTGTAACATTCCATGATTGTTACTGCTCTAACTCTTGCAACTAATTTGCTCTGTTGCTATGGAGTAAAGGATATTTATGCAGTTTATCCCTGTCTGCATTGCTGTAACATTTTATTACTTGCTGGTTCTTTCTTTACAAAAGTAGACAGTTTATTTGGTCTCCACAGGCTTAAAAACTAACTCATGCTGATAAATATATATTGGCTTCCATACACATATGGGTGTACATTAACATTTCACTTTTCTATTTTTTTAAATATAAAATAAAATCTCTATAATGGGACAAAGGGGGGGGGAATTACGATCCAAATTAAATTACAGTTTTTAAAGAAAATAACTATATGTATGATAACATAAATGAAAATTACAACATTAAATAAAATTCCTCACACAATTTCAAATTCTGAAATATGGAAACCAGGGGGGAAAAAAGCAAGGATAACCTTTTTAAAAGGGGGTTTGACCAGAAAATTCTAAAGCTTGAGAAATGTCCATCTGCCCAAACAAGGGGCATACTTTATACTGTGACATGGTTTGCTTACCTATGGTTTATTGAACAAGCTCATTTGGCTGTGTATTAGTCAAAGCAAGGAATAGATCATGCCCTGACACATAAGAAGGCCAAACCAAATAATATAAAGTAGTGTACAAATAATATAAAGTAGTGTGTACTACTACATTTGAAACCAACATTAGTTTAACTTTCTATTTCCTGTTTCAGCAAATTAGAGAGGTAGCAGCTTGCGTGTACACAATAAGAGAGGCTTTGTGTCAGATTTGAGCCTTAGTTAACAAGTTACATGACATAGAATAAGATTTACACTGCTTTATTATAATTACTGTAACCCTTTTCTTTGGTTTTGAAATATTGTGTGAATATAGCCAAATAGTAGGTGCCCTGGTTAAGTATACTTTGTTCCAGTTATGGTGTTTTATCATTTGTAGCATATTCTGAGACCCATTGTATTCAGTGGAGTTTTTTGCCAGGTAAATGAATATACTATTGAAACCTCAACTGAATTGGGGAAAAGGGACAAAATTGAAACTACACAAGAGTTTTTCTCTTAAATCAGGATTCTGTCAACTAAACAATTGCTTTTCAATTGATAATTGAAGTTCATATTGATAATATATTTCAAAATAGGAAAAGCCGTGTATTTATAAAAATATGAATATGAAATATGAATAGAATATGAACATTTTTGGAGACAAATCTATACTTAACCAACATATTGGAATATGTAGTGCTCTTTTTAAATATTACATCATTATTCTAGATACATACCACAGATGGATATTTGACATGTCTCTATGTATATGAATTTTGTATATTTTAGTGTGCTTCAAAATCAAAAATAATACAGAACACATAACCCAAGAGTTCTTATTATTTTTGGGGTTTTGTTTCCAGGGATTTTGTTAGTTTTGTTGTTTTATGTGATGAGAAATAAATAAAACATTATAGTCAGCACTCATTTCAGAAAGTAATATTGCTAGATAACCAGAGAAAATGTTCTCGGCATGAAGTAACACATTGTTTTGACAACTACTAACACAGTGTTCCTCAAACATGGCAACTGGGATTTGAAGTCCCCACATCTTAAAGATGCCAAATTTGAGAAACATTATACTAGCCTATAATTAACAAGGTTTCCAATGAGAGTTGGTATTGCATAGTTTAATTTGATTGGCTCAGATAGCCCTCATCAGCATTTAGTCCATCTGGCTAAAATGTGACAGTAGCTTGATTGGCTACTGTCAGAAATTGAAAATTGCATCATTTCTTTCTTCAGAAAAAAAGTCATTATTAACTGAATGGTAATCATATCTGAGTCCCTATTTTAGCCTGTAAAAGCTAAAGAAAGATAGGATATAACAATCTGTTTCACTTTCTGACCTCACCCCAGCTTTTAATTATTACATACTGTGCCATAAAAAGATTTTTTTTATTTAGTAAAAAGCATTAGGATCTGTGGTGGTGCAGTGGTTAGAGTGCAGTACTGCAGGCTACTTCTGCTGATCACCGGCTGCCAGCAGTTTGCAGATCAAATCTCACCAAGCTCAAGGTTGACTCAACGTTCCATCCTTCCAAGGTCGGTAAAATGAGGACCCAGATTGTTGGGGGCAATATGCTGACTCTGTAAAACTGCTTAGAGAAGGCTATAAAGCATTATGAAGCTGTATATAAGTGCTATTGCTATTGCTATTAGAGTGGTACCTCGGTACTCAGTATTACTTGGTTCCAGGAGAGACAATAAGTACCAAAAATGATGAGTACCAAACAAATTTTTCCCATAAGGAATAATCTAGTGAGTCACAAGGCAGCTGACTCCAACAGGTTCTACTTTGTGCGTTTGAGTGCCAAACAAAGGATGACTATGGGACAAAATTTTCACATAAAAATGTGTTGAGTACCAAATTTGATGAGTTCCAAAGCAGTTGAGTGACAAGGTACAGCTATACCAATTATTCAAAATATACACACTGAACACAAAAAATAGTTTTCCTGCTTTAAAATAGTCTGCACAAAGATCAAGAGATTTTTTATTGTCTGTGTGCTGAAACAAGTAACAGAACAACTGATGGGAAAATGTTTAGAAAATGATGCTGTATACAAAATGGATAACTATAAAATATATCCATATTCCCCATTCTCCATAACATATATCCATATTCTCTGTCTCCCAGATTATTAAGAAATGCAGCTATTTTTTAATATCTTAAAAAAAGGGTTAGGAGGCAACCCATGCTGGATTTATTATTGCCCCTGCCTTAAACAGGGGGGCGCTGCGGACCTTATAGGCGTTACGGAAACCTGGCTGGGCACGGAAGGGGGTGTGCCCCTTGTGGAGATGTGCCCACCGGGTTTCCGTGCATTCCATCAGCCGAGGGCTCAGGGTAGGGGTGGGGGGGTGGCGGTTGTGATTAGAGAGAGTCTAGAGCCGAGGGAGACCACTGTACCTCAGATTGCCGGGTGCGAATCCCTCTTTGTGAGATGGGGTCATAGGTGCCAGATGGGTTTGCTGATCACGTACCTGGCTCCTTGCTGCGTGACAGCTGCCCTGCCCGAGCTCCTGGAGATGCTGGCCGGGGTGGCAGTTGAGACCCCCAGACTTTTAGTCATGGGGGACTTTAACTTGCCATCGTCCGGCTCGTCATCGACGGCAGCTCGGGAGTTCATGGCTTCCATGACGGCCTTGGACCTGACCCAAGTAGTTGATGGCCCTACTCACATTGGGGGTGGCACTCTGGACCTGGTTTTTGTCTCTGGTCAGTGGTCGAGAGATCTGGACTTAAAGGAAATAGTCACTGAACCTTTGTCATGGTCAGATCACTCTCTCCTTCGTCTGGACTTTCTGACCGCCATTCACCACCGCAGGGAGACGGAGCCGACACGTTGGTTCCGTCCCAGGCACCTGATGGACCCGGAGGGGTTCCGGACGGAGCTTGGGCCATTTCCTGAGGGTCTGGCTCATGGCTCGGCTGAGGAACTTGTTGCGGCCTGGGAACGGGCCGCGGCGGGGGCCTTAGACCGTGTCGTGCCTTTGCGGCCTCTGACCCGGCGCAGGTCCCAACCGGCTCCTTGGTTCTCCGAGGAGCTGAGGGGGATGAAGCGCCGGAGAAGACGCCTAGAGAGTTCCTGGAGGTCCAGCCGTTCAGAAGCTGATCGGACACTAGTGAAGTCCTATACTAGGGCTTACCTAGTGGCATTGAGGGAAGCGAGGCGTAGCTACGCCTCCTCCCTCATTGCATCGGCAGATAACCGCCCAGCCGCCCTGTTTGGGTGACCCGCTCCCTCCTACACCAGGGGGAGCGGGATGACCCGTTGCAGGGACGTGCTGAGGAGTTTAACGGTTATCTATACGATAAAATCGTTCAGCTTCGGGATGGTTTGGACCAAGATTGCGGTGATACGGGTGAGACGGCTGAGGGTGGTCTTGGTGACATTTTATGGGATGAGTTTGACCCTGTCGCTCCCGAGGACATGGACAGGTTGTTGGGGAGGCTGAATGCCACCACGTGTTTACTGGACCCGTGCCCCTCCTGGTTGGTGCTGGCCACGCAGGAGGTGACACGAGGCTGGCTTCAGGCGATTACGAGTGCTTCCTTGGTGGAGGGTGTCTTTCCGGCCGCCTTGAAAGAGGCGGTGGTGAGGCCCCTCCTCAAGAAGCCTTCCCTGGACCCGGCTGTTTTAGGTAATTATCGTCCGGTCTCCAACCTTCGCTTCGCGGCAAAGGTTGTAGAGTATGGTGGCATATCAGTTTCCCTTACACCTGGATGAAACTGTCTATCTAGACCCGTTCCAGTCCGGTTTCCGGCCCGGTTACAGCACGGAGACAGCTTTGGTCGCGTTGGTGGATGATCTCTGAAGGGCCAGGGATAGGGGTTGTTCCTCTGCCCTGGTCCTATTAGACCTCTCAGCGGCTTTCGATACCATCGACCATGGTATCCTGCTGCGCCGGTTGGAGGGATTGGGAGTGGGAGGCACCGTTTATCGGTGGTTCTCCTCCTATCTCTCTGACCGGTCGCAGTCGGTGTTGACAGGGGGGCAGAGGTCGGCCCCGAGGCGCCTCACTTGTGGGGTGCCGCAGGGGTCGATCCTCTCGCCCCTTCTGTTCAACATCTACATGAAGCCGCTGGGTGAGATCATCAGTGGGTTCGGTGTGAGGTACCAGCTGTACGCGGATGACACCCAGCTGTACTTTTCCACACCGGACCACCCCAACGAAGCTGTCGAAGTGCTGTCCCGGTGTCTGGAGGCCGTACGGGTCTAGATGGGGAGAAACAGGCTCAAGCTCAATCCCTCCAAGACAGAGTGGCTGTGGATGCCGGCATCCCGGTACAGTCAGCTAAATACGCGGCTGACCATCGGTGGCGAGTCATTGGCCCCGATGGAGAGGGTGCGCAACTTAGGCGTCCTCCTGGATGAACGGCTGTCTCTAGAAGATCATTTGACGGCCGTCTCCAGGAGAGCGTTCTACCAGGTTCGCCTGGTGCGCCAGTTGCGCCCCTTTCTGGACCGGGAGGCCCTATGCACGGTCACTCACGCTCTCGTGATGTCTCGCCTGGATTACTGCAATGCTCTCTACATGGGGCTTCCCTTGAAGGGCATCCGGAGGCTACAGTTAGTCCAGAATGCGGCTGCGCAGGTGATAGATGGAGCCCCTCGGGCTCCGTGATAACACCCATCCTGCGAGGCTGCACTGGCTACCTGTGGCCTTCCGGTGCGCTTCAAGGTTTTGGTGACCACCTTTAAAGCGCTCCATGGCATAGGGCGGGTTATCTACGGGACCGCCTGCTGCGACCAGATACCTCTCACCGACCCGTGCGCTCTCACAGAGGGACTCCTCAGGGTGCCGTCAGCTAGGCAGTGTCGTCTGGCGACGCCCAGGGGAAGGGCCTTCTCTGTGGGGGCTCCCGCCCTCTGGAACGAACTCCCCCCAGGACTCCGTCAACTTCCGGATCTTCGAACCTTCCGTCGCGAGCTGAAGACACATTTATTCATCTGTGCAGGACTGGCTTAGATTTTAAATTTAGAGGGGTTTTAAATTGATTTTAATATTTATATTTCTATTTTTAATAATTGGGCATTAGAATAAGTTTTTTAATGATTATTTTAATTTGTATATTGATGTTTTTACATGCCTGTAAACCGCCCTGAGTCCTTTGGGAGATAGGGCGGTATATAAGTTTGAATAATAAATAAATAAATAAATAAATAAATAAATAAATAAATAAATAAATAAACCAGCAGGCTTGGTGGGTTGGTGGTAGTTCGCTCAAGAGCGAGAAAATACATTTTGTATATGCTTATTGTTATATTCGGGAAGTAACGAGGCTGGAGACCAGGGTAGTGACAACAGCTCTTTAATATAGGGTGAACCCAGCAACAGGCTGGGGGAAAAACCTCTCCTTTTATACAGTTCTGCTGGAGGCTTCGACCAATCAGCAACGTGCTGATTTCCCGCTCAAATATTTAAAGGTACAAACATGAATACATAACACTCCTCCCCTCCCAGAAAACACTTTGCCTCTATTTACATATTTATTTACATGTTATTTTTCGACGTAGTCACGCAAATAATCTGGGCGTCTCCTCGTTCTTTCTGACCTGCGCGGTTCAGTTCTGGGTGGTGTTTTGAGCTGGTCGGAGGGGCTGTTTTCTCCTCCCAGCTCTTTCTCTGGGCCAACGGGCTCCGGATTATTGGCCGACTCTTTTTCTTGGCCCTCCGGCCTTGGATTAATTTTGGAACTTTCCCTGCTGCTTCCCTCGGGAACCTGATGGCGTCGCTGGAACTCTGGGACCTCAGCTAAGTCTTGCGCCTCCCCCGGGTCATTGTCAACTGTGGATTCAAATTGGTATTGGTCATGATCTATTTCATTTGGTTCGGTTTGGTCAGTTATTCGTTTCCTTAACTGATCTATGTGGCGCCTCCACACTCGGTTGTCTGGTAGCTCTACCACGTACGATTTTGGGCCGGTTATCTTTATTATTTGCCCTGCGGACCAACTAGGGCCGTCCCCATAGTTTCGGGCCCACACCCGTCGCCTATGCTCATTTCCTTGTCTTTCTAGTTCGCCTTGTAACCCTCGGGTGTGTAATGGGGTTCAAGCGGTCAAGTGGGCACGGAGTTTCCGTCCCATTAGCAATTCGGCTGGGCTTTTCCGGTGGCCGTGCTTGGGGTTCTGTGCTGGACGGCTAGGAAAAAGTCTATTTTGTTTGCCAGTCACCTGGCTTGAGCCTGGACAATGCCTCCTTAGCGCTCGGACGGAACGCTCTGCAAGGCCATTCGGCGCAGGGTGGAAAGGCGCAGAGAGGGCATGTCGGATGCCTCCTCTGCCAGGTATTCTTCAAACTGGGCTGCCGTGAATTGGGGCCCATTGTCGGACACCAGAGTGTCCGGCAACCCGTGAGTTGCGAATAGGTGGCGCAGAGTTGCGATTACTGCTTGGCCGTAGTGGATTTCATGATTATGACTTCCAACCATTTGGAAAATGCATCCACAACCACTAGGAATGTTTGGCCGTGAAAAGGGCCAGCAAAATCAATGTGGATTCTTGACCAAGGCCCTTGGGGCTTTTCCCATTCTCTGACTGGGGCCGTTGGGGTAGAGGTCTGGACTCTTGGCAAGCTTGGCATTTCCCTACCCTCTCAGCAATCTCTGCGTCCATGAGTGGCCACCATACATAGCTTCTAGCTAACCCCTTCATCCTTACGATCCCTGGGTGACCCTCGTGGAGGAGGTCCAATACCTTTCCCCTTAACTTCTCAGGAATTATTACACGATCACCCCATAACAGGCACCCCCCTTGAGCCGAGAGCTCATCTCGTTTTTTAACAAATTCTTTGAACCGTTCGCCCGGCGCAGCGGGCCACCCTCTCTGTACCCAACCGAGTACAGTCCTTAACACAATGTCCCGGTATGATGCCCGAGCCACTTCCTTTGATGTGACTGGGCCAGAGTCCAACGAGTCAATAAGTAGGATGGGCGTCCCCGGAGTGGGGTCTTCGGTCGCCCCTGGTAGTGGGCAGCGGCTTAACGCGTCTGCATGCCCCACTTCTTTTCCTGGTCGGTGCTGCAGCTTGTACGAATAAGCGGCTAGAAATATAGTCCAACGGGTCAAGCGTGGCGAAAGTGCCACAGGCGTTGGGCGGTCGCCAGCCAGTATCCCTAGTAGTGGTCTGTGGTCAGTCACGATTTCAAAATTCCGCCCAAAGACATACTCGTGGAATTTTTTGACCCCTGACACAATGGCTAGTGCTTCTTTGTCTAATTGGCTGTAGTTCCTCTCTGGGGAGGACATTGTTCTAGAGTAGAACGCTATAGGGGCTTCTGTGCCGTTTGGAAGTCTATGGCTGAGTACAGCCCCCACCCCATAAGGGGAGGCATTGCAAACCAGCACTAGGGGTAATGAGTCGTGATATTGGATGAGCAGGCTATCACTTGAGAGCAGGTTCTTTACTGCTTCAAAAGCCCTATTTTCTGACTTTCCCCAAGACCAAACAGTATTTTTTCCTAAGAGCCTATGCAGCGGTTCCATAGCAGTTGCTTTGTTCTTTAAAAAGACCGCGTAAAAATTAACCAATCCGAGGAATGCCTGCAGCTCTGCTTTGTTTTTGGGCGCTGGAGCCTTCCTAATTGCCTTAACCTTGCTCTCAGTAGGGTGAATTCCTTTCTTGTCTATCCGGTAGCCCAAGAAATCGACGGATTCGACCCCTATCTGGCATTTGTTTGTCTTGACTTTTAGTCCGGCTGTCCGGAAAATGCTCAAGACCTTTCTTAACCGCTCCCCCAATTCCTCCATGTTTTCCCCTGAAATTAGGACATCATCGAAGTAGGGAACTACCCCTGGGAGCCCCTGCAGTAGTCGTTCCATCAGGTTTTGGAACAGCCCTGGTGCCACACTGACCCCAAATTGCAATCGGGTGCACTTGAAGGCCCCCCTGTGCGTCACAATCGTTTGGGCTTCGGCTGTGCGGGCATCTACTGGCAGTTGTTGGTAGGCTTGGGCCAAGTCTAACTTCGCAAAGACTTGCCCTTGCCCCAAAGAGTGCAATAAGTGTTGCACCACGGGAACCGGGTAAGCGCTTTTCTGTAAGGCTTTGTTAAGCGTCGCCTTGTAGTCAGCGCAAATTCTAATTGACCCGTCCGGTTTGATGGGGGTGACGATTGGCGTCTCCCACTTTGCGTGGTCGACTGGCACCAAAATCCCCTGATTAATGAGCTTATCCAGCTCCTTATCGATTTTTGGTTTTAGGGCAAAAGGGACTCTCCTCGCCTTAAGCCTAATGGGGGCTACCTGGGGGTCTAAGTTGAAGGAAATAGGGGTCCCCTTGTACTTGCCCAGGCAGTCCTTGAAGACATCTTCGAACTCGTTAAAGAGAATGTCTTTCAGGTTACAGTCACTTCTGTAGATGCCAGTCACTCCCATGCCCAGGGCACGAAACCAGTCTAGTCCCAACAGACTGGGCAGAGTTCCTTCGACGATCGTGATGGGCAGGGTCTTTTTATGTGGACCGTACTCGACTCGGACGGAGGTGGTCCCTCGAACAGGGATGCGATTCCCCTGGTAGTCGTGCACTCGTAGCCGTTGTGCTTGCAGGTGGCGCTTCGCGACGGACGGCAGCGACTTCGCCAAAGTGTCCCAGGACATGATGGTGATCGCTGATCCCGTGTCTACTTCAAGCCGGCACCGTACTCCCTCTATTTTTGGCTTGGTGAAGATCTTCTTCTCCACTTTGGTCGAGGCGCGGCCTATAACCACAGTTGTTTGGTTGGAATCCGCGCCTTTTTTGTTTGAGCCAATCGCGGGCCGCCTTGCCGATTCCGCGCTCTGATTGGCCGATTTGAATTTTCGGCGGGAAGGTTGGGCCGCTCGACAAACTTGAGCTAGGTGCCCTTTCTTCCCACACCGCCGACATGTCGCGTCTTTAAACTTGCAGCGTTGGCGCTGGTGTTGACCCCCGCAGCTTCCGCACTCGTCTCGGTCCCCTTTGTCGCGTTTCTCGGTGCGGCAGACCCCTTCCTCGTCTTCACCGTCGGATTCGGTCTGAACCTCCTCCTGGTGCACCGGAGTTGCCTTTGCGCTCGCCTTTTGTGGAACCGGCTTCTGCAGTGTCTCTGCCGCTTGGGTGGACATTTCATGTGCTCTGGCTTCGTCCAGAGCGTTGGCCAGTGTGAGGTTGCTCTTTGCTAGCAGCCGTCGTCGCAAACGGATATCTTTGACCCCTCGGATGAGTTGCTCGAGAAGCACCTCGTCTAGGTCGCGGTATCCGCAGTCCTTGGACGCTTTCCTTAGGGCGGCCATGTAGTCACCGATGGATTCGCCCTCCATCTGCCTTCGCTCTCCGAATTCAAACCGCCGCACGTATTTGGACGGCGTTGGTGCGAAGTGATTTTTTAGCAAAGTCTGCAAAGTTGGCCATGACACCGACTGCAACGGTGTTGGCTCTGCCAGGGCTTCCGCGATATCGATGACCTCCGGACCACAGTGGCTTAGGAAATAAGCCCTCTTTCGGTTATCTGGAACTCCATGCAGTTCGTTGGCTTCTAGAAAGCTGTCGAAACGGGTCATATACGTTCCCCATTTCTCTTTAGCCGGGTCAAACGGTGCGGGCGGAGTGTAACTGGCCATCTCCGCTTTTCTGCCCTGGGTTTGCTGGGTTCGGGTCTATTGTGCTTCAGCTCGGTTCTGGTTCTCCTCAGCCTCGAAATCCCATCCTCGTCGCCAATGTTATATTCGGGAAGTAACGAGGCTGGAGACCAGGGTAGTGACAACAGCTCTTTAATATAGGGTGAACCCAGCAACAGGCTGGGGGAAAAACCTCTCCTTTTATACAGTTCTGCTGGAGGCTTCGACCAATCAGCAACGTGCTGATTTCCCGCTCAAATATTTAAAGGTACAAACATGAATACATAACACTTATGCTTGTAGAAGCATATGCTTATAAAATATGCTTATAAACTATGCGCTTATAAAATGATCCATTATTATTTCACTTGTCTCCTGGTCGTGATTTGCTACGGGACAGACTTAAAGACTCAATCACTTTGGCCCATGTTCTTCCACAACATGGAGCCCTTGAAATATGTTGGACTACAACACTTAGAATTCTCTTCTAAGAATTGTCCAACACATATTGAAGGCACCATTACAATAAAAAGTATGTGGTACTGGTGAGTATAATTGCAAAACAATACAAAAAGCACTAGATTTAGGTGCAGGTTTTGGAGGACGTTTTCCTACCTCTTGGGTATTCTCTATTTTCTTTTGTAAAAAAAAACAAAATTAGAAAATCTTGCTACTTGGTCTGTATGGTTGTACCATGCTGTGTACTGCTACAATTAGGATGCATATCACAAATTTAGGAATAAACATCATTTAATTGAAGAGAAAGATAGTACAGTTAAAATATTAATAAAATTAGTATCAATAAATATTGATATGGCATTGTATATGTTAAAAAGCTATAGCTCAGGTATTAATACTAGCCATGTTTGATGCTGCTGCATTGTTTGCTGTTCTGTAATTATTTGATAATTTTTAGACCCTGGCCCTTTGTTTTAGCTCTAGCTCGTCATTAGGTACCTTGCCATGCTTATTTTTTTAAGAGCTCTAGTGTCTCCTGGACAGCATTTAGAGACTTTAGCTTATACCCAAATGGGCAAAAGGGCCAATGCACTGTTTGTTTGTTTTTCTTCCATTTAATCATGTCCAATTATTGGAGATTGCATGGACAAGTCCCTGCAATTTTCTTAGCAAGGTTTTTCAGCACTAGATTGACATTGCCTCCTTCCTAGGGCTGAGAAAAAGTGACTGGCCTAAAGTCTCACAGCTGGCTTTATTCTAGGATTTAAGATCTTTAATTATAGCGAAATTGGTTCAAGGACCAATGTATTGCTTATACAGTACACTAATAATATCTTTCTTTCTCATGTGATTTAAGGTTGGTTCTGTTATAACCCTGGTGGCCAGCTATCATATTCATATTTATTCAGTCATAAATCCCACTATGTTCTCTAGCACTTATTCCTAAGTAAATAAATATGAGATTGTTGACTAAGTGCTGCCCATCAACTGTATCTCTGATACTTCATGGCTTGTTTAACTATGATTTTTTCATAATTCATAATGACAAGATATACAAAACAGCCAATTGTGGTTTATTCATAGACTACAGTTGGCAAGGTTGGCTTCATGTTATAAATCTCAACAGCAGCATGCTAAATCAAAATCAAATAAGTAGAGAACATATAATAGCTGATTACAGAATATGCTGTGCTAATGTGCTATAGAACAAAGACATGGTTTCTTCATGTCTAAAATGGTGGCTGTTACTGATTTGGGCAAAATGCTAAATCTACCAAATTTGTAAATGCTGTATGCACAAAAGGGTAAGATAACATATTTTCTAGTGCCTGCAGCCTCAGCCATTCTGCATCAGTGCTGTTTCTCTCTAGTTTCTTCTTACTTTAGTCATCCTAAGACAGTGACAGAGAACCCATGACATCTGCCAAAGATAACATACCACAATATTTTGGATGGCAAGCCAGTATTCACCAAAAACCAAAAACCATGCTCAAAAGCAAGCCCTATTCCTGCACAATTTTTGAAGGCTACAAAGGCCACATGGTGTGCTCTTGCAAAGTTTTCCAAAATCTCTGGAGCATTCAAAATTATACAAGACTGGGATGTGTTTTTGCATGTTTTGGGGAGAATGCAGTGGCCACAGAAGAGTATTCTACAAAGCAGTTTCAAGAATGAAGGCTTTATGTGACCTGGAGCTACCTCAAGTAGACCACAGGGGCCTGGCAACAGAGGTCATAGCCTAAAGGTAAGCAGTGAGTAGTAGATTCTGAGGATCACGCATATGATTGCACTATTTTTTCTAAAATAAATGAATATGTAAAGAATTGTTTCTCTTTTGTTTGGTATAGGGTGATAATAGCAAAGTCAGGTTAGGCATTTTCCAAATTTTTGACACACAAGCCCACCACTACCCTAACATCAGGGAGAAATGAAGACTCTTCCTAAGGTCTGGTCTTCATGCATAATTTTTAATAAAAATTAAAGAAGAGACTCATCTGGATAATACTGATGGTTAGGGCCTGCATTAATTTGCTTTCCAGTAGCATATCACCTTGCTTTGATTATCTTGGCCATTCTCATGCCAGAAATTAGAAGTAGGGAGTATGGCTCCCCTCATTCTCCTGAACCTCTCAGCAGGTTCTGTACCCTTGACAATAGCATAATTCTCATTTAACTGTCAGGGCTGAGCTTTGAAGCTACGGTTCTTGTTCTGGGATTATATCTAAAAGGTGGTACTGTTTAATATCTACATTAAATTGCAAAGGAGGTGATTGTGACTTGGAAGTGGATACCATCATTAAATTGATGACATCCAGCTCTACTGCTCCTTCCCATTTAATTTAAAAAAAAAATACCTTAAATGTTGCCTATTAACTTTGCATTCTCTGGTTCTCTAGAGCAGGGGTCTCCAATTTTGGCAACTTTAAGACTTGTGAACTTCAACTCCCAGAAGCTTTGCTGGCTGAGGAATTCTGGGGGTTGAAGTCCACAAGTCTTAAAGTTGCCAAGGTTGGAGACCCCTGCTCTAGAATATCCGCATGAAGCAACCGTGATGGTGATCGCCTGGATAGCTGAGTTGGATATTCAATTATGAGGCCATTGCCATGCCATACCCACAAAGATGTTTTACTTACAGTATAATCACTTGGATTGTACATACATGTTTACTTCCCTTCTGTCATGTTCTCATCATATGCTCAATAATAATCTTTAAATTACTAATGATTCTTAAAATTAATTAACTTATTTTTTTATTATTTTTAGTCTATATTTAGTCATTATTAGCTACCCTGAATACCTGTTAAATGGAAAGGCTGGTTATAGATCAAACAATTATATTAAAAGAGAAGGCAGTTTCAAAATTTGTATGATTCTCTTCCTTGTTTATGCTTAAGCATAATCCATGCATCACATGGATTTGCTCACTTTATGCTAATTATGCTAATTCACTATTATGCAAATGATAGCTTTAGTCGAAGAATTTGTTTCATGCAAAAAAAAAGTGGCTATTGTTCTAATTGTGCCAGCATGATTAATTTGTGCCAACAATCTAAGAACATGACAAGACTTCTTCCTACCAAAATACATTTCTGCCCTCATTCGTGCATTTACAGTAGTAAAATATTGTGCAGTTGTTTTAGTTAGATTTTTACAGTACATCAAGTGCAACTTCCGGGTACTTTTCAAGGGTAGCCCTATTCAGAATGCATTGCAACAATCAAGTTGGATGTCAGCAAGGGCTTACACTATATCTGAGTGCTTAAGGAAGTGACACAGCTGGTGTAGTAAATATAATTGTATAAAAACAATTCTCATAGTAGCTGCCATTTGCAAATTAAAGTACAACTCAGAACTAAAAAGCTGTGGCAGAGTGAAAAATTACTTTTCCAGGGGGAGCCAAACAGGCTGAACTTCAATCTCCAAGTCCAGTTTCCTATTTATTTATAACACTTTCATCTTTTTCTGTCATCCAGCCCATTATTAAATTAATAAGGTTTACAAGGTTTACAAGTGAGTTTTGTAAAGAAAGAATAAATGAGAGTGTCTAAGTGAATAAGTGCACCATCCATGAAGCATCCTCTCTATGTGCATTATTTATATCCTGTATATAGTATTCAAAACATGGCTGAAATGTCATATCATTAGGGCAAAGTGGATGTTGCTGGGACTATGGATCATACAGAATTTTCTTTCCTTGCTCCTTCAGAGAGGAAAACATACATTTGTCCCCATTTAGGGCTCTCCCCAGATAACATGACCACTGGGAAGCTGATCTATTTAATTCCTTTTCTTCAACTGCTGTTACTCAGAATTACAGTATGATGAAATTTATCACCAGTCCTTTAGAAAGGAATTGGGAATCATGCTTATCATTTACATGGTAATGCAGTAAATCTCACTGAATATATTCACTTTTCCATAGATATAACATAGCTGTCTTGCTCTAGCCAGATTCATGGTTTAAATTGATGATTACCCAAACGCCCCAATTTCAGTTTTGGACTGACTGCTGTTCATGGCTGCAAATTCAGACAATGCAGTTCTCTTTTCTGCAGCGAGAAAACTCCCCACTAGGCTGGCTTGCTTTCCCTCTGACTTTGTCATATATACTTAGCGATGCTGTTTGATGCTATTTCTTCATTGCATCACTTTGGAAGTCTGGTTGCTACGGCAACTGAGCACAGCCTTAATAATCTGTAGTCCCCCTTTTACATGTAGATGTTATTCTGGATAACTCATACATCCATTGTGATAGTCATTTCATTAATTAGCATAAAATATTTATTAAAAAATATTGATTTGGAGTGGCCATCTGATAGAGGAAAGTATCTATAGTACTAGCCTAACATAAAAGGGCTCATAATTAGTTCTAAGTTAGAAATAAATGGAAATAGTTTGACATTGGTCTAGCCCTGGATCTATTTAGTAATCATGGTTAAGCAAACCATGTACATGTGAACATATATATGGAATTGTGTTGTATGATTGGATTTACACATATTACTTTAAATAATATTCCTGTCCACTGCAGGAATCTAAGTTAAAATAATCCTGGTAGATAGCTACATAGTGTTTGCTTGAAAAAGAGTCTATGAATGAATCATTCTTTCTGTAAGGATTTTTCACAACATTCACACTGCATTTCATGCATTCAGTTTAAATTTGCTGTCCTATAAGTTAGGCTCACAATTCCATAAAATGCATTCTTGAATGCAGGGGGTGGTGGTGGAATCTTAACTTTTTTTGTCTATCATCGTTTCAGATATTTGAAACATACTATTATTCTCTTTTATTTTCTGTCTGATCACGCCCGTTGTTCTTCAGCAAAACTGTTTCACAGTTTAAGAAAGATTGGTTCTTAAAATGTGTTTCCCAAAAGTGAATGTTACATTCCAGGTGGGATATAATCAATTCAAAATAATTTGATTATATTATTTCCCATTCCTTAAAACAGTATTTATGTTGATGCAAGATAGAACTGTTTTTTTTTACTATTACATCACCACTGCTGATTGATACTCATTTTGTAATAAATTACAGTACCAAGTTTATCAATCCAGGGGTTCCCTATCCTACACCTGTGCATATAATTAACATTTCTTAACTCTCTGTACATTTAGCTGTTATTTTTAGCCCATACCATAATCCAAACTTTTAAGTATTAATTATCTCACCCAATCTGTGGCATCTATATATTTGATTAGCATTCCTTCTTCATTCAATTCATTATTTAAAGTGTTGAATAGTACAGGATGCAGAACTGAACTTTGTGGCACCCTACAAATAATTCAGCCCAGTTTAATGAGTACTACTAATGAGCATTAGTTATGATTTCTGAGCCAAACTTTTGACTATCCTGCCACCCCTTAACCAGCTTGCTTAAGTAGATGTATCAAATGTTATGCTGAAATCAAACTATATTATGTCTGCTAAAGAAGTTACTACATTTAAAAACCAGATTAGTCTGACAAGGCTTTTTGACAAATCCATGCCAATCTGAGATAATTACTGCATTGTAATTAAAATGCTTACTGATCAATCTCTCATTCTCCTTGTCTGCTTCTTAACAGGTATATTTTCAAAGATAATTCATAAGTTTTTTTCTTTGATCTTCTATTTATTTTAAATGTTCTTGACAGTATCACCAAATTTATTCTCTTATTCTCTTGGCTTTCTCAGCATTATGGGGATACTTTCAACATACTTCTTCCCCCCTTTTATGGTTTTTGTTAATATTGAACAAACTATATATCGTAGTTCAAATGGGCCTCATTGTACCAATACTTTATCTTTCTCCTCCAATGTATGAGACTTCATTTTAGGTCCTTATTTCCTTTTTATGTTCCAGATCTTATAGGATTTTGTTTAAAACGTTCCTAATCAATATCTTGCTTCAGCCAAACATATTTTTAACCAGTTCTTTGCAACCTATTTTCTTCCTGTGACCTATCATCCAGATAATTCACAACATAGTCCCTTGAATGAAATCCCTGTCACTCTGCCCATTTGTATAGCCAGTCATTCAGAGGCAGTAGATTTAAGGGTCCATTTCCCATACATTTATCTCAGATCCTTGTAGCAGGAAGTCACTAATCATCAAGCCCTTTTTCTCTTGTTGTAGGGTCCAGCAGCATGTCATTTGCCATTCTGGAATCAGTTTGCCCATTTTTTGTTTCCAGTACCTTTCGTTCCTGGAAGGGAATGGGCTTGTTTCTATCAGGGCCAGAACATTCTTGTGTTCCAGCACAGAGAATATTTTTCTACCTCTCTTGCTTCTAGAAGCTGTTTTTGTTCACCGTGTTAGCACCTTTCTTTGAATATCTTCCTTAAATAGACTAACTTCCTCTAGTCTTCTCACTGTTGAGTTAAACTGCTACCACCATCTTTTGATCACTGGAAAAGTATTCTGGCCTAAAATAGAAAATCCACATTCTGCCTCTATTGTGTATGTTCTTATTCCTGCCAAATGGTGGTGTCCTGATTTTGCATGTGCAATGTGTGACAAATACAATGCTTTGTTTTGCTGTCTTATACTTTCCTATGTCACCAGCCAACAGGAGAAGCCTTCACCAATCGCAAGCAGTGCAGTAGGAATGGAGAGGGTTCAGATGAGAGATTCCACTTTCATTTTTAGGCTGTTATTTGTACTCCTCCTCCTTTGCTCCATTCAGTTACAACATACATCAATTTTTAAAAAAAAAATCCAAGTCACAAAAGGAGCTGAGTCACAAACAGCACTTTTAGAATTTCTCTCCCATTCTTTTCCTTTCTTCATACAACAAATACTAGCTACTAGAGTCCTCTATGTTCTGTTTGAAAGGCAATGTGCTAGTTAGCCCCGTCATTTCACTGTTTTGCTACTTTAGCTTTGTGCTAAACCAGTAAGGACCAAAGCATTAAAGTCCCTGCAGTAGTGTTAGCAGAGCAGTTTGTTATTATTGTGCATTTTTGTTGTGTTTCATTTTGTACAGAGGGAAAAAAAATTAGCAGGTGAAAAGTCTGACCAGGGATCAGAAGAGGGGAAATATGCCTATAACAGCCTCTAACAGTCAGTAGGTACTGCACTGATTCCACTGGCTGCCTGACTTTTCCTTTAATGTTATGGCCAGGGAAGTATAACTGAGTTTACCAGCACTGGACAAAGGCATATTAAGGGGGATACAAATACTTTAACATTGATATACCTAAGGACAACTTAAGGCTGACACAGTCATTGGCTGCTGGGGACAAAGATAAAGCCAGTATCTTGCATAGCCATCAGAAAGAAAAACTTGCCAGATATGTCCTTCGGGAGATAGGGCGGTATATAAATATGATTAAATAAAATAAAATAAATAAATGTTCATACTATAGTTAGATATGAGAGGAGAAAAGTCGCTCAGAGCTCCTCCTGTAGTGC
This sequence comes from Ahaetulla prasina, assembly GCF_028640845.1. Lineage (NCBI taxonomy): Eukaryota > Metazoa > Chordata > Lepidosauria > Squamata > Colubridae > Ahaetulla > Ahaetulla prasina. The sequence goes on along the minus strand of NC_080545.1, from coordinate 66,190,519 downwards.
CTTGTTTAATCTGTTAAACCCAGTGGTGGGATTCAAGTAATTTAACAACCGGTTCTCTACCCTAATGATTTCTTCCAACAACCAGTTTGCCAAACTGCTCAGAAAGTTAACAACCGGTTCTCCCGAAGTGGTGCGAACTGGCTGAATCCCATCACTGGTTAAACCTGCACCTTTTCTCATCAGTTGAAGCATGCCATTCACTGTTCCAGTCCTTTAGCTTTTTGTATAAGAACCACAAATTGGCACTTCCTGCAAATATATCTGAATTTGTTCTCAGGCAAAAACACAAATCTGCATAAACGTTGCAAGTCACAATTGCAGAGTCCATCATTTATGTCCAATGCCCCAGCAGTAAAATCTTTTTACTGGTTATTCCAATTGTCCCAATTTTCTAAATTCATATAGTGCTCTAGCTGTATTTAAAGCAGAGGTCTCCAACCTGGGCAACTTTCAGCCTGGTGGACTTCAACTCCCAGAATCCTCCAGCCAGCAAAGCTGGCTGGGGAATTCTGGGAGTTGGAGTCCGCCAGGCTGAAAGTTGTCCAGGTTGGAGACCCCTGATTTAAAGAACACATGTAACTTTTTCTTTATTCATTTATTGTACTTATTTACATTTCACATTTCTGAACTGCCCATCTCCCTCAAAGAGAGCTCTTAGGTTTGTACATAGCACATTGAATTCAAATGGGCTTTTTAGAACTATTATTCTTGTTTTATATAAAACTCATCTCGCCATTTACAACCAGGTATAATGACTTTCACTAAAAATACACTAAAGTAGAAAAAAATCTGAGATGAAAACTTAGTATGGTATACAAATGCAGTTGATAGTTTAGCATTATATGGGGTTTTTATAGGTGATTCCAAAAGTATTTTCATATATGTTTTTCATCATGAATTCCTCTGTCTAATTCATGCATTTTATAGAGAATCCAAATATAGCTTTTCTTTCCTGTGTTGTGCCATTGGGAAAAATGGCTAAGAGCAGTGGTGAACTGGTTTACTACCAGTTTGCTGGCTGCACATGCGTGCTGCATGCCAAATATGTGCTGTGCACATGCATGTGCAGTGCAAGCTATGTACCAAGTGCACGCCAGAAGGAGGCATGGGGTAAGCAGAACAGTGTGTGTGGGGGGGTGATCAGATGTGGCACTTTTTTTTTACATTTAAAAGCATTTCTTACAGCCTATTTGGCCAAATAGGTTGTTAAAAAATGCTTTTAAAAGTAAAAAAAAAAGGGTCTGATGATCACGCAGCTCAGCTGTGATCGTCAGAGCCCTTTTTTTTTACTTTTAAAAGCATTTTTTACAACCTATTCCTACCATTCGGGCAGGAAAAGCGAGCAAGCCGGAAAGAAGCGGCAACCGGGCAAGCAGGTGACTGGGCGATTGGGTGGGCATGGGTGAGGGCAGGCAAGGATTTTTTGCTACCGGTTCTCCGACCCACCTGCCGCAATCACTATTGGATCGGCTGATCCAGTTTGAACCGGAAACATTTCATCCCTGGCTAAGAGGCATTTCTACACTGCTAATTTAAAACAAATCTCTCCCCTCTTTGTGTCCACAAAAAGTTGCCATCATGAATTTGTTTGAATCATCCATTCAGACTCAATACTTTCTGTAGAGGATCGGTGTGGAAATGTGTTGTCCTCACTGGTGACTGAGTTAAAATCACCACTATCCAATTGTTACCTATTTTCTGGTGGTGTCAGCTTTCTCATTTGTCAGTTTAACTTCCTGGCATGCACAAATCAAGTATATGTAATAAGGAAGAGAAGGGCTGCTGTCTCTATCCTAAAATCATTTCAGTTTCATTTTTGGTGCATCTAGTACCTGTAGTTTATGAGCAACTAAAAAACTTGAGCATCTGTTTGGAAGGTAAAAGTGATTAGAGTTTGTTAACAACAATCATTCTGGTGGACAGGAATCTTTAGGCATTTGAAAAGATTTCCCTTCCTGAACACTATTGCTCCTCATTCTGTAAAACCATTTCTTTTCTGAGGTGTGTTTCAATACAATGATGGGTTTGAGAAAGAAAAGTGTTTCTGCAGAAATAAAGGGGTTTATGTAATCCAAATCTGATTTAAAAGGAAACAGAATTCTACTTGAGAAGGAAAAAGAGAAATGCACTGAAGGAACGGATGATGACTAGATATATGGAGCATGAGAATGGGCAAATTCTGCTTTGGGGAGATCCCTCTTGTGGACTGGCTGGTATAGGATCCTGTTCCTCTGGTGGAGTTCGGCATAGAGCTGGAAATGATGACGAGAAGCAACAGAAAACTTTTATGAGTGTGATCAGAGTTGTCCTGGCCTTGAAAGCTAGCTGGACTTGGTGGACTGGCAAAGGCAATTTTCCATTCTTGGCTGGGGCCTTGGGACTCGGGCCTCCTTGGCAGAGGATAACAGCCATGGGCTTAGTGTACCAGAAACATATCAATAGGATCAGGGAGTTATTTTAGCACAGCCCAGGCTCTGCCATTACATTATGATTCAGCATCTGGCTTGATCTCAGTTTGGATGTGATTTTCCTGCCGGACTTTTTAAGCTCATGTAGATGAATTCCTGGCTGGTCAGTTGACCTGATATTGAACTGGCTATACCCAGACAACAGGTATTCCCCGATTTATAGCAGTTCATTTAGTTACAACAGCACTGAAAAAAGTAACTTATGACCGTTTTTCACTTACAACCATTGTAGCATACCCATGGTCACATGATCAAAATTCAGATGCTTGCATCTGACTCATATTTACAACGGTTGCATGTTCTAGGGTCATATCTTGTGAAAAGGTCTTTTGTGACCTTCTGACAAACAAAATCAATGAGGAAGCCAGATTCATTTAACAACTATGTTACTAACTTAACAACTGCAGTGATTCACTTAACAAATGTGGCAAGAAATGTTGTAAAATGGGGCAAAATTCACTTAACAATGGTATCACTTAGCAACAGAAATATTGGACTCAATCATGGTTGTAAGTTGAGAATTACCTGTATATCAGTGGTTCTCAACCTTTATAGTGCTGCAACCCCTTTAATACAATTCTCCATGATGTGGCGACCCCCAACCGTAAAATTATTTTCGTTTTGAATTTATCGTGTCTGAAGCCATATTGGCTAGCGATCTGAACTGCTTGCGATTGCCTTGAGGACGGAGGCATTAAAGCGGAGAGTTCTCCCCTATTAAGTTTATCGCGCCTGAAGCCAGATTAGGCTAGCGATTGGGAGTGATTGCAGCTGGCTTGAGAGGGAGACATCAGAGCAAAGATTTTTCTCTTTTTTTAATTGATCATGTCTGAAGCCAAATTCAGCTAGCGATTTGAAGAGCCTGCAGCTGGCTTGTGGAGTCAACCATTGGAGCGCGATTCTTCAACTCGCAAGTATACTTCCCATATTTCCGAAGGTCTTAGGCGACCCCTGGCAAATCGTCATTCGACCCCCAACAGGGTCCCGACCCACAGGTTGAGAACTGCTGCTATATATAAAGGCCTGGGAGACTACCAGCAGGGTGAATGTTATGAGGGGTTGTGAGATGTCTTACATATTGGCAAAAAGAATCAGAACACAAAATACTAGCTAAGTGGACATGACCTTGTAGATGACCCTCACTCTGTCAAGGACCTTGGAGTACTCATATCAAATGATCTAAGTGCCAAAGCCCACTGTAACAACATCACCAAAAAGGCATTAAGAGTTGTAAATCTTGCGTAGCTTCTTTTCTGGTAATATGACACTACTAACCAGAGCATACAAAACATTTCCTAGACCAATTCTCGAATACAGCTCATCTGTCTGGAACCTATACTGCATATCGGACATTAATACAATTGAGCATGACCAGAAATATTTCACAAGAAGAGTCCTCCACTTCTTTACTTGCAACAAAATACCTTATGCCACCAGACTTGAAATTCTGGGTTTAGAAAATTTAGAACTACGCCGCCTTCGGTATGACCTAAGCATAGCTCATAAAATCATTTGCTACAATGTCCTACCTGTCAATGATTACTTCAGCTTCAATCACAACAATACAGAGCACACAATAGATACAAACTTAAAGTGAACCGTTCCAAATTCAATTGCAGAAAATATGACTTCAGTAACAGAGTTGTTAATGCCTGGAATGTACTACCAGACTCTGTTGTCTCATCCCAAAACCCCCAAAATTTTAAACTAAGACTGTCTACTGTTGACTTCACCCCATTCCTAAGTGGCGTGCATAAGCGCACTAAGGTGCCTACCATCCTTATCCTAATGTTCCCTTTAATTGTATTCATTTTATGTATTCAGTTCATGCTTATATATATTATCTAATATGTAGTTGACAAAAACAAAAAAATTAAAAAAAAAAGTGATTGAGATCTTCTTCACCTGGTCTCATAATTGCTACTGACAAGGATAGTGATGATCTTGGTGGATTTGAAGAGAATCACAGAAGTATAGGTAGGATTGCCTATCTTCTAGCATCCTTCTAGAACCTAGCATTTCTTGCAGATGTTGGATTAGATAGATGAATGGATTCCAGGAGTTATGAAGATTTGGACAGGGAGTTTCATTCCCTGAATGGATGGTATTTTTATCATTGGAATCATTTTATATTTATTACTGTTTTAATTTTATAAACCCACCCAGAGTCACCTGGATTGAGGCAGTTTACAACTTCAATAAGCAAGTAAACAAATACATGTGGCAACACTCTAAGTCTATTCACCCAGTTTGGTTAACCAGAAAAAAGGCTGCATATATTTTACACAACAGTGCAATCCTGATGATTTAATCAAGAAAGCTGACTTTTAGCCTGAGATGCAAAATCTAGTTAAATTCTATCTGAAAACCAGACAGAAATATTGAAGGGGAATATTGGAGTCACAAATACATCTAGTACTGATATTTATGTTGCAATATAAATTGTTTATTATATTAAATATATAATAAGGCCATACGGGTCTGGATGGGGAGAAACAGGCTCAGGCTCAATCCCTCCAAAACCGAGTGGCTGTGGATGCCGGCAGCCCGGTACAGTCAGCTGATTCCATCGCTGACTGTTGGGGGCAAGTCGTTGGCCCCCATGGAGAGGGCTCGCAATCTGGGCGTCCCCTTGGATGCACGGCTGTCTTTAGAAGAACATATGACGGCCGTCGCTAGGGGAGCTTTTTATCAGGTTCGCCTGATACACCAGTTCTGGACTGGGTCTCCCTTTGCACGGTCACTCATGCCCTTGTTACATCCCGCCTGGACTACTGCAATGCGCTCTACATGGGGCTCCCCTTGAAGGGTACCCGGAAGCTCCAACTGGTCCAGAATGCGGCTGCGTGGGTGATAGAGGGAGCACCTCGTGGCTCCCATGTGACACCCCTCCTGCGCAGTCTGCACTGGCTTCCGGTGGTCTTCCGGGTCCAATTCAAGGTGCTGGTTATCACCTTTATAGCGCTCCATGGCTTAGGACCAGGTTACTTACGGGACCGCCTACTGCCACCAGTAGCCTCCCACCGACCTGTGCGCTCCCACAGAGAGGGCCTCCTCCCGGTACCATTGGCCAAACAATGTCGGCCCCCACAGAGAGCCTTCTCTGTGGGGGCTCCTGCCCTCTGGAATGAGCTACCTCCGGGGCTTCATCAACTCCCTGACCTCCGGACCTTTCGCCGCGAGCTGAAGACGCTTTTGTTTCAGCGTGCAGGGCTAGCTTAAATATAGTTTTAATTGGGGTTTTTAATTGGGGTTTTTTAAATGGTGTTTTAATTGTATTCAAATTTTTAGGCCATATATGGAATTAGTTTTTTATACTGTTTTTAACTTGTGTTATATGTATTTGTATTTTATTGGCTGTGAACCGCCCTGAGTCCTTCGGGAGAAGGGCGGCATACAAATTTAATAAATAAATAAATAAATAAATAAATAAATAAATAAATAAATAAATAAATAAATAAATAAATAAATAAATAAATAAATAAATAAAATATATAACAAATAGATAATACATTATATTACAACATAAGGGCCAAAGTTGTTCAATGAGGGAGATGAGCCTCTAAATATTTATATGTATGGCTAGGAGGGATGTAAGGGGTATATCTAATGAGGCACCATTGAGGCAGCATCCTAGATCCTAATTGGGTGCTGCCCAGAGTTGGCTGTTAGATAGATGGCTGCATAAATTTTTTAATAAATGAACAAATAAATGCTTGATTCCTGGGATAGAGAAAATTATTTTGTAACCAAAGTTCAATTTCTCCAAATATCATCAAGAGAACAGCCAAACATTTATGAAAAGGCGAAAGAGAAACACTAGAATGTAAATTCTGGAGCACAGATCTATATAAATCTGGGCTTGTTTGCATTGCAGAGGGAAAATTGTCTACTTTGTATAGGGCTTCATTGTTTGCAATAAAGATTCTAATATACCATTTCTGATAATCTTCTGCCATACTAAACCAATTTCTGAATAGGGCTTAAATGTTTGGAGAGCTGATATTTACTTCTATGTCCCCATGTGAAATTTGATAATGCATCTTCAGAAGGTCTTCTCTTGCATGTTCATTATGGGAAAAACCAGTCCCTTAGAAAATCTGGACAAAAACCATGTAGATCAGCACCAAAACCTTGAAACTATTCTTAGCAGACAACTGGCAACAGTACAGATCTTTCAATACAATCATCATGTGATTTCTGTTCCTTGCAACCTACCTATCTTACTTATTGCAATAAGTAAGACATTTTTCAAACATAGCTCCACATGATAAAGATCAGAGTAGTCAAGACAGAATGCCTTAAACAACTGGTGCTGTGTCTATCCCTAGGCTTAGGAAAGATCATAGCTGCCACACTAGTAGCGACTGTGCCAAATTTTACATTTCTTATATCATGTTTGTATTTTAACTCTTTTACTGTAAGAACGGAATGTAACTTGCTAAGAGTCCCATTGGACTGGAATGACATATGCATGGAAGGAAGGAAGGAAGGAAGGAAGGAAGGAAGGAAGGAAGGAAGGAAGGAAGGAAGGAAGGAAGGAAGGAATCATCGCTACTACCTGTCAATCAACTTATAGCTGAAGTCCATTCCTCTTTTGTAGACCTGCTCTTTCATGATGGGTACAGTCTTACCAAAACCAACTTTCTCATTGACTTCCCATATTCAACCCATTATTGGAGTTAAATGGTAAAGAGTAGTAGAATTGTATGTTATCAGTGCACTGGTGGCATCCAGGATCTCGCTTAGTAGCATGTAAATGTAAGAATAAAATAAGTCTTCACTGTGAGATTTCATAGGTCACTGGTGTAAGTGCTGAACAGTATTCCCTTAGTACTAAATTGTGATTGTAGCTCAGCAATGAAGATGAGACCTACTGCAAAATGCTGCCCCCAAAATCCAAACCCATCAGACAGTTCAGGAGGGATGTATGGTCAATGTTATTGAAAGCCAGTGGGATATATTGTAGAATTAGCAGATTACATTCCTCTAGTTTAATTTCCAGCAAAAGTTATCTATCAAGGCAATGAAAGCAGTTACATTAGGATAATCCATCCCTGACTGAAATAGGTCCAGAAAATCTCTTTCACCTCAGTACCTCTGGAACTGTTTCTTTTACAACTGCAGGGATGATGTAATCTCCTGGAGAATGGCTTCATGGATCTAGGAGAATGTTAGATCGGGCAATGGAGGAGGCATGAGACTAAGCTAGTGACAACAGCTCTTATATTTAGTGTGAGACTTCAGCAAAGAGTACTGGCAGAAGGTGCCCCTTTTATACACACCTGGCTCAGGTACCAGCCAATGAGATTTGAATGTTTTCCTGCCGAAATTCCCACCAATAGGATTGTACACAACACTCTTCCCCTGCCAGAAGGCATTGTCATGTCCCACTCCTCCGCTGACGACCGGGTCAGGGAAATCCGAATCAGGCGTGCCTCTGCAGCTCTGCCAAAGTCCTAGCAAAGTTCTCAAGGCAGGCAGGAGACCAGAAAGTGATTTCAGCAAGATAAGGTAGACTTTGCCTGACTCAGAGAATGCCAGAAAGCAGATCCTTTATATAGGCCATGGGGTGTGGCTCCATGACTCAGCACTTATCCAGGCCTGCCCCTCCTTTCCTTCTTTTGACGCCGTTTATCAATTCTCCTGAAGAGAGGGTCACTCCAGTCTGCAGCTGTTGGTAATTGACCTTCCTCAGGCTCACATGCTGTGGGGGAGGGGGAGGGGTCTAGTTGCTCCGTTTGCCTGGGCATGGAGCCAGGGCTGGGGCCGGGAGGCATGCTAGGACATTCCTCAGCATTCGGAAGCAGATAAGAAGGCCCCGGCTGCGGGGAAAGCGGACGAGGCACAACAGGCACTTCGCCCAGCTTATGCATTTTATTTGCATATGTAATCGTGCAAGTAGGCAGGGCGTTCCCTGTGCCTACTTGACTTGTGCAGTTCAGTTTTGGCGGGGAATGCATGCTGGTTGGAGGTGCTTTCTGTTCCTCCCAGCTCTTCCATTGGGGCCCTTTTTTGTGGATTATTTGCTGTTGGTTCTTCACTCCCTTGTGGATTACTTGCTGTTTGGTCATCGCAGGGAATTGTTGGCGGTTCCGAGCAGCGCTGGACACCGAAGTTTTCAGCCTCCGGTTCCCTCGGGCTTGAGCTAGCTGTCGGAAGGATTGGATTGTAGTTAGGGCCTGGCTTTTGTGGTGTTTGTGTTACTCTTTTGCAGAGTTGGTCCATGTGTTTCCTTTTGATTCTGCCTTTGCCCATGTCAACGGTATAGGACTTTGGCCCGGTTATCCCTGTCACCTTGCTGGCCACCCATGTGGTGCCCTTGGCGAAATTCTTTGTCAACACCGGTGCCCCTATTGGGAATTCCCTTGTGCCTTCCACTCCCCTTTGGTATTTGTCGGGAGAATTGTTGGGGTTAAGTTGATCCAGGGTACACTGCAGCTTACAACCCATCAAGAGTTTGGCTGGGCTTAGGCCCGTGGCCACGCAGGGTATCCCATGCTGGGCTGTCAAAAAAACATCGATCCGCTCCTGCCAATCTCCCGGGTCTAGGCATGCCATTGCTTCCTTTGTGGATCTAACAAATCTCTCTGCTAATCCATTCGTGGCCGGGTGATAGGGGGCAGAGAGAGCATGGCAGATCCCCAATTCAGCTAAGTAGCCTTCGAAAAAGTTAGCGGTAAATTGGGGGCCATTGTTGGACACCAAGGTGTCGGGAAGCCCGTGGTTGGAAAATAATTTCCGGAGCACCTTAATTACGGCTTCTGCAGTGGTCGATTTCATCAATATGACTTCCAGCCATTTGGAAAATGCATCTACCACAATTAAGAATGTTTGGCCATGAAAAGGGCCCACAAAATTCAACATATCCTGCTGCGCCGGTTGGAGGGATTGGGAGTGGGAGGCACCGTTTATCGGTGGTTCTCCTCCTATCTCTCCGACCGGTCGCAGTCTGTGTTGACAGGGGGGCAGAGGTCGGCTCTGAGGCGCCTCACTTGTGGGGTGCCGCAGGGGTCGATCCTCTCGCCCCTTCTGTTTAACATCTATATGAAGCCGCTGGGTGAGATCATCAGTGGTTTCGGTGTGAAGTACCAGCTGTATGCGGATGACACCCAGCTGTACTTTTCTACACCGGACCACCCCAACGAAGCTATCGAAGTGCTGTCCCGGTGTCTGGAGGCCGTACGGGTCTGGATGGGGAGAAACAGGCTCAAGCTCAATCCCGCCAAGACAGAGTGGCTGTGGATGCCGGCATCCCGGTACAGTCAGCTTAATCCGTGGCTGACCATCGGTGGCGAGTCATTGGCCCCGATGGAGAGGGTTCGCAACTTAGGCGTCCTCCTGGACGAACGGCTGTCTCTAGAAGACCATTTGACGGCCGTCTCCAGGAGAGCGTTTTACCAGGTTCGCCTGGTACGCCAGTTGCGTCCCTTTCTGGACCGGGATGCCCTATGCACGGTCACTCACGCACTCGTGACGTCTCGCCTGGATTACTGCAATGCTCTCTACATGGGGCTCCCCTTGAAGGGCATCCGGAGGCTGCAGTTAGTCCAGAATGCGGCTGCGTGGGTGATAGATGGAGCCCCTTGTGGCTCCCGTGTAACACCCATCCTGCGCAGGCTGCACTGGCTACCTGTGGCCTTCCGGGTGCGCTTCAAGGTCTTGGTGACCACCTTTAAAGCGCTCCATGGCATTGGGCCGGGTTATTTACGGGACCGCCTACTGCTACCGAATACCTCTCACCGACCCGTGCGCTCTCACAGAGAGGGTCTCCTCAGGGTGCCGTCAGTGAGGCAATGTCGTCTGGCGACGCCCAGGGGAAGGGCCTTCTCTGTGGGGGCTCCCACCCTTTGGAACGAACTACCCCCCGGACTCCGTCAGCTTCCGGACCTTCGGACCTTCCGCCGCGGGCTTAAAACGTACTTATTTAATTGTGCAGGACTGAGCTAGATTTTAAATTTATGGGTTTTAATTGGGTTTTATTTGTATATTTTAATTAACGGGCTTTAAAATAAGTTTTTTAATTGTTTTTATTCCGTATTTATGTGTTTTTTAATCGCCTGTGAACCGCCCTGAGTCCTTCGGGAGATAGGGCGGTATATAAATATGATTAATAAATAAATAAAATAAATAAACATGGATACGGGACCAGGGGCTTCGGGATCGGTCCCATTCCTGCACTGGGGCTGTGGGAGGGTTGGGTCTGGACTCCTGGCACTGAGGGCAACGGGCTACCCAGTTGCCTATATCCGTATCCATCTTTGGCCACCATACATAGCTCCTGGCCACACCCTTCATTCGAACAATCCCCAGGTGCCCTTCATGCAGCATTTTTAAAACCTTGGTATGCAAACAAATGGTACAACAACCCAATCGCCCTATAGCAAACAACCCCCTTGTGCAGACAGCTTGTTTTGCCTTGTTTCGAATTGTTTGAACTCCTCTGCCACCCATTCCCTGGGCCAACCCCTCTGAACCCAATCTAGTACGGTCCTAATAGTCCTGTCTCTTCATGAAGCCCTAGCCACCTCCGCTGACATTAGCGGCCCAGAGTTTAGAGAGTTAATCAGCAGCGCTGGTTTCCCCGGAGTTGGGTCCTGTACCAGCTTTGGGAGTGGGCACCTGCTCAGAGCATCGGCATGGCTCAAGTCTTTGCTGGGGCAGTGGACCGGGGTGTAATTGTACGGCGCCAGGAATAATGCCCATCTTGTCAACTTTGGTGACATGGCAATGGGTGTGGGTCAGTCCCCTGCCAACAATCCTAACAGTGGTTGGTGGTCATTGATGAGTTCGAATTTCCTCCCGAAAACGTATTTATGAATTTTTTTTACGCCTGCGACTGCAGCCAGGGCTTCCCTGTCCAGTTGGCTGTAGTTCCGTTCGGTGCTGGACAGGGTTCGGGAGAAATAGGCGACTGGCACTTCGGAGCCATTGGGCAGTCTGTGGCTTAGGACGGTGCCCACTCCGAAGGGGGAGGCATCGCAGACCAGGACAAGGGGGAGGGTGTGGTTGTATTGGATCAAGAGTCTATCTTCTGTCAGCAGTTTCTTGACCCCTGCGAATGCTGCGCTTTCTTCTTTTCCCCAGACCCAGGGAGCTTTCTTCCCCAACAGCCTATGGAATGGCTCTGCTATGGTGGCCTTTTGTTTGAGGAAGATGGCATAAATGTTCAGTAGTCCCAAGAATGCCTGTAGCTCGGTTTTGTCCTGTGGGGTGAGAGCCTCTCGTATTGCCCTGATCTTAGACTCAGTGGGGAGTATGCCTGCGTGGTCAATGCGGTAGCCCAAGAATTTGATGGGACTCCAATCTGGCATTTCCCTAGCTTAAGTTGCAGTCCTGCATTCCCAAAGATGGTTAGGACTTTGCGCAACCTGTCCTTTAGTTGCTGGTGGTTTTCAGCGGACACCAGGACATAGTCGAAGTAGGGCACCACCTCGGGGATCCCTTGTAGTAGCCTCTCCATTACGTTTTGGAATAATCCGGGGGCGACGCTGACCCCGAATTGAAGTCGGGTGCACTTAAAAGCCCCCCCCCCCCCCCGGTGTGTGACGATTGTTTTTGCCTCTGCAGTGGCATTGTTCACAGGCAACTATTGGTATGCCTGTGCTAGGTCCAGTTTTGCAAAAAAAATTCCGGATCCCAGGGAGTGCAGTAGATGCTGCACGATCGGCACCTGTTCTGTTTCCCTTCCCCCAAAACTCCCAGCAAAGAGTCAGTCAGAGGCCTCTTTTCTGATTTATTAACATATATATAAATGTCCTGGCTACGTCTACCCACGGGCCTGCCAAGTTTCTGGAGATAACAAGGAAATTACAGATAAGGCCAGAATTACTCACGAATATATTCTTTCCTCCGTTGATACAGATTGCCCGCGCAAATTCATTACTTTGTCCAAGACAAAAAACCAGGAAGTCCCGCCTCCTATTTATAGTCTCTGCAGATGTCACTGCATGACAATTATGACTTGGCTTTGTCCCAACTCTTCCGCTGCTGCGCACGCCGGTCACGTCTTCGTAATCTTGCATCACTCCAAAACTGTTCTTGGGGCGTTGCCAAATCAGAAGGAGGCTCCAAGGAATCAGGCTTTGCCGGCCCCTCCTCTTCCCTTTGAGTGGGTGCCAGGGAGGGAAAGGGCTCACGAGAAGCAGGGCTGGCCAGGTCTTCTCCTTCACTTTCTGAATCATCCGAGTCCAGGAGTCCGGGTCCAGGAACTTGGGTCACAACAGCACCGGATAGGCGCTCTTCTGTAGGCCCTTATTAAGGGTTGCTTTGTAGTCCACACAGATGTAGATGGATCCGTCGGATTTAATGGGGGTTACTATGGGGGTCTCCCATCTGGCGTGGTCGATGGGAATGAGGATCCCTTGCTGGACTTGTTTGTCCAGCTCCTTGTCTATTTTCGGCTTGAGGGCATAGGGAACCTGTCTGGCTTTTAGTCTTATAGGGGCTATCCCAGGGTCGAGGTTGAAGGTGATAGGGGTCCCCACGTACTTGCCCAGAGTTCCAGCGAAGACATCCTGGAATTTGCGCAGCAGGTCGTCCTTCATGCTCCCACAGCCAGTGCGAATCTCCCTGACTCCGTAGAGACCCATCCCCAGGGCTTGGATCCAGTCCCAGCCCAGGAGGCTCGGGAGATGTCCCCGGACAATGGTGACTGGTAGCTTCTTTTGGTAGGATCCGGACGTAGCGATGCCTTCCACTGGGACCCTGTTCCCTTGGAAATCACGTACTTGGAGTCGCTAGGGCTCCAGCTGTTTTTTTCGGATGTGCGGGAGTGACTCTTGGACTGTGTTCCAGGAGATGATCGTGATGGACAATCCGGTGTCAATCTCCATCTCGATCTGTTGTCCATCAATGCTGACCATCGTGAACATTTTGTCCTCGTGGCTTGTGTTTACCTGGCCGATCCTGACTTGGTTTGAATTTCCGCTCTTTTTGGGGCAGCCATTTTGGCTGCATCTGCGCAAAGATGGCTGCTGACTGGTTGGCTTCCCTTCTGCGTTGTCTCTCTGGAGGGAAGGTTGAATTGCTCTGCGCACACGGGCCAAGTGGCCCTTCTTCTCGCACCGGCAGCATATGGCGTTGCGGAAACGGCAGTTGTTCCAATGATGGTCACCCCCGCAGCTGGGACATTCGTTCTCGCTGTTGCAGCTGGACTGATCCGTCTGGAAAACTGCCTCTTCTCCGACCTCCTCGTCCCTGTCCCCAACTTGGGCGATCCCTTGGTGGATTGGCATTGCGATGGCTGGGGTGTTGTTTGCCCCTGGGCACTGCATAGTTTTGGCGGCCTTACTGGACAGTTCGTGCCCCTTGGCTTCATCGATTGCTGCTTGCCATGATAGATTGTGCTTGGAGAGCAGCTGCTGCAGCAGCTGGGTATCTTGTACCCCGCATATAAATTGTTCGAGTAGGGCATCGTCTAGGTGGTCCCGGTACTTGCAATGGGTAGCCGCTTTCCACAAGGCAGCAATGTAGGTGCAGATGGGTTCTCCCTTGCGCTGCAGCCGCTGGCGGAACTCGAACCGCTGGGTGAATTTGGATGGGTTGGCGCATAGTGAGCCTTGAGCATTTCCTTCAGGACGTTCCAGGGCACCGTTTGCACCGGGGTTGGATCGAAGAGTGATTTCGCCACGTTGAAAACAGCTGGCCTGCAGTGATGGAGAAAAACGGCTCTTTTCCGATTGTCTGGCAAACCGTGGAGGTCGTTAGCTTCAAGGAAACAATTGAATCTTGCCATGAACATTCCTCATTTCTAAGCAGCTGGGTCGAAAGGCGTTACGGAGTTGGTGGGGTTGGCCATTCTGTCAGTCTGTGCAGTCGTCGGTCTCTCATCGTTGGTTCGTTCAGCTTGCTCGTGCCGGCCTCAATCCCACCTTCGTTGCCAATGTTAGATCGGGCAATGGAGGAAGCACGAGACCAAGCTAGTGACAACAGCTCTTTTATTTAGTGTGAGACTTCAGCAAGGGGCACCAGCAGAAGGTGCCCCTTTTATACACACCTGGCTCAGGTACCAGCCAATGAGATAGAATAGAATAGAATAGAATAGAATAGAATAGAATAGAATTTTATTGGCCAAGTGTGATTGGACACGCAAGGAATTTGTTTTAGTGCATATGCTCTCAGTGTACATAAAAGAAAGAGAGAAAAAACCTTCATCAAAGATACAACATTTACAACACAAATGATGGTCATAGGTTGCAATTTAACCCTTAATGATAGCAACAAAAAGTTACAGTCATACAGTCATAAGTGGAAAGAGATTGGTGAAGGAAATGATGAGAAGATTAATAGTAGTGTAGATTTAGTAAATAGTTTGACATTGTTGAGGGAATTATTTGTTTAGCAGAGTGATGTCCTTCGGGAAAAAGCTGTTCTTGTGTCTAGTTGTTCTGGTGTTCAATGCTCTATAGCGTCGTTTTGATGGTAGGAGTTGAAACTGTTAGATTCTGGAAGTAACGAGGCTGGAGACCAGGGTAGTGACAACAGCTCTTTAATATAGGGTGAACCCAGCAACAGGCTGGGGGAAAAACCTCTCCTTTTATACAGTTCTACTGGAGGCTTCGTCCAATCAGCAACGTGCTGATTTCCCGCTCAAATATTTAAAGGTACAAACATGAATACATAACACTCCTCCCCTCCCAGAAAACACTTTGCCTCTATTTACATATTTATTTACATGTTATTTTTCGACGTAGTCACGCAAATAACCTGGGCGTCTCCTAGTTCTTTCTGACCTGCGCGGTTCAGTTCTGGGTGGTGTTTTGAGCTGGTCGGAGGGGCTGTTTTCTCCTCCCAGCTCTTTCTCTGAGCCAACGGGCTCCGGATTATTGGCCGACTCTTTTTCTTGGCCATCCGGCCTTGGATTACTTTTGAAACTTTCCCTGCTGTTTCCCTCGGGAACCTGATGGCGTCGCTGGAACTCTGGGACCTCAGCTAAGTCTTGCGCCTCCCCCGGGTCATTGTCAGCTGTGAATTCAAATTGGTATTGGTCATGATCTGTTTCATTTGGTTGGTTTGATCAGTTATTCGTTTCCTTATCTGATCTATGTGGCGCCTCCACACTCGGTTGTCTGGTAGCTCTACCACGTCGATTTTGGGCGGTTATCTTTATTATTTGTCCTGCGAACCAACTAGGGCCGTCCCCATAGTTTCGGCCCACACCCGTCGCCTATGCTCATTTCCTTGTCTTTTCTAGTTCCCCTTGTAACCCTCTGGTGTGTAATGGGGATTCAAACAGTCAAGTGGGCATCGGAGTTTCCGTCCCATTAGTAATTCGGCTGGGCTTTTCCCGGTGGCCGTGCTTGGGGTTCTGTGCTGAACGGCTAGGAAAAAGTCTATCTTTGTTTGCCAGTCACCTGGCTTGAGCCTGGACAATGCCTCCTTAGCGCTCCGGACGGAACGCTCTGCAAGGCCATTCGACGCAGGGTGGAAAGGCGCAGAGAGGGCATGTCGGATGCCCTCCTCTGCCAGGTATTCTTCAAACTGGGCTGCCGTGAATTGAGGCCCATTGTCGGACACCAGAGTGTCCGGCAACCCGTGAGTTGCGAATAGGTGGCGCAGGGCTGCGATTACTGCTTCGGCCGTGGTGGATTTCATGAGTATGATCTCCAACCATTTAGAGAATGCATCAACAACCACTAGGAACGTTTGGCGTGGAAAGGGCCAGCAAAATCAATGTGGATTCTTGACCAGGGCCCTTGGGGCTTTTCCCATTCCCTGACTGGGGCCGTTGGGGGTAGAGGTCTGGACTCTTGGCAAGCCTGGCATTTCCCTACCCTCTCAGCAATCTCTGCGTCCATGAGTGGCCACCACACATAGCTTCTAGCTAACCCCTTCATCCTTACGATCCCTGGGTGACCCTCGTGGAGGAGGTCCAATACCTTTCCCCTTAATTTATCAGGAATTATTACACGATCACCCCATAACAGGCACCCCCCTTGAGCCGAGAGCTCATCTCGTTTTTTAACAAATTCTTTGAACCGTTCGCCCGGCGCAGCGGGCCACCCTCTCTGTACCCAACTGAGTACAGTCCTTAACACAATGTCCCGGTATGATGCCCGAGCCACTTCCTTAGATGTGACTGGGCCAGAGTCCAAAGAGTCAATAAGTAGGATGGGCGTCCCCGGAGTGGGGTCTTCGGTCGCCCCTGGTAGTGGGCATCGGCTTAACGCGTCTGCATGCCCCACTTCTTTTCCTGGTCGATGCTGCAGCTTGTACGAATAAGCGGCTAAGAATATAGTCCATCGGGTCAAGCGTGGCGAAAGTGCCACAGGCGTTGGTGATCGCCAGCCAGTATCCCTAGTAGCGGTCTGTGGTCAGTCACGATTTCAAAATTCCGCCCAAAGACATATTCGTGGAATTTTTTAACCCCTGACACAATGGCTAGTGCTTCTTTATCTAATTGGCTGTAGTTTCTCTCTGGGAGGACATCGTTCTAGAGTAAAAGCTATAGGGGCTTCTGTGCCGTTTGGAAGTCTATGGCTGAGTACAGCCCCACCCCATAAGGAGGCATCGCAAACCAACACTAGGGGTAATGAGTTGTGATATTGTATGAGCAGGCTATCACTTGAGAGCAGGTTCTTTACTGCTTCGAAAGCCCTATTTTCTGTCTTTCCCCAAGACCAAACAGTATTTTTCCCTTAGAGCCTATGCAGCGGTTCCATAGCAGTTGCTTTGTTCTTTAAAAGACCGCATAGAAATTCACCAACCCCAGGAATGCCTGCAGCTCTGCTTTATTTTTAGGCGCTGGAGCCTTCCTAATTGCCTTGACCTTGCTCTCAGTAGGGTGAATTCCTTTCTTGTCTATCCGGTAGCCCAAGAAATCGACGGATTCGACCCCTATCTGGCATTTGTTTGCCTTGACTTTTAATCCGCTGTCCGGAAAATCCCCAAAACCTTTCTTAACGCTCCCCAATTCCTCCATGTTTCCCGTGAAATTGGGACGTCATCAAAGTAGGGGACTACCCCTGGGAGCCCCTGCAGTAGTCGTTCCATTAGGTTTTGGAACAACCCTGGTGCCACACTGACCCCAAATTGCAATCGGGTGCACTTGAATGCCCCCCTGTGCGTTACAATCGTTTGGGCTTCGGCTGTGTGGGCGTCTACGGGCAGTTGCTGGTTGGCTTGGGCCAAGTCTAACTTCGCAAAGACTTGCCCTTGCCCCAAAGAGTGCAATAAGTGTTGCACCACGGAACCGGTAAGCGCTTTTCTGTAAGGCTTTGTTAAGCGTCGCCTTGTAGTCAGCGCAAATTCTAATTGACCCGTCCGACTTTATTGGGGTGACGATTGGCGTCTCCCACTTTGCGTGATCGACTGGCACCAAAATCCCCTGATTTATGAGCTTGTCCAGCTCCTTATCGATTTTTGGTTTTAGGGCAAAAGGGACTCTCCTCGCCTTAAGCCTAATGGGGGCTACCTGGGGGTCTAAGTTGAAGGAAATAGGGGTCCCCTTGTACTTGCCCAGGCAGTCCTTGAAGACATCTTCGAACTCGTTAAAGAGAATGTCTTTCAGGTTACAGTCACTTCTGTAGATGCCAGTCACTCCCATGCCCAGGGCACGAAACCAGTCTAGTCCCAACAGACTGGGCAGAGTTCCTTCGACGATCGTGATGGGCAGGGTCTTCTTGTGTGGACCGTACTCGACTCGGACGGAGGTGGTCCCTCGAACAGGGATGCGATTCCCCTGGTAGTCGTGGACTCGTAGCCGTTGTGCTTGCAGGTGGCGCTTCACGACGGACGGCAGTGACTTTGCCAAAGTGTCCCAGGACATGATGGTGATCGCTGATCCCGTGTCTACTTCAAGCCGGCACCGTACTCCCTCTATTTTTGGTTTGGTGAAGATCTTCTTCTCCACTTGGGTCGAGGCGCGGCCTATGACCACAGTTGTTTGGTTGGAATCCGCGCCTTTTTTGTTTGAGCCAATCGTGGGTCGCCTTGCCGATTCCGCGCTCTGATTGGCCGATTTGAATTTTCGGCGGGAAGGTTGGGCCGCTCGACAAACTTGAGCTAGGTGCCCTTTCTTCCCACACCGCCGACATGTCGCGTCTTTAAACTTGCAGCGTTGGCGCTGGTGTTGACCCCCGCAGCTTCCGCATTCGTCTCGGTCCCCTTTGTCGCGTTTCTCGGTGCGGCAGACCCCTTCCTCATCTTCACCGTCGGATTCGGTCTGAACCTCCTCCTGGTGCACCGGAGTTGCCTTCGCGCTCGCCTTTTGTGGGACCGGCTTCTGCAGTGTCTCTGCCGCTTGGGAGGACATTTCATGTGCTCTGGCTTCGTCCAGAGCGTTGGCCAGCGTTAGGTTGCTCTTTGCTAGCAGCCGTCGCCGCAAACGGATGTCTTTGACCCCTCGGATGAGTTGCTCGAGGAGCACCTCGTCTAGGTCACGGTATCCGCAGTCCTTGGACGCTTTTCTTAGGGCGGCCATGTAGTCACCGATGGATTCGCCCTCCATCTGCCTTCGCTCTCCGAATTCAAACCGCCGCACGTATTTGGACGGCGTTGGTGCGAAGTGGTTTTTCAGTAAAGTCTGTAAAGTTGGCCACGACACTGACTGCAACGGCGTTGGCTCTGCCAGGGCTTCCGCGATATCAATGACCTCCGGACCACAGTGGCTTAAAAAATAAGCCCTTTTTCGGTTATCTGGAACTCCTTGCAGTTCGTTGGCTTCTAGAAAGCTTTCGAAACGGGTCATATACGTTCCCCATTTCTCTTTAGCCGGGTCAAACGGTGCGGGCGGAGTGTAACTGGCCATCTCCGCTTTTCTGCCCTGGGTTTGCTGGGTTCGGGTCTATCGTGCTTCAGCTCGGTTCTGGTTCTCCTTAGCCTCGAGATCCCACCTTCGTCGCCAATGTTAGGTTCTGGAAGTAACGAGGCTGGAGACCAGGGTAGTGACAACAGCTCTTTAATATAGGGTGAACCCAGCAACAGGCTGGGGGAAAAACCTCTCCTTTTATACAGTTCTACTGGAGGCTTCGTCCAATCAGCAACGTGCTGATTTCCCGCTCAAATATTTAAAGGTACAAACATGAATACATAACAGAAACAGTTTATGTCCAGGATGTGAGGGATCTGTAAATATTTTCACAGCCCTCTTCTTGATTCGTGCAGTATACAGGTCCTCAATGGAAGGCAGGTCCTCAATGGAAGGCAGGCTGGTAGCAATTATTTTTTCTGCAGTTCTAATTATCCTCTGAAGTCTGTGTCTGTCTTGTTGGGTTGCAGAACCAAACCAGACAGTTATAGAGGTGCAAATGACAGACTCAATAATTCCTCTGTAGAACTGGATCAGCAGCTCCTTGGACAGTTTGAGCTTTCTGAGTTGGCGCAGAAAGAACATTCTTTGTTGTCCTTTTTTGATGATGTTTTTGATGTTAGCTGTCCATTTTAGATCTTGCGATATGATAGAACCTAGAAATTTGAAGGTTTTTACTGTTGATACTGTGTTGTTAAGTATTGTGAGAGGTGGAAGTAGGTTTCTCCTAAAGTCCACCACCATTTCTACAGTTTTGAGTGTGTTCAGTTCCAGATTGTTACGGTCGCACCACAAGGCTAGTCGTTCGACCTCACGTCTATTTGCGGATTCGTCATTGTCTCGAATGAGACCGATCACTGTTGTGTCATCTGCGAACTTCAGTAGTTTAACAGATGGATCATTGGATTTGAATGTTTTCCCGCTGAAATTCCCACCAATAGGATTGTACACAAGAGAGAAATTTAGGCGGTCTGAAAAAAGACTGGAAGAAATTTAGGGCCTGCAAAAAGACTATGTTACCCAAGCAGCAGTTGGTAAAGAGACTCTCAGATAGTTATACCCTATTTCCCGGTATTATAAAACCTCTCCATTCTGTCTCATGATGTCTGCCTAGAAAGACAACATTGTTTTCCTATAGCTTCTTTTACAGTGAATACTGTAAATCCCAGAAGACTATTATGCTTTAAGGCAGTGTTTCTCAACCTTAGCAATTCTAAGATGTGTGGACATTGACTCCCAGAATTCCCTAGCCAATATGTTCAGGAATTCTGAGAGTTAAAATCCACATATCTTAGAGTTGCTAAGGCTGACAGAGATATTGCTTTATGAGATAAACTTAGCTGGCTTTATTTAAAAAAAACAAATTACATATAAGAAACATAATACATCTAATTCTTTTGCTTATTTCTTTGGCTTTTTTGTTTCATATGTGACAAACACTTGCCCTTCATTTCTACAACACGATTTACAACATCTAGAAAAAAGGCAATACAAATGATATAACTAAAAACAAAACAAATCTGAAAAATTAATATTGACTAATTACCTATATGTAGTTCAGCGGTCCCCGACCCTTCTGGCACTAGGGACCGGTTTTGGAAGAAAAATTGTCTTCTGTGGACAGGGGCGGGGAGAATGTGCACAACCTAGATCCCATACATGTGCAGTTGAAGCTTCGCTTGTTTACCCGCCACTTGCAAGGCACAGTTCCAGGGGTTGGAGATTCCTGCTGTAGTTAGATGTAAGTTTTTCTATAAATAACTGAATAATATCTCCTACTGATTCCACAGTTTTTGAAATGTCAGAAATTGCTTTGGTTAAAAAAATGCAAAAATAAAATTTTTAAAAATCTTACAAAGGATACAGTACATTTATTTAAACCTGGTCATTATTCATTGGCTTTATTAACAAAAAAGTTTGCGATAGTATGATTCTTGCCTGAACTTGTTGTTTTGAACATATATTATTAAATGTAAATTTTAATGGTATTTTTTTAAGATCACCTATTTATTTATGTAATTTTTGAATTCTATAGCTGCCCAACTCAACAAGTGATTCTGGGCAGTGTACATCACAAAACTTAAAAACAATTAAATTAACATGTATTTAAGTAAAAATATACTGCTAATTTTAATTCTCTTTTTCCATTGCCCTTGATTCATTTCCTTTAACTCTCATATTTCTTTTCCCTTCTGTTTTGTTTTTCTTCTTCAATAATAATAATAATAATAATAATATATTATATTAATATAATGTAATGTAATATGACATAATGTAGTATAAAATAACACAATATAATATAATGTATAATATATATGTAAAACATAATAATATAAAGAAGACTAGAAGAATAATTTCTTATTTGAAATGCTGTTATAACCTGCTCTAATTTGCTCAGCATTGTTCAGTTTATACTGAATCCAATCTATTACATAATAAAGTAAAGCTTGTAGGAAGAAAATCTACAAGAAGGTCAATGATTCCCTTCCTTTTTTAAAATTAAAACAGTATTACATGTATATCACTTTGTGTGTGTATTTGTAGGCATTCCAATTTGTATAGAAAACTGATGCAATGTTTAGTTATCAAAAAGAGCACATCCATCACTTAAGCTTATGGCTTTCTGCTTACTGAACAACATAATTGCTTGAATATAAACACAATGGACAAGGATGACATGTGGAAAAAATAAGCACCTCTAATATTGACTGAGTGGTAAAGGCTTAGATGAGAAGATCTAACCGAATAAAGAAAAGTAATTAGTATGGAAAATTTACTGTTAATGCTATTATTTTACCCTGTTGAAGAACACTGGGCTTTGGGAATAGGTTAATTATTGACTTTTGTTTGTGCAAATACTGAGCAGTTATGAAGGCATGTGCTTCTCTTTTTAACAAGGTAAAGAGATGAAACAAGCATGAGCAACTTCAGATAGCTGGAAAAGCAGAAGGGCAGGCCAGCCTACAGAGAATTTTCTTTTGCTTGAAGTGAATCACAGCCTGCTATACAACACCTTTGCTTTGCTTTACTGCTGTGTTGCCCCGTATATAGGAGGATCGATTTGTTTTTTCAGATAAATAATTGTCAGGCACCAGACCACGTAAAATTATTTTCTTGGGAAGGGACAGCATGCAAGCTATGTGGTATTAGTTATGAGCAATTAACAACTGTTAAATGGTTTGCTTAAATGGTGATTAAAAATATTGATTAGGAGTATAATTGCTATTACAGGCTTAAAGATTGAGTTAACATAGTTTAGGAACAAAACTTTACTTGAGGTCATGTTTGTGGTGGAATCCAAAACGACTACTGCACTAGTGTACGTTTGTAGAAACAGGTTTGAAACCTGTAAGTGATTTGAAATGCTGATTTCTGAAAATCTAAAGTAATAAAATTCATACATTTAGGCAATGCATTCATTTCTGTAAGCTTAATATATTGTTATTGAATTTATTAAGCAGAATTTTCTGGGGGAGGAAAAGGGGAGACAAATCATAAACATAGCATTGTGTCCTCATGATCTAAGTTTGCCTCTTTTGTGCACACACACAAACACAGACATGTACATACCGTATGCACACACATACACAAATACACATGCATTCAGTGCATACAGATAACAGGATCGAGCTAGCATTGTGATGGCACAATACTGCTTTCCCCGTTTTGACAAAAGCTTGCAAACATTTTTGTTCTCAATAATAATTTAGTTGTGGCTATTTCTACTTCCATCATCTAATGCAGGGTTGTCAAACTCTATTTCATTGAGGGACGCATCAGGGTTGTATTTGACCTCAGGGGGCTGGGGTGGGCACGGCCAGGGCTCCCAAGCTCTGTTTTCAGTTGCAATGTTCTCCTGCAACTCTCTGCCAGTGAAAATGGAGCTTGGGAGGGCCGCACAAGCTGGTCCTATGCTGTTTCCAGGTCAGCCCCAAGGGCCAGATCTAAGCACCCTGTGGGCCCAATCCACCCCCCCCCCCGGGCCTTGAGTTTGACATCCCTGCTCTAATGTCTATGACTCACATTTATTCTGAAGTGCTATTGGATTGTATGCGATTCAGCCATATCAGTGGTATATCTTCAATAGGTCATAGTGTATTAATGGAAGAGCTACATATTTTGTTATGATTTACTTTTAAAGTTAGTATTATAGGTGAATTTACCCTTCACTAAGCTAGTGAATCATCTGCAGGAATCATTTGGCTCCTGGTCAGCAAGAGCTAAGAGTGCAGAGAATGGTCAGTGCAGTTCTTTGTGCAAAGAACAGATCCTTGAGAGGAATACAAGCATTGTCAGACAATTAGTTTATAGCTAAATAAGAATGCAGATAGAGTTCTCCAAGGATTTTTGTCCCTGTGTTCAGGATAACAACATTCTGTATTCTTGGGGCCCATTTATCAAAAACAAAAATGGTCATTTATTACTGTTAGATAATTAATTGCCATTTATTACTATTTTAAAGTCTGACCTTCATCCCACCTCAAAGAGGGGAAGCTGTAAAGATATTAATTATGTGCATTCTTGAAGAGGTTACAGTAGTGAAAACATGTAGTTTCTAAATCAAAGCCCTATATGATTTTGGGTGAATTTATTTATTTATGTATTTATTTTGTCGAGTACGTATTAGATAATATATATAAGTATAAGCATGAACTGAATACATAAAATGAATACAATTAAAGGAAACATTAGGACAGGGACGGTAGGCACACTAGTGTGCTTATGCACGCCCCCTACAGACCTCTTAGGAATGGGGTAAGGTCAACAATAGCTAGTCTAAGGTTAAAATTGTGGTGGGGGGTTTGGGGATGAAATCACAGAGTCAGATAGTGCATTCCAGGCATCGACCACTCTGTTGCTGAAGTCATATTTTCTGCAATCGAGTTTGGAGCGGTTCATTTTAAGTTTGTATCTATTGTGTGCTCATGTATTGTTGTGGTTGAAATTGAAGTAGTAATTGACAGGTAAGACATTGTAGCAGATGATTTTATGAGCTATGCTTAGGTCATACCAAAGGCGGTGTAGTTCTAAGTTTTCTAAGCCCAAATTTCAAGTCTGGTGGCATAAGGTATTTTGTTGTGAGCAAAGGAGTGGAGGACTCTTCTTGTGAAATATTTCTGGACACATTCAATTGTATTAATGTCCAATATCTGGTTCTAGACAGATGAGCTGTATTCGAGAATTGGTCTAGGAAATGTTTTGTATGCTCTGGTTAGTAGTGTAATATTACCGGAGATGAAGCTATGCAATATTAGGTTTACAACCGTTAATGCCTTTTTGGCGATGTTGTTACAGTGGGTTTTGGCACTTAGATCATTTTATATGAGTACTCCAAAGTCCTTGACAGTGTGAGAGTCATCTGCAAGGTCAGCTTGTATTTTGTGTTCTGATTCTTTTTACCAATGTGTAAGACAGAGCATTTGTTGGTTGAGATTTGGAGTTGCCAATTTTTTAACCATTCTGACACAAAGTCAAGGTCTTTTTGAAGGATAGCAGCATTGTTGGTGGTGTTAAATAGTTTTACATCATCGGTGAAGAGAATGCAGTTACTTATAATATGATCACAAAGGTCATTTATGTATAGTATGAAGAGTGTTGGTCCTAGAACGCTGCCTTGGGGGAGACCGCTATTAACAGGTGCAGTATTTGATAGAGCGCTCCCTATTTTGACCACTTGTTGTTTGTTTGACAGGAATGCAGTTATCCAATTTTGGAGGGGTCCGGAGATGCCATAGGATTTTAGTTTTAGAAGTTATTTGTCATGTACCACTGAATCAAAGGCTTTACAGAAGTCTATATAAATTGCATCTATTGCTTTGCCCTGATCAAGATTTGTAGTCCATATGTTTTTGCAGTGTAGAAGTTGTAGATTACAGGATAATTTTTTTCTGAAACCAAATTGTTTATTAGAGAGTAGGTTGTTTCTAGGTGGAGGGTAATGTATTGGTTGATGACTGATTCCATGACTTTGCAGGTGATGAAGCATAAAGAGATTGGTCTGTAATTTTTGACTAGGCTGGGATCTCCCTTTTTGAAGATAGGGATGACTGTGACTAGTGACCATAGCTTGGGCAGGGAGCTGGTCCTGAAAGATTTTTCAAAGATTATGCTTAGGGGTTCTGCTATAGCAGTGGAAAGCTTTTTTAAGAAGTATGCACATAGTCCATCAGGTCCAATAGATAGAGATGGTTTCAGTCTACAAAGTGCCTTTTCAACGTTATCTTCTGTGAAATCTATTTGTGTTAGATCATTGTAGTTATTAGTGGTACAACTAGGGAATGTTGGGCATAAGCCATTGCTGTTTACAAAGACTGAGCCAAAGAATGTGTTAAAGAGGTTTGCTTTAACTGCTTCATCATTGCATTCTTTACTGTTAGGTCCTTTTAAGGGTGGGATGGATCTCAAGTCTTTAAGTTTATTGTTTACAAAACTATAGAAGGTAGGGTTGGATTTTGTGCACAGAAGGTTTTCTTGTTTGAAGTGGTAATTGGTGCATTTAGTCTTTATTTGGCGGCATATATTTTTGTAGCGGCTTTTAAAGTTAGCTACATAGCCAGTTTTGTCTTTTCGCTAAAGGGATTTTTTTTTTTGATTGGAGCTTTTTTATTGATATGGGTAATTTGTTTTTCCTGGTTTGGTGGTGATTAGTGGTACATATCGTTTAATAATTCTATTGACTTCGAGCAAGAAAATGTTATAATGGTCTTCGGCAGTGTTACAGTCAGAGAATAGAATTTGCCAATCAAGAGATGAGAGGTCGGTGTCTATGAGATCATAGTTGGCTTTTTTGAAGTTGTAGTTGGGTATCCCATTATTATGCTGATTTTTGTAAGGGCGTATATTGAGACAAAAGTCAATCATGCTGTGGTCACTGTTGGAAAAGGGTTCTTTTATTTGTAGTCCATAAATTGAGTTTAAGCTGTTGCAGAAGATGAGGTCGAGGTAGTTGTTGAATCTAATGTTGCGAGTTACTGGTTGATCTAGACCTAGATTCATAACAGCATTATATAGGATTGTATGGATGGATTCAGTTGTACATTTGTTTATTGTCCAACTAATAAGAGGTAGGTTGAGGTCACCAAGAAGGATGAGAGGGTATGGGCAAGAGTTACTCATGTTAGTAGTGTGGTTAACTTGTTCACATGTGCAATGTCATGGTCAGGGGCTCTGTAACATAGTAAAAAGCAAAGTGTGGTGTTTAAGGACAGTTCGCAGACAATAGTTTCTGGAAGATTGAATATTTTTTAGGTGTAGTGACTTTTTGTAGAAGATAGCCACTCCACCACTTCTGCGAGTTTCGCGATCAGACTGGTAAACATGATATTCTCTTACTGTGATAATGGAGTCAGGGAGGGATGAGTTTAGCCATGTTTCAGAATCAAATATAATGTCAAATATAACAGTATTTAATAAGTGGAGGAGTTCGGGTATTTCATTTATGATGCTTCTTGTGTTTATTAGTTTACATTTAAGGTCTGTAGTGGTTGGTATTGAGGAAGTAAGGGGCGTGTGTACCTAGTTTTGGATGAAGGATGGTTGGATGTTCTGGATGATGGATGGTTGGATGTTTTAGGTGATGGGGGGTAGAATGTTGGGTGATTGATTGTAGGTTTTACTTTGACACAGTCAGCATGGTAGTCAACGTATAGGTTAGATTCGCCTTGGTCTTGGCGTCTTTTGAGTTCTGTGTGGATGCTTAATGTATACTTAATGTATGCTTAAATGAACTGGTTTTGAATGTATAGAAGGAGATTGTCACAATTAAATCTATTGTGATTGACCTCTCAGATATAGGAAATAGAAATAAATTTAGAATCTTAATAATAATAAATGGCATAAAAACATTAGGTGAACTAAAATATAAAATCACAACTTTGTCTCCACAGAACATCCCACAAATATATTATTTATGCTATGCCAATAATATGCTTTATAATTTAGATTATTCATTTTAAATCATCATAGATGGCCTGGAAGAAAAGAATCTTCTTGTAACAAGTGAGAATGAGTAATAAAATGATGGATTTACCTTCTATAACAGAGGTGTGACTAAATTAGAATTTACACTGGAACATCTTTCGTTTTTCAGTTCGTGCTATGCTATTTTTAACTTACAATTATTGCTCTGAAATTACATATTAATAAATACTATGCAGCAACATCCACTATTACACAATCAAGTACCATGCATGATGGCATAATATTGTATGAGAGAAGCAATAGCAATTTAATGTCACATACTCTGAGACCAAACAAGGAAGTCCATTGCAGAAGCCTTCACATGGTCCCAAAGAAAGGGCCATGATGGTCCAAGCTTTTGGTTCAGTCACTTGTGTTTTAGATGCATACTCTTCTGGAGATGTCAAAGCCTTCAGGGAAGGTGTATGTTTGGGTATCCAGGCTCTGGTGACTGCTTCTTTGAGAGAGGGGATAGTCTCGCCAGCTCTGAAAGAGGCATTGCTTGATCCCATACAAAACTGGACAGTTTTCATCCAGCCATTCAAATTTACCTTCTTGGTTATGGAGGAGATAGTTGGGTATAAGTTCCAAAGGATCCTGGAGTCATTGGAAATGAGCAGCATGCCCATTTTAACAAAGAATAACAACAATTATAAATCAACTTGAGCTCTCCTAGGTAAGTTTCAGACCAAGATAGATTTGCTTTTGCCTGTAAAGGACCTGTTTAGATGCAGGCACAGTGCATCTAAATTGATCTTCCTTGATCTTTCAGAAGCATTTGGTATCATTGATCTCGGTATCCTTTTGGGAAGTTTAAGAGTAGAAGGCATTGTTTTGCATTTTCCCCTTCCTCCAGGGTCAATTCCATTTAGAGATGATGATGGGTGAGTGGTCCAGTCCTAGACTCCTGCTTTACAGAGTACCTTAGTGTTCTTCACTCTTTCCTTTCTTTTTTACATCTAGATGAAGCCGCTGTAGGGACCTGGATGGGGAGGAACAGGTAACATCTGAACCCTTCCAAGGACATATGGTTGGGAGTTTGGTCAACAAATTCTAGAACTAGAGATATTTCATCTTTGATTCTGTGCAGGGTTACAGTACCCCACTCAAACAGAGTGCATAGTACTAACAAGAATAATATTCACTGGAATATCTGTCAAAATTATTATGTGCCAGTAATTCAAAATTGAAGGTAACATTTAGTTGAAAAAGTAATAAAAATGAGGAGGTTAAAATATTATGGAGTTTCAGAATACAAAGTGATAAAATCTTGGCACATAACAATCCAGATTTAACTGTTGCTCAAAAGAAGAAAATGTGGATAATTTAGGTGGCAATACCAGGAGTTAGTAGAATAGGGTAGTCCTTGACCACAACTAGGGCTGGAATTTTGGTTTGCTAAGCAATGTCATAAAATGAAACTTCATGTAACCACGTTGCTTAGTGACAGCAATACCACAATCCCTGTTGTCATTCTTAAGCAAATTTTACCAGTTGTTAGCCAAGAACCCATCCTAATCCAAGCCATTCTGGACTTGTTTTCTCTCAACCTCAAGTCTCAGTAAGGTAAGTGACTGTCTCCAAATTACCCCATCCACCTATTGTTATGTATTTATTTATTTATTTATTTATTGTTTATATTTATATACCGCCCTATCTCCCAAAGGACTCAGGGCGGTTTACAGGCATTTAAAAGCAAGAAATACAATAAATACAATTCTAAAAACAATTAAAAAACTTATTCAAAAGCCTTAATTAAAAATATAAAAATTAAAACCCAAGATAAAACCCATAAACTAAAATCTAACTCAGTCCTGCGCAATTAAATAGATATGTTTTAAGCTCGCGGCGGAAGGTCCGAAGGTCCGGAAGCTGACGAAGTCCTGGGGGCAGTTCATTCCAGAGGGTGGGAGCCCCCACAGAGAAGGCCCTTCCCCTGGGCGCCGCCAGACGACATTGCCTCGCTGACGGCACCCTGAGGAGTCCCTCTCTGTGAGAGCGCACGGGTCGGTGAGAGGTATTCGGTAGCAGCAGGCGGTCCCGTAGATAACCCGGCCCTATGCCATGGAGCGCTTTAAAGGTGGTCACCAAAACCTTGAAGCGCACCCGAAGGCCACAGGCAGCCAGTGCAGTCTGCGCAGGATAGGTGTTATCACGGAGCCACGAGGGCTCCTCTATCACCCGCGCAGCCGCATTCTGGACTAACTGCAGCCTCGGATGCCCTTCAAGGGAGCCCCATGTGAGAGCATTGCAGTAATCCAGGCGAGGCGTCACGAGTGCGTGGGTGACTGTGCACAGGGCATCCCGGTCCAGAAAGGCGCAACTGGCGCACCAGGCGAACCTGGTAAACCCTCTCCTGGAGCCGGCCGTCAAATGATCTTCCAAAGACAGCCGTTCATCCAGGAGGACGCCTAAGTTGCGCACCCCCTCCATCGGGGCCAATGACTCGCCACCGATGGTCAGCCGCGGATTTAGCTGACTGTACCGGGATGCCGCATCCACAGCCACTCTGTCTTGGAGGATTGAGCTTGAGCCTGTTTCTCCCCATCCAGACCCGTACAGCCTCCAGACACCGGGACAGCACTTGATAGCTTCGTTGGGGTGGTCCGGTGTGAAAGGTACAGCTGGGTGTCATCCGCATACAGCTGATACCTCACGCGAAACCACTGATGATCTCACCCAGCGGCTTCATGTAGATGTTAAACAGAAGGCGAGAGGATCGACCCTGCGGCACCCCACAAGTGAGGCGCCTCGGGGTCGACCTCTGCCCCCCTGTCAACACCGACTGCGACCGGTCGGAGAGATAGGAGGAGAACCACCGATAAACGGTGCCTCCCACTCCCAATCCCTCCAGCCGGCGCAGCAGGATACCATGGTCGATGGTATCGAAAGCCGCTGAGAGGTCTAATAGGACCAGGGCAGAGGAACAACCCCTATCCCTGGCCCTCCAGAGATCATCCACCAACGCGACCAAAGCCGTCTCTGTGCTGTAACCGGGCCGGAAACCGGACTGGAACGGGTCTAGATAGACGGTTTCATCCAGGTGCAGGGGAAACTGATATGCCACCATACTCTCTACAACCTTCGCCGCGAAGCGAAGGTTGGAGACTGGACGATAATTACCTAAAACAGCCGGGTCCAGGGAAGGCTTCTTAAGGAGGGGTCTCACCACCGCCTCTTTCAAGGCGGCCGGAAAGACACCCTCCACCAAAGAAGCGATCGTAATCGCCTGGAGCCAGCCTCGTGTCACCTCCTGAGTGGCCAGCA
The DNA here is from genome assembly GCF_028640845.1 of Ahaetulla prasina. NCBI lineage: Eukaryota > Metazoa > Chordata > Lepidosauria > Squamata > Colubridae > Ahaetulla > Ahaetulla prasina. Next base: position 66,160,075 of record NC_080545.1, on the reverse strand, counting down.
CCAGCCAGGAGGGGCACGGGTCCAGTAAACACGTGGTGGCATTCAGTCTACTCAACAACCTGTCCATGTCCTCGGGAGCCACAGGGTCAAACTCATCCCAGACAATGTCACCAAGACCACCCTCGGACGCCTCACCTGAGTCACTGCAATCTTGGTCCAACCCGTCCCGGAGCTGAACGATTTTATCGTATAGATAACCGTTAAACTCCTCAGCACGTCCCTGCAGCGGGTCATCCCGCTCCCCCTGGTGAAGAAGGGCAGGTCACCCGGAACAGGGCGGCTGGGCGGTTATCTGCCGACGCAATGAGGGAGGAGGCGAGCAACGCCGCTTCCTCAATGCCACTAGGTAAGTCCTTGTATAGGACTTCACTAGTGTCCGATCAGCCTCTGAACGGCTAGACCTCCAGGAACTCTCTAGGCGTCTTCTCCGGCGCTTCATCCCCCTCAGCTCCTCGGAGAACCAGGGAGCCGGTTGGGACCTGCGCCGGGTCAGAGGCCGCAAAGGCACGACACGATCTAAGGCCCCCGCCGCGGCCCGTTCCCAGGCCGCAACAAGTTCCTCAGACGTGCCGTGAGCCAGACCCTCAGGGAATGGCCCAAGCTCCGTCCGGAACCTCTCCGGGTCCATCAGGCGCCTGGGACGGAACCAACGCATCGGCTCCGTCTCCCTGCGGTGTTGGGTGGCGGTCAGAAAGTCTAGGCGAAGGAGAGAGTGATCTGACCATGACAAAGGTTCGGTGACTATTTCCTTTAAGTCCAGATCTCTCGACCACTGACCAGAGACAAAAATCAAATCGAGTGTACCACCCCCGGTGTGGGTAGGGCCATCAACTACTTGCGTCAGGTCTAAGGCCGTCATGGAAGCCATGAACTCCCGAGCTGCTGTCGATGACGAGCCGGAAGAAGGCAAGTTAAAGTCCCCCATGACTAAAAGTCTGGGGGTTTCAACTGCCACCCCAGCAAGCACCTCCAGGAGCTCGGGCAGGGCAGCTGTCACGTAGCAAGGAGCCAGGTGCGACCAGCAAGCCCATCTGACATCTATGGCCCCACTTCACAAGGAGGGATTCACACCCGACAATCTGAGGTACAGTGGTCTCCCTCGGCTCCAGACTCTCTCTAATCACAACCGCCACCCCCCCACCCCTACCCCGGGCTCTCCGCTGGTGGAATGCACGGAAACCTGGTGGGCACATCTGCACCAGGGGCACGCCCCCTTCTGCGCCCAACCAGGTTTCCGTAATGCCTATAAAGTCCGCGGCACCCCCCTGAATAAGGTCGTAAATTAGGGGGGCCTTATTGGCCACGGACCGTGCATTACATAACATCAGCCGAAGGCCCAGGCTCTGAGGGTCTTGGCTATCCGGGGAACGGGAGAAGTCTGGGGGCTCGGGGCGCGCGATCGCCTGCAAATATCGAGCGCGTGCCCCCTTAACACGATCCGAGCCCCCGCTTCCGCCAAATCTGCCCCTCCCCCAAACCGTGCAAATAACGCCACCCTCCACCAATGGAACCTGAACTCCCCCCATAACCTTCGGACCTATTAGCTCACCGCCACGAGCATGCGCAGGAACTGATACCCCACCCGGCGGGTTTCCCCCAACACCCGCCCTACCCCTCCCACCCCTTAAAAATGCCCTATCTAAAAACCCCCAAAGGCTCTTCCTCTTCGCATGCCACCTCTGTGGATCCCAAGATCCGTCATTGAGGCCGGCCCTTGGTAATAAAACGGGCCATTCCTGCGAGGCGGGGGCACCTCGCAGGCGCAAGAGTTCCTGTACTGAATAACATAGGCGAATCGTGAAATAATACTACTTCGCTAGGGGAAAACAGTCGCCGGGAGATGATCATTGTCCAGGATGGCAGAATATTAGTCCATAGTGCTTCACACGGATACCCATCGTCCGATGGTGGCTAATAATGATAATAAATAGGCTAAAGATGGAAAGATGGAAAAAATAGCCCAGTCCAAAAATCCATGGGGGAAAACGAGGTGGGTGGGTAGATCTTCTACCACCCTCGGCACTGTCTACAGCTGTTCCTGGGTATATCCACTGCTAGATCTCAACTCGGTCTCCAAGTCTCTTCCACAATAATTCCAAAGAGCAATCCTGGCCAAGGTCCCAAAAGGCCAGATAAGTGCAGATGACAGTGCACAAATAATAGTGAGAGAAACAGGTCTCAAATGGTCGAGACACCTCCCATAATCACCACGCCAATTCCCTTCATTAAGATGGTTCCCTTCGTTAGGATGGTTAAGATGGTTAAGATGGTTCAAAGATAAAAATCCTCAGGCAAGCCCCAGGCGAGCCCCACATTCCAAAGGCCTGGCCACTCCTCAGATCCAGGGCCTTTCCCAGAAACCGGGCCAGGCCCCTCTGAGGAAGGCCGGCCAGATGTAATAGGCCGTAAATCCCGGATACGGCATAAGTGGGGTAAAAACGTCCTCAGAGCCCCTCCCTGCAGGAAGGCAGTGGGAAAGCCGCAACGGAAAAGCCGGTAGTGGAGAAGCCGGTGAAGTCATAACCCCCTTCGTCCCGAAATAACCAGGCTGGGGGGAGAAAACGTACCCAAAGTAGCCAGCGCTCAGCAATCGCAGTCCACAGGCCATGATGGACTGACAGGCCTACGATCCGCGACTGCGGCCTCGCCCCGCACCACGGCCCAGGAAATGGCCGCCGTTCGCCGCTCCCTCACCCGGCCTCGCTCTCGGCAGCCGTGTCACCGAAAAGGCCCGCAGACCTCTCCCACGGCTGCCGAGAAGCTGGCAAAGCGGGCCGGGGGGTACAGGCGGCTCGGCTAGCCGTCTGGGTAATGCCATCCCGCGTCGATCATCCCGTCGGCGGCTCCGTTCACCTAGCGAGCCGCCATCTTGCGCATGCGCAGAGCCATTCCCCCGCAGTTTGCACTTCAGTATTGAATGCATATAGTTGTGTTAAGCCCTGCTAAAGTGAAACTAATCTTTAGATGACCCTAACCGTTAACATCAACTGTTTTGGAGGGAAACTTAGAATATTCATATTTGGCTGGGGTTTTTCAGATATTATGATTGGTTGAGGCCCTGTGGGCCTCGAGTACAGGAATTTGCCTGTTGTTTGGCATTAGTTCTAGTTGTGTCAATAAATGCTGTTTTATCTATGCTGTCTGTTCTTGCCTACCACAGCCCACAACATAATAGTGGTGACGAAGATGGGATACTGTAGAGGAGAGAGCTGCTGCTAACCAAGAGACTGAACAGACCAGGTAAAGAGCTCTGGTGGGACCATGCTCCCCACTCTGCCTGCCAGTAAGACACACTGGAGGCACAGACGTACCTGAGGTACCCATCTCCAGGACTCCTAAGTGCAGCTCAGTTCCAACCACAATTGTATAGGCATTACCAGTACCATAGGGGCCTTCTCAAAATGGTTAAACTGGGAAGGCTAAACAAGTTCGACATTACCTACCTGGAACAGTGGAACTCATATGTCTCCTGCGTAGACAACTATCTCAGGGCTAACCAGGTCACGGACGACAGCCTGAAAGTGGCAACCCTACTATGTGTCTGTGGACAAGCCACGTTTGACATTGCTGAAAACTTGATAGCATGGGCAAGCGTAGAGACAGTGGCCTATGCAGACCTCAAGAAAAAATTAAGCGAACATTTTGAGCCCAAACTCTTGGTCATCCCCCGGCGCTATGCATTCAAGCAACATGAACAGAAATCCAGGGAATCTGCACAAGAGTTTGTGGCAGGCCTTCACCAAGTGTTGCACCAATGTGAGTTCCCACATCTGGAAGACTGTCTCAGAAACAGGCTTGTTTGCAGCCTGCATAATAGTGAATTACAGCAGCACCTATTTGCAAAGAAGAAAGTGACCTGCCAAGACACATTGAAGGAACTCATGGCAAATGAGGCTGCGGAGGGGCCATGAAGACTCTCTGGCCACAAAATACATACACTTGCCCCCCAGCAATCCACCAAGAAACCACCAAAGGCTCGGAAAAGGTCAGTGAGATCGAAGAAATTGATTGATTGAGAAGAGAGCCACCCAGAAGGCCACTCTCCACAGAGCAAGCAACTCCCTCACAGAGCTGTGCAAACTGCGGGGGAACAACATGAAAGAGTGCAGATTCTGCACAGCAGTATGCTGTGGCTGTGGAAAGCAAGGGCACATTGCTGGAGTTTGCAGAAGTCATCAGTGGAAAATGAAACCTGTGACACAGCAGCACAATGGGAAAAGGCCCCCAGGACAGAACATAGTTGAATACTGTTCAGGAAGTATCCAACACATAGACACCCCACCAAAGAAAAGATAAGACTACACTAAAACTTTAAGGGGTCCCATGCTCCATGAAGCTAGATATTGGATCGGCCCTATCAATTATCTCCTCCATGACTTTCGACCACATTCACAAATGTAGCCGACAACAGATCCCGCTTAAATCATTGAGCTTAGTGCTAACAGATTTTCAAAATTGCTCTGTTCCTGTAAGGGGCAAAGCTACCATTAGGGTAGTTCAGAGAGTTCGAGGGTTCCCTCAGAGTAGTGGTCATAGAGGGGCCGCACCCAGCCTCATAGGACTGGACTGGTTTGAGGCCCTGGGCATCAGGGTACCAGGCATCCATCAAACCCAAATAGCCAATCTAGAAGCAATATGCCAACAATACGCTGCCTTTTTCAGCACTGAACTGGGACAATACAAAGGGGCACCCATTGCACTCAACCTTGATCCAGCAGTAACCCTAATCCGATTAAAACCATGCAGGGTTCCCTTTGCATTGAAAATTGATGCAGAAGTAGACAAGCAGGATACAGCAGAAGTAGACAACCTGGTACAGCAGGGAGTGCTCCAACCCACACTGTAGTTGTTGGGAGACTTCCATTTTGACCCCAGTTAAGCCTAACAGGAACGTTCACATTTGCGCAGACTACAAGTGCACCATAAATAAGGCACTACAGCGGCATACTTACCCTGAACCAGTGGTAAGCCACATCCTCGCCTCACTCCAGAGAGGCCAAATCTTTGCTAAGCTAGACCTTGCCCAGGCCTACCTGCAGCTACTGGTAGACGATGCTACCACAGAAGCACAAATAATATTCACACACAGAGGTTCATTCCGAGTGCACCGAGTGCAGTTTGGGGCAACCAAAGTATTATGGAAGGAACACTGAAGAACATTCCCAGTGTCTGCCTGTACTTTGATGATGTCCTGATCAAGGGCCGGATCAAAGGGCCGGATAGCTCAAGCTGGTAATAGCCTGTTATTAAGAACACCGAAGCCTGCAATTATTGCAGGTTCGAGCCCGGCCCAAGGTTGACTCAGCCTTCCATCCTTTATAAGGTAGGTAAAATGAGGACCCAGATTGTTGGGGGGGCAATAAGTTGACTTTGTAAAAAAATATACAAATAGAATGAGACTATTGCCTTATACACTGTAAGCCGCCCTGAGTCTTCGGAGAAGGGCGGGGTATAAATGTAAACAAAAAAAAAAAAAAATCAAGGGGAAATCAATGGCAGTCCTGGCAGAACATCTCCATGCAGTACTCCAATGCTTCCATGAGGCAGGCCTAAAACTCAAGAGGGAAAAGTGCCAGATCAGCATGGAAACCACAGAATTCCTGGGTTTCCGCATTGTTGCTGCCAGAATCCATCCATCTGAAGCAAAGCTAAAGGCAATTCAGCAAGCCCTCCCCCCTCCAAAATCCAAGGGGGAGCTCCAAGCATTCCTGGACTTGCTCAATTTTTACCACTCCTTCTTACCGCATAAGGCTGCCCTGGCAGAACTGCTACACTGTCTACTGGACAAACAAGCACCCTGGGTCTGGTCGAGCACTCAAGACAAAGCATTCAAGGTGGTAAAATCATTGCTATCCTCTGACTCTGTTCTTGCTCATTTCAACGAAACCCTACCAGTAACACTAGCCTGTGATGCTTCTCCATATGGCATTGGGGCAGTACTAAGCCACAGGATGCCAGATGGTACTGAGGCTTCCATCGCATACTATTCTTGAGCGTTATCACTGGCTGAAAGGAACTATGCCCATATAGACAAGGTCATAGTGGCTGGCATTAAGAAGCTTCACAACTTTTTATATGGATGAACCTTCACCATCTTTACAGACCATAAACCTTGGTTTGGTCTCTTCGCTGCTGACAGACACCACAGATCCTATTGCCGCAAATGTTACAATGGTTCATTGTATGGTTCATGGTTCATGGTTCATGGTTCATCATGGCCACATATTCATACTGGCTAGTCCACAAGCCGGGCAAGGAAATGAGCCACGCTGACACTTTTAGCCAAGTGCCTCTACTGCAGACTGAGCTGGATCCAGTCCCAGCTTGTCGTATTCTGGAGATCCAGGACTTGTCTGATGCACCCCTGTATGCAGGGATGTTGCAGCAGAAAGCTCCATGGACAGAACACTTAGCCGCATTCTCAACTGGGTATTAAGGGGATGGCCAGAGACCTGGCAGGCTCTGAGTTCCAACACTACGCTTCTCAAAAAAATGAACTGTCGGCCCACAAAAGATGTGTGTTGTGGGGCAGCAGGGTCATTATTCCACCCAGTCTTTGCTCCAAGGTGCTGGATTCCCTATATGAGAGGCACCCAGGAATTCTTCGGATTAAGGCTCTAGCCAGGAGCTACTTGTAGTGGCTAGGCCTGGACAAAGATATAGAGAATCAAGTAAGGAGTTGCCAGGTCTGCCAAGAAACCTGACCAGAGATGCCACAAGCACCAGTGCACCACTGGGAGATCACACATACCCCATCGTCTTGCATGCATGAGGTGTTCCTGATAGTAGTGGATAGTTATTCCAAGTGGTTGGAAGTGATACCGGTCTCATTGATGACAATGACCAGGATCATCCGAGAGTTGTGTCAGCTACCAGATGTAATTGTGTCCGACAATGAGGCACAATTCACAGCAGCAGAGTTTCAGTCATTCCTCAACGCCAACATGATTCAGCATGTAACATCTGCTCCATTCCACCCTGCAACCAACGGTCAGATTGAACAAATGGTGAGGATCACAAAGGAGGCACTCAAGTGGATGACAAATGGGGACCACCTGGCAAATTTCCTCCTGTGTCAACACACAACACCTAGTATAGCAACAGGTCGCAGCCTAGTGGAGCTGAGGTGGGGCCGCCGGCTCATAACAAAGCTCGACTGACTTCACCCAGACAGAATAGCGGTGGAGACGGCTCAGCCAAATCCCCCCCACCCCCAGGAACCTACAGCCAGGTGAATTGGTCTGGGCCAGGAACTATGGGAGTGGGGCACCTTGGGTGGCAGCCAGGGTAACTAAGGTAACAGGCCCATTGTCATACAAGGCTACTCAGGGGGATGACCGTACAATCAGACACCACATTGATCAGTTAAAGTATTTGCAGGCCGGATAAGTGCCGGTTGAGGATCCCAAGGCTTTATCAGACCTACTAGAGAACTGTTTTCCTCCAAGTTTGCCAACACCACCCATGGCCATCTCCGGAGAAACGGAGGTACCAAGGGCCGTAGAGCCACCGCCACTCAAGGGCAACCAAAACGGCCATCAAGACTCTATCCAAATGGAGATGGACAATACTCCTCTTAAACAGGACTCTCCAGTAACCTTACGGCGGTTCACCAGGAACTGGGGCCCCCCAGCCTATCTTAAAGATAATGAATATTGAACAGATTGAGGGTAAGAACTATCATAGGGGGGAGGGATGTTATCAGGGGTGAAATCTACTTACCTTCCTTACCGGTTCAGAAGTGCACACACTGCACGTGACACAAGTGCATGCGCACCTTTTGCACATGCGCAAAACCTTCTGTGCATGCACAGAAGGTAAAAAACATTACTTCCTGGTTAAAACCACCCGGCCAGGTGGGAGGAGCTTTCCTCCGCCACTGCTACTGGATTGCTAAACCATTGACCACAATCGCTACCGGATCACTAGATCCGGTCAGAACCGTGGGCCGTGGTGGCTCAGGCTGTAAGATAGCCTATTATTAAAACACAGCAACCTGCAATTACTGCAGGCTCGAATCCCACCAGGCCCAAGGTTGAGACAGCCTTCCATCCTTTATAAGGTAGGTAAAATGAGGACCCAGATTGTTGGGGGGGCAATAAGTTGACTTTGTAAATATACAAATAGAATGAGACTATTGCCTTACACACTGTAAGCCGCCCTGAGTCTTCGGAGAAGGGCGGGATATACATGTAAATAAATAAAAAAAAAACAACCCGGGAGTATTTCACCCCTGGGTGTTATTATTAAATATATATAGTTGTGTTAAGCCCTGCTAAAGTGAAACTAACTTTTAAATGACCCTAACTGTTAACGTCAACTGTTTTGAAGGGAAACTTAGAACATTCATATCTGAGTGGGCTTTTTCAAGTATTATTATTGGTTGATGCCCTGTGGGCCCAGAATATAAATTATAGGAATTTGCCTGTTGTTCGGCAACAGTTCTAGTTGAGTCAATAAATGCTGTTGTATCTATGCTGTCTGTTCTTGCCTACCGCAACTCATAACATAATACCTATCTCTCCCCATCTTTGGCCTTTTAGCCTCCCAGCACCCTGCCTTGTGGGTGCAGCCCCAAAACCATGCAGCTCTGGGACTGTTTGCCGTACCTTGGAAGTTGTAACCACCCATCCCAATCCCAGTCACCCTTGCCACTCAGAGACTCACCACTGCCCCAAGGTGACATTTGTGACCATCTTCTTGCTCCTGCTGCTGACAAGGTATCAGCAAAAAAAAAAAGGGGGGGGGAAGCATGCAGCTTAAAGAGGACGGCATGCACCACAACATCACTTTACACTTTGCTCCTAGGGCATTGGTAATTGATTTGCACTGCAAAAAAAGGGGGGAAAGTGCAAAGCAGCCACTCTCTGTGTCAAGGTATGCCAAAACACCCCTTTTTGTCATACCTCTGAGTCAGATAGGCTGGCTATGTGCTATAAAAAAAAAAAGGAGGGGTAGCAAAAAGCAGCCCTTCCCTGAGCCAGAGTGTGCCCAAACACCTTTTTCTCATTGTGCTCCTGGGCCATATAAGGCTGTTTTTTTGCTGTGAAAAATGGGGGGGAAGCTAAAAGCAGCCTTTCTTCTCTTTTTCACAGAGCAAAGCCAGTGCTGTTTTTGTTCAGGAGCTCTTTGCAAACTTTGGCCATGACTTGCAGGCCTTTACAACAGTGGTTAAACCTGTCATTTTCCCTGGACATTTATAAATAGTTATAATAACTTTTAGTCTTGATTGTCATTTAATTGTTTTAGTTTGCTTAGTAGTGTACGTCATTCTTCTTTTGTATTTTTGTTTAATGATTTTGTATACTGCCCAATGCAGCATAGTTTGAGTTGGATGGTCAAATAAATGTTCTAAATAAATAAATGAAGAAATAACTATTTTTCTGCAACTGCTGGGAAATGCTTCTCTTTTATAAGGTCAACAAGACCTTTCAAACTTTTTCTATTTCTCCTGTAATTACAAAACCATGTGTGTATTCGTTGGTGCAATGCTTCAAGCCGTTTTGTAAAGAATTATAAAGCATGCATATGCTGCCATCTTACTCTTTCTGTCATACATGCTAAGAAAGGGCAAATCAGGTTTATTAGGCAACTCAGATCATATGCAGAGATTGCTCTAGAAGTGGACAAACTTCTTTTGCCCAGGTTCCCATAATGGATGGTGCCTCCAATTTTGGCACAATATCAGCAAATGGAAAAAAGGTAGTTGAAGGATCTGCTTTCCCTTAGTTAGGCAGCCAGCTGCACCAATGTATTTGCATATAACAGTTTGTAGAGCCTATTTTTAGTAAGAAAATTTTCAGTCAATAGATTAGTGATGACCTCAATTGATAATAAAATTGAAAAAGACCAACATTATGATGGTTTTATTGAGGACTTTTCACCCAAAAGGTTTAACTTCAATAAATTCTAGCTATGTCATAAAGTCAACAATTTGTATTTCTTATATCAGAGGAAGGTATATGAAGGTGGAATGAATTCATCATATATACGTACAGGTAATCCTTGACTTACAACTATTCGTTAAGTGACCATATGAGGTTATGACAGCATTGAAAAGAGCGACTTATGATTATTTTTCACATTTATGACCATCACATTTTATGATCAAAATTTGGACACTTGGCAACTGGCATGTATTTATGATGGCTACAATGTCCCAGGATCATGTGATCCTTTTGTGACCTTCTAACAAGCAAAGTCAATGGTGAAGCCAGATACACTTAACAATTGTGTTAGTAATTTAACAACTGCAGTGATTCACTTAACAACTGTGGCAAGAAAGGTCATAAAATAAAGAATTCACTTAACATTTCTCTTGCCTAGCAGTGGAAATTTTGAGCTCAATTGTATTCATAAGTCAAGACTACCTGTAATAAAGAACAGAATTTAGGTTGTTTGGTTTCATTTATGAATTAAAATAACTGTTTTTTTACAGCTTCATCAAAGTTGATAAAATACCACTGATAAGCTGTTGAAGTGTTATAGAAACCATTGGGGAGTTGGAAAGAATTACATTTTTAGCTAGAATCCCAGAAATTTAATGGCCATCACTAAGTATGTACTGTTTTGAATTGGTGGAAATAAACCTTAAATTGTATTTGGCATAGCACAATTTGTAGAAATATATGTGATATAGAAATCTTAGAGAAACTTGTTTTGAAAGTAAAAATAGAAATTATGCTAATAGTAAATACTAAAAGAAAAGATGTCAATCTATGTGTCAACAAACATACAAATGAAATTCAAGAAAGCACAGGCAGTAGATAGTTCTGTTTTCTTTGGCTTGAGAACAAATCTCTTATATTTAGTATTAGAAATATTGGCCTTGTCAATTGCTGTCATGTCATATAAGCAGTTGGAATTGCAATTAATATGGGCTATCTTATTGATAAATTATGAACATTTAAACAAAAACATTTAAACAAAAATCTGTACTGTATTATCAATACAAAAGTTTAATAAATTGTCAGCTTATTCAGCTAACTGTGGTAAATTTCATATGCTTCTTATAGGCTCTAATGTTTCTCTGGATATCTGTAAAATGTAAGACTTGGTGTTTGAATTCTTTAGGCTTGGAAAAATGATCCCAAGAATAACATCTTTATTTTTAAGTGTAAATATTTTAAATTATTTACCTCAGATTAATATTGCTATAAAAATATGATTATTAACATGTCTAGGAAAACAAAATTTTTGAAAAATGAATATTACTTCATGTCTGTGTGTATATAGGTGAAGGACAGACAGACAGACAATTTATGGTAGGGATTTGCATGCCAATTTCTTTAAGGCATTTTTTAAATTATTAAAATCAATGGGAATAGTTACCATACAGTTATAGGATTTTAAATATTTCCTGACTTTCCTGCATGTAGACTTTATTTCTACAGTATATGAATCTAAAAAATCAATTCCAAACCCTATTATGCATACAGTTCACAATTATTATATGATCTCTCTGTTATCATGGCAGGGACATAGTTGTTTTTTTAGACATAATTTCATATATTTCTAGAATGAAAGGCTGCAAGATATATTTGAAAGATTTAAAAAGAAAATGAAATTTTAATCCTTATTTATATGATAAATTTATCTTTAGACATAATTTCAATTTGAAAATAGCATTTAAAACAGGGGTGAAATGCTACCGGTTTGGACTGATTCAGGTGAACCGGCAGCAGAGATTGGGGATGGTTTGCTGAACTGGTAGCAACCGCTGGCTGGCCATGCCCCTGAACTGCTCCATGGCCCGCAATCCTGCCATGCTTCCCTGCCTTCCACGCAGCCTTCCTGGCATCCCCATGGCCAGCTTGCGAAGGGAGGCAAGTGAAGGCCATGTGGAAGGCAGGCAAGCATGGTAGGGCTGCGGGGAAGGGAACTAGCAGCCTACTCCCCCTCCTTTGGGCGACTTCCGTCCACTTGCTTTTCCCTCTGCCTTGGGTCCCATTGCCTGCATTCTGCCCATGATGGGGGACATGTTGCCTCTGGGCTAGGCCGCCCGCCCTCCCGGAGTACTTTCTTCCTTCTCCCACAGCAGCCACTGCTCAGACCAGGTGTGTGTGTGTGTGTGTGTGAGAGAGAGAGAGAGAGAGAGAGAGAGAGAGAGAGAGAGTCTGTGTGTGTGTGTGAGAGAGAGAGAGAGAGCGAGAGCGAGAAAAGAAAGAGAAGGTGGCCTCTAGTGGCTCAACAGACTAATGCAGTCTGTTATTAACAGCAGCTGCTTGCAATTACTGCAGGTTCAAGTCCCACCAGGCCCAAGGTTGACTCAGCCTTCCATCCTTTATAAGGTAGGTAAAATGAGGACCCAGATTGTTGGGGGCAATAAGTTGACTTGGTATATAATATACAAATGGATGAAGACTATTGCTTGACATAGTGTAAGCTGCCCTGAGTCTTCGGAGAAGGGCGGGATATAAATGCAAATAAAAAAGAAAGAAAGAAAGAAAGAAAGAAAGAAAGAAAGAAAGAAAGAGGAAGGGAGAGAGAGAGAGAGAGAAGAAAGAGTGACGTGAGTGACGTCATGTTGGCCATGCCCACCCCGTCACATGACTGTCAAGCCACGTCCACTAAGCCACCCCCACAGAACCGGTGGTGAAAATTTTTAGAGTTCACCACTGGCATTTGTTTTTTTTTAAATTTTGGGCTAATGGGATATTAATATTTTAAATCAACTTATTGCCAATCAATTTTTTTAAACATATTGGGATTTTGGATTGTCTAAAACTGTGGAATGGCAGTATTATATGTCCAAGTAAAACATATTTTCATTTTAGAATCTGGCCTAGACCCATCTAAGTTAAAGAAAGGCCTGTTGGACTTTAGAATTCCACTTAAAGGGAATCACAATGTAACCAATGCAATGAAATTAGGAATATATGTTAAAAATTGACACAGCTTCCAAACCTTTGGGAGTAGTATGGGAACTTCCAGGTCAGTTTACAGTCCACTATAGCTGGATCCATCTGAAATTCTTTTAAGAAAATATGCTGCCTAATAGTCTAACCCAAGAAGGTCAAAATCACATTTTTCTAGCCTATCTTGATGAAGAATTGATTGAATCTAATCGTCATGAAGAAAAGGATCACTACAAGAAATCAGTATCAAGAACATGTTCAGAACATTATGAAAATATTCAAAATCTTTTGAAATGTCACGGGGCTGTTCTCAAATACAAGTAGTACCAGACTTTCCATAGAGAGAATCAAAGCAGTTAAACATTCGTGTCTTTCTGTCCATCATACCAAGCATAGCAATAAATCTCAGCCCTCCAGATATTTAACTTTGTATTTAAGAACTTGCTTACAAAAGAAGCTTACAGATTTGACGTGGCTAAATTAGTTATTTTATTGCAGATGAGAATGAAGCAATAGGTTACTTTTTCATAGTTTTGATATTGGAAGACATACCTGATCATTGTTTATACTGTTTCTGTTTTGTCTGGGAAAGGCTAGTTACTGTCTTGCCATATTAATTCCTTAAATAGTACCTCAGCCAGGGGTGGGATTCTGCTGGTTTGGACCAGCTCCGATGATCAGCTGAGAGACGATCAGCTGGGCCTGCCTGCCCACCTCTGCACTATACCTATCTTTATTTCCTTTGTTTGAAGTCCAGCTGATCAGCGTGGCAGCATGAATTGCTGCACCCCAGCTGTTTTATTCACCAGAGCTGCAGTAGAAGGTGCTGTTTTCAAATGTACTGCACATACATGGATTGCCCATTTGGCACACATGAAGCGCATGCGAAGCGAACTGGTTGTTACATTGGTTGAATCCCACCACTGCCTCTAGCAGATACCATATTCCTCCATTTTAAACCATCAGCATTAGTTGCCACTTGCTTTCCAAGTCCAATTCAAAATGTTCACTTTGGTATAAAACTTTACCTGGCTTAGGAACAAATTACGGTACTTGAATCCAGCAGAGTCTGTCTCACATTGTTAGGTCCTGAATGGGGCACCTTTTGTAGGTTTATTGATAGAACCATTAGCTTAGGAAAGCAAAACAATGTATAAATAAATAAACAAGTGGAAAGAAAGGAAAACAGGTAAGTTGCATATCTCTGTTATTCAGAGAAAAGGGAAGAATCTAATAGAACTGAATTAAGGTAGTGTGGGTTTTCTGAAGGAACAGTGATGAATATAAGCATGGCACTAAAAGTATGTGTTTTGCTATGAATTAAGTGGTAAAAATTTATATCACAAAGTGTTGCATTTTGAATTGTGGTAGAGGCATAGGAACATGAGAATTTTAGGTTAGTGATAGTTAGATATGATGCTCTAGCAAATGATGATAATAAAGACCATGGTTGAGTTTTAGGGGAAATTGTGTAACATACCTAAATGAATTTGACCAGGAGGAAAAATATTTTGTTAGGTGACATGAATATGGGAACAAAGAGACCCAAGGATGAATGAAAATGGTATTTGATCAGTATCTGATTAGAAAAATGATGGCTTGTTTTTGAACTTGAGATTTAAAAAGACAAAGTAATTAAAACCATGACTGTTTTGATTATAAGTGATGAAAGACTAACAAAAGATACAAGTCTGAGGAAAGATCATGAATATGGACCAGACTTTAAGTGTAAATCATGGGGGGAAAGAACTTGAAAATAGCAAAAATAGAATAACTGCAGAAATAAAAAATATTAGTCTATATGAAAAAACATGTCATCTCATCCCAGAATGAATAGAAAGTGGACATAAGAAAGCAGATGTGGAATCATCCTGGATCAGAGTGACAACAATTATTTTTGAGTATGTGAAATAGAAATATGTGAAGTTATACTACTGTAGTGGGAAGTATGAAAAATAATACTAGGCAGAATGAAGTGAAAAAAGTTATGGGTTAGAAAACAACCTGTACACACAAAACAATGGTTTATGGAAAAAATGTGGACAAGAGAAATACATTGTATAACTGTAGAGAAAAAAGAGTTGAATGTATTCCAAAGCAGTAATTAAGATTAGGTAGAGGCAGAGAAATGGCAGAATGGTGTTAATGGAAATATAATAAAATAAATGCCTTTGGAAGTGTGCAAAACCTGCTGAAGAAGGGCCTCCAACAGAATGAATGGAATTAAAAATAAAAATAATCAAATGATTTGTGATGAGAGAATACTTGAAGGAATATTTTAAAGGTTTGTATGGGAATCATAGGGGTAGATTGAAGAGAGGAACTGAAATTAATGAATGCTTTAAACATCAATGTCTAGGAAAAGAAAGGATGAAAAAGTTAATACTATGAGTGGATCAAAATGGTTAGCCTGAAAGCATACATGTGATGAGAGATATGTTAATATATAGATATGAAATAATTTAACATGTCCTTAGAGATTGAGATGGGTAGTTTCTAATTTGATAAATAAATGTGCATAAGGACTATAAAAATGATTAAGAATGACTTACAAAGGAAAAAATAAGGAGGATGAATGCAAGCATTACAGTGAAAATTTGTTGAAAACCCTTGAGTTAGTATTCTGCAGAATTCTGTCTGAAAGGGTAAGAGAGGTAATAAATAAAATTTAGGATATGTAGTGCAGCATTATGCTGAATAGCAAATTGTGTATATTTTTGTTTTTTAGTAAGTTATTGAAAAAATGATGTGTGAGAAAGCAAAGTATTTTATGTTGTTGATTTAGATAAAGTGCAATAAAATAAATTGACCAATTATGGAAAATGTTGCACAAACATGGAAGTTGGTTACAGAGTATGATAAGGGAGATATATGATGTAAATACAGCATGAAAGAAAATGGAATACTTGGCAAATAATCATTAAGCAGGGAGGAAGCTGAGGATGCATCTATGATTACTATGATTACTTCCTGATTATGTTACAGATTTATAAGATCTGAAGAGAAATCCAAATCATACAAATCTGTAACATCTCAACCTTTTGGTTAAGATCAAGTGCAGATATGATGAATACTTTGATTGGAGGTATGAATATGTATATTTTTATATGCAGTGAACTCATTTTATTGGTCGAGAAGCCAAATATCTTATACCGAATGTTAAATATAATTTATAATATAAAAAGATAGGTAAATTAATATATTGATAATCGATATAACTTTGTTGGACAGAAAAGATAGAGAAAACAATTGCAAATTGTACATAAACACTATGAAACACTAGAGCATATAGATGAATTTGTGTAGCTAGAGGAATGTGTATTAAAAATAAAAAATGGAGAAATTTTGAAACAAACAAAAACTCTTCGAAAGTTAGAAGGTTTGCAAAATAAGACTATGTTGAGAGAAATAGAAATGTCTAAACAGAAATGTGCTTCTGTTCATTTTGTTACCTGGATGTGAGAATTAGATATGCCAGGAGAAATATAAGAGTAAGCTGTATTTAGAGGGAATAGTATTTAGTAAATAGTATTTACATGGTAAAACTAAAATAGGGTAAAAATGAATAGTGCTGAATGAATGTGGTTTGAAATCAGATTTGAATGAATAGTATGAAAGTAAATTGAGATAGTTTGGTGATAGAAAGAATCAAATTGTAAAAATATATATGAAGGAAGGCTGAGTAGGAGAAGAAAAAGAGAGAGAAAACAAAGACTGAGAAAATTGGAATTGGGTGGAATTCATGAGATCTTCCAAAAGAGAATTTAAACAACAAAAGGCAATGTATGTATGAAGTAATAAATTGCCCTAATGAAAGGACTGATTGACAAATATGAAGCTTTATAGTGTTGGCCTAAACTATGTTTAGCTTTCATTTTCTGGTTTAATCTCAGGCTTTTAATTTATTTTGCATAAAAGTGTTTACCCTGAAAAGGAATAATAGCATGATGTTAGAATGTAAAATTAATACATAGTCATGTATCTGGATACTCTGTATCCATTGTATGATGTAAAAGTCAAAGCATTCTAATGCATCCAGAACAGTATTCTTAAAAAGTGTTTGGTTAAAAACAAGAATTTGAAAAAGTAATAGATGCCGAATGAATGTGAACATAAAGAGTGAATGACCAATGAGAAAGACTTTTATATAGTTTAGACATAGAAAATGAGAAACAAATCACAAAATGAAAATATGTAGGAAGAATGGAAAAGACTGAAAAAACTCTGATTGGATGGAGTTGAAAAGATTCTCAAAAGAAAGAAATGAGACCTTTAAAGAACAAAAGGTAATGCAGAATCAGTGAATAATATACATAATGGAAGCAAGGATGATTGGAAAAGAAAATTTACATAAATATAATTTACACAAATTACTAGATGTCTCTGTACAGTAGAGATATCTTGAATTGCATTTGTACAAACTAGGTTTTTGTAGATTTCTTTTATTCTCTTTTATTTATTCTCACCACCACTTTATACCTTTTCTAGTCTTTGCCCAGCTTTGCTTAGCCTGAAAGTGAATATCAATGAAGGGTAATAGGTACGTTCAAATGACCAGGCAGTTTTAATTACTGACTAGAAGGAGGCCACGTAGCCTACAGTTTAATGAACTGGTTCCTCATCTCCCGTGATAAGGATCTAGGAGAGAAACAGTGGAATCCTCACGTTTCACAAATACAAATGTACGGCAGGGGAAAGGGCTGCTATTTATGCTTAGGGGCTTCCCAAGAGAACGGTCCGTTCACAGAGAACTGAAGGGCAAGTGGCAAGCATTGCTTATCTATATACATCCCGCCACTCCACGGAGGGTTCCACAGAGCCCGATTTTTGTAGGAAGTCGCGGGCACCGAGAGAGCAGTTCGGCTCATGGCACTACAGGAAACGCACATCAATTCAGCCACAACCAAGTCCCACGTCCTCCTGCGTAATAAAAACCTCTTCTTCGCTCAGCTGAGTTTCCTTTTCCTTTGGGAGCGTCAGACATTGATTTTGACAGGAAAGCGACCATTCCGTGTTGGGCAACGCGGATTGTTCGATAAAAGTCCTTCCCAACCCCGCCTTGAGCCCGTATCTTGACTGGGGTCTCTCGGCCATACTATCATACGGAACGGCTAACAGTAACGATTTATACATTGGCGGACACAGGCGCACAGCGGCGGCGTCCTCTGTATATTTGTGTATACGTGAGAAACTGTCTGGCTGACCAAATCGTTGGCCACTACGTCTAGGTTGAGGTGTTAAGGCAAGTGGGTAAAGGAGAGGAGGAGGCCCCGCTTCACACAAATAGCGTCTGATGCGCATTTCGGCCACGGTCGGTTCCAGGATACACAACCTCTCCCCCCCCCACCTTTGGGTTATAATAGGACTGGCCTAAGGAACAACCTCACGGCACATTTTGGCCGACTGAAAAACAGTAAGGAGAGGAGGAAAAAAAAAGACAAGTTCTCCTGCCCCTTTAAGAAATCTAGGCGAGAGAGTTTGCGGAAGGGATCACTTAAGGATCGCAAGCCGAATGGGTGAGCTAGTCTCGTGATCGGAGCTGGCCCCGCCTCGGGATCTCCCCCCCTCCTAGCCCTCCGCGTTCCATTGTGTGTGCGAGCTGCGTGCGTCCCCGCCTCTCCTTTTCTGGACACGCCCTTTTTTCTCTTGGCTCATTTCCGGCGCGGCCGCTCGCTTCCCTCTGAGGAATCGGGAGAGTGAAGAAACAACAGCCGCCATTTTGTTGGTGTGTGAGCGATTGAGGGGAGGGAGCGAACGAAAAGCACCGAGCTAGGCGGGTACAGCCCTGGAGGTGGAAAACAGCGGCAGAGACCTTCGGCAACTCAGGGCCCCCGGCCGGCCAGACCCGAGACAACCTGAAACCTCCGTGATATACCCACTGTACTAGCCTCGTAGCCAGTAGGGGAGTACGCACTCCCGGTTTCGGCTAGAAACTCGGGACCCCGGGTGGACTCCACCCCAATTCCTTCTGGCAATTGAGCACGTTCGCGGGTCTAGGAGACCGTTTCGCCTCGATTTGGAGAGCTGCTGCTTCTTCTCTGAACATCTCCTTTCCTGTGGGTCTATATGGTGGAGAGGAGACGGGGCCGCTGCTGAAACGCCTGAGGCACGGCGTCTCCAGTGCCGAGGAGAGCCTTATCCTTTCCATAGATCAAGCGCTCGTAACCATCCGTATCCTCCGGGGAGGGGGGAGAGGCTGAGAGAAGGGGGGAGGGGCCGCTCCTGCCGCTTCCTCCTCCTCCTCCTCCTCTCCTTGCTTTGGGATCGATCCCGTCGTCTCACCAGAAAGGGGTACCCTGCCGGAGAGAGAGAAAGAAAGGAAAGAAAAGGAGGGGTGGCAGGCGCGCGTCCTGAAGCCCACCCTCTCCAGCTCCCATCCCGGGATCTCTGCTGCCTCCATCGGGACAACAAATCTCTCCTCCGCCTCCTTGTTCCTGCACAACAAGATGTGAAGCGGAGACTCCTGGGACTTAGCTTCATCCTCCTCCTCCTCCACGGCTCCCTTTTCTGCAGCCATTAGTGATTAGCAGGGACGGCGCAGGGGGAGTTGGGGGGACCCTCGGTACGTTCCGTCTGCTATCCCCTTCCCCAGCCCCTTGTTCACCAGTGTAGGCATTTTCCTCCGTTGCAGGCTGGTTTTGGAAGGAGTAGGAAAGAACGAGCAAAGAAAAACGATTCTTTCTCTCTTCGCCTCTCCTCCTTCGCCCGCCTCCTTGTGGCGATGAGGAGGAGGAGGACGACGCCGAGGAGGAAGAGGTTGATGGCGGCGAAGAGGCAGCAGCAGGAGGAAAAGACGACGACCCCCCGGAGGATGAAGATGGTGGTATTGGCGGCGGCGGCGAGGAAGCACCAACTGTTCTACGGCCGGATTTAATTCGATTTGTAAATTTACCGAGCCCCTTTAATTGATTTTAGGAAGGGTTTGTTCTGTTCTTTTCATCCTTGTTTTTCCCTGTGGCCCGGAGAAAAGACTGCTTCCACACCCTGTTTCCCATCTCTGTTCCCCCTTACTCACTGCTATCCAACAGAAATCGATCTCGAGGAGCGGAAAAAGAGGAACTTTGTCTATTTCTTCAGTCCATTTCCATACTGCTCTTCGGTTGATTTTGGATCACAGAAAACGGCTGAGGGCATTGGGGATCCCCATCTTCAATTTGGGCTCTGTTTGTCTAAAAAGAATTAAAAATGGCCGAGAATGTGGTGGAGTCGGGCCCGCCTTCAGCCAAGAGGCCTAAACTCTCTTCACCGGCGCTCTCTGTCTCTGCAAGCGATGGCACAGGTCAGTCTTGGGCATAGATCCCTTAATTTTACCTTATCACAAATGGACTCTCTTTTTGGGCAGTCTTTTTGCCAGTCTGATATATTTATTTCCCCTGTCTATCTACTTGTTTTTAGCCTATATTTTGAAATATTACTTTGGATATTTAATTGACATTAAGCTTTCTTTCTTTTGAAGAGGCTGTAAATGAGTTGATGCTTACCTCTGAGTGCTTGCAGCTCTTGAAATCTTGTGAAAAGTGATCTTTATTGCATAGTTATTATCTGTATGTTGATATAGAGTCTTTTCTTTAAATCTTAAACTCATTTAATCTGAAGAGTCCTTATTTTTCATCTTACCAGTGTTCTGATGGCTAAGTTTTAATTGCCTTTATTTCCATCAATTATTTAATACTAATATTGTTTCATAAAGAGGTGATTACAGTTGCTGATAGAATTCATTTTGATGCTTTTGTTAAGACAGCTTCATTAGATCAATACTGAATATAGACTTGGTCATCTGCTTTTGTTCAGAGACTAAAATGTCTGAATTTCTCCTGAAGTCATGCCTTATTTGTAAAGATGAGTACAGTAACACTTGTTTACATATTTATTTATTTATTGAACAAATCAACTAGATAGAAATACTACAACTCTTTTGAAATTAGGGATGCATGTTACAGGTGTTCATTTGGTAACAACTGTTTATAGGTTCTGTTGGAAGTTCAGGCAACTGTACCCCTGTAAAGAATTAATTCGCTGCAAAAGAAAAAATGTGTTTCCTGAGATTTCTGATTAGTATAGGATTAGTCTGTGCAATAATTATTTTAATTCATCTTATTAGAATAAATAAACTGGAATCCTTCAGCCAAAAATATAGACATTCTGAATATTAATGGTAGCTAGACTTGTTCATTGAATTTGTTTCGTACTGCATATATAAATGCAAGGGAAAATGGCTGATTGTATTTGATAGATAGGCTGTGTGTGTGTGTGTGTGTGTGTGTGTGTGTGTGTTTGTCTGAATAGTGACTGTTTAGATACATTAGGTAATTTGGAATGCTGCTTGTGTTTAGTATTTACTTCCGAACAATGTTTCTATTTGAATCTGCAGTCTATCTTGGTATCTCCTGCAACTTTAAAGATATTTGCTACCAAGAGCATTAGTTTCACTATTTGTAGGCCTAATATAATGCTTACCTGAAAATCAACAAGTTCCATTTTGCTAATAGGAAAGCAAAATTGGAATCTGCCTTCAGAATTCTTTGGGATATACCAAACAAATGCTAGAAAATAATACTTACTTTTTCAGATTTATGCTATAGAATAACCCTTATTAACATTGTACTCCTTTCCTATGCAGACAATTGAAAATAGGCATCCTGATTTAAAGTTGCAAGTCTGTGCACTTTTCTGAGACTATAGTCCATTGAATGAATTCATAGTCATATAAGTATATTGTGAATAAATACAACCCAATGTATATATACTCAGATATAAATTTTACTGGATTCAATGAACTTTTTCAATGAATGCTTCTTTTGCCAATGAAAATGGTACAATTTTATTCTCCTCAAAAAACCATAGTCTTTGCCTTTATAAACCATTACATCTTTCCAATTTAGAAATATAAATCAAATTAAGTTTGTTGTATTGACTGTTTTAATTTGTTACCATCATTTCCAAATAGTTGCTAAATGTTTCTACCATCACTATGAATACAAATTTTATTTTTGTTGGTTGAATCCTCTTTGAAATAATAGAGATTTTAAAATATAGTAAGCTTATAAATATTAAATTCTTTCAATATATTGCAACTAGTGAATTGCTAGTTTGACTTTGTTTTAATATTCAGTTTTCTAAAGGTGTGAAGATATCTGTGATTTAGTGTGTTCTGATAAAAGCTATGCAGAAAAATGTTACATATGTAAGAATAGTAAACCTCATAGTTGCAACAAATTACATCTTTCCCATAATGCTGTGTCACAGTGCTGCATCTTTTTTCTAGCTATTACATGCTCTAGATTCATTTTTCTGTTCTGTTGTAGTTTTTTTGTTTACTCTAGTTCTCTATAATATGCACAGGTGTAAATGCTAAATTTATTTGGGAGCTATGGGAAAAGAGCCAGGAATCCATATCTGTTGGCAAATTGGAAATGCATCTACATTATGTAATTACAATAAAAATTATTGTTCAGTCACTAAGTCAGGCCCGACTCTTCGGGACCCCATGGACCACAGCATGCCAAACCCCCTGTCCTTCACTCCTCCACTGTCTCCTGGAGTTTCCCCAAATTCATTTTCATTGTGTTGATGACACTAACTATCTCATTCTCTGCCATGCCATTTTTCTTTTGCCTTCAATACCAGAAAAATAAGGAAGATTAATAGATATAATTCTGTCTTTATCCCCAAAAGTAGCTTTATTCCTTAGAATTTCTACAGATGATTGTCTATTAATACAGTTCTCCCTGGAACATTTTGCCATAGTTATCAAGAATACCTTGTATACTGAGCATTTTTCATGTGGGATTTTAATGTTTCATTGTTTGAAGATAACCAAGCTCACTCCAAATGAACTAAAGGAGAGGCAAAAAAATTATCTGCTTAACAACATAAGCATGAAGTGAATCAAAGAACACAGCTATAGTTATTTACTGAGGTAGTGTTTTTTGCTTATAATCCTGCTCACAATATTTTGAATCTGTTTTTTCACATAGATTTTTGACTAAAGTCATCTTAGAATGCATTTCATTTTAGTTGTATTTCTGCAGCTAAGGTATGCAAGTCCTCTTATGCCTGATAGTAAACTGTAGTTGTTCTTCAGTTTAATGATACTACATGTACAAGTTCTTTTTTTCCTTTCCAGAAATGAGTTATTTTTGTCATCTTGCCTATTTTGTGACTACAGAAAAACCTGTAAATATGTGTACTGTATACTAAACAGCTTGGCAGGTACCAAATTATTTGGACTCAATAAGTAAGGTCTAGGAATTCTGAAAGGAGTATTTGACTGTTTCCTCTATCCTTCAAGCATATGTTTTAAAGTCATCACAGTTTTGAATCATTGTACTTGTTTCAGAATTTTGAAATTCCTCTATTTTTGACAAAATTTATTCCAAATGTCGGAAGAATTATAATATTTGATATGTATATATAAAGTCTGAAATAGAGTTTCTACAAAAATGAGAATATTACATTAATAGTTTAGCATTTTATATAGGCATTTATAAAAAATAATGATGTGAGTGGAACTTACTATCTTTCGGTGTACGTAAGGAAAAAGGTAGTTGAAGTAAGAAACTCTTACAATGCTCCTTGTTTCTGGTTTGTCATTTCATGGCAGAAGTGATTATCACTTTCCTAGGATTCAGAAACACGAAGGAAGTGGTAGCAGGTGTTTTTGCTTTGATGTACTATAGGATCCTGTGGATCTCAGATCCCAGAGGGAGTTCTGGCAAAGAAGCATGCCAAAGAAGTTTCCATCTGTGTTTTATACGTGGTTGCCATTGGCTCTTTAAGAAGCCATAAGATAAACTTCTGAGAGTGTGTAGAATATATAGTCTCTTGTTTTTTCCTTCCATAGAGAAGAAGTTTGTTCAAATTCTCACTTACAGCAGTTATTACTTATAGCAGTTATGTCATCTGCTGTAATTGTATTTTAGGCAAGTTTTAATAAACATATAATATAGCGGTAGGTGCTTGCTTTTCTGCAATCTCTATCAAAATGCTTTCTCCATCAACTAATGCCAATAGCTTCTGATTTTTAAAATAGAAATTACTTATTGAAAAATATATTTCTTAAAAGATCATTAAATGAAGTTTGTTTTGTATGTCAGATTTTAATTTCCAATGAACATGCAAACTAAATTTCAAAAGTTATCTTTGAAGTGGAAATATACTTACTGCTTTAATAGTTGTAGATAAATTACATGGCCTTAAAATTGGAAAAGTGAAAGTTCTGAAAAGTATTCAGTTACATATGTATACATGATATCTCTGAATACCAGCCAATGTAATGTAGTTGTTAAACAATATGCAATAATATTAGTGTTAGTTCCAAAGGTGTGCTCTGTACAATTCTGAATTGAATAATCCCATGAAAGAAGGGGATGATTATGTTGATTCACCTTTCTGTAATACAGCTTGTTAAATTCCCCCAAATGTGCTCTGTTAATGAGCTGTGTGAGGAGGTAGCAATAAATTGATTCCCTGCCTCCTTTCTCTAAGAGGAAGAGGACATGTTGAATTTTTGTAGCTTTCAACAATACAGAGTACACGTTGGTATACCTCTGGAACCATTATGAAGGCTTTACTTGCAAGTAAATACAATGATTATACTATCAAATGATAACTGAATTTAAGAACTTAACTGTCAAATTTAGCTCCTCTTTAAGGAGTAAATCATAAAATTAGATGAAAACTACATTAATAGCCTATTAATATTTATGCTTACCATTAATATCTGCACCATCAGAATATTTTCTTCAAATAAGTTGAAAATTGTTCATTTATATTACTTAAGTGTATAGAGTCAACCGTGTGGCATCATGCACCTTTTTCCACATATAATAGTGGCAAAGAATATCATTTTTTAAATAGGTATAGTTCTTGATTGCCAGGTTGTTTTATCAACTGTCCTAGAAATACTTTAGTTTTGAAAAATGGCACATATCTGATTTAAAAATAGCAACAAATATTGAATGTCTTGAATATTTTGCTAAAATCCACTGTTTTGATCTGATCTGCCTTGTCACTAGAAGAAGCTGCTACATTTGTTTGCAAATGTTATGTTTGAGGTATATTAACACACTTTAAAGTAGTATGGTAAGCTATTAAACTTGTTGGATAGGAGAATTTGTGCCTCTTGGAGCGATATTTTATTAATAATTTTAAAAATAAAGTCACCTTAGAATTTTTGAAACTAATTTTAAGAGAAACTGCTTATAGGCATTGGTAGTCTTCCTTTAGGTTTTTCCTTCAGCAGGTCTTAAAGCTGTCTTGGGGGAGGCGGGGGTTGTGGGGGAGATTCTGGAATTTTAGAAAGCTGTTAAAGCAGTTCAAGACTTCATTGCAGGAAGCTTCTGAAAGGCAAATAGTATAAAATCCAAAGGACTTGGCTCAGTTTTGTATTTCTTTTATGATTTTTATTGAATATCTTGAAATAAAAACTGTAGAATTAGAAAAATTCATCTTTCTAGCATATTGTGTCTGGGCTATATTATGTTCACACATTGAATAAATTGGGCAATAGAACCAAAATGAGATTGCAGTTGACTTTTTTGATCATTCAGAAACATGGAATAAGTTGATCTCATATTTCTATATCTTCTAATTACACAATCTTACTTGTAAATTTTGTAGGGCAGTTTCAGCAAAATAGAACAATTTGGCTATTTAGTTTTCACCTGGTAAACTTTCCTAACTAAATGTGATGGATCATGTTAGCTGACAAGTTATAGAATTAATATAAAAATTAGGCAAGTAAAGAATTGAATTGCTGAATTGTGTTTAGATAACATATGTTAATGTTATCTATTTCCCAGCAAAGTCTTGCTGAAACAATGGTGTATAGGCATGTGCACTGATTTGCTGCTCTTAGTTTTTAAAGCACTGAGGTTAGTAGCAACTGTAAGATGTCACATTTAACATTTGAGAGATATTTAAAAGCTTATAAACCTGGAACTAATGTGAGTTAATTGATAGTGTTGCACAGCTGAACTGGGTATATTAAAAATATTATTTAACAAAATTTGAGAGGGTTGTTGAGGTGACATTTTATTTTTTAAAAAAATAGTCTAAAGCAAATTAGATCGATATTGAAGAAAAATCATTCAGCTGAAATATTTGCTGAAGTGCTCTAAATCATTTTTTTTTACCTTTCTCTCCAGATTTTGGATCTCTTTTTGATTTGGAACATGACCTACCAGATGAACTTATCAGCTCTACGGAACTGGGACTTACTAATGGTGGTGACATTAATCAACTGCAGACTAGCCTTGGTATGGCACAAGATGCTGCTTCTAAACACAAACAGTTGTCAGAACTGCTACGAGCTGGCAGCTCGCCAAACCTTAATATGGGAGTTGCTGGGCCAGCACAAAATATGGCCAGTCAACCACAACAGAACAATCCTGGAATGGGAATCTTAAACAGTATGGTCAAAAGTCCCATGGCACAGGCTGCACTGACATCTCCAAATTTGGGGATGGGTACAGGTGGGCCAAATCAAGGTCCATCAACTCAGTCCACTGCAGGAATGATGCCAACAGTAAATAGTCCAGTAAATCAGCCCGGAATGGGAATGAATGCAGGAATAAATGCTGGCATGAATCCTGGTATGTTGTCTGCAGGAAATGGGCAAGGAATGATGCAAGGACAAGTTATGAACGGTTCAATTGGAGCTGGAAGAGGACGTTCCAATATGTCATATCCAAACCCAGGAATGGGAAATGCTGGTACTCTAATTGCAGAGACATTACAGCAAGGTTCTCCTCAAATGGGAGGGCAGGCAAGCCTGAGAGGTCCACAGCCTGGAGCAATGAACAAGGTATGTCAACCATTTTATTTTGAATATTGACAATGAAAAATACAGTTTCAAAGTGCCACCCTTTAGGGATTTTTGGGGTGTTTTGCCAGATGCCTCCAACATGTTTGCAGATGAAACATACATATAACACAAACATATACATAATCTTACCAATATCTATTAAGGATAAATTTTAATGGATGTGAACTGTATAATAACCATGGAGTCTATTGGAGTCTAGGTATAGTACATTATTCAAAACAGTTGCTTGAATTTATAAATATTGGAAGGTTTTCCATATGTAGAGTGATTGTGCATGACATAATAAGTTAATAATTTTTCTAATTGCAAGTGTTAAAAACTACTCCAAAAGCTAATAATTACCATTCTTAAGAATAGCATTAATAATAGATTATGTGAGAGAAAATTATATTGGCTTTGTGCCTTGAATTTGAAATGCTACTTTTCAAGACCCAGATGATCACATTGAATGTAAAATATTTATTTTGCAGATTAAAAATGAAGTTTTCAATCATTTTGAAAGTGTTTTGAATGAAAAGAGCAATTTTAAACTTGAAATGGCATTTTGAATTCAAATTAGTTCAAATTCAAAACATTTTGCATGCCACTACTTCAAGGGGTATGTTATTGTATATTCCTTTGTTGAAAAGTGGTCAGAAAAATAAAATTTTCAAGTATTTTCTCTTTTCATGTGAATGATGGCTTTCATACACTGGTTATACAATCCTTGTGGGAACATTCATGAACTATTTCTAGAAACTAGAAATGGCTGGGGTTAAATTTGAATTTATAGATTAATTGAATAAACTGTTAATATAAAATAAGTAATAAAATGATTGAGTTCAAACTTGTTAAATCAGAAATTATTTTAATCCAGTTTGATGGATAAACCATAGTAGACAGGTTATTACTATAGAAACCCGTTTCCAAATTACAGTGGCTGAGTTTACGCATCACATCACATAACTTTGATACAAAGCATATTATATTGTCCTCTGTTTGTCTCTCTGATGAAACACAGGATGGGCTTATGCTAAAGCATAGTGATATGTTTAATTTTGATTTTTCAGACAATTCTAATATGGTATATTCAATGAACCATGGTTAAAACTAACTGTGATTTAGTAATTCAACATGCTAATTTTTTCATTGGTGAAATCAGAGGAAGAGGGACAAATATTGAATAAAATGTATATTGATAATGCTAGCTTACCACTCTAATTGGGAATGGCAGCACCATGTGACTGGTCATTAAGCAAATGAGCCATGGTCGTTAATAAAGATATCACATGACCAAAACGTAACTTCCTGGGATTCCCCATTGACTTTGCTTTTCAGAAGCCCTCTGGGATGGTTGCAAATGGTGGTCATGTGATCATTGTAAATGCACAGTGGTTAACAAACATCTGAATTGCAATCATGTGGCCGCAGGAATGATCTTAAATGTGTACATCACTTTTCTCATTGTTCTGTATATCTGCTATTGACAGCTATTCTAGCAGGTAGAACATACTATGGGAACAGTGCAATAAAAAGAATCTGTAACATGAACAGTGGGAGCAGAGTAACTCTTGGTTTTTTTGTGGAATTCGGCTGTTTCTGGATGCATTTTAGCAGAATAACAAAATACTAATTTAAATTCTTAATATGTTTGGTATATTTAAAGTACATTTAAGATGCTTTCAGATTGCTTTTTAGTGTTTAACTGAAACCATCTCAAAAATAGCAGTATCAAAATTTGTTTAATTATCTATTAAACAAAGCAGATAGCATATTTCAGAACATTAAAACTTTAAAAAGTTTCAAAAATCATTGGTAATACATAAGCTGGTTCATATAGTGCATTACACCAAAACTGGTTTCTGACTTAATGTCTTCTATAAACGCAATTGTTGTAGTTGATTTAGTATATAATGTTTAAAAGCTATGTTATAGCACTTACAAAGCCTATAGGTGGCTTGATTTCCATTAATTCTTAGATAATATTAAATTCTCTCGGTAAAATATTAGATATGAAATTATGTATTAGGATATTTTATTCTGTATGATCATGATATTTGTCTAGCCAAGGGGAAAAGATTACAGTAGATCGGGGTTAACATGGGTATGGATGAATATTAATTTTATTTTTTTCTCTATTCAAAGATAGTATTAATCTAACCTGATTTATTAAGTACCAGAAAGACCCTGGGATCATTTTTATTTTGAGTAGGTGTTTAATTGTAACATTTCTGATTTTAGTTAGCTTAAATTTGGGTATGTGAGTAATGTACTTTTTGTTATCATATTGCTTTAATTGCTCTGCCCACAGTTATCTTCCCAAATCCTAGCTGTTTTATGAAAAATAACTCGAGAATTTTTAAATGAGAGTGCAATATTATTGAATAAATTTTGTTCGTTCTACCTATAGAATAGAAGATACGTTCATCAAGAATCATAAGATACAACACTTAATGATAGTCATGGTGTAAAAAAATAAGCAATCAGGAAACAATATCAATATAAGTCGTAAGGATACTATCAGAGTTTTTAAAGAACATGGCTCTGATATGGAAACATACTCCTGAATTCAACCATTATATTGTGAGGTTGTGTTACTAATTATACAGTTTACTGGTTTAGAGAAAAGTTATTTGCCTTAAGTTTCCAGTTTTTTTGAACCAAGAAAATAAATCATTTTGTAATGAAGATTTGTTCTAATTTTTTCAGATGTTGCTTTTATATTTCTAAGTATCACAACTGCAGATACAGTATGTTAGTTATCTGTATGGCAAATAAGATTGCTACAGAATGCTGCAAAATTGAATAATTCAAACCTGCAATTTTAGAAATATTACCTAAATTACCAGAATTGTTAGGAATAACTTGGATCACATATTCTAGTAAAATTAATTTGCCTTTGTAAATCTATAAGATTGCAGGGGGAAAAAAACCTTAATTATCACTGCTTTCAAATAAATTATATGAGTGTAATTTGTCACAGGTTAATTTGGAAGATTTATTTAATAAAGTTATTTCTCAAATATATCAGCAAAATTGTATTATTTACTCAGTTTTGTCAGTTTCTGAATTGTCTTATTATTAACTTAAGATGAGGATTTTTGCTAACATTGTTGGCAGTGTCTTAAATTGTATTATCAAAGGTACTTTTGAAAAAATAATCAGTGTTCTATCAGTTATATAAATCTCATTGTCTAATTAATCTATGAATAAGAATCTCTTGATTCATCAAAATCTAGCATCCTTGTAGGCGTTATTTTGTAAGAATAATATAATGGACACCACTCTTACTGTAGTTGCTGGAAGTGGATGATATGTGATTACCCCCCCCCCCCAAAAAAAAAAAAAAAGGCCTCATGGCTATTCTTATATAAAGTTTCTGCTTTCTTCTCAGAGAATAAAAAAATGACTAAACAACTGAGCAGTGTTTGGATTCTGAAAAAGTGATATAAAATAAATTCAGACTAAGCTACCATGAAAAATGGCATTGTGTAAAAAAGTATCCTAGACCATAAGGGTGAATCTAGGAAGATTCTTAGAGAAAGAAAGAAAATTATTTTTTGTTTGAAATAACAAAGTTAAGGATATTGTAGAATTCGTTTATGATGGAATTATGAGCTTAACTGATACTGAAGCCCATGAATGGCTCTAGTTAGTGTAGTGAAATCTTTATTTCACTATACCTAGATCAGTTTGGGGAAGAGAGTCTGTTTCTCTAATGTCCAATAAATATAAATAATGACATTTTACTTTATTAAGCAAATAAAGTAAAATGATTTACTGTATTTGCTTAATACGTTCATGATGCTGTTAATGTCATTTATCATTTGTATATAATATGAATTTAACTACTTTGTAATATAAGTTATTTGTGGGAGAGACTTAAGTTTCATTGTACTTGGATGAATTTGACACAACTGTATCTAATCATAGTTAGGCAAATTAAATATTCAATTCAGTTCAATTTCACTTTTGAATTCCAAGGTATTGGTTAATCTGGGCCAAAAAATCTCAAAAGGGCATACCAAACCTTTTCCATAATAATTCTAAGAAAACTATATGAGCATATAGTTGCCAGAAATTTAGACTAGTCACTTTAAAAGAATTTGATGGGTGGTGGCATCTTGCCATTTGACTGATTTGGAAAATTAAGCATTGTGTTTATTTCAGAGCTATATGTCAAAAAATTTCCTGCAAGAAGCTAAAGGCAAGCCTCTGTAAGGCTGCTGAAAGATTGTATAGGAATGGTCCAAGAGTGACTTTTATTTTAGCTGTGATGCCATCTCTGTTTATGGTGGCTAGGCTATGTTTTGGAAATGGTTGCGAATTACATTTGATTGAATTGGATAGACCAATGAAGGCTAATCTTTTTGCCATTGCATGCCAGGAGGGCAGGGTGCGGGAGGGTCGCACACATGCGTGCCTACACCTATAATCCTATGTGCCCTGCCCCCGTGCATGTGCATGTGAGCCCCCTCCCCCCGCTCCTGGCACGTGATGGCCCAGTAGGCCCGTTTTTCTCTCTCACCTGGCTCCAGAGCCTCTCTATAAGTCTGGGGAGAGTGAAAATGGACTTCCCCATCTCCCCCCTCGGCTCCCTGGAGGCCAGAAATGGCCCATTTCCCAACTTCTGGCTCGAGAGGAAGTTATGTTTTTTGCTGTCCCCAGCTCCAGGGACTCCTAGAGAGGCTCTGGAGGCTGGGGACAGCAAAAAACATAACTTCCTCTCGAGCCAGAAGTTGGGAAATGGGCCATTTCTGGCCTCCAGAGGGCCTCGGGGAGTGTGTGGGGAAGGCCATTTTTGCCCTCCTCAGACTCCTAGAGAGGCTCTGGAACCAGGCAAAAGAAAAACGGCCCTTCCCCACCCCCACCAGCCCCTCCGGAGGCAGGAAACAGCCTGTTTCCCTTCTACTGGTGGGCCCAGAAGACCCGAAAATCAGCTGGCTGGTACGCACCGGAGCTGAGCTTGCGTGCCCACTGGCTATGTGTGCCATAGGATCGCCATCACGGGAATAGATCTTTTGCAAAAAACTTAACATTTGACAGTTAAATGTAAATTTGCAGTTGGAAGTAAAGGAAACAAGGATGGTTACAAAGTTTCATCTCATCAGTAATAGTTCAGTAAGAGTTTACTAAGTATCATTGGGAAACTATAGAATTTTTTTTTTTATTGGCCAAGTGTGATTGGACACACAAGGAATTTGTCTTGGTGCATATGCTCTCAGTGTACATAAAAGAAAAGATACGTTCATCAAAGTACAACATTTACAACACAATTGATGGTCAATATATCAATATAAATCATAAGGATTGCCAGCAACAAGTTATAGTCATACAGTCATAAGTGGAAAGAGATTGGTGATGGGAACTATGAGAAGATTAATAGTAGTGCAGATTCAGTAAATAGTTTGACAGTGTTGATGGAATTATTTGTTTAGCAGAGTGATGGCCTTCGGGAAAAAACTGTTCTTGTGTCTAGTTGTTCTGGTGTGCAGTGCTCTATAATATATTAATGAATCAGGAAACAAATATTTCATGGGTCAAAAAAAGCACTGTCCCTTGAAGGCCTCCTTTAAATGAGAATGGATTAATTAATGCAATAATTAGTAGTGGTTATACTATAATTTTTTGTCTTCATTATACTGCCAAAATGTAAACTTGTTAGCATGTTTCTGGCTAGAGGATGGTAGTCTTTTGTTTGACAGATTCCCCCAGTGCACTTATGCACCAGATAACCCATAGATGTTCTCTGTTCTTCAACTTCTGAAAATTCTGAGTTTTCAGCAGCATAAGGGAAATTACTTTATGAAAAACTTATAGCTTCAGAACAATGCATTAATATAATTTGGGCATCCAACTGCAAATGCATAGGTTCTTTTTTTATATATAGTTACTGGAATATTTATTTTTTTTGGTATTCTCTTTAGGATATGAGCAAAGCCTGGAGTTTTATAATTTAAGTAAATATGTGCCCTAATGTTTAGGACCAACTTTTTTGGAAGGTTAGGTTGATTTGGAGTTTCATGAAAATCAGGGTTATTTTAATTCAGACATAGGTTAATACAGGCAAAAATTGCTAGTTTTATAAATTATCTGATTTTTTAACACCTCACTGAGTTGTAAACTTAATGAATACTTAAGTACAGATAGTCCTTGACTTACATCCACAATTGGGACTGGATTTTCCGTCTTAAGTCATTGCAATCGTATCAGATTTTATGACGGTTGTTATGACAGTCATTAAGCAAATCACTGCAGTAAAAAGGATCCAGTTTCCCTAATGGATGGGACTTTTTTTTTTTTTTTGCCAGAAATCAGAAAAAAAGGTTGCATTGCAAAGCATCATTCCATGACCAACTATAAGACTGCAATTTGTCAAAAATTTAAATCAGTTTCCAATTGCCAAAATTGTAATCCCATGACTGCGGGGCTATTGCAATAGTTCCAAATGCAAGTACAGGTCATAAGTCACTTTTTCCAAGGTTGTTGTAACTTTGAACGATTGTTAAACAAATGATCGTAAATTGTGGACTATCTCTATATCTTCTGATGGAGATTAGTGAAATGAGTAGATGTTATCTAGCTTAACTTGAAAATGCTGGATACAAATAGGTTTTTAATATATATTTCACTATGTAAAATGTAGTAACCAATGATACTGTGAATTGTAAACCAAGAGTAGTAAATGAATAAAACAACCTGAACTTAAGCATTTGATGAAATATAGTTCAGACTTCATTTCAGGACCCGAGCAAGTTATTTTGAAAGTTTATTATCTTAAAGCACTATATTAGGTAGATAAACTAAGATACACTAAACTTGCTGTTCTGATGACAAACATAATCTGGCCCATACTCTTGGTTCATCTTAAACCAACATATCTGGAATACCAAAAGCTGTGCTTTCAGCTTCAGTAAAGTAACTTCCAGAAAAATCATTAAATTATCCCAGATGATTTTGTAATGGTGTATTATATATACTAGCATGGTCTGAAGAATAGTCTCCAGAACACTCCAACCCGCATCTGAGTATTTTAGCCCATTGTAAATTATATAAACTATTTGAATTAATTCTTTACTACAAAATTCTGTTACAATGCAAAATATAACATGAGAATTTATAAACTGTAAAAATTATAAAGTATAAAATCTATATAGTCTGAGGAATATCCAGCTGTTTTTTGTCAGTTTCCTAACACATTTTGTAAAATTGCAAGCTTTTTATGAACAGTTTGTGGGAAAACATTACAGATTACAGCTTCTTTGTCAAGAGTAAGCAATTAGCGTCTTCTGAGATTACACCAAGTAAAAAAGATGTATAAAGAAACTAAAATGAATTATAGTTCTGTTCTTTTTTTTAGATGTATTAATCTGGTTTTGCTTTTTACTCAAAATTTCCATTGAACAAAGTAGAATATACTGCTTGTTTTGATAATTACAGTGTGTATTATTATTATCTGACATTTTTTAAATAGTCAAGGATGCTTATTTTGGAATAACAGTAATTTATTAGGATTCTTTTTAGTTTTTATGTTGCATGCAAAAAAAAAAAGAAAAGGTTGATTTTCCCTTATGTCACTTAGATAAACATCAATCCTTTACATTAACTATATGTGAGACTGCACCTTTAGGCCTGCCTTAGGTATGAACGCCACACATTTTGTTTTCAGATTTCTAATTAGCCCCTTAACTGTAAAATGCTTAGAAATTTGAAATAAAATGTGTTTATAGGCTACTGCAATCAAAATATTCTATTGAGTGGCGTACAATTCCATAATCTATGAATTAAAATAAAAATGAAATAACCAAAGAATCCAGTTTTGGTCACCATGATGTTGAAATTCTAGACAGAATGCAGAGAAGAGCAACAAAGATGATTAGGGGACTGGAGGCTAAAACATATGAAGAATGGTTGCAGGAACTGGGTATGTCTAGTTTAATGAAAAAAAGGACTAGGGGTGACATGATAGCAGTGTTCCAATATCTCAGGGGTTTCCACAAAGAAGAGGGAGTCAAGCTAATCTCCAAAGCACCTGAGGGCAGGACAAGAAGCAATGGGTGGAAACTAATCAAGGAGAGAAGCAACCTAGAACTAAACAGAAATTTCCTGACAGAACAATTATTCAATAGAATAACTTGCCTCCAGAAGTTGTGAATGATCCAACACTGGAAGTTTTTAAGAAGATATTGGATATCATTTGTCTGAGGTGGTGTAGGGTTTCCTGCCTAAGCAGGGGGTTGGACTAGAAGACCTCCAAGGTCTCTTCCAGTAAATATTCCATCAATATAGAGTGAATAATGACTTATTTAGCCATTACATACCATATTTTTCAGTCTATAAGACACACTTTTTTCCACCCCAAAAGTGGGTGGAAATGTCTGTGTGTCTTATACAGGGAATGTTGCTGAAGCCCTGTCACCCACTGGCCCCCACTTTTCAACTGTTTTTGGCCTCTCTGCGCCGTGTTTTCGGCCCATTCCAGGCAACGGGGATAGATGGTGGTAGCGGCAATCTGCAACGGGCCAAAAACAGGGACGCATGGAGGCCAAAAATGGAGCGCGTAGAGGCCAAAAACGGGATGCATGGAGGCGGTGGTAGGCGGCGGCGATCCCTGCAGCCTGGAACAGCTGATCAGCGTTAAATGAACAGTCTGAATTGAGCTGAACAGTCACTAGATGAACTGTTGTAAATCGAAGACTACCTGTATATATTCTCACTGAAAAGCTAGGTAAATATTCAGTAGGTATCAAACAATCTGTCCAAGTGCTCTCCTTTAGGTCTGGATAGGGAGAACAGGCTAAGATTGAATCCTAGCAAATGGAGCAGCTCTTGGTTCAAAGGCCTGTGGTTTCCAGAGATACATGTTTAGTTCTGAAAGGAGTTGCACTTCTGTTTACAGATGGTCCTCTTGGACTCAACTCTTGTTCAAGGAGCAGGTAGCTGTGGCCAAGAGGCCTTTGCACAGTTCCATATTGTGTGCCACTCATATTTTTTGAAATATAACAACAGAATTAACAACAGTAACAGAGTTGGAAGGCACCTTGGAGGTCATCTGGTCCAAACCCCTGCTTATGCAGGAGACCTATACTAGAGATTCAAGCCGACCTTTCTGATTGACAAGCTCAACGTCTTAGCCACTGAGCCACCTAGCCAGGCCATATGAAAATATGAAGCTTTACTTGCTGTCATTCATACATTAGCCACTTTTTGATGGGCTACTCCAATATGTTTTACATGGGATTGCCATGAAAAGCACTTGGAAACTATAGCTGGTCAAAAATGCAGTAGCTCAAGAGGTTATAGGCACACTACTTGGGGTGTCCATATAACACTTCTTCTTGAAGTGCTGCATTAGTTGCTGTTGACTTCCAGGTGCAACTCAGTGTGCTGATTACTAGTTTTCTGTTGGATTGCCTTCTCTCAAAAATACCTTGCTACTTGGTAAGATCAAATAGGGTGGATTCTTTATGTATTCACTCAGAGATTGCCAGCTAAAGGGGCCTGAAACGTATCTTTTTAGTTGTTGTCTCCATCTTCTGGAATGCTGTAGCCCAGCCATTTAGATAAGCCCCTTCCTCCTGACCTTCAAAATGTCAGTAAAGATTTGGCTAAACAGACACAGGTTTACTATGACTCTCTCTCTGGATAAGTAATTATTATTGTGTTAAAAGGATTATTGATTCCCAATATAAATTGATATTTTATAATATATGGACTTGATTTTAATCTTTAGTTATTTTATTTTTATTTTAACTCATAGATTGGGAAATTGTATGCCACTCAGTAGAATATTTTGATTGGATAGCCTGTAAACTCAGTAAAGTAAATGGGCACATGTTGAATTGAACTTAAACTTTAAATCTCTAAAACTGTTACACAGCTGTCAAAGTGATCTGTGTTTATTTGCATGCTTGACTATTTAATATAGTGTATTATAAAAAAACAGTTTATAAACAGTTTTCAATACCTTATATACGTAAAATTAGTGCTTCTTAAATCATTAACTGTATTTCTTAGATTCAGCTTGTAGTTTATTATTTAGTTTATTTACATTTAGTAAGTTGTCATTCTCTGAGAAATTGAACATTTTTACTGAATTGAATGAAATAGTAATTCTGAAGGGTCCTGAGGCACCGGTACGTAAACAAACTGATGAAGTGAAAAAACTTGCTGAAAGAATTCTATAAAACTTGGGGCACAGTAAGTCCAAATGCCAGCACATTTACTTGGTTCCAGCACAATAAAATAATAATTGCACAAAAGACAAACTGAAAAAGTATAGATATGTGATATGTGATGCACAGAAACTGCAGATATGTGTATACAGAGGAAGAAACACGAAATCACAAACTGTCAAGTTGCTCCTTAAAACTTTCTGTTTTAGGATTCTTCCTGCCACTTTCTTGATTCACTATCTCTAACTTATGCATTCTTTGGTTTCTGAGATGGCTGAACATGATTCAAAACAGAAAGCTATCCTCTGCCGCATGCCATTTTTATAGTTTCATCCTAGCTCTGAGGCTTAGAGGCATTTTCGAAATAAAATAGGCAATGGAAATCAGCAGTGTGATTTATAACATCACAGTTAAATTATAGACAGTAATAAGTATTGGACCAGTCTTTTGACTTGGAATATGTGAGCCTCCTTTATTTCATACTTTTTACTATTTAAACAATACACATAAATTCAATTAATGCTTTTATTTAGTTGTGTTAAATAGAACTTTTTTCTTAAATTGATGCACATTGACTGAGAAACTGAAAAATATCTGGAAGATCTATTTTCAGCTGCTTCTGCCTTTCAGAAGGCAGGCAAAATTGGAGCTAACTTAAGTTCAGCAGAAAACCATTCCAATGGACTGGGAATACTACAAAAAACAGTGCCTCTGTCCCTCAGCCTCCCACACTAGTAAAAGTGGTAAACTATTAACTGCTTTCTCTGAGCAAGATTGAATATGTTGGGCCAATTCTAGTGGGTGAATGAAGTCCTGAATACCAAACCATAAAGAGCTTTGTAGATTAACACTACTAGGACTAAATACTACTAGGAAGTTAGTGCAGGGTCCATAACACAGATATAATGTGCTGCCCCTGACAATATACTAATTGGGCTGCTCTATTTTTGACTAACTGAGACTCCCAAGTAGTCTTGAAAGTGATAGCAAAAGACTTATTAATATGGTATTAACATGCAGTTATGCTTGAATAAATATGGTTACAGTTGTGAATCAAACATATAATTTGATCTTCACAAAAGGGAAGCAATTATTGTTAATCTTATAATCAGGCAACAAGTTATATAATATGTGCATGCTTGAAAAGTGTTCATAAAAGTGCATTTGTACACATTGTACTGTCTTTTTGCGGTTAGGGAATACTTTTTTCAGTTCGATTATATTGGAATAGTGATGGAAAAAATTTTATATAAACTTTTGTTTCATTTGATTTTAATATTAAAAAATAGAGGAGTCTACATTTCCATGTTTTAAGAATCACGTAACAATATAGTTGGCTGCCTTCTAAAACATTTGAATTCTACTTTGTTGTTTGTCGTTAAATTTAAAGCTTTTCACCAATGGTGGTCATGCCCTTGCTGTGATTACAGTTGTACATTTTACTTCCAACAAATTTCCAGGTCCCATCTGTTCTTCTGAGGTAGTGGATTAGTAAGTCACTCCTGAATTTACACTGTTCTTTGGGAGGGTTCTCAGTAATCTTGCAAAATGCAGTACAACTGCAGGAATGCTCCCTTTCTAGAAATCTTAAACAAAATGAAATCTCAAAAGTAAATTTGCAAATTATCTATTATGCAGAACTTTTCATAATTTATGATGAAATATTGGATAACAAAACTGCTTTATTTTTGGGATTTGGGGTATAATTAATTTCTATTGTAATAGTACAATTATCCTTGCCACTCAATAGCATCTGTTGCTGCACCTGCCCTCTTTCATGTTGTGAGTTGATTATTCCTTGTAATCTTTCTATTGTTTCTGTAACAGCAGCCTATCTCTATAATATCAAGGATAAAAAAATGCCAAAGAGCACCTTAATCTATCACACTAGAAACTGTAAAGTATGTTTTATGGATCATAATTTGGTCTGTAAAAATAATTGTTTGGGCAAATAGGGATAAGATCTAAAGATCGTGCATTATATTCCATTTATATACTGGAGCTTTCCTGATGTTCTCTCTGCTACTCTGCTGCTGCAGATGTTCATGCTTCTTCCATTTGCTTCTGAAAGTGGATGGCAGGATTGAGCATGATGCCAAAAGTTGTAGTAAAATTTAACTTGACAATCTTTTCTTATTTATTCATGCAGTTATCTACTTGCTCTGGTTGTGAACAGAGCTATAGTATTTTAGCTATTTTGCCTTCATCCATGAGAGCTATTTTAGCCCCATCTATTATCAAATAATATTTTATCTTATTTAATTTGTTTAAGAAATTTATATGGTCATACAACTCACTTTCAGTGATTCTGGATGGCTTACAAAGATAAAAATCTCATATAAAAACAATAAAAAGTGATACCCCACCCCTGTGACAACATAAGCAGTCATACAAGCCACTTAATTGGTTCCTCAGGCCTGCTAGCAAAACCAAGTCTTCAGGGCCTTGCAGAAGAGTGTCAAAATGGGGGCCAATCTTATTTCTGTGGGGATGATGTTCCACAGAAAGAGAGTTGCCACAGAGAAAGCCATTCTTGGTCTCACTAGATTTACTCTTTATGAGAGGAGACCATCAACATTCCTTGCCTTCTCTCTCTGATAGTCCTTCAAATAACCTGGTCCCAAGCCATGTAGGACTTTCAAGGTGCAAATAGCACCTTGAATTGGATCTGGAAGGAAATCAACAGCCAGTGCACATGTGTCATCGTGTTTCCCCAAAAATAAGACCCTGTTTTATATTTTTTGAACCCCAAAATAAAGGCTTGGCCTTATTATTGGGGGTCTTATTATTTTGGGGGTGAAGGAGGCAGCGAGCGTGGCCACCTCATGGCTGCTGCTGTGTTGTGCTGCTGTGGCAGCTCAACACAGCCACTCATCAGCTGTTTGCTGGGGCAATCAAAGGTGGGAATCTCCCCGGTGTTCTTGGCATTCGCTCACCTTCCATCCATCCATCCATCCCCCTTGCCTGCAAACTCCCAACCCGGTCCTGCCTTTCTGCCGGGTGACCCCCGGCAGCCTCAAACTCAAAGCCTGCACCTGCCCGGCTCCCTTTTCCACAGCACCTGGCTCTTTATCAAGGGGGGGGTGGCATGTGGGGTGGGGGAGAAGCAAGACGTGGAGTGTGATGGGGCTCCTTGTGCCATCTCTTCTCCCCCTCTCGCCGGGCATGGCATCCAATTTGGGGGTGGCAGGTGGGAGGAGTGGGGCTGGGGAGACACCAATGTCAGCTGGCGACCCCCAGGGGAAGAGCGTTCTCTGTGGGGGCCCCGGCTCTGTGGAACGAGCTGCCGGTGGGACTCCGTCTTCTCCCTGATCTTCGGACCTTTAAATGCGAGCTCAAGACTTTCTTTTTTCACCAAGCGGGGCTGGCCTGATTGATTTTAATATTTGGGGATTTTAGCGGGTTTTTTAACAGGGGTTTTTATCTTTTGTATTTTTTACCTAATAGTTTTAAGTATACAGCAGTTTAATTAGATTTTTAATTTTGTTATGGTATTTTAAATGGTTTTTGGATTATTGTCGTTTTACTTGCTGTACACCGCCCTGAGTCTTCGGAGAAGGGCGGTATAAAAATGTGAATGAATGAATGAATAAATAAATAAACAAACAAACAAGATGCATGTCTTACTTGCCTTGCAGTTGGTAGGGTAAAAACAAACTTCTTGCGAGTTTGATTGAACTCACAAGATTTTTTTACCCTATAACGTGTCTGCCTGCAAATAACAGCAAGACACACGATAGAAGCCCTGCCATGCCTGGCGAGAGGGGGGAGAAGAGGGGGCAAGAGGACTGAGCCCTGTCTCGCTCCATGCATCTCGCTTCTCCCCCACCCCACCTGCCACCCCGCCTTGATAAAGAGCTGGGAACTGTGGAAAAGGGAGCCACGTGGGTTTTGGGGGTCTGGGGCTGCCAGGAGTCGCCCAGTGGAGAGGAGGGAGTTTGCAAGCAATCACTTCCCCTTTGCCTTCTCTCCCAAAAGCGTTCCTCGGGTGCAACCACTTCTGCAGCAGGAGACTTGCGCCGGCCTTCCGAATGGTATTGTAGCAGCAGTTATCCACAATTTTTTTACCTTTATTTCGTCCCAACCCATGTGGCCCAGTACGGTTGGGACGAAATAAGGGTAAAAAAATTGTGGATAGCAGCTGTTACAGTACCCTTTGGAAGGCTGACGCAAGGCACATGGAGCACATTGCTTGGCCTCCTGCTGCAGAAGTGGCTGCAATTGATGGTAAAAACAGCGGAGCTTGTTGGAGGCACTGGCTGGAGTGGCACCCATGAGGCAGCTGAGGAATTGCCTGCTGTGACTGTCGCTATTAGGTAAGAAAGGGTGCAAGGCATGTGGGATACATCGCTTAGCCTATGGCTTCTTTTGCAGCCGCAATTGACTGCAAAAGTGGCTGTGGTTGCTGGAGACAGCGGCCTGAGTGTCACCTGTGAATTAGCTGTGAATGGTGGCCT
Organism: Ahaetulla prasina; assembly: GCF_028640845.1. Classification (NCBI taxonomy): domain Eukaryota; kingdom Metazoa; phylum Chordata; class Lepidosauria; order Squamata; family Colubridae; genus Ahaetulla; species Ahaetulla prasina. Next base: position 66,118,779 of record NC_080545.1, on the reverse strand, counting down.
GAGCGGCTCAGCTGATCCGATTAAGAGGCCAAGAAGCCCTGAGGTGACTGAGGATGGGAAGGGCTGCCTCCTTTGCTGGCCACACCTACCTCATCACTAGGGCTTATTTTTGGGGGAGGGCATATATTTAAACCCACCCCAAAAATCAGGCTTGGCCTTATTTTAAAGACATATCCTATTTTCGGTCTCTCCTGCAGGAGCTGCATTGGGTGTTGATTTACTTCCAGACACAATTCAGGGTGTTAGTTATCATCTTTAAAAGTCCTAAAGTTTACATATTCCTTAAATTATAGGAACTAGAAAGTATAAATCAATGTATTAATTTAATTTAATTTAAATTATAAGGTGCCCATCTTGCTATCCCAAGTGACGCCATGCAATGCAAATGTTAAAAAATTGGCTTTAAGTCATTTTTTTTACTTCTGGTGACTACTCCCTTCAGTTTCCTTGACACTGGTTTTATAAGTGGCTTGTTAGTTCCTTTTCTATTAAGGCAGAGAGAAATGACTGACCCAAGGCCCGCCAGCTATCTATGTGCCCAAGATGGAACTACAACTCACAATCTTCTCTGGTTTCTATTTTGATGACTTGGCTTCTATACCAAATTACCTCTATTTATATGCACTTAAGAAGGTTTTTTTTATTTTTTATTTTTTTATTTACATTTATATCCCTCCCTTCTCCGAAGACTCAGGGCAGCTTACAGTGTGTAAGGCAATAGTCTCATTCTATTTGTATATTTACGAAGTCAACTTATTGCCCCCCCAATAATCTGGGTCCTCGTTTTACCTACCTTATAAAGGATGGAAGGCTGAGTCAACCTTGGGCCTGGTGGGATTCGAGCCTGCAGTAATTGCAGGCTGCTGTGTTTTAATAACAGGCTATCTTACAGCCTGAGCCACCACGGCTAGTCACTGTTAACAAATAATCGCAAACACTCCTTTCTAAGCTTTTGCTTTGAGGGAGAGGGGAGGATTTGATATTGTAATGAACTGTGAACATAATGAAAGTTATAGGACCGTGATGGTGAACCTATGGCACACGTGCCACAGGTGGCACACGTAGCCATATCGGTGGGCACACGAGCTCAGCTCTGGTGTGCCTGAGCCTGCATGCCAGCTGATTTTTGGGCTTTCTGGACCCACTGAAAGTAGGGAAATAGGCTGTTTCCTGCCTCTGGAGGGCCTTGGTGGGCCCAGTAGGCCTGTTTTTCTCTCTCCCCAGGCTCCAGAGCCTTTGTAGGAGCTTGGGGAGGATGAAAATGGCCTTCCTCATCACCATCACCCCCGAGACCCTCCGGGACTGGAAGTTGGCTAACGGACCATTTCTGGGGGCCACCATGCCATTGCATGCCAGGAGTAAGGGCAGGGGTGAAATCTAAAAATTTTCCCTACCGTGTTGTGTCTTGCCCGCTCTCACAGCCTCCGGGGCCTTCTTATCTGCTCCCAAACATGGAGGAATGTATGCCTCCCGGCCCCAGTCCTGGCTCCATGCCCAGACAAGCTGAAGAGGAGGGGGCACCTCCCGGTCCCAGCCCTGACTCCATGCCCAAGCAGGCTGCAGAGGAGGGAGCACCCCCCGGCCCCAGCCCTGGCTCCATGCCCAGGCAAACGGAGCAGCTAGACCCCTCCCCCTCCTCCGCAGCATGTGAGCCTGAGGAAGGTTTATTTCCAACAGCTGCTGATTGGAGTGACCCTCGCATCAGAAGACTGGATAGGCGGAGGCAACAGAAGGAAGGGAGGGGCAGGCCTTAATGAGTGCTGAGTCATGGAGCCACACCCCATGGCCTATATAAAGGATCTGCTTTCTGGCAGTCTCTGAGTCAGGCAAAGTCGAACTTATCTTGCTGAAGTCACTTTCTGGTCTCCTGTCTGCTCTGAGGACTTTGCTAGGACTTTGGGCAAAGCTGCAGAGGCAAGCCTGATTCGGATTTCCCTGACCCGGCCGTCAGCGGAGGAGTGGGACACGACATACCGGTTCTGTGGGTGTGGCTTAATTGGTGGGTGTGGCTTGGTGGTCAGGTGACTGAATGGGCATGGATAATAATAATAAATAATAAAAATAATAAAGTATACAAAACTTGGGAGCGCACCGGTCTACCTTCTTTAAAAATAGAGGCACTCGTCTACTAATCGCCTCTTTTTGGGAGGCACTGGTCTACCTTCTTTAAAAATAGAGGCACCGGTCTGCTAGCTGCCTACAGCGCTGTAGTGCAGCCCTTTGAAGCTCCGTGGCAGTCATTTAAGGCCGTTTGAAGCTATATCACCACTGAGAGCTTCAGGAACAGCAAGGCGTGGACGGGGGGGTGGGGTGGGCAGGGATTTTTGCTACCGGTTCTCCGAACTACCCGCCCCCATTGCTACCGGATCATGCCGTCCGGTCTGAACCGGGAGCATTTCACCCCTGAGTAAGGGGGTCACGTGGGGGCAGGATGCATAGAATTATGGGTGTGGGCATGTGTGCCTGTGACCCCCGCTCCCTGCTCCTGGCATGCAATGGCAAAAAGGTTATCCATCACTGTCATAGGATGTCTTAATGTGTAATCATTTTAAACATTTTATGGAGTCTAAGCTAGATATTGAAATCTGAAAGCTATGAAATTTGAAATTTGTATTCAATTAATAGAATCTGACTTTAGTTAAAGAGTATAACAAACTGAAGCACATTCAAATACATGTTAGTTATGAACTCTTTAAATTCAATGTGAATAGTACCAATTAAAATTATATTTAATAAGTTTAATTATCTGGGGAAAACTTGTCAGAATGAACTAAAAATGAATTATATTACCATTAATAGTAATGAATGGTTTTCCTTTTTTTTTTTTAAAAAAAAGAATTCCTTATTAGAATAGCATTCATGAAAGGTTGGGAAGGAGATTGAGATGCGGCTATCTAAGTATATTGCACTACATCAGGGGTGTCAAACTCAATTTCATTGAGGGCCACACCAGAGTTGTGTTTGACCTCGGGGGGGGGGGGGGGCGTCGCCAGTTCGATGTCACTCGTGTCAGCCTGAGTACTCTGCCAACGAAAATGGGCTCCCGAGCTCCGTTTTTGGCTGCGATGGCCTCCTGCAACCTTCTGCCAGCAAAAATGGAGCTCGGGAGGGCCGCCCCAACCCACTTGAGCTCCATTTTCATCTGCAATGGCTTCCTGCAACCCTCTGCCAATGAAAATAACATACTGCAACCCTCTGCCAGTGAAAATGGAGCTCAGGAGGGCCGCCTCTGTTTGCACTGGCAGAGGCACTGCAGGCCAGTCCTTTACTGTTTCCAGAGCAGCCCCACAGACCAGATCCAAGCATCCTGTGGGATAGATCTGGACCCTGGGCCTTGAGTTTTACACCTCTGCACTACATCACGATAGTTTTTGATATTAAAATATTCATGCTTGCTTTATAATTCCATGAAAGTCAAAATTAAAAATCCTTACCTGATCTATCACTTTTTACTTAATTTTTAGATGGGAATGATGAACAACCCCAGTCCTTATGTCCCGCCATATAACCAAAACACTGGGCAGCCAATTGGAGCCAGTGGACTTGGTCCCCAGATGCAAAATAAGCCGGTATTACCTAACAGTTTGCCACAATTTCCAATGGACAAGAAACCAGTGCCTGCTCCTGTTATGCCTAACATGGTAAGTAGTAATTTTAGTAGAAAATTCTTTTACAATTAATTCGGAATATTGCAGTAGTTCTGTGCTAATGTTTCATCATTTAATTGTCTGAAACTACAGTGGGAAAAGCTGTTTTATAGTGGGGGAGTAAATTATCCTTGAAGTCTAACTAGAAAGAAGTTATTGGATCTAGAAGAAGGAATGTTTCAACTGAATTATCATTTCTTCTGGGTAGTTTTCCTGATATCTCTATCTTCTGCCATATTTTTGTCATACAATTTTATTGCACCATTGAATCACAGGTGACGCTGCTGGAAGTTATCATTAAACATCATTGGAAGTCACAAGTCTCTATTCTGATTTAAAGCAGAGTTAGTTTTCTTTTTCTGGTTGACATTCTGGAAGCTGAGAGAAGAAAAACAATCTGTAACTGTTTTGAAGTAGTGGCCATATAGTTAAAGTAGTAATGATTTAGGAATATATAAATGATGTTAAAAACTTTGTATTATTAAAACTATGTTTACTATTATTCAGATTACTATGCTAAAAATTAGTTTAAAATGTACATAATTGTTGTAGAACAATATAACATTCATCTCTTTATCTTCAAGTAGAAAAGATGCTGGATTAATGTGCATACATACCACTTGCCATAAATTTCATTGTTAATTGAAACTGGCTATGGAGATGGTGTTATACTCTGTGAGAAGATGTTTATAAAGTAGAGTGATGGTGATTCTTAAAATATAAGGAATAGAAACTTTTCCAGAATAGCAGAAAGTGAAAGAGAACTGAGTGACCTTCACTGGAGAAAATGAACAGAGGAAAGATTTATAGTTGGAGAAATATAATATGTATGGTATTTTTAGAATAAAATTGAGGCAGTAAATTATTAGGAAATTTGAAGAATGTGATAGCAGTAGCCTGGGAGAAAGGGGAAAAATGATAGCAACCATAAGAACAATGTGTTGAGTGAATATGAAAGGCCATTAATGGTGATAAAATGAATATAAAGGACTAGTTGTGAAAAATTGCTATAGGGACCCTATAAGAAAAGCCTAACTTGATTTTTAATTTAAAAAATCATGCTTCCCCATAAAATAAATCATTGCAAGCTTTATATATTTTGGGGTAGGAGGGAAAAGATACCAGTTCGGACAATATGTTTTTGTGTATAGCTTGTTAGTGTTTATTTTAAAGGCTCTTACCCTAAGATCCTCCAGAAATATAATTTGAGAATGTGGAGAGTTGTGACCTGTACACTAATGATCTTCATAGGTGTAAATGGCTGTATTATGTTATTCATAATTTCAGATTCTTTTGCAATTGCATTCACATTTCTTTGTTAATAAATTATGACACAATCTGTTGTCATCAATCCTCTGTTTGCCAGATCTATTTAACCAACTCTATTCTCTACTTACAATTTTAGAATTGTTTTAAATTCCAATGCAACATCTAAATCAGAACTGATGTAAGGCTTTTAATATTATTTGAGATTATTGACCACATTGGTTTTATTTTTTAAAAAAATATTTTGTCTTCTGTACTTAGTGGAATTTTATGGAACAGCACCTTTTACTTTAGCTTTTGGTCCATTATATAAAGGAGATGGTTCCTATTCTCCAGTGTGCCGAGTCAAGAATCCAAGGAATGGGTTAATTCTGCTCAGAGACTGAGTCAGTCAATCTTTTGGTCATGCCTCCTTTGCCTGCGCATGCCCAGTTTTGACTCAGTCTTGGCTCAGAAGAGACACTTGGAAGATTGTTCCTCAGGAGACTCAAAACTTAGAGCAAAAGGATAGAGATTCAGTCCTTGGATTCTTGACTTCTCATGGTAAGGTCTTGTGGCACTGGGTTAGCCTTTGCAATTCAGTGAATGGCTCGGCTGGCTCCCCCAGTCCATCCGGCATAGCCGCCTCGCTTTGAACTGCTTGCTGGCTCTCTGCCCCATCTGGCAAAGCTGCATTCAACTAGGCTGGCTCCCCTGGTCTGTCCAGCATAGCCACAGTCAACCCAGCTGGCTCCCCGGTCTGTCCGGTGTAGCTGCCTTGTTCCAACTTCAGTGGATAAAACCGAGGTCCCTCATTTCTATCCGCAAAAGAATAGAGGGGACTGGAGTCATTGCCCTGTCAATTCCAGGTGCATACTCTGCAGCGGCTTGGCAGGAAAAGCCGCGGCAGCAAAGTTCCCAGCTGGAAAAAAGCCTGCCTGCCTTGGCCAGGAGGCCCAAAAAGACTTGAAGTGGCTGACCCTGAAGCCTCAGGAATGCCAGAAATGAGTGGGGAGGACCAGGGCTCCCCAGTCCAGTCCCAGATTCTCCAGAAAGGCTCCTTAACGCCAAAGTTGGCAGTTAAAGGAGCACCTGCCAAAATAAGAGCAAAAGATATTTCGAAGTTTCTAAAGCTTAGAAGTACCCTGGAGGCATGAAAAGGCCCTGGACAAAAGATTTGGCCAGGCTGAGAGGGAAGCTGAACAAAGGAGAGGAGAAAATCCCTCTAGGGGGAAAGAATTGTCATTTCCCTAAATTATTTAAATGATGCAAGGTAACAGATGGCACTGTGCTCTCAGACCTGGTCACCAGATGGCGCCAGAGAGCAATCCTCTCAGCCACCTCTTACGTCAGGCTGCAATCAGAACTCCTTTGCTCCACTGTCAAGCCTGCTGCCAGCAGAAAGACACTGGGAGCCTCCTCCAAAGAGGTTAAATCTGGTGACAGAGGCCACCTTTACACCCACAATGGCGGGGCTCCACCCAGGGGACAGCCAGGGGCCTGAAAACTCTGATTAAGTGAGAATTCTGATTTCAGAAGCCATAGCACAGGGGATTGCTGCAGACTTACTGCAAGGACATCAGACTGCTTCAGTGGCATCTGACACCCTTCTACATAAGGGATAACATCTAGTACCTCAGTCTCAAAGAGACTTGACGGCCTTTCAAGGACCTCACTCACCCACTTCATCCATTCAGAGCAGGGAATCTCTCTCAGGAGATGGAGACCAAAGGGACCTGGTGCTTTTAGAGGATGAGGGGATGGCCCCAGACCCTCCGGTCTTTGCAGGGCTTTTTTGCCCGGTGCTCTTCAAATCCCTACTGTACAAGGCCAAAGCCACATCCCACCCAACTAAACCAGAGTCAGCATTGGGCCTAATGGACCTAAGCGAGTTGCTCTTTTCAGAGCCAACCATGGAGAATGAAGGAATTCCCTCACCTAAGTTTTTCCTGGACGTAGTCCAGAGGCAATGGGCCCAACCAGAGACATACCCACCCCCAAGTGGGAACAACAAAAAGTTTTATAATGTGGCCCCGAACCTCACAGAGGCACTACAACCATCAATGATAGATGGCCCAGTAGCGGCCTTAACATCCTCCATCATCTTATCTAACTACACAGAGGACGCCCTGAAGACGGAGGATAGGAAGGCAGAGCTCACCCTCTGCAAGGCACATCAGGCACCTTGCTCTGGCTCCAACAATAACTAAGGCAGAGTATCAGCAAATAGCCCGAGCCTGTAAAGATGAAGTGAGGAAAGCTAAGGCTCACAATGAACAAAGGCTAGTGACAAAAGTAAAAAATAACAAAAAAAGCTTCTTCCAACATGTTAAAAACAAGAAAAAAGTCAAGGAAACAATTGGCCCATTGCTGGGAGAAAGTGGCAAGAAGGTGACAAGCAATAGGGAGAAAGCAGATCTACTTAACTCATTTTTTGCATCTGTCTTTACACAAAAGGAAAAAACAATCCAACCTATCAAAAACAGCACCACAAAAAACAGATTAGAAACACAAGTTAAAATAGGAAAGAAAATGGTAAGTGAACACCTGTCTACCCTAGACGAGTTCAAATCACCAGGACCGGATGGATTACACCCCAAGGTTCTGAAGGAACTGGCAGACGTGATCTCAGAACCACTGAACTATATCTTTCAAAGATCCTGGAGCACAGGGGAGCTGCCAGAGGACTGGAAAAGAGCTGATGTAGTTCCCATCTTCAAAAAAGGAAAAAAAAAAAACAAATCCAGGAAACTACAGACCTATCAGCCTGACCTCAATATCAGGGAAGATTCTGGAAAAGATAAGCAACGAATCACCGAACACCTAGAAGCAAACAAAGTAATAACCAAAAGCCAACATGGGTTTGTCAAAAACAGATCATGCCAGACAAATCTTACTGCATTCTTTGACAAAATGACAAAATTAGTAGACCAGAGGAATGCTGTCGATATAATTTACTTGGACTTCAGTAAAGCATTTGATAAAGTAGACCATAACCTACTACTAGATAAAGTAGAAAAATGTGGGTTAGACAGCAGCATCACCAGATGGATTCCTAACTGGCTGACCAACCGCACTCAACGTGTAGTCGGAACTACATCCACATGGAGGGAAGTATGCAGTGGAGTACCCCAAGGCTCTGTTTTAGGCCCAATACTCTTCAACATCTTCATCAATGACTTGGACGAGGGGATAGATGGGGAACTCATTAAATTTGCAGATGACACCAAGCTGGCAGGAATAGCCAACACTCCAGAAGATAGGCTCAAGTTACAGAAAGATCTTGACAGACTTGAACATTGGGCGCTATCTAACAAAATGAAATTCAACAGTAAAAAAAGTAAGGTTCTACATTTAGGCAAAAAAAAATAAAATGCACAGGTACCGTATATGTGGTACCTTGCTTAATAGTAGTACCTGTGAGAGGGATCTTGGAGTCCTAGTGGACAACCATTTAGATATGAGCCAGCAGTGTACAGCAGCTGCTAAAAAAGCCAACACAGTTCTGGGCTGCATAAACAGAGGGATAGAATCAAGATCACGTGAAGTGTTAGTGCCACTTTATAATGCCTTGGTAAGGCCACACTTGGAATATTGCATCCAGTTTTGGTCGCCACGATGTAAAAAAGATGTTGAGACTCTAGAAAGAGTTCAGAGAAGAGCAACAAAGATGATTAGGGGACTGGAGGCTAAAACATACGAAGAATGGTTGCAGGAACCTGGGTGTGTCTAGTTTAATAAAAAGAAGGACTAGAGGAGACATGATAGCAGTGTTCCAATATCTCAGGGGTTGCCACAAAGAAGAGGGAGTCGGGCTGTTCTCCAAAGCACCTGAGGATAGAACAAGAAGCAATGGGTGGAAACTGATCAAAGAAAGAAGCAACTTAGAACTAAGGAGAAATTTCCTGACAGTTAGAACAATTAATAAGTGGAACGACTTTCCTGCAGAAGTTGTGAATGCTCCAACACTGGAAATTTTTAAGAAAAGGTTGGATAACCATCTGACTGAGATGGTGTAGGGTTTCCTGCCTGGGCAGGGGGTTGGACTAGAAGGCCTCCAAGGTCCCTTCCAACTCTGTTGTTATATATTATATTATATTATATTATAAGAGAGAGTTCCGCATGATGACCTTCTCATACACCATGACATTAATAAGCTGGTAGCGGCAACAGAATTCTCAGCTGAAGCCATCTTGAATTCCACCAAATTTGCTTCCTGGGCCATCGCCTCCTTGGTGACAGCCTGCTGCTTGCTGTGGCTTCATCACTGGCAGGAGGACATGAAGTATAAATAGAAGCTAGCCTCTGCTTCCTTCAAGGGTAACAAGCTGTTTGGAGACGCCTTCGAGTCCATCCTGATGAAAACTAGAGACAGGAGAAAGTTCCTGCCTTCTCTATACAACCGAGCTGACAGCCGTCCCTCGCCTTATTTTTGTAGGCCCCCATTCTGGCCTATAGAGACCGGCTTTGACACTCCTCACATCCAGATGGCATACTCCCATAGACAGGACTGCCAACCAGACAGATCCGGATTTAGGGATAGGAGCAGAGAACAATTCTAGGCCAAACAGCCATTTCGTGGATCAGGAAGTCACCCCTTTCATCACTCCAGATGTCTGTGAGGCCAGTCCTCCCATTGGTGGCCGCCTAAGTCTATTTGCAGACCAATGGGACGCAACCACGACAGATACTTAGGTCCTGAACACGGTGAGACTAGGCCTCACCCTTGAATTTCACCCTAACCCTGAAGAGATTAAACATCCACCTGGTTTACAGGAGATTCAAGATGCAGTCCCTCCAGTCCATACTGTACAGCAGTGGTTTTCAACCTTTATAGTGCTGTGACCCCTTTAATACAATTCCCCATGATGTGGCGACCCCTTTAATACAATTCCCCATGATGTGGCGACCCCCAACCGTAAAATTATTTTTGTTTTTAATTTATCACACCTGAAGCCATATTGGCTAGTGATCTGAACAGCTTGCGATTGCCTTGAGGACGGAGGCATTAAAAGCGGAGACTCCTCCCCTATTAAGTTTATAGCGCCTGAAGCCAGATTAGGCTAGCGATTGGGAGTGATTGCAGCTGGCTTGAGAGGGAGACATCAGAGCAAAGATTTCTCTCTTTTTTAATTCATCGCGCCTGAAGCCGAATTCGGCTAGCGATCTGAAGAGCCTGCAGCTGGCTTGTGAAGTCAATCATTGGAGCGCGATTCTTCAACTCGCAAGTATACTTCCCATATTTCCGATGGTCTTAGGTGACCCCTGGCAAATCGTCATTCGACCCCCAATGGGGTCCCGACCCAAAGGTTGAGAACTGCTGCTGTACAGCATCCGAGAGGGTGAATTCCTGACCTCCACTGACTAATGGAGGCATACCTCCATGTACCTGTCCTACCATACCAGCGGCGGTTCCAGAGCTATTATGCTATTATGCGGGCTGACACTATCAGTACAAGGCCCTACCATTTGGCCTGTCCTCAGTGCCCAGGACTTTCACCAAATCACTGGCAGCACACCTCAGGGCAATTCCCATGTCCAATGTTACCTGGATGATATATTGATCCAGTCCTTCTCTCACCTCCAGGCAACAAATGACCTGCAAGTCACGATCCAGGTCCTCCAGGATCACGGATTTTCCGTCAATTTCGAGAAGTGCAGTCTGGCTCCTACCAACCGACTGCTACACTGGAGTGCAGTCATAGATAAAAGGTCGTGCGAGGCCTCCATATCCCGTCACGTCAGTATAAAGGCCTTGGCAAGTTGGGTCCGAGCGGACCAAACAATGTCCCTGGCCCGCCTCTTGAACTCCTGGGCAAGATGGTGTCCTGCATATCAATTGTCCCTTCGGCACACCTGCATGCCAGAACCTTACAGTGGTTTCTCCTGCTCTACCAAGGCCCAATAGGAGCAAGTCAAATGCCTGGGTTCAGGTTCCACCAAAGGTACTTCAATCCTTCCAAGGGTGGATGTCCCAGGCCATAACCAAGGGATATGCTTTCAAGGAACCCAGCCGCCTGACCATCACCACAGACACAAGCCTGTTTGGCTGGGGCGCCCACTTCCAGTCCCAGATGGCACAAGGGCAGTGGACTCAGGAAGATCTGAGGAACAATATTGACTGGCTGGAGCTCAAGGCAGCCCACTTGACCCTCAAATGATTCCAGAACACGATCTCTGGACACCACGTACTCATTCTGATGGGCAATGTGGCCACCAAAGCCCATATCAACCACCAAGGAGGCACCCACTCCACATCCCTCATGCAAGAGGCCGAGCAATTGGGCCTCTGGGCAGAGAGACGCTTCTCCATCAGAGCAGAACACATCCCAGGGACATCGAATGTACAGGTGGACTGGTTCAGCAGAACCACGGTCAACCACTCAGACTGGCACCTACACCAGACCTATTCGAGCAGGGGTCACCAACCTTTCAGACCTCAGGGACCACTAATTTCATAATTTTAAATCCCACGGACCACTAATATGATCTGCCTAAAGACTGGCTGGGTGGGCGTGGTTAGGTGGTCATGTGACTGGGTGGGCGTGACAATGGCACTCACGTGGAGGGGCGCCTTGCCAGCCTCTACTCTCCCATCCCTTCCCAGCCACTCCTCCCCTCCCTGCCCAGGCTCCTTAGGGCCCCAACAGGAAGCAGTTGTTGGAGCTAAGCAGCCACCACAAGAAAAGGTTGGCAAAACAGCTCAGTTCAAATTGGATCTGACCGAGAAGGAGGCTCAGTAGAAGCACCTCACTGAGGACTAGGAGCATAGGCTTTCCAAGCAGAGGGAAGACCTGCGGGAGTGCAAGGTGAGGTGCTGATGCCTGAAGACTCAGCGGGCTGAGATGGCCAGCCAGTTCCAGGCCATGATGCAGTCCCACTGAAACGAGGCCCTCCGACTCTTTGCCACCAGTGGCCCTTCCCTCCAGCCTTTGGCCAAAGCTTCACACCAGGAGGCTGAAGCAGACCCCAAGTCGGAATTTCTGCCCCCCTCCGACCTACACAAAAAAAAATCCCAAAGGTGGAGACTCTCTGCAGCAACACAAACGTTCATTGCACGTATCTGTCCCAGGGGCTGTAGTTTGAGGACCCCTGATTTAGTGCAATATAAAAAATGCCAATCATTTTTCTGCGGACCACCCACATTTTCTCGCAGACCACCAGTGGTCCATGGACCACCAGTGGTGACCGCTATACTCAAGAATCTCTCAGAAAGCTTTCTCCCCCCGCCCCGGATCCTGGATCTGTTTGCCTCCCCATCAAACACCCAGCTGTTGTGGTCCGTCAGCAGTCTATGGAGCTGGCAACAGAGTCGGACAACGATGAGGCTAAGGTGAGGCCAGGGCCATCGGGAAGTGTGGTGCAGACTCCAGAGACTCCAGAGACTGATAGTAGTGAGGCAGAGGAACAGGAGGAGTCTGTTCCTAGTGCACGCATGAGAAGAGCTGCCAGAAGGCAAGAGCAGCTCAAGCAAAGAGGACAACTTGTGAGTAGGGCCAAGAGATGATTGGCCCCTCCCATAAGGCTAAAAACAGACCAGCACCGGCGTTTGGCCTTTGCCGGAAAACAACGTTGTAGCTGTGTCTTCTGTTTCATCTTCTGCTTCGTTTGTGTCTTTGTTTTTGTGGCTTCTGGACATTTGCCAGGAAGGGTCTTTGGCAGTTTGTCTAATTGGACTAAGGTTTGTGAGATCTGAGGAATTTGTGTTGGGAGGCATTTGTTTTACTTTGAGTTGAACGACGCTGGGAATGAAGTAATTTCCAGCTGTTCGAATAAAGTTTGTTTTTCCATGAACTAAGTTTATTACTACCTATTTGGGCCTGGGTCACAACCCCAGCTACCCAGGTTTTACACCAGGTTTGCAACACTGGGGGCGGAAGGAGCCAATGCACTCTGCAGTCCGTGGCCCCGAGGGCTACTATATGCCTTTCCTCCTCTTCCCCCTCATTCCAGGGGTAATCAGGAAGGTCCTGGCAGAGAAGGCAGAGATCCTGCTTTTAGCTCCCCACTGGCCCAGATGTCGTTGGTATGCAGCCTGTTGGTATCCAAGTCCTGGAGGATCTCTCAGGATAGAATCTCCCTCAGTCAGGGGGCCTTAGTTCATCCGGAACCATAATGGCTCTGATGGTCTGGCATTTGAGCAGAGAGTTCTGAGGCAGATCAATTTCTCCAAACCGACGATGCAGGCTTTTAGGAGGCCTTTGACCAACAGAATCTATGACTCAACTTGGAGGATCTTTTGTGGCTGGTGCTCCAAGGGTCACATCGATCCCACCTCTGTATCAGTGGCCCAGATCCTGGAACTTCTTCAGGAGGGGTTGGACAAGGACCTGTCCCCTAATACCATATGCAGGCAAGCAGTAGTCTGGCCTTGGTGTTATCCTGCAGGGTTAACCCTAACCATTTAGAGTTGCAATAGCACTGAAAAAGGGTAACATGATCATTCTTCATACTTATGATGGTTGCACCATCCCCATGGTCATATTATCAAAATTTGGACTCTTTGCAATGTTCTGGGATCATGTGATCACATTTTGCAAGCTTCTGATAAGCAAAGTCATTGGGGAAGCCAGATTCACTTAACAACTGCAATGAGTTACTGAACAACTGTGGCAAGAAAGTCATAAAGTTGGACAAAATGTACTTAACAGTCTCACTTAGCAACTTAAATTTTGGGCTCAATTATGGTCATAAATCAAGGACTGTATCACTTTGATATTTATAGCTTCAAATAAACTCAAGTAGAAGTGCACAGAATCTCTACCCAGAATAATAATCTGAAGTCACCCACAGAAATCTTTCAAATAGTTTTATCTTTTGTGGTAAACTGCATCAAAGAAGGAAGTTGTATACTGTGAATGTCCTTCACAGGGACCCTCATTTGCCACCTTCTCTCTTTCAATATTGAAGGATCCCTGGGAGTTGAGTGACATATACATTTAATAAATAAATATCTTATTTTAATTCTTTAACTTCTTTTGTCTTCTTTGTTATTGTAATGTATTTGTGCTGGCTTGATAAATTTATTAAAGTCTCATCTCATATTTGGTGTTGAAGCATCCTGGAATGCCCATGCAGGGATTTGGGGCTGCCATAACAACCATGGATCTGTCTCATTGTATTTCTGGCTAGCACACATTGCATATCGCTTCATTCATTCGTTCGCTTACTCACTCATTCATTCATTGATTCATTCATTGTACTTGGGCAATTGGAAGGTGGTCTGAAAGGAAAGGATTTTATAGCCCTTCCCCTCTCCTGATGAATCTACTTTCTATTTAGATTAGACTTGCAGCAGCTATCCCTCTTTGCAAAAAAAAAAAGCATGTCTTTTTTAAGGAGGCACAGAGAACATTGCCACCTGATACCAAGCATTTTTCCCACTTTGGATCAGAACAGCTGCATTCTGTCCACAAATATTCCTGATGTCTGTTTCAGAACACTTGCAATTATCTTTAGTAGGGATTTTTCCTTTCTAAATTTCTAACAGTTTCAGCCTACATTGATTCACTTAACATTTATATTTCATAAATATGAGTTACCTAAATTAGGGGTCTCCAACCTTGGTCACTTTAAGACTTGCGGACTTCAACTTGGCGGGGGAATTCTGGGAGTTGAAGTCCAGAAATCTTGGAAGTGGCCAAGGTTGGAGAGCCCTGATCTAAATTAGTCACATATTGAACTGTGTGGAAATTGAAAAGACTAGTGATATCACCTGTATAGTGTATGCAGTTCAACTTCTTTATTTCAGATTCCATGATATTTTTGTCAAGTAATTTATTTTTATTTTGGAGAGGGTGTAACAGTTAAGCTGCCATGCTAGAAACCAGGATATTGTGAATTCTAGTCCTGTCTTAAATATAAAGCCACCTGGGTGACCTTGGGCCAGTCATTCTCTTAGTCCTAGGAAGTAACAATGGCAAACCATTTCCAAGAATCCTTCGTTAAGAAAACTGCATCTCAGTCAAAAACTGACTCAATGGCCAACACAGTTTATTTATTTGAACTGTGTAAACCTGTTGCTGTCCTGCTTTACTCAGTTATTCATTGCTAAGCACTTCTGAATGTATTGTTCTATGAACTTAAATCTTTCTTGGTGTTCATCTGTAAAAAAAATTATACATTTAGGTTGCGTGCTACCTCACATCATGCTGATTAAAAGAATGGCCTACACATTATGTATAAAAATTGTGGGGTTTTTTGTTTTTTATTATTCTATCATAGAAAATAAAACAGTAAAACAAACAAAATGAAACAAAACAAAAGCATACATTCAACCCTAAAAACAACAAAAATGGAAAAAGTGTATAAAAAAGAAGAAAAAGTTATCAATTACAATTTAACATGTAGAATCCACGTTGGCTGAGTGCTAAAAGAAAAGCAAAGCAGTAAATTGTATAAAAAATTGTTAAATTAATGATATTAAATGCACTGTATTCAAGGCTTATCTTCAGAAATTGATGGGGGATAGTAATTTGGAGGATCCAGAAGATTTTATGCTGTTCGCTTGGATAATCTTCAATTAAAAAATTAAGACCAACAAGTCAAATCCCACTCAATGCAGGATTCAAACTAAAATATCAACTGATGCCTGACTTTTTAAAATTACCTAACTGATCTAAAAGGTTATTGAAAACAATTTCATTATGATATGCTCTGGTCTTCCCTGATATTGTTATTTGATAAATTTATATAGCCAGCCATCTCACCTGAGGAGCATACAAAATTTACAAAACACAATGCAACAAAATAAAACAATTAAAAACATAATTTGCAGGAAAGTGCATGTGATTTCCTTAGCAATTCAGCCACTTTGCAGGCTCTATACCCATGTTACTGATCCCCAGGCCAGACAGCAAAACCATGTTTTCAGGTCTTTCTGGAATCCCAGCTGGTTAAGGGCCAATCTCATCTAAGCAGGAATGATGTTGCAAAAGATGGAAGCCACTGTGGAAAATTGTTGTGTAATTGTATTGCTTTTTTTTGGGGGGGGGGATCTGTCTTCAGTTACTTCAAACAGATTTAGGATAATTAATGTCTTTAGTTTTGTTGGGTTTTTTGAAAGATCTAGCCTTTGTTCATCTTTCCTTTGATTTGGCAAACAAGTTGGATGCCTGAGTACTGACTATAAGATATAAATATATATAAAGCCAAGGGTAATCCATTATTGATTTTGGTGGGTATGTGTGAGCAAGCTTGAGTCAGGGAAAAGCAAAGCAGGATACTGTAGAATACATGTCTATTTTTTTTTTCTTTTGTCTTATGGAGATTGTTTCCTTTCAGGTAACTCTGAACAGGCATAAGAGTTAATATCTTTGCATGTTTGTATGTGTGTGTGTAAATAGGTTGCTTTGACTTCATTAAGTTACCAATTTATCTTAAAAGGAAAGTCTACGACTTCATTTCCTAAAGTGCAGCCGACATTTATCTATTTGACTAACCAAATTGATTTCAACTGAAAGATTTTTTTAGAATAACTGAATTTCTTTTTCAACCATTTTTTTTTGTTCTTCACAGTTTTTAACAGTGGTTGTAGTGCTTGAAGAAATCATGCGTAGTGATTTCAAGAGTTGATATTGCACTATGACCACTTTTTACTCCTCTGGTTTATTTTGTATACTTCAGATAGTTCAGGGTGAACGTTGGAAAAATTCCCCTGTTTATGTTCTGAACTCAAGGAAAAAATTCTTACTGATCTGTGCTTAATCCTTAAGATTGATAGTAAAAGTTAAAAATATCCTTAAGATTGGTAGTAAAAGCTGCACAAAAATTATACAGGCTAGTGCTGAACTGATGTTTTCTATAGTCAGTTATATAGTCAGTTAGTATCTTAGAGGTTTTGTGGGGGTGCAAATAATTGTGAGCTTTATCTAAGGGATTATATGTAGTGGGGGAATTCAAAACAAAATAGTTTCAATCTTGTAGAACTTGAGAAACTTAATTTCTTTCTGATTTATGTTTAAAATAATAGTTATGGTTCCTCCAAGCTAAGCCCAGGAAGAAGCTTTAAAAAAATCATTTTTCTAATTTTTGCTGAACTCAAAAATGCTTTGTCTCCTTTTGATAGTGTCAGCAGCAGCAGACTCCTTCAGTTCAGCAGGCTAGTATGGTATCAACTGCTATGGGATCTGGAGCACCTACAGCAGACCCAGAAAAACGCAAGCTTATACAGCAGCAACTTGTTCTCCTCTTGCATGCTCACAAATGTCAACGGAGGGAGCAAGCAAATGGAGAAGTACGACAGTGTAACCTCCCTCACTGTCGAACCATGAAGAATGTCCTCAACCACATGACACATTGCCAGGCTGGAAAATCCTGTCAGGGTAAGTACAACATTTGATTTTCTATATACTTGTGATCATGTTCTGTACAGCAGAGATTGGCCGAAATTAGATCTTGATCTAATGTTAGTACTTTGGATGATTTGTTGGAAGTTAGCAAGGATTTATGTTAAACTTATTTAACACGAGCAACAATAAAACTACTTGCCTTTGCTCAGACTATATTATACTGCTGAAATGAAAACTGGTTTGTAGTTCTAATATTTAATAGAATGATGAATTTGAGATCAGATTTATTGATTTATTTAGCATATGGTGTTTGTACATTGAGAGCCAGTGAGTCTCCAATGTTAGTACAGAATAGTTTGGCTGCCTAAGATTGCTAGTTTGTTTAGTTCATCCAGGATACACTATAGGGGGTGAACTAGCTCCACCCGCAGTGTTCCGCGCAAGCGTCATCTGGAGCTTTTCGCCACTAAATTTGCCTCGCATTCAGGCAGTCCAGAGTTAGTTGGTTTCTTGCTATTTCACAAAGCGCCATTAGCTTCCCATCAGAGTGGTACCTATTTATCTACTTGTATTTTGCATGATTTTGAACTGCTATGTTGATAGAAGCTGAGGCAAATGACAAGACCTCACTCCATCACACAGTGCTAGGGCTCAAACTGCTGGAGTACAAAGAGAGATGACCTTTTCCACCTGGCAAATCCAGCATCTTTAAGAGGCCACAGTGCCTCTTGAGATCAGAGTTATAAATGCACTGAAAGTTTAGTAAGCATCTTGATTTCTACTATGCAAAAAAAAAAAAAAGAATGATCTAAACGATTTATTACAATATGTCCAGAAACTATAACCTGTGCTTGGCTGGAGTGAATCCACAAGTATTTTAATGGTCACAACAGGGATAGGCTTTCTAATTCTAGGAACCTACATGTTTTAAAAGTTGAAATTATATTGTACCAACTGTTTTATTTCTAGGAATAAACAGCAGATTTAAATTTGTATAAATAGTTCATAAAATGTTTTTTTACTTTGTTAGTGGCTCATTGTGCATCTTCACGACAAATCATATCTCACTGGAAGAATTGTACCCGGCATGATTGTCCTGTGTGTCTTCCTCTTAAAAATGCTGGGGATAAAAGAAATCAACAATGTAAGAAGTTCTTTCCATCCTTTATATTTATTGTTATAATATCATTGTTAGGTTATTAACAAAATCAGAATCTTATACTTATGTAAACTGTAATTTCATAGGTTTTTTTTTACAATGTTATGCAAGGGTGAGACTGACAATCCTTTATAGCAGGGGTGTCAAACTCAAGGCTTGTGGGCCGCCTGGCCTGGAAATAGCAAAGGACCGGCCTGCAGTGCAGTGCCTCTGGCAGCCAAAAAAGGACACTGTTTGGCTGGCAGGGTGCTGCAGGAGGTGACATCCCGTCTCCCCCACCCCACCCCCCAATGGCCCATGGAGGAGAACTACAATGCTGATTCGGCCCTTGAAGAAATCCAGTTTGACACCCCTGCTTTATAGGACAAACAGTGTATCAAAAGATGTATTTCTGTTTATTGCATTAATTTATGTGCTGCCTCCTGGGACATTAAGCACTTAGAATGTAATAAAGATGCCTGCTCATTTTTAGTTTTCTTCTGCTCATCTTTAGTGTACTTTCATCCATGTATTGCAGCCTTTGCTATCCTGTCTTTACAGAAGTTATAACACATAGAAAAGTCCTCAAAAGCTTTCAGAACAAAAATCCCTAAAATGAGTTCCTCAATTACAATTGCAGTAGTTTAATTAATAAAACTTTACTTGGATGAGAACAGTCAGTATGCTAGGTTATGTTAGGTCAGGTTAAGAAAGTAACACATTTAACTTTTTCAGTGCCTGCAGGAGTGACATTTTAGTAAATCAATATTTCTTCATTGATGAAAGCTACATACCATGCTTTCCCCATAGTTGTGCCTTTATTTTTATATTTTTCCTTGCCTCTCCTCTACATAACTCTTGACAAGCTGAATAATTGGCAAAAATGACCAAGACATATTGTGTATGTAATAATTTTTGTTTATAAAATGATTATAAAATGAGCACAAAATTACTTTATGAAAACTTAATTATAATGAGTTTAACACTTAGACATTAATGTTGTTGCATTCATTGAGGGGGGGGGAGCCTTTAACAGCTACAATGATTAGCATTTCCTGATTTCATGGTTATTTTGGGGGGCACAGGTGTTCCATCTTTTTCACTTGCCATGTCAGCAGGTCTAATGAATCCTATTACAGAGACCAAAATTTCTGTCATATGAATGGGCTTTTTAGAGAGCTCTTTTGACTAGGCTAATTCTGTAATTTGATCAATGTAATAAAATCAGGGAAAAAATTCTCACTTGAGTCTGAAATCCTGATTAATGACAAAAAAAAAAAAAATCCAAAAAATTTATGTTTCTCATCAAGAACTTTAAATAGAGTATTTATCTCAACTATTTTTTGATGTCCTGATTCTGCCCAAAATACAGGTAGCCCTTGACTTACAACAGTTCATTTAGTGACCGTTCAAAGTTACAACATCACTGAAAAAAGTGACTTGTGACCATTTTTCACACTTACAACCGTTGTAGCATCCCTGTGGTCACATGATTTACATTCAGATTCTTGACAACTGACTCACATTTATGACAGTTGCAGTGTCCTGGAGTCGTTTGAACCCCTTTTGCAACCTTCTGACAAGCAAAGTCAGTGGGGAAACCAGATTCACTTAACAACCATGTTACTAATTTAAGAACTGCAGTGATTCACTTAACAAATGTGGTGAGAAAAGTCATAAAATGGAGCAAACTCATTTAATTTTCTCACTTAACAACATAACTTTTGGGCTCAATTGTGGTCATAGGTTGACTACCTGTATAATGTGGCATATTTGATTTTGATGTAATATGCTATATGGTTTTTGATGTTTATTTAAAAATATGGATTACTGTCAATCCAGCTAGGTTTTTTAAATCACTTCTCCATCTTTGTGTTTTCATTGCTTCTAGCATTATTAGGTGGTGCTGCAGTAGGAATTGGAAATTCTGGTTCTGTCGGAGTTGGGCAGCAGACAACACCCAACATAAATGCTACTAACCAGATTGACCCCAGCTCTATTGAAAGGGCTTATGCAGCTCTGGGGCTGACATATCAAGGGAATCAGATGCCAACGCAGACACAGGCTCAAGTGAAAAGTCAGCAGCAAGGACAGTCACCACAGGGACTTCGCCCCATGAATCCCTCAGGTAAGTTCACAGAAGACAAAATATGTCTCCTATCCAATATATAGTTTGCCATTTATATATAACATTGTCTTTATCTTATTAATGAGCATTTCTCTCTGAAGTGCCAAAAGAAATTTAAATTATTACAAAAAAATTGAAATTTTTGATTAAAAAATTGATATATATATATTTTAAAACTTAATTATTGGTACTTATTCCTATGGGGGTGGGGAGCATCTTGGAAGTGTGGCTGTAATTTTTGTTTGATGTGCCTGTGGTCTCAGCAATTTAGTAGGTCTCCCTTAAAAATCCTACTGTATTTTCTCATGAAGGAGATTTCTCTAGTAATATAAATTATTTGATGCAAATGTGACAAACTTTGAATATGTTTAAGTTATAAAATCAGGAATGGAGTGGAATCTTACATTGTACAGGTATAATACAAACTAACACACATTAAGGCCGTGCTTTTTGTAAAACAACATAGTAAAGATTTAATTAAGATGTTTGGGTTTTGTTTTGTTTTTCCTATATAGGTGCTAATCCTATGGGAGTGAATGGAGGAGTTGGAGTTCAAGCCCAGAATCTGCTACCAGATGCAATGTTGCATTCAGCTGTAAATTCTCAAAAGTAAGATTACTTTCATTTAACTCATAACGTATAAAATTAGCAAAGATGGGTGGTTGCTGTAGTTGAAAGATTTCAGGTAACTTAGCACCAATAAAAAACCTACAGATTGATTCCAACATCCTAACCTGGGCCTGGAAATGCATTGATTAATGCTGCCCATCCACTACTTGTTAAATTATCCATACCATTTAAAAATCACTAAGACTGGGAACAGCATTTTGTACCAGCTGAATTTTCATTACTACATTACACTACATTACCCTATGCAGTAGTAATTCAGACTGGATATTACTATTACTGAGATTGGAGGCTTTTTTTGTTCTTTTTCTGGTAAAGCTACAGCTGGTATACATTCTAAATTAGTTAATTCCTAAATATAGCATGATCTGTCTTGGATGATGCCAAGTAAAGGAAAACATCCAAGTAGTGCATTTGAAATGCAGTCCTATATAAAACCAGTTATAATCCTCATTCGAGGCAGTTCCTTAGTTTTTTTACAATAGCTCCATAGATTAGATCTGCATTAGATCTTCTCAAGGAAAGAAGGGGCAGGAATAAAATATTGTAAACACAAAAGTATTGAAATTTATTTGATTTTGAATGTTCTCATGTGAAGGTTATCATAACATCTAGAAATTCTAGAAAATTTCATGTTTAAAAAGAACAGCAGGATTCCATGTTTTCCAGTGCACTGCTCAGACAGTTCATAGATGGGTATTCACTTTGTTCTTATTGGTTGAGACTGAGTGTAAACTTTTTTTTCTTATTCCCTTGACCACACCTCCTGCCCTTGATTTCCTGTCTTTTCACTCAAGTCTTATTAATGAGACTTGAGTTAGTTTTCTGTGGCTTTTGTGTGCCAGAAAATTTCATTTTTAAAAAGAGCAGCAGGATTCCATGTTTCCTTTCTCAGTAAAAAAATAATTGTATTGGGGTATTGAAAAAAGTTTGACCATAGTCACTAAAAAGATCAGAGTATTGGATGTAAAAGTAGATATGATTGAGTTGAATGAAGTAGATATCTCCATTAGAAGTTAATATAAAGTATGAATAAATACTTACACTTGTTTTTCTGCATTTTTTCTTAATTCATTGCATTTTAAGACAGGTGGAAATCAAATGTATTTCATTTTATCAGGCAGTCCTCGATATAAAGCCACAATTGAGCTCAAAATTTCCATTGCTAAGCAACACAATTGTTTTCCTCCATTTTACACTTAACTTGCCACCGTTAAGTAAATACTGCAGTTGTTAAGTCAGTGACACAATTGTAAAATGAATCTGGCTTTCTTATTGATTTTATTGTCAGAAGGTCACAAAAGATGATCACATGATCCCAAGATACTGCAACCATCATAAATATGAGTCGGTTGCCCAGAGGCCAAATTTTGATCACATGACCATGGGGATGCTACAACAGTCATCAGTGTGGAAAATGTCATTTTTTCAGTGCCATTATAACGTCAAACAATTACTAAATGAAAGGTTATAAGTTGAGGACTACCTGTATATTGAGATAATTGAACATGAGTTTATATTTCTTTATAATTGATTTAAAGTAAGAGAATATAAATTACTAATAAAAACCATTTAAAAAATAATTGATCAAGTATTGTAGTTGGAAATGCATACGTTTTCTGAAGAAACACATATTCAGAAGTACAGCATTGATAACAGAAGACTTAGTAACTATGATGACTTGCTGGATTTTTATTCCCAATATTAAACACATAACGTAATTCTTAAATGCTTCTTTATTTCCCCAAATAAAACTTTCAGAGGTATATAAGAATATTATTAGTTCTTTTTCTAATTTTTGTTTGATTTTAATCTTGATAATTTTGACAAGAGATATTGAAGTTCACATTTAGGAAATAAAAATCATTTTGGGGAAAACACAAAGATTTATCTGCCTAAGATAACATACAACACACCTGATCATGCAGAACAGGAAACTTCTTATAAATATAAGAGGGCTACACCAATAAAATAAACTATCTTGTCTTCTATATAAGGTATTACTAACCTTTGTTTTATGGTGCCTCATAAGTTTCCACTTTGTTTTCAGTCCTATGTTGAATGAAAATGCAAATGTTGCTGGTCTGGGGACTATGCCAACTGCAACACATCCTTCTGGTATTGGAATTCGAAAACCATGGCATGAAGATATTACTCAGGATCTCAGAAACCACCTTGTTCATAAACTGTATGTACTGATAAAATATTCAGACTTCTAAACAATTCTTATAAATAAAACAATTAATATAATGAGAATTGTAAACATAGTACCATTCTTTGTTACTATAGAATGGTAACAAAGTATAAATCTGTAATGTTTTTTCACAATGTGTGATAGCAGTTATTGATTTCTTTTTTACTTGGGTAACTGTTGAAACTGTCTTTATAGCATGTGGAACTAGATAGAGGGCAAGAATCTAAAGTTAAGGCCATACGTTTCTAATGAAAAGAGAAATTGATCATATGCCCAAATACTGTAAGAAATACTCATAATTTGCTGCATTACATTATTTCCAGGACTAAAACATTGGTGCATAGCAGCAACATAGTATAGTTGAAAAATTGTATCATTTTATATGCATGCACACCCATATGTATTATGCTTAATACATAAGCAGTATTATGAAAGCAAAGAAAAAAAGTGAAATAAATTTATTTTTATTGTTTATATTTATATACCGCCCTATCTCCCAAAGGACTCAGGGCGGTTTACAGGCATTTAAAAGCAAGAAATACAATAAATACAATTCTAAAAACAATTAAAAAACTTATTCAAAAGCCTTAATTAAAAATATAAAAATTAAAACCCAAGATAAAACCCATAAACTAAAATCTAACTCAGTCCTGCGCAATTAAATAGATATGTTTTAAGCTCATGGCGGAAGGTCCAAGGTCCGGAAGCTGACGAAGTCCTGGGGCAGTTCATTCCAGAGGGTGGGAGCCCCACAGAGAAGGCCCTTCCTGGGCGCCGCCAGACGACATTGCCTCGCTGACGGCACCCTGAGGAGTCCCTCTGTGAGAGCGCACGGGTCGGTGAGAGGTATTCGGTAGCAGCAGGCGGTCCCGTGATAACCCGGCCCTATGCCATGGAGCGCTTTAAAGGTGGTCACCAAAACCTTGAAGCGCACCGGAAGGCCACAGGCAGCCAGTGCAGTCTGCGCAGGATAGGTGTTATACGGGAGCCACGAGGGCTCCTCTATCACCCGCAGCCGCATTCTGGACTAACTGCAGCCTCCGGATGCCCTTCAAGGGAGCCCCATGTAGAGAGCATTGCAGTAATCCAGGCGAGACGTCACGAGTGCGTGGGTGACTGTGCACAGGGCATCCCGGTCCAGAAAGGCGCAACTGGCGCACCAGGCGAACCTGGTAAAACGCTCTCCTGGAGACGGCCGTCAAATGATCTTCCAAAGACAGCCGCTCATCCAGGAGGACGCTGTTGCGCACCCTCCATCGGGGCCAATGACTCGCCACCGATGGTCAGCCGCGGATTTAGCTGACTGTACCGGGATGCCGGCATCCACAGCCACTCTGTCTTGGAGGGATTGAGCTTGAGCCTGTTTCTCCCCATCCAGACCCGTACAGCCTCCAGACACCGGGACAGCACTTCGATAGCTTCGTTGGGGGGGTCCGCGTGAAAGGTACAGCTGGGTGTCATCCGCATACAGCTGATACCTCACGCGAAACCACTGATGATCTCACCCAGCGGCTTCATGTAGATGTTAAACAGAAGGCGAGAGGATCGACCCCGCGGCACCCCACAAGTGAGGCGCCTCGGCCCACCTCTGCCCCCCTGCCAACACCGACTGCGACCGGTCGGAGAGATAGGAGGAGAACCACCGATAAACGGTGCCTCCCACTCCCAATCCCTCCAGCCGGCGCAGCAGGATACCATGGTCGATGGTATCGAAAGCCGCTGAGAGGTCTAATAGGACCAGGGCAGAGGAACAACCCCTATCCCTGGCCCTCCAGAGGTCATCCACCAACGCGACCAAAGCCGCCTCTGTGCTGTAACCGGGCCGGAAACCGGACTGAACGGGTCTAGATAGACGGTTTCATCCAGGTGCAGGGAAACTGATATGCCACCATATTTCTACAACCTTCGCCGCGGCGGGTTGAGACTGGACGATAATTACCTAAAACAGCCGGGTCCAGGAAGGCTTCTTAAGGAGGGTCTCACCACCGCCTCTTTCAAGGCGGCCGGAAAGACACCTCCACCAAAGAAGCGATCGTAATCGCCTGGAGCCAGCCTCGTGTCACCTCCTGAGTGGCCAGCACCAGCCAGGAGGGGCACGGGTCCAGTAAACACGTGGTGGCATTCAGTCTACTCAACAACCTGTCCATGTCCTCGGGAGCCACAGGGTCAAACTCATCCCAGACAATGTCACCAAGACCACCTCGGACGCCTCACCTGAGTCACTGCAATCTTGGTCCAACCCGTCCCGGAGCTGAACGATTTTACCGTATAGATAACCGTTAAACTCCTCAGCACGCCCCTGCAGCGGGTCATCCCGTTCCCCCTGGTGAAGAAGGGAACGAGTCACCCGGAACAGGGCGGCTGGGCGGTTATCTGCCGACGCAATGAGGGAGGAGGCGAGCAACGCCGCTTCCTCAATGCCACTAGGTAAGTCCTTGTATAGGACTTCACTAGTGTCCGATCAGCCTCTGAACGGCTAGACCTCCAGGAACTCTCTAGGCGTCTTCTCCGGCGCTTCATCCCCCTCAGCTCCTCGGAGAACCAGGGAGCCGGTTGGGACCTGCGCCGGGTCAGAGGCCACAAAGGCACGACACGATCTAAGGCCCCCGCCGCGGCCCGTTCCCAGGCCGCAACAAGTTCCTCAGACGTGCCGTGAGCCAGACCCTCAGGGAATGGCCCAAGCTCCGTCCGGAACCTCTCCGGGTCCATCAGGCGCCTGGGACGGAACCAACGCATCGGCTCCGTCTCCCTGCGGTGTTGGGTGGCGGTCAGAAAGTCTAGGCGAAGGAGAGAGTGATCTGACCATGACAAAGGTTCGGTGACTATTTCCTTTAAGTCCAGATCTCTCGACCACTGACCAGAGACAAAAATCAAATCGAGTGTACCATTTTTTAAATAAAACCATTCACTATATCTCCCCAGGATTTTCTTTCCTTTCATGCTGGCCATGCTTCCACCATAGCAATACACTATGCATTGTCTTTTGTTCTTTAAAGTTTTCACCTGTCTCTTTTTGAAACCTTATCAACTTCAACTAACTTCAATTTTCTTGATTTTCCCTCTCCTCTTAACTAATTTTGTCTTCCTGTGTGACCAATCCATTTCAGTATACCCTGTTTCCCCCAAAATAAGACATCTCCTGATAATAAGCCCAATTGGGCTTTTGAGTGCATGGCAATAAGGCCAAGCGCTTATTTCAGGGTTCAAAAAATATAAGACAGGGTCTTATTTTCGGGGAAACATGGTATTGTTTTTGTATAACTTTTATATTCAGTCCATTTTATTTTCAAATGTATAGTGTTTTTTTCTCTCAGATTTCTACATTTGGACTGTATACAGTCTTACTTGGCATTAATCCATGTCACACTTCCCAAATTTTGCTCATTTTCACTTCCCTCTCAATCATAATTTTACCCAACACAATCCCACACTTTATAATAAATCTCTCTGTAGATTTTGCATTCATTGTTGTATCTTCCCTTTGTATAAAGGAACTATAATGTCATTATTCCAATTGCCATAGATAGATATAGTCTTTGCACACATACTAAAAAGGTTACATAGCCAACCTGTCACAATCCTATAAATTCCTACTTTCATATATACCAACAGTAGAAGCAGATCATCATAAAAAGAAAATATACAGTATCTAGTAGTTGAGAGCTGACATGAACTAGATGGCACCTGATCAATCAGTTTAAATTAAACCAATTTCTACCCTCTTTACGTCATATATTTTAACTTTTCCATTCATAATTTTATGTATTCAAGGTCTTAGATAATTAACATGCCAAGTTTGGAGTTGTAACCCTGGAAAAAGTGGACAGGATCCTCAGATTTGCTAACTTGGTTACCTGTCTATTTGATCGTTACACCTTGTGGCTCATGAAGACTGCTTGGAGAAGATATAAAATTGGACCCATATAGCAGTATTTGTTTTGTTGAAGGAGTGGATAGTTTCGGCCATCATTGGAGTTACTGATTCTGGACAGTTTTTGTCCAGGTTCCATGGTATCCCCCAACCATGTTTTATGAGCTGCATTGATTAACAGCAGGAGTCTGGATGCAATTCAAGGCACCTGTTATTACCTCTAAAGCCATTTATGGTATAGGGTCTGGTTATCTGAAGGGCCATCTATCCTTCATAATTTCTGCTATTCTTTATGATCAGGCAGAGTCAGCACACTTCAAGTGCCATCCATTGAACAGTGTTATCTGATGGGACCTAGGAAGCATGCCTTTCTATAGCCTAAGCCTGCCATCTGGAACAGCCCCTTAGCGATTATTCAGAGGCACTCTTAAAACCTGACACTCCCCTCCAGCCTTCAGGCTATAGCTATAGTATTGTAGTGTTATATGGCTCTTTTTTAAAGCTTGGGGTGGGTGTCATTTGTTTTATGGATGTCCGATCTTCAGTTTGTATTTCTAAATTATTTTAATATTGTATGTGGCCCACAATGGCTGTAGAATTGAATGGCCTTATAAATATAATTATAAAATTCCCTCTATTCCTTATAATCAGACAATTTTAATTTTAATATAATATATCCTTTCCTTTTCTCCTAGTCTATCATATACCATGGTTGTCAACTTTTGGGGTTATGGATACATGGCCCAGATATTGGGTTTTAAGTTTCTGTTGACTAAAATAAAATACATTGATAAAAAGCTATTATAACTTCAGTAATAATTAGCAATGTTTTTATTATTTTATTTATTATTCAGAATGTCTATAAATAGTTAACAATATATTGCAATATTTGCAATATATTATTCTGCCTGTAGAAAGTTATCTTAATTTTCCTTTGCAGAGGAACAGTTTCTCCTTTTTATAAGGGAGCTAAAAATAAACCAAATAGATTTTTTTAATGGGACACCCATTGGTCCCCAGGATTTAGGATTCTGTAGGGCCTATTTGATCTAGATGGATGTTGTGTCAAATAGCAGCTACTTACAAGGCATATGTATATCAGTGGCAAGAAAAAAGTGCCTCATCAGTAGAGAAACTAGCAAGAAAAAAAGTTTAGTATGGTTCCATTGGATTGGAGTTAAACCAAGAAGAACTTGATTCTTCCTTTCTATATTAGTTGGGAAACAAAGTAGCTTGTTTTATGCCTAAATTTGAAAATCAAATAATGATTTTAAGTTACAGGAATACAGATTTCACTTTAGTGTTAGGACATTCAAAACAGTTAAGGGAAGTAGAGAGTTTACTTTCACTGTATGTTTGTGAGTAGAGGCTGGAACTCCCTTGTTGAAAGTTCTTTAATTTGGCATTACCCACGGTTATAGACTTGATGGTGGAAAATTATCAAGCAAAAAAAAAAAAGCATGCACAGAGATATAGGAACAGTTTACAAAGTAACAAAGCAAGCTAGTTAAAGACATGGTTGTTGTAATGATGAAAAGAAAGGTACTTTGTCCATACTCTGCACATTGTCAGTCATCTTTTTCAAACAGTTTCCATACCTCTAATTGCTAAAAATCCTTTGGGCCTAGACTTCAGCAGCTATGATCTACTGGCTCTTGTGGTAAACCACTGAAAGAGTCAGCTATAATTTTCTATCATAGCTACAGTATGAAAGCTACAAAGTAATTCCAGAAACCCAAGTAATCCAGTGTTTTCTGTTGATCTGATAGGGCTGAAAAAGGTTGCATTGACTGTGTAGCAGTCAACACGATCTTTTGTGCCTGGCTGTATTCTGTGTTGTATTGAATTACAATTCCTGTTACTTCCAGGTAGCATGGGCAATGAAAGCTTTGGTCTGGCACATTTTGGAGGGGTCCTGAGTCAAGGAAGGCTGTTCAGTTAGATATCCTTTATTTCCATATTACAAGAAGTTGTGCTGCTGTGATTTGGCAAGACTGTTTTGTATTAAACTTAAATAAGGCTGGGTGTACAAGCTTTCAGTAAGTTTTTTTTTTTATTGTTTGGGTGCCAACATAACTACAGAGTTTCTATATGCTTCTCACCTATAGCAGAAAGATAAAATATGCGTGGGCTAAATAAATCCCTACTCGCTCTTATTTTGATGTGGATAAATTAAAATTACTTGAATTGCTTCTCTCCCTTCTTGGCGCTGATATTTTAGTTCATAATGGTAACATTTTCTGGATTTCTAAACATACTGGGCAGTGTGAGATCAAATTTGGGTCAGTCACCTAGACCAGAGATTTACTCTTCCCAACTTTTTGACTCATGCTGGAACCCATCTTCAGAGAACTTCTCTCTACTAGAATATGTGCTTTGGGCTGTTCTGTGAGTTGTGTTTATGTGGTGCCTTCCTATTGGTGGCTGTTGTTTCTTTATGCTGCCAAGCCCTCAGTTGCTAAGCCAATAGAGAGAAGCTCCCTGAATATGGGCTCCAGCATGAGTCCAAGAGCTCAGAAGAGTAAATCTCTGGTCCTGATGACTACAAATTTGACCTTGCATCATTATCCTGGGACATGTATATTTGCCTTCATATTGGGAAATATTGAGGATTGTTTTGATTTATCAGCCAACCAACTACTTTTTATTCCTAAAGGAAATATGAATGCCATATTGAAGTGGAGCATGGTGGTACTATGTAATACAAAGTTTCAAAATTTTTGATTTGGTTGCTTATAAAACAGTAGGTAATTATTTGATTTGAGGGTCCAGATTTAATATTTTTTTCCTTATATTCTTCTAGAGTACAAGCCATATTTCCAACTCCTGACCCTGCAGCATTGAAAGATAGGCGTATGGCAAATCTTGTCTCCTATGCTCGGAAAGTTGAAGGGGACATGTATGAATCTGCAAATAGCAGGGTATGCTGTTTTCTGGAGTCCTATTTCTCTCACACATTTCTAAACAGCTGATCCTTATATTTTTCTATGTACATACTGCTAAATGTGTATTCTTCTCTACCGTTGTGAGATCTGTCTAGAACAAAGAATATAGGCTACTTCAGTGATGTCAGTGAATCATTATGTGTATATAGTTGGATTTCAAAGTCAATTACAGTCATTTAAACTCATTTGTCGTGTTCAATGAACAAAATTCAAACCAAACCAATGTAGGTAAATGTAATTTTCATGGTGCTCTAGCATAACTGGATAGATCCTAACAGTAAGGAGTAGTCTTCTACTCATTCTTGTGGTAAGATATTGCATTAGATGCAGTGTTGCAGATTTGCCTTAGAATGAAGATTAAAATCAAACGAATTTTGTGTATATGTTTTATATGGCCTTGAGGTTACATGTAATATCAAACCTCATATTACACTCCTGATGGTACTGCAGTCTAGTGCCCCAGTTTGTAATGCAGATTTCTGATGGCAGTAGAGAGAAACCTGATTATCTTGGCACTTACTATAGTCTAACTTCTAGGTATTCTTAGCTCCCACCTACCTATCCAACCAAGCCACATCACTACATTGTTTAGCTTTCTATATGCAAAACATGTATTACAGTGATAGCTCTTTTACTAGTGTTGAATAAACATCAAATTCTAAGGCGTAAAATCCATATTATATACCTTGAAGTTTAAAATTAGCAAATAAGTATCATTAATCTTTATTTAATATACATCTTTCCCATTACAGGCAGAGTACTATCACTTATTAGCGGAAAAAATTTATAAAATCCAGAAGGAATTGGAGGAAAAGAGAAGGACCAGATTACAGAGGCAAAATATGATACCAAATGCCCCAGTTTTGCCACCAGCTCCTATGAGTCAAGGACCCATGGGGCAGCCACAGCCTGGAATGACAGCAAGTAAGTGTTTACATTAACCTGTGTAATTAATATTTGAAAAATTTAATCCTTAGCCAGCAAAGAATCAAAATTACAATTGTGATATCTTAGAAATGGACTCATCAGTTTATTTAGAATTTATAAATGTCATAGTTATTCTAACAAAATGAATATAGTGGTGCCATGGTCGGAGAGGCAAGTAAGAAAATATCTTATGGTAAATGTCTGAAGAAATTCCCCATCATCTTAAGCCTAGCTTTTCTTTTTTTTCTTTTCTTTCTTTTTTAAAGAAGATGGGCAAGCTCGAGTATTATGCTGCAGTGTCCAAAAGCATTTTTGTAAATAAAAATAAGCTTGAGGCTGGCAGTTTTAGTCTATGCATGCCATCATGTATATTATTAGGAGGAAACTGACAGTAGATAAGGTCCCACTTAAAACAGAGCACGTACAGATAGTTTAATGTAAATTCTTCCAGTCTACAAAATTCACTAAATATGCTGACATAATTAATTTTGCCCCATCAAGCCAGTTTCATTTGCTTTGTTACCAAGGCGAGCAAGTAATGCTTTGTTGATAATTTCCATATGGAACAAGTTGGCAAAAATGATTGTTCAATTTCCTACCAGTAGGGAAAAATTCACCAACTGCTCTCCATAACATGGACTAGCACTGGGGGGAAAAATAGATTTTGAAGATGTTTAGGTTTAGTAATCTATCAGAATTTGATTTGTGGGACAGATTTCCATCTTTTCTGCTTTACATTCTTGTCGTTTCCTTTCTATTGCTCACACTAGCCCTTTCTTACTTATTCAGTCTTGCTTGTTTTTCTCATCTGGTAAACACTGAGCAAAAATTACACACTGGTACCTGGTTTCTCCTTTCTAAGCCAAGATGGCCATACATTGAAATCACCAATATCAGAAGGAAAAAGGTATGCCCAATAGTCAGAAACAGCCAATAGCTCCTGCTATACCATTAGCATGGTTGTACCAAGCCATCACAAATACTACATATAGTAAGGCTTGTGATAGAAGATGAAGCACAACAGTTGGATCAGATCAATATCCCCAGCTTTGGGTTGGGGATCAAACAAAGGCTGCATTATTTATTTATTTGTTAGATTTATTTGCTGCCCATCTTGCCATGGGGCTACTCTGGGTGGCTTACAACAATAAAATGAAAAGAAATAAAAATTTAAAAATGTAAACAGAACAATAGCAAAGGAATAAAACAATATACAATTATATGTGGGGTACCAGGAAGCTGGAGGAGGAGGGGTCATCTAATTAATCCAATAGCTGCTTCCAGTGATGTTCTCCCCAGTAGGATCCCAGACATGAGAACATATATATAAAAAATCATTTACCAAGCATCCTAGGAGCATAATTGGAGGGCTATGTGAATGAGTCCTTATAAAGTGCCTAGGATTTGTGAAAAAATATTAATTTAATTTTTGGGATTTTATCTACATTACAGATGGTCCTCTTCCTGACCCAAACATGATTCGGTCCAATGTGCCAAACCAAATGGTAAATCGCATGCAGACACCACCAGGTGAGACTTTAAGACTTCTCATATGACATTTATCATTAGATTCAGGAAATTTTGTAGTTAGGTTGTGTATTCATTCTGCCTTAACAATTTCTTACTACTATGACTGGCTTTCCACATTCAGTATTTTAGTTCTAGAATATATCTCCTCTTGTTTTGCCACTTCATACTTTTTCTCAATAGATAGAGGTTATGTATCTCTGTCATATTATTGCTTTTTCTTATGTGACACAATCCACCGGCATTACACTTTCAGTGTAACCAAGCAGAGCAAGTTTTCCTTGTCCTTCAGATGAATGCTTTCTGTTCTAGGCAAAGAAGTTTCCTTTATCTCAAAGGGGCATATACCATACACCGTTTTCCTTTTTATCAAACAATTGTCAACATTTTTGCAAATTTTTAATTTTTAACCCAGCTTTTTCTGTTAGTTGGATTTTCAGGTCTTGCTAATGGAAACAATATAGGGCTTTATCTAGGCCAACATTAGTAATTACACATAGACTCTTGCTTTGTTCTTTTTATCTTTGTATTTTTATATTAGCCTCTAGCTGTGTTACAAAATACCTATATTAAATGGCTTCTCAAATAACACAATAAAGCCTTTGCTTCAGTTTAACTTAAAGCTTTATACATGTAACAATTTAAAAATCATTGCTTTTCCATTGTTTCCTTCAAATGTTGTCAGGTCAAAGCTTTTTCTAAATGATTATTTATTGATTGCTGATATTCATTCATTCATTCATTCATTTATCAATCCATCCATCCATCCATCCATTGTTTTTTCCTTATTTTTTCACTAGTATTGAGTTGCTCCAACAGCTTTCTTTTTTGTACCTTTTTTTAAAAAATGTAACACATCAATGTTCTAGTGAACACTGTAATTTTTATTTAATCATGAACATTCACAGGAATGAATCAGTTTGGCCCAATAACCATGTCAATGCCATCAGTTGGACCCCGGCAAACCCCTCCCCTTCCACACCCGGGACAGCTAAACCAGACTGGGAATATAAATCAGGTTGGTTGATTCTTCTATCTGTTATTAGTTGTGATTTCTATGCTTTCTAATAAATTAGCTGGTAAAGCTAAATCTTCTGCTAAGTGTGGTGTTTTGTCCATATTTTAATGGACAGATTCAAGTTCTATGCATTCTTCAGAGAGTTGATTTACTGAGCAATTGGTGGAAAATCTAAAGATAGTCACATAAATATTTCTTACAATTTAGAAGGGAATATTTTAAAACACCTTTTTATTGGACTGTTAGGTAATATGGAAATTAATGGCATTATACAATATTTCTATTCATTGATGTTTTCTTATAGATTGGATTTTCCCCACGTATGCAACCTCAAGGGGTTGGTCAGTCTTCTGGTCAAAGTCAATTTGTACCACAGAACCAATTTCCTGCATTGTCCCCTGGAATGAATCCAGCTAGCACACCTATGACTCAACCTGCCAATCAGACTCCAGCTTCTCAAGTATGTGAAGATATTTTAATCTCTGATTACAGACCTGTCTATAGCTAATGTAGATAAATGAAATGTAGAAAAGTGAAACAAGGTTCTTCATATAAGCTTGTCAGTGGCATCGTCAGTTTTCTTTTTATTTGTAACTTAATCTTTGCTTAATTCTTTCTATCTTTTTTCCTTTTCATCTTAATTAATTGACCGTAGCTTGTTTTTCTATGAGTGTGGGAAGCAATAGGCCAGGGTTATGCTCATTTCCCATAGAGTTTACCAGAACGTCCAATTACTATTGCTTTCTCAGCATGCCTTGTTTTTGTGATAATAGCTGAAGGAGGGATGGGAAGCTTTTAGTCCTTATGGAGTGAATTTGGACCCCAAATTTCCAAATACAGTATATTCAGAACCG
This sequence comes from Ahaetulla prasina, assembly GCF_028640845.1. Taxonomy (NCBI): domain Eukaryota; kingdom Metazoa; phylum Chordata; class Lepidosauria; order Squamata; family Colubridae; genus Ahaetulla; species Ahaetulla prasina. Next base: position 66,084,368 of record NC_080545.1, on the reverse strand, counting down.
TTTTTTAAAATTTGCAGGCACAAATGACCAACTCTTCATGTCCTGTAACATCTCCAGCAGTGGCTCCTGGCTCTCAAGGGGGTCATATTCATTGTCCCCCCATTCCACAGTCTGCATTGCATCGTAACTCTCCTTCTCCAGTACCAAGTCGTACTCCTACACCTCATCATACGCCCCCAGGATTGGTTTCCCAGCAGCAGCAGCAGCAGCAGCAGCAGCAGCAGCAGCAGCAACAACAACCACCTGCACCACAACAGGCAACTATTGCCTCTGCCCCTGCTGCTGTTTCTCAAATACCACCTTCTGGGCCCCAGTCGCAAACTATGCACCCCTCTCAGAGGCAGACTCCAACACCCCCACAGGCTCAGTTGACTCCTCAAGTGCAACCTCCAGTTTCTGTTACCCCTTCTGCAGAGCAGCAGTTGCCACAGCAACCTCTTTCACAACAGAGCACAACTGCATCTGTACCTACCCCAACAGCGACACTGCAACCTCAACACCCTACAACACCTGTAAGAAAACTTTTACTCTTCTAATATTATTTTTCAAAACTGCAAATTCAAACAAAAAACTTTTGGAGTGTACATGTCGTGAGGGAATACAACTTGAACTGTAGCAAATTTTGAAACTTGCCCTTTCTTTTCCTCAGTGGTATTTTAGTGGAATTTAATATTATGAAAAACAATTGTCATCAGCTTAATTTTAATGACCTGTGTTTGGAGAAACAAACAGCTGTAAAAAAATGGGATGCTTCTATGGAGGATAAGTATAAGCTAATGTTAAATTTATTGTGCAACATCTCTTTTGTGCAGGTAGAAAGCGATGCCAGAGCTAATATAATTTACAAACACGAAAGCAAAAAATAAATTTGGTAAAGTCATGTGGCTTCATTTTTTATATTCTGGTTTTATTGTGTTTTTTTTCTAGCTTTCACAGCCAGGTGCAAATATTGATGGGCAGGTATCAAATCCACCATCCACCAGCAGTGCAGATGTAAACATTCAGCAAGCTGCCTCTGAGCAGCAGCAGCAGCAGCAGCAAACTTTACCTGAAATTAAAATGGAGGTTAAAATGGAGGAGGAGGACTCTGAACACACAGATCATCAAATAGATGAGAAACCAGAGGTGACTAAAGGATGATAAAGTTAGGCATATCTGGAAATCAGTAGTTTGGGAGAGGATGCTTTACTCATTCACCATTCTGGCCAGTTGGCTAATAAATAAAATTAAAATGCTTCATAAACTGAAAGACTCGATGGGCAGGTTTTCTTTATTACAGGTTTTCTTTGTGTCTCTTGCTGATGTTAGGTCCAGTACCAGCAACAGGATCATGAGTAGTTATGTAGATACATTGAAATGAAAACATGCCATCATGCAGGAAAGTGGTTTTCTCCTTTTAATATAACCTAATTCTGTATTCAGAATATGAGTGTCTTGGAAAAAGTACTTTAGGCAAGGAGAACAAATGAAAAATAAGGAAGAGATAATGGTGATCTAACTAAATTTAAATTACCTATAATATTGGGTAGGGCAAAAGGTTATATCCCCAGATACTTTGGGTCTCATGTTTCATCAGCCATAGTCACCATAGCCTATGGCAAAGTATTGTAATCCATAATACATGGGAGACACAATGCTGCACACCCCTAGCCTACACATATTATAAAGGCTGCATTTGATTGTGGCCAGATCTTTGCATGTATCATGGCCATACATGCAGTTTATGTGTTTTCTATGCCCTTTCCTAAAGATTCAGAGGAAACATATATCAATATTGACAGTACAAAAATATTTATACAGGAGAGAAGTAATCTCTTAAAGTGCTATAGATAGAAAATATATGTAATGTTAAATTCACAAACTGTTTTCCAGATTAAAGTAGAACCCTTAGCGGATGAATGTAAATCTGAACCAATGCAACAGGAGGAAAAGAAACCAGAAATGAAGCAAGAAGTAAAGGAAGAGGAGGAAAGGCCTACTACTCCAGGTACCCAGTCTTCACCAGCTTCTGGGCAGTCAAAGAGAAAAAGTAAGTCAGGTTGTTTGTTGTTGTTGTTTGCCATCATCATATGGAGGCAAAGTCATTTATTTCAACTGAGATTTGAATTTATGTTTAACATTTTGGTACCAGAAATACTTTTCAAGAAATGTCTTATCTGTTAGAAGAAATACCTGTGAAATACAGCTGTTTAATATTAGAAAAACAGAATACATTGCAGAAATGAATATTACAATAAGCCTAATCCTAATATCAAAGTCTAGATCAATAAATTCTGTCTAGCATTGGACACTGAATAGTGACACTGCATTTAAAAGCATTGCTTAGATGTTAAAATAGGTAAATAATCTGGTTGGTATGTCGCCTTCAATCTTCCATAACTTTTTTCAAAGTTTTCAAGCCAGAAGAGTTGAGACAGGCACTTATGCCAACTTTGGAGGCGCTGTATCGCCAGGACCCAGAGTCCCTTCCTTTCCGGCAGCCTGTGGATCCTCAACTACTAGGAATTCCTGTAAGTGCATTTTTTTAAAAAACCTTTTTGTATTAGCATGTCATTATGTTGCCAAACCTTACATAGTAGTCCTCGCTTAATCCTAACTGGGACTTGAATTTCCATCACTAAGCAATGCATTCATTAGGCAAAATATTGCTTAGCAGTGGCAGTAGTCACAGTTTAAAGCCCCATCTTCTCCTGCCCTGCCAGTCTGACCTCCACTTCAGCTTCCCCCACTCACCTATTACCACCGATCTCTGTCCACCTTGCAGTCCATCACTGCCCACTGCCTTCAGCTGGTGGTCATATGCAGTCTTCCTGAAGCCTCATGTGGCCAGCAGCTGTCTTGCAAAGGACCTGGCTGGGTCTTCCTTATTAACAGTAAGAGGAAGAAGACAGCTGGGGTGATGAGATGCAGGATGGCAGGGACAGTGGCCAAAACGGCACAGATTATGCAAGCTGAGATAGGTGGATGGGGGAACTTGAAGCACAGCCTATGGTCATAAGATCATTCTGTGGTAGCAAAGGTAGGTAGGCTGCCAAGTGCCCAAATTTTGAACACATTACCATGAGGATACCACATTGGTTGTAACTTTGATGACTGATTGACAATATCATTGTGAGCCCAAATAGAATATGCAGTGTTGGTAGCAAAAAGGAATTTATCAGCTATTATGATTTTCTCCCCTCACAAATAGGGGAGTGAAGAGGTACCACCAGCCATTATACTATGTTGGGCAAAATCAGCAGTGCAGGCAGTTTTTGTTGTTTCTTTTTAACTTCTATACCCAGCACTCTACAAGTTGCACTGACTCACAGGAAGCTTTAGGTGCAATTCAAGGTGCTGGTTATCTTCTACAAAGTCCTCTGTGGCATATGGCAAGGCTGCCTTTTTTCCTTCTGCTCACCCTACCAGACCTAGTAAAGTTGCTCCATGTCCCTTCTATGAAGCAGTGCCATCTTTTTGAAACCAGGAGTTGTGTCTTCTTAATGGTTGTTTCTGTCCTGTGGAACAGGATCCTCCTCAAAGATTTGGATGAGCCCAATCCAGTTAGCCTCTCACAAGATAATGAAAATCTGGCTGTTTTCTCAGGAAATTAGTTCAGGTGGTTAGATGTACTCTGCTGTTGTCAATGTTATTGTTTATACTTAACTGTCTAAGATCAGATTGTTGATTTTTAAAAATGTTTTAATCCTTGGAATTTGTGTTAGATGGGCAGCTATATCAATCAGTCACTCACTAGTACAACATTTCTGTAGTACATAGCTTGGCCTTTATTGCAACTATAAGTTCTTTGAATTTGGGCAACATAGGTTCCTTAGAGCAATCTGTCAGCTAATCATAACTTAAAACTTTTATTATATCTGTCTTGATGCAGTTTTACACTGTACAATTTATGTAAATACATACAAGTGCATGTAGATATTATACATATGTATATACGTACGTATCTTAATGATTATGCTTATTGTCTTTGATAGATTGGTGTAATTGGTAATAAGTAATTTACTATTTTTCTATTTTAATATTACAAAGCGTTCAGTTTGGGCAATAAAAGTGTAATCTATGAAGTTTTCCATAGGGTGGTGTGGTTTATAATTTAGGATAAATTATAGAAGTCTCTTACAGCATAAGATTATTTCTTTTCAGCTAATGAAGTGGTGATTTGAAATAAGAACTTTGCATTATTTTGTTGGAAACAAACTAAGTAGTTCCTGAGAAAGACAGGCAATTCCTTGAGGTTTGAGGATAGGTTTGTTTGGCTGAGGAATGAATTATTGATATTTATTTTATTCTATTTATAGCCACTTGATAAGTGATTGGGCAGGTAGTAAAGGATTAAAAAGGTCAAAATACATACAAAAATGATTAAAAGCTCAGGCACAGCACCAGAGACAGTAATTCACATACTTCATAGTAAAGCAAGTTCACATAGCAACCTGGCCCAGTGCCAGCAAGAAGAACCAAGTCTTCAGGGCCTTCAAAATTAGTAGGGTCAGGAGCATCCAGATTTTAGGTGTAGGTGAAGCTGCTGCTCCAAGAGAAGGCATACCTCCTGGATCCCATAAAGTGACACTATAGAGTAGTAAACCTTCTTCATGTCAAACTAATCTGATCTTGTTGAAAGAACAGAGATACAGGTAGTCCTTGACTTACGATCACAATTGAGCCCAACATTTCTGTTGTTAAGTGAGACATTTGTTAAGCGAGTTTTGCCCCATTTTACAACCTTACCATAGTTATTAAGTGAATCATTGCAGTTGGTAATTTAATAATCTGGTTGTTAAGTGAGTCACATTTTTCAGTGCCCTTGTAACTTTGAACAGTCACTAAATGAACTGTTGTAAGTTTAGGACTACCTGTAATTGGAGAGAGACAGTCTCACAAATATTCAGGCCCTGTGCCATGTAGAGCTTTATGGTAATTATTTATGCTGCTTGATCTGGATTAGCTGTAGCTTCTCAAAGGACCTCAACAACAACCCGGTATACAGTGCTTTGAATTGTCAAAAAATGAGAAATTAAAGGGGGAAATGAAATCCAATATTAGGATTGAAGATTGAAGATTCAGAAGCATAATTTATCAGTGTCTTGTCTTGGCAGGATTACTTTGATATAGTAAAGAACCCCATGGATCTTTCTACTATCAAGAGAAAGCTTGATACAGGACAGTACCAGGAACCTTGGCAATATGTGGATGATATTTGGCTTATGTTCAATAATGCCTGGCTTTACAATCGTAAAACATCTAGAGTATACAAGTATTGTTCCAAGTTGGCAGAGGTTTTTGAGCAGGAAATTGATCCAGTTATGCAGAGCCTCGGCTACTGCTGTGGACGAAAGGTAAGGAAGAAGCTAATAAGTGAGAAAATATAACAGTTATTAAGATAACTGAATACCTGGTTCTAAGCATTGTGCTTATATTGATTGTAAATATAAATATCCAGTCATTGCATTCTGCAAATGTCTCTTCCCTATAACTTTGTTTTTATTTTCAGCTTTTAATCTACAATTTTAAAAAGTGAATTTTAAAATGTTTATCTTATAACTTATAATAACAATTATAACTTGAATATTGTTCAGTAACCACAAGATTAAATTACTGTAAAGTAGTAATTAAATATGGTTATGGACAATACTCAAGTTCATATACTAGGTACACAAAACAAAATTTAAGTAAAATTGGGTAACATAATAAGTAAACAAAAGAATATTTTAAAGGTAATTTAAATTGTATTCTGTACCAGAGAATTGATTTACCTGGAAATGAATATCCATCGAAGATTTAAGAGCCTACGGAGAGCATTACACAAAATCTTCCAAAGCAATTTGGTTGAAGCGGTTTGGTGCAAAACAATGCCCCTCTTTGTGTTTGTCCCACTGGTTGTGGTCTTTGTCTTCCCACTTAATTTCAGTCTGCAATACTAATTGTACTTGATATTCTTATAAATTTCACGTTATTAAGCAAACTATCCCCCTCTCTTTGCAGTTGGAATTTTCACCACAAACTTTATGTTGTTATGGCAAACAATTATGCACAATTCCACGAGATGCTACATATTACAGTTATCAAAACAGGTAAGAAAATAAAAGTGCACCTACTCACAGTTTTTTTGCTTTTCTGTTTAAATCAGTGTTGTCACATTCACAACAGCAAAAATGAATCTCTGTGGTTTAAAAATAAATTGAAAGTAGATGCTTATTATATCACAGTTCAGTTTTCATAATTTAAGATAATTAAGACATAACTAATGTATGTCAAATACTGTTGCTTTACAACTGGATTAGTCCAAGGTTCACCTGGTTTGGAGTTCCAGCAATCACAAGATGTTGTATACTCTACTGCTGCACCTTCAGTAATATGTGTGTGTGAATGGGTATGTGTATGTGTATATGTCTGTTGTTGCGATGATTTAATGACTTTTGAAATGCAAGAGATCAAGATTTTCTCTTCTGTTAAACCGAAGGATTGTCATCTATTTTGGGTTTCTTAGAGAAATGAAGAATTTTTGTTTCAAACATAAAAAATATTTAATGTATTTTTGCAGCTATATACTTTCAGTTAATACCGTATATACTCGAGTATAAGCCGAGTTTTTCAGCACGTTTTTTGTGCTGAAAAACGTCCCCTCGGCTTATACTCAAGTATATACGGCTTATACTCGAGTTTTTTTTTTTTTCCTTTTTTTCACATTATACCGGCCGGCGCGAACTTGGCGGGCTTTTGCTTTAGCGCGGGGAAGCCCTGCCGGTGCAGTGAGAGGGCGGGGCGGGGGAGCCGCCAGCCTTCTCGGCCGAGGGAGGGAGGGTTTCGCCGACCGGTAGCTGCCTCATTTCCCACCCTCGGCTTATACTCGAGTCCCCAGTTTACCCCAGTTTTTTGGGGTAAAATTGGGGACCTCGGCTTATACTCGGATCGGCTTATATTCGAGTATATACGGTAAGTCAGTTTTGTTACTTCAAGGAAAAGTTATTTTTAAACTTTTAATCTGCATGCCATATTCAGACTTTACTTGTAATAAAGAGTTGCTGTTCAAAGCCAAAAAATTTTAGTAAACGGTACTTCATGTCCTCATTTTCTGAATGTCCAAACTGATAATATAGCATTACCAATGTACATGATTTCCTTTTATTACACACTAGAAAAAAAGCAGTGGGGGAAGTGACTTGTATGATTCATTCCTTAGTAATTACAGATCTGATAGTGTTGTTTTTGTTTTGCTTTAAAATCTTGTCATAATTTTGGGGGGTTTGTGTAGTTGTTTGGTTTTGGTTTTCCTTTGTGTTTGTGCACCCTTCCTGAAGCAATAGAGAGACAGCAGTTTCTATACACTCTGGAACGTAATTCAAACCCAAATCAAATGAAGATGGAATCCTCATAATACAACAACTATTCCAGACATCCAAATCCATCTTCTAAGAATGTACAATATGCAGCTGCTTGTTATTGCATCTAACATTTCAACAAATCATGAATAATTGGATAAAAATTATTCAAATAACTCCTATAAAGAGTTATTGCAAACAAATATTTAAGTATATGCTCCATAAACATTTAAGCATTTGCAGGATTGTTTATTTTCATGCCTATCCTGCTCTTTCATATTAGATGTGAAGAAAGTTGCTAACTTGATGCAGCTGCCAGAGCAGCAGTTGCACTTATTCTTCTTTTTTCTTCATTTTGATTGGTAATTGAGCATGGGTATACTTAACCAAATACATTTTGTTTGCTATAATTTGCTGCTTGTAATCCCATTTGAGAGATTTAATGCTAATCTGTGCTTTGCCTTGGCTTTCTGCTTTGTGTTGTCCTGTCTTGCTTCTGTGTTTTTGTTTTTTGTCCTGAAAACCCCATTTCTTTGTTTGTATGTATATTTTTATTTCTTCTTCATGCTTGTCGTTGTCTGCACTTGGCTTTGATTGCAAAAAAACAACCCAAAACAAAAACAAAAAACAAAAAACAAAACAACCAATATCAAACTCTGGGTCCCATAAATCTTCATCATTGAATGTCCCTGTCGTCGTTGATGACCTGCTCTCTGCTCCCGCCCCCCTCCTTGGCCTGCTGTGATTGGTGACTTCGTTGCTTGGCTTGGGCTGTGTTGTGTGGACGGAACAGTTCACCCAAATATGGCCTTCTTGCCGACAGGTATCATTTCTGTGAGAAGTGCTTCAACGAAATCCAAGGGGAAAGCGTTTCTTTGGGGGATGATCCATCACAACCACAAACGTGAGTAATTGTGTCCTCTTTAATAATATTTAACTCTCAGAAGCTATAATTATGTTATTAGCAAATGTATTATGATATACATTCTATATCAGGGGTGTCAAACTCGCGGCCCACTGGCCATGCCCACCCCTGGTTTAGCGAAGGGGGGGAAAGTCGTGATACATCACTTGACAACAACGTGACATGGCGAGTTTGATACCCCTGTTTTATATTTTTTTGACAAAGCCATTTTTCAGTAAAAGGTTTTACTTAAGAAGATAAACCTTCAAGTGAGGTATTTGAAAACAAATTATTTTAAAATTTCAGAACAAGGTGGAATAAGAATTTTCATTAAGTATATATGGAAAGTGCATAAATTATATCATTATATTTTGTTTAAATTATCTCATTTTTAAAAATATTGATCTACAAGTTCTAAAGTTAGGGCATCATTCTTAAAGTTTCAAGTGCTATATTTCTACTCGTTTTGTCATAATAAATTTCTTAGTTACTGAGCAACGATGTTCTGCAAAGCATTAGTGTCAAGATTTCTAGTGTACTATGAATTTTCCATAGGTGGTGTCTTGAAATAACTATCTTTTGCAATATTATGTTTATAAAAAAAATTAAAATGATATAATCAACTTTAAATGTTAAGAAATTGATGGGACTGTAAATTCTTTAATCTTTTATTTTGCTGGAGAAAATGAAAACAGCTGCAATAAATATTTAGCAAGGTGTATATTTCTCTTCCGACAAATGAATTATTCCTTTATGTAATTTTTCAGTTCATAGAAAGTGCTAAACTCTTATCGCTGTGTTGCCTAAAAGCTATTTTATTATATTTTTGTAACTATACCAAATTTAGCAGACATAATTGTAAACTAGGTTGAATTCTGAAATGGTAGCTATTTTCCAGAAAATGAGTTTACCAATGTCAAAAGGTGATAGGAAACTAACCAGACAATCCTGCTGAGGCAACTATTGTATAATCTGAGGTTTTACTGCCTGCTAGAAGTCCTGATTTTGGAGGAACTTATTTGTTAGAAAGAACTTGCAACATTTTTTCAGATAGCTTTTATTTTAGGCCATAGAAGTTTAGCCACTGGTTCAAATTGTGCTTGTTACTAGTTAGCTCTCTAGTCTTAGTTATAATTATTTCTATGTGACGTTAATCATGAGAAATTCTGGATCTGCTGGAATTTCTGAACCTCACATAGTTAGTTACTTTGTACTAATGTTGTATAAAAAATTTAAAAGTATAAATTATGGCATTCCTGGCTTAGTTTGTTTATCTAAGAAATTAACTTGAGATGTGTATGGATAACTGTGTCCTGACCTCTCTGTCAAGAAATGAGAACTAATAAAGAAGTCTGATTGATGTAACCAATAGGTTGTGTTAAGCAACTAAACATGTTTGAAAATGAATGTGTTCTATACCTCCTGTATGATCCTCTCCCTGCCATGAGATAGGTAGTTTTCAAACATAGGTGGTTTTTATGCCTGATTAGGAAGAAATCTTCTGGAGCTTCTTGCCAGATTGTTAAATGATGTAAGTACCTTCTCAGGTCGGAACCATAGAACTTCCAGTGTCTAAATCCACCAGTTGTTTCTTTGAAAGTATTAGCTTGGGATACTATATCATCTTGTTTAATTCATACCTTTCCTTTATTCTCAAAACATTCTTAAAAAGCAATATGTTTAGAAAATCCTGCTTAAATGTAGTTGTATCTGCTGCAGATCTAAAATTGTTTTATTATGCTAATGTCCATCTTCGTACAAGTAAAATTGCCCATTTCTCTCCTCAGCACAATAAATAAAGATCAGTTTTCAAAAAGAAAAAATGATACACTGGATCCAGAACAGTAAGTGATACTTGAGCAGCTAAATTTGTATTTTTAGAGTAAAACAAATGTGTTATCATTTTGTTGTTCGTTTATTTTTGCTTTGGGACTGAAAACTATTGACTGCTTTATTCATATTTGATAATACAGGTAGTCCTTAGTTAATTACTGGCCTATTTAGTAACTGATCATAGTTACAGCAGTTTGAATACCCTGTCTTCAAACTTAAAGCCATTGCAGTGTCCTGCACTTATATGATCGCCATTTGGACGCTTTGTAGTCAGTACAAATTTATAACCCATTTCACCATCCTATATGAACTTCATAGCTGGCTTGTGACAAGCAATCAATGGAGAAATCAGCATTAAAATCCCAAATTGTGATCACATGTCTCACCAATCATGGGTGATTGCTTACAAAGGAACTGATATAAATCTGGCATGGTGATGTTTTCTTAGTTATTAACATCTTTTAGGAATGGCATTTGCAGTCCTAATTCTGGTTGTTAAGGGAGGATCCATTTTTGAAACTTTCCTTTCATCTTAAACATCTAATTTTTTTAAAAAAGACTGATTCACCTTTCCCTCTCCTGTTATATATGTAAGTAGGTAGATACTGTGTGTGTACTTGTAAACATACTGTATAAAGGTATGTTGGAGCTTGAGGTACATTTTTTAATGACACAATGTAGAATTCACATCTCAAAACTCGGTTAGTATATGTGAGATAGCAATTCAGTTTGAAATGATATTTTGTACTTCAAGATACATTTTATATATTTCTGATTAAAGATACATTTACAGAACTCTCTAGGTTTAAAGAATAAATAGATTTTGCCACATTGCATAATTTCTTTATCTCTGAAACATTTTTTTTAAATAACAATAGTTATTTTTTGAGTGCTTATGGTTCTTTTCTGTTCTAGATTTGTTGAATGTATTGAATGTGGAAGAAAGATGCATCAGATTTGTGTACTTCACAATGAAATAATCTGGCCATCTGGGTACGCTGCTTTTCCTTTTGTGTTTGTTTACAATTGTAAAAATTACAAATGATATTTGAAAAGATGCAAATGGTAAAATGTATTGTAGTTCCATGTGATCTTTGATAACCATTTAAATAGATTAACAAAACTGTGATGTAATTTTATTTATTTAAAACTTTTATATAGCTGCCATCTTACATCAAACTCTGGGCAGCTCCCAATCAAAAATTAAAACAACATCAATAATAAAACCACATAATGCATGTCTCTGTTAAAGCCATAAACAAAAAATCTGGTACCAAAGTTAAGCTTCTCCATCAGGTTCATTATCAAACCCTCTTATCTACTTCACCCTGTTCCAGAATCTGGGTGAATAGTCAAGTCTTAAGTGTTTTTTTGGAAGGGAGGGAGGTGCTTGCCAAACTTCAAGGGGAAGGATTTTTCATAGAGCAGGGACTGCCATGGAAAAGATACGCTTCCTAGATCCCACAAGATGCCATTGTTTAAGGGAAGGGGCTAGTGTGCTCACACTATTTGATCTGATAGAATGGGTAGATGTCCTTAGGTAGAGACAGTCACACTGATAATTTGGTCCTATGCAATATGGGACTTTAAAGATAATAACCAGCACCTTGAATTGTATTCAGAAAGAAACCAGGAGCCAATGCAGCTTGCACAACAAAGGGGCATCTATCATTGCGTGTGTAGCCACATTCTGGACCAGTTGTAACTTTCAATTGATCTTAAACTGCAACCCTAAATAGAGGACATTGCAATAATCCAAACAGGAACTGACCAAGGCATCAGTGAGCGACCATGAGCAAGATATTAGTATGGCTATTTAATTTAGTTTCAGTTTCCATGCACAATTTTTTAAAAATTCCAGTGGGGAGAAGGTGTGCCCGGCCTGGCATTTTATGAGGTAGTTGCTGTCCCTGTGAGAACATCTACGTACTGCAAGGAAATCCCCATGCACAATCTGGGGAAGAAAGCCTTACAGGGTCACCAGCTGCTTTGCAAAGGGCCAGGCCAGACAGGCTTGGTCAAGAGCAGAGACGAGAAGTCGGCAAAGATCAACTAAGGCAGCAAGGACCTTGTTGTGCAGGGGGCCACAAGGACATAGATGGGAGGGTGATGTGCGGGGAGAGTTGAAATGCCCCTGTGGTAAGTGCAGGTGGGCTGCAACGATTTTTGACTAAGTGACCGCAGGGGCACTGCAGTGGGTGTAGTTTTAGGGACTAGTTGTAAGTCACTTTGTTTAGCCCCACTATGACTTCAAAGAGTCATTGAACGAATAGTCATTATGTCAATGACAACCTGTAGTGATGTTATATATTGTTACATCAGATGAAATTAGGTGTTCTGCTCAGATTGTGATATACTGGAGCAAGTCTGATTTAGGCTGTTCAGTAATAGGTTGCAATCCATGTTTAATAATTAGTATCATATACTAGAAAATGCAGGGGAGATATTTTTATAGAAATATTTTAATAATTATATTAGGAATTTAAATTATTTTCTTCTGTTTTTAGCTTTGTCTGTGATGGCTGCCTAAAAAAATCAGGACGAACTCGAAGAGAGAACAAATTTTCTGCCAGAAGTAAGTAGAGATTGGTGCATTTCTCATATTTATTTCTATTTGCTTTTTTAAATGGATGTATTTATTTAAAATGTTTTTATTCCTTCTATTAATGCCAAAGCAGTTTAAGGATAAGATAAAAACAATGATAATAAAACCAATAAAAAAAATCAAAGTAGAAAAGTAGAATAAAAATAATGTTCTGTAGGAGCCAAATAAAACTAATTCTAGCAAGCCTGAAGTAGTATTTCCCAAAACCTTTTTTAAGAAGAGTTTCACTCAGGAGAGAGTTCTGTGATCTGGCAGAGACTTCAGATGTTTGACATACAGAAAAATATCCACTGTTCTAAATAGATAGCTAGATTTTCAGAAGTTGCAGGTAGTTCTTAACATATAACCATAATTGAGCCTGGAATTATGATCATAAGTCATTGTGGTCATAAATCAAGGTACCCGCATGGCCAGCAGTAATTTTCCATCCTTTTTTTGTGACGGTTGTTAAGTGAGGTGGTTCATTTCAGTGGGGTGTTTTTTGCCTGGCAAAAACTATCACAAATGTGGGTCATGTGATTTTGGAATGCCATGAATGGTCATAAAGCTGACCCCACCTAACATGCAATCTTATAACTGTGGGGGAAGGGCAGCATGACCAATTTATAACAGCCAGCGATGCTTTGCCAGCATAAAGCGTCATTCTGTGGTCCTTGTAACTTCAAATAATTGTAAAATGAACAGTCATTAAGCAAGGATAGTTTGTACTGTTTGGGAGTTAATACCATTGTTTTCAATGAATTCTATTAACAAATTATGTTTTACGGCTTTCATCCTTACTAACTTTATATGGCATAAGCATTATCCATCCTTTTTATAACATACACTGAAGAAAAAGAATTGCAGTATGATCATCTGATCAACAATTCCAAAACTGAATCCCAGCAGTATTTCTCTTTGAGGAATATATATCTTTAATAAATTGGGGATTTATTGTCGATCATTTTATAATTAAAAAACCTGACAAACGTAATTTTTTTTGATTTTTGATAACCTGCCATGACAAGATATATTTGGAAACTTAGTTCTTGAAAAATGTAAAATATGAACTTTAAGATAACAATCCAGGGAAGTTTATTTTTCAACTCCATTTTTCTCCATTCAGATGACTCCCACTCACTGACCCCAATCTGATTGTTCTGGTTTCAACATCTTCCTGAATTTGGGCTAGAACAAACTTACTTTTCTTGCTATATATTCTAGATGACTTTCCTTTCTTTGCTTAGGAAGTAATGCATGTCAGATCTCCTTTGGCAACAGCTTGGACATGCCTTATCTTTGATTTTAGTTTTTATGACCTGGACTTCATCCCTAGGGTTTTCTGGTGCAGCATTTTCCTAGCTAAGTAAAGAATGACCCAGTTTAGCTTTTTTTAAAATGAGGCTGTCTTAATTGAAACCCATTACTGGTGTAATTTCAGTGTACTTTTAAAGTTGTAAATTAATACAAAATGTAAATTTTACTTGCTCAGCAAGGCAAATACTTGTAACTTTCTAACCTAGGAGCCACAAGTTCAGAGCATCATTTTTAAAGCTATTTTGTTGCTAGAGTAATGATAAACAATTAAGCAATCTTCATTTTTGTAGGATTACCAACCACTAGACTTGGTACCTTTTTGGAAAACAGAGTGAATGAGTTCCTGAGACGGCAGAATCATCCTGAGTCGGGCGAAGTCATTGTTAGGGTGGTTCATACCTCAGAGAAAACTGTAGAAGTTAAACCTGGAATGAAAGCAAGGTAATTTTCCTTAAACCTTTGAATGGCATGATTTTTTTTCTTTTTGAATATTAAGTTGTGTTATTGATACATTTGTCTAAACAATAAAATGTTATTTTGTTAGTCAAAAGAACTTGCAATATAACATTTGATAGTTTCATTTTTAAACATTTTGAGTGATTAGTGCAATTTATTGCATATTTTGAGCTGTTTCCATACAGATTATTATTGATTTAAAAGAAGAGATTTGGAAGTAGATGGCAAAAAATTAGGCTTTGGAAGATCAGATAACAAGTTTACTTAAAAAATGGACCAATAAACATTATTTTTACTTACTTACTTGTTTGTTTGGTTGGTTGGTTGATTTATATTCTGCCAGATTGCTACAATGCTCTGTACTTTTGAATGGCTTTAGTTAAGTTTGATTTATTTATTTATATGTTGTTTTACTATAAATGATTCCCATAGAGAGAGTTAAAATATAGCAGAACAAACTAGATAAAAGTGAATAAATTATTAAAATAAAATGTTAAAATAGTATGTTTGGGCAGCTTCCATATTATAGCAACCCAAAATGCATGAGAGTATTAAATTTGCTAGCATTGTTTTACATTATGCCTTTTAATTTTGCAGATTTGTAGATAGTGGAGAGATGGCAGAACAATTCCCTTACCGAACAAAAGCACTCTTTGCTTTTGAGGAGATCGATGGCGTAGATTTATGCTTTTTTGGCATGCATGTTCAGGAGTATGGGTCTGATTGCCCTCAACCCAACCAGAGGTATTAAAAATTCTTTAATTTTTTAAAATAATTCTTAAAATTAGATTATTGCTACATAAATGCCTAAGAAATTGATATTTTTGTAACTGGATCAGGTATATACCCTTTACTACATCTCCCCCCTCCCTCTTTTTCCTGTATTATTTGTCTTTCTCCAAGATTGAATCATTCCCACATATTTAACAGGAAGATTTGATTTAACACTATTTACTTTATGGAATTATTTAGAAGCATTTGCTTTTTTAAAGACAATTTTGTTTCACAATTTTTAATAAGCTATTTCTCTCAAAAAATCATTGGAATGCTTTTGCTAAACAGAAAATCCACCTTTTGAAGTAAAATAAAATAAAATAATTGACTTCTAATTTGAATTAATGCTTGATAAAGAAGCTCAGAAAGAAGTTGAAGAATTTCTTTCCTTGGTCTCTACTTCTTTTTGCAGAAGATAAAGTTATCTTCTGCAAAAGATGGAAGAATACTGATATTGAATTATGATCTGCACAGTACTACTGCTTAGCAACTATGTAAAATAATCAGAACAAGAAAAAAATGATTAAAATTTCTTTATAAATGGGGAAATGCTAGGAGAAAGTGTAATTTACACTCTTTAGAAAGCTCAACGTACAGTCATGGCCGAAATTGTTGGCACCCCAGAAATTTTTCCAGAAAATCAAGTATTTTTCACAGAAAAGTACTGCATTAACACATGTTTTGCTATACATATGTTTATTCCCTTTGTGTGTATTGGAACAAAACAAAAAAAGGCAGGAAAAAAAGCAAATTGGACATAATGTCACACAAAACTCCAAAAATGGGCTGGACAAAATTATTGGCACCCTTTCAAAATTGTGGATAAATAAGATTGTTTGAAGCACGTGATGCTCCTTTAAATTCACCTGGGGCAAGTAACAGGTGTGGGCAATATAAAAATCACATCTGAAAGCAGATAAAAAAGAGAGTAGTTCACTTAGTCTTTGCATTGTTTGTGTGTGCCACACTAAGCATGGACAACAGAAAGAGGAGAAGAGAACTGTCTGAGGACTTGAGAACCAAAATTGTGGAAAAATATCAACAATCTCAAGGTTACAAGTCCATCTCCAGAGATCTAGATTTGCCTTTGTCCACAATGTGCAACATTATCAAGAAGTTTGCAACCCATGGCACTGTAGCTAATCTCCCTGGGCGTGGACAGAAAAGAAAAATTGATGAAAGGTTGCAACGTAGGATTGTCTGGATGGTGGATAAGCAGCCCCAAACAAGTTCCAAAGAAATTCAAGATGTCCTGCAGGCTCAGGGAGCATCAGTGTCAGCGCGAACTATCCGTCGATATTCAAATGAAATGAAACGCTATGGCAGGAGACCCAGGAGGACCCCACTGCTGACACAGAGACATAAAAAAGCAAGACTACAGTTTGCCAAAATGTACTTGAGTAAACCAAAATCCTTCTAGGAAAACGTCTTGTGGACAGATGAGACCAAGATAGAGCTTTTTGGTAAAGCACATCATTCTACTGTTTACCAAAAACAGAATGAGGCCTACAAAGAAAAGAACACAGTACCTACAGTGAAATATGGTGGAGGTTCAATGTTGTTTTGAGGTTGTTTTGCTGCCTTTGGCACTGGGTGCCTTAACTGTGTGCAAGGCATCATGAAATCTGAGGATTACCAAAGGATTTTGGGTCGCACTGTAGAGCCCAGTGCCAGAAAGCTGGGTTTGCATCCGAGATCTTGGGTCTTCCAGCAGGACAATGATCCCAAACATACGTCAAAAAGCACCCAGAAATGGATGGCAACAAAGCGCTGGAGAGTTCTGAAGTGGCCAGCAATGAGAAATACTTGATTTTCTGGAGAAATTTCTGGGGTGCTAACAATTTCGGCCATGACTGTACTAGAAAATACTAGAATAAGAGAGTTGGAAGGGACCTTGGAGTCTTCTAGTTCAACACTCTGCTTAGGCAGGAAACCCTACACCACATATTTACATTAGTTTTCCATCTGTATGGAAATAGTTTTTGGGAACTTTTAACCAAGCAATAGCAAGTATGATGGTATATTTTAATGGGAAGATGCATATTGTTGATATTGAGCAAAATTGCAAATGCAGTTTTTGGAGCTGTCTATACACAAACTACCTATCACAGTTTGCTGCTAGAACAGTACATTTTGAATAAACTCTGGAGTTGAAACTATTCTTCTCCAGTTACCCATATTGGTTTTTTCCTGCTTGAAGTCAAGCTATCATTTGCTGTTTTGGCCGATGGGCAACTGATTTGATTTAGGTTAAAAACCAAGATTGGTAACCAATTTGTAAACTAAGTAGATACCACAGTCTTCTAATTCAAGCAAAATGATAAACTGGCTTAGTTCAGGTACAAGATATATCACAATATGTAGCCTCTAATTCCTTGAAAGTTCATTTTTTTAGGGCCAAACATGATTTGAACTTTTCAGAATCACACCTCTATTTATTTGATTGATTGATATGCCATCCAAATTCCAGCTGCTCTGGCAGTTTACAATTGTGAAAAACATTTAAAAATAAAGAACATTATAAAAACAAAGACAAAAAATGAAGATGGTGAAGGAAAATAAATCTGGAGGGAAACAAGGAAAAGGAAAAAATAGGTTTCAGTCATTCTTGCCAAAGCATTGGGCATAGAACTAAATCATGAGTGTAGGATGTTAAAATCTTGGGGAGCAGGAAGGGGGGGGGGAGAATCTCATTCCAGAGATCAAGCACATTTCCAAGGTTCTGATAGGTGGCATTGTTTAAACAATGGAACTTGGAGTATGTCAACCTTCAGATACTCTGAGAGATAGGTGGTCCCTCAAGTAACCCAACCCAGTGCCAATCCCAAGCTTTGTAAGTCATGACCAGCAACTTGAATTACTCCAAAAGCAAACTGGCAATTATTGAAGTTTGCATGGCAGACTCTACCACGAGAATTACATTATTCCAGAGCTGTGTGTGTTAATAGCTTAAAAATCTTATATGAGAAATAAGTAAACATAGTTAGATTAAGGCACTAGTTTTTAAAAGAGGCTATGAAAGGTGAAGTTAAGGCAAATTTCTTAATGAAAGAAAAAGGAAATAATTGAATACTGCAAAATGCTTCTGGTTATAGCTTATGAACTTTCTCTCTTCTTTAGGCGAGTATACATATCTTACCTTGACAGTGTTCATTTCTTCCGCCCTAAATGCCTGAGGACTGCTGTCTATCATGAAATTCTGATAGGTTATCTAGAGTATGTTAAGAAGTTAGGGTAAGTTTCCTATTTTATTATATTGTATGCTATTGTCTATTGCAACTTATAAAAGAAACATGGAATCTTTTAGGATTAGTGAATAGATTTAAAATTGCAAAGTCAATTATATTGAGGTCAAGTAGACAGAAAATTTGTTGAACACCAAATAAGATGTTTCTAGACCATGTTGCCAATCCCTTCTCTGTAGCAGCCAGAAGATAAGTATATTTTCAGCATGTACTTTAAAATCTTGGGCATAGATATGCTTTGATTAGTACACTACTAGTAGCAAATAAGAATGTATTTTGTTTCTTCACCGAAGAATGTGCATATGAAAGTCCCAAGTGAGGATTGTGTTAGAGAAAAATAAAATGAAAGAATTCCTGAAATACTATCATGAAGAAAGTTAATTTATGTTAATATTATAAAGATCAACTGTAACTTAGATGGATCACACCTGAGAGTAGTATGGGGGTCTTAATTTACATTAGAATACTGGTAGCATTTTATTAAAAGCTTCATTAATGCTTTAATTGTTTTGGAAGAGAAATTTAAGGCTAAATTATGTGTGATACCTTGTTAGGCTAGTTTTAATCTAAATTGAAAATTAGGAAAGGAAAATAATTTAAAGAAAAGGCAGCATATAAAAAAGTGTTATTCTTATAAAAGGGAATTCTGATTATGCTTGCATCATTATGGTGTTTTTCTGTGCACCTGTGAGCAGACAGACATGCAGTTAATTGTATTCATTGCTTCTTTTCTTGGTTTATCTCAATCATAACTAATTTTGATTTTGGAAAAATAACTTTTCAGTGGCAAGTTAAGCATGTCTTGTGTTGAGTGTGTCTATGTATTTATGAACAGGATTTTTATATGATTCTAAAAATAGAAGATGTGGAAGATGTGCTTTAAATGTTCATAATCGTTAATATAAATTAAAGCAGAAATTATTTGGTAAACATACAGAAAAGATGGTGTGAATAATTTCCAAGGGAAGAGACTTATTACTAGTCTTATTACTAGTTCTATCTGCTCATCAGACTGTAGAGTCCTATATGATCACAGGTAGTCCTCAAATACAATCATAATTGAGTTCAAAATTACAATCATAAGTCATTAAGCAATTCTGCATGTGACTGCTCAACTTTATAATTTTCTTTGCAGCAATCGTTAAGTAAACCCATTTTCACGATTGGACATTTTTTCCTAGAAACCGGAAGTAAACCCTGGAAGTCCTCTCTCTCCCCCCCCCCCCAATACACACAAAAAGCATAAAAATTTCAGTCACGTTGCAGATGGGCACACATGGAACTCAGTTGCCAAGTGCCCAAAATGCAATAACATGAGAGGGAATGAGAGAGAAAGCAAGTGCAGCTGTTGGAAATTTGAAAACAGGTCATAAGTAGCTCTGGGGAGGTCCCCAGATTCATTTCTACATCAGAAAGTGTTTTAGTCTATAAAGCTTCTGAAGCCCTTTTTATTTATTACTTCTGAGTTTTTCAGATATGACATAGTTAGAATATTTCAGAGTCAGCTATCTTGTGGAGTACATTCTTGGTTTGAAAAGGTAACAAATGATTTTAGAAAGTATATTTGAAATAATGTATAATAGAACTAATAACTTATTTCTTCCCTAATAGCTATACAACTGGACATATCTGGGCCTGCCCACCTAGTGAAGGAGATGATTATATTTTCCATTGCCATCCTCCTGATCAAAAAATTCCCAAACCAAAACGACTGCAAGAGTGGTATAAAAAGATGTTGGATAAATCCGTGACAGAGCGCATAGTCCATGATTATAAGGTTGGTTGGGCATTAATTAAAGTATCATATTTGTTTACCTGTTTATTCCTAAGTCATAATACTTCAGAAAAGTATAAAAATATCTTTGAAAAGCAATTTTGCATATCTAGTTTCGATATTTATAAAGCCTATTTGAGATTGTCAAATAGGGGTGGTAGAAATAACATTTCATCTTTCTGCATCTCCAAGTGTGCATTAAATAAGGGGGGGAAAATCTAAAAGATACATGATGTAGATTGTGAAGGCTTAAGAAACTGGACCTTCTATCATTACAGCAACAAATACCTACTGTTATATATTTATCTAATGCAAAATATGCAAGCATATATATTTATATAGCTATTTTGGGTTTTTTTTAAAACTACTGTATTTTTTATAAATGAAACTCATATTTAATTATATTTGTCCATATAAAGTCTACCTCTATAATCTTCACATAGATTGCACGTGTAATCAGGTCTTTAATCCAGTGATCCCCAACCTTTCTGGTTTTGCGGGCCAATGGGAAAGGGAGAGAGGAGATGGTTCTACATGAGAAACAGGCATGCACATATGTGTGCAACTCCATTTGCGTGAGTAGTGGGCATGCACACCTGTATTTCGCATAATTGGAGCTGCACGCATGCCCGCTGCTCACAGGAGTGACACTGCGCACATACTCGCCCACTGCTTCCACAGCCCAGTTCCAAATGGGCCACAATAGTGGGTCATGGCTTGGGGATTGAGGATCTCTGCTTCAATCCATTGAGAGAATGGGAACATACAATCATCTTTCTAATGTTGGATATTAGTTTTTTAGCCATAATAAGGGCAGAGAGAATCCTTTTACACTGTCCAATTGTCAAATTCCATGTAATAGATATATAGTTTAAAAGAATATTATCCTTTGAAAATTTTAGCTTTTTCACAGTATCACAGTTATATGGTTCATTACTTTCTCCAAAAATTTTAGTAATTATAGAACATTATAAAAACAGATGTTTTAAAGAATTGTTGTCATTATATCTCCAACAAAATGCTTTCTTAGATAGTTCCTATCTACACAATTATAATGGAGTCTAATAAATTCTAAATATTATTCAGAATTATAAGTCATAGTTCAAGGTACATCAACGCTCTTTATATAGAAATGAAGACACTCTTCCATTGTCTAGGCCAGGGATCCCCAACATCTGGGTCACAGACTGGTACCAGTCCATGGTCTAGTAGGAACCAGTCCATACAAGTGAGCAAAGCTTCATATGTACATGTGTGGGATCTAGGTGACACTTGAAACAACACCCCCCTCGGTCTATGGAAATTTCCACACACACACACATAGAACTGGTCCCTGACATCCAGAATGTTAAGGGGCCACTGGGTGAGGCAATGTAGGGATCTCTTAATTCTATATTCAACTCATCTCTTAATGTCTGCATATCAAATTGACTTATTGATAACAATTATTGATTAAAACCAGAAATAGGATTCTTTTCAAAACTTTAAAAGATTTAAAAAGTTGTTCTGGTATCTCAGGTTTCAGTATTTCAGAACCTGAAAATGCTGCAGGTCCAAACCGTTTGTGTCTAGGTGTATGTAAGAGAGAGGGGGTTTTTTTTGTTTTGTTTTTTTCTGTTGCGTTTTTTCAGTTATTTTTTAAGGATTTGTTATGCATTTGTTTTACAATGTCTGTATCTTTTTGTTTTGTTCCTTTTTGTTTTTGCTTTTTCTATTATTTTAAAAGTAATAAAAATTAAAAATTAACAACTATTTTATTGTTAAATGTGTGCTGAAAAATATTTTCTGTTGCAGGATATTTTTAAGCAAGCAACAGAAGACCGTCTAACAAGTGCAAAAGAGCTGCCCTACTTTGAAGGAGATTTCTGGCCAAATGTTCTAGAAGAGAGCATTAAGGAATTAGAGCAAGAGGAAGAAGAGAGGAAAAGGGAAGAGAACACTAGCAATGAGAGCACTGATGTAAGAAAATAGCTTCTATCAAAAATTCATCTCTGACATTTTAAAATATAGAAGTAGAGAAAATAAATGATATATTTTGCTCCAGAAATGTTGCTAAATTAATTGATGCAGAGGAGTAAGTGAGTCAGGCTCAACCAGAGGCACTTTATTTTAATTCAGGAATAACATTAAAATGGCTAGAAGGATGTTCCATGTGCCGTCGTTCCCAATCCTGTTGTAGTGAGATTAAAACATGGCTATAAATCTTTTTTGGCTCTTTCAGAAGATCTGGGCTGAATTAATGAAGGTTTTCTTGAACCTATTCTTCATTTCTTCTGAGAAGGATAAGATTTTAAATAAAATTTAAAATTTGCCACTCTCAAACTTCACTATGTTCATTTTCAGGTTAGCAAAGGAGATAGTAAAAATGCCAAAAAGAAAAACAACAAGAAGACCAGTAAAAATAAAAGCAGTTTAAGTCGTGGTAACAAAAAGAAGCCAGGCATGCCCAATGTCTCCAATGATCTTTCCCAGAAACTCTATGCCACTATGGAAAAGCACAAAGAGGTAAGAGTGAAGTAAACCCTTCTGGGGCCTCCTAAAATGAGTTTGGAAGGGAGCGGTTGGTGAAGGAAATGTAAGACAAAGTTGGCAAGTGAGACTAAAAAGACAATGAAACATGCTCTTGAGCTTGGAAATGACAAAGCAAGAAGAGTATCATTGGCTTTTTAGAAACTAATAACTTTGCATGGCTTTTTAAAGCACTATTATGTGTATCTAAGATACTGACCATTTTTGCCAAATTGTAGGATGGGAGTGCAGTATGAAATACATGCATGGGCTTCCAGTCTAAAGCACATACAAGAAAAAAGTGTGTGAGATATATAATGGAGGAAAACAGTCTATCTCACAATTCATTCAATCAGATTAAAATAACCCGTTAATAAAGTCACCAAAATAGTCTAATGGTTGTGAATTGATTATGGTCAGAAAATAAAATTATCTGTTTTATGTAAATAACAGATATTGTTTGACACATACTTCCCTCTTAACTGTAATGAAATGTTGCCTGGATTCACACAGTGTAAAGTTGTAAAATGACATTTTTTGACTCTGATTTACTCTATACAAATTCAACCAATAATTTACCATTTCCAGGTAAGATGAAATAAAATCATGTTTTAGCTAAGCCCTCATTCACTTGTACTACCACCTACCTGCCATTGATTATAACTGGATCACTAAAGAAAACTAAATGACTGCATTTCAGTGTTTAGTTAGCACATGGTAGAAGAATTGCTACAAATTATATTACTACTCTAATAAGCACTTGATGAAACTGAAAAAAATTAAAGCTTCTGTCTGATACCTGTAACCTATAAAAACATTTAACACTAACATTAAAAGCATAAACTATAAAGCATTCTATATTCAAAGAATGTGGCTTAGACGAGAACCTAAAATAGGCCTGTCTCTTTTACAGGTATTCTTTGTGATCCGTCTCATTGCTGGTCCTCAAGCCAACTCTCTGCCTCCCATCACTGAACCTGACCCACTTATTCCATGTGACTTAATGGATGGGCGTGATGCCTTCCTTACCCTTGCTAGAGACAAACATCTTGAGTTTTCTTCACTACGAAGAGCAATGTGGTCAACTATGTGTATGCTAGTAGAGCTGCATACACAGAGCCAGGACCGTTTTGTGTACACCTGCAATGAGTGCAAGCACCATGTGGAGACAAGATGGCATTGCACTGTTTGTGAGGTATGCCTAACCTATAGTGAAGCAGCTGGTTAAACTTGCATTTCAGAAATTTCTGATTCCTGCTAGTTTCCCTTGTACGTGCTTAATCATTGGATAATAAATATATAGGTACCTCTCTCATCTCAATATAGGTCCTCTCTTCTTAATAACTTTATAATATGACAGAGATGCAGTGGTTAGAGTGCAGTACTGCAGGCTATCTCTGCTGACTGCCGGCTGCCTGCAATTTGGCAGTTCAGATTTCACCAGGCTCAAGGTTGACTCAACCTTCCATCCTTCCGAGGTGGGTAAAATGAGAACCCAAATTGTTGGCAATATGCTGACTCTGTAAACCACTTAGAGAGGACTGTAAAGTACTGTAAAGTGGTATATAAGTCTAAGTGCTATTGCTATTGCTAGTATTTACCCGAGAATTCCATGGGCTTATGCATAAGACTACATCAATATGAAATAGGAGAAAGTCTTTGATTTGTGATTCTTTGTATATTAGTATCAATATATTACTTTCTGTGATCTTCACTGTATAGTTTTGATATTCTATTAACTCTGGTAAGCATTTGGTTAACTTGGCCAGCTTTTTACTTTTGCCTATTTTAATAAGTTTTTCTGTTAGGGTTAGGATGCAAAGATGCTTATGTGCATAAAGCATAAGATTTTTTTCTTAGATAATTTTACTATTACCATATTGAAATTGTTAGAACATAAATAATGTAGTCTTAAATTAATACTGTTATTTAGAGTTGATAAACTAATTAACTTCTGTTGGTCTAAAGTTCCAAGTAACTGACTATAATAATTTCTGTGTTTAGGATTATGACTTGTGCATTACCTGCTATAACACTAAAAACCATGAGCACAAGATGGAGAAACTGGGCCTTGGAATTGATGATGAGAGCAACAACCAACAGACAGCCACCACTCAGAGTCCTGGTGATTCACGTCGCCTGAGTATACAGCGCTGCATCCAGTCTTTAGTTCATGCCTGCCAGTGTCGCAATGCCAACTGTTCACTGCCATCTTGTCAAAAGATGAAGAGAGTTGTCCAGCACACCAAAGGTTGTAAACGCAAAACCAATGGAGGGTGTCCAATTTGCAAACAACTCATTGCTCTTTGCTGCTACCATGCTAAGCACTGCCAGGAGAACAAGTGCCCAGTGCCATTTTGCCTAAATATCAAACATAAACTTCGTCAGCAACAGCTTCAGCATCGCCTACAACAGGCCCAGATGCTCCGGAGGAGGATGGCAAGCATGCAGAGGACAGGCATAGTAGGACAACAGCAAGGGTTGCCTTCACCTACACCAGCCACACCAACTACTCCAACAGGCCAGCAGCCACCAACTCCTCAAACACCACAGCCTCAGCCTCCACCACAGCCTGCTTCGCAACCACAATCTGCACCTCCTAATAACATGCCTCCATATAGCATTGCAAGAACTCAACCTCCTGGTGCTGTGTCTCAAGGCAAGGCAGGTGGCCAGGTAACTCCTCCAACAACTCCTCAGACTGTTCAGCCACCTATCCAAGGTCCTCCTGCAGCTGCTGTGGAAATAGCCATGCAGATACAACGAGTAGCAGATCACCAGCGGCAGATGGCTCATGTTCCAATCTTCCAGAGGCCTATTCAACACCCGATGCCTCAAATTAATCCAATACAGCCTATGAGTGTAACACCACCTCAGATGGCCAGAGGTCCTGGTGGGCACATAGACCAAGGGATGGGATCAACCGGAATACAGCAGCAGCCAGCATGGGCTCAAGGTGGGTTGCCACAACCTCAGCAACTGCAGCCAGGAATGCAAAGACCAACTATGATGTCAATGGCCCAATCTGGACAGCCAATGAATATGTCACCGCAACCAGGAATGGGTCAGGTACCTGGTACAGCTCCATCAAAACCAGGTTCTCTGCCTCAGGCAGCCTTACAAAACCTGCTGCGGACTCTCAGGTCTCCCAGCTCTCCCATGCAGCAGCAGCAGGTGCTTAACATCTTGCATTCAAACCCTCAGTTGTTAGCTGCTTTCATTAAGCAACGAGCTGCCAAGTATGCAGTTAACCCGAATCCGCAAGGCATGCCGGGACAGCCTGGAATGCCTCAGGGCCAGCCAGGTCTTCAGCAGCAGCAGCAGCAACAGCAGCAAGTCATGCCAGGACAACAAGGTGTTCACTCAAATCCAGCCATGCAGAACATGAATCCAATGCAAGCAGGTGTTCAGAGGCCTAGCATGCCTCAGCAGTCACCGCCTCAGCAGCCTCCACCCCAACAAGCCATGGGTGGGATGAATCCTCAGGCACAGCCAATGAACATGAATCATTCGGGGATATCTCCCCAGTTCCGGGATCTCCTCCTAAGACGACAGATGATTGAACAACAGCGGCAGCAGCAGCAGCAGCAGCAGCAACAAGGAACAGGACCCAATTTAGGTCCTGGCATAGCCAATCATAACCAGTTCCAACAGCCTCAAGGAGTTGGGTATCAGCAGCAGCAGCAGCAACAGCAGCAGCGAATGCAGCATCATATGCAGCAGTTGCAGCAAGGAAATATGGGACAGATGAGCCAGCTTCCTCAGGCCATGACTGCAGACACAGGATCAAATTTGCAGCAGGCTTACCAACAGCGATTACTGCAACAGCAAATTGGATCCCCAGCGCAGCCGAATCCTATGAGTCCTCAGCAACACATGCTTCCTAATCAGGCCCAGTCCCCACACTTACAAGGTCAACAGATTCCATCATCGCTTACCAATCAAGTTCGTTCTCCACAGCCTGTCCCTTCACCACGCCCCCAATCCCAGCCACCCCACTCCAGCCCTTCCCCTAGGATGCAGCCTCAACCTTCTCCACATCACGTCTCCCCACAGACCAGCTCCCCACATCCAGGACTGGTAGCTGCCCAGGCTAACCCCATGGATCAAGGGCACTTTGCCAGCTCGGACCAGAGTGCAATGCTTTCTCAGCTTGCTAATAATCCAGGCATGGCAGGGCTCCATGGTGCAGGTGCCACAGAACTGGGACTCAGCTCAGATAATTCAGACTTAAATTCAAATCTTTCACAGAGTACACTAGACATACGCTAAGATTCATTGTAGCATTTTGGGAGCAAAAAAAAAAAAAAACTTATTTTCGCAAGACGTTTTGTACTGAAGACAATTTTTTGAATCTTTCTTAGCAGAACATATTCCCTGGAATACACCTGAAATCTGCAACAGTAGTTTGTGGTTTTAAAAACAAACAAAAAAATCCCCAACTGAAATGGGGGACAATGGAATACAAAGAAAATATATTTTTGTTATGGCTGGGACTGTAACCAGTCCTTTTTTTGTTTTTGTTTTTTTGTTTTCCCTTCGCGTGCGTTGGGGAGGTGCTTGGGAGTGGATAGTTGTTTGGCTGCTGACCAAATGACTTCCTTCACTAGCCTCCAATAGGTTTTATTTTTTTTAAATTAATGAAAATATGTAATATTGATAGTTATAATTTACTGAGGCAAATGGTTAACTTTTCCCTATTCTGGTTTTCCTCTTGTCTACTGCAAAAACAACAACAAAAACAAAACAAAACAAAGAACATTACCTAAACTGGAGGACAAAAAGGTGAATGTTGCTTTAAAATTACAGTGCATATATATATATATAAATATATATATAAATATATATTAAAGATAAATACCAATTTTCTTCCTTGGTTGGAAAGATGTCAAATCTTTTAAAAACTGTAAAAAAAATATTAAGAAATCCAGTCTCCTCTCCGAAGTCTACTTTTGTCCTCCAAGAATTTTCTATACCAGAGTCTGAGCTTAAACTTCAAGTATTAAAATTTGTACATGTAGAAAAGAAAACTT
Organism: Ahaetulla prasina; assembly: GCF_028640845.1. NCBI lineage: Eukaryota > Metazoa > Chordata > Lepidosauria > Squamata > Colubridae > Ahaetulla > Ahaetulla prasina. The sequence continues at coordinate 66,056,621 of NC_080545.1, read as the reverse complement.
TTTTGCAAATATATGGGGGCAGCTGCCAAATGGATGTAGTATATATATTGTGGTTTGTTTTCCTGAAAGATTTTTTGTTATTTTTACATCTAACAAAGGAAAAAACTAAAGAGGGTAAGAAACTATTCCAAGGGTAAAATTTTAACCTGAGTGAAAATCCCTGGGGTTTCTTCTTTATGCTTGCTTTCTCTTTCCCTTCCTTCCCTTTTTCTCCTCTTCCATTTTCTGTAAAACTTGAAAATAGAAAGCAAAAAACCCTCAAATGTTGTAAATCATGCAATTAAAGTTGATTACTTATAAATATGAACTTTCGATCACTGTATAGACTGTTAATTGATTTCTTATTACCTATTGTTAAATAAACTGTGTGAGACAGACTGGTTTTTTATGCTTCCCTTCTTCTTTTCCCTACGGTTGGTGCTTATTTTACAGTGGGGAAAGAAGATGGTATGCTTTTACAGACAACCTATGAAAATCCAATCCGTGTAAATATACTTGTGTTTGGTCTTTTTTAAAGGTGGGTATTTTAGACTGTAATGAAGATGATGAATGTCCATTTTGGTGTGCCTTTGTATGTGCTTTTATTTGTGCTTTGAAAAGTACAGACAGTTTTAATACCCAGGTGGGATGCTAATTGCATAATTGACTTGGTTGCACTTCAGTCTCGAGCAAACATGTTCAGTGTGCAGATTTTTGAGCTGTGCAGGCTTACTCTTCTGTGATCCCGGAAGTTGCTTTGCACTCTGATTCAAGAGTATTGAAAGTAATGAAAACTTCAGGCACATTTTGACGACTCCAGCAGTTACAAATTTTAATTATAAAAATGCTTTGATACATCTTTCACCAAGAACAGGAGTTTTCTATTTTGAAGCTTTTCACGCCCACTCACTTAAATGGAGAAAATAATTCTTAGCTACACATCTGTTATACAAGGAATCTAAAGATACATCTTGATTTCGTCTGATGTAGACGGATCTGAGAATCTGAGGAAGTTTTTGCATTGTCATGTATTAACATATGGAAATTCTGTCATCTTGATGTCAACATGTGCTGGTAAAGATAAGGTCTTCTAAATTATATATGGTGTCTTGTATCCATTTCTAGATTGGCTCAAAACTATGGTCAGGCTCTTATTTTGGGTGTCATCTTGGCCAATGTCATCTTGGATTAGCAAATTAGAGCATTAATGATTGAATATTAAGTAAAGATAAAGGTATACAGATAAGTTTAATATGGAAATACTAGCAGAAAAGAGAAAAACAGGAATATACAATTCTAGTACAAATATAATTCACAAAGGATATGTTAAATTGTACCCCTGCAATGGTCTGTAGTATCAAAATCCAATTTAAGTTGAAATGGTACTCAGTATAACTTGGATGAATAACTATTTTTGCCAAATTTATATTTTTTATTTGTTAGAATAGATTTCTATTCATTACGCATTATAGCCCCACCTCCAAGGTACTTATGACCTGAATTTGCAGTTCTGTTGGTCAGTCCCTGTCCCCTTGCAGTCAGGTGATGATCACACTTTTGGTACTCTGCAGCCAGTCCACATTAGCAGCTGTCTTCAGCATCCTGCAGTCGTGACCACCTTTCTACATTTTTTTGCCAGAAACCAGCATTTACTTAGTTTCTGCCAAAAAAAATGTCCATTGTGGAAAATGGGTTCTCTTAACAACTGCTACAAAAAAATGTAAAATCAAGGTTGATCATATGGGTGCCAAAACTTAACAATTGCCATGACATACAACAGAAATGCCAGACTTCGTTAGTCATAATTCAGGGACTACCTATAAATTATTGCTTCATTTTTATATAAATTCCTTCCTTTTGCATGCTTTATTTGGAAGCGTTATCTAGTAGCTACATAAACTGACCTCACTGGTTCCATATTTTTAAAAGGGTTTATAGTAATCTTAATCTGTTCTGTCAATGGATGTAGGTTTTATATCATGCTACTTTTTAGGCTTTAATTACAATTAGCAATGAGAAACGTTCCCCGAGAAGAATTAAATATGTGGCACTTCTTAGTTCAACTGGACTAAACTTTAATTACGTTTTTGGCTAGTATAGAAAAATGGAGATACTCCTGTCTGAAGGCCCCATTCTTTTTCATGGTAACATCTAAACTCAAAAACTTACTTCTTAGACATCTTTAGGTTGAATTATTCTTTTGTCTTGCAGAAGCATCATAGACATGTATTTTTTACAAAAGTGTTTACATTTCCTTCAAAAATGTTTAGCATATCATTGTAAAGTAATTTGTATATTTCCCAGCTAAGAGCTATACAAAAAGTTACATCTATTTTGTTACGATACACAAAATCAGATATTTTTGTTTGTTATGAAATCATAGCACATGTAGAGCTATCTCTAAATCAAGATTAGTGATAATATTAAATCAATAATTAATTTAATAGGTGCCTAGGATGCATTGTTGAGTTGAAAAACAAGATACATGTGAATTACATGCCTTTGAGGTATTGGATGATAACCTCATCAAATGTCAATCTGTGTTGGGATTATCAAAAAAATGATTTCCAAATACACTTTGTATATTAGGAAGATAGATCGTTAAAGAGGATGTAACTACAGCTGCCCCATTTACTAAGATCTACAATTAAATATTACGATCAATATCTAGGAATTACTCATATTGATACTTTTTATTTTATTTTAATTTATTGGCTGCCCAACTCTAATAAACCATAAATCATAAACTAAATAAACTTACAAAATAATGAAGCTTCCCCCTTATCTGTGGAACTTGGCTCTAAAATTCAGTAAAAGATATTGAAAGTAGAAGACAAAAATAAAGGGTGTTGAATACTGCAATTGCAAATCTACACAAATATCATGTCTGGATTGGTACCTATTCTAACATCTTTTTTGTCTTCTCGGTATCTTGAGATAATCCAAGTAAGGTATGAGTAGATACTTCTGAATTATATAAAAGATTATACCTTACTCCAGGTAAAAAAAATAGCACAACTTTGAGGACTGTTGCCTCTGCCTGCTTGGGAGTGTTCATGACCTTTAATTGCTCTGACACATTGAGGTAGAAATAGAATATAACCACTACTGGAAGGAAGAGTTGGAAATAACCTGCCAATATGGAATTTGGACTCTGTTAGTATGAATAAAAATTAATACTGCCAAATAACTAGATGTGATTTCTTGGGAGCATACGCTGAAAGAATGCATTTTAATTCCTAAAGGTTTATTACTCTTGGTGAAAACAACTAAGCCAGCTGAGTTCTGATTTGCAAATCAGATTGTATCCAGACAATGTATCTAATCATGAAGTTGTTCCTAAAGAACTAATTGTTTCTAAAGATAGGGGAACTACTGTATCCTCCCACTCTTCTACAAAATCAATGAAAGCATTACCATCATATTGGTAAAGTATTTTCGGCATTTTGGCATCTGACAAGCTAACTTGGTAGGCAAAAAGTAGATTATTATGAAGATTTAAACTTGGATGCCATCTGATTCTCAATGACTGAGCAATTTGCTATAAACTAAAATTTACAATAAAACAAAAAGGATGGCAAGTGCAATGAAGTAAAAGGTCTGCCAAAAGTCTTAGTGAAGTGCTGGGTCTTTATAACTTTTCTAAACAACAGTGGAATGAGAATGGAAGATGATAACAGTGTATCAAGTCATAGATGAGTGTTATTAATGTTAAAGTACTTAGGAGTCCTCCATATGTCATATGGCAACCAGTTTGCATATTTAATGTAATATAATAAATTGTCTGGTCCTGATTTTTGGATCGTCCTTTATATGTACTGGTAGATCTTTTGAGGGACTTGGCAATGACTCACATTTCATATTCCCAATTACAGCAGCAATAGATTGATGTCCCCGGGCTTGTGATGCAGCCGACATTTAAAGCTTTGTATTAAAAGACATTCTTTTTGACTACTCAAAATTTATTCCAAATAGAAAACATTTAAATAATTTCAACAGAACACTCCATATGGTGGATCTTGGCTAATAGCTCCTATTAGCTGTAAATCTGCTGCCTCTTTATTTGAATTTTTAAATGAGGCAAGATGATAATCTTTAGTTTAGTTTTTATATATAATCTGCTATCCTTTGTATATAAATTATTTTCAGAGAAAAATTGAATTGAATTGAAAAGACCTAATATAGAAATCGTAATCACTTCCATGACAATTTTGAATTAAACATCCCTTTGGTAGTTTTGGCCGGCTCTTCAAAAAGAAGTATATTATCTTGCACTTCAGTTATGCAATCATTTTATATAGTTATGCATAAGGAGAAGAAATAAGGATTTCTTACTGCCACGTTCTTTGTGTCTCCAACTATCCCCTTGAGCCTTAAAATAGCCTACCAAGTGTATAAGATTCTTATTTTAAACCTGTCCTAATATTTTTAACAACAGCATCATTGGTAAAAGCTATGTATCTAAAATTTTCCTGCCTTTAGGGATGGAAGTGTCAGCAAGTCCATTGTAAAGATTACAAGTTTTTCCTTACTTAATTGTGAAAAAGCACTTCTAATATTTTATCCTAAAACTGTTTTGAAGTAGTTATGAAAATTACTATATTTGCAGAAAGCACTTAATAGAAATAAAGATGCCAAATATTAAATATTAAACTACCCTTGCAGAGTAAGGCAGTAAATAAATTCAATAAATATAGTCATTTAGCTGAAGATAATATATCCTTTATAACATGTACAGCTTCACCTAATAATTCCACTTTACAAGCTTTAATTAAAGCCTAGATAGTCTTGCAAAATAGACGATACTTGTGCATTTCTTCCAACTTTAAAGTTACATGATTACAGCAAATCTTTACTGCCAAGTGAAATCAGTGAGATTAGGCATAAGAAATCAGAGATCTGAATTAAGACAATATTGCATTTATCTTCAAAATGTAGATCTTAATGGAGACTCTCATGATATTAGTATCTCTAGTGCCTTTTTTTTCTTTTATTATATACATTTATGCTTTTAATGGTATGGTATGCGTTATACCATACCATTCTCTTCTCATGTTTACATTTCTGCTACAGTTTTCCTCTAAATTTTATTGGCTGTAATGTACTTTTTATATGATGCTATCAATAATGTAATGGTTACCTTAAAAACGAGGATATTTCTGCCCTGAATAACTTAAAACTAGAAATCAGAGCAGCCTTCATACTTTTGGTAGGAGAGTTCTCTACATATGTGAATTTAACAAGGCAGGATAGTGAAAGATGAGAGAGAGACACTGCTATATTCAAAGCAAGTGGTCAGCCATGTAAGAAACAAATAGAAAAAAGGTTGCAATGTTTATCAAACAGATGTCACATGATTTGATAATTATTGGGGACAAAGGAGTGCAAGATAAAGATTATTCAGTGTAATGGATAGTGATATTATGTAATAAGTGCATGAGGTTTGGAAGGAATACTGTAGGTTGGCCTCAGACGTATCAGCCCATGGTATCCTTCTGAAGCATCTGGCAAGATCTGGCCTTCAAAATAATGTTTCCTAGTGATTTCCAATCTGCCTGTGAGGTGATGTTAATGTCAAGTGATTTCTGTTTGGAGCCTTAGGCCATTGATCTGTGATGTCTTATAAGGTTCCATCTTGTTTCCCATGCTTTTTAACAAATGTGTGAAGCTTATGATAGAGTTTTGAGATGGTATGAAATATGTTCTCTTAAATTCAACCTTTCCACATCTTGTTACATACTATCTTGATTCCTGCAATATACCCAGAAGTTGCAATTGGTGAGAACAGCAAATAGCTTGCTACTATACAGGGAACAAAAATAATAGGACATAGCAATAATTTGTATTAATCCTTTTTTCCCAGGCACAATTTAGTGTATTGATACTGACCTTTAAATCCTAAATTATTTTGGCCTGTCTAAAGGATTCTCCCAATATAATTCTGTCTGGGCTGTTAAAATAGAGGTTGTTAAGATGCATCTGTTTTGCCACATTTTTTTTTTAATGAAATGATTACCTACCTGGAATGCTTACCAAAATAGAAAGGCAAAGAGGCAAAGTTTTCAAGTTAGTTTGTCAAAAGAACACTTAGAGATGCTGTGCTACATGGATTGAAAATTACTTCCAGAGTAGAGAAAGATGTCCTTGGTGCAAAGGTGATACGAAAAGCTGTTATATGTCAGATTAAGAACATTTGTATGGTCCTTCTATATACATCATGTATATACAGCAGAAATTGGAATTGTGCTGCTATGTTCCCATAGTCCTTGGATTCTGCTGTTAAGTTGATTAACGTCTACTCTAGATCATCTGCAATACAGAAGGAACCAGCAAAAACAATTCCAGAGCTAATGTTGGAACAACAACAACAACAAAAAATAGCAGAATTGCTAACAGGAATTCTTGCTTTGTTCTAATTTAGTTAGTTAGAGTAAGGCAAGAAAACAAGCAAGCTCAGAGAGCACCAAGGATCCCTCATTTAACCCTGAGCTACAAATATTCTCCTTTATTGTCCTTATTTATCTAAATATTTATGTGGCCACAAACTCCATCTAAGTGACTCTGGGCAATTTACACAGAATCTAACAGAAAATATACAAAACCACAGTACAATGACCAGAAAATAATAAAATGGTAATCCAAGAAGAAATGACACCTTTATCCAGTTGGGGTTTTAAGGCCTGTGGAAAGGCTTTCTCCATTTGCCTTGCCATCATTTTGTAGCATTTTTTAAATTGAAGGACAGTTCCCATTCTATTAGGGAAGGAGTGCTAATAAACATCTGGAAACTTTTTTGCATCTTCAAGTGATCATCTAGAAGACATTAGAACAATAGTGAAGACATAGCTCAAGTGATGTAAAATGTTTCTGAAGTTTTGGGGGTGAAGCTGTTGATCATTGAAATGCCTCAAGAATTGGTAGGAGAATGAGAAAAATGAGACTTGGGGGATTCCAATCAAAAAACAATTAAAAAGTCTCACAAAATGAAAATATTAGCTATTGGAGAACAAAAGATCACAGGAAGATTACAAAAATCTTAGCCAAAGAGAATCAAGAAAAAAGAAATACTGAGGTAAATCAAAAGGAGCAGTGATTTTGAACATTACAGATGTTCCTCTTATTGTCTAATCCTTGAAATAGCTGCACTTCTAATGGGTTCCTAATCCTAATAAATTGGGTTTGTTTTTCGTCAGAATGGAGAATATGATAATCTAATAGATCTGCAAGGCAAAATTTAGGGCAGTACATCAGGACAGAAATTGAGAGTTCAAACACAGTACAGTAGGATCTTCATTCCCCATTTTGAAACATGAAACAATCTAAAAGGTAGGGGCTAGAAATATTCTTAAATTTCAATCTATAGAATTACTGGTAAAAGTAACTGCAAAATGATTAGGACACACATCTATAAACCTATCTAATTAGTGCAATTTACCGGTATTTTTGAGCAAATATTCAAAAGTAGCAATAGATGGCACCTTAAGCAGTGATTAGCCACATCCAATGATACTTGAGGAAAGAAAAGAGCTATGCCCTCTTAATGCTCAAAGATGAGTGATAGCAAATGGGAAATATGGCTGCCGGTGCCGAGGCGCGATTAGAATTGGCAGATGGCTGGCGAAAAGAGGTTCTGTTTCGTGTACAGTTTCGGAGCTCCGCTCAAGACATTCTTTAGACATTTGGGCTGAAGCGCTGACACAGTGTCACCTGCTGTTTTCCTCCTGGGAGGAAACAGACCACTTCCCAATTCGGAAACTCTTTTTGAACTATTAATCCTATAGTGCAATAACAGACACCCTTCCCAGCAGCGATATGGAATAGAAGAATGGGACTAGCAGTCCACAATTCTCCCACGGAGAACTGACACTTTAAAGACTTTCCTTCCCAGTGTTCCCTGGGGCAGAAGGAAGCTTGCGATTGGTACTCGATTTACACTTATCTTCCTGCCGCTGTCGATCCTTTCTCTCCATTGGCGCCCCTGCAAAATGCGTGAAAGCTTCTGTGCGCTCGAGGCGCGTAAAGGACCGGGAGGCAGGTCTGCCGTTTGGTGGCTGACGTTCGCCTGAGGGGAAAAAAACCGGTGCGCGCTTAGCAGCCTCTTGCTGCTCCGGATAGCGGCGTGGGTTAGACTGGCGTGCGGCCAAGAGCCATGGACCGGGAGGAAGGCGAGGTAAAATATATTTAGCCGACTTGTGTCCACCATGCTCGGAGAGACTTTCGGCGCTAAAAGTTACAGGGGATCTTTGCTTTGGATAATTACGAGCGGGAAGAAAGAGCGTCTTACCTGAATGATCTCTTTACCATCTTTGGGGTTCCTGTGCTTTATTTCTTTTACCTGACAGTAGAAAGTAGGTCCCTCAAAGTAGAGTTTCGTAGGTCCCTTTTTCCGCAATAATCCTCGGGAGCTTCTTGAAACTTGCTTATTGTAAAATATTTTCATTTGTCTTCCGTCAATCTGTGACAAGCAATCTGACATTCAGCTACAAGATATTGATCTCAGGATTACCAATTGTCCATCATCCAATAGATACTGAAGATTGGAATGCACTTTTGCTTTACCACACTCCTGCCTGTCTCTTGCTTACTGCGGCATTTATAAAATTTATAGGCTACTGCAATCTGCCAAACAAAAAGCAAAGCATCAAACAAGTAATCGATCACCCACCTGGGAGGGATGGGAGGGAGGGAGGCAGGCCTTGAGAGCTCATTGAAATAAGGTCAGGATGGAGCCCTATAAATTTAGTATTATCAGTTGAATTCTAGAATAGTGTTTTTCAAACTTCACAATTTTTAAGATATGTGGACTTCAACTTTCAAAATTCTCCAGCTACCATGCTAGCTGGGGAATTCTGAGAGTTGGAGTCCACACATCTTAAAGTGAGATAGAATCAATGGCCCACATGTAATAATATTGCCAGTTTCATAGGGAATCTCTACTTCATTTTAATGCCATATTGCTGCTACTGAAGGAGAAAAGTTGCAGCACTCTAATTGCAAATATTCCTGTTTGTGTAGCTGGTGGGATAGAATCAGTGAACCACATATAATAATGCTACCAGCCTCATAGGGAGCCCCACCTTACTAAAATAATGCCTTCAATAATTCAGTGTTCAATGGATTCGGGATGGAGATAGGTAAAAAAGGTAGATTCCCTGCAGATTTTAGTCTGCTAGTCATAGCCAGCTTTACGGGTGGTGCTTATTTCCATTTCAAGGACATTGAGCCAGCGCTACCTGAATATGTTTCCATAGTGATGTATCCATCATGACATCACAGAGCACTGTTATCTTCCCATGTAAGTTTATCTACTCATATTTGCATGCTTTTGAACTGTTAGGTTGGCAGGAGGTGGGGCAAGAATGGTCACTCACCCCAACATGTGGCATTCAGGTCTCAAACCTGGGATATCAGCTCTCCAGCTGACAAGCCCAGCATATTAACTGTTGAGCCATTGCACCGTCCTGGGAATGGAGAAGCTCACATTTATTATTATATAATATACAAATGGATGAAGACTATTGCTTAACACTGTGTAAGCCGCCCTGAGTCTTCGGAGAAGGGCGGGATATAAATGCAAAAAAAAAATAAAAAAAAAATAAAAATTATTGAACTAATAAGATTGGCTTCTAATTATGTCACCAGTTTTGCAAAATTGGTGTCAGTTTATCAACAGTTACTCACAGAATGCTTACTATTATGTTATTTTGTTTACATTTAAATTCTAATCTGGGTTGCACATTTTTACTTTAGCTGGTTGCTGACCATAAGAGCTCACCATAATGACATAAACCTATTATAGTACATATAGCATTCTTCTTGATCCTAAAATATAAACTCTCTTGTTTATGACTTCTACAGTTTGTTACATAGTCTCACATTCATAAAAAGTAAGAAACTTACTTCTTATGAATGTTGATAAATTACAAAATAGCTAATATTTTCAAAAAACTGTGCTAGAAATTAAAAGTATTTATTGAAAGATACAGTTGCCCATCACATATCTATGAGACTCCAATAGCAATATTATGTTGAAAAAATTAAAAGCATTTAACTGATTGCTATACAGTATAGCTGTACATTTTTATTGGTACTCTGAAAATTTCAGTAAATGTTATTGGTGTCCATGACTTTGATATCCTAATATTCTGAAACTACAGAATTGATAGTTCTGGGTTGTCCAATAATAAGCAAGAACAGAAGCAACTTATATCACCTGCTGTTTAGAAATTTTAATTGCATTTACTTATACAAAACAACTAAGCACACTTGTGACTATGACTAGGTTCAAGTATGGTTTTCTTAGTCTGGTTTAACCATGCTTATTCTTGGAACACATCATAATTGGTTAAGTTCATAAAATACACAAAGTCATACCTTGTGATTTACAAGTTATGGCAAACTAAATAGATCATATTATGACTTAGAAAAATATAACAATCCTGTTAGTATATTCATTCTTGCTTTGAAGAAACAAAGTTCTGTAATATCCTTATGAATCTATCCCAAGATTAGCCATTGTGACCAGTATGCAAACTATGACTGAACTTATTTCTGGCTTTCTGTGTTGTGCTGATGACTTACTGTATTAAATAGGTACAGTTCTAAAAAGACTAGCAAAAGAAAAATCACATAATGTTCTGGCTACTCAAAACACTGCAGAATTGCTTTTGTTTAATTGCCCGAATCTTGTATAGATTTTATACAAGAATATAGATTCTTTATTGGGAAAACATTTGTTTCTACTTAAAGGGAATTGTGTTTTCATGGCTATGATAAAAAAAGACTTCTTATACAGTGAAACAGAATCGATTGTGTAAATGGTCTTTAAATATGCATCTATCTTTTAGAACTTTGAAATATTTTGAGAAGTGATGTTTTGGAATGAATGTGAACACAACCCCTGTCTGCAGCTCATTACAGCTGCTACCGTACAACAAATTGCTATGTTCGTACTTTCATAGATTCCAAAGCTTTTCCAAACAGATCCAAACATTGCACAATTTTACTAGCTAATTTGCCCCTGGAAATGTGGGGGTATCTTCTGGAGGTCTCTCAGTAGAAATGCTGATCATAGAATTTTTTTCAAAGGAAAATTGGTATTAAATATTTTATAGATGGTATATAAATCATTACTAAGATAAAATAACAATAAATGTTAGAAATGCTGAAATGAGAAAGGAACTTTCTATCACATATGGTGCTCTTGTAAGAACTAAATATTACTGGAAAGTAATACATCAAAATATTGATAAAATTCTACAAAATAAAATTTGGGCTGAAACTGCAAATATTTTATGGTACATTTATTCATGTGAATCTTTCTTAATTTCTTATAAAATCAATGTGATAATAGAAGTTACATTATAAATTACAAATTTTATTAAAAATTAAAGTGACAAAACATACATCAAACAAATATATAACGAATGCTCTCTGGTTTTTAGTATAGAGGTTAATTCAACAACCATTCTCTGAGTTTATATGAGTAATACCAATATTTAAAATATAAAATACTATCACTCAGCATTCTAAACCATCTATATTCATAATATACTCTCTTAATTTTAATTGAACATATAATAAATAATCAAATATGAATACATATAATTACAGCATAGGGCAGGGGTAGTCAACCTTTTTATACCTACTGCCCACTTTTGTATCTCTGTTAGTAGTAAAATTTTCTAACCACCCACCAGTTTCACAGTAATGCGCCATGTATCGTCGTCTGTGCATGCCTCTCGCACATTGTGGATTGGGTTTGTGGGGGGGCGCCGGCTACCAGCTCTGCTTGTCTGTTACAGCTGGGTGGTGTGGGGAGAGATGCGCGAGCTATTCTGGGACGCGGCTCTTTTGTTTGCGGTTGCACTATAGCGCCATTTAGTTTCACTTACGTAACATGAACTAAACTTATGCATGGGTGATACAAATAGTATATTTTCAGAAATTTAAATTGTCACAGGGAATTTTATGAAAACCTAATGAAAATGTTTTTAAATAATGCTATGAAAAAAATTTTAAAAGTCAAATTAAAAAAAAAGGAAAGTACTTCAGTATCGGACAAAACCCCTACCGCCCACCATGAAAGCTGGAACGCCCACTAGTGGGCGGTAGGGACCAGGTTGACTACCACTGGTATAGGGTCTCCTGTTTGACTAGAAGATCTTAATGGTCCCTTCCAATTCTATTCTGTTCTGTTCTAAAGGTTATTTCCTAGATTACCCTTATGGGTGTCACCCATAATGTTTTTGGAGATTCTCAATCATCCAGGTCATAGTTGTCTCAAAGGTGCTTTTTAAAAAGACAACTGGGCTGTTTTTTTCCTTGAGGAAGAAAAAGAAGGCATTTCGCTTCTCATCCAAGAAGCTTCATCAGTTGTGATGGTGGGAGGATGGGAGGATAGTCTCACATTTTGTTTCAGTCTTTAAACATTTTATTAGATTATAGAATAAAATTCAAAAGCAAATAGGAGGACACAGTGGGGAGGAGAAGGGAAAAGAAAAGTGAGGGGGGAGGGAGAAAAGAAAAGAAAGTGTTGATTTCTGACTCTCTCTGTTGTAGTAGAATAAAGCATAAATATTGAACCTCAACTTTTTATTTTTCCATAATAATATAAACTAGTCATTTCTATAACAACAAATCAATCTAATCAGTAAAATCCCAAATCAAAGTTTCATTTTCTTCCAACTCAAGCACAAAGTCCAGAAGCAGTTTCCTGCTGTGGCCCACCAGCGGCCAGCAGAGCTGGCAGCAGATTCAGAGTGAGGAGGTTGGGGAAGAACATGGGGCAGTCCTGGAGTCTGGGTAAGGCTAGGACAAGGGATCTGTGTTAGAGGCAGAGAGTGGGCCAGGGCCATCTGGTAGTTATGTGCTGCCTCTGGAATCTGACACCAGCGAGGCAGAAGAACAGTGTGAGCCTGTTCCCAGTGTGCGCGTGCACAGAGCTTCCACAAGAACAATTAAGAAAAAAAGGGCAACTCAGGAATAAGGCTTGGAGATGATTGGCCCCTCCCATAAGACATAAAAGATGAGCAAACAGACGTGAGCCTTTACAGGAAGCAATTAGTTCATATAGACAATTCAAGCTCCGAGAAGTCCGTTTGACTTTGTGCTCCGTTTGGCCTTGCAAAACTAATTGACAATTAGGTCTTTGGCAGTGTTTCAAGAAAGATAAAAATGGGTGCTTATCAACATTACCCTGAAAGACTGTGTCAACTCGAGCAGACATCTGTCAGAATCTTGACAGACTGTTTGTGAATCATTACGGGCTGTGAGTGATCATAATTCACAACCTCTCAATAAAAGAGGTTTTGGGACTAAGATTGTGATTTATACTTTCTCAGGAAGCCTATGTCAGAACATTTCCATGTAGCAACAAAAGTACTTATATTCTTTTTGTTGATCAAAATGGTCAATTTTAGCCATCTCTGCCAACTCCCATCAACTTCTGTAGCCATTTTTCCATGGTGGGAATCAAAATGTCCTTCCATTTTTGTGCATAGAGTCTTGGTGCTGTCAATATCTATAAGGTCAAAGTTCCAAATTTTCCCCCCCAAGTCTTTTTCCATTAACCTCCAAAGAAAAGTTTCTGGTTTCATCTGTATGTATATATTAAGAATTTTCTGTATTAAAATATGAATCCTACTCCAACATATGTCCACCATAAATGATAAAAGGTCCATTCTTTACTTTTACATTTCCAAAATTTATTTGAAATACCTTTATATATTCTAGGTAACTTATCTGGTTACCAGCAATACATCATATCATAAAAAAATTCTTTAAAATTATAGTTTAATGTGAATTTTAAATCTTTTGTCCACATATTTTCCCATTGTTCAAGCATCGCATTACATCCAAGTTCCTTGCTTACTGAATCATACAGTGTTTTTACATGTTCTCTTTCCAAATTCAGTTTCAATAACATTTTACAAACCTTAGCAATGATACGTTCATCAGTACCTTACAGTAAGATCTCCAATTCATTTTTAATGAAATCAAACCCATAGCTCTTTTTATCTAAATCTTTATTTCAGTTTTTCATATGTAAACCAATGGCAAATGTAGCCTTCTAATTCAAGCTCTTCCCTCGACTTTAGGGTAGGGTCACCAGAATTGAAAGATATTATTTTACCATAAGTCCACCAGTTTGGCTTCGCCACCATTTCTTTTCTAAAAAAAAAAGTTTCTGGGGAGACACCCAAAGAGGCAACTTTGTAGAGAACTTATTTTATATTTATTCCAAACTCTTAGTATAGCACGTCTAGCAAAGTGATTATTGAAATCAAAAATAACTTTAACTTTGTTGTGCCATAGATAACGTTGCCATCCAAACCTTAATTCATAGCCCTGTAAATCGAGTAGCCTCTTGTTCTGGAGGTTCACCCACTCTTTTAACTAGGCCAGATAGCATACATCAAAATTCAGTTTCAAATCTGGTAAACCCAAACCCTCTCTTTCCTTAGCATCTTGCAATAACTAGTATCTAATTGTATCTAGTGACATTTTGTTAGATGTGGCGGGAACCACATCATCTCTTTTCCAGAGCTCTGGTAGTTCCCCGGTGTTCCAGGATCTTTGAAAGATGTGGATCAATGGTTCCAAGATCATGTCTGCCAGCTTCTTCAGAACTCTGGGATGTAAGACATCTGGTCCTGGTGATCTGAAGTCACCTCGAGTGTACACGTGTTCTCTTATAATTTTCTTGCCTATTTTAATTTGTATTCCTAGTCTGTCTTTTATGGTTCTGTTTTTGGTAGGGTGGACTATTTTTTCCTTTTGCATGAAGATTGGTGCAAAGAAAGAATTAAGCAGCTCTGCTTTCTCCCTGGTCACTTCCTCACTTTCTTCTCCCATTAGTGGACTGATGGTTTCCTTGACTTTTTTCTTGTTAAAAGAAACTTTTTTAAAATTATTTTTTTCATTTGTTGCCAGTCTTAGTTCATTCTAAGCCTTAGCTTTCCTGACTTCTTCTTTGCAGATTCAGGCTATATGCTAGTATTCTGTCTTAGTTATGTGTTCCTCTTTCCATTTTTTACCCTTATCCATTTTTTTTCTTTATAACAGTTCCAAACTCTTAATATGTCACATCTAGCAAAATGATTCTTGAACACTACATTAAATTTATATTTAATTCTTGATTTTTTGCCTTGACACACAAAGAGAGGGAGAGAGAAATGAGAGAGAGCTGGAGGGACAGAATGAGAGAGAGAGAAAAGAGAGGGAAAGAAATGAGAGAAGTGGGAACAAAAGGAAGGAAGGAAGGAAGGAGAGGAAGAGGAAAAAGAGAGAAAAACAAATGAGAGGGAGGGAGGGGAGAGAGAGAGATAGAGAGAGAGAGACCCATTTCCCACAGATAACACCGGGAGTCAAAAAACCCGGGTAGGTGTGGCTGGAGGGGTGTCATGTGACTGGGTGAGAGAGATGTTGAGTTGGCCACGCCCACCCAGGTTTTGTGGCTGCCAGTGTTTTGTTTTCTGTGGGAAATGGGTCCAAATGGTTCTTTGAATATTTAAGGCTGCAGACTCCTGCCATAGGACATCCTGACTCCTTCAGTTTTAACTATTTTTCTATAGTTAAAACTATTGATGGTGAGGATGGCACATTTGTCCGGTCCAAACTCCATTGCAGTATCTCAGTTGTATTTATGGACAGTGTTGAGCAGTGATTATATTTCAGATGGTGTTTTTCCATACAGTTTCAGGTCATCCAGGTATAGAAGGTATGATAGCTTGACAGAGATTTTTGATGTTTGATAGCCACGGTCTGACTAATTCAGTACTATTGCACTGATTCCTCTTCAACAACAGATAGTAGTGGTGATAGTGAGTCTTCCTGAAAGATTCCTCTCTTGATACTAACCTCTCCTAGTCTCTAACCATTGATCAGCAATTGTGTCTTCCTTTGTGCCATTGATCTTTGCACAAAGCTTCTGATGTTTCCACTGACATTAGGCCCATGATTGTCTAATTATCTAATCATAATTATCTAACCTAATCATTATCAACTGATTTTAGGTAGTCAAATGGTTTCTTGTAATCCAATGATGCTACATTCAAGTTGGTCTTTCTTCTCTTGCAGTTTTCCAAAATCATCTTGTCAATTAGGAGCTGATATTTTGTTCCTTTGATGTTTGAGCAATTTCCTTTCTGCTCAGGTGGAAAGAGCTTGTTTTCAACTAGATGCTATTGGACAGTATCAGCTATAGCACCAGTTAGTTGAAAACTATTAATAAGCAGGTAATTGGTCTGTAGCTGCCCAGTGTTACCTCTTTTGTTTGATCTTTCATTATCAGTTAAATTTTGCCAGATATTAACCAATTTCAGTGTCATCTCTTTGCAATGTGATGTTAAACTGCTTGACAATATTTTCACTGTCTACTTTCCTTTTCTGTTCATTATTTTTCTTTATTTCATGTCATGATTATCATCTGAAAGTAATTGTGTAATATGGTATGTGTATTTATGTGTTTGTGTGTGAGTGAATGAAAGAATGATCCACTTGGAGTTTCAAATCCAAGGTGCACTACTGAAATATACTAATTTCTCCCTCTCCTCATCCAATGTATGTTAGAAAATATCCATTTGGGATATATTTCATATCTAGCTGGTTAGTGAAGAGTGAATACCCAGTACTGGAAACTAATCTTGAGACTGTACTGTTCTGCTACAATCAGCAATGACTAGTAGAGTAAAATCCACAGTGATTTCTTTAATCTTTACTGTTCTTCTACCTGTCCCCCCTTATGAATTATTTGTGATACTATTGTCTGTTTTGTGCTAGTTGGAATCTCCAATCCACTGCAAGTCTTCATCTTTGGAGCAGATGGCTGAGGAAGAAGATGACTTTGATCTCTATGGGGATTATGATAGCTTTCCTCAATATAGCAGCAGTGAAGAAAGTAGCAGCACTTCTTATCTAGACGATTCTAGTGAGACTGAAGTAGCAGATTGTGAGGTTGGGGAAGTGCCTCCATCCTCTTCACCGATCCAGACCCCCAGCACCCACATGCCAGATGATAATGGATCTGAGCCAGGTACCACAATTTTCTTCTGTGACTATGGAAGGGCTCATCTCATGGGACTTGAAGCGGCTCTCTTGTTGAATGCAGATGAGAATTTATCATAGAGAATGAGTTAAAAATATTTTTGCATTAAGGGAAAAAAGAGGAAAGAGTCCCACATTCCTGTAAAAATGATTTTACCAAGGCTGATGCATTTCAGAAATGAATTCCTTTCTCAAAAAACCAACACAGAAAAAAGGACAGTTTGTTAAAAATGGTTTAAAACAAACAAAAAACTAATATTACTAAAAATGGCTATTTTGCTTATGTATATTTTATTTCAATAGTGTATATATACCCTGGAAATCAACAGTGATCCAAATATATTTATTAAAAACCATTTTTTATCTGTTCAGCTTAATTATTACAAACAAGAATGCAAGAGGCACAAAAAACAAGTATCTGTAAGGAACATGAACTTTCCTAAAACATATTGCATGAATTTACTTCCAATGTACATAGATAGAGTGAAAAGGCTTCTACAAAATGAGGCACAAAAATTGTTTTACCTTCTAAAATGTCTGTAAACTGATCATCTACTATACCGTACAAAATTAGATGAGATTGAAAACAGCTATTGTAATTTAGAGTGGAAAAGAATTTGGAGGGCAACGTTCTTAAAGGGAAAGACCCATTCTAAATGTAAACAAAAGTAGACTGAAAGTTTCCATTAAGTATGAAACTATTCAGAAACAAACACTTTTTAAATAATAAAACATTCTCATTTTCACATGATTGGTGTTCTATGACCTACACAAACAAATTTGAGTTGCAGTATTTCTTACTTAATAGTGTTTCTTTAAAGGGGATCTTATTCTGTACTTTCTTATATTGCCTAAGTCAGGGAACCCTAACCCACAGGCCTTGGCCCATTACCAGGCTGCGTGATTGGCTGGCTGGCACACACACACATGTGCATAGCTCAACTTGCACATGTGGCAGGCCAGTTCCTCTCTTCCCCCTCCTGCCAGACGGCCAAGCTGTAAAGGTTGGTGACCACTGGGCTAAGCATTTTCTAATTCTAATCCTAAGAACTCTTAATAGTTGTCCCCATATATATTTTAGGATAGAGATCCTGTATGGCATATACAATATGAATACTAGTAGAAGTAGTGAACATTTGCAGGAGTTATCTCTATGTCAGACCTGGAAGCCTATTCCTAAGAGGTCTGTAAGGGACGTGCATAAGTGCACCAGCGTGTCTACCTTCCCTGTCCTAATGTTTTCTTTTATTTGTATCCTTTTCATGTATTTATAATTATGTTTACACCTGTATCTGTCATAAAATACATGCTTGACAAATTAAATTAAATTAAATTAAATTAAATTAAATTAAATTAAATTTAAATAAATAAATAAATAAATAAATAAATAAATAAATAAATAAATAAATAAATAAATAAATAAATAAATAAATAAATGAGAAAGAAAGATCCTGTCAGGTCTGGAAGCCATCTTTGCATTGGATCTTCACGCCTGCCACATTTAGTGCTGTAAGAAACTGGGAGGGGGGATTATATGGAGCAGGGGAGATATAATAACATTATTTTCTTTGAGAGTCAAGGACATCTTGCCCTTCACCTGGGGGGGTGTAACTGGGAGGCATTTCCAGTTGGGATGATGCATTGATTGGGCCATGTGATGGCCATGTGGGTCCTGGACAAGGACTTGGACTTTTCTATGGGTGGGGAAAATCTGGAAGCTTTCAGATTCATGTTTTCCCAGATGTGCCAATATGACATCTCTAAATAAATGGAACTTTAAGGAACGTCTAGCCTCGGAGTCTTCTTTCGTTGGGGGTGTTACTTGGAACCCTGACACTCTGTCCATTTGCAGATTAGTGATAAGTCATTTTACGTATATATTTACAGTAAATCCAATGGTCACAGTCAAGCCATAGCTGTTTCAGACAGTTAATGAATCAGGATATTGAAACAGTTTAATAAAAATGATTAGATAGATATTAGATAGATATATCCATAGATATTATATGTCATTCTATATACTAATATTTGTAGTCTTTAAAGTGTCCTTGAAATAATAATTCATTTCCAAAATGTTCAGTTTCAGGAACAGCTCCAATAAAATTATTTTACTAGCACTTGGGATACTTTACTCTTTCCTTTGCCATTATTTTCTGTTTAGGGAAATACCTTCTGTGCCAAAAGAGGAAGGAGGGGTAGCGATAAGAGAATGTGGCTGCCTAGCTCTACTGTATTCATGTAGGAGACAATATATACATAAATCTACAGTTTGTATCTTTGTTTAGAAAATATTGGCATGAGTACTTTATGGAAAATTGTATATAGAATTGCATTTCCATGCAATTATGTAAGATGTGATGTTTGCATGACTATTTTATAATAACTGAAATTGATACTGTGCATATGAACTTTTTAGTGTTATGACATTAGAGAAGTGGATTCATTGAGATCCACATTCTGGGTAGTAGAGCAATCTGATTAAAAATTCTGATATATAAGCAGTTCGATTAAATTCTACTCAAATCTTTACTTTAAGAGGATACATATATGGATTAGAGCATTTATTGCATTATATCTAATAGTTTCTCACAATCTGCAGTTGCAAAAAAAGCAACTTGATGCTAGTGGTGTATAGCTGTACTCATCATCGTACGTCCAGTTAATACAAATCCTGCACTTAGTTAATCCCTACTTTTTAAAGGTAGAGTGGGTGGTAATAGAAACATTTCCTGATTCACTAGGCTGCAACTTGAATATCAACAATACATCCAAGACTAATTCCCCACAAAGGATGCTCTACTTAGCATTTTTGAATTGGTTTATTTACTTGGAAAATAAGAAGCTGGTGTCTTCTTAAAACAACATTATATAGAATTATTTGAAATGAGGTGGAATGTTTTTGAGCAGCCTTTATGATAAAAATGAGTATGTGATAAATGGTTTTATGTAGACATCCAGTATTAGAGGTGAAGAATTCATTTTGGGTTATGTGTTGTTTTCCTGACAAGATAGTTCTATTGTCAAATGTATGTGCTTACCAAATCCGATTGGTGCTTCTGGCAGTCATTGCAATTGAACAATATTGATTACTCCCACTGGACCTTAAGCCTCATTGTTAATTCATACTAGAAGGCAAGAGTGATTTTTACCAATAAGAGCATAAACCTTTATTTTCCTCCATGTTATTTGCCTCAGTTTTTATCCTATTTAATAGTAGTATTAAAGGTAAAGGTAAAGGGTCCCCTGTACATACATGCTAGTCGTTTCCGGTTCTAGGGGGTCATCTCCATTTCTAAGCCGAAGAGCCAGTGCTGTTCGAAGGCATCTCCATGGTTATATGGCCAGCATGATTAAGCACCGAAGGGGCATGGTCCCACCAAAGTGGTCCCTATTTGTCTACTAGCACTTTTTTACGTGCTTTTTTACGTGCTAGGTTGGCAGAAGCTGGGACAAGTAATGGGAGCTCACTCCGTTACGCAGCACTAGGGATTCAAACTGCTGAACTGCTGACCTTCTGATCGACAAGCTCAGCGTCTTAGCCACTGAGCCACCATGTCCCTTAATAGTCCCTTAATAGTAGTATTAGGCCTAATTAAAATAATACAAATTATGTGTTATAATGTGTATATTTTTCATAGCTTTGTGAAAGTTATTGTCATTAATTTATTTTAATATTCCCAGAATGTAGCCTTGTGCTTTCTTGAATAATCAATTTCCTGCCATTGAATCATACTGTATTTCTGTTTTCTCAGCTGTCTGTGAGATGTGTGGTATTGTGGGCACAAAAGATGCCTTCTTCTCCAAGACCAAACGTTTCTGCAGTGTCTCCTGCTCCAGGAGTTACTCCTCAAATTCCAAGAAGGCTAGCATTCTGGCAAGGCTGCAGGTGATCAATATCCTCTTAATAGGACTGTTTGTTAAATTAGATATTGCTAAATATAAGGAAAATATTGGAAAGTGCTTTTTTCTGCAAACACTAACTTTATTTGGATAGTTTAGTGCCACCAATTTGGGAGGTGCAAAAGGAGATTCAATAAAGAATAAGGCTACCAATGGCTACTAGTTGTAATAGCTATCTATAACTTTTGAATCATAGACAATATTTCTCTGTGAGAAATTCCAGGAGTGTATGAGTGGAAACTATTATGATCATGTCCTAGTGGCCTCTGATTGGCCACTAAGAGGACAAAATGCTAGGGCTGGATCTGAAACAGAATAACTATTATTCTAAGCAGAGTTCTCCTTCAAATGCCAGCAAATGCACAATAAAAGGCCACACCTGATTCTTAGAAATAACTGAGAGTATATTTTGTTAGATACAGGGAAGTTAAGGCTGAAAAATACTTGATCTCCCTTCACAATTATACCCTCATATATATAAGTGCTAATTTCATCTATAAAAGCTGCTGTTTTACTACAGGTTCATATTTTATATCATATGAAACTTGTTTTTTTCTGATCTTGTTCATGCTTTGTTGTTGTTGTTGTTAGTTGCGAAGTTGTGTCCAACCCATCGCGACCCCATGGACAACGTTCCCCCAGGCCTTCCTATCCTCTACCATCCTCTGGAGTCCATTTAAGCTCACGCCTACTGCTTCAGTGACTCCATCCAGCCACCTCATTCTCTGTCATCCGTTTCTTCTTTTGCCCTCAATTTTTCCCAGCATTAGGCTCTTCTCCAGATATTCCTTCCTCCTCATTAGGTGGCCAAAGTATTTCAGTTTCATCTTCAGGATCTGGCCTTCTAAAGACTAATCAGGGTTGTGCATGCTTTATTTGAGAAATTTATTCTGCAAAATCTGTTTTCTGTGATCTGAGTGGCATTAGGGAGACTAGGAGTAATCTCTATGCCAGTTTGGCTAAACAGATATAGGGGCATAACAGAATTTTCATAATGAATCCATATTTGTTTATTTGATTCATACCCATGTTAGAAATAATATATATGCAGTCCCATTTGTTTTATTTTAAAATTAGAATAGAGAAAGGATGTAATGTATACGTTTCACTTACATTGGGAGCATTTGAAAGAGATGATAAAGTTAGTAGGAAAAGAATGAATCCATAATTTGTAAGAGGACAGTTTTAATTTCATTGTATAACACAAGAATTGAAATACAGACATGAGAATAAAACATTTTTCCTTGCTAGAAGGATGATATAAAAATGTAATAATTAATAATTTTTCTACTGTTATTGATACAGTTCTTTTATGTGTAATGTTCATACATGAGTTGTTTAAGAAGAATTCAACTTTTTTTTCTCTTGCCATCCTTTCTGAACTCATGAGTAGGAAAAACTACTATAAATGCAAATGTAATAAGATCTGTATTGTATACATTTTATTGCCTAAGAGCTCCCGAGAGCTTTACACGATTTGCAGTTATTGTAATATTAACTTTTCATGGGCAGAAATGACATTGCCAGAGCTATCAAAGCTCTAACTCATATGAATTCCACCTCTCTTGTTCATCTTATCAAATACTTCTAGTAAAATGACTTATAACTATAGAAACCTATAACAAGACTGAATCAACCTATTGGTTTAAACCATTGTTTGCTAACCCTTTGGGATTGTTTGCTGAGTCCTTTGGGAGAAGGGCGGTATAGAAATTGAAACAATAAATAAATAAATAAAACCCTGTTTTATTAAATGAACATAACATGTGACTTTATGTAACACACTAAGCCAAAACCAAACATAATGTTTATGATGAGATATTTACAACATAGCAAAGAATTACTCTTTAAGAAATGGCTCTTTTGATTTGATATATTTACTGGATAAAGTCCCATGGAAGAGCTGAAAATCTGCATGTTCTTCTTGTGTGTGAGTGAGTCTTGTTTTGATACATTTTTCATAGGGTAAACCACCAACAAAAAAAGCTAAAGTCCTGCACAAGGCAGCCTGGTCTGCTAAAATTGGAGCATTTCTCCACATTCAGGGGACAGGGCAACTGGCAGATGGAACATCAACTGGTCAAGATGGTAAGTGAGATCAGCAGTTGGAGGAACTAAAGTTGTAATTACTATGAAATAAAGCATTCATCAGAGTTCTTGCATAATACTCATGGATAAAGAGTATGGGCTAACTAAAGAAGAAGCATGGATAGGTCATCAAAATTAAATGCAATATGAAATGAATGACTGGATAGAAGGATCACCAACTCCTTTTTGTTTTTAGATTATTTCAAACTGACTATAGTTAACAAACTTTCTAATGTGTTGGCTTCTACCTTCTCTCCTCCTCTTAGCCTATATCCTATTTCAGTATTTCAAGATAAGTTTATATAGGGAAGACATTCATCTTATAGGATTGGACTTTAAAAACTTTGAATTACATTGCAGGTTTGGTTGACATTTATTTCAGCAATTATTGATCTTCCCCTGCATGAGAGAGATTACCTTGGTTTACTGATCTCATGTTTGTATGTTCTTTGAGAGTGGAGCACAAATGTCTTGGATGCATAGTATATAGTAGATTTACTGTGTAAGTCTATTTTTGGAGCAATGAAGTTGGAGTAGAGAACACTTGTGAATCTCTTCTAATAGTTTTTTTCTATATGTGTAATTGCTTAATGGGAGAAACAGACCCAGCAGTTTTCCTTTTTAAAATCTTTTTAAACATTTGAAAATAGTTAGGATTGGAGTTAGTTTATGTAATTTGAGAACCTGCTTGCTTTTATGGAGCATAAAGCTGTGTCTATGAACTTTATTGACAAACCTGTTTATTTATCTGTTGTGCTGCATCTGGTTTCCATTCTTAGGCTTCTATACTTAGAGGACTTGATATCTCTTATTTTGCATTCCTAGCTCTCATTGTAGGCTTTGATTGGGGAGCATATCTTCAGGACCATGAATACAAGGCTGCACCTGTTAGCAGTTTCAAACATGTGAGTACTCTCTGTTTTTTCAACAAGTGGGTTACAATGTGGGAAGTCATGGGAGATAGTACATTCCTCTAGTGTGAGGGTATCAAACCCGCAAGGACATGTTGTCGTCACATGATGTATCGCAACTTTTTTTCCAGTCACTAAACCAGGGCTGGGCGTGGCCAGTGCATGATGCATCTGGGCTGCGGGCTGCGAGTTTGATACCCCTGCTCTAGAGCAAGGATGGGAAAATGAAGGTGTATTTGGCAATCAGTGATATCCGGGTAGGCGTAGCTATGGGACATGGGGAAAAATGGATACATGACATGACATGACATGACATGACATGAGATTTGTGCATACACAAACACACATACATACAAACAAACTCAATTGAACATATATACATACAGTCAGTATTTTTTTCTCTTTCCTTATCTTGCTTCCACTCCCATTCTTCTTGCAGGTTCCCCTTTATGATCAATGGGAAGATGTTATAAAAGGGCTGAAGGTTGAAGTATTGAACAGTGATGCTGTGCTTCCCAGTCGTGTGTATTGGATTGCTTCTGTTGTTAAGATTGCAGGTAGATTCTTTGAGGAGGAGCATAGAAAAGACTATGAATTTTCTTTAATGTTTAAAAATGTGTACTACTTCTATCCGAAAAGTTGACATAAACAAGATAAAGTGTTAAATTAGTTACCCAGAAATGGTGCCTTGCCTTCATTACATATATTCAAGTGGAAGTTGGAAACAAAACATGTTGCAAATTCTTTGTTTTAGCTTCCTGCACTTGACAGGTAATTGGACATCATAGCCTAAATGGGTTTCTTCAGTTGTATGTTTTCCTGACACTAACCAACACATTTAATTATTTTTATTATTTTATTATTTATTTAAATTTTTATACCGCCCTTCTCCCGAAGGACTCAGGGCGGTTCACAGCCTGATAAAAAATACAAAATAATACAATATAAATACGATTAAAATATAATTAAAAAACTTATTAAATTGGCCATGATTAAAATTTAGAATAAAACCCATTAAAAACCCATAAGTTTAAAAACTAACCCAGTCCAGCGCAGATGAATAGGTGAGTTTTAAGCTCGCGACGAAAGGTTCGGAGGTCCGGAAGTTGACGGAGTCCTGGGGGGAGTTCGTTCCAGAGGGCGGGAGCCCCCACAGAGAAGGCCCTTCCCCTGGGCGTCGCCAGACGACACTGTCGCGCCGACGGCACCCTGAGGAGTCCCTCTCTGTGAGAGCGCACGGGTCGGTGAGAGGTATTCGGTAGCAGCAGGCGGTCCCGTAGATAGCCCGGCCCTATGCCATGGAGCGCTTTGAAGACGTTCACCAACACCTTGAAGCGCACCCGGAAGGCCACAGGTAGCCAGTGCAGCCTGCGCAGGATAGGTGTCACGTGGGAGCCACGAGGGGCCCCCTCTATCACCCGCGCAGCTGCATTCTGGACTAACTGAAGCCTCCGGATGCCCCTCAAGGGGAGCCCCATGTAGAGAGCATTGCAGTAATCCAGACGAGACGTCACAAGGGCGTGAGTGACTGTGCATAAGGCATCCCGGTCTAGAAAGGGGCGCAGCTGGCGCACCAGGCGAACCTGGTGGAAAGCTCTCCTGGAGACGGCCGCCAGGTGGTCTTCAAAAGACAGCCGTTCATCCAGGAGAACGCCCAAGTTGCGCACCCTCTCCATCGGGGCCAATGACTCGCTCCCAACAGTCAGCCGTGGACTCAGCTGACTGTACCGGGATGCCGGCATCCACAGCCACTCCGTCTTGGAGGGATTGAGCTTGAGCCTGTTTCTCCCCATCCAGACCCGTACGGCTTCCAGACACCGGGACAGCACTTCGATAGCTTCATTGGGGTGGCCCGGTGTGGAAAAGTACAGCTGGGTGTCATCAGCGTACAGCTGGTACCTCACACCGAAGCCACTGATGATCTCACCCAGCGGCTTCATGTAGATGTTGAACAGAAGGCGAGAGAGTCGACCCTGCGGCACCCACAGGTGAGGCGCCGCGGGCCGACGTCTGCCCCCCCGCCAACACCGTCTGCGTCCGGTCGGAGAGATAGGAGGAGAACCACCGATAAACGGTGCCTCTCACTCCCAATCCCTCCAGCCGGCGCAGCAGGATACCATGGTCGATGGTATCGAAAGCCGCTGAGAGGTCTAATAGGACCAGGGCAGAGGAACAACCCCTATCCCTGGCCCTCCAGAGATCATCCACCAACGCGACCAAAGCCGTCTCAGTGCTGTAACCGGGCGGAAGCCGGACTGGAGCAGGTCTAGATAGACAGTTTCCTCCAGGTGCAGGGGAAACTGATATGCCACCATACTCTCTACAACCTTCGCCGGCGGGTTGGAGACCGGACGATAATTACCTAAAACAGCCGGGCCCAGGGAAGGCTTCTTGAGGAGGGGCCTCACCACCGCCTCTTTCAAGGCGGCCGGAAAGACTCCCTCCAACAAGGAGGCGCTCGTAATCCCTGGAGCCAGCCTCGTGTCACATCCTGAGTGGCCAGCACCAGCCAGGAGGGCACGGGTCCAGTAAACACGTGGTGGCATTCAATCTACCCAGCAACCTGTCCATGTCCTCGGAGCCACAGGGTCAAACTCATCCCAAACAATATCACCAAGACCGCCTCAGACGCCCGTCCGAATCGCCACAATTTTGGTCCAGACCGTCCCGAAGCTGAGCGATTTTATCGTATAGATAACCGTTAAACTCCTCAGCACGTCCTGCAACGGGTCATCCCGCTCCCCCTGGTGAAGGAGGGAGCGGGCCACCCGAAACAGGGCAGCTGGGCGGTTATCTGCCGGCGCAATGAGGGAGGAGGCGTAGCAACGCCTCGCTTCCCTCAGTGCCACTAGGTAGGTCTAGTATAGGATCTAACTAGTGTCCGATCAGCCTCTGAACGGCTGGACCTCCAAGAACTCTCTAGGCGTCTTCTCCGGCGTTTCATCCCCCTCAGCTCCTCGGAGAACCAAGGAGCCGGTTGGGATCTGCGCCGGGTCAGAGGCCGCAGAGGCACGACACGGTCTAAAGCCCCAGCCGCAGCCCGTTCCCAGGCTGCGGCCAGTTCCTCTGCCGTGCCGTGAGCCAGACCCTCAGGGAATGGCCCAAGCTCCGTCCGAAACCTCTCTGGGTCCATCAGGCGCCTGGGACGGTACCAACGTAATGGTTCCGTCTCCCTGCGGTGTTGGGTAGCGGTCAGAAAGTCCAGGCGAAGGAGAGAGTGATCTGACCATGACAAAGGCTCTGTGACTATATCTCCCAAGTCCAGATCCTTCAGCCACTGACCAGAGATAAAAATCAGGTCCAGTGTGCCTCCCCCAATGTGAGTAGGGCCATCCACTACTTGAGTCAGGTCCAGGGCCGTCATGGAGGCCATGAACTCCCGAGCTACTGTCGATGACGAGCCAGCAGATGGCAAGTTAAAGTCCCCCATGACTAAAAGTCTGGGGGTCTCCACTGCCACCCGGCAAGCACCTCCAGGAGCTCGGGCAGGGCCGCTGTCACGCAGCAAGGAGCCAGGTGCGACCAGCAAGCCCATCTGACATCTATGACCCCACCTCACAAAGAGGATTCACACCCGGCAATCTGAGGTACAGTGGTCTCCCTCGGCTCTAGACTCTCTTTAATAACAACCGCCACCCCCACCCCTACCCTGGGCCTCGGCTGATGGAATGCACGGAAACCCGTGGGCACATCTCAACCAGGGCACGCCTTCAGTGCCCAGCCAGGTCTCCGTAACGCCTATAATATCCGCGGCACCCCCCTGAATCAGATCATGTATTAGGGGGGCCTTATTGGCCACGGACCGTGCGTTGCATAACATCAGACGAAGGCCCAGGCTCTGAGGGTCTTGACCATCCGGGAACGGAGAAGTCAGGGGATCGGGCACGCAATCGCCTGTATACATCGAACGCGTGACCCCTAAACCGATGCGATCCCCTTCCGCCATATCTGCCCCTCCCACTTACCGTGCAGATGGACTCACCCTCACACAAAGGAACACACTCCCCCCCCATAACCTCCGAACCGATTTGATAGTCGCCACGAGCATGCGCTGGAACTGGTTTCCCTCCCGACGGGCTACCCCCATCACCCACCCTAACCTCCCACCCACCCCAACCCAAACCCGTCGGTTTCCTCCCCTTAAAATTTCCATTAAAACTCCCACCGCGGGTTTCCCCAACACCGCCCTACCCTCCCACCCCTTAAGAATCCTCACCCTTAAAATCCCCATTAAAACTCCCTTAAAAATCTATTAAAACAATTAGTTAAAATCCCTAAGTCTCCTGGATTTAGCATGCCAGCTCTCGGGGTTCCAAAACCCGTCCTCAAGGTGGGCCTCGGTAGTGTGGAGGCCAAACCTGCGAGAGGGAATCTCGCAGGGCAAGAAGGTCCGCAGTTGAAAATCTTCGCATATCAAAAGTACGGTAAGCAGCCCATCGAGCCGGTCAAGATGTCAACCACAGCAAACGGGCTCTCAGGCTGGCAGGACGGATCATGGACATCTAGGGCTCCATGGGGCCGCTACTCCATCTCCAAACCCAGCGGCCACCACTCGTCCTAGGTCCAGATGGCACCCAATCGAATCAGCCACTCTCCTCTGAGCCAGTCTAGCCAACCAATGATGTTTAGAAGACGATATATGGTCTTAATCACAGTCTTAATCTTGGTCTTAGTCTTAGTCTTAGTGAGGGACACAATCCAGGACAAGCCCATCAGATGATAAGGCCATCGCGTCACCGACAGCCAGGATTCCCAGCTGACGCCGACGCCGCCACCATGGGCCATCCTAGTCCAAACTGCTGAGGGTCCAAATGAGGGCCAACCTCACCTCCAGCTCCAACTCCCTTTCAGGGGATTGGGCCCTCCAGATGACTCTTCGGGCCCTCTGCCTCTCATAAGTCCGACCCTCTGCCTCTCCAGCGTTGATAGAAAAATTTTGTCCCATGAGGAGGTCGCTGCCGCCGCCGCCGCCGCCGCAACCCGAAAGCTACACCGCGACCGCAGCGGCCAGCGCCCCAGCACAAGGGCCCAAAGAAAACGCTGATACCTGCCACTCATCTCATCTCAGGCCTCACCAGCAAAGATGGCAAGAAGCGCTGGTGGTCAAAAGGCTCCAGCGCCGAAGCTCAAAGGCTCTCCAATAACAGAGAGCGATGACAAAGAAGCTCCCAGTCCCCTGAGGAAGCCGCTGCCGCCGCCGCCGCCGCCGCAAACCCGGAAGTTCGGAGGCCCAGCTGCAGCCGCCGCAGCAGCCGCCCCAGCAGGAGCCTGGAGAACGCCAGCCGGCCCGATCGTCCCCAGGCCACTAGCTCGTCCAGCCTCACCCCGTTCGCCGCTCCTGATGTTCCCCCGGCCGGGGCTGGGACCGGAAGGTAAAAATAGCCATCTCCCGGTCCCAGGCCCCCGAAAAAGGCCGCTCCCCCGTTCCTACGAAGAATTTTCACTGCGCCATCTTGGGCATGCGCAGTAGCCTGATCATCAGGTTAATACAAATGATATTTGCCTGATCATCAGGTTAGACAAGTCAACATTCCAGAGTTGATTATAAGATGGGCAGCTTGCTTAAATAAATAAATAATCAATCAATCAATCAATCAGTCAGTCAGTCAGTCATACTTCTACCACAAACATAGTCTTTTATTCATTCATTCTCACAGCTTGGTTTAAAAATAGATCCTTTCCAAAGAATATTTTCCCCTTTTTCTTGGAATGATAACCTGCTAAATGAAAATGTAGGAGTAGCTTTTCTAGAAGCTGGGATGCTGCTGTCAGAAGTTCAGTCTTCCATCAATGATTTTTCTCTGTGTGTGTGGTGTATCTGTGGTGTGTCTGTGTCTATGTGTGCTGTCTTGGTTTCAAGATGGGAGTCAGAAAACTGTGCATCCACAATTTTTATCCAGTCGCACTAGATCTGGTCTAAGCATTAGCTTAGCCTCTACCTTCATATCCCTATCCCCCTCCCCCAACAAAAAATTCAGGGCTTCTAAGGAATTCCCAATTAACCTGTGATGATCTTGACAAAGAAAGAATTCACATAACTTTGAGGCAACCCCTCAGCCAGAACCTTTGAACATTCTCTGGTATGTATTGTGTATTATGAATCTGCCTTATACCATTGCTTGTAAATCTTCAACCAAGGAGTATATTTTGAACCATCAAAATGGTTCATTAAAAAAAAGTTTTGATGAACTTTCCCATGTTTCCAACCTCAGGCTTTTAGCAGGAGATAGTTAACTAAGAACTGAAAAACAGTACTGAACTTCATCTCATTATCTGTACCTATTAGAACAGTGGTTCCCAACCAGTGTGCCGCGGCACTAAGGGGTGCCGTGAGATCTTTTGAGGGTGCCGGGAACTTTTGAGCTACGGAGATTTTAAATATCTATTTCCTTATAAGGGTGCCGGGAACTTTTGAAAGGCTTTCCAAGGGTGCCTCAAACAAGAAAAGGTTGGGAACCACTGTATTAGAATTTCAGATTGAGTAGTGAAGTTAGCACTGGTGATTGAATGCAAGAAAACTGTACAAATTGTTGGGTATCAGTTCAGCAAACTATTTCAAAAGACAAAGTTCATTAGATATAGAATTGTTTCCATAACTGGTGGGAGCTCTGTCATCTAATGGTACATACAACTGAATGAATGGAGGTAATCTACAGAAACTACTGGTGGAACTGTTAAGACAAATTATCATTGTTTAAGAGTTAATGATAGCTAGATTGATAGGACAATGTCTATAGGCCCCAAAATGCCCTCACCAGCCAGCCAAAGTACTCTTAAAACTTTACCTTCCACCTTACTTCTGACAGGATGTAATTGTAATAATTCTTCAATTGTATTTGCTCTTTTAAACTATATTTTATTTTGGTTCATTATTGCCACTAATTAAATGTTCCTAAGGCAGGAGGCTTTAGCCCCCAAGTTCTAGCCCCTAAAACTAAGGCTAGAACGTTGAGCTTGTCGATCAAAAGGTCGTCAGCTCAGCGGTTCGAATCCCTAGTGCTGCCGTGTAACGAGGTGAGCTCCCGTTACTTGTCCCAGCTTCTGCCAACCTAGCAGTTTCGAAAGCACGTAAAAATGCAAGTAGAAAAAATAGGGACCACCTTTGGTGGGAAGGTAACACCATTCTGTGCCCCTTTGGCGTTGAATCATGCCGGCCACATGACCATGGAGACGTCTTCGGACAGCGCTGGCTCTTCGGCTTTGAAACGGAGATGAGCACCGCCCCCTAGAGTCGACAACAACTAGCACGTATGTGCGAGGGAAACCTTTACCTTTCTTGTGACTCGTCCTCCCTCCCCTCCTCAGCCAGGCCCCTCCCGTCTCCAACCGGGCCTTTTATCAGACTCCGAGTCTGATAATGAAGATGAACGGCCTGTCATGACTCCATGACAGGCCCTGGCCCCATGCCCGGAGAGGATTCAAGGAGTGAAAGGAGAAGCCCAATAAACCTCACTCATACAGCGTGTGTTTCTTTGGCTCAGCCTTCAGAGCAGGAAGCCAGCCAGGTGGTGGAATTACCCGGGCCTACATCCTCTGACCCCTCCCTTTCCCAGATGCTGACAGCAGATCCAGCTGAAGACAATTCAGTGTGGGTGGACCCTCGCTTCCGGAGATCTGAGAGGTGATGCCAGCAGAAGGAAGGGTAGGGCAGGGCTGGATAAATGCTGAGTCATGGAGCACACCCCACAGCCTATATAAAGGACCTGCTTTTGGCATTCCAACCTTGAGTCAAGCAAAGTCTTATCTAGTTTGCTGATATCGGACCCTATCGCTGAAGTCACAACTTGGACTCCTGCCTGCCCTGATAAACCTCGAAGGCACTTGGCAAGCTGCAGAGGCTTCGTTGCCAAGTTTGTTACGGACTTCCTTGACTCGTTCGTCGGAGTGGGGATGGGACACGACAACCTTTACCTAAGGCAGGAGCTGACTATTTTATCAGGGAAGCAAATTATACTTAAAATCTGCTTTGTGGTTAGACATTTCAATGGATCTCTAGTCTATCTGAAAAAGGAATACAAGTAGAGGAAGATTAAAGTAATGAAGACATGAAAGAACTACAGCTATTCTGCTTTACTGTTTCTAGGAGCAAATAAATAAATAATTTTATTATTTTGGGGGCAGGGGAGAAGAAAGCAAAAGAGGTTTTAAAAAATCCTTGATTCTGCTGTCATTGATGAATGCGGAACATTTTGGGATAGGGAGATATATATATATAAAGGCATGCCTACACTTATGTATGGAAAGATTTTCATATGCTAGAGTAGATTTGGGAAAATATTAATTTTGTAGTCCTTGACTTACAACCACAGTTGAGCCCAAAATTTCTGTTGCTAAGTGAATTTTTCCCCATTGCTAAGCAAAGTGTATTTTGCCCCATTGTATGACCTTTCTTGCCATAGTGTATCACTACAATTGTTAAGTTAGTAACATGGTTGTTAAGTGAATCTGGCTTCCCCATTGACTTTGTTTGTCAAAAGGTATTACATGACCCCAGGACACTGGAATCATCATAAATATAAACCTTTGCCAAGCATCCTAATTTTGATCATATGACTGTGGGCCTGATGCAGAGCTTGTAAGTGTGAAAAACAGTCATAAGTCACTTTTTCAGTGCTGTTATAACTTCAGATGGTCACTAAATGAACTGTTGTCAGTTGACGACTAGCTGTAATTTCTGGACCAACTCATTTGTCAGTCATTTTAATGTGAATATGTAGATCTTTATAGTACACATTTTGACATGTTGTTCTTCATAGGCAGTAATAATCTTCAAGGTTTAGTGATTGTAGTCTAGAAAATAAATTCCCTGACTTTTTGCCATGGCTGACATTTTTAGAGCCAAAGTGGTTTGCATAACCAGCCACATTTGCCAACAAAATGTCAGAAATGTCTGTTCTCTAGATCATGGTCACTAAATCATGAAGCCCAACACTATCCAACTAGCCATGAAAGCCTACATCAGTATTTTGTTCCTAGTAATTCCTCAGAATCCCAGATATGCCCAGGAATCCCCAAAGACAATAATCTGTACTTTTAGGGATGGGGATTGTTCTGTTCCTGTCTTCAAAACTTCAATTTTGGCAGGTTACAAGGCACTGCTGCGTTATGAAGGCTTTGAAAATGATTCCAGTCATGACTTCTGGGTCAATTTAGGTACTATGGAAGTGCATCCAGTTGGTTGGTGTGCCATTAACAGCAAAATTCTGGTGCCACCCCAAAGTAAGTATCTTAAGTCTTGGTTAGTTGTAGAACTTTACAACTCACGATTTCCTTTTCTTCTCTCATCTAAGAAAGTTACTTTATATGCATTTATGCTAGTGATTATAGTGCTATGGAAGTATAAATTAGGCAAATTGAAAGCATCATTGTAGAATATTTAAGTTGCATTTTATCTGGAGAATTTAAGGGAAAGACAAGAAATGTGTATGGAGACTGAATAGATAGCATAGAAATTTTCTTGGCCTGTACATTTTACTGAAATCTGTTCAATGCCATTTTTTCATCCAAATTTTTTGCAATACTTCTTTCATAGCTATTTGTTTTAACTAACAATTTCTATTTTTACAATATTGTTCTGTTTTCATTTTTAAAATCATTTAAGGGTGTTTTTTTAATAAGTTGAACAACTTAATTTTGCCTGGATATTACAGGAGTTGTATGTAATTCAGGATATCTGGAAAGCAGTGACTTTAAGAAGATTGATTTATATAGTGATTTGATCATCAGACAATGTAGCAATACTGCTAACATTTGTATTGATACTTTAATCTAGGGGTGTCAAACTCGCATTGTCATATCGTTGTCACGTGATGTATCGTGACTTTTTCCCCTTCACTAAAATGGGGGTGGGGATGGCCAACACGTGATGCCCACGGGCCACGAGTTTGACACCCCTGCTTTAATCCCTCTTATGCTTTGTGAAAATTCTACCAAATAAATATAAAATTTTTGGAGCACTTCCTTGCATTAGGTCAGACTTAGTCTGCTTTTCTGCTTAATTAGCACAATGGGGGGAAAGTAACAGTATATAATACTTTGCAATACAATATATACAGTAGTGGCCAAAATTGTGGAAAGTGTGTTTTCTAAAACTAGTTAATAACACCACTTTTTTTGGGAGTAGTACCATAAAATTATATATCAATGGAAAGATATCAAGAATGTAATGCAATAACTTTTATGAAGGATTTGCTATTAGAATAGCAGTTACAGTATAAAGAAGAAAAGTGAAACTTAGAAAAAATGATATATACAAAAATTATCACATCAGTTAAAGTTGGGTAACCTTTAGCATGAATTATTGCCTTACAGCGTCTTCCCATGGAGAACCAAGTCTTTTAGTTCTGCAGCTGTGAAACCAAGATTGAATGACTGCTTCTATTAACTGGGTTTTATTGCTGGGTCGCTTCTAACTAACAAGTTTCTTTAGTTGGTTCCATAGATTTTCAATTGGGTTAAGGTCTAGGCTATTCCCAGGCCATTCCAGCAATGGAATATGATTATCTTGAAACTCCAAAAAAAAAGTGGTGTTATTAGCCATCAAACCTCAAAAATACACTTTTCCCAAAAGGTTTCCACAATTTGGCCACTACTGTATGAAGATTGTACTTCATTGAAACAGTGAAATGGTATTATCTCTCTATTTAGAGAGATAATACCATTATTGAAAAATTGAATACATATTCACTACAGCAAGATGTTGATGCTTAATCATTATTCAGACCCTCTATTCAAAGGTCTCTGTACTGATTCCAGAAAAATGTTCAGCAGGGCAAATATAACCAAAAAGAATCTAACTAGAAGGAGTTTGATTCAGTTCTGTGTACTTCCACAGATATGAAAGGCATATTACACTGACTTTCTTAAATCTTTCTATACAGCTATCCATTCAAAGTTTACAAACTGGAGAGGGTACCTTATGAAAAAATTGGTGGGGGCTCGGACAATCCCAGTTGATTTCCATTTAAAGGTGAGGATGGGAATTCTAGCAAAATTATTCAAATTAATCTAGTTTTCCAGTAGCTCATTCAAATCAGGTATAAGTGGCAAGTAAATTAATTCCCAGTTAATGCTGCATAGAATACTTGGAGAGAGGATTTATAATCAACATAGTGGTGAAATAAGGTCAGTCTAATGTAATATATATTTTAACACTGTTTAAGAATAGCCTATCATAATGAAAAATTTTATGAATACCCTTATGCATCTAGTAGTTAAAACATGTCTTTTATCTCTGAAGTTCATGCATTCTCTGAATACAGATAATCCTTGATTTATAACTATTCATTCATGAACTGTTGAAATTATGACAATGATGAAATAATGAACTTATGGCTCGGGCCTAAAGTTATAGCAGTTACAGTTCAACACATTGACGTGACCAAAATTTGAAGGTTTGGCAGCTCACCCGTCAGACTCAAAAAACCCAAGAAATCACATAGTGATTCTTCCAAACTGATTTCTTTATTGTTCTACACCTGTAGACAGAATCTTGCCTAACTGAAGCAGTCTACTACTTACATGAAGCAGATACCGAGAGAGGCTATCTTCACTCTCTTTCTTTGAAACAAGATATTTGAACTGAATACTCCTCTGGAATGCACCCCTCCCTCTTGTGAATCCAGCCCACTGCATTCCATCACACTGTTTGCACTTACGACCATAGGAGTGCTGCAATTGCCACCACCTGCCTATCTCCCCCCATTTTTGGCTACTCTGCATCCTGCCTTACAGGGTGGAAGCCTCAACAAGCGGCAGCATTTGCTCAAGCCCCAGCCTTCAAACAAGGACACTTATTCTAATAAAACATTTTTAAAATCAAACAGTATATGTAAATTTATTTTAAAAAGAATTCAGTTTCCATATTTTCCACATCAGTGTAAAAGATGATGCATTAAGTTGTACTATTTATACAGTGAAAGTTAATGATCAAAATAAAAGATAAAAGTGAGTTTTTGAAAAATAAACCTAAACATCCGATTTTTGAAATAAAGGATTACTATAACAAAACCTCTATCTGTCATTTTGCTACCTTGCTGCATTTGCTGCAGGAACAAGACATTTTCCCCTGCTGGTTATCCTTGAGAAAGTATATTTTATAAAAAAAAAGTTATTTCTTTGTCAATCAATATGAAGTAATGAAATGCTGAATTTAAGGAAGAATGTTTGTGTTTAAGTTTCTCAATGAAAATATTGATCATTTTAAGGACTTACTGCTCAAAAAGTTTCATTTCAGTATAGTATAGCTATCTATTAAATCAGTTTATGTTCTCTAAATTATATTAAATAATGTTATTATTCATTGAGAAGAGATAGGAAGAAAACAATTTTTCTTTTTCTTTGTGTTATTTCTTTTAGGGATTAAGATAACTATATTTTACAGCTCTAATACTAGTTGAGAAATAAAATCAAGCAGAATTGGTCTTAAAGCTGGCGGGGAACGGGGGGGACAGTAAATCCTGCCCCTGCCCATGAAGGATTTTTAAAAACTTCAAGTAAGTCATTATTATCCCATCATCTCAATTCAGTGCAGAGATGGCGAAACCAGCTGGCAATAAACCACTTAGGGAGCTCATGGTCGTTGTGGCATCACTTCCTGATTTGCAGATTGTTACTTAAGAACCCAATCCATAAAATAAGAATAAAACTGCTACCCAATTGTGTTTACTTTTTCAGATTACACTGTGACCTAATCCTGAATGTGACTATTATAGGCATGAAGGGAAAACTTTAATTCCATTTTCACTCCCATTATTTAATAACATTTTCTTTTCTTCTGCTATTTTTTTTTTAATAATTGCAGCTGAAAAAGAATGGCTAACTCATAGGGCTAAGGGAAAGGTTTAAGTTTTCTACTTTCCTCATACAGTGGTTCTATTCCAGATCACTTCCCTATGCATTTGAAGAAATATAAGATGGAGGGATAGCTTCACAATAGGTATTTTTTGTAAATGACTAGGTTAGATCTTGGTTTTGGGATATAGTAATGTGCCAGTGTTTCTGTTTTGCAGAGTTGTGGGCTTTAACTCTTTTAACGGAAATTAATTTTGAAAACTCTGATTTTTGGCTTTGGAGTTGTGGGGTTTCCCAAAGAAAACAGTTGATTATCCACCTTCATGTCCACTTTCTGGTTTACTCAGATGACTGAGAGCATGAAGTATCCTTTCCGCCAAGGCATGAGGGTAGAAGTAGTGAACAAGGCCTGCATATCCCAAACACGAATGGCCATTGTGGATACTGTAATTGGTGGTCGGCTGAGGCTTCTCTATGAGGATGGAGACAGCGATGATGATTTCTGGTGCCATATGTGGAGCCCTCTAATCCATCCTGTAGGCTGGTCCAGAAGGGTTGGCCATAGCATGAAAAAAACAGGTGAGTTTTCAAAATGGATGCAAACAGCAATCACTCAGGATTTTCAGGAATTGGGGCCAGAAGTTTAT
The DNA here is from genome assembly GCF_028640845.1 of Ahaetulla prasina. Lineage (NCBI taxonomy): Eukaryota > Metazoa > Chordata > Lepidosauria > Squamata > Colubridae > Ahaetulla > Ahaetulla prasina. The sequence goes on along the minus strand of NC_080545.1, from coordinate 66,019,258 downwards.
ATTTACCCATTAGATAGCAGTGGCAATCCATTCTTAATACTTGGTGAGTATACCAAGCAATTCTTATCTACTGTGGTTCACTGGGTATTGTTCTAAAACAATAGTTTTCAACCTTTTTGGATAGACAGACGGATGAATACCAAAGTACTCTTACAGATCAGCAATAGTTAGGAGAAATTGCACTAGAATACATTCAACCTAATTTTCTCTCCTTTTTTATAAATGTATTTCTTATTGTAAATACATTAAATTTATATTATATGCAACTAAGATATATACATTTATTGCATTATTTTGGAAATTAGAAATAATTTGAGATTGTTAATGTCCCATTGTACTGTACTATTTTTCCTTTTTAAAGATTATGAATAGCTAGACATCCCCTCTCTTCCAATTCTAACTGCTGTCTTTATATGTTTTTCCTGATGGAAGAAAAGAATAATGATATGGCAAACCATCCTACCTTCCGGAAAATCTACTGCGATGCTGTTCCATATCTCTTCAAAAAGGTAGGAATGAGTCTGATTCTCAGTGCTGTCCTACAGGATAGAGTTAGCTAAAATGAGTAAAAAAAGAAGTAATTTGGATATATTCTGTGAAACTATTGAAATCTTTCTTATGCAGTACAGTGAGGTGGATTTGGTAATGTCCAAGAAACACAGTATAAGAATTGGGCTGATGTAGGGTAAAGAAATGAATCTCTGGGAGCTAAAGGGAAGATTAAACATAATAATTTTTTTCCAGAGACACAGAACTGGCTTTTAGTGATTAAAAAAAAAATCATTCTAAGACTAAACCAGCCTTCCTCTGCTTTTCCCAGACCTGATGATGGCTGGCTAGATCAAATGCAACCCTCAACACCCTTCTACCCAGCTGATTATTTTCCGATCATCATCAAATTTTCATACCATCATGTTTCTTTCCATCTTCTCCATATCTGAGTGGAGAGAGGGGTGGGTGGGAGGCAGGGAGAGGGAAAGAGAGAGAGGAGGGAAGGCAGAGAGGGAGAGAGAGATGGGGGGAGAAGAGAGAGTTTTAAATATCTGGGAAATAATTGAGATATAAGTAGCTGTGATCATAGAGTGGTGTGGTGCCCTAATGGTGAAGATACTCACCTCCCACTTGAAGGTTGAGAGTTCAATCCTAGGTAGCGGCAGATATTTCTCTCCTAGGGTGCAAAGAAAAAATATCTGCTGTGAACTCCATGTGGTGTCAGGAAGGGCATCCAGCCAGTAAATACTTAGCTCCATCCATTCGCCCTGACTGTACTCTTAAGGGATTACAGGGTTGTAAAAAGAGATGAGATCAGAGGTAGGCTGTAGCCAGTTTGCACCAATTCGGGCGAACCGGGTTGTTGAATTTTTTACCAGTTCAGAGAATGGCTAATCCCACCTCTGGCTGGCCCCTCCCCTCCCTGGAGTCCCCCTGCATGCCCCATTTTAGCTTCCAGGGTGGTGCAGGAGGCCTTTCAGGCCCAAAATGGAGTACGAGGGGCATCGAAGCCCATTTTTGGAGTTTTGTGTGACATTATGTCTAATTCGCTTTTTTCCCTTCCCTTTTTTTGTTTTGTTCCAATACACACAAAGGGAATAAACATGTGTATAGCAAAACATGTGTTACTGCAATACTTTTCTGTGAGAAATACTTGATTTTCTGGAAAAATTTCTGGGGTGTCAACACTTTCGGCCATGACTGTATAATTCTACTCCACTTTTGCAGTTCCTGGTGTACTATTTAGGGTATGAACAAACCATCTTGACTTGTTGAAATTCTCATTAGCCATAATAACCCAACAAGGCTTGGGATATCAAAAGAAAATGTGGTTGGAATAACATCTCAGGAACACAGACAATATTCCATCCTCAGTAAGAGCTCTTCCTTTTATGTGCCGACTTCAGATCCAAATAGAAATATGACAAGTGATAGAAAATGTGAACTAGGTGTGTGTTTTTACATATATTTGCAGCTGAAATGGTTTAACATTTTGCATGTTTTTCCTGTAGGGTCTTGCACTATATTGTGATATTAAAGTGATAGCTCTCATCTAATATCTAAGAAGTTAGAATGATAAGGGAGCAGCTTGATCAAAGCTAATCAGTAAGCTTTATTTGAAAAGCAATTAAAACTTAAGGCTCTGCCCCGTTGGATTGAGTTGTTGATCAGTCCACAAATCTCAGCATCTTCCTATAGACATTCACATCTGTCACTTTCTCCTACCATCTATTATAGGTGCGGGCTGTCTATCCAGCAGGCGGCTGGTTTGAGGAAGGCATGAAACTGGAAGCTATTGATCCTCTGAATCCTGGCAACATTTGTGTGGCTACCATCTGTAAGGTATTGTGAAGAAGCAAAAGTGACTGTAGTAATATAAATATTCCTACTGGTATCCTTGGCCCTGATGGAATTGGGAATTACGTGCTTGCTTATAAAGCTTTTATTAGCTAATCAGCCTTATTCAGACATGGGCCATCCTTATATTGGACCTGGGAGAGAAAGAAATACTCACTTTCCTCCTATGTTGTTTCTGTTTTTTTCATTTCTGGGAAAAAAGTATAGTGAATAAAAAAATGGATTAGCTCCACTATGGCTTTTTATTGATAGCTCTTGAGCCTTCTTTCCGGTTGCATTATTAGACTTTCAATTTATAACTTCTATAGAAAGAATGGAATATAACCCTGGTTATTTAAACTTTAGGGCAGTGGTGAAATTCAAATTTTTTTACTACCGGTTCTGTGGGCATGGCTTGGTGGACATGGTGTGGCTTGGTGGGTGTGGCAGGGGAAGGATACTGCAAAATCCCCATTCCTTCCCCACTCCTGGGGGAAGGATATTGCAAAATCTCCATTCCTACCCCACTCTGGGGCCAGCCAGAGGTGGCATTTGCTGGTTCTCCGAACTACTCAAAATGTCTGCTACTGGTTCTCCAGAACCTGTCAGAACCTGCTGGATTTCACCTCTTCTTTAGGGTGTACCAGCCCCTTGACATGTGTAAGTAACCAAAATGTAACTGAAGTCAGTAAACCAAACAAAACTGAGACAGGAGAGTTTGGGGGATATAAAAAGGGGTGCTGAGATTGTTGAACTCACCACTTGTTTTTGCAGTGAATTTTTAGACACACTTTTTATTTTTATTTATTTATTTATTTATTTTGTCACAACAGTATATATACGCATAAGCATGAAAGTAACTATATAATATATAAGCATATATATATAAGCATAAGCATGCAATAACTATATTAATTGGATATAATGAAAGAAAACAATAGGACAGGAACGATAGGCACGTTTGTGCTCTTATGCATGCCCCTTACGGACCTCTTAGGAATGGGGTGAGGTCAACAGTAGACAGTTTTTGGTTAAAGCTTTGGGGATTTTGAGAAGAGACCACAGAGTCAGGTAGTGTGTTCCAAGCATTAACAACTCTGTTACAGAAGTCATATTTTCTGCAATCAAGATTGAAGCGGTTAACATTAAGTTTAAATCTATTGTGTGCTCTTGTATTGTTGTGATTGAAGCTGAAGTAGTCTTTAACAGGAAGGACATTGCAATAGATGATTCTATGAGTTAAACACAGGTCCTGTCGAAGGCGGCGGAGTTCTAAGTTTTCTAAACCCAAGATTTCAAGTCTGGTGGCATAAGGTATTTTGTTGTATTCAGAGGAGTGGAGAACTCTTCTTGTAAAATATTTCTGGACACGTTTGATAGATATTTAGGAGCCCAGTTTTTCTTTTTTTCTGTGAACTAGGGAATCACTATTTTTAAAGTAGGTTTTAAAAAAGTATATGCTTAGGCTTCATTAAGTTCTTTGGAAGAAAAGTTCTCCATGGAAGAAAAGCGAAGAATAAATTTGTATAAAATAAATGGGATAACATAGCAAGCTACCTAGCTTTGGCTTTTCCAATTATATGTCTGCTTCAGATTTCTTCATTTGACTTTGGTGAGGTTGGGAATTGCTACCATAAAATATGTCTTTATCTAATATGTTTAGGTCCTTTTAGATGGTTATCTTATGCTTGGCATTGATGGCACAACTTCCGAAAGTGATTCTGAATGGTTCTGCTATCATGGGTCCCTGCATTCCATTTTCCCTGCTGGCTTCTGTAAGAATAACAATATAGAGCTGATTCCACCAAAAGGTGAGGTCCCCAATTTGCTTTTTCTTAGTTTGCTTTTATAGAAAAATTGGCAGTTCCTTTTTATAAGATAGTTTGAGGGGGGGGACTTGTCACATTGGACCAGCCTGTCATAACCTAGTGCTTTTCATGGCAAAGTTAGAGTTCCAACTTATCTGAACAGTAGAAGACTGGACAAGGCTGTTTTATCCTATATTTGTGGGTTTTTCCTTTTGGCATTAAAGACAGAATATGATCAGCTGCTCCTGTCCTTTTCTCTTGGAAGGGCAGGTTTGGTCAGAATCCTCTTGCTGTCCTCTGGTTGTTCTGAAGAAGAATCTTTCTTTTCTTTTTTTCATCATTTTTTTATTAGAGATGGTTATGCAAATGTTTATGTTCATACTAATATTTCTCTTTGCTCTTTTAAATAATTACTTTATTTTTAATTTTTTAATTAAATTTATTGACAACCCATCCTAGCACAAGTTAACTCTGGGTGGTTTACAATATTAAAAAGAGAAAATAATACAAAACCTATATGCAATAAAAAGATAAACACTGAATCCTACCTAAAGGATGGGGAAGGAGGGAGTTAGATGAGTGGACGGATGGTGGGGGAGGTGTGATCTATTATTAATCTGTCCACATCCCCACATTGGAGCCCTAAACCAAGTGGCACAGCCACATCTTTAAGCTCTTGCGGAAAGTCAGGAGGATGGAAGCCAACCTCATTCCAGGGAGCAAGATATTCCGAAGGACAAGCACAATGGCATAGAAGGCTCTTCTCCTGGACACCATCTACCAGAATACCCTGTCCAATGGGGCCCGCAGCATGCCTCCTCTTCTGGTGCAGGTGGGGTGGGCCAAACCCATTGGGATGAGACATTCCTGCAAGTAGCCTTGACCCACACTATGAAGGGCTTTAAAGGTGCATCTTGAATTGCACCCAGAAACAAACCAGCAGTCAGTGCAGCTTGTGGAGGAAGGATATTAAATGGGTCGTTCTTGGGGGCCCCAAAATTGCCCACACCACCACACTGCAGCAGCTGCAGCTTCTGAATGCTGTTCAAGGGTAGCCCATGTAGTGAGCATTTCAGTAATCAAAATGTGAGATGACTAAGGATTGAATAACTGAGCGCAGGGTTTCCTGATCCAGGTGAGGCAGCAACTGGTGCACAATCTGAAATCGTACAGTCCCAGTCCTAGCTGTGACTGCCACCTGCTCTTTGAACAGGATTTACGAGTCCAGAAGAACCATCAAGTTGTGGACCGATCCCTCTGGGGGAGTGCCACCCCATCCAGAGCTAAAAATATCGAAGTACTGGATCTTGGGGCTCCATATAATAAATTCCACAATTATTATTGCTAATCTGTATTTTACAAAAATAGTTTTGATTTGTATTCCAATAGATTATGTCTTTCTTTTTGTCAGTTATACCTATGAGGATGAAGCATTGATTTTGAAAGTTGCCACTATGTCTTCTGATAATGCCCATCTTTTTCTGATGTTGGTGGTGTTAGTTTTTCCTTCTTCTTTCTCATGTCAGAAAACTCCCAATTTCATATTTTAGGATATGATGCTAAGACCTTCAGTTGGGCAAGCTATCTAGACAAGACTAAGTCAAAATCTGCACCAGCACGTCTTTTCAATGTGGTGAGTACTGTATTCACAGGCAAGATGATAAAAACAAATCAGTCTCTGTCCTGATAAATAACAGATAATATTTAATGGAAGCATTTGTGTAACATTCCAACCCCTCATCCACTTCTTCCTTTTTTTCATGCTGGCTTCCATTTTTATTCACAGTACCAATCCTTGTGAAAAAATTGTGAAATCAATAATAACCAATTAAATATAAAATATAATTCATATTCTACTACGAATGAGGCTCTATAGCCGTGATGGTGAACCTATGGCACGTGTGCCCAAGGCGGCACGCAGAGCCATCTTTCCGGGCACACGAGCTGTCACCCAACTCACCTGCAGCTGCGCATGTGCATGTGCCCCAGCTGGTGTTTGAGCCTCCGGTTCCCATGCGCACAATTCAGGCGACCCAGGTGGTCTTTGGAGCTCTCCTGCGCATGCATGTGCGTTTGTGCAGGCTTGCGAGAGTACTTGTGCACAGCACACGCATACGTAGATAGCATTTGTGCATGTGCATTGCACGCATGAAAACCATGCACATGCATAGATGTGCGATTGCATGTGCAATGCACAGGAAAGCTGTGCGAAACCTGAGCATATGTACAGATGTGTCAATTGCGCATGGAGCGTATGGGGGGCTGCACAAAAAACCACATGCATGCACAGATGGTATGGTTGCATATGCAGTGCACAGGGGTGTGCAAAAGCCATGCCCATGCGCAGATGGTGTGGTTGTGCATGCAGTGCACGGGGAGAAGCCGTGCATTAGCTTGCAAAGCCGCACATTATCATGCAAAGCGTGTACCTATTTGGCACTCGGTGAGTAAAAGGTTCACCACCACTGCTCTATACGATCTAGATAGATAGAACCTCTTCATGTTCAAAATGCTTTCTGTTTTAACTTGAGCTCTGGAATTAGTGCGTGCCTATGTTTGCATTTTAATTCTTTCTTTGATTCATTGAATATTTTGTGCCTAGACCATTTTATACTTTCCAAACCTGTTGATAAATTTTCACAATAAAATTTAATGTAGAAACATTTCTGCAAGGATTTAGATTGCCAGATTTAAAGAATGTATAACATGTAATGTATTTGCTTTTATCTTTTTAGGATTGTCCAAATCATGGCTTCAAAGTGGGTGCTAAAATAGAAGCAGTAGACCTGATGGAGCCAAGACTTATCTGTGTGGCAACAGTAAAAAGGATAGTCCATCGGCTCCTCCGAATTCACTTTGATGGCTGGGACAGTGAATATGACCAGTGGGTAGACTGTGAATCACCAGATATCTATCCTGTGGGTTGGTGTGAATTGATAGGTTACCAGCTGCAGCCACCAGTGACTCCAGGTGAGAAAAATAAACAGTTGCACTACTGGATATGAGAGAGAAGCTTCAGCCCAACCCAAACCATATTCTTACTCTACGTAAAAGCTTTGAACCATTGCGAGGGCTAAAGAGGTAGTTTAAGAGAAGTTGGTGTCGGCAGTTATTTTAATAGGAGCTCCCTTTGGAGTGGGATGGATCCCTAACATATGCCATTTTAATCCATAAACTCTGCTGCACCATCCCTATTGTGCCATGCATGCTAGTGCTTTCAATCCAGTGCCATTTCCCAAACATCATAAAAATAGCAGTGTGCTCTCTCTCTCCAGTTGAGCTGCATTTAGTAGGGCCAGGAGGCTGTCCGGACAACCTGCTAAGGGGAGGGTGCCTGTCTCACCTTCAGTCATTTGCATCCACTCAACTAGGTAGACCAGATCAAGAAATCAACTCCAAGGAGGTTAAAACTTTTACTGTGGTTGACAATATTAATAGAATATTGGAATTCTGGACTCTACCAGACTAATTTTTTTTCTTTATTTTGATATGGCATTAGCTGCCAATGTGCATTCAAGTAGGATGGTGTCATGTCCTACAGGTAGAGTGGTAGATCCTCATGGTTCTTGGGTTTCCAGGTAACAGTTCAAAGTGGTGCTCTCCTGTAAAATCTGCAGGGATTAATCCTGCTGAATCTTACATTTCGCTTTGATTCCATGCAAGCTGTTTACTTGGACATCAATTTTCATGAATTATTAACTTTCCAGTCTAAAATAAGCTTGATGCAAGTAAATACCTGATAAAGAAATTGGCATTTGCCACATTCCAGAAAGTGGAATAATTTTGTGCATAATTTTTTAAATTTAAACAGTGTTTGTAGAAAAGTATAATGGACTATGGTTGGACTACAAGAGGGGTTGAAAGCGATATGTGCTTCTGCATCCTGATGCTCAAATGGTAATTTAATGGAAACTGCTGACTTTTTACTTAGACTGTTCACTATTTTCTAGAAATACTTCCACATTTTCTAGAAATACTTCCACAGAAGAAGTATTATTATATCCACAGAATACTGCCCAGTGGTCCTGTTTAGGGTCACCCGGTCTCTCCTTGGGAAGGGAAGTCCAGAGGCCCATTTACAGGACCGTGAAGGAATTTTCCATGCATCTGGAAGATAAAATCGGTCAGATTTGTTCCCAACTGAATACCAAGCATAGTACAAGTCCTGTAAAGATGCCAGGGGAATGGAATTACCCAGTTATCTGGGAATGGCTTAATTTTGTTGAATCTGAGAAAGTAGATAGGCTCCCTACAGAATATAAATGCCACCACCTGTGTATTAGATCCATGCCCCTCTTGGCTAATTAAGCTTTCCCAGTGTGTGGGTGGATCATGTGGGTGGATCCAAGTAATGGTGAATTCATCCTTGTTTGAGTGTGTGTTTCAGGTTCCTTTTAAAGAGGTACTGATATGCCCCTACTCAAGAAACCATCATTGAATTCTACCATTCTGGACAACTTTTCTCCCATTTCCCCTTTTTAGGAAAGGTGGTTGAGAAAATGGTGGCATTGCAACTCCAAAGGATCATAGAGGAAATTAATAGATTAACTAGACCCTTTTCAGTCAGGTTTCATTGTCGATATAGGGCCAAAACAGCATTGAGTTCCACTCATGAATGATCTCTGGCAGGAGTAGGATGGAAGTGGTGCATTCATCCTTGCTCTTCTTGATCTCTTGGCAGCTTTTGATACCATTGACCATGGTATCCTTTTGGGCTAACATAGAGAGCTGGGGTGGGTGGCACATTTTTGTGCTGGTTTACCTTCTTCCACCGAAACCAGTCCCAGTTGGTATTGATAGAGAGAGGGAGAACTGTCCAGCTCATGGCCCCTGCTTTGTGAGGTGCTACCTTTGCTCTTTTTTAACATCTACATGAAACCATTTGGTGAGATCATCCCTTGCTACAGAATGAGATATCACTAGTATACTGATGATACCCACTTATACATCTCCATCCTGGGTGAAGTAAGTGAAGCTGTGCCTGGAAACTGTGGGGGCATGGATGGGGAACAATAGATTTCAGCTGAATCCTAGAATGATAGTGTAGCTGTGGGTGGGCCCCTCTGTATCCAGGAGTTTATAATCTTAGATCTTGAATGAGGTTGTACTACCCCAGACAGACCAGGTGAGTAACTTGGGGGCTCTTCTTGACTCACGTCTCTTGTTCAAAGAGCAGGTGGCAGTTGTGGCAAGGAGGGCCTTTGCTCAATTTCATGTTATGCACCACTTACGCCCTTTCCTGGATAGGGAGATTCTCTGTTCAGTCACTCATGACCTGGACTATTGCAATGCACTCTACAGGGGGCTATCCTTGAAAAATATCCAACCACATGAGAAATTCTAGGTATTCAAAGAAGAGTAACAACTTTGTTCTGCAAACTGTATTGGGTGCCAGTTTGCTTCCGGGTCCAATTCAAGGTAGTGGTTGTGACATATAAAGCTCTAGATGACATGTACATGACCTAGAGCCAGGCTACCTATGGAATTGTCTTCATTCCATTACATTGGCCCATTCTACTCAGTCAGGGAGGAAAGATATATTACAGATCCTGTCAATTAAAGAATTCCAACTGGTGAAATATCACCCTGAGGAATATGCTACCTCTGGAGGTGAGGCAGGACCCCTCACTCTCCTGGCCTTCCAAAAAGAAGTTAAAATATGGCTCTGGAGCCTTGCATGGGGAGCCCAGAGGAATATGCAGCTGTGGGGCTAGTTGCACCCTGAGAGCCCTCCTTTCACCTTTTAAACTAATTTTTAACAGAGTTTAATCATTCTTGCCTCCTTCCAAATTCTATTTTTTTAAACTTTTATATGCTGTTTTTACATTTTAGATTTGTATACTGCTCAGAATCCCTCTCTGAGGCAGATGGGTGGTTCAAAAATATGATATGAGAGAGAAAGAGAGAGATTCAGATCAAATTTAGTATACCAGATTTCAGAATGAAAATACACAAAGGCAGCAACACTGGGCCGTGACACAAAATAATACAGAAGCCTGTTCCTATTCTTCTCCCTCAGGCTATGAAGTTCTTACACAACAAGTTCCAAACCCATTAAGTTAAGACCTGATCCAGGAAACAAGTGGTAGCTATGTCTTTATATTTAGTTGCTGCTTATTGCTTCTTGCATCCTGTTCAACATACCATTCTAGACTACTTCTTCTCTTGACAATAGAACCTGAATCACCTGCATCTGCCAAGGAGGTTTCAAAGAGGAAGCGAAAACCATATGGAAAGAAAAGTAAGAAGCACTTTCACTAAGTATCTCTGTTTCATCTTAATCACTAGGGAGAATTTGTTAATTTGTTCTGCTGAATAGAGCAGGGTCTGAAAGGAAAAACAAGAATCTACCTCAAGATAAATAAGATGGAATGTTTCCCTGGGTCAGTTTCTCTCTGTGTGATATTCACTGCAACATCAGTCAATCAGGGAGTATTTAGCAGGATCTGGAATGCAATCGGCTATTTTAACAGCATTATGAGCCCTGGGCAAAGAAGTATATTGGGGCCCCTACGACAACTACTCACAGGAATAAAAATGTAAATGGTCGATAAAACTAAACATATATTTGCATGTTAGTTTTAATAAAAAATGCAATAAAATGTAATAAATATGTTGCTGTATTTATATGATACAAGGTGCATTGAAGGGTTAACATACACAGATTAGTATGGGGCCCCTATGCTCGTGGAGACCATGGGCAAGTGCCCATCAGGTCCATGCATTAAGACAGCCCTGAATGGCAGTGAAGGATGTATATGTTTTGCAGGCAAAGACTTCATGTTGAAACTTTGATATATCCAACTGATAGGAAAATTTCTGTAAGAAATTCTGGAAAGGAACTTCAGGGTACCTGAACCATACCTGTTCTTATGCAGGTATTGCTGAACCACAATTCTTAACTTACCATGAACAATGGAGAGAGAAGCTGAAAACTATTAAGTACCATTTGAAATGCAATGCTGATTCTGAACTAAATGTCAGACTTAATGTGAAGCATTTTCTTACGCTGTTCATCAGGATTCTTTTTGTAATTAGATTGAGAAATATTTAAGCCACAAATTGCCTGTTTCCTTTTTTTGGGAGAACCTGCAATCTCCCTGTCATATAATAATTTATCCCTTCCACTACAGTTGTTGTAGCAGCTTTGCAATTTGATAGACAAATTACATACTAATTGAGGTCTGCTAAAACTTTGTTGTTAAATTGATACTAACTATGTGTAGCTTGGTTAGATGGGAAATATGCATTCAAGATTGTGAAAGCATCTTTGTTCTATAAGAGCCTGCTAATTGCTTAACAATCACATATCAATGAGCATAAAATTATCGAGCTTTTCTCTGTAGTCTGATAACATTTACAGGACATCACAGGAGGCTTTACTATGACTCTTTCATTCCATCTTTTCTGATGGTCTTTGCTTGCATCTTGTGGCACTTGTATCCTATGTCATGGTTAACTAATTAATTTGTCTCTATCCCTCCTCATCAGCATTCAAAATGTAGGCTGGGAGTGATATCTAGAAGAAAGAAACTTATTTCTTACAGCTGTAGATGCCACAAATTAAAATCCGGGCCCTTATAGGTATAAATGATTACTGTTTTACTATTTTAACGGGCACTAGTTTTACATGCTTACAGCCTCAGCTTGCTCCCACTGAAGACGTATTTTCAACTAAGCCCCCCAGAGTCACCCTGTTGTAGAGGAGATGGATGCATAGAAATTAATGAACAAACAAACAAACAAGTTAGAGGGACCTTCTACCCATCATAGATATCTCCAAGGCATTTAATAATATTTATGCTTCTGTTGAGTTACCCAGGCAGATATATTAAATAGATATGTCAGTTTCTAATAATTATAATTTTAAAAAGTTTAGATTATTAATCCTTATTGAGGTAATCAACTAGGATCTCATCTGTATCATTTCAGCTGCATTTTGGGAATTACTTCACATTATTTGCTTTATATTTTTTTCCAAAATTGTAGATTAGTTAACCATGAAAAACAACCATGTTTTATGTGCAGAAAAAAACATTGATATAAGCATCCCCTCCCTGTATACAACTGTACAGCTCTGATACAATTGAGCTGCTATGAGGTCTTTGACAGAATTGTGAGGTGGGTGTATCACTGTTTTTATTCAATTTGCTAAGGAAAAAAGATGACTGCCAAAGCCCGTTCCATCAAGGAGGCAGCTAAGAAAGTGATCGCTCCAAAAACAAAGGAAGAAACAAAAGTTACCAAAAAGCTGCCTACTTCAAAATCAAAGGAAGGAACACCAACTGTTTCAAAAATTGAGGCAACACAAGCTAAATCCAAGACTGCTTCAAAACTACTGCCTAAAAGTAAGGAAAAGGATATAGTGCTTCATTTCTCCAATTCGTAAACATGAACAGGAAGAGCGTAGTCTTAAGAAAATTGCTAACATGCACATTTCAACTTGCTTAACTGCAAGCAGTTTGGGAAGGTTTTCATGGACAGGTTTGCAATGTAACTTGTCAGAGCTAACGTGGTATAGATAGTTCTCTACTTATGATTGGTCACTTAGTGACTGTTCAAAATTATTACAGGCCCTGATCATGGGACTTATGATCCGGATTCAAAGTTATGATATCCACCCAGTGATATCATGTGATTTTGGGTGCTCAGCAACCAACCCACATTTATGGCCATTTGCAGCACCCTGCGGTCACATGACCGTGATTTACAACATTTTTGCCAGAAACTGGTGTTTACTTCCAGTTTCCTACCAAAAATGCCCCATAGCAAAGAATGGCTTGCTCAACAATTGCAATGTTAGCTTAATGACTATGGCTTTCACTTAACAACCACCACAAAAGACGTCATAAAATCAGGTGCAGTCAATGGTGACTTGTTTTATGACTGTCAATAATAATTCCAAAATGCCTTCACCTTAAAGATTTATCTTGATTTTCCTTATATGTGGACAATTTTGAAACCTGTACTGTTGCAAAAATACAATTGCAAAAAACAATTCTCAATGTAGAATTTGAAAACAGGCTCTTTTACTTTAAAAGCACTTGCTTGCTAAAACTTTATGAAGAAAATATTGAAATCTTGTGGAGAGTTATCTCAGGGCTATGAGCTGTAATTTTCTTTCTCTGGATATATTGATATTAATAATATTAACACTAAATATTTTTGTTTGATGTTTAGTTTTCCTTATCCATGTATGAATAGCGACAATTCTTTTTAGGAATAAAGATTATCAATAGCATTTTGTTCATGTGTAAGACCTTTTAGATTTTTATTCTGTAATTGAACAGTACCCTTTTTCTGTGTTTCCTAGCCTTTGTTGCTGTGCAAGTGAAAGAAGAAATGCTTGAAGACCCAAAGGTGAGGATTGAAACTCCACAACATTCAGTGCCAGTGAAGGATGAGGACATGGATCAAGACACTCCAGCACACTCTATGATTGGCTGCCTAAAGGATGAAGGCATGGAACTAGAGTCCCCAGAAATCCCTAGAGCAGATGAGCAGAATGGCAGCATGGACTTTGAAGCTGCAACAAGCCTTGATACACTTGGCTGCTTAAAGGATGGGGTTATGGAACCAGTACCCCAAGCAAAGGCTCTTGCAATGGCCTGCTTAAAAGATGGGGACATAAAAGCAGAAGCAACAGTGAGCCCAGTGCTCATTAGCTGCTTAAAAGATGAGGATGTAGACTAGTGGTTTAAGCAGTATAAATATCAATGGTTCTGCAGAGCAGTCCTTCATGAATCAAGGAAGGTGAATTGCTGACCTCTTTGGACTGTACTTTAGCTTTTTATGTGATATGATCAGCCTATGAAACATTTATTAGAACATATATTCTATCCCATCATGTAAAAAGACAGGTCTGCAGTGCTGCTCTGAATATTACTATGGATGAATTTCTGCATTATAAAACTCTGTGGAAAGGCAGGGATATGTTACAGGGCATTTGTAATTTGCCTGGCCACAGTAGTCATCGCTATTTCAGTCAAGAGTGGACTGCCTCCGAAGCAAGTTATTGGGCTGGTATTCAAGAAAAGTTTTCTGCTGAAATAAATGGCAGATCAGGAAAAAGGATAAAAATGCTGAGGAGCTCAGTGTCATACTATGAAACGGCATTTTTCCAGCAATGCAAATTTAATATGAAAGGGGCCACATAGTTCATAATTTCTATCTCTGCGGAAAAGATCCACTGATCCCATTCAGTGGCAGGCTTGAGTGGTGGAAAATTCCAAGAAGTATCAGGATTCAATAATTGATTTATTGTTTCAACAGTTGAAAAAGCGGGACCCAGCATCGGTCTCTGATGACCAGATCTTACACAGAAGACAGTTTAAGCATGCACATCTATAAGGACCCCAACTTATAAGAGGAATTACTTTACATCTGATAAGGATGCTAGATAGGATGGGTATCATTCAAAAGGTGATGATACTATCAGTAACATTAGTTGAAATGTAGTATCTCAGCTTTTGCCAAGAAATTGTTATTCTAACAAGCTGACCCTATGTTTAATTGTGGAAGGAGGAAAAATAAGTCAATCATTTTATATCCTTAAGCCTGAAAGTATTCTGAGAGTATTTGGGAACATGCACAAATCATTTATAGAGCTACAAAGAATTTTAAAATCCTTCAAACATTTATATAACTACAAAGAATTTTAAAATCCTGAAATCCATGAATATGAATCCATTGACTTGGGAAACGCTCCTCCATTCAGGAAATAAAAAATACTGCCTCAACTTATGAATATGAATCCATATTCATATTCATAAGTTGAGGCAGTATTTTCTATTTCCTGAATGGAGGAGAGTTTCCCAAGTCAAAATGGGGAGATCTTAGCTACTGTTAACAGAAGCTCTAGGGGGCCTCAAATTATTTGGAAGAGTTTTCATGAGGCCATCATTTTAGTTTCCCCATTCTATGCTCTAGCTCTGTGATAGAGAACCTGTGGCACCCAGAGCCATTTCTCAGGGCACCCAAGCCGTTGCCTATTGCTCTTCTGGGTTCTGGCACACTGACCAGCTGGTCTTTACGTGCACAAGAGCGCCAGAAACCGAAAAAGCAGCCACCCGGCACGCATGTATGTGCCGGGAAGATTATCTTCCAATTTCCAGTGCATGCATGCACACCAGACAGCTGGTCTTTGTACGCACAGGAGCCCCAGCAGAGCAACTGGCCGGTGTGCATGTGGATGCCGGAAACCAGAAGATCATCTTCCCAGGGCGCACATGCGCACCGGGTGGCTGCTCTTCCAGTTTCTGGCATGCACACGCCCTCCCATTTTGGCACTTGGTGCTGAAAAGGTTCCCCAACACTGCTCTAACTCTTTGATAATGTTGCTTGCCTTTTCCTCTACTATTTCAGTTTTGCAATATGATTTTTGTAATGTTGTGACCAGAGCTATAGGTAATTGACCAAATTTAGTTGCAGCATAGATTTATCCAAACATCATTCTTCTACACCGGGAGTGTCAAACTCAAGGCTCACGGGCCGGATCCGGCCCACAGGGTGCTTAGATCTGACCCACGGAGCCAGTCTGGAAACAGCAAAGGATCAGCCTGTGGTGCCTCTGCCAGCAAAAATGGAGGGAGGGTGTAAGTGACATTGAGCTAGCCATGCCCACCCCTTAGCCATGCCCCCAGCCCTCCGAGGTCAAACACAACCCTGATGCGGCCCTCAATGAAATCAAGTTTGACACCCCTGTTCTACATCTAAAAGAGTTAGTTTTTGTGCTTGCTAGGAATTTTAGGAGTTGTAGTCCCAGCATATCTAATAGGCACACACTAGGAGAACAATATCTTAAGAAATGTCTTTGAACTTGTGCAAATAGTTTATTTAGGCACAATTCAGAAACTGTATAAATACAGCACAAACTTCCCGATTTTATCAGTAAATCAGGTGGGTTTTTTTAAGCAAACAAACATATGGAAAACATTTCTAAATCTTGCTTCCCAAATGGACTGATTTGTACTGCCCTAAAATTGCTATCTGAATATATAATGCAAAATAAATGTACATATTTTCCAAATTATAATAGTTTAGAGACTACAACTATACTATCCATAATTTTGAATGTACTTTCTTTTTTTCACATTGCTGGACTGATCATTGTAACTAGACAAATAATGTAAATCAAAAGATGATAGAAGCATATACCAAGGTCGTCTTTCTCAAATTCCTTATCATTATGAGAAACTGAAAGTATGTTTCCATCAAGAGACTTCTCATTCATGCTTTACTTTTCTTTAATTCTTGAGCTCCTCACCTACATCCCTTATTTGGAGCAAGTTCCATCCCTGATTTTGGATACAGTTTAGCTGATTTGCTTGGCCTTGTGGATATTCCAGCCTGGGCAATTTTGAAAGATAGTGACAAGCTTCACTTTTTGCCTGTATAGATTTGGTGGAGAGCCACAAGTAGCCCCTGCTCTCAGATTCAAGTTATCAAGCCACCTGGAAAATAGAGAAAAAGAAGAAACATTATGGTTTTACCAGATTTTACTGCATCTATTTAAGGGTGGGTTTTTTGTTGGTTTGGAGTTTTGCAGGTGGAAGGGGTTGTGGCCATTTTTTTGTATGGTTTCACATTTGAGATATTAAGAAATTGTTCATTTGTGAAAACAGGGAAGCAGGAAAAAATGCTGCTTGTTTATGATGTTTCCAAGTATTTTCTCAGTACAGAATTACTATTTTCTAGGAAAAGTGTGAAACATAGCTGATCAGCTTTACAACAGAAGATTCATCCATCAATTATATGAGCTTGTATGATCACTATTTGGCAATCAAAGTTTAACCTAGGCTAACATTTTAGCATTTAAGATCTATAATTACTTCACTGAGAAAAGTAAATCAGAAATCAGTTGCTAAAAAGAAGTGATTGATGAATATCTGCAGTTCAGTTTGCTATTCCATTTCTTCTCCCATTATCTACACTTCGCAGAAAGAAAGGTCAGTTAAATTTAAATCTTGAGATTTCTCTTTGGCATTGCTATCCCCAATCAATTTTTCATTGTTCATGGCTATGAGATAAAATCCAGGTAAACAATCCCAGGTCTTCTGTAAGGATACTGTACCACACCATCCAGTTATATTTATTCCATTCTACTTACACAAATATTTGAAACTATTTGCAACACAAAATTAAAGTACACATTTTAAAACAATTATTCATATCACTAAAATTCACTATTAGATTGATGAAATATATGTACCGGTACTTTTAGTATTTTGGGGGTATATAATTACACATAAGAATCATTCTGTCTACCAGATAGATGAAACTCTGGTAGGAGAGGCATCTTTAATAGTCTGTTGTTGAAATCGACATTTGGGCAGACAGGCTCTAAGATGTTTTATTTCTAGCATCTGAATAAAATTAGGCCTTTATTACAAAGACCAGCATAAGGATGTGATACAAAATATCAAAAAGCATTAAAAGATTTAAAAGGAGTAGACACATTAAATGGATGACAAATTAGACCTCTCCAAAAACAGAGTCGTCTAGAATGACAAACTTGGTGCTAATTAAAACTGGTTTATGGTACAAGTCATCTTACGATGGATTTTTAACAGGGGTAAAATGTAAAATTTGTTACTACCGGTTCTGTGGGTGTGGCTTGGTGGGGGATAATGTGACTGGGTGGGTGTGGCCAACTTTTTTTTTTTTTAACTTTTAAAAATATTTTTTCTACAACTTCTTCATCTGAAGAGCTTGTAGAAAACATGCTTTTAAAGGGTTCTGATGATCAGGCAACTCAGCTGAGATTGCCAGAGGGAAAAAAGCTTTTAAAGGGTTCTAACGATCCCAGCTAAGCCGTGCGATCATCAGAGGCTTTTTTTTACTTTTAAAAGCATTTTTTCGGTGGAAGAAAAAATGCTTTTAAAAGTAAAAAAAAATAATCTCTGATCATCGCATGGCTCAGTTGGGACGGGTGGGGGGCAAGGATTTTTGCTACCGGTTCTCCGAACCACCCACTGCCATTGCTACTGGATCAGGCAATCCGGTCCGAATTGGGAGCATTTCACCCCTGATTTTTAAGTGTTGCTGCACAGAACCTTATATATTGTAGCAGGGTTAATATCTGAAAGCAGCAGGGAGCTATAAAATTGTTCAGTGAGCCCTGGGTATTTATATAATAATGGTGATATGAGACTAGAATGAACATCTCTGTCGTACAGGCACTGAAGAAGTACATTGCAAATTGTATATTTTTGTTTTTATTGATTTTTATTTATTGTTCATTGCCCAGAGTTGCCTTCAGTGACATGGGCAGCTATATACCGTATTTTTAGGCATATAAGATGCACCTGAGTATAAGGCGCCTCTTAGTTTTTGGGGAGGAAAATAAGAAAAAAGCTGATTGGCAGGTGGATTGGCTTCCTGGAATACCCCCAATCAGCTGTTCCCAAAGATGAATTTTAGCAACAGGTTCCTTGGTTGTGAGCTCTGTGCCTTGCTTTTTTTTTTTTTTGCTTTTTTTTCCCTGCCTCTGAAAGCCTCTGAAACAGCTTCAGAAAAAAAGCCTCTGAAGCTCTGTTTGAGGGCTTCTTTTCTGAAGAAAAAAACCTTTTGAGAAGCTGTGTGTCAGGGTTCCAAGGAACACCCCCAGCGAAATAAAGCTCTGAGGCTTGAGGTTCCTCAAAGTTCCAATTTATTAGAGATGTCATATTGGCACAGCTGGGAAAACCCGAATCTGAAAGCTTCCAGGTTTTCCACACCCAGCTGACAATTCAGAGCCCTGCCCCACACCCACAAGTTCGTCACATTGTCCAATCAACTCTTCACACTCAATTGGATACAATCTTCAGGCAGTTTCCATCAGATGCAGGATGTCCTTGAATACAGAATGTTGTTATGACTAACTTTCTACCGCTCCAACAACCACCCCCTCCCAACTTCCCCAGCTAAAATATGTGGCAGTTAAGAAGCAAAAAGAAAATTGCCTTCCAAAACTGACAGTGGCAGAATTAAATTTGCAAAGTTGCAGCCCAATACATCTGGAGGGACTAGATGTGAGAAGATCTCAAATCGTGCAGCTTCAATTGCACAATCCAATTCTTCCAAACTGTAGCCCCTCCCCGCCTCTACTTTAAAAAGTGATTGATTCTAGAAAAATAATATATTTAACAGATCTGATCACCAGGCACTTGTATGACTTTGAGTCAATACAGTTTTGAATAATATATATTAATTACCATTAGCTGCTTTTGCATGAAACTACTAGTAGGTGATCATTAATATCTTTTCTTCATTCCAACATATAAGAAAAGGGACAATTTTCCTAGTTTAGAAGAGTACTGGGAATTAATGACTTACTTGCGTAATGGGAGAAGTCGACAATCACAGGAGAAAGGGATATCATTCAAGTTGATTACCTCCAGAGCAGTGAAGCCATGTAAATTAGGTAAATTGTACATTCCATTTTTCTCCAGATACAGACTTTTAATATTAGGACCCAAGCCAGTGAAGGCCCCAAAAGAAACCTGCCAACACAAGTTGGTAATGATAAGTTCAAGAACTGCAGAAGGAATTTAAAATTACTCCAATCCTCTATTTCCACTGACCCATGTTACAGTATGTGTCCAGTAATTGTAAGAAAATTAATGTATTTATAATAAAATTAGTGTATTTATAATAAAAACAGTCAACAGTTTCTTGTTTAATTAAACAAAACTTAACAGTTGAAGGAGAAAACATTTATCCGAGCTGACTATAATTAGCCTCAATCAAAAGTACAGCTTAAAGTCTGCATGCACTCTCCAGATTCAGTTTATCTAAATGTACTTGTAATGTTTTCAGTTGTCACTTGTAATATGTTTTCAGAAGGAAATTATTAAATACCCAGAGTGATGATAATCATCTAATTAATTTAGCTTGTATCCTGGCCCTAGGACTCTTACCTCTCAAAGTGTAGCCAACAATCCAAGAAAACTGCAGGCTGATGGTTTTACTTCCTGTATTCCTTTACTGGAAATTCTAATCATTTAATTATTTAATGGATACATTTATATCTATTTTTGCATTTTATTTCCATATTGGTGAGGTTATACTTTGGGGAAACTGGCGTAACATGGTCTAACGACTAACTATCAATACCACACAAATTATTTTCATCATCTGTGTTTTGAATAATATATTTAACAGATCTGATCACCAGGCACTTGTATGACTTTGAGTCAATACAGTTTTGAATAATATATTTAACAGATCTGATCACCAGGCACTTGTATGACTTTGAGTCAATACAGTTTTGAATAATATATTTAACAGATCTGATCACCAGGCACTTGTATGACTTTGAGTCAATACAGTTTTGAATATATATTAATTACCATTAGCTGCTTTTGCATGAAACTACTAGTAGGTGATCATTAATATCTTTTCTTCATTCCAACATATAAGAAAAGGGACAATTTTCCTAGTTTAGAAGAGTACTGGGAATTAATGACTTACTTGCGTAATGGGAGAAGTCGACAATCACAGGAGAAAGGGATATCATTCAAGTTGATTACCTCCAGAGCAGTGAAGCCATGTAAATTAGGTAAATTGTACATTCCATTTTTCTCCAGATACAGACTTTTAATATTTGGACCCAAGCCAGTGAAGGCCCCAAAAGAAACCTGCCAACACAAGTTGGTAATGATAAGTTCAAGAACTGCAGAAGGAATTTAAAATTACTCCAATCCTCTATTTCCACTGACCCATGTTACAGTATGTGTCCAGTAATTGTAAGAAAATTAGTGTATTTATAATAAAAACAGTCAACAGTTTTTTGTTTAATTAAACAAAACTTAACAGTTGAAGAAAACATTTATCCGAGCTGACTATAATTAGCCTCAATCAAAAGTACAGCTTAAAGTCTGCATGCACTCTCCAGATTCAGTTTATCTAAATGTACTTGTAATGTTTTCAGTTGTCACTTGTAATATGTTTTCAGAAGGAAATTATTAAATACCCAGAGTGATGATAATCATCTAATTAATTTAGCTTGTATCCTGGCCCTAGGACTCTTACCTCTCAAAGTGTAGCCAACAATCCAAGAAAACTGCAGGCTAATATTTGTGAGAATTGTGGAAGTCAGTATTTCATATTTTGATGTAATGTTTTTGGAATGAAAGAACGAATACTGTATTTCTCCATTTCTCATTATTATTAAAGTGGCTGTACTTCTAGTTTAATTTTAATTTCCTCTCAGGTCCTGCTGTACTGCCTCATTGTGGTGGCTGTCTCTTTCTGGGAGGAAGGAATGACAAATGTTGGTAATGTAGGCCAAGAGGATATACTAACAGCAGGATTCTTCAAGGCATGAAGACCATCCTGGCTGCCTGTCTACAGTGAGCAGGCACCTGGAGCAGACAGCCCTTATATAGAAAAATGCTAGAGATGGATGATCACTTTAATAATAATGACAAGTTATAGTAAGCAATAGTAAAGCACCCCTGTTTTACCAAGAAAAGCACATAGAAAACAATAGAAAGTGATTGATGGTGTAATTTCTGATATGGGGCCCTCAGTAACATATTCTACATGTTATTTAGGAAGAATTAATGATGTTTATTATACTTCTAGAGATCTAGTTATTGACCTCACTAATAGAAAACCAAAGGGGATGTTGAATGAAATTAAAAACATTTAAGCTGGCCAAGATGAAGAAACAGAAGAAAACATTTATCCGAGCTGACTATAATTAGCCTCAATCAAAAGTACAGCTTAAAGTCTGCATGCACTCTCAGATTCAGTTTATCTAAATGTACTTGTAATGTTTTTGGAATGAAAGAACGAATACTGTATTTCTCCATTTCTCATTATTATTAAAGTGGCTGTACTTCTAGTTTAATTTTAATTTCCTCTCAGGTCCTGCTGTACTGCCTCATTGTGGTGGCTGTCTCTTTCTGGGAGGAAGGAATGACAAATGTTGGTAATGTAGGCCAAGAGGATATACTAACAGCAGGATTCTTCAAGGCATGAAGACCATCCTGGCTGCCTGTCTACAGTGAGCAGGCACCTGGAGCAGACAGCCCTTATATAGAAAAATGCTAGAGATGGATGATCACTTTAATAATAATGACAAGTTATAGTAAGCAATAGTAAAGCACCCCTGTTTTACCAAGAAAAGCACATAGAAAACAATAGAAAGTGATTGATGGTGTAATTTCTGATATGGGGCCCTCAGTAACATATTCTACATGTTATTTAGGAAGAATTAATGAAGTTTATTATACTTCTAGAGATCTAGTTATTGACCTCACTAATAGAAAACCAAAGGGGATGTTGAATGAAATTAAAAACATTTAAGCTGGCCAAGATGAAGAAACAGAAGAAAACATTTATCCGAGCTGACTATAATTAGCCTCAATCAAAAGTACAGCTTAAAGTCTGCATGCACTCTCCAGATTCAGTTTATCTAAATGTACTTGTAATGTTTTCAGTTGTCACTTGTAATATGTTTTCAGAAGGAAATTATTAAATACCCAGAGTGATGATAATCATCTAATTAATTTAGCTTGTATCCTGGCCCTAGGACTCTTACCTCTCTCAAAGTGTAGCCAACAATCCAAGAAAACTGCAGGCTAATATTTGTGAGAATTGTGGAAGTCAGTATTTCACATTTTGATGCAATGTTTTTGGAATGAAAGAACGAATACTGTATTTCTCCATTTCTCATTATTATTAAGGTGGCTGTACTTCTAGTTTAATTTTAATTTCCTCTCAGGTCCTGCTGTACTGCCTCATTGTGGTGGCTGTCTCTTTCTGGGAGGAAGGATTGACAAATGTTGGTAATGTAGGCCAAGAGGATATACTAACAGCAGGATTCTTCAAGGCATGAAGACCATCCTGGCTGCCTGTCTACAGTGAGCAGGCACCTGGAGCAGACAGCCCTTATATAGAAAAATGCTAGAGATGGATGATCACTTTAATAATAATGACAAGTTATAGTAAGCAATAGTAAAGCACCCCTGTTTTACCAAGAAAAGCACATAGAAAACAATAGAAAGTGATTGATGGTGTAATTTCTGATATGGGGCCCTCAGTAACATATTCTACATGTTATTTAGGAAGAATTAATGATGTTTATTATACTTCTAGAGATCTAGTTATTGACCTCACTAATAGAAAACCAAAGGGGATGTTGAATGAAATTAAAAACATTTAAGCTGGCCAAGATGAAGAAACAGAAGAAAACATTTATCCGAGCTGACTATAATTAGCCTCAATCAAAAGTACAGCTTAAAGTCTGCATGCACTCTCCAGATTCAGTTTATCTAAATGTACTTGTAATGTTTTCAGTTGTCACTTGTAATATGTTTTCAGAAGGAAATTATTAAATACCCAGAGTGATGATAATCATCTAATTAATTTAGCTTGTATCCTGGCCCTAGGACTCTTACCTCTCTCAAAGTGTAGCCAACAATCCAAGAAAACTGCAGGCTAATATTTGTGAGAATTGTGGAAGTCAGTATTTCACATTTTGATGCAATGTTTTTGGAATGAAAGAACGAATACTGTATTTCTCCATTTCTCATTATTATTAAAGTGGCTGTACTTCTAGTTTAATTTTAATTTCCTCTCAGGTCCTGCTGTACTGCCTCATTGTGGTGGCTGTCTCTTTCTGGGAGGAAGGAATGACAAATGTTGGTAATGTAGGCCAAGAGGATATACTAACAGCAGGATTCTTCAAGGCATGAAGACCATCCTGGCTGCCTGTCTACAGTGAGCAGGCACCTGGAGCAGACAGCCCTTATATAGAAAAATGCTAGAGATGGATGATCACTTTAATAATAATGACAAGTTATAGTAAGCAATAGTAAAGCACCCCTGTTTTACCAAGAAAAGCACATAGAAAACAATAGAAAGTGATTGATGGTGTAATTTCTGAGTATGGAGTAAGGGGCTCCTGACAAAAGCTCTGTCTGAGACCTCCTGAAGGGCCATGTTATCCAAGTGAAGCTGTTTGAGATTAGTCATATCAATGGCCTCCTCATCAATGTAAGTGATGGGGTTGTGTCCTAAATCCAGCCGATTTATGCCAGATAGTCTAGACAATGCCTCAGTGGGAAAGAACTGCAATTCATTATGATGTAGACTTAGATTTCTGAGTGTTGGTAATCCACCAAAAGCTTCGTTGGCAAACACATTAAGTGAGTTATAGGACAAATTGATCCACTTGGTCATCTGAAGTCCCTGGAAAACCATATCTGGCAAGTAAACCAATGAGTTTTTGGCCAGATTCAATAAACTAAGGAATCCAAGTTGCCCAAAAGCGCCTGGCTTTATTTCTTCAATCTGATTATTTTCTAAAATAAGTTGACGGAGGGAAGAGAGGCCATCTAACGATTCTTGATAGATGAAGGCTATATTGTTAGAAGCCAGATTGAGGTAAACTAACTGTCCTAATCCCCTGAAAGCCCCTTCCTCAATGCTTTTTATCTTGCATCTCTGAAGGTTCAAATGGGTGAGGTACGGAATGGACAAAAAGGTTCTCAAAGGAATCACTGTAATTTTGTTATCTTGAAGAGCCAACTTTTTAGTAATCTGCAGATTTAAGAAAACAAACATTAGTGTTATTCTTAATAGCTCCCTGTTCACTGGATTTTTGGCCCATCATAGTAATTCCTCAAAGTTTTATTTTTAATGGAAAATCAAGAAATTATATGCTGTCACAAATCAAGACTGCTATGAGATAGTCCATTTTTTAAATGGTTTGTAATTAATCTTCATTGCCAGGTAGTTGATGGATATTAGAATTAAAAATTGTTTAAATCATAATAGATTTTGGAAGCAGACAAACCAGTTTACACAAATCAGTTGCAAAATAGATTGAAGTAGTTGTTCCTAGTCTAGTTGCTTCTTAAACTGTGAGATTTTCCATCTCACCATGACTTTTGTATCAGGTAAAGAA
This sequence comes from Ahaetulla prasina, assembly GCF_028640845.1. Taxonomy (NCBI): domain Eukaryota; kingdom Metazoa; phylum Chordata; class Lepidosauria; order Squamata; family Colubridae; genus Ahaetulla; species Ahaetulla prasina. The sequence continues at coordinate 65,994,223 of NC_080545.1, read as the reverse complement.
AGGTAAAATTAGAGGAAGCATGCCTCTGTGGCTGCATGGAGGCCTTAGCCAGAAGGAATCCATTCCAAGATGGGAAATGAAAGTCAAAGAATGATATGATTGGTACATCATTAAACAAAGACAAGCCACATGATACTCTAGACACCAGGATGTCTCAGAATAGCTCTTGAAACTGCCAAGTTTCTGGCTCTTTGAAATTGTTTAGATTCTTTGAATAATAAATAAATGAGTTTTGGCTTGCTGCCAAAAAAAGAACCAAACTTTAGCATAGATATTATAATAATGTAAACAATGTACTATGATTATTTTAATCTGTTTGAGGGGTGATTATTAAAACACATTGTTATGCTAATTATATTAATATTATTAGCCACTCAGACATGAGATGAGCAGCCATAAAAATCCTTTAAAATAAATAGCTGTAATAAAAAAATCCATAGTTGTGTGTTCTTTTTGGAAATCTTCACCAAGATAAGACGAAATTATAAAAACTAACCCAGAAGGCTAATGAGAATGATAAAAAACAATGGTACCTCTTTTTAAATTATTTTAAATTATTAGTTTCTGACTGGTTGTTAGTACAATGGCCAAAATATTGGGTGAGCACTATGGCATACAGTCAACATTTTAAATCTGCCATTGGCCCCAAAACATTACCTATTGTTTTTCTGTTTATGAATGGTCTATTGGTTTTTTAAAATTTCATTTTCTAAAAAAAAATGCTATGATTGTAATACATTGTAAACCATCCTGGGAAAATCCTCAATAAATGCCTTCCCATAGACTCACCTGAGGGATATTAACAGGCACCTTAGTCAGATTCCTGTTGGAGCAAATGACTTGATGCTTGATACTATCACAGGTACAGATTTGTGGGCAGTGTTCAGCAATCAGAATTTCTGTAATCATGGCTGTTATCAGGAGAAAGTTGGCAGAAGCCCACTTCCTGGAAAGCAAAAGACTTGGGAAAAGAAAGGTATTCATTGGACTACATTCAGGTTTTTGCCTATGTACAAGATTGCGCAACAGCAAACTTAAATTTCTCAGTGTTTTAACAGCTTTCAACACATAGAACAGCAGCTTGAAGAATTGTGAAAAAGGGAATACTTAAGCGATAGAAAAGAAGCAAAATAAGGTAATAAACAGCTTTTCTCACATCTGTATTAGTTGCTGTTTTAGTACTCTGTTTTCTCCAAAATAAAACATCCCCTGATAATAAGCCGAATCGGGCTTTTGAGCGCATGGCAATAAGGCCAAGCGCTTATGTCAGGGTTCAAAAAAATATAAGACAGGGTCTTATTTTTGTGGAAACACGGTATCAATAAGTTGACTTTGTAAATATACAAATAGAATGAGACTATTGCCTTATACACTGTAAGCCGCCCTGAGTCTTCGGAGAAGGGCGGGATATAAATGTAAATAAAAAAAAAAAAGGAAGGGTGGGGCAGGAGCCCCACCCCACAGGATATATAAGGAGCTTTGGGACTGCTTTCACTCCACGGGAAGCAAAAGTTTAGCTGAACCGTTTAAAAAAGAGCTGAAAGTCTTGCTACGTGAGTCATTTGTTTGAACTTTGATAGGCAGCTGAGATTTCTCTGCCAGGACTGATAAGAGCTATTAATCCACTGGCTGAAGGCCAGTTCATGGGTCTGAAGTGGGGAAGGAGACAGAACAGGTACAAACCTGGCACTAGATGCAGCTTCAGAGGATAATCCAGGGCTAGAAGGGACCTGGAGGTCATCTAGTCCAGGAGTCTCCAACCTTAGTAACTTTAAGGCTTGTGGACTTCACAAATATTTGCATGAATCAAAAAGAGGGCTGTGAAAATATTTACAGATCCCTCACATCCTGGACATAAACTGTTTCAACTCCTACCCTCAAAACGACTCTATAGAGCACTGCGCACCAGAACAACTAGACACAAAAACAGTTTTTCCCCAAACGCCATCACTCTGGTAAACAAATAATTCCCTCAACACTGTCAAACTAGTTACAAAGTCTGCATTACTATTAATTTTCTCATCGTTCCTATCACCCATCTCCTTCACTTATGACTGTATGACACTAACTTTGTTGCTTGTATCCTTACGATTTATATTTATATTGTTTCCTGATTGCTTATTTGTAGCCTATGACTATCATTAAGTGTTGTATCATTAAGTGTTAAATTTGTACCCTATGATTATCATTAAGTGTTGTAAGTGTTGTACCTTGATGAAGGTATCTTTTCTTTTATGCACCAAGACAAATTCCTTGTGTGTCCAATCACACTTGGCCAATAAAAATTCTATTCTATTCTATTCTATTCCATTTTTCATCCTATAACTATTATAAATATAAGAGCAACTTTCAGGTTCCAGGGAAACAGATCCAGATAAGGGAAATACTTTAAACTGAAACTCCACAGAATATTGCCAATAACTGTAGGCTGATGGTTTTACTTCCTGTATTCCTTTACTGGAAATTCTAATCATTTAATTATTTAATGGATACATTTATATCTATTTTTGCATTTTATTTCCATATTGGTGAGGTTATACTTTGGGGAAACTGGCGTAACATGGTCTAACGACTAACTATCAATACCACACAAATTATTTTCATCATCTGGGTTTTTGAAATAATATATAACACTAAACAAAACAAACTATAGCTGCGCAGGCATATTTTTGTGTATGTGGTCCCCACTACTAGCAATTAGGTGTTACAGTTTCCTGCTGTCTAAAGTTAGGAAATGCTAAAACATTGAAAGAGAAACAGTAGTTCAACATTAAAAACAACAGCAAAACAATAATAACCCCTTCCTTCCTTCACTGAAATCAAAGGGAAAATGCATATTAGGGGGCCTTAGTGCTCTCTGAGGTTGATTTTTTCCTTGCAGATGTTTCATTACCCTAAGTAACATCGTCAGTGCTAGTCATGCATATCCTTGTTTGACCCATTCTGCATCATAAATTCAACTACTAGTAACCTGAAAGTATTGATGGCCCTGGCCATCAAATAAATTTCATATACAAGCTCAGCACAGTATATTTATTTATTCTATAACCACAGTATATTGTTATATGCCAACATTCATCAATCAACCAACCAACCAACCAACCAATAATTTGTCGACTGAGTTAGCCAGTAGTAGCTGAATGGAAAGAATATCAGTCAATCAATCACTATTCGTTATTTCTGTTTCCAATTAACTCTCCTGGGCTTCCGGGGTTTTATGAATCAACAGCAGCACTTACTCCTTTTTTCCAAACAAGAAAAATATGTTTCCAGCATCTCCATTACTCTACCCTACAGGGGGTGTTGGAATACAGCTGGATATTCTCTATATTCTTAATAAGCAACCCTTTAAATTGGACAATGGCAGTGCACTTTCTCAGATCTTGGATATGCAGGCCTACACTTGTGTACAATCAATCACGCTTTGATGCAGATTCTCACAAGGAACAGCAGGATCAATGCTAACATAGGAATCAGAAGTTACAACAAACCCAACTGTCTTCTTTGCTCCCTTCTATACCAATAGCACTATTACAGTTCCCAAAACAAAGTTATAGGTCTTCCCATGGTCTTCCTTTGATGTGATATATGCCACTAGCTGGACGCCCGTGCTTCGCTATGAAACTATGTGCTCGGGCTTGATAAATTGAAATTTGCAACCTGAAACTTAATGTAGAATGTGTAACTCCGAAGCATCAGAGTGTGGTTAATATAATGCAACTGGCAGTTGGAACAGAGGGGGAGGGGGAGTAAAATGTCCCAGCCCGCAGCATCCATCAGTATTCATCTGGCTAGCATCCTGTCAGTGTGTGAGAGAGTTGAGGGGTGTTTGGAAACTCAAACAGTATTTGCTGTGTGAGGAAGAAGGAGACAGGAAGGAGACTTTGTGTGGCTTAGCTCAACTGTTCTGTAGTAAAGCTGCTTGCTGCTGTGAAAGTAAAAGTGAAAGAGAAACTCCTCTGTTTGTGTTTTTCATTTGGAACAAATTTCTTTTCAAGTGGGGAGGGGGAGTACATCATAGCGTGTTAATAATAATATAGGAAATACTAATGCTCTGATAGTCGTTTCTAAAAATCCTTTCTTAGTGAGGACCTAGAAGCCAAGAGGAACATACGCAGCAAATTTCATGTTTGTAGGCTTTACGGTTCTGAAGATTTCATGATTAATGTGTGACTGGTTTTCGCTTTTATATATATAGATTATCCACCAGCAATGTCCCTTTGAATGCTACGCAGGATAAGCAGGACAAACAAAATCAATGAACACAAGTTTGACATCAGGATTTAAAACACAGGCAAAGTAATATAAGAGCACTGCAACTTCTAGGACAATGCATAGAAGACCTCAGAGTATGAGTTTTGGAAAAACTGGACTTTAACAGCACTATTAATGAGGTGATTGCTGAACTCACATCAAAAAGGCAAACTCAGAAAATCTCAACAAATACAATTGTTTTTGTTTTAAAAAATACAATTATTAATTGATTTACTTGTAATCTGTCTTATATGTAAGCCGTATAAGTACAATCTATCCTCTCCTCAACTTCATCCTGATTTAAATCCTACATCAATTTATGTACTTTATGCATCCGATGAAGTTTGTGCCTTTTAGTAATCTGCAGATTTAAGAAAACAAACATTAGTGTTATTCTTAATAGCTCCTGTTCACTGGATTTTGGCCCATCATAGTAATTCCTCAAAGTTTTATTTTTTAAGGTGGATCATTTCTACCAAGGGCTGCAATACCAACAGCTGGTTGTTGTGCAAGTTAAGAGTATGGAGTAAGGGCTCCTGACAAAGCTCTGTCTGAGACCTCCTGAAGGCCATGTTATCCAGATACAAGTGCTGCAGAGATCTTGCAATTGGAAGGAAAGCACCGTTCCCAATGTATTTTATAGGATTTTTAGACAATTTCAGTTCATTGAGTATAGGCAATCCTCTAAGGGCCTTGGTGGGAATTTCTTGCAAAGAATTCTCATCTAGATGCAGTTTCTCTAGCATCTTGGCCTGCTTCAGAGCCTTAGGAGACAAGTAGGTAATATGATTTCCTGTTAAGTAAAGACAGCGTAATTGTTTCATTCCAGCCAGAGCATTATCGGACAGCTGACTGATTGAATTGTGTTGCAAGTCCAGAAGTTGAGTGTTGCCAGGAAATCCTTTGGGTACATACAAGAGATTTTTGTTATCACACTTCCCATGCTGGTAATCTAATAAACAGGTACATTCTTTTGGACATTTTACAGTACCTTCCTCTGGCTTTCTGCTGATTATTGTTGGAAGCAGCTCCTCTTCTAAAGTCTGATGTTTACACTTCATATCTGTTGCCTGCAAGGATTCCAAGTGCTCTCCCCTGAAGGCCGGAGGACCAGGACATACTAGGTCAATGTGTATTTTTGCCTTGTCAGCCCACTCTTTGAGTGGACGCATTTGACAGGTACAAAACATAGGGTTGCCTGTTAAATTTATTTTTTTAAGGTGGATCATTTCTACCAAGGGCTGCAATACCAACAGCTGGTTGTTGTGCAAGTTAAGAGTATGGAGTAAGGGGCTCCTGACAAAAGCTCTGTCTGAGACCTCCTGAAGGGCCATGTTATCCAGATACAAGTGCTGCAGAGATCTTGCAATTGGAAGGAAAGCACCGTTCCCAATGTATTTTATAGGATTTTTAGACAATTTCAGTTCATTGAGTATAGGCAATCCTCTAAGGGCCTTGGTGGGAATTTCTTGCAAAGAATTCTCATCTAGATGCAGTTTCTCTAGCATCTTGGCCTGCTTCAGAGCCTTAGGAGACAAGTAGGTAATATGATTTCCTGTTAAGTAAAGACAGCGTAATTGTTTCATTCCAGCCAGAGCATTATCAGACAGCTGACTGATTGAATTGTGTTGCAAGTGGAAAGCAAAGAGGTTGGGCAAGTACCTGAAGGCATCCTTGGGCATTTGAGTGAAATTGTTGTGATCTAGAAGAGCCAACTTTTTAGTAATCTGCAGATTTAAGAAAACAAACATTAGTGTTATTCTTAATAGCTCCCTGTTCACTGGATTTTTGGCCCATCATAGTAATTCCTCAAAGTTTTATTTTTAATGGAAAATCAAGAAATTATATGCTGTCACAAATCAAGACTGCTATGAGATAGTCCATTTTTTAAATGGTTTGTAATTAATCTTCATTGCCAGGTAGTTGATGGATATTAGAATTAAAAATTGTTTAAATCATAATAGATTTTGGAAGCAGACAAACCAGTTTACACAAATCAGTTGCAAAATAGATTGAAGTAGTTGTTCCTAGTCTAGTTGCTTCTTAAACTGTGAGATTTTCCATCTCACCATGACTTTTGTATCAGGTAAAGAAAGGTAAAATTAGAGGAAGCATGCCTCTGTGGCTGCATGGAGGCCTTAGCCAGAAGGAATCCATTCCAAGATGGGAAGTGAAAGTCAAAGAATGATATGATTGGTACATCATTAAACAAAGACAAGCCACATGATACTCTAGACATCAGGATGTCTCAGAATAGCTCTTGAAACTGCCAAGTTTCTGGCTCTTTGAAATTGTTTAGATTCTTTGAATAATAAATAAATGAGTTTTGGCTTGCTGCCAAAAAAAGAACCAAACTTTAGCATAGATATTATAATAAGGTAAACAATGTACTATGATTATTTTAATCTGTTTGAGGGGTGATTATTAAAACACATTGTTATGCTAATTATATTAATATTATTAGCCACTCAGACATGAGATGAGCAGTCATAAAAATCCTTTAAAATAAATAGCTGTAATAAAAAAATCCATAGTTGTGTGTTCTTTTTGGAAATCTTCACCAAGATAAGACGAAATTATAAAAACTAACCCAGAAGGCTAATGAGAATGATAAAAAACAATGGTACCTCTTTTTAAATTATTTTAAATTATTAGTTTCTGACTGTTGTACAATGGCCAAAATATTGGGTGAGCACTATGGCATACAGTCAACATTTTAAATCTGCCATTGGCCCGAAAACATTACCTATTGTTTTTCTGTTTATGAATGGTCTATTGGTTTTTTAAAATTTCATTTTCTAAAAAAAAATGCTATGATTGTAATACATTGTAAACCATCCTGGGAAAATCCTCAATAAATGCCTTCCCATAGACTCACCTGAGGGATATTAACAGGCACCTTAGTCAGATTCCTGTTGGAGCAAATGACTTGATGCTTGATACTATCACAGGTACAGATTTGTGGGCAGTGTTCAGCAATCAGAATTTCTGTAATCATGGCTGTTATCAGGAGAAAGTTGGCAGAAGCCCACTTCCTGGAAAGCAAAAGACTTGGGAAAAGAAAGGTAAAATTAGAGGAAGCATGCCTCTGTGGCTGCATGGAGGCCTTAGCCAGAAGGAATCCATTCCAAGATGGGAAATGAAAGTCAAAGAATGATATGATTGGTACATCATTAAACAAAGACAAGCCACATGATACTCTAGACACCAGGATGTCTCAGAATAGCTCTTGAAACTGCCAAGTTTCTGGCTCTTTGAAATTGTTTAGATTCTTTGAATAATAAATAAATGAGTTTTTGGCCAGATTCAATAAACTAAGGAATCAAGTTGCCCAAAAGCGCCTGGCTTTATTTCTTCAATCTGATTATTTTCTAAAAAAATGCTATGATTGTAATACATTGTAAACCATCCTGGGAAAATCCTCAATAAATGCCTTCCCATAGACTCACCTGAGGGATATTAACAGGCACCTTAGTCAGATTCCTGTTGGAGCAAATGACTTGATGCTTGATACTATCACAGGTACAGATTTGTGGGCAGTGTTCAGCAATCAGAATTTCTGTAATCATGGCTGTTATCAGGAGAAAGTTGGCAGAAGCCCACTTCCTGGAAAGCAAAAGACTTGGGAAAAGAAAGGTAAAATTAGAGGAAGCATGCCTCTGTGGCTGCATGGAGGCCTTAGCCAGAAGGAATCCATTCCAAGATGGGAAGTGAAAGTCAAAGAATGATATGATTGGTACATCATTAAACAAAGACAAGCCACATGATACTCTAGACATCAGGATGTCTCAGAATAGCTCTTGAAACTGCCAAGTTTCTGGCTCTTTGAAATTGTTTAGATTCTTTGAATAATAAATAAATGAGTTTTGGCTTGCTGCCAAAAAAAGAACCAAACTTTAGCATAGATATTATAATAAGGTAAACAATGTACTATGATTATTTTAATCTGTTTGAGGGGTGATTATTAAAACACATTGTTATGCTAATTATATTAATATTATTAGCCACTCAGACATGAGATGAGCAGTCATAAAAACTTTAAAATAAATAGCTGTAATAAAAATCCATAGTTGTGTGTTCTTTTGGAAATCTTCACCAAGATAAGACGAAATTATAAAACTAACCCAGAAGGCTAATGAGAATGATAAAAACAATGGTACCTCTTTTAAATTATTAGTTTCTGACTGTTGTACAATGGCCAAAATATTGGGTGAGCACTATGGCATACAGTCAACATTTTAAATCTGCCATTGGCCCAAAACATTACCTATTGTTTTTCTGTTTATGAATGGTCTATTGGTTTTTAAAATTTCATTTTCTAAAATAAGTTGACGGAGGGAAGAGAGGCCATCTAACGATTCTTGATAGATGAAGGCTATATTGTTAGAAGCCAGATTGAGGTAAACTAACTGTCCTAATCCCCTGAAAGCCCCTTCCTCAATGCTTTTTATCTTGCATCTCTGAAGGTTCAAATGGGTGAGGTACGGAATGGACAAAAAGGTTCTCAAAGGAATCACTGTAATTTTGTTATCTTGAAGAGCCAACTTTTTAGTAATCTGCAGATTTAAGAAAACAAACATTATTTTTCCTAAAAGCCTATGCAGCGGTTCAGCAACGGTCGCTTTGTTTTAAAAGACCGCGTAAAATTCACTACCCCCAGGAATGCCTGTAGCTCTGCTTTGTTTTTGGGCGCTGGAGCCTTTCTAATTGCCTTGACCTTGCTCTCAGTGGGGTGAATTCCTTTCTTGTCTATCCGGTAGCCCAAGAATTCGAGATTCGACCCCTATCTGGCATTTGTTTACCTTGACTTTTAATCCGGCTGTCCGGAAAATGCCCAGAACCTTTCTTAACGCTCCCCAATTCCTCCATGTTTTCCCTGAAATTAGGACATCATCAGTAGGGAACTACCCTGGGAGCCCTTGCAGAAGTCGTTCCATTAGGTTTTGGAACAGCCCTGGTGCCACACTCACCCCAAATTGCAATCGGGTGCACTTGAAGGCCCCCTGTGCGTTACAATCGTTTGGGCTTCGCTGCGGGCGTCTACGGGCAGTTGTTGGTAGGCTTGGGCCAAGTCTAACTTTGCAAAGACTTGCCCTTGCCCCAAAGAGTGCAATAAGTGTTGCACCACGGGAACCGGGTAAGCGCTTTTCTGTAAGGCTTTGTTAAGCGTCGCCTTGTAGTCAGCGCAAATTCTAATTGACCCGTCTGGTTTTATTGGGGTGACGATTGGCGTCTCCCACTTTGCGTGATCGACTGGCACCAAAATCCCCTGATTTATGAGCTTATCTAGCTCCTTGTCAATTTTTGGTTTTAGGGCAAAAGGGACTCTCCTCGCCTTAAGCCTAATGGGAGCTACCTGGGGGTCTAAGTTGAAGGAAATAGGGGTCCCCTTGTACTTGCCCAGGCAGTCCTTGAAGACATCTTCAAACTCGTTAAAGAGAATGTCTTTCAGGTTACAGTCACTTCTGTAGATGCCAGTCACTCCCATGCCCAGGGCACGAAACCAGTCTAGTCCCAACAGACTGGGCAGAGTTCCTTCGACGATCGTGATGGGCAGGGTCTTTTTGTGAGGGCCGTACTCGACTCGGACGGAGGTGGTCCCTCGAACAGGGATGCGATTCCCTTGGTATGCTGAGAGCATATGCACCACGACAAATTCCTTGTGTGTCCAATCACATTTTGGCCAATAAAAATTCTATTCTATGCTAACTCTAAAGCAATGTATAGAAGCAAATTCAAATATAGTATGAGCAATAAAGCCACTCTCCAGATCTGCCAATTAAAAAGTAATTGTATAAAAAGTAAGCCAAAGAATAAAATAAAATGAAGCAAAACAAAATGGATAAAATGAAGTTTAGATAAAAGGACTTGCTCATGATATTATTTCCGGATCAGATCACTGCTAAGAATCTAGCAGCTCTATTCAGACAGACATGCAATATCAAAGACTTTTTGGCAAATCTCAGCTTTTGCTTTCTCTAGGCATAGAGATAGCAGAGTGGACAGGAGGGCTGCAATAAAACAGATCAGCTATAATTTTTACTTTCCATCTTGTGATGTCATCAAAGACAAAATAGCAAAAAGAAAAAAAGAAAAATAGAGTTTTGAGCCAATAAAGGAGATGGCTAACATGAATCTTACCTCCAGTGGGATTATTCCAGTACCCATGCAAATTAGAGTCTTTGGAATACAGTATGAAATCTGTAAGAGAATTCACAATAGCATCAGGGTCTGAGATACTTGTAGATACTGGTATATATCTCTGCACTGTATAGCATTTGGCATACAGGTTTAGCCTTAAGCAGCTTAATAAAAGGCAGTAGGTATTTATCCACTTTAGAGGGGAAAAAAAGTCAAGGATTGTCTTGGTACTATTTACTGGTTTTGGTAGAGATAATTCTATATTGTTCCTGCTAGATTCAGAGGCTTGAAAAATTACTGCAAGATCGTTAAAAGCTGGAACTTGTTCTTGTTTTGTTAGTTCTTTCTGTCATTGGTGTTGATGGTTGCTGGGTCTTCTTCAGGAATCCATAAGAATTTTGTAAGGGCCACAAACTTTTCCTAAGTCCCTCTGAGTAAGGGAGAGAATTGCTAGGTTATTATAATATAGCAGCATTGCCAAATGTCTGCCCTTGAGCATGGGGTGAGGGTGATAACTTTTATTCAGTAAAAACAACAATCATCAAGTTTACAGTGGTGCTTAAAAATTTGTAAATCAGAAGTATTCAGAAGTCAATTTTACAAAAGTCAGTTTGTAAAATCAATTTTACAATTGTAAAATTGACTTCTGAATACTGCCTGGAAAATTACACAATTCCAGTTAGCAGTAAATGTTACTTTACACACGTTGTAAATGTAATTATGAATTGTGTTTACATTGGAAGTAAATCAATCCATGCGAAGACTATAACTTCACAATATAATTCAATATTATGTGCCTTAATAAATATTCAGCAAGACATAATTCCTTTTTATGTCCGTAAAGAGTTTCTGAAATTTTGGACTGGTTTTCATTTAACAGCACCCTTTATTTGGGGGGGGGAGCAGTACTCACGGGCAAATCCTCCAATAATATTTTTATTTATGCGTTAGAAATGGTTAAGATTAGACTAAATTAATAGAAATTGAACTAAATAAACGCAATCTGCTATTGCCATGCCTAGATTTTCTAAATAGGTTTCGAGTAAAAGAAATTGCCAGACGAAGCTCATTTTTAGCAACCTTCCTCTCTTCCCCCAACCCGCCTCTAAACTACTTCCTGAGCTCTGAACATGCGTGAAGATCCTCGCTTCGGAGCCGAACAGGAGTATCACGTGACAGATGACCGTGTACGACGAAAATGTCCGAAAATTAGAAAAAGTGGCTTAATTTGCATACCTCTCATACACTGCGCCAAAGTCCTTTTATATTCAGATGTTTATTCTTAATTTTAAGGTTTTGATTGATAGAGTTTGCAGGACAACTGTGAACGTTCACCTCTTCGGCATGATATTACATTTGGCATTTTAGTTTGATATTAAATTGATATTCACCATCACAAAATGAGCTGTTGCTATCGTTCCTCATAGTAAAGCTTCAGCCGGTTACTCATTGGATGCTAGCGAAGCTTATGGGTCTTGCGGAGGTTGCGTTTTTGGGAATAGTCCTTTGTTTATGGCTAATTTTTTGAGGTTCTACTCTGATAGAGCTACAATAGGCTCTTGGAAAACAGTTATTTAAGGAAGTTATTTGGGTTTCAAGTATTGTTATGCTCGGTGTTCCTTACGTGGTTGTTATTTAATGGGTAAATGGTTTTTAAAGTTTTCAGCAGAGGAATATTTTGGTGGGGAAATAGAATAGAATAGAATTTTTTATTGGCCAAGTGTGATTGGACACACAAGGAATTTGTCTTGGTGCATATGCTCTCAGTGTACATAAAAGAAAAGATATGTTCATCAAGGTACAACATTTACAACACAAATGATGGTCAGTATATCAATATAAATCATAAGGATTGCCAGCAACAAAGTTACAGTCATACAGTCATAAGTGGAAAGAGATTGGTGATGGGAACGATGAGAAGATTAATAGTAGTGCAGATTTAGTAAATAGTTTGACAGTGTTGTTTAGCAGAGTGATAGCCTTTGGGGGGGAAAAAATGTTCTTGTGTCTAGTTGTTCTGGTGTGCAGTGCTCTATAGCGTCGTTTTGAAAGTAGGAGTTGAAACAGTTTATGTCCTGGATGTGAGGGATCTGTAAATATTTTCACGGCCCTCTTCTTGATTCGTGCAGTATACAGGTCCTCAATGGAAGGCAGGTTGGTAGCAATTATTTTTTCTGCAGTTCTAATTATCCTCTGAAGTCTGTGTTTTTCTTGTTGGGCTGCAGAACCGAACCAGACAGTTATAGAGGTGCAAATGACAGACTCAATAATTCCTCTGTAGAACTGAATCAGCAGCTCCTTAAAATGCAGTTGTTGGTGCGTAACTTAATCTTTTCAATTCAAAGTTGCATGAATATCTTCTGCTTGATAAAATTTATTTTTTATTTTGCCATTCCTGTTTCCCTAACTAATTTATTTTTCCTATTTTTGTTTTACTATTAAAGACAGAATTCATCAGTTTTTCAAATCTTTGTTATATTCAATACAAGTAGTCCAGGGGTGGGTTCTACTTACCTTTGCTGTCAGTTCGCAGTGGGAGCGCATGTGTGCGCTTGTTTTACTTGTGCGTGCGTGCTCTTTGCGCATCGCAGATGACCCATAATGATATTGTGGCAGGTGGGCAAAGCCTCCCACCGGTTTTACTACTGGTTCTATAGAAGTAGAAGTAGTCCTCAACTTATGACAATTGAGCCCAAAATTTGTTACTAAGCAAGACACTTAAGTAAATTTTGCCCCGTTTTATGACCTTTCTTGCCACAGTTGTTAAGTGAATCACTGCAGTTGTTAAATTAGTTGCCATATGTGAATCTGGTTTGCCCACTGACTTTCCTTGTCAGGTCGCAAAAGGGGATCATATGAACCAGTTGCCAAGTGGCTGAATTTTGATCACATGACCATGGGGATGCTGCATCCCCATGAGGTGGTAAGTGAAAAAAGGTCATATGTCACTTTTTTCAGTGCCATTTTAACTTTGAAAGGTCACTAAATAAACTGTTGCATGTCAAGGACTACCTGTATATTTATTTTATTTAATTATCCAATTGAATGCAAACTATAAGCAGCTACAATTCTATCATACACCAGAATTAAAACAATACAAATAATAAAAAATAATAATTTGATCAAAACCAAGTAAGAACACCAGAAAACAAAGACTTTGTTTCTTGAACATTTTTGGGTTTATCTTATAGATTTTTAGCTGTTAATCATGAAAATATCCTGTAATTTTAACCTGTCACATACCTTTTTATAGAAATCTGGTTTTGTAGTTTCCTACATTTTAAGTTTACTAATATTTGCTTACATTATAAGAAGCTTTGTGTAGTTCATACATGTAGAGGCATGCATTCAGGGCATGTTGTATAAATTTATGGAACAGATAGTTTGTACAGGCCTAGGCATGCTTGGGCTGGATGGATGCTGCTTATAAAAGTAACTTACATGAACAGATGCTACTCATTTTGTTGATATCAGTTTCCATATATTTTGGTGTGATTGTTTCAAGGCATAGCATTGCCAATGTACATGAATTTAAATAAAGAGTAACCCAGTTATAGACTTGCTGTAGGATGATTGCTAATGTTGGAAGAGCCATGATACGTTTACCATGTTTCCCCGAAAATAAGACCATTTTATATTTTTTGAACCCTGAAATAAGCACTTGGCCATATTGCCATGTGCTCAAAAGCCCAATTGGACTTATTATCAGAGGATGTCTTATTTTGGGAGAAACAGGGTATGTGGCAAGTACATGGTTAATTCTCAAACATGCACCATGACTGAACATAAGAAAGCATATGAAGTTGGGTTGTAAAACTGGCAATTAAGACAAGGTATGGGCTCCTCTTATTTGTTGTGCAAGATTTGTTGTTCATCTTAGAGCTTGGCTTAGAACTCAGAAGCCAATGCCTCTTTGCTGTCCTGGTGATATGATGAGAACAAAATGATGATATCATAGACTTACTCCTAACTAATGTCACTGGTTTCTCTGCTAAAAATCAGAAATCAATTAAATATCCCAGTCTGCCATGATATCAGTGCCACATGATGACAATTTGCCACTACAGAGACAATGGAGCTTATGAAAACATATGAAGATGCTGCAATGCACCAGCCAGGCATAGACAGTTAGTGATTTGGATTTTGAACTGGTGAGTCTCATCTCATAACACATTCAGAATTAAATGACCTGGTCAGGGACCTGGATTTGTCACAATCAAGCAGAACTCCTGGGTTCAAAACTGCAAGGGTGGTGTTGCTATCACCAGATACAAAATATCTGTCTTTTGAAACTGCCAAGACGACTTAACAAATTTCTTTTCATGGTTGACAACTTTGTTTTCCTTACTGAAATTGTTTTTTCCACAGCTTTGCATTGTGAGCATAACTCACTTGAACAACATCTCCTTACTGATTCATCATTGTTAACCCTCAAGGCTGTCTCATTACACAATGGCAATATACAACGTTCAGCACTTGTTGTCTATGTGCGACACATGAAAGAAGTATATGAAAACATGGAACTGTTATTGAAGCAGATCCAGTGAGTACAACTGGAATGTAGCTGGAGATCTAAAATGGCTCTGGCTGCTTAAAGTGCAGCCCAGATATATGAAGTACAGTTAGTCTTTGACTTACAACCACAAGTGAGTGCAAAATTTCTGTTGCTAAGTGAGACATTTGTTAAGAGACTTTTATTCCATTTTACATCCTTTCAGTTGTTAAGTAAATCACTGCAATTGTTAAGCTAGTAATATGTTTAAGTGCATCTGGTTTCCCCATTGAATTTAACAGAATAACATGAGATGGAAGGGACCTTGGAGATTGTTGGAAGTTAGTAACAACTTCTATAGTTACTTCTATTCATGAATAACTTTTTTAAGATGGGAGAGGGAAAGAAGCTGTCATATTTCTTGAATAAAGTTTACCAATTGTAGCAATCAGTGACTAGTTTAACTTTTCCATCAAAAGTTAAGCTTATTGTAGGTAGGTAACAATAGGAAAAAGGCCACTGCTTTTTTCTTTTTAATCTATTAGTCTAGCCTAAATCTCTGGAATTATCCTGGTAGACTCCCATTTAGGTACTCAGAATCTCACTTAGCTTTTTCAAGGTTGACTATAATTGACTAGCTACTGCCATCTAGGTGGGGAAAAAAATATAAACACCAACTGGAAAACAACCATTTCCTCTAATGGGAAAAATTACAAGTGTAAAAAAGAAAAATAGAACTTTTGGAAAAGTTAGCATTTGAAGTATATACATTAGTGAACACCATTTATGGAAGTACAATACCTTACTTCCAAAGACTCTTATTCAGATAACCTAGTCAGAATAGGACAATATGCAAGTTTTCAAAAAATGACCGGTAGCAGCTGACTAATTTTATTGTTTTCATGGAAATTTGGTTAGAGATTTGTCTTCTAATTTTAATAAGCAAATAAACACTCATTAATCAAGGACAATTTGCAATATGTTCTTCTCTAGTTAGGCTTTGAAACAGCTCATAAAAGAGAAGAACACAAGTGGGAAAATACTATGATTTTGAAATATAAAAAGGAAATTAAATGGAGGATAATAGGAGCTTATAGGTACAAGAAATCCTTGACTTACTACCACAATTTAGGCCTCAAATTTAGGTTGCTAAGTGAGAAATTTGTTAAGTGAGTTTCACCCCATTTCTTGTCACATTTGTTAAGTGAATCACTGCACTTTTTAAATTACTAACAGTTGTTAAGAGAACCTGGTATCCCCATTGACTGCTTGTCAGAAGTTTGCAAAAGGTGATCATGTGACCCCAGGACACTGCAACTGTCATAAATGAGAGTCAGTTGTCAAGCATCCGAATGTAAATCACATGACCATGGAAATGCTGTAATGGTCGTAACTCTGAAAAATGTTCATAAGTCACTTGCCATTGGTTTGAATCCGCGCCTTTTTGTTTGAGCCAATCGCGGTCGCCTTGCCGATTCCGCGCTCTGATTGGCGATTTGAATTTTCGGCGGGAAGGTTGGGCGCTCGACAAACTTGAGCTAGGTGCCCTTTCTTCCCGCACCGCCGACATGTCGCGTCCTTAAACTTGCAGCGTTGGCGCTGGTGTTGACCACCGCAGCTTCCGCATTCGTCTCGGTCCCCTTTGTCGCGTTTCTCGGTTCGGCAGACCCTTCCTCATCTTCACCGTCGGATTCGGTCTGAACCTCCTCCTGGTGCACTGGAGTTGGCTTCGCTCGCCTTTGGTGGGACAGGCTTTTGCAGTGTCTCCGCCGCTTGGGTGGACATTTCATGTGCTCTGGCTTCGTCCAGGCGTTGGCCAGCGTTAGGTTGCTCTTTGCTAGCAGCCGCCGCAAACGGATGTCTCTGACCCCTCGGATGAGTTGCTCGAGAGCACCTCGTCTAGGTCGCGGTATCCGCAGTCCTTGACGCTTCCTTAGGGCGGCCATGTAGTCACCGGCGGATTCGCCCTCCATCTGCCTTCGCTCTCCAATTCAAACCGCCGCATTTATTTGGACGGCGTTGGTGCAGTGGTTTTTAGTAAAGTCTGTAGAGTTGGCCACGACACCGATTGTAACGGGCGTTGGCTCTGCCAGGGCTTCCGCGATATCAATGACCTCAGGACCACAGTGGCTTAAGAAATAAGCCCTTTTGCGGTTATCTGGAACTCCTTGCAGTTCGTTGGCTTCTAGAAAGCTTTCGAAACGGGTCATATACGTTCCCCATTTCTCTTTAGCCGGGTCAAACGGCGCGGGCGGAGTGTAACTGGCCATCTCCGCTTTTCTGCCCTGTGTTTGCTGGGTTCGGGTCTATCGTGCTTCAGCTCGGTTCTGGTTCTCCTTAGCCTCGAGATCCCACCTTCGTCGCCAGTGTTAAGTTCTGGAAGTAACGAGGCTGGAGACCAGGGTAGTGACAACAGCTCTTTAATATAGGGTGAACCCAGCAACAGGCTGGGGGAAAAACCTCTCCTTTTATACAGTTCTACTGGCGGCTTCGTCCAATCAGCAACGTGCTGATTTCCCGCCCAAATATTTAAAGGTACATACAAGAATACATAACAATTTTCATGGCCCTCTTCTTGATTCGTGCAGTATACAGGTCCTCAATGGAAGGCAGGTTGGTAGCAATTATTTTTTCTGCAGTTCTAATTATCCTCTGAAGTCTGTGTTTTTCTTGTTGGGCTGCAGAACCGAACCAGACAGTTATAGAGGTGCAAATGACAGACTCAATAATTCCTCTGTAGAACTGAATCAGCAGTTCCTTAAAATGCAGTTGTTGGTGCGTAACTTAATCTTTTCAATTCAAAGTTGCATGAATATCTTCTGCTTGATAAAATTTATTTTTTATTTTGCCATTCCTGTTTCCCTAACTAATTTATTTTTCCTATTTTTGTTTTACTATTAAAGACAGAATTCATCAGTTTTTCAAATCTTTGTTATATTCAATACAAGTAGTCCAGGGGTGGGTTCTACTTACCTTTGCTGTCAGTTCGCAGTGGGAGCGCATGTGTGCGCTTGCTTTACTTGTGCGTGTGCGTGCTCTTTTGCGCACGCGCAGATGACCCATAATGATATTGTGGCAGGTGGGCAAAGCCTCCCACCGGTTTTACTACTGGTTCTATAGAAGTAGAAGTAGTCCTCAACTTATGACAATTGAGCCCAAAATTTGTTACTAAGCAAGACACTTAAGTAAATTTTGCCCCGTTTTATGACCTTTCTTGCCACAGTTGTTAAGTGAATCACTGCAGTTGTTAAATTAGTTGCCATATGTGAATCTGGTTTGCCCACTGACTTTCCTTGTCAGGTCGCAAAAGGGGATCACATGACTGAGAGAAACTGCAACCCTCATACATATGAACCAGTTGCCAAGTGGCTGAATTTTGATCACATGACCATGGGGATGCTGCATCCCCATGAGGTGGTAAGTGAAAAAAGGTCATATGTCACTTTTTTCAGTGCCATTTTAACTTTGAAAGGTCACTAAATAAACTGTTGCATGTCAAGGACTACCTGTATATTTATTTTATTTAATTATCCAATTGAATGCAAACTATAAGCAGTTACAATTCTATCATACACCAGAATTAAAACAATACAAATAATAAAAAATAATAATTTGATCAAAACCAAGTAACAATGAACACCAGAAAACAAAGACTTTGTTTCTTGAACATTTTTGGGTTTATCTTATAGATTTTTAGCTGTTAATCATGAAAATATCCTGTAATTTTAACCTGTCACATACCTTTTTATAGAAATCTGGTTTTGTAGTTTCCTACATTTTAAGTTTACTAATATTTGCTTGCATTATAAGAAGCTTTGTGTAGTTCATACATGTAGAGGCATGCATTCAGGGCATGTTGTATAAATTTATGGAATAGATAGTTTGTACAGGCCTAGGCATGCTTGGGCTGGATGGATGCTGCTTATAAAAGCAACTCACATGAACAGATGCTACTCATTTTGTTGATATCAGTTTCCATATATTTTGGTGTGATTGTTTCAAGGCATAGCATTGCCAATGTACATGAATTTAAATAAAGAGTAACCCAGTTATAGACTTACTGTAGGATGATTGCTAATGTTGGAAGAGCCATGATACGTTTACCATGTTTCCCCGAAAATAAGACCATTTTATATTTTTTGAACCCTGAAATAAGCACTTGGCCATATTGCCATGTGCTCAAAAGCCCAATTGGACTTATTATCAGAGGATGTCTTATTTTGGGAGAAACAGGGTATGTGGCAAGTACATGGTTAATTCTCAAACATGCACCATGACTGAACATAAGAAAGCATATGAAGTTGGGTTGTAAAACTGGCAATTAAGACAAGGTATGGGCTCCTCTTATTTGTTGTGCAAGATTTGCTGTTCATCTTAGAGCTTGGCTTAGAACTCAGAAGCCAATGCCTCTTTGCTGTCCTGGTGATATGATGAGAACAAAATGATGATATCATAGACTTACTCCTAACTAATGTCACTGGTTTCTCTGCTAAAAATCAGAAATCAATTAAATATCCCAGTCTGCCATGATATCAGTGCCACATGATGACAATTTGCCACTACAGAGACAATGGAGCTTACATGAAACATATGAAGATGCTGCAATGCACCAGCCAGGCATAGACAGTTAGTGATTTGGATTTTGAACTGGTGAGTCTCATCTCATAACACATTCAGAATTAAATGACCTGGTCAGGGACCTGGATTTGTCACAATCAAGCAGAACTCCTGGGTTCAAAACTGCAAGGGTGGTGTTTGCTATCACCAGATACAAAATATCTGTCTTTTGAAACTGCCAAGACGACTTAACAAATTTCTTTACATGGTTGACAACTTTGTTTTCCTTACTGAAATTGTTTTTTCCACAGCTTTGCATTGTGAGCATAACTCACTTGAACAACATCTCCTTACTGATTCATCATTGTTAACCCTCAAGGCTGTCTCATTACACAATGGCAATATACAACGTTCAGCACTTGTTGACTATGTGCCACACATGAAAGAAGTATATGAAAACATGGAACTGTTATTGAAGCAGATCCAGTACGGAGTACAACTGGAATGTAGCTGGAGATCTAAAATGGCTCTGGCTGCTTAAAGTGCAGCCCAGATATATGAAGTACAGTTAGTCTTTGACTTACAACCACAAGTGAGTGCAAAATTTCTGTTGCTAAGTGAGACATTTGTTAAGAGACTTTTATTCCATTTTACATCCTTTCAGTTGTTAAGTAAATCACTGCAATTGTTAAGCTAGTAATATGTTTAAGTGCATCTGGTTTCCCCATTGACTTTAACAGAATAACATGAGATGGAAGGGACCTTGGAGATCGTTGGAAGTTAGTAACAACTTCTATAGTTACTTCTATTCATGAATAACTTTTTTAAGATGGGAGAGGGAAAGAAGCTGTCATATTTCTTGAATAAAGTTTACCAATTGTAGCAATCAGTGACTAGTTTAACTTTTCCATCAAAAGTTAAGCTTATTGTAGGTAGGTAACAATAGGAAAAAGGCCACTGCTTTTTTCTTTTTAATCTATTAGTCTAGCCTTAATCTCTGGAATTATCCTGGTAGACTCCCATTTAGGTACTCAGAATCTCACTTAGCTTTTTCAAGGTTGACTATAGTTGACTAGCTACTGCCATCTAGGTGGGGGGAAAAATATAAACACCAACTGGAAAACAACCATTTCCTCTAATGGGAAAAATTACAAGTGTAAAAAAGAAAAATAGAACTTTTGGAAAAGTTAGCATTTGAAGTATATACATTAGTGAACACCATTTATGGAAGTACAATACCTTACTTCCAAAGACTCTTATTCAGATAACCTAGTCAGAATAGGACAATATGCAAGTTTTCAAAAAATGACCGGTAGCAGCTGACTAATTTTATTGTTTTCATGGAAATTTGGTTAGAGATTTGTCTTCTAATTTTAATAAGCAAATAAACACTCATTAATCAAGGACAATTTGCAATATGTTCTTCTCTAGTTAGGCTTTGAAACAGCTCATAAAAGAGAAGAACACAAGTGGGAAAATACTATGATTTTGAAATATAAAAAGGAAATTAAATGGAGGATAATAGGAGCTTATAGGTACAAGAAATCCTTGACTTACTACCACAATTTAGGCCTCAAATTTAGGTTGCTAAGTGAGAAATTTGTTAAGTGAGTTTCACCCCATTTCTTGTCACATTTGTTAAGTGAATCACTGCACTTTTTAAATTACTAACACAGTTGTTAAGAGAACCTGGTATCCCCATTGACTGCTTGTCAGAAGTTTGCAAAAGGTGATCATGTGACCCCAGGACACTGCAACCGTCATAAATGAGAGTCAGTTGTCAAGCATCCGAATGTAAATCACATGACCATGGAAATGCTGTAATGGTCGTAACTCTGAAAAATGTTCATAAGTCACTTGCCATTGTAACTTCTAACGGTCATTAAATGAACCGATGTAAGTCGAGGACTACATGTATTAACTAGCACAGCAGAAAAGTAGACCTTTTGATAAAATCTCTCTTCTTCATCTTCACCATTTTTTCCCATTTGAAAAGGACCAGGAAGAAAAAGTGGGAGAAATAAAACCCAAGTCCAGTCAAAACTGATTACATTTATTCTGAACTACTATTTTAATTAGACAGATTTATATTTGTAAGGCAGTTATCACTAACAGTCATTTGCAGACCACCAGTAATTGTCTTATTAGTGAAAATGTGAATGAGTAATGGTGAAGGATTCCACATAAATATTCTTGGTCAAAAAAATATACTACATTGCCACAGAATAGCCTGAAACTAAAACAGCAAGAAATAATAATAATAATAGTAATATTGTTTTATGTCTTGTGATGGCCTATATCTGGAGGAAAACAACCACCCCACTAGGCTCATAGCATAATGCACTTGCAAGGAAGCTTCAGACCTTTGCTGTTACCTCCGAAGAATAATCCAAGAAACATATCTGGAGATCTTGGGTAAATTCTTAACCTTGAGAACAATGAATGAGAAAAAGAAGTCCCAGTTTAAAAAAACATAATCTGAGACAAAACTAACAGAGAAAAACAAAAACAAAAATCTCAAAGAAAGGGAAAAAAGATTCCTGGGAAGGCAGAATTCATTTTGAAAACAGACAGTTTAAAAACAACAAACAGCAACATAAAAAGTACATGGCAAAGTTCCTTCAAGGTTGTAATAGTAGAAATGCAGCCAGACATTGTATGCCTCAGTGACCAAGTAAGCACATTTTCCCTTGAAGGTTCTGACGCCTTTGCTCTCCATCTCAATATGTTCTGATAGTCTTTGGGTGAGAGAGAGTATCATGGCCTTTGTGTTACAACTGGTGGAGGGTCTGTAGTAGCAAGTGTCGAGCAAAAGAGCAGGGATCCAAAGCACGGTTAGGCCTATGGAGATAAAATGGAAATGATGAGGGAATAAACTTTTTCTGCAAAATTTCTTTAACTGCATTGAGTCAACAGATACTTAAAGAGGGAGTACAAACTGCCATTCTGCCCAAGAAGAATTCTGAAACTTTTCATAGACAATTATCAAATATTTTAAAGAAATATTGAACATTTATATAACATCAAGGGAAACAGTGCTGCTGTGGATAGGAAAATTTCTGAGAATTTAAAATGTTGACATGAAGCACAATATCAAATTTGTGCAGCAAAAGTTAGATTTATAGTGAAAGAAAATCTCTCCAAAGGAGGAAATTCTCTCCATGATTTCAGCAACCTACATTCACTAACACAAAAGCCATGGATAAGCAAGGCAATACACCATGTAAGTTATTTAAAAAAGTAGTAAGCCATTTAGCCTTCCACAACTTTTTGTGTGTGATCTCGGCACCAGCTCCAGTATGAAATGCATTCAGATTTCATGTAGTATGTATTATACAAGCAGAGAGTAATAATACTATTTGATTAATTTCACACTAGAAATAATCTACATTATAGATTATTAAGGAAAATAAAATTTTCAATATTTTTTTCTGCATCAACCAAGAAACCCTCCATAATATTTCATATTATTTCACTGGAAGATTTTTCACTTTTTCTAACTGCTTTTGAATTGAAAGGAAAAACTAGGATCATAGAATATATATTCAGCACATAGTGGAAAAAAGAAACATACATAGTCCTTAACTTAAAGTGAATTATGACTGTCATGTCATTAAAATTCAGTTGCTTGGCAACTAGCATGTACTGATGACAGTTGCAATGTACCAGGATCATGTGATCACCTTTTGCAACCTTCTGACAAGCAGTGTTAATGGAGAAGCCAGGTTCACTTAACAATCATCTTACTAACTTTTTACAACGGTGATTCACTTAACAGCAATGGCAAGATAAGTCATAAAATGGGGCAAAAATCACTTAACAACTGTTTTGCTTAGCAATAGACATTTTGGGCTCAATTGTGGTCATAGGTTGAGGCCTATCTAACTATCTATCTAACTATCTGTTAACTTCTTAATGTAAAAATGCTATCTCCAGTTTTATTTATTTATTATAGTTAAGGCCAAAGATTGAGATTTACAAATTAGAGTATTAAATTGGCCTATAACTGTAATAAAGATTTGATTTGATTAGTATCTTAAATATAGAAGTATGTTAATTTTAAGCAGAACAGTTACTACAGTAAATTACCCCCAAATTGAACAAATTAGCTATTTCTGTAGTCTGATTGTACAAGCTTATAATTTTGTAGATTTCCTTCCATTTAAAGGATCTTCCCAGTAAAACATCAAGCAATATTTACTTCTAAAATCCAGAACTGTTTTTATTTATATATTTTCTATACTGCTTAATTCTAAGCAGTATAGAAAATATATAAATAAATAAGTACACTATTAAGGGAATATAGTAATAA
This sequence comes from Ahaetulla prasina, assembly GCF_028640845.1. Lineage (NCBI taxonomy): Eukaryota > Metazoa > Chordata > Lepidosauria > Squamata > Colubridae > Ahaetulla > Ahaetulla prasina. The sequence goes on along the minus strand of NC_080545.1, from coordinate 65,970,467 downwards.
ACATTAATATCACAATAAACCAATAGCATCATTTTAAAAAACAGCACTAAATAGAGCAGACTCTAAATGAGAAAAGTGTTCTTGCAGATATAGCTCCCGAGTCTGATCCTAACATAAAGAATTTAACAAGTCTCAACATTTAGACAAATGTTGGGAGCAAGTGCAGCTCCTCTAAAAGCACAATTCTTTGACAGTGTCAATATTGCCCATTACCTTTTCTCAACAATAGGTTCAGGAACACTAATTCCCATGAATTGGTAGGAAAATATTAGATTCTCTCTCCCCCCCTCCCATGTATTGTTAATCTTTCCACTGAGATCACAATACTCACTTTGTGACAAAGGCCAAGAGAATTGGGACAAGGGACTTGGGAAAATAATCCTGCTGGACCATGTGGTTCAGTGTCATTAGAGGGCCATAAAGGCTCGGAACAGCCCTGATCTTCTCTTCACTCTGAAAGGTAAAAGAAAAAAAGGAAGATTAAAAGGAAAGTTACTATATCTAGAGAGGCCAGCAACATTTGCACAGTATTGTCCTCACCACCTCCCATAACTACACACAATTCATTTTGTTCCATTCTGCAAACATTCCAGCAAACTTCAGCAACCTTTCTAAATTCAGACCCTAAATTGGAATAGCTCCCTATTCATTTTTTGCCTCCCAAAAAAGTATGGTGTGATGCCATCATGTTGATTCCATTCTCATAAAGATTGATAGAATTTTGCATTAAATTATTGCTTGAATTGCCAAGACTTGATCTTTACCTTTCCAAATATAAATATAGATAGACCTCAACATACAACTATTTGTTCAATGATCATTCAAAGTTATAAGGGCACTGAAAAAAAAAGTGACATAAGATCCTTCCTTATACTTATGAGGGTTGACTCATCCCCAGTGTCACATGAGCAAACTTTGGATACTTTTCAACTGGCATGTATTTACAAATGGTTGCAGGAAGTTGGACCAGAAGACTTCCAAGGTCCCTTCCAACTCTATCATTCTGTAATTTATTACATGTGCCATCATACCTGGTATGAGATCTACACCTACTGTGCTTTTTGAAATAGAAAATATACAATCAAACCTCACAGCTATCAAAAATCATCTGTCTCTGTCTCCTTACCTTTAGCAATCCCATGTGAATCAAAAGACTTGTTATGAAAGCATCAGAATTGAAGTTGGCTGATGAAAAAGCTTCTCTCATCAAAGCATCTAAAAAGATCCAACTGTATTAGAAACATGGAAACCTCAATCCTTAGGGAAATATCATTTGATTTTGGTCTACTGCCTATGTCCTATAGTCTAAGGAAAGACAACACGTTTAGCATCACAGTCCTAGCTAACAATTTCAAATATTTAAAAATAAACCCAAAGGAAAAAATAATGAGCTGCAACTCCCATTACTATGCACATTATTTCAGGATCCAAGAGCATGAATTAAGTTCCTATAGTGAAAGGCAGAAAATTTTTATAGAAATAAGCAAAACTAATTTTAAATTGACCTCTTTTGTAAAATAGTAACATAAAAGGAACATTCAAAAAACTAGCATCTGGCCCAATCTCCATATCTTTGATCTCCTAAACTACAGGAGACTATAGCTGAAATTGTCAAAAAAAGAGAGGTTATTAAGAATCTGATGGCAACTTTATCTAATAGGTTTTTATACACATGGATCTGCTTATATCATCATTGTACTGATTAAGGCCTTTTAAAAAAGACATACCTGTTATTTCACACACTGCTGTTTTTACTGAGGTCTCATCTTTGAAGACAGAAGAGATTTTAAGGAAAACAGTAACAACTTTTTCTATGTCAGATGTGTCTGTCTAGAAGAAATATCAAAATTAAAGGTGCTACAATAGTTTGGCACTAGAAAGAGAACAGGTGGCCTGTGCAATTACATAACCTCATAAAAACTGTTTTGCAATAAATCTAGGCTATTATTGTGATTACAGTACTTTGATTTGATTCTAAAGCAGTGTTTAAGTAGGCAGAGAGCTGTAAATAGAACATTGAACATTTCATAGAACAATTGCATCTTTTTCCAAATTCCCAGGGCATGCCTTGATGACCTTTCTGGAGTCAGATCTAAAGTGCTGCATAGCCCTACCAATTCTTATTTCTCCCAAAAAATAAAAAAATAACTAATTTAGATAGCTTGCAAAAGTGCTATGTGATATTGGGCTTAATACACATTAGAATTCTAATATTTGGTAAGTTTCCAAGTAAAGCAATGTATAAAGTAGAAGAGAGGAGACACCAGTCAACAAGAACAGAGCTACTGAGCAACTAGCCATGGTACCTAGAAAAGCATGTTTTGTAAAATATTAGCAGTGGTTTACCTGCTGAACTATCAAAGTCGAACACTTGGGGTCAAGTCGCAACAATTTTTCTGGCGATGGAAAAGCTAGAAAGGTGCCAACATCAATAGGAGGAGGAGGAGAGGATAATGGTGTAGAATCCTGGAAGAAATTCTGAAAATTAATCTTTTGCCAGAAAATACTGAAAAAGTAGAAGCTGTGTAGCAGATGAGAAATTAGGGAACAGGTAATGCAGTAATGTGGATTCATTTTGGCAGTAATATAGCTTGTTCCAAGTTTATTGGAAGATAAATATCCTTTAAGATCTTGTCACCATTCCAAGATGATAGAGTTTTAAACTTGTGGTCTGATTTTATACTGATATTGTCATCTCTTTTATTCCTGCTAGCATAATAATATATTACATGAGAAATATACCCATAATCTTTCTCTCATTCACTCATAGGACTAGTTTTATTTAACAATAACGTTGTACAGCAAAGGATATAAAAAGCTTCCTCTTTTCTCTACTTTATTACAGAAAGGTTGTTAAGCTAATTACTTTCCTTCAGATTTTTATATAATTATCCTTCCTTTTCTTTTTGTTTTTATTCTGTTGAATTGTCAGTTGCTATTTTTTCTCTTTTTGTCACCCATCTCTAAATTTTGTTTGCTTTGTCTGTGCTCCTAAAACAGTAATAGTTTATTTGTATTACTTAAAATATGCATGTTTAAAACAAAACAGCCAGCTTAGCCTGGATATGAATTTAGGAATACACTCCAGGAACATCTGCAGAAATCCAGTCTATATGGCTACATTTACTATGAAATTTAAATGTACATCATATTAATTTTACATACGTATAAAACACTGTAGCCAAGTGTCTTAACAGGAAAAAGCATGAAATATAATCAAGTAAATAAATTATTTGTAAATGTTATTTTTGGCTACAGTATTTTGGAAACATAATAATTTGAAAGTGTACATTTTAGTATGTTAAGTTTCAAGGGGAAAAGCAGCAAAGCAAAATTAAACGGGAGTAGGTATATGCATTTGTTTTCATTAGGCAGATACGCATAATTCCTTAAGGATAATTATTTGAAAAAGCCAGCAACTATAAAACTGATAAATTTGGCAGCAATGTATTACTTTAGTATGTTAAATAAATAATTTTATACGAGCAAAAATGACAACATTGAATAAATAGCTTTCCAACTGATACCACCAGGCACATCAACAGCAGCAGTTGTTCTTCTTTAAAAGAGGAAAGGTGTGCTTATACCTACATGTTCCTCTAAGATTTTTTTAGGTGTAAGGGGTTCTTGTTCTCCCTGTCCCCTCTCCTGCACCTGAAGTGGCTCTTCTTCCTCTTCTTCCTCTTCCTCTTCCTCCTCTTCTTCCTCTTCCTCCTCCTCCTCCTCTTCATCATCTTCTCCATCATCCTCACTAAACAAATACAAAAATATAATTATACATACTATTGGGAGACAAATGCAGATATTTATTTCTAGTCAGCTTGTATTCCTCATTATAACATTGAAAAGGCCAACAAATAAAGAAATAGATATCCAAAAGACAGTAAGTAACCATATTGTCCACAAGGTCCCTTCCATATTCATAACATGATATTAAATCTAACCCAACTCCTCCTAGTATGGGTAAAGGAAATACTAAGTCTGAGCTGCAAAAATCTAGCTGATCACTAGCTAGAAGCAATGAATTTGAATTTTCTGCATTTGTTGCCACCTAATCCTCCAGATTTTTGCAACACAAAATCTAGTAGCCCTAGTTCATAAATGACAATAATTTACAGAAATAAATGGAAGAATCCAAGACAATAAACACAACTTGTCAAATTGATATTTTTTGAAAAAAATCTTTGAAAAAGAGACAAGATTCTGATTGTTCCAACTCAATAATTTGGGAGAGGGGGGGAAAGGTGGAATACAATAGTTTGTTTTTTTAAATCTTCCCAATCTCAAATTTTCTTACTGCAAATTGGAAAGAATTGTGGCAGCAGCTGGAACAAAATGGTTTCCAACAGCCCTGGAGTGTAGCTCAGCTGCTTGCACCCTGAAGGCTGGAGAAAAAGCAGAACAAACAATTACAACAACACGTGTATGTGTATTTCTCCACTTCTGCCAAGCCGCAGTACAAATTAATCTTAAACCATATTACACAACAGCTGCATAGTACTTTCACTTTTGCTATTGAGGCTTTGCTGAAAGGCTCTTAAATAAGCCTTGCAGCCATGAATATCCATTATATTATATCATTGTATCATGATTATCCATTATATCATTTCACAGACTGTGTATATAATACACATATTTAAGAACCAAACATCCAGGGCAAATAAAAATACTATTTTCTGGGTCAATAAGGGTCCTGCAGTGAAATTTATCAAATTAACAAAAGTGTTAGTGCACACTGAAGTTAACTGTTGCTGAATAAGTGTCTATTTCACACATTAAAAATCATTTAGAAATTGAAATAGCCAATTATTGGAGGCCCCGTTAGTATCTTACCTCAGGGAGCCTAGGATCTCTCCCATATTGAAGCCTTCAAGGATATCCTGGATCTGTTCACAGCCTTCTTCTCCAAAACAATTGCCTATGACAAGGATAAAAACATATACAAAGAGAAGTATATATATTTTAAAGGATAGTTTGAAAAACTCTATGTTTCTATATGGAGAACTGGATAAAACCACAAGCTTTAGTACCCTGTTTCCCACAAAATAAAACATCCCTGATAATAAGCCCAATTGGGCTTTTGAGCGCATGACAAGAAGACCAAGCGCTTATTTCAGGGTTCAAAAAAATATAAGACAGGGTCTTATTTTTGGGGAAACACGGTTTCATAGCTGAATGAAAAATGCTATACTGCAATTAAAGTGTCACTTTTGGAAGGCAATTTTCTTTTTTGCTTCTTAACTGCCACATATTTTAGCTGGGGAAGTTGGGAGGGGGTTGTTGTTGGAGCGGTAGAAAGTTAGTCATAACAACATCCCGTATTCAAAGAAATCCTGCGTCTGATGGAGACTGCCTGAAGACTGTATCCAATTGATTGTGAAGAGTTGATTGGACAATGTGATGAAGTTGTGGGTGTGGGGCAGGGCTGTGAACTGTCAACTGGGTGTGGAAAACCTGGAAGCTTTCAGATTCGGGTTTTCCCCAGCTGTGCCAACATGACATCTCTAATAAATTGGAACTTTGAGGAACCTCAAGCCTCAGAGCTTTATTTCGTTGGGGGTGTTCCTTGGAACCCTGACATAAAGTTGATCACTGTAAAGACTTTGAAATCAATTGACTCAGATAGGATGGACAATCTCTGGCCTACTCATCCTTGTGCATCACATCTTTTTGTATCTCAAGTCCATGCTGTCAAGATGGCATATGTTCTGTTTCCTGCCAATATTCAGATTAAAAACAAAATGATGTGAAAGTTTTCTGGTGTGTTTAACATACCTACAAAAGTTTTTAAAACTCAAGGCCTCTGACCCTTAACACTCATAGGAATCTATTCATTGTGATTTTTGGCTGCAGAAAAGTAACTTATTCTGAGTTATGCTTCGGTTTGCACAAACACTGTAAGTGCCCACAAAACATAGGTATCAAAATAAAGCTGTTTCCAGCCTCTGAGAAAAAGTCAGTAAATCTACCTAGGAATAAGATTTGCATAATCTTAAAAACTACAGTGAATCCTCTGGTCCATTATTATTAAGATTGCAGATTTGGGAAAACTACCATGTTTCCCCAAAAATAAGACCCTGTCTTATATTTTTTTTTGAACCCTGAAATAAGTTCTTGGCCTTATTGCCATGCGCTCAAAAGCCCAATTGGGCTTATTATCAGGGGATGTTTTATTTTGGGGGAAACAGGGTTGAAGACCAGGCATCCACTGGCAATTGGTAAAAGGAAGATAGGGAAGATATCACGAACTGAAAATCTGTGGAAAGCTAATTGAAAGGGAATGAACTTGAGAAAGAGAAGAGAATTTAGATAGAAATATAGATTTATAAATATAGATTTAGGTATACATTGGCTTGACATAGCAACAGTTTGGTTGAGGATTTTAGCTACTAAAAAAAGCATTATCAACCATAGCACAATCACATACAGTACCATTGAGCTCTAATTTCTCCAGCTCTGACTTGTCCTCAATAGCCTCAACAACTATAAGTCCAGCATCTAACTTGATCTCACAGAAGGATAAGTTGAGTTCCTAAAAAGCAGAAAGTAAAGTTTCATAAGAATACTTGGGTTAGGAAGAATGCAAGAAATATTTTTAAGTGGGCTCATGGCATCTATAATTCATATCATCCAGAGTCCTGAAAAACAATTCAGAAACAACAGGGACAGCGACAAGATGCTTGGATTACAAATAATCATTTCTGAAGACTTCTTTGGTTGATTGACTGCTTGGGTTGATTTCATTTTTGATTCACTGCTTTTTAAGTTCATGGATGAATAAATTATGTTCCTGGATGATATGTGACATATAAAATGTGGCTGCAGAGAAGCCCATTCTTCTCACTAGCTTTCAGGAAATGTATTTTTTTCCTGGTTTTCTTATGACAGAAAATTAAACAATCTGTGGTTTACCATAATCCTTACTGTGAGTTGCCAAGGCTCTGATATATGCATGTAAATACGCTACCTTGACCTGGCAAATTATTCAACTTTAGGATTTAAGAAGTTACCCATTCATATTTTAGAATATCATGTTGGCCTTCATTCCAATTTAATATAAATAGAAACAAAATTTACATTTATCTTAAACCAAATATACACGATTTTCTAACTATCATGTAGCTTGAAATGTTCTTGGTATTTTTAACTTGACTTCCAACTCATGACTGTATCTTTAGCTGTAAGATGGATGTAACATAATTTTAGGATTTAAAAACCAAAATTTTAGGACTTTGGACCAGTGTTCTCCAAGTAGTTTCTTAAAGTACAAAAATGCATATATTTCATATTTATATGATCTCTAATACCAAAACTTTTACTTACAGAAGCAGAAGTTATGTTCTGGTCCTGCCCTAGCCAAACAAATCTAGGACATTAACTGGCTTCACTGAGATAGTCTGGGCTACAGCTTCAGAGAAGGATTACTCTTTTTCTTCACTGCCTGCCGGACACAACTAAAGATCCTCAATAAGCATTTTTTTTTCTTTTTAAGAACCCCATTGGGGCAACTGAATGGAGCTGAGTGTTTACTGGCTGGATGCCCTTCCTGTCACCAATGCAGAAATTTTGCTGCAGATATAGTATCATTGTGCCCAGAGGGAGAAATATCTGCCTCTGCCTAGGATTGAACTCACAGCCTCCTGATTGTGAGGTGAGAGCTCCATCTCTAGGCCACTGCACCACTCACCCAATAAGCATATTCATGTCAGACATAATTTACTTTGTCTCATTGCATACATAGCAATATACAAAATAAGATTCAAGTATGGTTGGCCAATACCTTTAGTTTATGAAGGCCTTCACTAACAGCTTCAGCAATAGCAATAGCACCTTTCGAACGCACAAGGCAATCCCCAAAGTTGATTGTTTCCACTTGACGGAGTTTCTTGAGGGTCTGAATAAAACAACGAAAAAAATGCAGATTTAATTCAACCCTGACAGAAGTGCTTCCTTTTAAAAATGTAAGAGAGCTGTAGTGAATCAGACCTGTTGCATCCAGCATTTCAGAGGAGCTCATAAACAATTCCCAAGTGCAAGTGCTTACCCATCTGGGTTCTGTCAGAAATTTAGAGGCACACTGCTACTATAGATAAAATGATACCCTTACTCTTCATGATTTTCTCTAATCCCATTTTGAATTCTTCCCAGGGGTGGTCAATTTTGTATTTTACATTAGCAAATTCAATAGTTTCCCAACTTCTCCCTCCACAATTGCTATCTCACATGCATTAACATATAAGCAAACTTAATGTACACTGGCAAAAATCCAGATTGTTTTCTCTAAACAATTAATCCATTTTACTTCACAACTGCTGTTCTAGATTTGAATCCAAATCACTATTAATGTGGAAATCAGTATTAATATAAAATGTATAACAAAATTATTGAAAAGTGCTTACTTCTGCCATAGCCACAGCTCCCTTCTCAGTAAAAGTGTTATCATTCAAATTAATCACTCTCAGCAAGGGATTGACAGCAAAGGCCTCAGCTAAGGCTGTAATTCCTGGATGATTGATCCCATTCTGTGGCATATGAACTTCTTCCACAGTACCAATAACCTGAGGATCAAGATAGCACAAAAGGCCATTGTTCAAACATAGATAAAATCATTTTTCCTAATAAAAATATATCTCTATACTCTATTTAAACTCTTCATACATAATAAGGCAAATATTATTTATTCTAATCTAAAATAGCAGAGAGTAGAAGCTATTTCAAGCCCTAGAGTTTGCTTCTAGAGATTCACGAATTAGACTACAATGCATGTTGATTTTTAATAAAATTATTTTCAAAAACATTAAGTACATCATTTAGCTTCTTTTTCTCATGTACCTTGTATAACATTACTTACACCAAAAATGATAGGTAGATACCTTTGTATGTTCAGCCTACTTCTTGAATACACTAAGATTTATCAATTGAGGATCCTATTTACCAAAAGTGATTTAAAAAGTTTCAAGGACCCTTTTGTTGTAAAGTTCAATTTGCCAATCTATTTCAAAAGTCCACGTGCCCATAAAATAAGAATCTAAAACAGTCTAAAGACCATATACCCCAACAAAAGGTATTAAGACAACATTTACTAGGGTCACTTTTATCTTTCTATTACATTCCTGCATAATTGCTTGAATACAAATATTAGTGGGTTACAATGGCAATTGGGATCAGAATTTCTGTCCCTAAGCCAGTGATGGTTAACCTTTTCAGCACCGAATGCTGAAATTGGAGTGCGCACACGCTGGAGCGCCAGAGCCTAGAAGAGAACAGCTGGTGGGCACACAAGCACACAGTGGCCAACTGCTCTTCCGGGTTCCATCATGCACATCTACGCCGGACAGCTGGTCTTCTAGTAGTGAAGACCAGCTGGCCGGTACGCATGTGCACAACAGAACCCGGAAGAGGAGCTGGCGACTGCATGCATGCCCACAAAGAGGGCTCTACATGCCACCTCTGGCACACATGCCATAGGTTTGCCATCATGGCCCTACGCAATGATGTTGTAAAGTGTGACATCACATGACTACATTGCTTAACTACAGCAATTTGGACAGTCACAGTTGCCATCATAACCTGAGAACTATGCAGGTAATTAAATGAGGACCTCACATGATCACAACTTTGAATTTCCTGCCATCTTTCCCAATGACTTTGCTTATGAGAAGCTGGCAGGAAACAAAAAAATTGAAATCAGGTGACTATGGAGATGCTGCAATGGCCAGAACATTAAGATTGATCATACATACCATTTGTTAAATGCTGTCATATCTTTGAATAGTTGCTGAACAAATGATTGGAACCGAAGGACTATCGGTAAGTTTAAATATGACATAGAACAATGGGTTTCTATTCAAGTAGGGCAGCTGGGCCAAACTTGTTGCACCAAAATAATCAATCTATACTGCAATGATGGCACTTTTTTATTAATATAATGTCCCAATTTGTTGAATCCTCCAAATACATTCAGGAAGTGGCTGTTTCCCCAGAGAAATTGACCACCACTACAAAAGTCATCAGCAGCACCAATAGCCATCAGCTAGTAAGAACATAACGTACAACAAATCAGAGTTGGATAATAAAAATATTCATGTTTTTTAGAACACATCTGACCAAGGCTCAGATTTTCCCTTCTTATTTGCCAATTATACATAACTGTTTAATGGGATACGACTTTAATTCTTATACTCACTGTGAATGCCTCAGCAAGAGCAGTTGCACCATCATTTTCCAGGCGGTTCCTGCCAGCCATAAATACTTTCAGAGCCAACGGCTTGCCTTGAGCAGTTGATTTCCTGTGACATTCTTTCAGAGCTCCTGCTAAGATCTTAAGAAAAAACAAAGTTGACACTGCTAAGGTGTCAATTCACCATGCCTACAGGGAACAAATTATTTAAACTGCAGTTTTATATACATGATATATACATGACACTCTGCTAGTAACATTGTGCATTAGTAACATTCCCAATGGTAATAAAAAAGAGTAATTTTGGTCATGAAATTGGCATGAATGCATGTACTCAGATTTTTCTGCGGGATACAGGGTGACAGATTCTTTATCTCTTAACTAGAGTTCCTTCTAGAACATTCTAGGACAGGCCAAGAATAAAGCAGTATATTTTTCACTGACTTCTCCATCAATTTGGGAGGCTTTGTAAGACAACAATCGATAGCAATACATCATGTGTGTAGAAACAAATCACAAGGGAAGCAGGAAGTCAAACATTCTACTTTCCACTTCATAAAGATCCAGGAAATGATTTTTACCTTGCCACCACCAATACCCATACCACAGTTGTTTAGCTTGAGTTCTTGCAGAGTAAAACAGGTAGGGCTCTTCAGCAATGCCTCAAATCCACGAACTCCATCTGGTCCAAAGGCATTATCACTCAGATCCAGCTCTACAAGTTGGCAGCCAGCAGAAATGAGGGCTTCTCCAAGAGAAATCTGACAAATGATAAAAGGTAGAACAAAATTCTCCTTTTACAGAAGAGAAATGTTTGTTCAAAGCTGATACTATTTTTTTTTTTTTGCTTTGTGATATATTGTTTCAAGTTATGAAAAGTGGAACATACTATGTTCAGTATCCTAAACTTTTCAAACAAGGCTATACCTAAACTCATATATAGTATGTGATAAAAAGAAAAAAAACTGATAGGAAATTATCTTAGGTATCTTTATGCAGGAATAAGCTCCAAATGAACTTTCCTTTGAGTAAGCATTTCTAAAAATAGATTGGATTTGAACAGAGTTCAATTATTAGCAGCTAAGCTGAAGGCTCCTTCTCACTCACAAAAATTTAAAAAATATGGAATAACAAATCACATCTTACTATAATGCTGTATGTAAATTCAGCCTTTCTCTCACACACATCCATGAGAAATTCAGTTTTAATTTAAAAACATATATTCATTTATTTCCTTAACCTGCTTAGAGAAAGAAGGCAATTCATTCAGTCTACAACAGGGGTGTCAAACTCAAGGCCCAGGGGCCAGATCCGGCCCACAGGGTACTTAGATCTGGCCGCCAGGGCCACCCTGGAAATAAAGGCAAAGGACTGGTTCGTGGTGCCTCTGCAACGAAAACAGGGCTGGCAAAGGGTTGCAGGAAGCCGTTGCAGGTGAAAACGGAGCTCGAGAGCCCATTTTTGCTGGCAGAGCACTTGGGCCACCACAGATGCCCCCAACACGAGTGACGTTGAACTGGCCATGCCCCCCCAACCCCCCCCAGTCAAACACAACCCTAATATGGCCCTCAATGAAATCAAGTTTGACACTCCTGATCTACAACGTTTCAGAAATATTTGACCCATGACATTGCCTTGAACTAAATTAGACTTTTATTTGTTTACCTTAGCATGACCTACTCTGATTAGCAGCAGTGTCAACCAATGATCTTCTTTGCTTTTCTACTGAGAAATGTCTTAACTGGAATAACAATAAAGAACTGAACCTGAGACTTTTTCAGATTCTTACATATACTATATTACTGATTTGTCATTAGTCTCCAAATGTTCTTTTGGTTGGTCCTTGCTTCCAAACCTCTGTTAAAAATTAGCATATTGCTGTCATTTTGATCACTAACCTCAGATGATACTCCCATATTGTAGCATTAAAAAATCCCATGCTAATAATATTAATAGTTACATATTTCACGTACCAAAGCAGAGGGAATCTCAGATCTCAGTCTCCCGGTGAACATATCACTCCAATGACACCTCTGGAATAATATATATATTATAAATATGGTACAAATCATAGAAGATACATAATAAACTTTATTTCTCTGTGATGTCCTTGGTTAACAATATGCATAATTGCAAAAATGACTATATGTGAAAACTGAGAGCTGGCGTAATAACCAAGTTCCAAAGAGTGCATAAATTTATTTATCCTGTTTGCTCAAACATGGAATACTAGTTTATTTTAACAAGAGTCAAAGCTAGTCACAATTTCAGAGAAGGATTGAACGCCAACTCTCCAAAACATAAAACTTCTACCACATAAAGTGGCAGGTATGAGATATGACCGAGTATGCAAGGTTGAGTTAATGTTATTCAGAATGTGAAAATAATTAAGACCTTATAAAAGGTTTCTTATGCTTGTCATCCAAAATATTCTTCAAACACCAGGGCCTCTGGTGGCTCAGCAGACTAAGTCTGTCTGTTATTAACACAGCTGCTTGCAATTACTGCAAGTTCAAGTCCCACCAGGCCCAAGGTTGACTCAGCCTTCCATCCTTTATAAGGTAGGTAAAATGAGGACCCAGATTGTTGGGGGCAATAAAAGTTGACTTTGTATATAATATACAAATGGATGAAGACTATTGCTTAACACAGTGTAAGCCGCCTTGAGTCTTCGAAGAAGGGCGGGATATAAATTCAAATTTTAAAAAAAACATGTCAAAGTTATAATAAATTTAAGGTACAATTTCATTATTATACAGAATAATCAGACATCAAAATCTCACCTTGAGCTGAGATTTCTTCTCCAGTGCCTTGGCAATGACTTTTGCTGCTTCAACTCCCACAGTATTTCCTTCCAAACGCAGGGCTTCTAGCCCATCAAACTCCTCAATCTCTTTGATCACATCTTCAGCTGCAGAGATAGGCAGAATATTTCTGAACTCTAACCCAAACTGCATCTATCCTCATTATAATTCCACTTCAAGTCCTATTGTCTCTCCACCAATCGTGCTTTCCTTCCTTTTTATTTAAAATTTTGCACTCTTTACCAAGATGGCTTAAAGCAAATAACAGATTCCTGATTGCTGGTTCACATGTTATTCAGTTATCCACCATCAGATCTATAATCATTCTCTAAAAGTCATTAAGAGAATGATCCCCAACGTCCAAGCTGTGGCCCACTACTGGGCAGTGGCCTATTTCAAACCGAGTCACATAAGAGGTGGGCTGGCATGCACACATGCACAGCTCAACTCATCCAAGCAGCAAGCCAGCACATATGTGCTCGCAAGGTCCAGTTCTCCTCTCCCCCCTCCCAGCCAGGCCTAGCCACAAAGTTTGGAGACTGATTTAGTCTATTTGGGGGTATTATAGGACAGAATAGAATACAATTTTTATTGGCCAAGTGTGATTGGACATACAAGGAATTTATCTTGGTGCATATGCTCTCAGTGTACATAAAAGAAAAGATACATTATAATATATGCTTTTATTTTATGTACAGTATTTTTCGGACTATAAGACACTCTGAAGTATAAGACATACCTAGCTTTTGGGGAGGAAAACAAGGGAAAAAATCTGCCTCCCAGCAATTTACCTCCTTCCAGCAAAAAGTCAGCTTCAGCACAGCCTGATTTAGCACAAGCAGCTGATTGGTGGTTGGATCAGCCTCCTGGAATACCGCCTATAATCTGTTCCAGGCTGCAGGGATCACCACTGCCCGTCGCCACCTATCGCTGCTGCCGCCTATCGCTGCCTCTGCACGCCCCATTTTTGGCCTCCGTGCTGTTTTTGGCTTATTTCAGGCAGCAGGGATCGCTGCCGCTGCCTGGAATGTGCCAAAAATGAGACAGGCGGCGATGGTGATAGGTGGCAGCAGCAATGGGTGGTGGCGGCGATCCCTGCAGCCAGGAACAATTGATAGGCTGTATTCTGGGAGGCCGATCCAACCACCAACCAACTGCTTGTGCTAAATCAGGCTGTGCTGAAGCTGACCAGGCTGCTTGTTGCAGGAGGTAAATTGCTGGGAGGCAGAGGCCAAAGGATGGGGGCCAGTTGGTGGGCGGCCTTCAGCAACGTTCGCTGTATAAGATGCACAGACATTTCCATCCACTTTTTTTGGGGGGGGGGTGTCTTATACACCAAAAAGTACATCTACTCAATGAAACACTCATAATAAACAGCAACAGCATATCCTCTTACCATCTTCTGCAGTATTGAGTTTCAGGCTTTTGCCTTTAAAGCTCAGCTGCCCACCGCCCACTTGGGTTTTAGCAAGTGATTCTGCAAGCTTAGTTATATCTTCTGATGCCATTTTTTAACTGTGCCAACTGTTGCCAATATCAGATGGGAAAGATGCTGGAAAAGAAGAAACAAATAACTAAGTGTGTGAGAGATAAAAATTAGCCTCTTTCACTCCTCCTCTTCTTTTGGTATAGAATAACAGGGGAAGCTAAAGATAGTTATTATATTGGTTCTATGGCTTCATAGTTATTGATTTTTTTGCTACCTTAGAAAAAGAAAGTGAAGAAAAGAGCAACTGTTCATGTAGTAATCTATAAAACTGTCAAGTATAGTAGACTATTAATTTCTAATTACCTTGCATAATAAGCCACTGAAGTAAACTGACAGCTTGCTGTGAAGACAGCAATGTTTGATCTGTTCAGACAAAACATCCAGGCCATTTCACCCAAATATTACTCGGCTTATCACAACTTGCTACTTAGCATCATTTTACAGCAAATGCTACCACCCTGCTTCTGCTATTTTATGCATAAGTTAGCTTTGGTATTAACACATTTCAAGCAGGGATGGATAATGCAGGGCAGAGGATGCATTACGGCAGTGATGGCTAACCTTTTTGCCATCACGTGCCAAAAGCTGGGGGAGCGCAGGGGGGTTGCGCGCGCCTGCCCACACCCATAATTCTATGCGTCCCACCCCCACCCCCGCACATGCGCCCATGACCCCCCACGCTCCCCCTGCTTTTGGCACACAATGGCACACAGTGGGCGCAGTAGGCCCGTTTTTCACCCTCCCCTGGCTCCAGAGGCTTTCTAGGAGCCTAGGGAGGGCAAAAACGGCCTTCCCCACTTCCCCGGAGGCCAGAAACAGCCCGTTTGCTGACTTTCTGTAGGACCGGAAGGCCTGAAAATCAGCTAGCCAGCACGCACATGCGCACCAGAGCAGAGCTTGCGTGCCCACTGATATGGCTGTGCGTGCCACCTGTGGCATGCATGCCATAGGTTCGCTATCACGGCACTAGGGCAAGGAAGGTTTTGAAAAGATTAGTTGAATAGCCAAATTCACCATCCAGAGAAGCCCAGATCCACCTTTATTAAAAAAGTAAATTCTGCTTTCATTCCATAAAAATTGTTTCTTATTTCTAGTTTCTATCCATCCTATTTTATATGCAAACCTGAGCAAGAATAAGTTCATGAGAATGAAAAGTAAATTTAACTGTCAATAGATTTCCTATCAGCCTTTTTTTTTCAATAAAAAAAGCATTTCCCAGCCATATACTCTAATTCCCAACTGTTCTGTTCCAGCCACAGATGAACCTCCAAAGAAACTGAACAAATAGCACTGACAGAACTTACATTATAACCATTTGTTTAATGACCGTTTGAAGTTACGGCACTGAAAAAGTGATTTATGAGCGTTTTTCACACCTATGACCGTTACAGCATCCCCATGGTTACATGATTAAAATTTAGATGTTTGGCAACTGACTCATATGTATGATGGTTGCTGTGTCTCCAGGTCACATGATCCCCCTTTGTGACCTTTTGACAAGCACAATCAATGGGGAAGCCAGATTCACTTAACACTGTGTTAGTAACTTAACAACTACAGTGATTCACTTAACGATGGCAATAAAGTTGTAAAATGGGGCAAAACTCCCTTAAGAAATATCTCACTTAGCAACAGAAATTTTGGGCTCAATTGAGGTCATTAAGTCTAAGACTACCTGTATTTTATAACATTACCTTATTTGCCATAAATATAAAAGAGTGGGTGAATAGTAACAAAGGAACAAACAACAGACATTTATTTATTAGATTTTTATCCCTTTATTACTTTATAAGTAACTTAATGCAGCAAACATACCTAATACTCCTTTCTGTTCTTATTTACTCCACAACTAAACAGTTATACTACTAAGGACCTTAATTTTCCTGTTACTTTGGGGGGAAAAATAGAAGTTATTTTCTATTTCTATATTTTCCTTACTAATGTCGTCTGTATCTTCTGACCAACACAAATTTTTTGGATTGTAGCACCCTGGCAGTATTAATCTGTATTTTAGAAAGCCTTCTTTTTTTGATGTTTTGCCATCATCTCCTCTCCACTTCTGGAACAAAATATTTTTTTAGAGGTCAGCTCAAGAATATCAACTTTTTTATTAGAAAAAAATCCAAAAGGGCTAGAGAAACCTTGGTTGCTCTATCCTTATCATTCTTCACTATGACAGAACTCTTTATTGCCTTTCGTACCGGTACACGTTATAATTTTGCTTAAACCAGCTCAATTTCCACCCCCGCTCATCCTTCTATAAGCAAAATCCAACAACGTAAACACAATAGCCACGGAGACCGAAACCCTCCTCCTTAAAGCCCCGGTTCAGACGTGAGCTCAGAGTTTACATAACCCAACCTAATCTGGCCTCGCTCGTGAAGAGCAACGAGGGCATGACGTCACACAGGGGAGAGAACAAGCAGGTTTTGGCAAGAAAACATCGGTACGAAGGAGGTTTTGACCGGCGTCACGTCCAATTGCCCGAGAATGTTTTTCGTTCGCAACCCCGTCACCTGCGACATTTCTATACGTGTACATACCCCTAACACGTGCAGCCCAGGAAGCAAGACAGAAGCGCCTTCTTCCTCTCACACAATACGGCTCCTTCCGTGTCCCCGCAGGCGTAGTCAGAACCGCTGAGGAGGAGGAGGAGGAGCGAACCCACCCTCAACTTACCAACCACCCTCAACTTACCAACGACCCTCGAATAAATCAGGCTAATCAACTGTCCGCCCTTCGGCGGCGAGCAGCCGCGTCCGCCTACCTGGCGCGTCGGTTCTTGCTGTCACGTTGAAGCCACTCCGGCCACCGCAGCCACCCAAGATGATGATGGCGTTGAGGGAGGCGGAGGATTTGAAAGCCGGCAGTTTCGTTTCCCGAGTTGTGATTCGCTCCGTGGCCGATTGCGTTTGCTCGGGGCGGCTTACTTCGCCTCTTTACGCTCCTCCTTCCTTGCAAGGGCTCTGAGGTAATTGTAGCGAAAGGGCGGTGACGATGAAAAGAGGTCATAATTTTATGCTGCACAGTGCAGCTCGCCCACTGGCTCGGCAGCGCAGAGTATCCTGGGAGTTGTAGTTAATTTTTTTTTTTACATTAAGATGTATTGGGGAAATGTTGGTATTTTTCTTTCATGGAGCGGTTTGTTGCTAGAAGCAGCGAGATAAATGTTGTAGAAAAACGTTGGATTAGCAAAGTAGTTTTTGTCAAAAAAAAAAAGTTATCTCTTCTCTGGCATATTCCATCTGTGTAATATGTAGAAATGTTACAGCCTGATTTCTATGTCTGCAAATTGATCATATTCTTAATGTTTATATGCAATGGTTAAAAATATTCGATGAATTTTGAAACGTGTTGTGAGAAAGTAAGTTTATTGGACATCCGTTGAAATTTCCTGAAGTGAATACTTTAAATTCTGGATTATGTTTAATGGAATGTGAAAAAATAAGAACAGTTTAGGATTGAAGTAAAGCATTTGTGTCAGTTAATAGAATAGTTAAAGAATGGTTGAGCAGTAGGCAAGGAAAAAGGGAATGTGCAATGGAAAAATGATGCTCTTGGCTGTGAACCAAAATTATTTGCAGCAAAGGTTTGAATAATACGGTGAGGAATATGATTGTGAAAAACTTTACTGAAGAATAAAGTAGTTTTATGTTTGACAGGGAAAAAATAGAGTGATGAATAATGCAAGCTATACATAAATGGTGTGAAACTAGAAGAAGTAAAATGAATTTGCTTATTTTGATGCACAGAATTAGAAAGCAATGGATAGAAGATGGTCTATTTCAAGGAATGAAACCGAAATGTCTATGTATAAGATTGTTTTGCCCATTTGTTTATGAGAGTTGGGTATGACAGGAGAAATGAAGTTGAATACAATAGTTTTCTTTTCCCAAGTCATGGCTTCTTGTGCTCTGTTCTTTTACTCTTTTACTCTTACTCACTTAGGAAGGGAACTGGTTAATTTGTTGGTCAGTCACTGCAATAAATATCTATCTATCTATCTAGAACGCAATACCAAAATGTTATTTTAAAAGTATTATAGAGTTAACAACAAATAGGTAATGAATAAATATAGATTGAATATAAAAGTGTGTGGCCAGTAAAAAAAAAAGTACAGGAAGGTGTTTTGTTCAGAGAGAATAAAGATTATACTAGAAACAAATATGGAGGAAGAGTGAATAGACTGAGAAGAGCAAGAAACTTGGCAAGGTATGATAAAAGCTGGCCAATCCCAATTGGGCTTCCAAGTAAGGAGAATCAGAGCTGGTCAATATTGTAATGAGTAACCACTAGTAAATACCAGAGCTGTAGTTTCTATTGAAAAGGTTTAGAAAAAAAAAGCACAGATTGAAGCATGTGAGGATGTAAACATTTCATACATATGTCAGGAAAGATGCAAAGATAGCTTCATGAATTCAACCAGGAACTGTATATAGTTTCAAGCCATTGTAAAATGTCATTTTATGCCTGTCATCCCTTGCTCATTATTCTGCATTTTCTGCCTAAAAATCCTACCCAAATGCTCAAAATGCATATGGAGGTGCATCTATTACAATTGTTCTGGAAGACAACTATATAGAGAGGAGTTTGCAAAACAAAATTTTGAGTGTATTCATATTATTTGCCAAGCATCCTTGAACATATATCTTGTTTTGTTGCATTATAGATATCCAAGTGCCGTGTCATTGTATACACTATATGTATATATGTATACAATATATGAACTGATAGGGGTATGATGGTTCAACAGTTAAAGATGCTGAGCTTGTCAGCTGAAAAACTGGCAGCCCAGGTTGGAAACCCCAGCACTGCACAACAGGGTAAGCTTCCAATACTTTGCCCCATCAGCTCCTGCCAACCTAGAAGTTTTAAAGCATGCAAATGCAAGTAGATAAATAGGTACCACTTTGGTGGTAAGGTTGCAGTATTCTGTGCACCTCAGCATTTAGTTATGCTGGTCACAAGGCCATGGCAGTGTCTTCAGACAATGCTGGCTCCCTCAGCTAAGAAATGAAGATGAGCACCATCCTCTACATCAGATACAACTGGATAGGAGAAATTTACCTTTATATGAGTTGCAGAAATCCAAATAAATATTAGACAACTATTAAGACTTTTCCGTATCTCTTTTCCATCTTCTCATTTTCATTATATCAGCCAGTCTACATATTCACCTTGGAATACCCCACTGAACTTTTATTCAGAGAAGAAATATATTTCATTTACAGACTGAAATTGCTTTCAGATCTTTCATGTAGAACAGGAGTCACCAATCTCGGTCTGCAGCCCAGTGCTTGATAGCGGTCGTGCAGGTGGTGTGTGAGTAAGTGAAGCTAAATTTGTGCAAGCGGTGAGTATGTGTGAAACTCTCCCTCTTCATCACTGCTGGTCTGCATAGCTGGAAGGGTTATGGACTACTGATATAGAATATATCACACTTCCTCAAGATACATGTCATGTTGTGTTTCATTCTTTTGTTTTTCTCTTATGTTACTATTTTAAAAATAGAAATACATTTTAAAAAAGAAAATATATCAAAAAATCATTTGGCTCAATTTATAAATATATTAAATATTGAGCATACAGAATAATACTGATCAATCTTTGCATTAGACTGATAAAGAGCTAGATTGTAAACAAGATGCAAACACATACTGTGACTAAAATAATCCATAGTCATTATTTCAGTGAAGAGTACTAGTATTTGTTGTCCCTGTAAGGATGAAGCCATTATTCCTGATAAAATGCTAAATCCCAACTTTTACCCCCAATCATTTAAGAGTACATTTACATCTCTAAATCATATTGATTTTTGCCACAAACCTATATGTAACAATTCGGGAAATAGGGGAACAACCCTAGATTTTATCTGGAAATGTCTCCTCACCCATTTTACATTTCAAAATTGTGAAGATTTCATCTAGCTCTCTAAAAATATTCTCTGTCCAGTTAAGGATAAGAAAACCTTTTGTGAATTAGTTTCATCTTAATAACATAAAAATATAAATTGTATTATTTAAAATTCTTATCCATACATTTCTTAATTGAAAAAGAAATCGGATGCTGTTGTATATGGACAGAATTGGAACAGCTTACCTTCAGAAGTTGTGGATATTCCATCACTGCAGGCTTTTTAGAAGAGACTGGATATGTGTCTCCTGCTTGAGGAGGGTTGGACTAGAAGACTTTCCTTCCAGCTGTTATTCTGTTAATTATTAAATCCTACCCTGTTTCCCGTAAAATAAGAAATCCCCTGATAATAAGCCCAATCAGGCTTTTGAATGCATGCACTAAAATAAACTACCCCCCCCCATGAAAATAAGCCCTCCCCGAAAATATTTAACGGCATGCGCAGCTGGTCCCCGCCATTTCCTCTGGTTAAGGTTAGGGAGACAGAGCTGGAAATCAGGTAAGATGTAAGAGAAGCCCTGTCTTGTTCCATGTCCCCCGAAATAATAAGACATCCCCGAAAATAAGGCCAAGCACTTATTTTGGGGTTCAAAAAAATATAAGACAGGGTCTTATTTTCGGAGAAACACGGTATCATATAGTAGCCGTATTTTAGCTTAGATAAATTTAGTGGGTTCTCCTCCCATAGAAAATTTCTTAATGCTTTATTGCTTAAAATAATAATTTTAACATAGAAATATGTTAAATAAATGTATAAAACGTTAGTGTTATTTTGTCCCATAAATTCAACAGAATTTTAATAATTATTTAAGATTTTTGAGAAGGAAAGTAGAATACACTTACATCTATAAAAATGTTTCCTTGGAATAATTACTTAATTTTATTAAAATAACAACAGTAATAATAACAATATTACAGTATTATTATTATAATTATCTGAAAAATTCAACAAGTAAAATCCCACATTTTATAAATGTTCATACATTAGAACCTAAAAGAAATATAACAATGTCACTCTGAATAACTGAATAACCTGATAAATTAACAAATATAAAACTGTTTGGTATATGCATGTAATTTTCAATCATGATTGACATATAATAACAACTCACAGTAATTAGTGTAAGAATGTTTTGCAAGCCAATAGTTAAGGCAATATCTCCAATATCAAAAGTAGGAGAGAAAGAACATCCTTGATGAATTCCGCAAGACCACTGGCTACATAAAGAGATAATTTCATATGTATTAGCAATAGCAATAGTAATAGCACTTAGACTTATATACCGCTTCACAATGCTTTGAAGAACTTTCTAAGTGGTTTACAGGGTCAGCATATTGCCCCCAACAATCTGGGTCCTCATTTTACCGATCTTGGAAGGATGGAAGGATGAGTTAATCTATTAGCCATTTCAAAAGGAGTGGGTAGTTTCATTTTGGTCCAAATAAAAAAAGGAAGAAATCCAATTTTTTAAAAAAATCCATTGCTCCATATTCAAAAATGTTTTCTGAATTCAACAAGATCAGCATTGCAGATTTTAGCTTTTTTGAAATACACAACCGAATTATCAATTATCACATCTTGATTTTAATTTTAGCCACAAGCCCACTACTTATTTTATCTTATGTAAGAGATATAGCCACAAACTTAATTACACAAAAATGGCCTTTTGAGGAACTTAAGAAGATAACTGACTCGAAAACTTTTTTTTCACAATGGTGAACCAGTTCCTACTATGGTACTCACAGGCAGGAAACAGTTTTTCTATCATTGTTCCTCTATAAGTGTATGGAATTATATTTCTCCTACTCACATAATTTTCAAGATTAATGGCCTTGGATAGATTTGACCTCCATAAATTTACCCATTCCTCTTTTAAAGCCATCCAAATTAGTAGCCACATCACTATATTTTTTGTAATTAATTCCACAGGTTAATTATATAGTATGTGAAGAACTTCTTTTATCTATACAAAATCTCCTTTCAATTGCCTTCACTGGGTAGTCTTAATATTTTGAGTAAGAGCGAAAAACATCTTGTCCATTTTCCCAGGCTATGTATTATTTTAAACAATTCATGTCCATTGTCATATTTTTTTCAAGTTAAAGAACCCTAAGCATCCTGATTTTTTTTTGAAAAAAGTTTTTGTTAAAAAAAAAAACCACATACAAATTTTTTGAACAAGATATCAGTCAGGTACATAATTAAACACTTTCAAATTTCACCCCCTCATTGTATTGTTTATTCAATATTTTTCCCTTCCACTCTTAAAATTTAATTATTTGCACATTTCTATCAAAACATCTGTTCCACCCCTTTATCCTGAATGGTATTGAATCAAATCTAGTTCCCACATTTTTGCCCCCTTTCTTGCCCCTTCCTTCTTCATTGAACAAAATACAGCCATACTTATCCCTAATGTTATCAAAGACAGACCAGTAACAAAAAAAGATAAAAACAAGGTAATCTCTATAAAAATCTCTCCTACATTAAATCTCACCTTAATTTCAAAAAGGTCTCCCATCACTTATTATTCCATAATCCCATTCCAAATAAGAAAAAAATTAAAATAATAAACAAGATAAAAAGAACAAAATGAAAAGGAGCAAACATATACCATTTCTCACATAATTCCATAGTTATATTCAAATATTCTATTGAAAGTTTTATCTCAAATTATTTCAATTTCACTACATATGTTTAAAAACTGCATATTTTCTTAACTTATTAGATTCCTTGCTATCCCATCCCTCCTCAACATTTTTATAATCCTCTAATCTTTAACATAAATTTTAGTTTTACATTATTATACCACGCTTTTTATATTCTTCTCTATCATTGCTGCATGCAGCTCATTTCTTTAATATTCCAGTTCTGTAATCATTTCTTATATTTCTTGATTAAACGATAGTTGTATACTTCTTATTGTCCATTGTTTTCTACTTTATTCTTTGATGTTATGAGTCTTAAAGATCAGCCATCTGGTTACAAAAATCCTCCTTTGAAATTGTCCTGAAATCACAAAGACATTTCCCTCCTATATTTCTTCTTCTGCCTTTAGGTGTCAGTCTTTAGTCTATAGTTACAATCCACAATTAACAAAGTATCCATTTTTGAGCTGCACCTTTTTCCTCTTTGTTTCAATTTGTTGCCTCTTTTCAGTCCTGTTTAAATAGTTTCTTATAATCCTTTAAATCCAAATTTATAAAGAATAGAGGAACTGGGAGATGCTCAATTAAAATCCATTTTTAAAATCTTAGTTAATTCCTCTCTTTTTTCTTCTTGCTTATAATCTTTAAATAATAGATAAAAGCCTCCAAAATTCTCCAAAGTCAATTTTAATTAAAAGTCATATTTTTCTCTATTTTCTCCATTCAATTAGGGCTCTAGACTTAGTTCCAAGCCAACTTTTGTCAGGTTTTAGGTATCATTAATTATTTCCGTCCGTTTTCATTTCCTGTTTAAATTAGTCAATTTTTCTTTAAATGCTTGTTGGCAAAATTGCTCCTAGTGCCTCTTCGTGAGCTGGTACTAACTCACCCAGCTTCAATATCTTGTTCAGTACTTATGCTTTATCCTCCTGCCCGTTCTTGTGGCCGTCACGACTTCAGGCAGCTGGTGATGGCTGCGGTCCTCCTCGCTGGGTCGAGGAAAAAATCCGGAGCTACAGGGAATTTGCAACTTCACTGTCCGCTCCAGCCGCTCCCTCATTCTTCGCTGCCCCTGCAGGGCAGCTATGGTCCAGACCAGACCCCCGTATCGAGGGGATTTTCAGCACTCAGCCCGGAGCTCTCGGGGTTCGTGTCCATTCCGTCGTGACGCTGGCCACGCCTTTCAGCATCCTGATATTTTCTTGCAGGGAAAGTAGCCAAGCCTTCTGATCATTCATTTATATTCTTCTGACCTTTCTTACTCTGTTATCCTTTCCAAAGATGGTGATATAAACTGTACCTCAGATGCAGATGTACTATGGATCAGTGGTGGGTTGCTACTGGTTCGCCCCGGATCGGGCAAACCTATAGCAGTGGCAGGAGGTTCCACCCAGATGTTTCTGCGCATGCACAGAAGCATCGCATGCACCCACGAGCAAACCAGTAGCAACAGGTTTTAAAACTCACCCCTGCTATGGATGATATAATGACAGCATCTTCGTTTCCTATCCTGCTATTCATCTCTAGCATGGAACTTACTTTTTTTCCTAGTTGCCAGACACTGAGTCAAAGTCTTCAGTATACTACCCACTACAACCCCAGGATTTATTTTGATTAGTTCAAACTGCAGCTTCAATTTGGATCACTTTACATTTAATTTAAGTCACCTTTCCCCTATAATTGACAGAACATTGTATTGTAATCTTTTATTGCAAAATGCAATCTATATGATAGTATTGTGGGAAGACACACCCATCTGGTTCCAAGCTGGGAGAAAGGCAATTCAAACATGGAGGCTGATTGGAAAGATGATTTATTGATGAAGCAGAATCACATGGGTTTGTGGTTCTGGGCAGCTGACAAAATGGTCTGGGTTTTTTTTATACCTTCTCTGGACTTTGTATTTGAGCTTCCTATTCATGTGTAAGAACATGTATTCTATTGGCTGTTGTCAGATTCCTATGCGGTCATGTAGGGGTTATATAGCGGTCATAGCTGGCTCTATAGGAAAAAGAGGAAATGCAAATCCTAGGTGTTTGAGCTCCCAGGTTTGGTTAAAATTTGGACTGCTCTGAGATGAGGCAATGAAGGGGCTTGCGTTCTGAAAGGGTATTGGGCAATTCCTATTGTGGCTTAATGGCTTTGTCCTGGTTTGGATCTTGAATGAGGGCTAATCAGACTTTGCTGCAGGGAGTTTCAAAATAGCCTGTCTTGAATGGATTTCTGCCTACAGTATTTGTTTTGCCTATGAATAGAACTATCTAGATACTTGTCTTCCTTTTTCAATAAGCTCTTTATCTCTTAAGTGCTGACATCTGCTGTCGGCTCTTAAGGAAAGTGTGGGTTGCTTTCTGCCTCTAAAAAACATGTTTCTCCATTTCTCCCTTTAGGGAGATATAATATTCTGCCTTTTTATTTATTTATTTTATTTATTTATTTATTGTTTGAATTTATATACCGCCCTATCTCCCAAAGGACTCAGGGCGGTTCACAGGCATATAAAAACATCAATATACAAATTAAAACAATCATTAAAAAACTTATTCTACTGCCCAATTAATTAAAAGTAAAAAATATAGATATTAAAATCAATTTAAAAACCCCTCTAAATTTAAAATCTAAAAAACTAAAAAACTAAGCCAGTCCTGCACAGATGAATAAATGAGTCTTGAGCTCGCGACGGAAGGTTCGAAGGTCCGGAAGTTGACGGAGTCCTGGGGGGAGTTCGTTCCAGAGGGCGGGAGCCCCCACAGAGAAGGCCCTCCCCCTGGGAGTCGCCAGTCGACATTGTCGGCCGACGGCACCCTGAGGAGGCCCTCTCTGTGGGAGCGCACTGGTCAATGGGAGGCCACCGGTAGCAGGAGGCGGTCCCGTAAGTAACCTGGTCCTAAGCCATGGAGCGCTTTAAAGGTGAGAACCAACACCTTGAATTGCACCCGGAAGGCAACCGGCAGCCAGTGCAGCCTGTGCAGGATAGGTGTTATATGGGAGCTTCGAGTCGCTCCCTCAATCACCCGCGTGGCTGCATTCTGGACCAGCTGGAGCCTCCAGGTACTCTTCAAGGGGAGCCCCATGTAGAGAGCATTGCAGTAATCCAGGCGGGAAGTGACGAGGGCGTGAGTGACTGTGCATAGGGAATCCCGGTCCAAGAAGGGACGTAACTGGCGTATCAGGTGTACCTGATAAAAAGCTCCTCTGGTGACGGCTGTCATATGTTCTTCTAACGACAGCCGTGCATCCAGAAGGATGCCTAGATTACGAACCTTCTCCGTGGGGGCCAAAGATTCGCCCCCCACAGTCAGCGATGGCCTCAGCTGATTATATCAGGATGCCGGCATCCACAGCCACTCAGTCTTGGCTGGGTTGAGCTGGAGCCTGTTTTTCCCCATCCAGACCCATACGGCTCCAGGCACCAGGACATCACTTCGACGGCTTCACTGGGGTGGTTTGGGGTGGAAATGTACAACTGCGTATCGTCAGCGTACAGATGACACCTCACCCCAAAACCACGGATGATCTCACCCAGCGGCGTCATATAGATGTTGAACAAGAGGGGCGAGAGAACCAACCCCTGCGGCACCCCACATAAGAGCCTCGCAGCCGATCTCTGCCCCCCTGCCAACACCGTCTGCGATCGGTCGGAGAGGAAGGAGGAGAATCACCGGAAAACGGTGCCCCCCACTCCTAACCCCTCCAGCCGTCGCAGCAGGATACCATGGTCGATGGTATCAAAAGCCGCTGAGAGATCTAACAGGACCAGGGCAGAGGAACAACCCCTGTCCCGGGCCCTCCAGAGATCATCAACCAGTGCGACCAACGTCGTCTCCGTGCTGTACCCAGGCTGGAAACCGGACTGGCACGGGTCTAGATAGACAGTTTCCTCCAGGTACCGAGGAAGCTGATCCGCCACCACACTCTCAACAACCTTTGCCACAAAGCGAAGGTTGGAAACTGGACGATAGTTTGCTAAAACAGTTGGGTCCAGGGAAGGCTTCTTGAGGAGGGGCCTCACCACTGCCTCTTTCAGGACGGTAGGGAAGATACCCTCCATCAAAGAAGCATTCACAATCTTCTCACTGAATTAATTAGTTTATTCCATTGATCTGTATCTCCCACTGTCCCCCCCCCCTTATTTATTTATTTATTTATTTATTTATTTATTTATTTATTTATTTATTAAATTTTTATACTTTAATTTTTGTATATTTTTATATACATCTTCTCTGGTTTTATTTGCAAATACAGCATTACATAGGTAAAATTTCATGTATTTTCATTTCCTATGTTTTAAGAATAGAATAGAATAGAATAGAATAGAATAGAATAGAATAGAATAGAATTTTATTGGCCAAGTGTGATTGGACACACAAGGAATTTGTCTTGGTGCATATGCTCTCAGTGTACATAAAAGAAAAGATACGTTCAGCAGCAGATTTATTAACTGGTTGCTGGAGTTGAATTCAATTTGAAGGAGGCTTTACCATTTTTAAAAAAATACTGTGGTACACTCTGTGTTTATTTGTGTATGTGTATATCGACTACCTATGGTGGAAAACAGGTGGTCCTTAGGACCTGGAGGGATCCCAAGGAAGCATTTTGCCTGGCTGGTAAGGCTGTGTTAAGGAGACCTGGAAATGAAAGTAAAAAAGACCAAGAGGCACATGGAGGGAACAGCGGGGGCAGCAGCAGAAGCTGCTCTAGGATCAGAATTCTGCCTTCTGCAATGAAGTAACAGTGACTAATTATTTATAACAATATCTCTAGTACTGCCATACCATTAATCAAGGCAAGTAACCATAGTGAAAATTTCCAAGCAGAAGGGGTGAGTAGGTTAATTTTTTTTGTCTGCTAAGAAAAGGGGGAAAACAAGGTGGAGGGAGAAAGATGTGAGAAATCCCCCCCCCTCCCAGCAATATTACATAGATTCGCAGAACAGGGACAAACATCGTAATTGCAGATGCAGCCCAATCCTCCCCAATCAAAAAGTCTCGGTCGTTCTTTAAAAACACAGCTGGGAGCAAATTGGTAAAGGCGATTTTCCCCGAACGAGATGGGGGATCGGAGGGCTGGCAGGAGTTTGGGAGTGAATGGCGGACCCAGAGCCCTTTTGGAACGATCGGGACTTCCTACTGTTTCTCTCCGATGGGGCCAAGGGATTGTAAGCTGCCTTGCCGGTGTTTGTTTTTTTTTTACTAAAAACACTCATTATATGCAATTTCAGTGAAAGAAAAACTGCCGACTTTTAGTTCTGCTGGATCTGGCATTTTGTAGCCTGACTTATCAAAGTTACTAGTGTAACGGCATGGAAATGGTTTCCTGTGTAGTGTATAAATATTTTTTTATATGTCACAAACATCTTTCTGCGCTGTGGGGCTATTTTAGCTTGGAAATAACCGTGACAGCTTGCTATGAGTTTGGGAGAGTGCCTGTAATAATACTGTGGGTTTTTTCCGTTTACTTCCGCCATAGAGATATATCTTAATGCCGGATCGCTTTACTAAGCGAGGCCGCGGCTTGGAGGCCTTAGATTAATAGGGGTAGGACGGTTTTATTCCAGCGGAATTTGAATTAAAAATCGTGTTTTTAATGAGGGCAAAGTAAGGAGAACGGTTTGAAGAAGCCAAGTAATATAAAATGAAAAACAGTTACTGTTCATAAGTGCATATTGTGCTATAATCTGAATGCCAAAGGCTTTCTAATATTTGTTAATATAACAAACTATCATTCATGCATAAATGTCGTGTGCCTGTTGCATTAATTTAATAGGTTAAGCAAATTACGTTACTAGCATGGAGAATGCATGGTAGAAGAATGGCAAATGTGTTTAAATTGCTACTGAGAATGCAGCATTTTATTCTGCATGACTAGGGGAAAGTAGGTGAGTGTCAGGAAAACAAGTAAATTAGGCATTATAACTTCCAGGTTGATGGGATATACTGTAGTAGTGTATGTCTAGTGTTCGTGGGATAGTTTGGGATAGTTCTATGTTATTCTGTTTTTAATCTGTCTTTTGGTCATTTTAAGAAAACTTCACCTAAATTGTGAAAGTTTGTCATATTTTGTCAAAAATGTTTGAATAAAGTTACTGCACTACTTTACACAACTTTTCAAAACAGTGCTACCATCTGTATGATCCTTAATATATTGGAGGGGTAGGTGATTTGTGACTTGTAAATCATATGTGGTTTAGCATTGTTTGTTATTAGGAGTTTGGTAATCTCCAAATTTGAAAAAAGAATGTCTCTAATCTTTCTAATGTGCAATTAAGATTCTTAATGGCAAAATTGCTTTAAAAAAAAGGAATTAGGCAACAAGTAATCATCCATACATACAGTGTTCAGGGTTTTCAACCTGATTTCCCCCATCTCTGTCTCCATGTGATATATATGTGCATGCAAAGATAAATAAATATATACATATAAAATATATAATATAAATATAATTTGCAAAAATTATAACTGTTGAATTAATGAATATAGTATCCAAAGTTATTGTATATTATATAAATAAATAATACTGTTCTTAGCTAGTGCTTTTTAAATTTCAGATTGGTAAATTTCAGATTTTAAAAAGTGTAACTGAAAAGTGTTAAGTACCTTATAAAAAAGGTAAATAGGCCTTTGGTCGAAAAGTCTTACATTAAAGCTGCAAATAAGCATTCAGGAAAGGTGGAAAAGCATACAGGATGTAATAAAGGCAATTATTATAGTTTGCATTTAATTTAAGCAGTTAATAACAGTTTTAAGATGAATACAGGTAAGGATATTATGGCAAAATTAAAACATTCTTACATAATAGAAAATATTAAGGTGAACAGGAAGGGATGGTACAAATGTGCAGTTTGGTTCTGTGTTTTGAATTAGATGCTGTATAAGGATTTCAAATCTGCACTTAAGACTGAGCAATTGAAACATTCAGACTTTATAGTGCAGCTAAGGCTAATTAAGAATAGATTTTCCTATTTGTAATTTGAAGTATCAGAACCTCAGCTGGTAGTTCTGTACTATATTTTTATTTTTTTTCTGAAAAAATGTTCATTTTTTCCCTCTTTTTCTGCTCCTTGTGGCACCATAAAACTTTACTTTTGTTTATCTTGTAAACATCTTATACACCCATAGAAATATTTTATTTACAAGGTACCATGTAGAAAAGTACCATTCTGAGTAGGATTTTAAATATATTTTTAAAACAACATTGGCAATATTTTTCAAGTACATAACTTTAATTAATGGACTATATCATTAAGGACCAATTTTGGTGCAGCAAAGTTATAACCTTTCTTTTTTAAATTTCAGCAATAGAAATTTTGTACAGATAGTCCTCAACTTAAGACCACAATTGAGCCCAAAATTTCCATTGCTAAGCAAGATGCTTATTAAGTGAGTTTTGCCCTATTTCACAATCTTTCTTGCCACAGCTGTTAAGTGAATCACGACACTTGTTAGGTTAGTAACATGGTTATTAAATGAATCTGGAATTGACTTTGCTTGTCAGAAGGTCGCGAAAGGTGATCACATGACCCCAGGACACTGCAACCATCATAAATTCTGTATATGCCCAGTTGCCAAGTGTCAAAAGTCACTTTTTTCAGTGTCGTAACTTCAAACCTTGGTTACCACATTTAAAGCGCTCCATGGCTTAGGGTCCAGGTACTTACGGGACCGCCTGCTGTTACCTTATGCCTCCCACCGACCTGTACGCTCACACAGAGAGGGTCTCCTCAGGGTGCCGTCCGCCAAGCAATGTCGGCTGGCGGCCCCCAGGGGAAGGGCCTTCTCTGTAGGAGCACCTACCCTCTGGAACGAACTTCCCCCTGGTTTGCGTCAACTACCTGACCTTCGGACCTTTCGCCGTGAATTGAAAACGCACTTATTTATTCAAGCGAGACTGGCCTAAATTTTTTAAACTTTTTGAATTTTAAATAATTTTAATTGGGGTATTTTTATGAATTTTATGGGTTAAATTTGATGGTTTTATATTTTTGGCCATTTATAGAATATGTTATTTTAAATCTCTGTTTTAATTTGTATATTGTATTGTTTTTATAATCTGGTTGTACACCGCCCTGAGTCCTTCGGGAGAAGGGCGGTATAAAAATCTAAATAATAAATAAATAAATAAATAAATAAACAGTCACTAAAAGAATATTTGTAAGTTGAGAACTAGCTGTAAACAATGCACAGTTCTGTTGATTGCTATCAATGTAGTGGGGTACCCCAAGGCTCTGTGGTTTTCAACATCTTCATCAATGATTTGGATGAGAGGATAGATGGAGAACTCATCAAATTTGCAGACAAGAAGTTGGCAGGAATAGCCAACACTCCAGAAGATAGGCTCAAGATCCAGAAGGATCTCAAAAGACTTGTATATTGGGCCCTATCCAAAAAAATAAAATTCAGTGGTGAGAAAACTAAGGTTTTACCTTTAGACAAGAAAAACCAAATGCACAGGTATAGTATATCTCCAATCTTGGCAACTTTAAGACTTGTGGACTTCAACTCCCAGAATTTCTCAGCCAGTTTTGCTCCTTTGGGAGTTGAAGTCCACAAGTCTTAAAGTTGCCAAGGTTGGAGACCCCTGGTATAGATGGTACCTGGCTCAATAGTACCGTGAGAGGGATCTTGGAGTCCTAGTGGACAATTACTTACCGTATTTGTTGCTCCATAAGACACACTTGATCATAAGACGCACTCCCGTTTTTAGCCTTCACGTGCCCCATTTTTTGCCTCCACACATCCCGTTTTCAGCCTTCGAAAAAGTCCTGCGCAAAGGGTGGGGGCCTGCAGGTGGGAAGAGCTTCAGCAATATTCGCTCCATAAGACACAGACATTTCCACCCACTTTTGGGAAAAATGTGTGTCTTATGGAGCGAAAAATAGGTAAATATGGCCCAGTAGTGTACTGCAGCTGCTAAAAAAGCCAATATTCTAGGCTGCATTTATACAGGGATAGAATCAAGATCACATGAAGTATTAATACCACTTTATAAGCCTTGGTAAGATTACACTTGGAATACTGCATTTTGTTTTGGTCACCATGATGTAAAAATGGTATTGAAACTCTAAAAAGAGTGCAGATAAGAGCAACAAAGATGATTAGTTGACTGGAGGGTAAAACAAAGAATGGTTGCTGGAATTGGGTATGTCTAGTTTAATGAAAAGAAGGACTGGGGGTGACATAATAGCTGTGTTCCAATATCTCAGGTGTTACCACAAAGAAGAGGGAGTCATAGCTATTCTCCAAAGTACCTGAGGGCAGGACAAGATGCAGTGGATGGAAGCTATTGAAGGAGAGAAGCAACCTAGGAGAAATTTCTTGACAATCAGAAAAATTAATCAATGGAAAAGCTTGCCTCCAGAAATTGTTCTAACATTGGAAGTTTTTAAGAAGAGAGTGGACAACCATTTGTCTCAAATAGTATAGGGTTATAGAGACAGTTATAGAGGTGCAAATGACAGAGTCAATAATTCCTCTGTAGAACTGAATCAGCAGCTCCTTGGGCAGTTTGAGCTTTCTGAGTTGGCGCAGAAAGAACATTCTTTGTTGTCCTTTTTTGATGATGTTTTTGATGTTAGCTGTCCATTTTAGATCTTGCGATATGATAGAACCTAGAAATTTAAAGGTTTCTACTCTTGATACTGTGTTGTCTAGTATTGTGAGAGGTGAAAATATGGAAGGGTTTCTCCTAAAGTCTACCACCATTTCTACAGTTTTGAGTGTGTTCGGTTCCAGATTGTTTCGGTCGCACCACAAGGCTAGTCGTTCGACCTCTCGTCTATATGCGGATCTTGAATTTTTTTCTTCCTATTCCTTTGCTCTCCTTAGAAATGTTGTATATACTTTTGAGAAGCATAATGAAGTAAGCTTTTGCTTTTTCTGTATTTTTAGGAAGGGAAGTTATTGGAATTTATTTACTCACATTTGTGGACAAATATATTGCTAAGTGCTTATATTTTTATTTCTTTGTTTGAGGATGGAAAGAAAATACTAAATACTAACATATTTCGGAAAGAAATTTAATCATGCTATGTCCATGTTAAAATTTAAACTGAATAGATTTGTACAATTGTAAAAAATTAAAATATTCTTTTTTACTATTGCAGTGATGCAATGGACAGACAAAAAAGAAAAGAAGAGATAGAAAAAGGTCTTCAGTTCATCCAGTAAGTAACCAGATTTGGTAGTGGTGGAGTTTCTGTTTTCATTTATTTGTAATATAAAATCCTACTTCGCTCAATATATCATCAAACATCCAAACAAGAATCAAATCACAATTCTATTATGGTTGCATCAGTGTAAAAATATGGCAGTGCCCAAGAAGTTACTTGTTGGAACTATGTGACCTAATTTAAACATATTACCCTCATGTGGAGTTTGGAACCTAGAAATATTAGACTTCCATCAATGTATTTCAATTAACATACTTGTAATGGAAAACTTCTGAGACCAAGGAGGGATATAATTTCTTAGATTTCTATTTATCTTTTTCTGTAACTTTGAGGTGATGTTCTTCAGCTGATTTATTCTATTGATTGGCTTTATAGGAATGTTATCAGATAAATTGAGAGTTTGAGGCTTATATTCAGTTTTTGTTGCCTTCAGCAACATTTTCTAATAATAGAGGAGTTGAACTTTGTGGTACTTACAAACATTCCTACACATGTGGGCCATGGATACTAGCCATAAATTTTCCTTCTTCCATTTGTGGAGAGTTTACTGAATTTTATTTTTCATTAAAATTGCTCGAAATACTTGACAAACACCAATGTATCAGTCAGCCTATAATATTGGTACCTAATAATACTGTCCTTCTGGAAAACGAGTATCTATTTTACTGTGGAAATTTCCTATCCATGATTAAATTATATGTGTAATATACATGTCTTTATGTGTGTTAGATCGATTTACACATTTTATGACTGTTTTATTCTTTTATAACGGTTTCATTCATTCTTCATTCTAGGTCTACATTACCATTAAGCCAAGAAGATTATGAGGTAACTTTAAGATTTCACATTCTTATTTTAAAGTATCTAATGGTATTATGTAAATTCAGCTTAACCTGTTGTAATGTTGGGGAACAGAAGAATATTAATAGTTTTCTAGAGTGGTTAGGTGAGCATAGTTTTATGTGGAAAAATCAGCAATCATTCTCAGCTCTATTTGGAGCTACAGTAGAATTTCACTAAGGAAAGTTGTATTTATTTATAACATTTTTACTGCTTTTGATTATCATAAAAATAATCTCCAAACAGGCCTTGCACTTTATTCTTACAGGAGACCATGTTTGTATATTTTATTTATTATAAATATTTTACTCAGGTTTACTCATTATTACAACATCTTACAGAACTGACAATGAACTAAAATATATTGTTAAACATAACTATCTTAACTGCAGAACAAAAGCATGCACAGTAGTGAAACATGTAGGAAGTGTAGGATCAGTAATGAGATGGCCCTGCTGAAGAAAAGTTCATGCATTTTTGGAAATACAGCAGAGAAAAGAGAGTATAGACCTCTCAGGAAGAAGCATCAAAATACAGAGGCAGACACTAAGAAGTTCCTGCTGTTTGGGTTAAGTTATTATTAACTGGACTGGATTTTCTGGCTTAGTTAAACAGAATTGTTGACTTTTCTGACAAGGATTTTTTTCATTCATCCCAGTAGGAAAAAATAGAAAAGAAAGCTTTGGATCTTCCTATTCAAAGTCAGCCATTTAGAATGTAACAATTCTTGTGCCCATCCTGAAATGAAAAAGATCAGAATGAAGATGATTTTAATGTGGAATCTTTGGTGTTGTTTGAGCTTAGTTTTTTGCTTGCAGTGTTTTGTTACCTGATTAAGTAACATCAGTGTTAGTGAGTGTCAGGTTTGTTCCCTGCTTATATACAGTAGCTTGCCCTGCCACTGCTGGCTCCTTGATTAGATTTTCTGCTTGATTCATCCCTGAGCTACACATTTTCTCTTCTGTTGGATGATTTTAATGAGAAATTCCATTTTTAAACCAATGATGCCACTGCAAATACAAGTAGCCCTCGACTTAGAATGGCAATTGGAACTGGAATTTCCATTAGAAAGTGATACAGTTATAAAGTGATAGCAATCCAGCAGGGAAGGTCACAAATGACAGTGGTTGTAAACGTGGTGCAAGCTGATTGCCAAGCACCCAGATTGCAATGTGGGATGAAGGGATGCTAGGATATCTGGACTTCCTAGGACTTGTCATAACCACCATTTGTTCAGCACCATTGTAACTTCAAATGGTTGTAGGGTTAGGGTTAGAATCGGGAGTCTTCAACGCCCGGTCCATGGACCACCACCAGTCTGTGACATGCCAGAAACTGGGCCGTGCAAACAAGTGAAGCCCCATTGGCAGGATTCAGGCAGCACATGAAACAACAACCCCTCCAGTCCATGGAAAAACGTCTCTCCACAGTACTGGTCCCTGGTGCTCAAAAGATTGGGGGCCACTGGGTTAGACTATTATATAAGGAAAATAAGACAACTATCAAACACCCAGTATTTTGAAAAATCGGATCAATCAACTAAAGCAAACAAGTTACTATTGGTTGAAGAAAACATTGGGTTTCAATATATGTTAGAAGCTGAATGCTCAATGCAGAGAGGATGGTTTCACCTGAGCCTTCTGTTTGGATATTGTTAGGCCGACTCTACATATTCTTCCCCCTTCCTTGTTTTTCTTCTTTCTCTTGAGCACTGTCCTCATCATTTTATAAAATGTGAAGACTACTTGAAACCCAGTATCTACAGTATGGAGACTGCTTGGTGCTTCAGTCAGTCAAGCAAAGTACTCAGTTTTTAAGTCAGAAATTTATTTGTTAGAGGAACTCACTGTTCCTGAGGTTTGAATGACATGTACATCCACTAGTTTTCAACTGCTGTGCCAGAGGCTTTTTAACAACCAAAGATGATTTCTGTCTATTCATATCTTGGGATTCAAATGGTTTACAAAATGATTTTAATAGCACTATTGTGCCATACTAAAAACTTGGGATTTGTTACATCTGGTCTCTATTGTGTAATAAAAGCATCATGTTACAAAGAATAGGTAGGTCTGAAACAGACTATAGTAGTACAATTGATTATTTAGTGCTTTTGAGCCATTACTGCAAAGAATAATACGTTAAAATGTTGTGGAGGGAATCATAAAGTGAAAGGCTTGAAAGTAATTATTAAGTTTTTTATCCTCCTCTTCACATTCTTCCTTGTAGGCTTTTTTACAAAAATTGGTGCAAAATTTACTTGCAGAGGGCAATGATTTATTCAGAGAGAAGGATTATAAGTTGTCACTGGTGCAGTATGTTGAAGGGTTGAATGTGTCTGAATATGCAGCTTCAGATGAAGTGAACATTCCTGCGGATCTTTTATGCAAACTGCATGTCAATCGAGCTGCCTGCTACTTTGCTATGGTGAGTACCCCTTTCACTATGTCATATATCTGTGTACAGGTACTTGTGGCTTACTGACTGCAATTAGGACCCTCAACGCCAATCCTAAGTGACACCATTATAAAATAAAATGTCATGTGACTGCACTTGACTTACAACATCATTTTGTCAGTTCTAGCTGTGGTTATTAAGTGAATCCCTGTGGATTATTAAGTGCAGCATCATATAACCAATTTGTAACTTCCTCTCGATTTCCCCATTGACTTTGCTTGTCAGAAACTGAAGATTGCAAATGGAAATCAGGTGACCCTGGGACTCTGCAAACATTGCAAATGTGAGCCCATTAACAACTGTCCAAAGTGTAATCACATGACTGCAGAAGCTGTAATTCTGAGGACAAATTTTGTACTTCCAAGTGGTCAATGAATGAGTGGTCGGTAAGCAAGGGATACTTATACTTAATAACGTGATAAATCCAACTTTCACATCCATGGAATGTCACAGAGAAAATTACTGGATGCATGAGTCTGACCTTTAGAAGATGGAAGAAGGGGAGGCCACTTTTGCACTTTCATATTCAAAGCCACAAAACTTGAAAACAAAAGAGGAAGATCATTTGATCAAAGCAAATGACAAGGTGACATAGTTAATTTTTCACTTGGGTCTTTGTAAGATGGAAGCTCTATACAGTCCTCGACTTACAACCATTCATTTAGTGATCGTTTGAAGTTATAATGGTAATCAACAAAGTGACTTCTGACCATTTTTCACACTTTAACAACTGTTGCAGCATCCCCATGATCATGTGATCAAAATTTGGATGCTTGGCAATTGGTTCTTACAGTGTTGCTGTGTCATGTGTTCACCTTTTGCAACCTTCCGAGTAGCAAAGTCAAGGGGGAAGCCGGATTTACTTAACAACCAAGTTACTAACTTAACAATTGCAGTGATTCACTTAACAACTGTGGCAAAAAAGGTCATAAAATAGGACAAAACTCACTTCACAATTGTCTTGCTTACCAACAGAAATTTTGGGCTTAGTTGTGGTCATCAGCCGAGGGCTACATGTACTGTAAAGTGTGAGAGAAATATACAGCTACTATCCCAAAGGTGCTTTTTCAGGAGGCAACTGGACTTTCTTATTTTCTTTGAAGATGTTTCACTTCTCATCCATGAAGCTTCTTCAGCTCTGACTGGATGGTGGGGAATGGAAAGATTTATATTCATTGCAGACAGCTGATCATTTGCATTCTTTTAGAGAGTCATTGAGGCCACTTGGAGGTTTATCTGTGTCCTCGAGGTCACCTGAGTATGGGTGTGGAGCCTTCTTGGCTGCAGGATGTTTTTGTTGTGTCTCGTCCGATCTCACCACAGCCGGGGTCTTCTTATCTGCTTCCGAACACGGAGTAATGTCCTAGTATGCCTCCCAGCCCCAGCCCTGGCTCCATGCCCAGACAGGCTGAAGAGGAGGAAATACCTCCAGCCCCCAGCTCTGGCTCCATGCCCAGGCAAACGGAGCAACTAGACCCCTCCCTCTCCTCCACAGCATGTGAGCCTGAGGGAGGTCAATTACCAACAGCTGCAGACTGGAGTGACCCTCGCGTCAGAAGACTTGATAGGCGGAGACAACAGAAGGAAGGGAGGGGCAGGCCTGGATAAGTGCTGAGTCATGGAGCCACACCCCATGGCCTATATAAAGGATCTGCTTTCTGGCATTCTCTGAGTCAGGCAAAGTCTAAACAATCTTGCTAAAGTCACTTTCTGGTCTCCTGCCTGCCCTGAGGACTTTGCTAGGACTTTGGCAGAGCTGCAGAGGCACGCCTGATTCGGATTTCCCTGACCCGGCTGTCAGCGGAGGAGTGGGACACGACAGTTTTCTGCCCTGTGTCCCTTCATTGTTGAACACAGGCGCAGGCTGTTGGAGAT
This sequence comes from Ahaetulla prasina, assembly GCF_028640845.1. Classification (NCBI taxonomy): domain Eukaryota; kingdom Metazoa; phylum Chordata; class Lepidosauria; order Squamata; family Colubridae; genus Ahaetulla; species Ahaetulla prasina. Next base: position 65,932,095 of record NC_080545.1, on the reverse strand, counting down.
GAGTTGATGTTGTCTGCATCTCAAATTGAAGCACAAATGGTTCTTTGCAATTTTTCTGGAAATCTGTTCATACTCTTGCACCATTTGAAGGGTCTTAATCCCAAAGTTCATAGCTAAATGTCTATGGAGTTCTCAGTCATCCAAGTCATGATTGTCCCAGAGGTGCTTTTTCAGGAGGATAACCATGTCCTGGATGATTGAGAATCTGCATAGATATTTAGCTATTCACTTTGGAATGAACACCCTTCAAATGGTGTGAGAATAAGAACAGATTTTCAGAAAAACAACTCTCTAAAAGAATGCAGATGACCAGCTATCTGCAAGGAATATAAATCCTTCCATTCCCCACCATCCAATCAGAGCTGAAGAAGCTTCTTGGATGAGAATGAAACATCTTCAAAGAAAAACAGGAAAGTCCAGTTGCCTCTTGAAAAAGCACCTTTGGGGAAACCATGACCTGGATAACTGAGAATCTTCCTAGACATTCTATTTATCACTATCTAGTACCTGAAAGGCCACATTGTTAGTTACTTCTGATAGAACCCTCATCTATTTAGGATTTTCTTCGATCCTTTTACCCTTTATCAAGAGCCCATAAGAATAGTAGTGACTTAATTAGAATTATCTTTTGGGGGATAGGACATATGAGTTCTGTTTGTGTTAAAGTTCTTATGATCACATTTATTAATTATCTAAAAGGGCTTACATAAAAAAGCTTTAGAAGATAGTGAGAAGGCTCTGGGATTCAACAAGGAGAACATCCGTGCTCTCTTTCGGAAAGCCCGCTGCTTAAGTGAGCTAGGAAGACACAAGGAAGCTTATGAATGTAACAGCCGCTGTTTGCTCTCACTCCCACATGTAAGTAGTAATTTCCTCTTTTCTAAATATTTTGTATTATTAATAGAAAAACAGGTAAAGGCTTTAAATGACTAAAATGATATTAGAGTTGTAGCATATTTTACAGATAATCCTTTAATTTCAACAACACACGACCAGAATTGCCATTGCTGAGTGATATGGTTATAAAGCACAATATCATGTGACTGCCTCATTAACAGTGGCACTTTGGGTAGTCTCATTTATTGTTGTAACCAAAGACATATGGGTCATTAAGTGCGAAGGAAGGAGTCCCAGACAAGGAGTGTGGGAGGGTAGGCCCAGGGCAGGCTGGGTGAACTCAGGGAGGCTGGGAAAGAGGGTGCGGGGCATATACCTGTATGCAAGTTCACGGAGGCATAGGGAAGGAAGGTGCTGGTGACCACATGTCTATGTGCAAGTCCATGGAGGCAGGGAAAGAGGCCACTGTTGGGTGGGTGCCTATGCGTGAACACAGGGAGATTAGAGAAGGAGGGCACAGGTGGGTTCAGAGGGAAGAAGGGTGGCAGTGTGTGCATGTGAAAGGGTGGGAAGACTTACCTGAGTGACTGGTGATCTTCCCTCTGGCTTTTTTGTGGAAAAACCAGAGAATGTTGGCAACAGCTATCACAGGACTCTGGGATGCTGCAACCAGTTGTAAATACACTTATCAAGTTAAATACACTTATCAAGTGATTATCAAGTGCCTGAACTTTGTTCACAAGACTGCTGATGCACTGCAACAGCTGAAACTTTGATGTGTTTTTGTTCAGTGGTCATGTGATCATCATTTGTAGCCTTCACTGCCAGCTTCCAGTAAGCAAAGTCAATGGGGAAGTCGGCAGGAGATTGTAATTGGTGACCCCAGGATGCTGCATCTGGGCAGTCTTCACCTAATGATGGCAACTGGGATTGCTGGAACTGCAGTCACGAAACATCATGCCTTATAACTTCATTACTTAGCAATGGAGTTTCTGGTTCCAATTACTGTTGCATTAGCAAATGTATTGTAAATATTTACAACAATGTTACAGTCTTTTATGCCTGCAGTATTAAGTTGAAATCTGGTTCTAATGAATAAACTCTGTGTGGTCATGATTACACTCTATATTGAGTTATGATATATAATGAAATATTTGGAGCAAAAAAATCTGCTGATAACATACCATTCTAACTTTTGTACCTATTATAGTTTCCAATTAATTTTACAGTGTGGCAGAGATTCATTTCATAACAATGCAAATATGTCTTCTATGGTTTTTTTTATAAAAAAAAAATAATAGGAGCTACTTAACAGAGTTCAGTTGAATTGAAAGAGCAAAGGATAGAACAATACAAAATTAGGTAAAACTTGTTTCACTGTGTGTACTATGGGCTTTCTTAAAAAAAATGATCAGAATTATTGCAAATAATACAAGATTAAATTATTTACTTTTTGTACTTTTCACTGCCAATAAAATAGATGACATCAGTTTTGTATTATCTGTGACCACCGTATCTGGAAATACTGGTAGTCCTCAACTTACGACTACAGTTGGGATCAGAATTTCATTGCTAAGCAAGGCAGTTAACTGAGTTGCATCCAATTTTACCACCTTGTTTGCTATGATTATTAAATGAATAATGCTAAAATAATAATTTATTTTATTTATTTTAATTTTGTCATAACAATATATGTAGGTATCGTACAAAAAGATTATATAATATATAAACACATATATGAGTAAATATAAGGAGGTATAAGCATATATATATATATATATAGGAAGAAGAAAAGAAAAACAATAGGACAGGAACGGTAGGCACGTTTGTGCGCTTATGCACGCCTCTTATGGTCCTCTTAGGAATGGGGTGAGGTCAATAGTAGAGAGTTTTTGGTTAAAGCTTTTAGGATTTGTTAAGCAAATCCAGCACACACACACACACACACACCCATTGACTTTGCTTATGGAAAGCTGACTGGTAAGGTTGCAAATGGTGATAACATAACCTCAAGACACTTCAGTCATTGTGAATACATGCTGCTTGCCAAGAACTTAAAATTTTGATCACACACCCTTGGAAATGCTGTGATGGTTATAAGTATGAGGACTGGTCCAAGTCACTTACTGGTTGTAAGTTGATGCCATTGTAACTTTGGTCACGAAACGGATAATTATAAGTTGAGGACTATCTGTAATTGTAATTGTTTTCTCTACTGAAGGATGAAAGTGTGGTCCAGTTGGGTCAGGACCTTGCACAGAAGCTGGGTTTAAGAGTCCGGAAAGCATATAAGAGGCCTCAGGTATGATATTTGCATCCTACTTCCCATGACAGTATACATACTTTATTTTCCCCCCAATCCTGAAGCTTGAATCTGTTACATCATTTTACCTACAGAGTCCAACAGAGACCTACAGAGTCCAATATTAGCTGAAAATTTTTGGTCTGTATTGAACGCTCATGCATAGGCAGTATATATGGGTACATCCAAACTAGGCTACCTGTATATCTTATAAACTTTTCCCTTATTAAAGGTGACATTTCTTTATTGTGTCATTTATCATTCTTTTAAGTGTCTTAAACGTCTGCTACTTCCTCTCTCTCTCTGCAGCAGGATTCAGAAACATTTTCTGTACTGAGTAATGGCCTGACATCTGCCTTACCAAATCAGGTATATCGTTATTGTTTAAACAGTGAAATTAATACAATGGATAACACGTTTTCCTGCTTGGGTGAACATAATTTGTTAGGTAAAGTTCTTAATTAAAAATGTGAATTAAAAAAGGCAAGAGGTAGCTATAGCAAAATGTTGTGTTGATGAAGTGCTGCATCACCCACCTGAAGAGCATCTTAATGTTCTCCATTTAGAAGTATGCAGCTAGCCAAAGTTTCCAGACATCCTTGTGGACAAGAATCTCAGAGGGAGAATGAGCTATGTTTATTTTTTTATTTGTTTAAAACAATTATATGTCCATTTATTTTAAAAGTAATCTCTGGGTAACTCACAACCAAATATACATAATTGCGTATATCTGCATTTTTATTTTCTAAATAATTTCTGAGCATTTTTAAATTTTAAAAAGTTACTAAAAGTGAAGGTATTTAAGAGATAAATAACACCATCTCAGTCTTTATAAGATTAACTCTGGCTATATGATTTGAACAAAAAAACATCTTTTTAAGAGCTAGCTCTTTGCTTTTCACTTTTTCTGAAAAATAATTCTAAAGCTTCAGGCCCAAGTACAGTTCTTGATGACGACAGGGAATTCTCGACTTACGACCATTCAGTTGGCACTGAAAAATTGACATGACTGATCCTTGCACTTAACAACTCTAACAACAATCCTGTGGTCACATGATCAAAATTCAGTGTTTGGCAACTGCCACATCCTGGATTAACATGATTGCAACCTTTCCAGGCGGCTTCTGGCATACATACATTGACAGAAGCCAGATTCGCATAATGACCATGGTGATTTGATTAACAACCACAGCAAAAAATCAGAGGTGACTCGTGTAATGACTGCATCACTTAGCAACCGAAGTTCTGGTCCCATTTGTGGTCATAAGTTGAGAACTACCTATAGATCTTACAGCAATAGAGTAATTTGGGAAGAATTGATTTTTCCTATTGTTTGTAATGAAAATTTATTACAATTACTTAGGGCTAGCTTTCAAGGCACAGTCTAGACCTATAAGAATAGCAATTAAGTAGACCTGAGTTTAATTGAGATGCAAATGGAAAATCTTTGAGAACATGTCTGTTCCCATAATGCTAACATGTAAAAGAGAGAGTCCTCCCATATAATTGTCTTTTTTTTTATTAAAAAGTTTTACAAAAATTTTTACCAATACATCCCCTCCTCCTCCCACCAACCCTCCCCCTTCCCCCTCCCCCCACCTTCCCCCAATCCCCCCCAACAACTTCCCAGAGCAATATACAGGGTATAATATCTAACAATCATAAGCTAGAATACACAAACTATCCATAGATTCCCATCCATCCCCTAGAACCTCAACTCCCCTTCTCCATAGTAAAGAAAAAGGGGGGGGGAAAGGAGAAAAAAGAAAATATACAGTACATTCTATTCATTCATAGGCTATTTGATAGTTCTTAATACAATATTTGTTTTAAAAATAGTCGATCCATCTTCTCCTTTCCAATATGCATCTTTCTTGTGAATAGTCTTTCTGGTACGCTGAAATTTCTGCCATCTCCAGTAAGTTCACTGCTTTTAGCGTCCAGTCTTCAATGATAAGCAAATATTCCATCTTCCAATATTGCACAGCCGGTAATCTAGCTACTAATATTTAATTTAAAATCAATTTACGCCCTTAAACGTTATCTTCTTCTTCAAAGTATTTTGTATAATCCACCAAATTTATATATCTACCATATATAATAATAAATAGTATCAGCCCAACCAGATTTCCAACATTTATATTATAAATTCAAATACGTACAATCCAGTGTTTAGAATCTAGATACCATCTCTAAGACATTTTACAAAATTTTCCTCTTAAATTTTTAACTTATATAAATTTATCATTTAACCCAATCCCTTTTATCATACAATCCTTACCTAATTCCATTTCTTATTCTATTTTTATCACCTTATATAACCCCTCAGTTTTTATCCAGAATAACTTAATTTTTAACAAATCCACCATATATAATCAAATATCATTGCATTTAAATTCCAGATACCATCTACAAAACATTTTATAAAACTTAACTAGTTCCATTCCTTATTCTATTTTTATCAACACCTTATGTTCCCAAAATCAACTTTTAACTTATTTTCTAACAGATCCACCACTTATAATCAAATAACATTACTACAAAATCTTCTTCAAGATTTAAACAAATACACAGTACTTTTTAAATATATTCAAAAATTTCAATTATGATTTACCCTTTCCCATTAAAGGAAACTCTTTTCGCTTGATATTGCTGCTTCTTTACTCTTTGTTCTTTTCGTTTAATATCTATTCAAGTCAATATTTGCTCATTTAAATCCCCTACTTTTTCCAGTCTTTCTTCTTCAGCAATTGCCATCCCACCTTTAAATTGTGTGTACTTTACTTCCTTCCCCCTGCGTTTTTCCAATCTCTACTTCGCTTCCCATCTTAGCTTCTAGCAGTGGTGGACTTCCAGCCTTTAATACGTTAGTATAAAAATCTCTTGCTTTAAAAACTGTGTTAAGATGATATTTTCTTCCTTTATAATTTACTGTTAGTCCAGCTGGAACATCCCATCTAAACTGCATCTGACGGTTTCTAAGTTCATCCACCAAGAAAGTAAACTCCTTTCTAGATCTTAACATTTTAGGAGGAATTTCTTTGAACACTAATATCTCTTGTCCTGATATTTGAATTTTGTAAACTTGTAAAATTTCATTCCGAATCCTCCTAGTTGTAAAATAGATAAAATCCAGCACATTTAAAGAGGACTGAGAGCACAACAATGTTAACAAAAGCTTCCTTAAGTTTCACTGAAACGTTTTACTTTGCAACAAAGTCAAATCTGTTCATAAACTCCTTATTTGGATTGGGTAAATAAATTCTTCAGTCCTTCAACTTTTCTCTTTAACATTTCTTCACATAAGTATAAAATCCAACAGAGTTAAGGGCGCTAACGATGCTAACAAGGACTTCCTTAACTTTTGTTTTCACGCCCTATTAAGCAGAGGCGCCATTTCCTTTCTTCTCAAGTATTGTTCAAAGATCGAGTTGAGGTCTGGTGCTTACATCAGCCTGTCCTCCTGCCTTTGCTCTGTCTGCTTAAAGTAAATTAAGATTTATCTTCATCTTTATAGCAGAGATGGTCGCGGTGTTTTGTTCTGTTAATGCAGAGGGTCCCGGATCCGGAGCTTTCGCCAGGCTTAAATAGGGAGCTCTCACCCTTTTTGCCCCTAGAATTTTTTCTGGGGCTCTCGGGGAGCTCTACCTCCGCCTGGCAGCTCACCTTTCCCTCTTCTCCAGAGGGAAAGGCTTCCAAGCTGTCAGACAGCTGATGAGCGCTATCTGAACAACTAACGAGATCACGGGGCTGACGGTCCAAAAGGACCGTCTCCAACGCCTGTGGCACCACCCGGAAGTCCCCATATAATTGTCTTTTTGATAAATTAGAGTCAAAATGGAAATAATTAAATAATTTATGTAGTGCAATCTCTGCCGTTTTAACATAAAAGCATACAATTAGTGTTTGGCTGTTTTTGAAAGAGAAATCAATCTCATAAGAGAAAAAAAGTTTTCTTCTTTCTAAGCATTATTGACCACTGGTGACAGTCAGAACGAATTCCTGCGGTTTTCTAGGTAACGTTTTCAGTTGGTTGGCTACTGCCTTCTTCCTAGGGCTGAGGGAGACCTAAATGTCAGTGATTGAAAGCATGGAGCCCTGCCCTCTTTGAAAGCTGGCAGCCTCATAAATTAAAAAGAAAAGAATAAACTATTTGGGGGTTATCCAAATGAAAAGATAACGAAGGATGTATCTCACCATACATAATTCAAGCGTTAAGAACATATGAATGCCCACTTATACTTCTATTAGCTAGACATATAATCTTCCTCCAGAGAAGTTAAGTAATTATTGCTGTTTTCAGAAGAAGTTGGTTGTATGGAATGGTGATGACTGACTGTTGTAACAATAAAAAAAATCAGTTCTGCAGAATTATTAATTATCATGGGATTCAGCCAATCATAAAGGTACAACTCTCATTCTGAAGCATTTTTCATAGGGAATCCAATCTTGCATTTCTATACATCTAGATTAGTTCTTTGTAAAAATTGGAAAAAGAAACTGAATTTGATCAAAAGAGAATTTATTACGTTTTTCCTGTTGCAGACCAATGGATTAGGCTCCATAGATGACATTGAAACAGGTAATGAATGCATTTATGCTTCTTTGATTCATAGTTATTCCCACCACCACCCTCAACTGGAACAAGAGGTTTTGCTTTCAGAAAGGAATCTGCAAAATATTTGGTTGTCAGTTTAATTTGTCACTAAGGCATCTAACAGGAATAGCAGGAAATACCTGGGAAAAGACGAATCCTTTCTTTTTGAGAAGTCAGCACAGTTCTTTCCATTGTTCTCAATTGAAACAATATAATTGGCTGTATTGTTCAACCAATACAGACTGAAGTTTATAAATATGAATAGTGGCAATGATAGAGCCATTGCTAGAAACATCTGACCATCACCTCTATATAAGAATGATTTGTAGTTCTGAAAAGTGTGTTTGAATTGGCCATCATGAAGCAGTTTCTGAGAGTATAATTCTTGCAAATAGGCTAATGAATCTTTTCACAAAGATGAACAGTTGTTTTGAAGATGAGAGAAATTATTAGTTAAGCAATAGAGGAAATACTCTGCACTCAGAATGTTCTGTGTTCTGACTCTGGGCTCTTCGAAGAGACAGATACAAGCATCTGTCTCTGGAGAGCAACTACTATTCAGAATAGTCAATGCTAATATTTACAAATATATTATTATTTTACATTTGCTTTGTGTTTACTCTCTTGAATGCATTGTATGTAAGGGTGGTCCTTAGCTGTAATCTCTCATACGTAATCTTTCAGATAGCTCTGTGGTCCTTCAGTGCATCGTTACTCCTAGTGCTCCTTCTGTCACTGCCAGCAAATCCAATGCCTTTTCATCAACTGACTTGGATACGAAAACCCTGCCAACATCACTCCCTGCAACTAACCTGCTCCCTTCTACAGATGTGGCATCTATACCAGAGTCTGACAGTGTAGACGACTTTACCGAAGGAGAAGTTCTTGGAGATGAACTGGACTCATTTCTGGATTCTATTGCAGATGGGTCTCAGTACCCACTAGTAAGAGTGACTTTTGTAGATGCTCCTCTGTTTTAGTCACCGTTCTCTTCATCTTAATCATTGCAGGGTTTACTTAATACATTCCATGCTCACCCTCCATCACTGTTTTTTAAACTTCTCCCTTCTAAATAATGGAGGACATTTGTGATGTGTGTTACGTAATGATACATGGAATTGTTCATTATCTCAGAGAAAGGACTAGCACAGTCTTACTATTTGCAATTGTCTAAATAAGGATAAGCAATTGAAGACTAAGATTATATAGTTCCTCTCCTTAGCTCCCACTTTTTTGTGTGTACAATTAATCTTACGATCCCAATTGGCCCCAGAGCTTCTGTCACTAATTGATAACGGTCATAAAGCATGATGTCATGTGACAGTTTCATTAGCAACTGCAATCTCGGCAGTCCCAGTTGCTATTGTAACTCCAGACACAAGCAGGAAGCAGAGGGAGTTCCAAATAAGCACATGAGTGGGGGAGGTCTGGCACAGGTTACATATGTGTTTGTGGAGGTTGCTGCAGTATGGCACAGCCTCAGGGAGACCTGAGAAAGGGGGTGTGAGAAGGCTGGGAAAAGAATATGCTTCTTGGCTGCCACACCCTGGGAAGTCTCAGCAGCACAGTGCTAACTAGCCCCATCCCAGGAAGCACAAAGGAGCTTCTTGGCATGCTGTGGCTCTGGGGTTGTAAGACGTCCTTGAGCTGCAGTGCAGTGCCATTCCTGAGGAATGGGCATAGCTTGTTAAAGGTTACCAGGGCTTTCTAGTAACACTTTTCCCATTTCCCAAATTGTATTTAAAAGAGAGCTCTGATATCTGGTATAGGGAAATCCATCACTTAATGATAGAGCGCACCTGCATTTGCATACAAAAATTGAAGGTTTCAGTCCCTAACCCATCTCAGCCATTATTAAAAACAGTAAAATTTGGACAAATGTAATAGGTTAGCTAGCTAAATCTTTTGGAGCTCAGTCTCAACAGTTTTTCTTTCACAGCCAAAAGGCAGCCATAATAGTGATTGTTTCCATATATTATTCTTCATTTGAGCTGATCTGTTTCCAGTCTATTGCAGTTCCCATAAAAATGCCTGGAGTAGCTTACTGGTTGGATAGGTGTTCAAGCTAATTGTTTTTTTGTTGGTCTTTTCCTTGCTTTATTGTGACTTTCCAAAGCTTCTGTTCCCCCTGGGATTGTTGGGCTATTGTGTGCTTGATTCCCTTTGTTCAGTTATACTACTTATTTCAAGGTTGCCCTGAATACCTAGTTAGCTTTAATCATGGTTAAATTGATGCCAGTATAAGCATAACATTTTGTAGAGCTGTACTTTGTATTCAGAGACAAAAGAGGTTTCAGACTGTGCAGGGTCATGTACAGACTGTAACATTAGTCTGTAACTCTTTAAAGCAGTTGCACATTTTTAAAAAAAGATTGCATAACAAGCCTTCCTAGTTGTTCCTCCATCCTTAAAAAAAGACACAGCTGGTTAAGGAGTTACAGGCAGGTTATGCTCATTCATGCTTTTGCCTTGAGTTCAAAGTGTTGCACACCCTAAGTCTTAAATAGCATTTCAGAAGCATTTGCTTAGTCAATGCTTGATGTTGCTGCCACATCAGAAAAAGTAATTGCGGACTAATTTTAGAGTGAACGGGTTCCCTGTGACATTTTGTCTACCTGGCTACATCCTAACTTGCTTCACAGAGATGGCGAGGTGAATCTGTCATAAATTTCAGTATGTCTGGAAACATAAAGTAGGAAAGTCTGAATTAATGTTTTAACTTCTCCCCTTTAATCATAACACATTTTATTTTTCCCCAAAGTCTCTTGTTCGTGGTGCCATTCCTGCCAATCTTCCGAGTGAGGTGCCCCAGCTCATCCCTGTTTTTCCAGGTGGTACTCCACTTCTTCCTCCTGTGGTGACCGCTAACATTCCAGTCTCCACACCGCTGCCACCTGCCTCCTTTGGCCTAGTGATGGAGGCTACAAAGCAACTGTCATCTTCATCTGTTCTGGATACCTTTGAAACACCAGTTGGGGGCAGTGGCACGTCTCCTTTGGATTCACTGGATTCACTAGATCTGCTCCCATACACAGAGTCTCGGCTGGATATGTTAGATGCTTTTGGAACCAGTAGGGGATCATTGGATGCTTTAGATACCTTTACTGTTGGTAGGTATGGAGACTATTTAAGTACTGTTAACTTGTGAGACAGGAAGAGCCAATTCAGTGTAGTGCTTGCCTAGAAACCAGGAGACTATGAATTCATGTATGGCAGTGATCTCCAACCTTTGTGGCTTGGTGGACTGGTGGAGGCAACAGCGGGGGGAGGGGAGCAGAGGGGATGGTTTAGTGTGTGCAAATACACTATTTTCACAAGTGCAGCACTTGCCCACCACTTCCACAGACCAGGGTTGGAGACCTCTGATGTAAGGCATGAAATCTGGCTTGTGATTTTGGCCCACGTGGTCTCTCAGCCCAACCCACTTTACAGGGGTATTGTGGAGAAAAAGAGGAAAAGAAAGGAATATTGTGCATGGATGCTGCTTTGAGTTACTTATAAAATAATAAAAGCAAGATAAAAAAATAATCTAATGAAGAGTACTTCCGCATCAGTATTTCATAAGTAGAATGGTGTTTCTATTTTCTTTCCCTTCATTGCTGTTTATGGTGTATTTTCCCATCTCCTACTCTTTATTAATACATTGTATTGTGTCATTTTGTATAATATCTATTGTGGTTGATGTTAAAAGTGTTGAATGATAGCTTTAGGAGATCCATTGCTGTTGATCAGTGGTCCCCAGCCTTTTCGGTTCTGCGGATTGGCAGCGGCCACGGCTGGGAGAGGATGTGTCAAACTGCGAGTAGAGGTTTCTTTTGCTGCATATGCCAACAGGACGGTTGACAGGATGGTTTTGCATGTGCACCCGCCACTTGTGCAAATGGAGCTTCTTGTCCTTGCCTGCTGTTGCACAACCCAGTTCCCAATGGGCCGAGGATTGCGGGTTTGGAACCCCTGCTGTATATAGACAAATCTGAAAAAAATGGATGGTTTATAGCAGGAGTGAATTGTCCTGAAAACATTAATACTTAATGCAGGCTATATCTCCCAGGATTATCTACCATTGATCATGCTGACTAGAATGTTAGTTGTTGTTCAGCAGAATTTCACCCAAGGCATGGCAATAAATTTCTCTCTAGAACTGAGCCACCAACAGTGGAAGAATCCAGGCCAAAGCTTGGATAAATAAATGGCTCTTATGGCAGATAAAAGAAACTCTAATAATGAAGATCAGCCATTGATGATTCTAACAGTCCACCCCACTGTATGTGAGAAAATTTAAATATTACAACTCCTTTCCCCATCTTTATGTGGGAATAGATTTCCTGAAAGTCATTTGCATTCTTTTCATCATGTCGTTTCTAGTTTCAGGCTGTTGGGTTCCAGAATTGGGTTTCAGCCCTAAATATATGTGAATTTGAGAAGTACAAAGGCTTGTGTGTAGTACTGCTTCCATAGTTGATAGGATGTTGCATAATTGACATTCACAAAAATCTAAAAAAAATTTTTTTCTCCCACTCTTTAGAGGAAACCAGCACCCAAGAACCCCACCAACCTGCTGGAATTCAAAAGTCACTACCATTGGTGAGTATCCTTTTCCCTTAATTGAGAAGAAGAGAAATGCCTATTAACTGTTTTCATCCAGTCCTCAATTTGATTAGCAAAATATTGCTGCACTTTCATTTTTTTTAACTTCACTTCCCAATCTATTCAGAAGATTCTGTGTTGGAATGATCATAAATTGTCTGAGTGATTTGACATTGGATGAGTAAAGGAACAAAATTTTCTTTTGGGTCTAAACCGTTTTATGACTAAACAAATGAACTTCGAAACATTGCAGAAGGGGAATGTATATCTCTTGCTATAAGAAAAATGCTGTTTAATTTAATATTTGCTAATACTTTCACAATAGGAAAAAGCTCCTTTTCTGTGACATGCTACATGTTGAAAATGAAGCAGGTTAAGTTGCTCATTATTGTTACATGTAGTCTTCGATTTACAACAGTTCATTTACTAACCATTTGAAATTACGGCACTGAAAAAGTGACTTATAACCATTTTTCACACTTACGACCGTTGCAACATCCCTGTGGATCCCCATGTGTTCAAAATTCAGATACTTGGCAACTAGTTCACATTTATGGCAGTTGCAGTATCCCAGGGCCATGGGTTCACATTTTGTAACGTTCTGACAAGCAAATTCAATAGGGAAGACAGGTTCCCTTAACAATCGTGTTGCTAACAATAACTGCTGTGATTCATTTAATAACCATGGCAAGAAAATGGAGGAAGACTTAACTGTCTTACTTAGCAACAGAAATTTGGGTTCAACTGCAATCATAAGTCAAAAATTACCTGTATATTTGTTCATTTTGTTCATTTGAAAAATGAAGAACCCTGGGGAAGGGTAGATGTAGTAGACGTTGCTGATCTCTAAGGAAGCTTATTTTATTGTCTTTTTCAGGCAAACCAAACTGGGCCAAGCACCCACCCCACAGTACCCAAAGTTGTAGAGTTGTTTATGTCTCAGCCAGAATTGGTGATGTCCAATACAACTCTGCTTGTGAAGAATCCCTTGGTGTCTACTCACATCTTCAAACAGGCCTGTCACATCTGCTATCCCAAAACAGGTCATCTGCTTATGATGAAGATGGCCTCAAATGTTTTAGTAAAACTGGACTCTTGTTAATATTGTCCTCTTTTATAGGTCCCAAAGCTGGTGATTATACTTATCGAGAAGGCCTGGAACATAAGTGCAAGCGAGATATACTACTGGGCAGGCGTCGTATATCAGAAGATAAAACTTGGAAGAGAATTCGCCCACGTCCAACCAAGACGAATTTTGTGGGATCCTATTATCTATGCAAAGGTGAATTGAAGAAAGAGGAGAATGTAATAAAATGCAGACTTTCATGAAGGAGGAAAAGTTCAGTGCAGAGTGGGCTGAAGAATGTGAGGGCAATACACTGTTAATTTTTAACTACTTAACTTAATCACCGTGTATACTAATTATAGGGATTTATAAAACTCCCTTAAAATTTCCAGGTATTAAAACATTTAAAACTCAGACTTGAAAGCAAAAAGAATGCTCAAGCTAGTGGTAAAATTGAAAACATGCATAATGAGAACATTTGGGAAATATTCCACTGGCTGTTCATCTAATGGTCATGGTGAGATTTTTCTCCCGACTGAAAGTAAATGCAAACCATAATAAATAGTCAATACTTTGTTGCTCTTGCGTGATGATGTAAGGACTGACACTGGTGAAGTGGGAAGCAATAATTCTCAGGTCTGACAGAACCACACTAAGTATTGAACAGGGATCTCCCAATCAAAAGGCTAGGAAAAGAACAACCAAAAGTCTGACTGAAAAGGTGGGAGGAAAAGTCTTAGGATTTAAATCCGAAGGGCTGACAATTATGTTTAGGATTTGATTTCTGTGTTCTGAGGTATTTTTAATTTATTTATTTGTATCCCGCTTTTAATACTTTTACAAATAACTTAAGGTAGAAAATGAACTTAATATCCCTCCCTCCTCCTATTTGCCTCCAGAGCAACAACTCTGTGAGGTGGGTTGAGCTGAGAGAGAATGACCAAGGTCACCCAGCTGGGTTTCATGGCTAAGGTGGGATTTGAACTCATGGTCTCCCAGCTTCTAGCTTGGTGCCTTAATCATTAGACCAAACTAGTTCTATAGTACAGATCTTCTGTTTGTATAAAACATATTTCTTGTTTGCAGTAAAACAGCTTCTCTGCATGGGTGAAGTCAGCTTCTGCTGTTAGCTGCTGTTAGCAGCTATGGAATGCAAGATTGAGTTCCAGGAGAACAAAGGTTTATTGCTGTGATTGATATGAAATCTAGCAAATGTCAACATACATTTGCATGAGGCAGCCAATTAGTGTGTCTCAGTATAGGGTAGGCTCTGCTACCATTAAATCCCTTCTTGCTAGTCAAGAGGAGCTGAATATAGGTAGGCCTCGACTTACAACCATTTGTTTAGCGACTGTTCAAAGTTACAATGGCATTGAAAAAAGTGACATGACTGTTTTTACAAACATATGACTTCCAGCATCCCCATTGTCAGGTGATCAAGTAAAGTCAATGGGGAAGCCAGATTCACTTAAGAATCTTGTTAATAACTTAATAACTGCAGTGATTCACTTAACTACTATGACAAAAAAGGTTGTAAAATGTGGCAAAACTCATTTAACTATCTTGCTGAACAACAGAAATTCGGGGCTCATTTGTGATCGTAAATCAAGGACTTATCTATAGTAATATCTTCAGTAAATTTCATTAGGGTCTTCTTTAATGAACTTTTCAGTTTCTCTTTATCAATTTGTGAAGCTTGGGGAGGGAGAGAAGGAAACAGTATAAGGGGTAGCAAGAGATCTTGGTTCTGATTCTAGCCTCCACTCCATGTATGGTGGTCTGATGTTTGTTGCTTTGTAGATATGCTTAACAAGCAGGATTGTAAGTACGGGGATAACTGCACCTTCGCGTACCACCAGGAGGAGATTGATGTGTGGACAGAGGAGCGAAAGGGGACACTCAATCGTGACCTCTTGTTTGATCCACTGGGTGGGATCAAGCGAGGTAACCTGACTATTACCAAGATCCTGAAAGAACACCAGGGCATATTCACCTTCCTTTGTGAGGTATGAAATAGGCAATGCAGGCATACAAGATTGTATTTTCATGATATTGTCCACTATGCCTTTACTAATTGCTTATTGGATCACATCATAAGAAAACTGCCCAATGCCAGTTTTGGACATTTAGGTTTTGAAGGTAATCATCACAAGCTAACTCACTGTCACATTTCAATTGAGCTATGAACAGAAAATGTTTATGTGAGAATAAGTGACATTATTTCATTCCATAAAAGTTTATGGTCAGCCTAGAAAAGCAATCAGAGTTGGAAGACTTTTTCAGCTTGTACATGGAACAAGCATGTATTTGTTTTTCAAGTGACTGGGCAGAGAACCATTAAGTAATTAATGTATTGAAATAAATTACAACTTGCTGAATAAACCAGACTGATTGGAAAAACATACTACGTGATATAGCTGTATTCTCACAACACACTAAACACATTACAAACAAATGATGCCTTGAGACTGCGTGTTATATTTGGCTTCAGAAGACTTGTTGTTTTCTTTTTATTGTGAAGCAATTTGAGCTATCATGTTTGCAGATGACACAGAATTAGAAAGGATATAGCTAATACTGAGAATATAGGAATAACAATCAAAATAATAGATAAATTATTGAAAATAATGATATTTGGTAGAATCAAATGCAAAGTATTTTTCTAAGAAAATAAAAATGTATCACTATAAAAATAGGATACTTGGGTTAGTAATAGTACTTTTGAAAAATTCCTGAAGCCCCAGTTTCCAAACTAATAAATTGTTCTGCAATTCGGTATTCATCAAACCTTACCTCATGTGTTATGATAATTCTAGCCATTGCATTTTAAAGGATTTAGACAAATCAGGAGAGGTTCTGTCAGCAGCTGTGAGAAAGAACAAAAGACTCTTAAGACATATGAAGAAAGATAGAAATAATTCAGAACATTTAGCCTTGAGAGGAGAAATGTGGGAAGGGATGAGGTGGTGCTCTTCAAATATCTTAAAAGAGGTCACATACAAAAAAGGAGAAGACATGTCTAAGTTATTCTGGAAGTCAAAATATAAAATAATAGACTAAAATGATAGAAAAGCAGAGCCTCAAGTGTCAAGTTTTGTATGTAAAATAATCTGTAATCAAGAATTGGAGGGAAATGTATATTCTTGGAGGCAAAAATGGAAGTATATTGAAAGAAAACGTCATTGTCTTTTATATTAAGTATGCAGAGCAAAAAAGTCTAAACTACTATTTATATATATATATGTTTGCAGATCTGCTTTGATAGCAAACCTCGAATAATCAGCAAAGGGCTCAAGGACGCTCCGCAGTGTGCTCCAACCTAGCTGCAAAACATAGTTTTTATGATAATAAGTAAGTGGATTGGTCAGCCAGTAATATGTAACTGTTTATTAAAAGCAAACTGAGCCACAAAGTCCCAATTATATTTCTTCTATAAAAAGAACAATGTTACGTTATTTTGTAGGAATGTTTGATAAGATTACTCATTCCTGATCCCACAGACATTATTCAATGGTTATGTTGAGCTGCTCTGATTACTAGCTGGTAGTTTGAAGTAGCACCATACAGTTATGCCTATTTTAATCATCACAAGCTAACTCACTGTCACATTTCAATTGAGCTATGAACAGAAAATGTTTATGTGAGAATAAGTGACATTATTTCATTCCATAAAAGTTTATGGTCAGCCTAGAAAAGCAATCAGAGTTGGAAGACTTTTTCAGCTTGTACATGGAACAAGCATGTATTTGTTTTTCAAGTGACTGGGCAGAGAACCATTAAGTAATTCATGTATTGAAATAAATTACAACTTGCTGAATAAACCAGACTGATTGGAAAAACATACTACGTGATATAGCTGTATTCTCACAACACACTAAACACATTACAAACAAATGATGCCTTGAGACTGCGTGTTATATTTGGCTTCAGAAGACTTGTTGTTTTCTTTTTATTGTGAAGCAGTTTGAGCTATCATGTTTGCAGATACACAGAATTAGAAAGGATATAGCTAATACTGAGAATATAGGAATAACAATCAAAATAATAGATAAATTATTGAAAATAATGATATTTGGTAGAATCAAATGCAAAGTATTTTTCTAAGAAAATAAAAATGTATCACTATAAAAATAGGATACTTGGGTTAGTAATAGTACTTTTGAAAAATTCCTGAAGCCCCAGTTTCCAAACTAATAAATTGTTCTGCAATTCGGTATTCATCAAACCTTACCTCATGTGTTATGATAATTCTAGCCATTGCATTTTAAAGGATTTAGACAAATCAGGAGAGGTTCTGTCAGCAGCTGTGAGAAAGAACAAAAGACTCTTAAGACATATGAAGAAAGATAGAAATAATTCAGAACATTTAGCCTTGAGAGGAGAAATGTGGGAAGGGATGAGGTGGTGCTCTTCAAATATCTTAAAAGAGGTCACATACAAAAAAGGAGAAGACATGTCTAAGTTATTCTGGAAGTCAAAATATAAAATAATAGACTAAAATGATAGAAAAGCAGAGCCTCCAAGTGTCAAGTTTTGTATGTAAAATAATCTGTAATCAAGAATTGGAGGGAAATGTATATTCTTGGAGGCAAAAATGGAAGTATATTGAAAGAAAACGTCATTGTCTTTTATATTAAGTATGCAGAGCAAAAAAGTCTAAACTACTATTTATATATATATATGTTTGCAGATCTGCTTTGATAGCAAACCTCGAATAATCAGCAAAGGGCTCAAGGACGCTCCGGCAGTGTGCTCCAACCTAGCTGCAAAACATAGTTTTTATGATAATAAGTAAGTGGATTGGTCAGCCAGTAATATGTAACTGTTTATTAAAAGCAAACTGAGCCACAAAGTCCCAATTATATTTCTTCTATAAAAAGAACAATGTTACGTTATTTTGTAGGAATGTTTGATAAGATTACTCATTCCTGATCCCACAGACATTATTCAATGGTTATGTTGAGCTGCTCTGATTACTAGCTGGTAGTTTGAAGTAGCACCATACAGTTATGCCTATTTTAATCATCACACTAAACAGCTTTAATTCTGTTTCCAAGAGGCTACTAATCCTTAAGCATCTTACTAATTTATTAAGATACATTTAATTTGCTTCCAGTGCATTTTCTCACAATCTATTTTCTAGTACCCTGAAACAAATAATTTGTAATTTTAATTGTAATTATGTTTAAGATAATAAAACCAACAGCAACTCTAAAAAAACAATTCTCAATGTGCAATAGAATTGAAACCGAAACCAGCAATTTTAGGGCTGGGGTGGAGTTGAGAGGTACCGGGCCAACATTTAAGAAATCTTTTTCCTTTGTATTAATAATATAAATGTTGTTACTAGTGTACAAGGATTAGTTATGCTAATACCAGTCATAATATTTGGAAAACTTAATATAAGTACTAATATGACCTGATTTAAAGATGCATACAAGGAACTGATTTCTGGAGAGATGGTTTAGAGAGCAAGAGTAGATTTCCAGCATCTGGAAAGTTGGATGATGATAGCTATTAAAATTGAACTAACCTACTCATCCATCACTATCCCCGCCCTCAGTATCTGAGGAGTGGAAGTTACCAACTGAAAAATGGCTGGTTTTGTCTCAGCTCTACCTTTGTTCTTAGTAACTAGCTTTTTAATGAGGATTAATATGAAAGAATCTCTCTTTTTTGCAGGTGTCTGGTTCACATTGTTCGTTCCACCTCTCTAAAATACTCTAAAATCCGCCAGTTTCAGGAACATTTTCAGTTTGATGTCTGCAGGCATGAAGTGCGTTATGGCTGCTTGCGTGAAGATAGTTGCCATTTTGCTCATAGCTTTATAGAGCTTAAAGTTTGGCTGCTGCAGCAGTATTCTGGTGAGTAGTCATTTGGCTGGGACTGTCCAGAGGACTGCAGGGAGATTAGTTTCAGGCTTCATGTGCACTGTTTCTCTGAGCTCCAACTGAGAATGTCCTCCAGAAATTGAAGAAAGGCAAAAAAAATGATTTTTTAAAAATTATATGTAAATACTCTTGGTTATAATATGTGTGTGTCTTCTAACAAAATTGATCGGGTCCAATGGGGCAACTTTAATTAATGTCCTACATGCCTGATTATATAATGGGAATGATTTGAAGGAAGAGTTTTAGTTATGAATATTACAAACTTTGCAAAAAGTATTTGCTTTAAATTGGTCCCTGAGTAGAATAACTGGGGATCAAAGATCAAGAGGGAAGGCTGAGAGTAGGCCTGCCTTTTGGACATTTGGCTTGTGTGCCTTGTAATAACTCTTTTGCAACAAGTGTGCTGAAATGAATAAGCACAGGTATTAACAGAACCATTTTCGTCACCTCTGTTTGTAGCCTTGAACACACAATATTTTGGCCATTATTGAATGGAAGAATGCAAACCTTTAGTATTTCATCCAGTGCTCTTTGGATGTAGAAATCAACAGTTCTAGACAGTGCTTTGAATGAGTTTCTGTATGTATTGAAAGAGAAGGTAGATCTACTTCAGTTCTTGAATTTCCACACAAAAGTAGTAGGTCCTTATTAGAACAATTATTATAAGTGGCAATAAGCATAATCCTTGACTAATTTGTGTCCTTTGTAGAACATCGTAGAATGTGCTTGGGGAATTGGTTTGGGCTGAATTGTTAGAATCCTTTGCTATAGCGCGACAGTGCTCATCCAGTTACTCGCTAAGGGCAATAATTCCAATACTAAAAGTTTATTTTTAAATTTCAGGTGGTAGATACATTGTACAATCTCTTAGGTACGCTTATGAACATTTTGTTACTATGAAGTGTCACTTTCTCCAGTTTTTGCAAATATATATTGGATTCTGATTAAATTCAGGAAAAGAAGCATCTCAGAAATACTTGCTGATAGAACAGAGCAGTGAAAGAGTTTTAACTATGTTATAGTAATCTGTTAAATCTCTGAAGCTACTTTTGTCATCCTAGGAATGACTCATGAAGATATTGTACAAGAATCTAAAAAATATTGGCAGCAAATGGAGGCACATGCTGGCAAAGCAAACAACAATATGGTAACCTATCTAGTTTTATTTTAATCCTTATAAAAAGCAGAATTGCATGAATAGTTTAAAGAAGTTAAAGTAAAAGTTTTAAATGAATAAAATAGTGAGGAAATAAAAATATAAGAAGCCTATACAAAAGCCATTATTCTAGTGAAAGCTTAAAATTAAACTATCAAAATCTAAAGTGCTTCAGAGAAGAATAGTGTTTATATATGGTACCCAAAAGAGGTATCAGAGTATTCCTTGTGGAAAGGTGTTCCAACTGAGAAGTCCCTTCCCTTTGGAGCTATCCAAGTGAGAACACGGGGACAAAAAATATTTTATGTAATCTGGCTGCAAGTCAATCAAGAGTTCAATATTCATCACTATTTGAATCTGATCTGGAAGTGGAATGGCAGCTAGCGCCTCTGGTGGCTCAGACTGCTAAGACAGTCTGTTATTAATACAGCTGCTTGCAATTACTGCAGGTTCAAGTCCCACCAGGCCCAAGGTTGACTCAGCCTTCCATCCTTTCTTTATAAGGTAGGTAAAATGAGGACCCAGATTGTTGGGGGCAATAAGTTGACTGTATATAATATACAAATGGATGAAGACTATTGCTTAACATAGTGTAAGCCGCCCTGAGTCTTCGGAGAAGGGCGGGATAAAAATGCAAATAAAAAAAAAAACTAGTAGGGATGACAAAGAATTTTTAGGATGACACAATTGTAGCAATAAATCCCATAACTGAGATTGAGTCTCTCTTGGATTGACTAAAATTCTGAACAACCTTCACAGTTAGCTTAGCATGTAACTCAAGTGAGAGGGGGAAAAGTGCTTGTATAAGAGATTCTATTTGATATCTATCAGTTTGAGCAAATAAACATTATTCTTTGCTATTGAAGCCATTGTGTCCACGGCTCTAGCCTTAAATGGAGTTATTAGTAAATGCCATGAGACATAAGGGACCTGTCATTGCATAAATATGGATAGGCCTGCAGTCTGCTAGATACAAAATATGAATGATACAGCTGAGGTGGTATCTAAAGAATACTATAGATATTTAAAGGTGATGTCCATACATGTTTTTTTTAGTGCACTAACATTTTGACAGAGGGAAGTTGGATTTCTTCTTCTAGATTAAGCCATGGTTAATTTATCTTGTTAGGTAGAACAAGCAGCCAACTGAGGTGACTGATGTTGGAAGGCAGTTATTGTAGAACAAAGCCATGTCTGCCTTGCAGTTTCTTCTATACCTGTAATGGTGAACCTATGGCACTTGTGCCAGAGGTGGCATGCAGAGTCCTCTCTGTGGGCACGCGCACCATCGCCAGCTGCTCTTCCGGGTTTTATTGTGCACCTGCGCGCTGGCCAGCTGATCTTTGCGCAAGCGCGTGCTAGAACCCAGAAGAGAACAGTTGGCCAGTGTGCATGCGTTCTGGACCAGCTGTCATGCGCCTGCAAATGATACAATCCGGACGAGCAGCTGGCCGCCGCGCACATCTGCCCCGGTCAGCTGCTCTTTTCCAGGTTCTGGCACTCGGGGACGCGTGCAATCCAGTTTCAGCATTTGGTGCCAAAAAGGTTAACCATCACTATTCTAAACCATGAAAACCAGTCTGCTCTCTTGAAACCTAACAATGTCCTTTAAGACATTTTCTTCCTACAGTTCCTCTCCCCCCGCTGTTCTTGGTTCATTCATGCTACTTAAATAATCTGTCAAATTGATGCTTGAAATTCTTAGAGACAGGTTCATTTTTCATTGTTTTTTAATTAAAAATGATATATCAAAAAATTTACAGAAGAAAAAGGTTTTAAAACAAAATCTAAAGATTTCATATCTTAAAAACAGCATTTTAATAGTCACAGACATTAATTTAAACTGGTGGTAGATGATGATGATAGATTGATTCTTAGATGTTTATAATTACTAAGGGGGGGAATATATTAATTTGTAAGTTATTATTTGAAAATCCAATCTTTAATTTTAAAGCATTGCCTAGTGATTATAATCTGATGCTCTCACTTGGGGGCATTTTGGAGTGCTCAAAAGGTGCCCATTCCTGGAATTGAATTAAAACAATTTTTGCATTAGAGCACTTAATTCTTTGCAGTTTTCTTTGTCATCTAGATGTTTTTAATTTCTTTTTTTAAAATAATTTTGCTGGAAGTTTTAAAAGCAAGAGTAAAATTAATACAAACTAAAATAGAATAAGAAATAAAAAAGTAAAAGAAATAAAAGGGAAAGCTAAAATTCAAAAAGAAAAATGAAAAAAATAGAAAAGAAACAGATACAAAGAAGTGGCTTCCAATCTTTTTTGCAGTAATTATAATTGTAGATTTATCTTCTTGGATAAAGCAGTGAGTCTTTTCTTTTTATAATGTATCCTGCTGCAAAATAGAATTCATCATATAAGTATCTCTAATTTCGTTTGTCAACCATTTTCAGTTTAGAAAGGCAAGTTATGACTTGACCAATGTATATTTTATAGATTGTGACTTGATACAACTTAGCAATGCAGGGCAGATTTTCATAGTTTGCAGCTGCCTTAGGCACTATTTTGCACCATCATACTTAAACTTTTTGAGAAAGCATGGATGAACATAAGAAATAAGAAATTTGATGTAGCTGATATAAAACCATGAAAAGAATGAAAAAGAATTGTGTAGATTTTGGACTAAAATGAGCATTGTAATAGTCCACCCAAAACAAGGCACCCTGTTTGGCCTGCATTGCCATCTACTTTTATATTTGCTTAAGCAAGTTGAATCAAATAAGAAACAGGTAAAGGTAAAGGTTCCCCTCGCACATATGTGCTAGTTGTTCCTGACTCTAGGGGGCAGTGCTCATCTCCCTTTCAAAGCCGAAGAGCCAGTGCTGCCCAAAGACATCTCTGTGGTCATGTGGCCGGCATGACTAAATGCCAAAGGCACATGGAATGCTGTTACCTTCCCACCAAAGGTGGTCCCTATTTTTCTACTTGCGTTTTTTATGTGCTTTCGAACTGCTAGGTTGGCAGAAGCTGGGACAAGTAATGGGAGCTCATCCCATTATGTGGCACTAGGGATTTGAACCGCTGAACTGCTGACCTTCCAATTGACAAGCTCAGCATCTTAGCCACTGAGCCACCACATCCCAAATAAGAAATAATCCTGCATAATTCCTTTTTTTTGTGGGAAAGTTATATTTTTAAGCATTAAAACATATTGTAGGGTAGAAAAGTGGGGAACTGTATGTGTGTTACGTTCTTCTTATTGCTTGGGTGCCTCATGTATATCATGGTTATAGCTACATGGCAGCCTGAAGGCAACATAAGATTTGTAGAAAGATACCAAAAAGGGATGGGAAAAAGGCTGAGACTCCACAAAATAAATATACAGAGAGAAAGTATCTTTAAACTGTAAAAGATGGCTGGAATGACCTTGCTAGGCCCAGAATTTCCAGGAATTCATGGAATAAGAAAGATGTTGTCATTATGATATTTTGCTATCATGCTAAGTGTACATGGATAACCATGAAGATGTTCATGCTAAAGCTTCGAGAATAATGGATTGTTAATGGGGAGTGGGGTAGATGGTACAATTATGGTCCTGATAGTTACAACAATGCAAGAGACATAAAATGGATCTACTCTGTATAAGTAAAGCATGATATAATGTTGGTTCCAATTCTGAAACTGTTATTAGCATTACTCTGAATGAAAGACCAGCAATGTGGTATCTATACATAACAAAACAATCACAGGACCCCCTAGATAGGAATTGTGGAGACCCAAATTAATGATACGCTGGTGGCCAGACTTCGTGACAGTGTTCTCAAGAAATCTTTCAGGATATCAAAAGAAATGTGAGATTTCAGTAATGAGATCACCAGAATCCCACAGTAGATTTCTGGCAACCATGCAGTTGTGTAAAATTACACACTGGCATTCAGCACTTGAAAAATAATGCTCACTCCTTTGTAATGAGAAGGGCAGACGGCTGTCTTTTCATCATTTGATGGAATTCAGAATAAATGTGCATGGCTTACAAAAGCAGCAAGTTTATTTATTTAAATTTTTTAGAGCTGCCCAATTTCCATCGACTCTACAATAAACACACACACACCTGATTTCCCTTCCCCCATCCATAAACACAGATAAAACCTAAAACTACACAGACGGCATGAACTAAAACAATGTAAAAATGATACAAAAACCCAATAGCCTCCTGGCAAAAACAACAATACATTAATTGCAAGCCTGGAACCAGTCAGGTTTCAAGTACTTTCTGATCCCTAGTAGAGAGGGCCCTGTTCTTATCTAACGTGTGGGAATGTGTTCTTCCAAAATGTTTTGGCAAAGTTGTCTCCAGAATTGGAGTGAGAGAAAACTCAGTTGTCTTGGACAACTCTGCTTTTTCTCCTTTTGATCTGAGGTAGCAGCATACAATGCATGCTTTCAAAAGCTGAGTTAATTCTGGGAAGAATTTCTGGATGTATTTTCAACAAATGTTCCTTGTGGTTAGATTTCCTCCAACTGCTAGTCATGCGCAGGTCTTAGTCGTCGTGCTTTGAGAGTTTCGTACAAATACATGTATTTGAAAATTGTCATCAGTGGCAGTCCATTGGCAAATTCTGATGGAGCTCGGCTAAAACAAAGGCAGGAGAACCTTATATGTCCCTATATCTTACGGGACCGCCTGCTGTTACCTCATGCCTCCCACCGACCTGTACGCTCACACAGAGAGGGTCTTCTCAGGGTGCCGTCCGCCAAACAATGTCGACTGGCGGCCCCCAGAGGTAGGACCTTCTCTGTGGGAGCTCCTACGCTCTGGAACGAACTTCCCCCTGGATTGTGTCAATTGCCTGATCTTCGGACCTTTCGCCGTGAGCTGAAAACGCATTTATTTATTCAAGCGGGACTGGCTTAATATTTTTAAATGTTTTTAAATCTTTTAATCGGGGTTTTATTATTTTAGGGTTTGTAATTTTAAATCTTAAATCTTTTAATTGGCCATTTTTCTAATACGCTTGGTTTTAAATTGTTGTTTTAATTGTACATTTTTAATGTTTTTTATCTTTTGGCTGTACACCGCCCTGAGTCCCTTGGGAGAAGGGCGGTATAAAAATTTAATAAATAAATAAATAAATCTAAATAAAGTTGCCTTATCCCATATCTCTCTAGAAAGCTAACTTACATCAATACTAGACTAATGATCTATCTTGTCAGTATTATAATGCCTGCATTGTTAAGGCTGCAGTTAAGAATCATTTTGAATCTTACTTAAAGATTCAAATATGAGTTAACGATTTTCATGTATATTACATAATTATGAACACAGGGCTATAAGGAAGTGGTATCAGCATGCTAGGGGAAAATTAAGATTTGCAAGAATAGTATAAAATATTTGGGGGGAAATCAAAGGAGCAAAAATAATACAAATGCAATATGTCCATTGACCATGAAACTCAGGATCTTTTGGATGAAAAGAAAGCAAACTGGAAGGAGGATGTAAAGAAAACATGGATGAATTAAAAACAAAACAAAACTAGAACCACTTCATAGTAGTGTGCTATATCTATCCTTTCTTTGAAGTGTGCTTCTTGCTTTATTTGGAATAACAAATCCAGACTTTGCTGAGACAGAGCTTTTAATCCTGTACTTGGTACAGTTTAATTACTAGCTTACAATGTACTCTTGGCCTCATAACAGCAGATGCTGCTGTTCCCTGATGCCTTTTGGGCTCAATTAAACTAGAGCATGCTTAACATAGCAACTTCTAATTTCTAGGTAACATTGTTATGAAGTTAGTCAGTCTGTTGTGTCTTGTTTTTACAAATACAATCATGTCCCCTAAATGTCTTCATACTTAATCTTTTTCTCATGTATAAACAGTTTTATCTGGCAAAAGGTTGTATTGTGCAAAGCAAAGACTGCTTACTTTAAAGCTACAGTTCAGTTGATGTTGTATTGAGTACTTGAAAGAGCCAGTTGAAAGTGATGGATTAAAGTAACTATTCAAAGGGGCCTTGGTGGCTCACGTGGTAAGACGCTTGGTCTGTGCGCCACCTAGGTTGACAGCTCGGCCGCTTGATTCCCGTGAGCGAATAAACCACGGAGGGACAAGAAAGGAGCCTCCCCTGATTGCCTACCGGCATTCAGACATCCCATGGGTAAAGATAACACCACCCGAAAAATTCCTTTCAAGAGGCAGCCAACCACCTTGGTGATTCCTGGCTAACACACTAAATAAATAAATAAATAAACTATTCAAAGCACTATTCAAGGCATATTTTCATAGGCAGATCCTAGACCTAGGCAGTTTCAAGCCACAAAGGCTATTAACATTATTAATATAAATAATAAAACAAAAGACTGCATTAGTATTAAAGGTAAATGTCAAAAGAATAATAATGATAAAATACAAATTTGTAATAAGTTTATTTATTGATACTGCAATTTGGAGGCCATCCAACTCCTGATGACTTCAGCTTATGTTTAAAAATAAAACAAAAATCCATAAACAGCCTGAAGACAAGTAAGTAAATAAAAAACCATCCAACAGGAGCCCCACCCTAAATCAATCCCAAGGCCTGAGAGCTTCCTGAATGTGTTCAGATTGGGAACCATCCAGATCTTGGAGAGAAGGGAAAGTGTCATTCTGGATGGTAGGAACCCTGACAGAAAAAAACTGCCTTCTAAGTCCACCAGACAATACTAGGGACCCTGAAGTATGCCCGCCTTACCAAATCTCAAGGGCAGAAATAGTAAGAAATAGGCAGATCCTAGCCCAACTAGAAGCTGTCGATTAAAGCACAAATATTGCAGGTAAATTGCACTTTCAAGATATGAACTATAATCCCTAGAACTCCCAGCTGCACTATTGATTAGGGAATTCTAGAATTAAGATTTAACATGTCTGAAGGATGGTAGATTGAAGAAAGCTGGCATATAGTAATACACTTCTAGATGAGATTTTGCCATCCTGAAATCCCACTGGAAGTACTGCTCAATTTCCATTGTTCAGTGGAACATAAAGAGAAACCTCTGTCAGGAAATGCTATTGATACAAACAGCATTTTGTGCATTAAGCATCCTAAAGAGAATAGCTTTGCTTAGAGTGTGTGTGTGCATACATGCATACACATATACAGTACATGCAGTATGTGATTCTGTGAATGTTTTTTTTTTCAGTCCTATATGTACAGTCTTCTTAAGCTTCTCATTTGTGGATGATGGAAAATTAGGAGCAAGGATTCTTATCTTACTGGTTGTTTTTATAGCCATGTTTTGTTGTTTGCTTTTTTCATAAAAGAATATATCTTGGAACACAGGTTTCTCTGTTAACTTTGTTTTCTCCTCCTTCCTGATTTTAGGCATCTGTCAGAACTCCCATTTCCAATACTTTTGACCTCCAGATGAAATTTGTGTGTGGCCAGTGTTGGAGAAATGGACAAGTTGTGGAACCAGACAAAGATCTCAAATACTGTAGTGCAAAAGCGCACCATTGGTAGGTATCTTTTCCTTGTCTATTTTCTCCTCTCCTGTGATGCAGAACCTCCTCCTGTGATTATTTTGGTATGTTATATTGAAATAACTGATCGGTTTTATTTTTAATGCAGTCTATAAAGATTCATAACTAGATATATATGCTGCTGCAGTTTTGCTTCTTAGTTAACGCTGATGATGAAAAGTTCATGGCCCATTGTCAGAGCTTTTGGGTGGGATTATGTTATGGTTCACACATTTGGACCCTTCCTTGATTGCCATGAAAGCTGAACTTAGTAAGAATTATCATTTTTAATAGTTCCATTATAATCAGGGGTAGCTTGCTGGGGGTTCTCGGGGATTCTGGAGAACCTCTAGCTAAAAGTCTGTGCAGTTCAGAGAACCCCCAAATCCCACTCCTGGCTGGCCCTGCCCCTCCCAAGAGTCCCCATGTGGCCCGTTTTGGGTGCAGGTAAGTGCAGGGCACGCATGGAGGTTAGGGGAGGGTGAAAAACGGGCTTCCCGGAAATTTGGGAAGGCCAGAAACGGGCCCATTTCTGGCCTCCAGAGGGCCTTTGGAGTCTAGGGAGGCCATTTTCGCCCTCCCAGAGGCTCGAGGAAAGCCTCTGGAGCCTGGGGAGGGCAAAAATGCCCCCGCCCCCCTTCGTGGTGCAGGAGGCCAACTAGGCCATGCCCACCATGGCCACACCCACCCAGCAACCAGGCAGAGAAAATTTTTGAAGCCCACCCCTGATTATAGTTATGTAAAATTTTTATAGCATTTGTTTTCTGACTGCTTATTTTTTTACATCATGCTTCCTCCAGTTGGACCAAGGAGCGCCGTGTCCTGCTAGTGATGTCCAAAGCAAAAAAAAAGTGGGTATCTGTTCGACCCCTGCCTTCTATCCGCAATTTCCCTCAGCAATATGATGTAAGTAATGCTCTTCTTTGCACAGCACTGCCTACCCTATCTTGCTTTCCATCCTTCCGAGGTCGGTAAAATGAGGACCAGATTGTTGGGGGCAATATTCTGATTCTGTAAATGACTTAGAGAGGGCTTCAAAGCACTGTGGTATATACATCTAAGTGCTATTGCTATTGCTTGAGGTCTCGATGCAGGAAAATGGGAGCAAGAGCTCAAATGGTCAAGGAGATGCTCAGTAGTCAGTACTGAAATCCAAAGGTATCTGCCTTTCAATATTGAGCAATTATTTGATACCTATTGACATATGCATTCACATTATTTTGATTGCAGTATTTCAGAATTGCTTGGTTCTGAAAGTGACAAATATATCTTACATTTCTTTCTTTTATGCAGGCTATAGGTAGAGCAACAGATATAAAAACAAGGTTAATATTCTGCTAGAAAAGATATAACGTGTTCTGTGATGTAAAGAGCTGAATAATTAGTCAAGTATTTGTTTTAAAAGGAAGTTTTAAAAAATAAATACAACACTTAAAAATAAAATCAACACAATCACAACTGAAACGATTGCCTTTGGGGGTTACTTTTTTGAAGGTGAATAGAAATAACATTTTATATAAATAGATGAAAAAGTACATGTTGATGCATGCAATGAGATAAGCATTTGCATAGACTTTATGTGTATCCTTGGGCAAATGCTTCCTGAGAATTCTTATATGCTCTATTGTCTTTGGGGGGGAAATCTACAAAATTTAAGTCTAGTATGAAAGGAAATGTTGTTATTCTACCTAATTGTGTCTTTGTTGATTGGTAAAGTTGTGTGCAAAGGACGCGATAGTTCAGTGGCTAAGAAGCTGAGCTTGTCGATCAAAAGGTCGGCAGTTCAGTGGTTCAAATCCCGAGTGCTGCAGAACAGGGTGAGCTCCCGTTACTTGTCCCAGCTTCTGCCAACCTAGCAGTTCGAAAGCACGTAAAAAATGCAAGTAGAAAAATAAAGACCACCTTTGGCGGGAAGGTAACAGTGTTCCGTGCGCCTTTGGCGTTTAGTCATGCCGGCCACATGACCACGGAGACATCTTTAGACAGTGCTGGCTCTTCGGCTTTGAAATAGAGATGAGCACCACCCCCTAGGGTCAGGAATGACTAGCACATATGTGCGAGGGGAACCTTTACTTTTACCTTAAATTTGTGTGCAGATATTTTTGGAAATATCAGTTCAATCTGTTTCTAATTGGAATGTATGCCTCTTTCCTTTGAACAAAAAGCTAAAATATTTTGTTTGCATGTGTGAGTGATGAGTAAGAACAAGAGAGGGAGATATAAACAGTTCATTCTTCTAACATACATGAATGGTTTTAATTATAGAATAGAAATTGGAAACTCCAGTATAACTTTAGGGCGTGGTCTTTTAAGAATTGTAAAAGATTTTTTTCACAGTAGAAGTCTTTCTTCAACTTCTCTTAGGATGTGTGATTACATTTTGTGCCCAAAGATGTCAAACTCATATCAAGAAAACCTTTTTGGGGAGAGAGTTCCAGTCAGGATGCCATTTCTGAATATCCTATCTCCAGGCACTATTTTTCTGCCCAACTCATTTTAGTTGCAGTGGGACTTGAAAAAAGATATCTGAGTTTGAACTTAAAAATTTGACCGGCTTATGTAAAAGAATTTAGCCCTTAACATGTCTGGATTCTAAGCCACATAGGGCTTTCTGAATTTGAAGAAGCAGTTGGAAGGCATTTTAAGTATAGCTGCAAAGCTGCAGCTTATGTACTATATATTAATTAGAGACGATGTCCTTATGTACTATATATTCATTAGAGTATAGTTAATTGATCAAGTAATTTCTGCTGAGGAGTTGTATCCAATCCATGAATTCTAAAACCTATCTGAAAATTTATGTAAAAAGCTTTCTAAGACACAGGAACCTCTTGGGCTTAAAACCTTCACCTTCATTCTACACAACTGTGCCTTTTGCAAGTTTTCATAATCATATTTCATGTCTTAATAAAAAAATACTTTCTTCCTTGCCTTGGAAAATAAATAATATGATTGCTTGGAGATGACATGGCAACTTTGGGTTTTGAATATTTATTTTAGTGGACATTAATTTAAGGAAAAAGTAGCAGTATGCAAGTGAAGAAGTTGTTCTGTAATTTTTCAACCCAATAGATATTAAGTGATAGTGGCTTGTTTCTTGTTCTCAGTTGTAGATGCAGTTCTCAAAAGGTAGAACTGGTATATGACGCTGGATTAGATCCATTTTGGGAATCTAGTCTTATTTGTATCCATTTCCTGAAGACAGTTATGATTTAGTGCAGACCTACTTTCTGATGTGACAAAAGAGTTGGCAAATTGGGCCTTCGGAACCTTTATTTAAATTTTGTCATGGATTCTTTTTCTTAAAAAATGGCCAGCATTCTGAGGCTACTAGACTATATCTGAGTATAGATCCACACCCTAAAATATCTTGATCGGGTGTTTTTGTGTTTCATTTTAAGAGAATGTGTTGAGAGAATGGTAAAATAGTGAAGTTTGAAGACCTTGCCTAGACAATTCAGTACTGCTTAATACTGAGGGGAATATATGAGGGGAACATAATGTTGAGGCAACGCATACTCATATAAACACCTAATTAATATAAGAAAAATGTTGCCAAATAGACTGGTTTAATGTCTCTGTTTAGTATAGTGGCCAGCCAGATCCTTCTGTTCATCCTATAGGTGAAATTGAAGGATCCAGCTTTGCATTGCCAACGAGAGAGGGAAGTGGGAGGGAAAGAGACAATTTTTATTATAAATAAAAAATAAAAATAAAAAAAAGAGACAATTGGTGGAGGCATGGCATTCAGAGTTAACAAACTTTCAGCAGACAGGAAAATGGATTTGTTATGGCTATAAGGCTGTGGAGCTGTGAAGGAGGAGCAGGTTTCCCTCTTCTTGGCACTTTAAGCAGAAGAAGACTGAAGGAAAGGCAAAGGCAAACAGGTGATGTGCAAAGCCAGGGATAAAGGAAAAACATATGCAACGGAGAAAAAGAGAAGGACAGCCTAGTGACATAATTAGATTGTTTTTGAGACTGCTGCATATTGCTTGTAGCAACTTATGAAGAAAAGAGTCATCTTTGCAGGATCCAATCTAGGTCGGTTACCAGGACCAGAGTTTAGCCTTCCAAGCTTTCAGACTTCTGCTGGAGCCATCTTCAGGAAACGTCTCTGACATATTTTGGTAGAGAGAAGTTCCCCCTGGATGGGCTCTAGCATGAGTCTGAAAATTCAGAAGACTAAAGCGCTGGTCCCAGTGACTGACTTAAATTGGATCCTGCAGCATTAACTTGGGACCTATATATTTGCCTTCATTCATGAGAGTCATTCTTGCATATTTTTGAAGGTAGAATGTGGTTCTCTCAGTCTGGAAGAGAAGAAGAAGGAAATTGTCCATAGATCCTATAATGCAAGGAGCACCATTGTATTCTGCATAATAATTGCTTTTTTGCACACTTTATGCCATATTAATCCTGTTATTCCCTGTACAGGTAGTTATAACAGTTCACTTTGTGACCGTTCAAAGTTAACAACAGCACTGAAAGAAGTGACTTACGACTGTTTTTCACACAGCCATTGCAGCATCTCCGTGATAATGATCAAATTTCAGATGCTTGGCAACGGGCTCATATTTCTGACATTTGCAGTGTTCCAAGGTCATGTGATCCCCTTTTTTGACCTTTTGACAAGCAAAGTCAATGGGGAAGCCAGGTTCACTTAACAACCTTGTTACTAACTTAAGAACTACAGTGATTCACTTAACAACTGTGGCAAGAAAAGTCATAAAATGGGGCAAAACTCATTTAACAAATGTCTCCTTAGCAACAGAAATTTTGGGCTCAATTGTAGTCGTAAATTGAGGATTACCTGTATATCTTTTCTGATTTAATGATCAGAAAGTTGAGATTGGCTCATACCTGATGCATGTGGATATCAGGCACACATTGAATATGTGTACTTCATGTGGTAAAGCCTCCAACTGAAAGCTCTTAACAAAGACAAACCTCAGAAAAATGCAGAATTTTAGCACATGGTACAGAAATACTTCCACATGAGATTTTCTAGGTGCCATCTTGAAGATTTGCAATAACTGGCTATGCATATGGCCAAGGCTATTACTTCCTTTTCTTCCTCCCTCTGGCAGCAAAATGTGCTTCCATTATCACAGTATATAGGCCTGAGGAAGCTTACATTTTCCCATCCTGTATGCTAAAGAACATTATTCTTCTTTTGCATTCATCAACAAGCATGTAGGCAGGGAAAGGGAAGAGATGTTGAGATGATTAAATCTCCTACTCGCCCCATAAGCAAGCAGTTGGAGAGTTGAATGTACTGTATAGTAATTCTAATGGAAAATGGAATACTCATGCTGTCTGTTGTGTTTTCAAGTGAGTCATATTCAAAGTGGCAAACAAAGTAGCAGCAGCTTTGAAACCTGTAATAGGTTGTACTCCTCCAAGAAACCATATATGGGCAGTAGCTTGCCCCCATAGAATCAGTACTGGATGTGTAATGAATTCCCAATACTTGGCATATCTTTTCCTTGTTTGATTTTTGCCAGCTTAATTCTCATGAGAAACAAAGTATTTCTGAAGGCCATCATTTTTTTTGTTTCTTCCCAGCTCTGTATTCATGCCCAAAATGGTAGGAAATGCCAGTATGTTGGAAATTGCTCCTTTGCCCATAGCCCTGAAGAGAGAGAGATGTGGACCTTCATGAAAGAAAATAAGAGTGAGTGGAATATTTAAGTATGTATCTTTATGTGTGTTTGGGAGCTACAGATTTATTTATTTGTTTGTTTGCCTGCCTGCCTTCTGGTTTCTCCCCACCCCCCATCCCCAAGTACTCATTGATAATAATAAATGATCAGTGTCAGTATAAATGTCTTCTGGTAAAATATAGTGTGCAAGCTGACAAAGTTTAACTAAGATTTAACATTATATGAATATTAAGTCATTAGTAAATCATTATAATCTCAAACTGGGGATTTATGTTTTGGAATGAATATGCAGATTCTGGTTTCCTGAATTTATGATTATCACCAGAATAAATACCCCCTTGAAAATGTCCAGGTGCCACATTGAAGATTTAAATTAGCTTGCACTAATATTAGCGAAAGGTATTTGACCTTCATTGCAGTAGTGAGGAAGTTGGCAATGTAATGAAGAGGAAAGTTAGCTCTGCCTTTTCAATAGTGGCTGCCTTTGAAAATGTCCCAGGATGTGGGGATTAGGCCAGATCCAGGACCTGAAAAGTGGTTTGGTTGAGGCAGGATCTGGGCTGAATTGTGCAAGTGTTTCAAAGCAACAGGTGTCAATGTTCAAAAGGAGCTGCATTCCTTCTACTTCATTTGATAGACTATGTTAGACTGGCACCTATTCTATGTCAGTCTTCAGATACTGTGGCTGAATAACAGCACATCTATCTTGCATGGAAAAGATCCAAGGTTCGGTCCCTGGAATCCTGAAGCAGAGCTGAGGAAGGCTGTTTGTCCGACATCTGAAGAGTGCTGTCTGAAATTGAGTAAGATTCTGACTTGGTAATAAAAAGCTTTTGATGTTGGCAGCCAAACCAGTCCTGTTTAGAAAGATTGTGTTGGTAGGATGCAAAAGTGTCTTTAGCTAATCCAGTTGATATGTTATTGCAGTTTTGGATATGCAGCAGACTTATGACATGTGGCTGAAAAAACACAACCCTGGAAAGCCTGGTGAGGGA
Source organism: Ahaetulla prasina (assembly GCF_028640845.1). NCBI lineage: Eukaryota > Metazoa > Chordata > Lepidosauria > Squamata > Colubridae > Ahaetulla > Ahaetulla prasina. The sequence continues at coordinate 65,897,546 of NC_080545.1, read as the reverse complement.
ACACCTCTAACATCACGAGAAGGAGAAAAGCAGATCCAGATGCCCACTGACTATGCTGACATGGTAGTGTCATATTCTAGATAATGTTGTGATACTTATTTTTATTTTGCACATGAATATTTTTAAGATAAGAGTGCTACAAAATGAAACCCGTGTCAGCAACTTGCATCTCATATAGATCTTCAGTGCAGCATTATACATGCTCAGCCGCTGCTGGTTTTGTCATAATTTTGCAAAATAAGATGGCACATGACCAGAGCTGTTCTCATTATCTTTAAAGCCCACAAACAGCTACATGATGAGATAATGAAGTAGTTGTTCGCTCATCAACTTATGAAAGCAATGTGAAGAAAAGGATCCTGCCTACCTTTTATACTCTTGCTTTAAATCCTGGTTCTTCTCCATGTGCTCTGCTGGAGATAGTGATGCTCTGATCTCATTACACAGGGAAGGAAGTTTAGACTGTCACATTATACACTGTTACAGATAGAATGATTGTGTACCCTGGAATAGAAGGCTGATGGTCCCCTTTAATAAATTACATGTTTTCCTAAGAAGCTCTGAAGATCTTGGAACCAGTCAGTATATACATTTTGTTAATGTAAGTTTTGTTCACCAGTAAGAATTAGGTCATTCTACATTTACTGATTATATTTAGATGGAAATCAAACTTGTAGGATTTTTTTGCAGAATTTTTTTGCTTCCTGTGAAACAAAAGTTACCCTATTTCATCAATCAACATATCAATTGTAGAATAAAACTAGAAAATATTTAGTAATTCATACTTTTGGTAATGCATCCAGCAGGTCTTTTTCGCTCAAATAACCAAGTGAAAACAGAAAAATATGTGCCACCTTTAACAATCATTATCTTAGGGCTCCTGAGTATTTTTCAATCCCTAGGAAACTTGACTATTTTAATGGTAGAAATTTTTTTGCTGATAGTTAGTTCTATTAACAAACCAGTATGAATCCTCAAAAGAACAGTGGATTTAGCCATTAAAAAGTAGTTTTATTCGAAATAAAGGACTCCTCAGTCATTTTTAGAGCAGTTATCAGTGCAACCTAGTAAAGTCATAAGACTGCATTCTCTTGTTTTTCTGGTGGCTAGATGGGTTACCATTGCTGGCTTTGTGGGAAGAACAGCAACAGTAAGAAACAATGGCAGCAGCATATCCAGTCTGAGAAGCATAAAGAGAAAGTTTTTACATCTGACAATGACTCCAGCTGTTGGAATTACCGTTTCCCAATGGGAGAGTTTCGACTGTGTGAAAGGTACAACCCATAACATTTCCCTTTTTTAAGTCGTATACTCCTGCAGAGTAGGGGGAGCATGTGAATTTTTGGCTGTAGTTTAACTACAGTTTAAAGGAAATTATCTCTGCTAAGTCTCTGACTCACCATGACAGGTCTTTCATGGCTACTGATAAGTCTTTAAATCAGTATTTCTCAATCTTGGCAATTTTAAGATATATGGATGGCAACTCCCAGAATTCCCCAGTATGTTGGCTAGGGAATTCTGGGAGTTGAAATCCATACAAGATTCTATGGTTGTATGCCACGGTTGAGAAACTTAACTTAAATATAGAACTTTCCTGGCAAAGATGGACTTAAATATTCATTCAGATATAATATGCTCATGTTCTTGTTTATCAACTAAAGAAATAGTGTTTTTTAAGCAGATTAATACCTTATATTCTTGCCATTTGATATAGGAACTGTGTTTATTCCTGGGCTGATGATTTAAGGAAGTTGTAAAATCTTGCTCTATAGTTTCTCCTACTATTGATTCTTTAGTTAATCTTCATAAACCTGCTTTCATGTGATTTATTTGAAGGTGGTCACTTTGTCGGCAGAACATTTTGTTAACTGATCTAGATTCCCATGTGCTAGAATCTGGATTGTTTGCTGAAAAATCTGTCCCTTTCATGCTGTGGGCCCTGCAGCTTTAGGGAAAGATCTTCCTGTAATTTGAAATTAACTTTCTGAGTTTGAATGCTAAAGAATTAAAGAAGAGAGATTCCTATTTAAAAAATTGACAGTTGTATACTGCCCTCCTACAGGTTCCAGAAAACAAAAGGCTGTCCTGAAGGAGAGAAATGTCTCTTTGCTCATGGACAAGATGAGTTGACCGAATGGCTTGATCGGAGGGAAGTAATGAAGCAGAAACTGGCTAAAGCTCGAAAGGATATGCTGTTGTGCCCTCGTGATGATGACTTTGGCAAATACAACTTTCTATTACGTGATGGTATATAATTCTGGGTGGTGGTAGAAACAAGCAGACTTTTCAGAACTGGAGTAAGATGAAGCTTGGGCAGTTACAAAGAGCCTGAAAATTGTTCCAATACTGTGGCTTTGATTGTAAGATAATCAAAATGATTCACTAATGTTGAATGGAATTAAGGATTGAATCATCAGTAGCCAGTGGACACAATGCTTCTATCATTTTGTTTTCCAAATTTTTTTGGTCAATTACCAGCTTCTTTTTCTCTTTTCTTTCATAAAAGAGAAGATGTTTTTCTTTTTAATTTTCCAACCAGATTCTTATTTTAAGCATTTAATTTTTGATGGGATATTGCGGTATTACAGAAGCAAGCATAGAGCGAGGAGATATGTCAAAGATGCAGGGTTTTGTTCAAGCCAGACACTTGTGTGCTGGGTCTTTATGGTCTCAAGCCACAGTGTTGAAATTAACAATACAAAACGTTAAATATGAATAAAATATAAGCTTCCCCCACTTCAATCTGGTTCTAAAACGTTCAGATTATTCTGGTGGTTGCTTTTAAATAATAGTAGTAAAGTATTTACTATTTAATACTACTAAGTGGTAATTAAAGAAATACTAGTAAAGAATACATTATGTCTTTTTCTCCTTATAGCCAGAATTCCATCACAGATAAAAGCAAAGAATTTTAATCCTGCCACATGACATTAGAAAAGCCATTGGTTGTCTTTGCAAGCAATTAGTTTTTTCATATTAAAGATTATTGAAAATACAATAGATAATTGATGATTGATTTAGGCCTTGTATGAATATATATAAGTCAAAGATAACTTTTATTTCTGATGGTGTGTCAGCAATCACAAGAGTTAATTTTTGCTTCTTTAGAGAGAACTTTAAAGATATTTGAGAATTTTCCTGTACAGGAACATGTTAATATGTTTGGGTTTCTGCAGAGAACCTACTTGTTGAAAAAGAATACTTTCCCACTATACATGTAGTCTTCTCTCTAGTAGGTACAGTTCTGGTGGCTATGAAAAAACAGTAATAATGGAAATGAGATGAAAGGATTTCGTTTGTTATCCAGGAGTGGGTTTTATAAATCTGATTGTGCCAAAGAATCAGGTTTGTAAACTTTCTTTGGCATTAATAATTTAGTGCTAATTATAAAAGTATCTTGGTAATTTTGACCTCAAGGGGGAAAATAAATTAAACATTTTCAAAATTCATCTGTTTAATTTAAATTGCAAATAAGAGACTTGCAATTAAATGTTTCATATCTCAAACTAATAGAAGTTAAATATAAGACTAGAACATTAAGGTTTCTTCCCTTTTCTTAAATAAAGAACGAGAAAATTTTCTCTAAACCAATATTCAATGTATCTGTGAAAATAACTTCAAGAGGCTGTAATTTAAAGCATCTTTACTAGGAATTAAGTTCCACTAACTTAGTGGTCAATTGAACAATAAAGTCAGAAAAAATATGATAGTAACATTTCACAGAATTATTATAAGAGATTGTAGGGAAAAAATGTCACATTGTTTGATGTGATAGGAGGAAACAAATGATTCATAGTGTATGGATTTTGCAACTGTAACCAAAAAATCCTCAGCATTTTAATGCAATTATTTTTATTGGTCTGATAGGGAAGTACGTATTTGTTTTGGGTATATGGTGCTACAGAATTGGCTTTTATACTTTTGCAAAGTGGATGAAGGCATGGTGTAACCTGAATGTGAAGGTTTCATATAAAGATATCTATCTAAAATCAGTAGGCTTGCTTACAAAATGCTTTACTCTTGATGAAGTGTGAATGCTGTAGAATGTTATATCTTTCTTCTTTTGAAGTAATGACAGTCAAGATGATCTACCCTTATTCATATGAAGAAAAATGAGTATAATAATTATAAAATGTATAATAATTATAAAGGAAATGCAGTTAGTAGGAAGAATATAATGTCAGTTTCTTTTTCTGCTATTATTGATATAGATGGATTATTAACTCACATTTGTCTGATAACTTTAATTACTTATTTCTACCCATTACAAATTTTGGTCTAAAATCATCTGTTCCTTGAATAAAAGCAAGTATTTTTAGTTTATTTTAATGGTGCAAAGATCAGCCTTTCCTGAGAAAAGTTTGGATACTTTTTTCTAAGTTTTGAAGAAGAATATTTTAGCATCAAGCACCTGATGCCCTCTAAATGTGTTAAATTGCTACCCCCATCGTAAATACTGAACATGGTAATTGACTGTGCTGACCTGCAATGAAAGAAATTGCTCATCATTCTAGAGGGTGCCTGAGCTGGGAAATTTGTATATGGGGTAGAGAATCTCTGTATTTCTAAATCTTTTAAAAGTAGTTATGTTCCCCAATTGTCATCCTATGTGGAACTCATAATATCTGGACTGAAAATTGTTTAAACCAGCCTCTTTCCAGTTTGATTGTTATAGAACTTGCAACAAGATTTTTCAGATTCTGTTACATGCTTTCCATTATTTCCATTTTTGTCTCTTGCCTCACTAATTAAATACTGTAGTCTTAATTGTTGATCCTGGATTAAATAAAGCCACAGGACCCAGTTGCAATTAAATGAGCCCAATGCATTCCCTCTTCTCATGCATAGATGTGTTGAGTAAGTTACACAATACACTATTATCTGTTCAATTTGTTGATCCTATTTCTCTAAGAAAAATGGAGGTAAATAAGAGATGGATGCTTAACATTCTAAACTGTCTGCTGAATCTAGAAATATAACCATATGCTGTGTCAACCCAACATTTATTTAGATTATAGAGCTAAATAAAATGTTTTCTTAAAAAAGTAATTAAAATTAGTTGTAGCCTTTTTTCTACCCTCTTCAGTACAGTTGTGCTGGAGGGAAAAAGGCTTTGGACTATGATGTTAGAGCACGGTGGGTGCACGTATTCTGGGCATTACAGTGGAAATTTTCATTTTATTTCCTGATATGATAATCTGGTATGTGGTGTTGCAGTATTTTGTTACCAGACTTGTTCTAGTGTGTATATATGTACTCCTTTCATAAGACATATATACATAGGTATTAAATATATCACTCTATATAATATTATATATGTGTGTGGTATAAGGAATCTTTATTGAGAGTTAAGGAAAAGGACTCAAGCCAGGGAATAGAGCATCTCTCATTGAAAGAAAGAAGATGTGGGGAGAGGATGAACATTTCTCTGGAATTCAATAAAGCATTGATTATTATCCCCGCCAGTCAAGAATCTACTATTTTGAAAAAGCCTGTAAATCTTATTCACAGAAATAAATATTCAGCTAATGAGGAAGTAAAATCTGTTTACTGTTTTGAGGAAGGAGATACCAGACAGGAGTAGGGTTCTCTTTTGACATTTTGTTTCCTTTTCTTCTGTCAACTCAGAGGTTACAGGGATCATCAGTTTCTGCTATATTACAACTTGCTATACCCTTCAGCATTTAAGTCCAGTGTTTTGAACAGCTAAATTAAAACAATAAAACAGGCTATAGTTAACTAAAATTGAATAGGTTGGCAAGGAAGGGATTTTCAGAAAGCATTTTGAGAATGATGACATGTTGTCATTGATTGTATTTATTAATAAATACAAAATGTGCTTCTGAAATCTTGGAATGACCTATTATTCTTTATATAAAAGTGATTCCATATAAGTTGCCAAAGAGAAAAAAAGCTGATAGGCTCCTTTCCTAGACCTAAAAATGGAGCAAGATCAATTTGAAAGGGATGCTGGTTAACCAAGCTTTCTACCAGTTTGTCCCTTAGAAATGTGACGAGAAAGGAAAGCAAATGAAGGGAGATGCTTTATTTCTAAACTGGGTTTGTAATAAGCTCGAGAGTCCTTCAAAATATCTATTAATATATTTTAAGAATACCACACTTTACTATTAAAGAGTAATAATATCTTTCACAAAGTCCAGTAATCAAATAATACTATAGATGTCCTAATAACATTCTTGTTCTTAATAAATTTGTTTCTTTTAGCCTTTGTAATAGAAAATAAAAGCGTGCACTTTAAACCTTCATCCTGTGCTTTGTATACTGATGTTATCCTTCAAGTAAAAATATTAACATTGCCCTCCGTCTCTTATTATTGAACATAACTCACATTGGCTAATGACCAACACCGTAACTCAGACTGGGCCGTTTTATAGGCCTGTAAGCCATATCAAGCCCTTTCGCTGTTCCTATTCAGCCTGCAGTGGCATGGGGGTGAGGGGCAGTGGCAGCCTTCCACAATAGACCTGGTTTCTTATATGGCCCCTTGGGAAAATTAATTGCCCATCCCTGGAGTAACCAGTAGATGGCTCAATTTTGTTCGTTGTAGACCAGTCATTTCATTTCTATTGGGTTCAGCCCAGTGCTGAAATTCAATTTTTTTTACTACCAGTTCTGTGGGCATGGCTTGGTGGGCGTGGTAGGGGAAGGATACTGCAAAATCTCCATTCCCACCCCACTCTGGGACAAGCCAAAGGTGGTAGTTGCTAGTTCTCTGAACTACTCAAAATTTCCACTACCGGTTCTCCAGAACCTGTCAGAACCTGCTGGATTTCACCCCGGTTCAGCCTGTATTTTGCTAGATCTTCTAAATGCTTTAGCCAACTTTTCTTTGAGCAGATCACAATCACCAAGCATGATTTCCAGGACAGTTGATAAGGAAGTGTCTGAAATACCAGGGTCAATACATCTGAATTGCACTACCTGCTATAGACTATTCCTTTTTTAATCATTTCATTATATATTTCGTCATAAATTGAAATTTCCAATATTTGTAGTGCTTTGGAAAACTTTGAGAGGTTTTTTTTTTCCCCAAATGCTAAAGCAATGTCAGATGGCATATACATTTACTAAATAAAAAAGTCAATCATGCTAGGAATGATCAGTGGAAAAAGGAGAAAATATAATTACAATCCAAATAAAGTTTCAGTTAAAATATGAGGAAGGAAGGAGAATGCAGGAGATGGAGTTTCTCTTAATTTATCAACCACCTCCAGCATAATACACTCAATTGGGGCCCCAAGCCAGCTAGCCTAGCTGTCAGGCCTGGAAACCATACTAGACTTTAGGGTTCCAGACGCTGCCACATTTTTCCCCTGAGGGGAAGAAGTGGGGCTGAGGGGTATGTTAACATTCTTCAAGCGGTCAAGGTCGGATGGTGTTCACATCTGCAGGAAGAGTGGCAAGAAGATATTTGAATGAACTGGGAGAACGTGGGACCATGTGACCATCAAAGGAGTCAGGGGGGTGGGACTCTTGGGGTTTGTATAACTGGGAAAAGAATCCGGAAATTCAGTTTTGGAATTTCACTCATCGTGTGCCAGTTTCCTCATGCTAGTAAAGAACTCTGGAAAACAATGGCGTCTGAGTTTTTTTTATTGCAGAAGAGGTTTTTCTGGAACCTTGACATTATTCCAAAATTGAATTTCCAGATTCTTTTCCCAGTTATACAAACCCCAAGAATTTGTTAACCCCTTTTCAAGTAACCACCGGCATGGACTTCGTTCCAATGCCTGAACTCCCTGTGCAACCCCCCACTTCCGTTTCCCTAACGGACTGGATGAATTCGTTGAAAAAAGGTTGGGAGAATACAAAAAAGGCTTTAGCTGTGACAGCTCGGAATTACAAAGCCCAAGCTGACAAACACCGTTCCCTTCAACCCCCTTTTCGCATTGGAGATAAAGTCTTTTTATCTACTAAGTATCTGAGGTTGAGAATACCCAGCAGAAAATTCGGTCCAAAATTTTTGGGTCCTTTCCCCATTGTAAAAATTATTAATCCCATTACCGTCCAACTCAAGCTCCCTCGAATGTTGGGGAAAATACACCCGGTATTCCATACCAGCTTATTAAAACCTGCTAGACAGTCTGGTCTGAGACCTCAACCTGCAGCTCCCCCACCACCCTTGATAATCCAAGGTGAAACCCACTATGAAATCAAGAAAATACTTGACTCTAGACTATACAGAGGTCAATTACAATATTTAGTCCACTGGAAGGGATATCCATTATCTGAATCTACTTGGGTCAAAAGTTGGAAAGTAAATGCGGACAATTTGATTAAACAATTTCATGACACTTTCCTGACAAACCTAAAAACCTCTTGGAGAGGGAGGGGGTGGAAGGGAAGTGTGGACCACTGACACTCTTCTTTATCAACTCTTTGTTTTCTTTCCTAGGATATAGCTTCTTTTCCAAGGGGGGACGCCTGTCAGGCCTGGAAACCATACTAGACTTTAGGGTTCCAGACGCTGCCACATTTTTCCCCTGAGGGGAAGAAGGGGGGCTGAGGGGTATGTTAACATTCTTCAAGCGGTCAAGGTCGGATGGTGTTCACATCTGCAGGAAGAGTGGCAAGAAGATATTCGAATGAACTGGGAGAACATGGCACCATGTGACCATCAAAGGGGTCAGGGGGGTGGGACTCTTGGGGTTTGTATAACTGGGAAAAGAATCCGGAAATTCAGTTTTGGAATTTCACTCATCGTGTGCCAGTTTCCTCATGCTAGTAAAGAACTCTGGAAAACAATGGCTTCTGAGGTTTTTTTTATTGCAGAAGAGGTTTTTCTGGAACCTTGACACTAGCTCTGTTTGGAACATCTTAACCTGTAAGGTGAGATTGGCTTTCCACCTTTCCAAAGGATCATGGTAGAGAAGGCTCTTCTGGACCCTGCCAGCCAAAATTCCCTGATCGATGGAACCCACAGCATGCCCCCTGTGCCAGCAGGGTGGGTGGACCAGTCCCGTGGGAGGTGAGATGGTTCATCAAGTAACCTGGGTCCATGCCATGCATGGCTTTAAAGGTGATATCTTGAATTGCACCCAGGCCATAGAATAGGGCGGCAACAGTCACGGGACTAAAGCTCTTTTTTGGTGCGTTCGAGGAGCGGAGGCTGGTAGTTTTCGGCGCAAGAACTGAAGCCTCCAGCTCGGTTCCGGCTGGCAAAGAGGCAGCAGCTGACAAGCTTCTCGCAATAAGGGAGATGAACAAATGTGGGCTAACAGGGAGTCCAGCAGTGAGGGCTCAGCCCTGGCTTGCCTTCCCTGGCAGCCAGCCCAGCCGTGGGAGGAAGGTAAGTCGCGGGATGAAGAAAGAGGCGGTTGTGGGGGAGGAAGCAGGGAGATTGAATAAGGGCCGGGCCTCTGAAGGAAGGGAAATGGGGTGACATGTGGCGAAGGGAAAGCAGGCAGTATGTAGGAGGTGGCCCCGGGAAGGTTGGAGCTGGGAAATGGTGTGTTCCCCGACCCAGCTGAGGCAGGTGGCGAGCAGGTGGAGGCTTTGGGGCCTCAGGAATGGCGCGTCCCTGGGCCCCAGCCCCCAACCCAAGGTGACGGGCGAGCAGGTGGCATGCTTACCATTGGTGAGCTAAGCAGAGCAGGCAAGGTGTGGAGACGACTAGTGAGGCGATTAGCTGGGCCGTGTGACGAAGGCAACATATTTGGCGGGACAGCGTCAAGTGGGTGGGTGGGGCGAGTGAGCAGCGATCGAGTGGGCAGGGCAAGCCAGCAGCGACCGGGTGGGGGTGGGGCCAACCAGGGGTGGTATTTACTGCTTTGGCGAACCAGTTAAAATTGCCGCTACCAGTTCTGAACTGGCTGAGTACCACCTCTGAATGCAAATATGAAATACAATAACCTTTTCCTCTAAAATTAACCATAAAACCTACTACTTCTATAATCATGAACAGTTCTAATCATCAAACCCCAAAGTTAAAATTTAATTTCTTTGTTTCAAGCAAAAAAAATATCCAAAAGTGGTTTCTAAATGGAAACGGAGCTAGACAATGTCTTTTGTTTGATCAAAGCAATTAATGTTGCCATCTCCACCAACTCCATTAGCCTCTCTATCCAGATGTACAAGGCTTTCAAAAATCCTTCCCCTTTTAAGAAGGGAAATTACAGGGTTACACTGATACAGTTATAGGAAGTGATGCTTGTCACATGCACTGCTGAAGGATACTTGCAACAATCATGCAACCACATTCCTTACATCCCACTTAGAATAGAGGGTATTGAAGTGGGGGAGAAACAATCCAGTCTTAGTAGCCACATTGCCAAGCCTTACTGAGAAGTCTCATGCTGCCTCATGTTCTTCCCTCATGACCTAAGGCTTCATAGCCTTCGGTTGCCTGATGGCTGCAAAAAATAGTTCATGAAAATGAATTATCCTTGGTCAGAGATCCAAGGGACATTTTATCCATACAAATGCTTTTGCTGGTTTACTTTACAGGGTTTATATGTTCCAGTCATAATTGATTCTGAGCAACATGCAGTTCTCCCTTTGTAATTCAGATTAAAATAAAATACAACTGAAAAACCAAACCATACAAATAACAGTATAAGACTCAAGGGGTAATTGCAATCCCTTCTCTCCATATTTTTTTTTTTTTTTTGCCACTAGAGGTACTTAACCTTAATCTTCTAGGACTTGTATGAATAGCTACACTAATGCTATCGGGAAGACCATTCAAATGTGTTTCGGAGGAACACTGTTCCAAAGGAGGAGGACTGGAATAAAGAAAACATGCTTCCTTTGCCTCTATAGATGGCATATCTGAAGAAAACCTGCCTACTTGTGAGAAGCTGGTCCTGCATGTATCCAAGCTTCCCTCTATGCATGGTTTTAAAAGTCTTTAAAGATCAGCACACTGGAAGCAAATAATTCTGTTCCAAAAGTAGCAGTGTTATATGGGTGCAATGAGAAAGCTGTTACATTTTGGTCTAAAGGTAGTTTCCAAATGCTTCTCAAGGAGGGCCCAATATACAGCACACTGCAGTACTGTGGTGGGTTTCTACCAGTTTGTCCCGGTTCGGACAAACTGGTAGTGGCGGCGGCGGGAGGCTCTCCCCACCTGCCCGGACGTTATCATGAACGCTCTGCGCATGCGCAGAAGCGCTGCCCAAGAGCACATAGGCACACTCACAGTTCCAAACCGGTAGCGAAGGTAAGTGGAACCCACTACGGCTGCAGTAGTCAGTATCACTATAGTAGTCCAACTAACTAAAGCATGAGTGGCTATAAGCAAACCCTTCCATTCCAGAAGAGGTCACAAGTGGCACACAGATTGAAGTGTGTAGGAGCTCCATGAGAAAATGTTTATTTTTCTGCTTTTCAATTTCTAAATTAACTGGCATGCAACCATGTATTTCTTTTTTTTCTTTTTTTAATTTTTTATTACTTTTTTCCAACAAACAAAAAAGAAAATACATTATTACACCCTTGTGCTATACAAAAAAAGGAAGATTTGGGTCTTCGGATATATCCTCATGATTGCCAAAATCCACGTTCTCGAGGTACAGGTACCGAAGCATCCAATTTTCCAAGCGCATAGTCCATGAATGGTTTCCAAGTCTTCCGGAAAATATCTTCTTTATACACACCACTTCTAATTTTAATATCACATGTCATTTTATCATTTAAGGCTAATTTCCACATTTCAGAATTCCACTCTTCTATTCTAAAAATCACATCTAATTTCCAATATCTAGCTATTATAATTCTACCTATTATAATCATAATTCTAATCAATTCTTTTTCATATTTTGTTAATTCTATTTCCTTAATTACCAACAATAATATAGCCATGACCGTGGTGGGTAAGGACCTTTCCTTCACTTCACAGGGCTTATTAATGAAGATTTATGAGGATTTATGCTGTTTGGAATGCACCGTTATGGATGAAAGTTAATAAATCATGAAGTGAAAGTGTTAACAGCCCAGCAGACTGAATTTAAGACTGGTAGGTCATCTGAAACTGCTTGAATTAAGGAGTTTTTACAGCGTGGGGGTGACCGAGCCGACTGGCAGACACGATAAATTTGGAATAATTGTTGTCTTTTGCTTTTCCTATTATAACTATCGTGTTCTGTGTTTTATTGCTGAGGTCAAGGAATGAATATTAAAGACTGAATTTGTTAATAAGAAGAATTTAACTGAAGAGTAAACCGATCTTTTGTGTTGGACTGACCGGCAGCAATAGGATTTTACTGGGCGGACAATTTTTTTATGAGAGGAAATTAATAGCTTGTTTATATCACAGATAACAAAAAAAGGATTTTTTTCTGAAGTTTAAGTTGGTACGAAGCAGTAAATTTCTTTCTCCTTTGCTGACGTGAAGAAAAAATGGCGCTGATTATTGTTTAAAAGCTGTGAGGTATCTGTGTTTCTTTGTGGAGTGACTATGAGTCACAAGCTACTGAGAGATAACGAGTGCAAAATAAGCCGCTTCGCTTCAATTAAAAGACTGCCGTCCCTTGATCTTCATTAAGACCCTCTGTAAAATTGGTTTGAAATACTAGTTTGGAAAAATTTTTAAGATTTTTTAAAATGACTCAACAACTTTCAGAAACGCAGCAACTTGCTGCAGCTTTAAATAAAATTGGGGAAAAAATAGCAGGATTATCAGAGCGTATGGATAATATGACATTGGAAATGACATCGGAAATGAAAAAGATGAAACAAGAAATGAATGAAAATTTTGCAAAGCAAAGAGAGGAAATGACAATTATTAAAGATGAAATGGAGCAGATCCATGTACATGAGGTAAAAGTGGATCGGCAAATTGGTGAAATATTTTATAAAAATGAGCAGCAAGATAAGAGAATTTGTCTCTTGGAAGAAGAGATGAGGAAATATAATTTGGTTATCCGAGGGATTTCAGAAGAAAAGGAGGACAAATTGAAACAGCGGGTTTTAAAATGGATTAATGATCTTGATACGCAACTTACGTTTACAATAGCAGATCTGGCAAGTGTTTTTAGAATTGGATATAGAAGGCAAAATGGTTCTAACAGGAATGTGCTTGTCAGGTTCGCAAATCTTGGTGATAAGTTGGAAGTTATGGCAAAGGTGAGAGAGAGGGGAGATGCTTTGAAATTTGAAGGGAAGACTATTCAAGTCTTCCCGGATATATCAAGAGAAGAAAGGGCATGGAGATTTTTTTTAAAACCAATTACAAAAGTTTTGAGAGATAATGGAATTAAATACAATTGAGGCCACCACAACAATTGAAATTTTTTTATAAAGGAAGGATGCGTACAATTACCCCAGACATAGATGCACTATTATATTTACGGGAGCTTGGACTGATTGAGATGGAGGATTTAATGGAGATAAAAGATCAAATGCTTAAGATGGGTGGAACACACGTGGAAACATCAACCCCAGGAGAAGAAAAAGGGGCTATTGGAGGGCAAGACCCTAAAGGGTTAAAGAGGAAAGAAATATCACCTGTGTTGGTTGAACAGAAGAAAAGTCGTGAGGATACAGTAGGAGAAGAAGCAGATAAGAGTCTTGGAAAATATGAAGCCGAATGCGGGAGAGAGCCATCACTATCTTTTTTCTTGAGTGATGAATTTAAATAGCCAGCCCGAAAGAAGTGGCCCGGACATTGGCACGTCCCATCTCCCCCATTCTCTTTATAGAGGCGAAACCAATGAGGATGTGGGGGAAGAAGATTGTTTGTATTTTATTGTTTGTCTTGTTTTTTGTTTTTTTCTGGTTTTCTTATCGTTTTTTATATGTTAAATGTTGGTTATATGGGAGTTTAATGTTGGGTTTTGGGCACAGAAAGGAAGAGGCGGGGATAGGATTGAAAAATTTATATTTTAAATGGGAGTCATAAAAATAATGTCATGGAATGTGAAGGGTACAGGGAATCAGATTAAAGAAGAAGATTGGAATTTAAGATTAAAGAGATTTACCAGATATTTTATTTCTACAAGAAACCCATCAGAAATCTGAAGACTCAAATAGAATGTATATAAAAGGTATGCAAATATATGAAAAAGCATTTGGAACTTCAAAAGCTAGAGGAGTTGCAACACTGATATCAGATAGGGTGTATTTTGAAAAACATCAGGTAATTTTGGATGAGGATGGAAGATATGTAATAATTGTTGGAAATCTTAATGAGGAAAAAGTGACACTTGTTAATTTATATTTACCGAATGAAAAACAAAGAGAATTTCTTGAAAAATAACAAAATTTTGGAGAATGAAAGTGTAGGAAAGTAATTGTGGCTGGGGATTTTAATTTAATCAGAGATAAAATAGATAGTACTAACCCCACCCGCTGTGGAGGAGCAAATAAAATGGGGATTTTAAATACGTGGATGCTTCGAAACGGCGTGGTGGATGTGTGGAGAGAGGTCAAAGGAATTGAAAGAGTATATACTTTTTTCTCTAAGATATATAATACATATTCTAGAATTGATTATATTTTTCTTTCTAAAGATTTGTTGAATAATGTGGATAAGGTAGATGTGGGAATTTTAAAGATTCTGATCATGCAGAAGTTATGGTGGACTTAGATTTTAATTTTGAGAAAAAAGAAGTTATTGGAGATATGAGGAGAAACTGTATAAAATGAAAAGGATAAAAAATGGATACTTAAAAAATTGGAGGAAAGTTGGAGATTAAATGATAACGGGGAGGTTAAATTTGAAACTGTTTGGGATGCGATGAAAGCGGTGTTTAGAGGGGAGAGTATTAAATTATCAAGTAGGAAATATAAAAATTATAAAATTAAAATGGAAAGAGATAAAATCAGATTAAAGAATTGGAAAATCAATTTTGCTTACTAAAGAAAAAAAATTCTTCAGGAGCTTAATATGTTAAGAAATAAAATGATAGAAGAAGATACAGAGTTAGTAAAAAGAAATTTGAGATTTTTAAATAGGAATTTTTTTGAATTTAGTAATAGAAATTCTAAATTATTGGCAAAGATGGCGAAAAATAAAAGAGAGAAGAGAGAAATTGGAGTTTTGATAGATGATAGAGGTATAAGATGTTATAAAAAATTAGAGAAATGTGAAGTGGTTAGAAATTTTTTTCAGAATCTATATTCAAAGAAACCAATTAATCGGGGAAAATTGCAAAGCTATTTAGAAAAGTATGTGGTGAAAATTGATCAAACATATAAGGAATTGATGGAAGAAGATATAACACAAGATGAGATTAATGGAATAATACAAAAATTAAAATTAGGGAAAGCTCCAGGTGAGGATGGATTACCTGTTGAGTTTTATAAAGAATTTAAAGAATTAATAATACCAAGATTGCAAAAATTATTCAATGGAATATTACATGGTGGAGAAGTACCTTCGTCATGGAATAGAACGGTGATATCCCTAATTCCTAAACCAGATAAAGATTTAGAAAGGATTGAGTCCTATCGGCCCATTTCTTTAATTAATCAGGATGCAAAGATATTTACTGCTATTATAAGTAATAGATTAAATAGATTTATAGATAGATATATAAGTTACAACCAAGTAGGTTTCGTAAAGGGTAGATACATGAGTGATATTGTTAGAAGAGTATTAAATATTATAGATGTAGCTGAATATAATGGTGATAAAATTGGTATAGTATCATTGGATATTTTTAAAGCTTTTGATTCTGTACAATGGGAAACTATTAAAGTAATTGTGGAGGCTTTAGGCTTTGGTAATAAGTTTATACATGTTATTTCAAAATTGTATCAAAAAGCAGTGCAAGAGTGAAGGTGAATGGAATATTAACTGAAGAGATAAAATTAGAAGCGGTACGAGACAAGGATGTCCCTTGTCCCCAACATTATTTTTATTGGCTATGGAAATATTGACAAAATGATAGAAAAGATGAAGAATTAGAAGGATATAAGGGTATAAGATAAATTTGTATGCGGATGATACTTTAATTATTTTGAAAATGTAGAGAAAGACCTGAAAAGATATATAAGCATTTGATAGAATTTGAAGAAATGACAGGATTGAAAGTAAATTGGTCAAAGTCAGAATTATTGATGGATAGTAATGGTAATGAGTCTGAGAATATGCAAGAGCAATTTGGGATAAGGATTAAAACACATTGAAATATTTGGGTATAGTGCTTTCACTCAAGGTTAAAGAATTGAAAAAACTTAATTATGATGTGGTGATTAATGAAATTGAGAAGAAGATAGACAAATATAAAATGTTAAAGTTGTCTTGGTTTGGTAGAATTGCAATGTGTAAGATGATGTTGCTGCCCAAGTTTAACTTTTTATTCGAGATGCTTCCGTTAAATCTGACAGAGAAAGATATTGAAGGATATCAGAAAAAATTGGACAAATTTTGTAATGGTGGGAAAAGACCTAGATTAGTGAAGAAAATGTGGTATCAAAATCAAAAGGAAGGTGGATTAGGAATCCCCAAATTATTTAATTATTACTGTGCGTATGGTATCCGGATAGTGGTAAAAATATTTAAAGGTGAAGATAACTATTGGAGAGACTTAGAGTTAAGGGATATAGAGAAATTTGGATCAAGGTGGTTTTTAGATAAAGCAAACTCAAAATGTGTAATTAGAAGTTATTGGTTAAAGGGATTAAGTAAAATGTGGAATAAATTTGTTAAAATTTTAATTCCGGATATAATCTTTTTGGGGGAGACAATTGCAACCATGTATTTCTAACCTGATCCAAATGCTTTAAAATAATAATGAACCATCGTATTTGGCAATGTGCTAACATAAATGTGTCCAAGTCTCTAGCAGCTGTACTTTCTTTTTTCTTTCAGTTGGGTTTTAGATTTATGAAATAATAGTTTTCATGCTGGGTAACACTCTCAGAGTCTTGCTGTATGTTTTATACATTTGTTTTTCATTGAAAAATGTTACCACAAACTTCCCTTTGTTATGTTACTTCGGTAAAAATTTTGCTTTTTACTAACCTTATCTTCTATCTGCTCAAAGATAGACATTAATATAGGTAGTCCTTGATTTACAACAGTTCATTTAGTGACCGTTCAAAGCAGTATGAGTTTGGCAGACCATTCAAAGTCTTGCCAATTCTGATGGCAAATATAAGAGTTTGGTGGAAGTTACAGAAAGATATTCATTCTAAACACATTTGGAAGCACATAAATTATTATTTTGTACCTTCTAAAATGCAATTCTCTCTTCAAAATTACTTGACTGCTATAATAACAATAGAATCTTTTTAAAATTAGGAATATTCTATTTTCTTTCTGTTTTCTGTGTTATTCCCATAGCTACCTAGTATAACATTGCTACTGTATTTTACAATATAAATATTGTATATATAACTATTTCATCACAGGTGCTCTGTTGTAGAACAAGTCTAGTCTTCTTCAAAAGACAGCCTTAGTCTCTCAATATCTTTCATTAAGTATCTCTCTCTCACCACTCCCCTTGTTATTGTTTTTGTCCCTCTCTCTTGTCTCTGCGATATGTCAATTAAATAGTCATATATTTAGCCATTATAGGAGCAACTGGGCAGTTCTTTTGTTTATTCTCCAGAGACAATATCTCTCTTCATTTTTGAAGCAAGGCTATTTAGAAGTAGCACACGCACAAGTGTGAAAGGAATAAGAGAGGTAGGGCAGAGATTTTACACAAAAGGCCTCCAGGCTGAAGAAAGATTATGGAACAGACTTAGAGGAGAGATGCCAAGGAGAAGCTGAGGCTTGTTTGCATTGATTCTGAGTAACTTGCGTGCAAACACAGGATGAGATTGCAAGCTAATTAAGATGTTTTGTCTATCATTGTAAATTGTATTTTCAACCACATAGCATTGTCCATTTTAAAATTCAAAGGCAAAAATAGTTAAAATTAGTTGATTTAAGTGATAAATGTTTATTGTATACCAAGATACAACTTTTGGAATAGAGCCATTATTCTGACAGCAAGACTAAATTTAAATTAGAGCTACATGTACTTTTGTAATGAAAAATACCGCATGTTTCCTGACAAGTCACTCTCCTGTTTGAAAGGATAATACAAGACTTATTTAGTTGTGATTCTTGTCTCTCACCCAGAGGTAGTATTCAGCAGATTCTGACCAGTTCTGGAGAACCAGTAGCAGAAATTTTGAGTAGTTCGGAGAACCGGTAAATACCCATCTATTCTCTGCCTCCCGAGTTTCAGCTGATTGGAAGGAAATGGGGATTTTGCAGTAACCTTCCCCTGGAGTGGGGAGTGAATTTTTACAATATACTTCCCCTAGAGTGGGGTGGGAATGGAGATTTTACAATATACTTCCCTTGGAGTGGGGTGGGAATGGAGATTTTACAGTATCCTTCTCCTGCCATGCCCACCAAGCCAAGCCACGCCTACCAAGCCATGCCCACAGAACCAGTAGTAAATATTTTTGAATCCCACCACTGCTCTCACCACAATCTGTGAGTTCTCTCCCACCCAATCCATAGTGGTAAGGGGTTTCATCCAGTCTCAAGACTATCTTCAGTCTCAGTAATTTAACTTTTTATTAGATTATCAAAGTATAAAATACAAAGGAAAAAAACATGGAAAAGTAAGAAGAGAGGGAGGAAAAAAGAAGGGATACAGTGTAATGGGTGGGGGGAGAAAAGGCACTGACTTCCAACTCTCTTTAGCATAGTAGAAGGTAACAACATTACAACCACAACTTTTTGCTTTTACACAACAATATGCACAAGCCATTTCATAGCTTCAGTCTTGTGTTAGATTCCGGATTGACAGATTGAAGCTCATCCAGTTCCTTCAACTTTAGTTTAGGACTTCACTATTATTTAACTGTTATTACAGCTCCTCACATTAGTCAGCCAGATGTTTAAACTGGATCTAGCATTTTTATTCATCTATCATCATCAACATCATCAATCTGGAAAAATATAATGGCTGATATGATGGAAAAGGCTAGAAAAAATATCAACAGTAAAAATGAATTATCTTTTCAAGAATTATTTCAAATGGCCTCAATGAGAATGGAAAAAAACACATTTAATGAATGACAAATTAATAAGTTTATTTGTACAGATAAAATACTGAAGATCAAACTCAAAATTCTACAAGATGCAGAAGAATAATCTTTTTGCTATATGAAATTTTAAGCTAAACTATTAAAATAATTTTGAACTGGATTACAGGTTGGATCATCTGCAATATTAGGTTATGCAATATATATTGTGATAAGGTTCTATGAAATGTGATTCAGAAATTCAGCTAGTCAAATGTTGCATGATTAAATGATTGAGGAATTTAACAGAACCACTGAGGAAACAATGGGAATATCAAAAACAGATAAATATCAAATCCATTCAGAGAAAACTGGCAAGTTTTTCATTAATATATTACTCCAGTATTGATTGCTAAAATGGATAATACATATTCAAAATCCCGATAGAAATGTAATAATTAAAATTAATCCAGATAATTACAGTATTTCAAGTCTTGTGGCAGTGTAAAACAGCTTGAAGATGATTCATCATAGGATGAAGCAAATTTTGAGCAATTACTTCTTCATGGCAATTATTTTTCTCTTCACTATTAAAAACTTTTTATTAATTCAAATTACTTATATTCAATTTCTTCACTAGAAGACTGGCAGATTAAATCTGGGGAATGCGCTAAATATAAAAAATAATGTGATAGTTAAAAAGATAAACCTGACACTAATTTAATTTCAAAATTATTTATGGACTATAATTCTGTACAGAGATTTCTGTCACTTTCAAATTTCAGGTTTCTTTTAACAAAAATTTAAAATATTAGATATCTGATCAACTTATATTGGTTACTTCAGATTAATTAGAAATTCTTATTAATTCTTATGTTTTTATTAATTTGATTATAAAAGTAAAAATGGCTGGTTTTGCTAGTTTGATTTCTAATAGTTCTTAAAATGCCAAGATGATAAATGATTATAGGTATTCCAAATCAGTGTTACTTGTAAGAATAAAAATGAAATGTTTTTTTTTTTTAAATTTTATAAATACTTTTATAATTTATTTTTTGATCCTCCATTTATTCTTTCTTTTCTTTTCATTTTATTTTTACAATAAAATCTGTGATTTTTTTTTAATTGCAGATAACACACAATACTTTAAAAAATAAAAAGCTCTAAATGAGTCTGAGGGTTAGAGAACTTACTTGAAAATTGTATAATGAATTTTTAGAGAATCAAATGCAAAGTGCTCCACTTAAGAAAAAAATAAAAATGCATAGACATGAGGCATAATGTGCTTAATTTGGTATTAGTATTTATTCCTTTGTGAATTTAAGATACCACTAATTCTACATGGAATTATAAACCACTAATTCTGGTGGTTTATTTAGGATTTACTTCCATATCCATATCCATAAAATGATGAAATCAATTAAAACCATGCCATTCCATAAAATAATCAGGCAAAAGTTACTCCCTTTGGTAACTGCTACTAGAACTCAACCACATTAACCATATTAATTATCATTAATTTATATACATATGAAGCTGTTAATTGATTACTAGCTGAATATGAATCTTCCAAAATGGTAAACACAGTAACAGCTTATATTAACAGAAGGAGAGCATCCCCATAATTGAAAGCACTGCTTTGTTGGTCATAGCCCATATAGAATAGAATAGAATAGAATAGAATTTTATTGGCCAAGTGTGATTGGACACACAATGAATTTGTCTTGGTGCATATGCTCTCAGTGTACATAAAAGAAAAGATACGTTCATCAAGGTACAACATTTACAACACAATTGATAATCAATATATCAATATAAATCATAAGGATTGCCGGCAACAAGTTATAGTCATACAGTCATAAGTGGAAAGAGATTGGTGATGGGAACTATGAAACGATTAATAGTAGTGCAGATTCAGTAAATAGTCTGACAGTGTTGAGGGAATTATTTGTTTAGCAGAGTGATGGCCTTCGGGAAAAAACTGTTCTTGTGTCTAGTTGTTCTGGTGTGCAGTGCTCTATAGCGTCGTTTTGAGGGTAGGAGTTGAAACAGTTTATGTCCAGGATGTGAGGGATCTGCAAATATTTTCACAATATTTTCATATCAAGTAATGTGTCTAGTCATTAGGTTTCAAGAAAGATTCAGAGAAATTGAAAGAGGTTCAGAGGAAAATAATGATGAGAATGAGGCTGTAAACTAAGCCCCACAGGGAATGCTTGAGAGAACTATTATTAAGGGGGTTATAATAAAACTCTTTGAGTATGAAGATGTCGAAGACCTATTGTCTGAAGATGTAAGACCACAAAATAATTGTCTTGTTACTTTGGAGGCTTTCAATATTAATGTCAAGCCCTTTGAGGATGGCAAATTTAGGAAACAAGAACCACTTAGATTTCTGGAAGGGGAATATAACAGAAACTTGAAACCCTGCAAAGCAATTCTCCAGATCAACTTATATTAAGTCTAACTAAGGCAAAGTTATTCTAAGTCTTTTTCTCCATTTCCCTCCACCCTAAACTAAAGAATCTTTTCTATACTGGTTTTACTCCTCCTGGAACAGTCTTGCTCTCTCCATCTTGCCCCCAAGCTCTGTTAGATGTTCTACCACAGCATCTTAATTTCTATTAAATTATGCTCAGCCGCTTTTATTCTTGTAATCTGTGACCAAGCAACTATTGCTATTAACTAGCAGATAGGGAATCAGTTTTTTTAAATTAATGAATACTTCTCTCCCTACATGTGGATTGCTATCCCAAATCAGTGACAATTAATTAATTCCCTAATAATAAAAGGATTTTGGCAGAATACTTCAGTGCAAGATTAGATATTAATGACAAGGTTTTTTGGATATGTCAGTGAGACTGGTTTTACTCCCTCCAGAGTTTCAGAGACCCTAATAACATAGGGTAAAATAATGAATATAGCAATTATTTTAAAAGGAAAGATTGATTGTTATAAATTCTGACTTATCTGCTTGATTATCTTCTAAACTAACATTCAATTAAAAGGGGAAAAATTGCTCTAGGCGTGAAGGAACTACAAGCCACCCAACCAAGCTGAGGAAATACATTAACTTTTTGCTAATCAGTTAGCTGTGTGTGTGTGGGGGAAGCCACTATAGTAATGGAAGGTTTTAACTACCTTGACATCAGCTGCCAAACAAACTCTGCAGCGAATGGAAAATCTAACCCTCCTGTCGTCATGCAAAATGAAATAATAATTTAGTTTATCAAAAGCAGTACCATATGAGATAGATCAGGAATGCAGGTCAAGATAGGCAAGCAATTGGTAAGAGAATGCCAATTTGTTTTGGACAAGTTCAAGAATCCGGGACCAGATGGCTTAAATCCCAGGGTACTGAAGGAACTCCTGGAACATGGGGCAACTGTCAGAGGACTAGAAAAGAGCTGATGTGATTCCAATCTTCAAAAAATGGCAAAAGAGGAACCAGGAAACTACAGATCAATCAAGCCTGACATCAATACCTGGGAACATCTGGAAGATAATCAAGCAGCAGGTTTGTGAGCACCTAGAAATGAGCAAGATGATTACTAGAAGCCAGCATTGGTTCAATAAAAACAGGTCATGCCAAAGAAACCTTATTGTTAAATTAGGGGACCAAGAAAATGCTGTAGATATAGTATACTTAGACTTCATTATGGCATTTGATAAAGTAGACCACAACCTACTTCTTGATAAGATAGAACAATGTGGGATAGATAGTACCACTACCAGATGGATTTGAGAGTTGGCTGATCAACAATACTCAGTATGTAGTACTCAGTGGAACTACTAGACCTATGTGGAGGAAAATATGCAGTGGAGTACCTCAAGGTGTCTTGGGTGCAGTGCTTGTCAACATCTTGACAAATAACTTAGATAAGTGGATTGAAGGAGCACACATCAAATTTGTGAGTGACTCCAAGCCGGAGGGAATTGCAAATTCAGAAAGATCTTGACAGACTTAAACATTGGACCCTATCCAACAGGATACAGTTCAGTGGTGAAAAGGGTAAGATCCTACAATTAGGCAGGAAAAACCAATTACACAATCTATTGGACCATCACTTAAGTATGACTCAGCAGTATATGCTGCAGCTGCTAAATAAAGCCAATACAGTCCTAGGATGCATTAACAGGGTAATAACATCAAGATCATAGGAAGTGATAGTACCACTCTATATTGCACTAATGAGGCCACATTTTAGATACTGCATCCACGGGCCTGGTTTCCATGATGCAAAAAAGATCCTGAGATCCTAGAAAAAAATCAGAACAACAAAGACAAGTAGTCTGGAGATGTGCTTAGCCTAATGAAGCGAAGGCTTAGGGGAGACATGATAGCAATCTTCCAATACTTGAAGAATGGCCACAGGGAAGAAGGATCAATTTATTCTACATAGCACCTGAGGGTAAGACAAGAAACAACGGGTGGAAGCTTGTCAGAAGGAGATCCTACCTGGAAATAAGGAGGAATTTTCTGACAGTAAGAATGATTAATCAATGGAACAGCTTGCTTCCCAGAGTTTTGGGTACTCATTCACTGGAAGTTTTCAAGAAAAAATTGGACAGCCATTTGTCTGGGATGATATAAGGATTCCTGCTTTGGGCAGAGATTGGACTAGAACAGGAGACCCCAACTACCAGGCCGTAGCTCACTACCAAACTATGGCTGGTTCAGAAGTGAGCCACGCAAGCGGTGAGCTGGCACATGTGTGCAGCTCGACTTGCGCGGGCTGATGGCATGCAGCTTGATTCACATGAGTGGCAGGCTGGTGCATGTGAACATACACACACCAGTCCACCACTTGCACAGGCCAGTTCCCTTCTCCCCACCCATGCCCCTGGCCACCAAGCCATAAAGGTTGGGGATCGTTGGACTAGAAGATCACCAATGTTCCTTTCAGCTCTATAATTCTATGATTCTAAGGAAGGATATCAAGCTCATGCTCACCAACACAAACAATTGCAATTGGATACAGATTATTTTTTTCTCTTAGTGGGAAATTATTAATTGTTCTGTGCACTTATCCACTACAGCATAGTCAGTTCCACCAATGGATTAATCAAAATGTATTATTAATCCATTATAACATGCCAGTTCAGAAAGATTAATGCAATTGTGGGATTTTTGTGATTTTGCTTCTGCATATATTGTGCAGTGTCATCCAACCCTTTCCCAACACACATGATTTCTGTGGGGCAGTGGATTGCTACTCAGTTTTTCAATAAGAAATGATGTCATAGCCAAGTTAACCCATGGATGCTCTTGGATTTAACTGCTAGCTTTTTTTCTGCCTCCTTTCTGATATTTGTATTGTATTTAATTGTTCTCTATGTTTAAAAATGCTGTTATATATTCATTTCTTTTATTTCTCAGCATATTCTTTATGTAAATTCTGTTAATGAACACTAAAGTGAACAAACATTAGAATATTAGATAAATATTAGACAAATATTAGATAAATATGTAAAGCCTTAGGAAGAAAATAATTCTAGCCCTTCTTTAGCTACCATTTAAAAAATCAAATATTCAAATAACAACTATTGATTAAAAATAACTTGTACAGTGTTAGTAATGATAACTGAAATTGTGGATAACTAAAATATTCCCTTGATGATAGGGTATAATAGGACATTTTGCTTGGAATAAATACTGTAAACCATTGTAATGTTATGTGATGCTGCCCAAGGTCCCTGTATTTATGTGTGACTGTTTGGTTTGGTTGATTTGACTTCCAGTTAGGTTTCCAAAATACAAAGTGGTCTGGAAATAATCATTTCGTGTTAATCCATTTGAAACTTAGTATTGTTGTATCCTTATTTTATTATTTGTTTATTCAAGTACAAATGTTTGACATGCTATCAAAATCAATTTAATATATTCACAATTAGCACAAAAAATAACAACATCCCACAACAATATCTGTACCGCCATCAAACATTTACATATGCCTATCCCAGGTCCTTAGAAAAGACTTGATAGGTAGACAAAAATGCCAAATCAGGTCTGAATATCTGGCTACTGTGCAATGAACCATAAGCATATCATAACAACAATAATAACGAAAAATATTAAACAGCAGACAGCTCAATCTGGTTAGAATGCTCTCTGGAGCAACTTCAGCATCTTCCCAAATACCTGTGTCTTGTATATCAGTCTGTAATAGGTACTGTAATAGGTACTGACTTATTCGGCATTTTAACAAAATGTTACTTTTCGTATTCAGAATTGTCTAATTTTAGACTCCAAATATTGATCTTTCAAATTATGATCTTCCCACAAAGTAGTTGATTTTTTTTATGTTGTGAGATAAACTAAAAATACACTGGCTGATCAGTAATTATTAAAACCTTTCAGGGCCTCAGACAAATTGGGCTTTTATATTAATACATGTCTTCTACATTAATATTCTTTGTTAGTCAACACTGATGATTATAAGAGAGCACTGGGCCTCAGATATGATTCATCGATCTATTGCAGTAAGCGTATTACCCTTTCAGACCTTCATTTGCTAAGGTTGCTTGTTCGCTCATACTTGGTATAATGCCTTTCTTACGACCAAATTGTTTCCACTCCTTAGTTAGATAACTGTCCCAATTCTCTGTATTCTGATTGGCTGAGGCGGGCCTTATAAACCAGCTCAGGCAGTTCAGCCAATCCCCTTTTATTACTGGCCGATTGATTAAAGGGAAGGTGGGGGGGAGAAATTCGGTGAAAGAATGCTGGTTCACCTCCGATTGGCTTTCCCTTTCTCAAACTCCGCCCTCATTTTCAGATTACGGATTTTAGCAATCTAGTTAAAGATAGCCCAAGCTTTCAAGTTACTTTTGTTATAGGTTTAAAAAAAAAAGTTCTTTGCATTCAGGGGCTCAGGCAGCAACCCAGAAGCCCTTTCCTTGGAAAAGATAGGGAATACTTCCCCCTCCCGCCGGTCCAGCAATTGGCTATGACTAGCTACCACAATAGCGGGGCCGGTCCCGTGGACTTTCCCGAGGTTCTGAAATCGCTTCTGGAATACCATTTACCTTGGACGGGCGCTCTGAAAGGTAGGACAAGAAGTCACCTCCACCCCACGCCTAACTGTTCCCGAGGCTGTAAGAAGGAACGGGTGACTTGCACCTCAATGTCTGTATGATCGTTTGGGCGCCTGACAATTCGTGAATTTCCCACGATCGGGCAAACGGCGGGTGGCGCGAAACGTAACAGGCAGTTTAACAGCAATAATCTAGGGCAGGGGTCTCCAACCTTGGCAACTTTAAGCCTGGTAGACTTAAACTCCCAGAATGCCCCAGCCAGCTTGGGAGTTGAAGTCCACCAGGCTTAAAGTTGCCAAGGTTGGAGATCCCTGGTCTAGGGGGCCTGTGGAGTGGGATAGGAGCCGAAAAAGATGTAAGAAAGTCGTGGGGGGGAGACGACGAAGTGCAGGATTCTGGGCCACTGCTGACCGATTTAAGTTCTCGGCCTTGTGATGTACTTTGAGAACAGTTCAGATACTCTCTTTTCTATTCTCTTTTCCAGAGAAACGTTATTTAAAAGTATTATAAAAAGGAATTTCTGGTGAGAGGTTGGCGCTAGAGTTATAAGTTTTGAAACATTCATTTATGGAAGTTCTCTTGTTTCTGATGGGGGTACAATTTTGCTCACTTCCTGCATGCCTGAATACTGGGCTAATACTTGTCTAAACTGGTTGTAAATTTAAGGTACTGAATTTGAATAAGAATACTCCATAACAATGTAACAGAAATATTGAAGGAGATTGCTCCTATTTCCACCTCTTTCAATATGAGGCTAATGACATTGAATAGATTTTTTATGCACTGATGAAAACAGAGGAAATGGGCAAAAGTTATTGTTTGGGGATCCCTTGGCAGAGATTTTTTTTTTAAATCACTGATAAATCTGTTTTCTTCCTTGCAGACTTTGTTCTGACTGTTACATAAAACCAAGTATCTGTTCTTTGGTAAAATAGATCTGAAGGAATTTGTCCTGTGGAATCAGGGATTAGGGAAATTGTGAGATCTGTAAGTGTTCAGATGTATTTTGAAATTCCATTTTCAGATTATGATGCCATGGCAACACTCTTTAAGGGTGGTCATCCTATCTCATAAAGAAATAATGTTCATCTTTACTGGACGTACTGAATATGATGCTTTGGGATCCCGGCCATCCCATTCAAATATATTTTTACATCAAGCCCTCTTTCTAAGATAATCATCCCTCAGCTTCTAATAATAGATCCACTTTTATTGGCAGGTGAGAAATCAAGCTAACAAGGCATGTGTAATATCTATGGGAGTAATTAAACTATGAATGCAAGAAAGAGGTTTCTTCTGCACTGGACATTTTTGACTACTTACTGTGGGGCACTGTACATTATTGTCCCCTGCTGTATAGAATATTTCTATATTTGATATGTATTTAACTATTCTGGTTAAGCTTTAGAGAGTGCTTGGTGTGTAGATAAATTGCCCAGGCGAGAATATCCACAAAAGTCTTGTCTAAGATTATCAATGTGATTAGATTGACATGTTGGGTAAATTCTATGAAGTGTTTTCATTTTCCTGTTATTACTGTTACACTTTTATGAACTACCATGCATAACAGGTTTCTGCTTGTTTCTTACAGTCAGTGAGATTACCTCTTTTACTTTGCTTTGGGAAAGTCTGCATCACATAAGGTTCATGTGCTTGTAAGCCATTTTTGATTATTTGTTATATCTTCAATGAATTCCAAATATTTTTATTGGAAATTTGTTCAAATATTCAGATCACGGAAAAACAGTGATTATCTTTTTCTTGGATTCAAGAGACACCAAATGGAAATGTTATTCTCTTTTATATCAATCTGTTGCAATTACCCACACCAGAAGACCCATTTTCTCTTGCAAACTACCTATGTGTATGTATATGAATTGCTTGCATACACAAATGAACTATGTTGTTATATCACAAAGTTCAGTATGGAAGAAAAGAGACGGCAATTGGCAAAGTAAAAAGACATGTCTGGAAAGCGGTAGGAGATGAAAGAAAATTGAGGGTGACAGAAAGATACAAAGAGAAGAGAAATCTAAGATAGAAGCAGGAGGGATTAAAAGGAGTGGATACAAAGGGGATGGAAAAATTTATGATGAGACATGAAAAATAAGAGAAAACTGGGAAATTGATGATTAAATGAATGAGCTTTTACACTTTTATTTAGGGTTTGGAATTTAGCTTTTCATTTGCCTGGGATTAATTTGGGACTCAATTCTTGCTTTCAGTAAATCAATATGATTCTGAAAAAAAAGGAAAACAAACATTCTGTGTTAGGCTCACTCTAAGCAATATTCTACAACTGAGTGCCATAGTAGAAAATTTTGTTTCTGGGCATTCCTTGCCTTGTTCTCAAAGACTGGAACTCATGAAATGTTATCTAAGGAATACCTTAACATTTTGACAAGCTTATGTGATCAGAGCTAAATTGAAAGAATCATATTTAATTATTAACTTTTAAGCACAATTAATGCAACTGTTTTAAATGAACAGACCTTAAACTCAGACTTGCCAAAGATTATTTATGTTACTAAATCTACCCTGATAAGTGCAGAAATATATTAAGGCATTCCCCAGTCTATTCCCCTCTACTTCAATACATCCAATTATAAGGAAGCTACCACTATCCTAGTTAACTAACTCAACCACTTACTCCGTTTACATCAGAACTTGTCCTAACATTCAATTGGAACCTGTAATTTAAGGCCAGTATTGCATGTCCACCACTTTGTATTCTGAGTCAGTAGAGTACAGATCCTCCTCCTCCTCCTCCTCCAGGTTTTACCTCTTCAGGCAATTGAAGAGGGCTATCATACCTCCTCTCCCCAATGTGATCCTATAATTTGATGTTAAACTGAAATATATGCATTGATTGATGGGTATAAATTTTTAGATAGCTTAGAGGCAGCGGTCTATTTATATAAATATTTACATATTTAATTTAAAAATAAAAGCAAGAAACACCCTACTTCCTAAATCTGACTGTGATCCTGGATCTGAGACAGTTAACTTAAATCAGATATATAAGACCATAATATAAGATTTCCTAGATACATTAAGAATCCTTTGGCTCAAATTCAGGTTGTCATTGATGCTATGTGTGTGTGTCTGTCTGTCTATCTATCATCTGTCTGTCTGTCTGTCTGTCTGTCTATCTATCTATCTATCTGTCTATCTATCTATCATCTTCATCTTCATCATCATCTGTCATCCTTTATTTGTATGTATAATAATAAATTTTATTTATAAATACTGTTTTATGTTGGCTGTAAACTGCCCTGAGTCCTTCGGGAGAAGGGCGATATAGAAATTTAATTAATAATAATAATAATAATACCATGGAAATATCTTAAAACCTGTCTTCAGTAATAAAACTGTAGAGCCAAAATCTAACATTCATTGAAACAATGTAAATTTAAGATAGCATGCAGTATTGCCAAACAGATGGCAGGCAAAAACAGATATTGATCTCCAAAGACTTGTCAGAACAGCTAGGTTTGACAGCTTTCCAAAAGATGACTCAAGTAGATACTGAGGCCAACTAGATATCTTAGGGAGGGGGTGGGCATTTTAATCCAGTAGATCAGGGCAATAATGGAGAAAATTGTTTCGCTGGTCCTCTCCCCTTCATCTTTCAAACTGAGATTAACCAGGTCATTCTGGTTAATCTCAGTTTGTATAACAAATACAAATAATACAAATACAGAATAATACAATATATAAAATAATAATAATACAAAAAAATACAAAATAATACAAATACAAAAAAGTACAACAAATAGTACTAATAGGGGAGAATTTTTGTAGCCAAGGGTTGAAATGAGGAGCCCTTGGTGCTTTGAGCTTGGTTGTTTTCATGCAAATGTTCCATTACCCAAATTAGGTAGCATCAATGTAATGAAATGTCTGCAAGAAAACAACCAAACTGAAAGAGCATCAAGGACTCCTCATTTCAATCCCTCACAATAAATAGTTTGGTTAAAGTAACTTAGAGGATATAGGCTATAAATATGCTGGGCCTATAACTTCCAGGTGGTTTTTTTTTTTTTTGGTTAAGACCAGCAGCTGAATTTTGTTTGAATTTCAAAAATCTTTTCATATCTAGTATTATGAAGCCAGATGTTCCCCATCCTGTAACTATGCAGAAGTCCCAACTCATAATCTTGTTACTGTATTTTGTATTCATAAACTGATATTTTACAAGGTGCACACAGACTGAACTTTTTTTTCCAGGCAAGAAGATGCATCCTTTAAAAAACTCCATCTCTTCCATACCAATCTTCAGTTTACAGATTTTATACAATCCTCTCTGCCTCCTGATCAGTCTTATATCAGTCAGATTTATTTGAATGTGATTAAAATTGGGTGTCATCTCAGGGGTGAAATCCAGCAGGTTCTGACAGGTTCTCGAGAACCGGTAGTGGAAAGTTTGAGTAGTTCGGAGAACCGGTAAAGGAAATTTTGAGTAGTTCAGAGAACCAGCAAACGTCACCTCTGGCTGGACCCAGAGTGGGGAGGGAATGGGGATTTTGCAGTATCCTTCCCCTGGAGTGGGGTGGGAATGGAGATTTTGCAATATCCTTCCCCTACATGCCAACCAAGCCACGTCCACCATGCTCCCCAAGCCACGCCCACAGAACTGGCAGTAAAAAAAATTGGATTTCACCACTGTGTCATCTGTATAATAATAACAGATCAGCCAAAATCTCAACAAGGCACAAATCTTGATTATCATGTCATTTTTGTGCTGAGGATATATTAAGAATGTAGAAATCTTATTATGACTAATTATATTAATCTCAGCTCCAAATTTCTTGCTCAGAAATAGTTCCATTTTGTTTACATAGGCTCTAGATCAGTGGTGAAATTCAATTTTTTTTACTACTGGTTCTGTGGGTATGCTTAACTTGGTGGGCGTGGCTTGGTGGGTGTGGCAGAGGAAGGATACTGCAAAATCTCCATTCCCTCCCCACTCTGGGGCCAGCAAGAGGTGGTATTTGCCAGTTCTCTGAACTACTCAAAATTTCCCCTACCGGTTCTCCAAACTACTCAAAATTTCCCCTTACCGGTTCTCCAGAACCTGTCAGAACCAGCTGGATTTCACCCCTGCTCTAGGTAAGTTTAATAAATTATTATTGCTGGAGGTGGTGTTACTATTATTATCTGACAAGAAAAAGTTTTCAGTGGGACTGAACATGCAATATCCAGTTGAATTTTTCGAAAATATATATAGCTGATGTTGGCTTAATGATCAAAAGGAATTAGTATGGACTATTTTGTTCTGACTTCACTAGTGTATCCTGGAAAACTAGTCTTTGCCTCTCAGTTTCTTTAAAAGCTTTACTAATCCCTGTTGAAATATTAAAGTAGGGTAAGAGAAGAATGGTATGAATGCTTGTGCCAATCAAAATAACCCATGCGCTAAAGTAATGGAATATCATGAGGACCCAGATTGTTGGGGGCAATAAGTTGACTTTGTATATGATATACAAATGGATGAAGACTATTGCTTGACACAGTGTAAGCCGCCCTGAGTCTTCGGAGAAGGGCGGGATATATAAATGTAAACAAACAAACAAACAAACAAACAAACTTGTAACATTTAATGTTAAAAATTCCCTTAAACCTAATTTAATTTCTGTTTACACATACGTTTTTTGGCAATGATGTGGAAACAGTTTGTAATTATCTTCTGTTGGGATGTTTTTTTCAAGTTCCAGTCTAGTTTATCATATGAGAATTTCCTGGGGACTTGCTGTCCAAGGACTACCCAGTTTTGATCCTGATTAGCTCAGTTACTTGCTGTGACCTGTAATGTTTAATACTTATTTAAAAGAGCATTTTTGAAGAATCAAATGTTAATATTTCTGCAACATGTATCATTCTAGGAAAATCCATCACTTTCCGCTCCCAAGGAAATTATATTCAGAATGGGCAATAGGGAAGACAATCAATGAAAGGATAACTGGTGTGACTGCATATGTAGACCCTTTTCTTTGTATGTCACTATTTTAACTGGTTTTTTTTTAAGGTAAAAAAAAGGGCCCAAGACATTTTGCAGTTTGAAGGACAAGACTGTGTTATCCCTCCCAGCCCATTTGCTAAAACAATTGGATGGTCAACAGAGCATTCTTTTGATGTCATCAAAGGGATAGCATCTTCTCTTGGGCCTATGGTCACACCACCGACTGCCCCGTCCTGAATAGTGTACTTCCTCACCTCATCCTGCCTAATAAGGCTGGCTCTGACATAGAAAGGGAAACATACGGCATGGTCTCCCGTAAGCCAAATTCAGTTGGTGTTGCCTTTATTGACACATCTATTAGGGCTGGGAATGTGTTTTGGTAGCAATACAGGTTGCATTGCAACTGCTTTCTTCTGGGATGTTCTATAGCCCTGTGGTCCCCAGAAGCCCATCCAAACATTAACCCCGACTGACCCTGCTCAGCCTCTGAATTTTGACAAGGCTGGTCACACACTGCCATCTGCTGAGACCAATATAGATAAACAAGCTTCAGAAGGATTGGAAAGGGAAAAAATGGCACCATGTACAAGTTTAGGAAGACACTTCTGCTAAAACATAGAGGATGCATGTGTCATTAACAACATGGCTGAGTACAATTGGTATCACACACAACACAAACTACCCTGGGGGGTTTTCTAGTTAGCCTAAGCTCGTAGGAATATAAACGCAAGGATTTCCATCTACTGTAATGTTCGCAGACCAACTTCTCCATTTTGCAAATATATGTTTATTTTCAACGAGCCTTTGGGACAGGATAAAATGGTTTTCTCCAAGTGATGTTTTCTGAATGACTTAAGTTGTGCGTCGGCTGAGAATGTGTTGATCCAAAGACTCACTGAACGAATATATACATTTGCGAGCGTGACGCTTCCCCAACCTCTGCTCCGGGGGGGGGGAGTTTGACTGGGCTCCCGTAATTGCCAGCCGGTGAC
Source organism: Ahaetulla prasina (assembly GCF_028640845.1). NCBI lineage: Eukaryota > Metazoa > Chordata > Lepidosauria > Squamata > Colubridae > Ahaetulla > Ahaetulla prasina. The sequence continues at coordinate 65,864,618 of NC_080545.1, read as the reverse complement.
GGCTTTTGACCGCCCCACATGAGGAAATATAGTAGAACCCAACCGGCGGGCCACAGGTTGGAGTAGCCTGCTCAACCGCCGCCTTCCTCTCCCCTTCACCCCGGTCTTTTCCGCGCCTCCCGTTGCGTTTGGAGCGGAGGCTCCCGCCCGCTGAGGTCTGCAAGCCTATCTGCTCCTTTTCCCACTTGGCCCCGCCCCAGAGTTCCTTGCAGCTCAGAAGCTCCGCCCCGCCGCTGTTTCTCCAATGGCTGGCGCACCCGCTGAGGTCATTTGAGGTTTAGCGCTGGAGGCGCTCGCCGCGTTTTAAACGATGGGAGTCTCGGTGGGGCTACTGACGCCAGCAGAGGGGAAAGGGGCGGTGCCCACATTCTCGCAAAAGGCTCTTCGCTCCGCGGCACGTGCCGGGCCTCCGTTCGAGCTTGTCGCGGAGTGGCTGCGGTACTAAGCCAATTCCGTCTTTCGGCAGGCCCAGCCAATCACCGCACGAACAACTTGAAGGCGGTCATGAATAATAAGTGTCTCCGGGGCCGTCGGAGGCGCGCCGAGGGAATTGGCGCATGCGCACTCGTCAGCTTCGAGGAGGCAACGGTAGATTTAATTATTTTTCTCTTTTCCGCGGCGTCCGCTCCGCTGGCGTCGCTTCTCGCCTCCTTCTTCCCTCTGGGCCTCCGGGAGGGGCTCGAGCTCCGCCGGTCGGCCCCCTACGCATCAATAGCATGTCTAGCCGCGCCCGGCCTCAGGAGGTAGCAGCGGCAGCGGGGGCCGCGGGAGCCGTGCAGCAAGAACGGGGCCCGACGGGCGCTTTCCCTCTGGTGCTGAAGAAACTGATGGAAAATCCTCCGCGGGACACACGCCTGGGTGAGGGTGGCGGGAGCGTCTCGGAGTAGACAGCCTCCGCAGAAGGAAATGCGCGATGGACGGGAGGGAGGCGGTGGAGAGGGAATTGCTGCTTGCGGCGGCTAGTACCTCAGTTCGGACGGGCACGTCGCATCCATTTTGCCGTGTGGCCTGGCGGGCGCCGGGGTTGCTCCTGGTGGTTGCCGCGGAGCGCTTCAATCGGCCGGCACCTGCAGCCCCCGTCGCTTATTGGCGTATATCCGGAGCTGTTTTTGAAGCTCTGAGCGCGTAAGGCGACGAGTCCGTGAATTGTTTTCTTGAAAGTCATCGCCACATAACAGAGCGGGGCTTCCTTGTGATCACCACGTATAGGACGATCGGCCCCGAAGGGGTGCTGGAAGCACATAGAGCGCTTTGCCTTTGGGGAAGCGGTTGGATTTCAGGTTCCCAATCGGTCTGACCGTTGCACTTATCTATCGCAAAGTATAGGTGCGAAACACACACACACACAGATATACACGCACGTTTAGTTTGGGAGGGGATTTCTTTCTGTTTGATTCTGAAAGTGTAGTGTCGTATACCTCTTTCCCTTATCTGTCAGAGGAATGCTTTGCTGACTTTTGCATGCTATCATTATGTATTTTCTTTTTAAATGCTTTGAATTAGTCTTTTTTTTAACCAATGGCACAAGAGAAGAAAGTAGTAAGTAATAGCTAAACTCAGCAGCAAACGTTAGTGGTGATTTAATTGTCACCACTTTGTTCCTTAGCTTGAATAATCAAATCTTTGTTTTAAATATTCATTTATGTGACAGTAGCTCTGATACCCTCTGTCTTACTCCTCTTCTAAAGAAACAGCAGCATTGTGGACTTGATATTGAAAATATAGTAGCCATGTAACTGAGAGCATATGCACCAAAGACAAATCCCATGTGTGTCCAATCATACAATAAATTATTCTATTCTATTCTATTCTATTCTATTCTATTCTATTCTATTCTATTCTATTCTATTCTATTCTGTTCTATTCTATATTTTACATATTGATAGAAGAATTCAAAGTAACTGGATTTAAGACTTTGTATAATGCTTTATCTGATTAGTCATTTCTATTTTGGTATATGTGTTTGAAAAAAGATTACATTTTTGAAATTCATATTCTTTTGAATTAATTTCTTAACATCTATAGTTTATTTTGCATTTTACATTGCTATAATATTAAGAACTAAATTCTGGTGCTCCTAATGCAGAAAAATTATTCTGTTTAATTAAGATATGGAATTTTTTTAATTGAGCCAGTTCTATATCTACTTAACTAAGAATACAATTAGTTGAACACAAAGGGATAATTTTCAGGAAACAGAAAACTGACCTACGGTATCGATTTGCATCTTTTATGCATCTTTGTATTTTTACATCTTTAAATTAGTACTTACAAATGAACATTTCATCACATATTCCATGCATTATTATATTATTTGCGTATGAAAGGGCTATATAAAACCTCTTCAACCTTATTTTCTGTTGGTTCATACACTCAAAGTGACTGATCAGATTTCTTTAAGAAGTTCAAATTGGCTAACCTCCATATAGATTGTTTTAGCAGCAGTACAGAGTCTACTAGCTTTTGGGGGATCAGCCATGGTCAGCTAGGTGTTACCATCTGTAATATTGATACAGCAAATGGTTCCAGTGCTTGGATCATCATATAAAAACAAATGGTTAAATATAGTTCTAAATAAAACTTAATATCATCGTTCTGTTTTCTTCTAGATAAAGAGAAGAAGGAAAAATTTGAGGAAGATGAAGCAGCAGCTGCAAGTACAATGGCAGTCTCTGCCTCCCTCATGCCTCCTATTTGGGATAAAACTATTCCTTATGATGGGGAGTCTTTTCATCTGGAGTATATGGATCTTGATGAATTCCTGTTGGAAAATGGAATCCCTTCCAGTCCTGCTCATCTAGATCTGAATCAGAATCCCCTCCTGCCTGTGGCTGAACTGGAAGGAAAAGAACCTGCCACTGTTGCTACCACTCCACCTGCATCATCTTCCACAGTGGTCTTCAATCTATCAGAAACAACCAAAAATTCAGGTGTGTTAAGGGGTTCAAAAGGATGCTGTACAAAAAAAGGTTGCCTACAATGCCTAATTGGGTTATTAGTTTAATTGCAATGCAAAAATCAGAAAAGTAATCAAATGGTTATAATGAGCTATTTGCTTACCATGCAAAATTAAACCTGAATTTAGAAATGGGTAGTTCAGTAATACGCAATCTAACAACAAATAATTTCACAGCAAGTTACAGGGAAGAAATAATTAATATTTCACTGGTTCACATTATTGATTCTATTAATATTATGTAAACAGAGATGAAAGTGGTAGCACTATGTATGCTACTTTTTGTTGGAAATATGTTGTTTTAATTCAAATAAGTGTAGAATGAAGAGCTATTGTATAATCTGTCTTGTTTGATTAGTATTAATATATATTGCTTTATATGCTGCTATATTAAAGGCATTTATCACTGAGTTTCAGACTTAATGGTGAAGGAGGGAAAACTATTTTGCCAATTATGCTTGTGATACATTATTAAGGAAGGAACACTCAGTTTACATTTCAGTGGAAATTACATTATTGAAGTTGTATGGAAACTAGCTTGTTGTTGTTTGTTGCAAAGTTGTGTCCAAGACCCATCAGAACCCCATTGAGAAAGTTCCTCCAGGCCTTCCTGTCCTCTACCATCCTCTGGAGTCCATTTAAGGTCACGCCTACTGCTTCAGTGACTCCATCGAGCCACCTCGTTCTCTGTCGCCCCTTTTTTCTTTTGCCCTTAATCTTTCCCAGCATTAGGCTCTTCTCTAGTGAGTCCCCATGGACAGTACAAAAAGGAAACTAGCTAGTAGTTATAATTCACACTATACAATTTTACTTTGCAGCATGCATTGAAAATATGCATTCAAAAATATATATTTGGAGCAATCTAGAAAAAATGCTAGGTCAAAAAGTATTATTTGGAAAAACTAATTTTAAAAATGTTCAAAAAAATAAAGAGAAATGGTAAAAAAGGCATATGAATTTAATGATAAGTTAATGATGTTAATTTACTGATAGAAATGTTATTGTTGTTTTTCCTCATGTTCTAGTGTTCCCAAGTTATCATACATCTGATTTCTTCTATGTGTCAGTCAAATGTCCAAAGGATATAGTACCAAAATATTTCCTTGCAAATTTAACAGATTGTGGTTGTCCAGAATTTATTTTGACTTAAAATTATACTTTGTTGCCTTTATTAAACAATACTCTCACCTCATCACTTTTGTTTTCTAGACATAAAACTCTTATTGAATAGTAATGCATTTGTGAATAATTCAGAGTTCTTAATAGTTTCTGTGGACCTCCTTATTTTGGTCCTTTTTTGTTTCAACTTTATTATTTTTTCTCTTTCCTGAAGAATTTCTATTGGAAGACTATTACTTCCCACTTTCATCTAGAAAAAATACCGTATTTTTAGGAGTGTAAGACACACTTCCCCCCCCCCCAAAGAGGGTGGAAATGTTGGTGCATCTTATACACTGAATACAGCCATTTTTGGCCTCCCAAAGCCCTGCCCTGCTTGTCCCATTTTTGCAAAAAATGGGCCCGTTTTTTGCAAAAACAGGGTACACGGAGGGCTTGGGAGGCCTGCAGTGTGCTGCTGGGGGCTGGAGAGGCAAAATAATCGGTACTCTGCAGGCCTCCCAAACCCTCTGCCTGCCCCGTTTTTTGCCCATTTTTGTGAAAAATGGGGCGTGCAAAGGTTTGGGATACTTGCAGAGTGCTCCTGGGGGCTGGGGGGGGAAATGCCCCCATTTTTGCAAAAAATGGGTAAAAAACAGGGCATGCAGAGGCTTTGGGAGGCCTGCAGAGTGCTCTGGGGCTGGGGTGGGCAAAAGCCTTTTTTTTCTTACTTACCTCTTCGAATTCTTGTTGCGTCCTATACACCAGTGAGTCTTATAGTCCGAAAAATACAGTATGTACTTCAACTGTGTAGGCTCCTAAGGTGCAAGATAAACCTTTGGGAATATGTATGAGAATAGTCCCATACAGATGTTAATTCATAGTTTTAATTCCTGAAATGTTTTTCTGTGCCAGGTAAATTATCTCTAATCAGATTTTTACATATTTATTTGGAGAGCCATTTAAAGTTGCTTTCCCTCAATATTCTTAGTGGACATAGAGAAAATGAGAATTCTGAAAATTAATACCACTGTCTTCCTTAAAGCAAAGTGACCTTTCTTCAGTGAAAATGGTATTGCACTACATAATACATTTTTTTGAATAAAAAAATGTTTTTGTTTTATCATAGTTATCTTCTTCATGCTGCTCACTATTAAATTTGTCTTCCTTTTTCAGAGTCCTCTCCAGAAGATGAAAGATTGACTCCTAGCCCTGTTGATCCAGATTGTGTTGAGATTGATGTGAATTTCAACCCTGACCCTGCTGATTTAGTGCTGTCAAGTGTGCCTGGAGGAGAGCTCTTTAATCCTAGAAAGCATAAGTTTGCTGAAGAGGACTTGAAACCACAGCCTATGATTAAAAAAGCCAAGAAAGTCTTCGTCCCAGATGATCAAAAGGTAACTTTGTTTATTCTGTTATTGTTTAGATGAGTGATCCTATTTCAGAAGTACTTGAAATCATGTTTGTTGGCTGCATTTTCAACTGTGCTGCTGGAGTTTCCCACAACTGAGTCTTTTTAATCAGCAGATTATTTGTCCTAAAATTCTGGTAGATTTAGTGTGAGTTTCTTGAGGAATGGCAATTTACCATCTTCTTACTTGTCCCCAGAATGTAATTTAATAACATGGCTAGGATTTAATCAAGGATACTTTGTTTCATTTATTTCATATTTTTGCAATCTAGAAGGAGGATAATTTAAAACATTTTCCAAGGTTTCCCCAGTGAAAAATAATTATTATAAACTACTAGTAGTCAGGCTGAACTTCCTGTTGTCCCTTAATCTATCCTTCTGAATAATTCTTTGCTTTTCTATCCAGGATTTTCTGCTGCAGTTCAGCTTCAAGAAAATAGGGGGAGGGGGGAGATGGGTCTGGAAAAATAAAAAGAATTATCATTCCTCCAACTATAAAAGGTTTACAAATCTTGCATACAACCTGAAGCACAAGGTGTAGCTGTTTAGTGTATATAGGGAAGATTATAATGAAAAATTCCTTATACTAATTAAGCTAAATCTGTTGATACAAAAATTAATTAAAATAAATGCAGTCAGCCTAGTTTATTTATTTATTTATTTACTTACCTACCAACCTACCTACTTTCAAGTCTATTTTGACTCTTAGCACCTACATCAGAGGTATCAAACTGGATTTCTTCGAGGGCTGGATCAGCATTGTAGTTCTCCTCTGCGGGCTGGTGGCGGTTGGGCAAGACAGATGCCTCCTGCAACACTCTGCTGGCTAAAAACTGGCTTTGTGGCCTGTTTTTAGGCCCAGTTTTTGGCTGGCAGAGTGCTGCAGAAGGCCATAGAGGGTTAAAACGAGGGGCGTGCGCATGCGGCCTGTTTTAGCCTCCAGAGGCATCATGGGCTAGTCCCTTCATATTTCCATGGGCTGGATTTAAGCACCTCAGAGGCCGGATCTGGCCCGCAGGCCTTGAGTTTGACACCCCTGATCTACATGAATGAGTTACAGAAGTTTCCTTTGCAACAATTTTTGCAAGTTTCCAGTTGTCTTTTTCCTAGGGCTGAGACAGAGTGACCCAGAGTCACCTAGTTGGGCTTATGTGTAAGACAGGACAGTCTCTCGGTTTCAGTACTTTTAATTACTATATCAAGCTGAATGTGTTTTTTGTGGAGAAGATGGAGAAAAATCATGTGGGTTAATTGCTTGGAAATTCATAGAATCCATCTTGTTCCTTTTGCTTTTCTTCTTTCCTCTCTATTCTAAGGAAAGGTTACCAGTTTATTGAATTAATCGGTATGAAAGCCAACCTCTTTGAGGGAAGTGACTGTTCCTTTCCTAATTTAAGGACAGTATTCAATTTGTTATGTCTCAGTTTTGCCAGCAGCTAGATATTAATCAGAAATTAAATTCACCTTCCTAAAGATCCTTGATGGAATTAAAAGACAAGAGCTAGTTTGGTGTTGTGGTTACGGTGCTGGCTTAGAAACCAGGAGATGTAAATTCTATTCCCATCTTAGCAATGAGATGGGTGACTTTGGTCCAGTCACTCTTTCTCAGCCCAATCCACCTCACTGGGTGGTTGTTGTTGTGATAAAAACAGGAGGAAGGCACATTGGATATGTTCACTGCAATAAGTTACTTATAAAGTAATAAAGGTGGGATAAAAATCAAATAAAGGCACAATCTGATATTTATCAATTCAATTCAGTTGATTTATAAATGGATTTTGAGAGCATTGTGATGCCACATCAGAATTAGGGGCTTTTCATGTAGATGAACAAAAGTTGCCATTAGGTAAAAGGTAGTCAGAAAATTTAAAATTTTAATTTAAAAATTGGTGTGGTATTTTTGCCTGACTAGTTCTGGTCAACCATAGTATTTTTAGTCAGTTCCTATTCCCATTTTTTCATATCTGTTACATCATAATATTCTCAATGACATTTCTGAGTATCCTTCACATGTAGCCCTCTGCACTTCATTGTGGTAACCTAATCTGAAGGTTACTGGAGCATGGATAACAATAACTGTGGGCAGTAGCTTGCAAACAAGTCCAGTCATATTTGGTCATAAGAAAAACTAGATAATAGATCAAGAATCAATGAAATATCTGCTAAATACTAAGCTGTCAATCTGATTATATCCATATAGGATGAAAAATATTGGACACGGCGGAAGAAAAATAACGTGGCAGCCAAGCGATCTCGGGATGCTCGGCGCCTAAAAGAGAATCAGATCACAATCCGAGCTGCTTTTCTGGAGAAGGAGAACACAGCCTTGAGGACCGAAGTTGCAGAACTACGGAAGGAAGTGGGAAAATGCAAGAATATTGTCTCTAAATATGAGAGCAGATATGGATCCTTGTAAGCAAACTTTCCCTTATTGTATTTAGTCCTGTGAATTGTTTTCTATAGAGATTTATAGAAATAATAAGGCACTTTTGTTATCATTTAACCAAGTCTACCTCTGCTAACACAACTTGATCAGTTTTGATTTTTGTGTTGCAGTATGTCACTTTTTAATATTTTTATACAATACATTTACATTTGTAATAAAAAAATCTAATTTGATGAATCAAGATTGTCTGGGTTTGCTAAACTGATTCTGGTATTGGAAAGAAAATACTTAATGCAAAAGTTATTTTATTTTGCTTTCTAACATATTATATAATGTGGAATAAATGATGCATTAGAATATGCATTCCCTTATTCATTAATGAAAGAAGTATAAAGCAATCTGAAATACTCAATACAATTTCTAATACTATATTGAGGAAAGTATATATTTCAGGCCCAATTTATTTTTAGTCTCTATAAGAAGAAAAACATGTAAAACATATAAACATTATATAAATTATATAAATATAAACATTGCTATTGAGGTGTTATTTTGAATATTATAATTATCGTTGAAAGTTGGAAAACCTGGATGTTTATCTCAACTCACAATAATAATTACCTCTAACTCATTTGTGCTAGTTTTTTAAACTAACATAATGTAGTTATGAATGTATAATTCCAAGGCTCTTGAATACCAGATACAATTGATATAGTAAAATACTTACTTTGTTTTTGAAAGAGTTCAGTTTTGTTACTTTAATTAAAAGTTGAAAAAAGATAATGATTTCTAAACTATGCTGTAAAAGTAGCATGAGTATAGAGATTGTTTTAAATATTTTAAAACAATTCTTTACAAAAGGCTTATTGTTCAATATAAGAAAAAGTTCCTTCTTGCAAGTAGTTTGATTGTAATCCCTTTTTGCAACCTTCAGACAAACAAAGTCAATGAGGAAACCAGATTCACTTAAAAACCATGTTATTAATTTAACAACAGCAATTCATTTAACAACTGTGGAAAGAAAAGTCATAAAATGTCTCACTTAGCAACATACATTTTGGGCTCAATTGTGGTTGTAAGTTGAGGACTACCTGTATAGCAAATAATTGTGTTTATTAAAAAGCAACCCCTTATTTTAGAGTTTTTCTTTATAAAACAGTGTCAAGGAGAGAAGGAAGTTAAATGTTTGAACTGGCTTTTATATATAATGAAAGCTAATGTTTCAGTTATTATGTTTATTTTAGGTAAATAAAGGTCTTACAATGGTTATCTTCTGCTGTACACATTATTTTTCCATCTGTCTGTGTCAGAGAAAAATATACAACTGTCATACAAATAGCTAGTCTCAGATATGGATGAACAATTATTTTCAACTTTGATATTGTTCCTCAATAGAGATGAAAAGTGTTCTGATTTTATGTGATTATGAGAATTTTGTTAGAATTGTTCTCTTTTATTATTATCTTTTTCTTGGTGCAGTTGGCTGCACTTCATTGTTAGTTTAAAATTCCTTCAATAAATGAAAATATACTTTAAAATAATAGGTGATATCGCTGGAAGTGCAATGTAACAAAGTACTGTCTTATAAATAGTCATATTCTTGCTTTGCTTTGTTTAAAGTGACTTATCCGATTCCGAATGATGCATCTTTAAAGACTCTTAAAATCACAAAGAAACTAAAAACTACACATGAAATCACCTGCCATCAAAGTGAACAGTGAGACACATGAGGTATTCTACACAAACCATCTGATGACTCTGCTTCTCTGCAAGTATCTCCTTGAACTACCTAAGGGCTGAGCATGATGAAAAGACTAAGGTCTCTAATTCTACATTTCCCTTTGTACTGCTCTTTTCCATGTTGTGGCAATTTGCAGTACATTGTTTATTTCTTTTCAACCACTTGTGGTGCTTGTGATTCGGAATATAGACTGATCAAGCCATAGCTTTGCAAGTTAACTCTTAGGAGGAAAGAATAAATTTTAATCAAAAATCACTTCACTAAATAAAAAAGTTAAACATTCTGTTTTATTCTAGAAAGAGGCATTGATATTGCCTCCAAGCATTATAAAGTAATAATACTGTTGAAACAGAAAATACAAGAAATGGACAAGAATATATCCAATATCAATATCCAATTCAGTGTCCAATCAGTGGAAAAAAACAAGCACTTTAAGATGCACTGCATATTATCAAATGTTGGCAGCTGTTTTTGTCATTCATAATCATTGACATTAGGTCTTCTTTCACTCATGAGGGCCGCACTGATCTGATACTGTCCTGCCCCTGTGTCCTGTCAGTCTGTGAACTTTGAGAAACTGAACTGATTAACTGTTACTCCTATTATGGAGCAAGACGAAACCCTGCAATAACCATTTGTAGTGTTTCTTTGCTGGTGGTGGTGGGGAGGGGAGACAGCTAGCTTTCCATTGTTGGATCTCATGCTGTGGAAATTCTTCCCTACTGCCACCAATCTCCAGTTTTTTCAGGGGCACTATTATTGTTCCCTGTGGTTGATATGGGTAGTGGGGTATCTGCTATTTTTTGTGCCCTTCCACTAGTCATCCCGAGGAATGCAGGTCTACTTCATGTGGTCAGAGCAGAGTTTTCAGGACTGCTACTCAGGATAGGGTAGGAGAGATGAGATAGATTTGTGCAAGCATCCCAAGATTTCTAAGTTAGCATTTTTCCTTCCTGACATCTGACGATACTCTGATGAGATTACTGTGCTGATGAACTGATGCATTTTCACAGTATATTCTTTGTAATAAACATAGTGTAGTTTGTCCTTCTTTTTCTAAACATACTTTTAACTGTAGTATTTAATAAAAAAAGTATTAAAATTAATAAAGGACAGATTAAAAAAGATGTAAGATGCAATAATTTTAGTCTACATTTTCACTATTTTACATGGAGATAGAGAGGGATGAGAACTCAGTGTCTAATTTTCTTTATTCAGTGAATCATTTAGTTTGTATTAGCCCATCAAAGGAGGGGGAGTTTTTTGGATTTCTGAATTGCAAATAATAATAATGAAATTATTTGTCATCTTTCTTTACACTTCCTAAAGAATTTGTGAACTTTCATAAAAGTTTAATTTAGAATTATAATAATATTACACAGAATAATGAAATGTAATTCTGACACATGCCTGTAAAGTTGTAGAAATAGTTGTTAAACCACATAGCAAAGGTCAAATAGTGATATGGGAATTACAACTCTGTGGAAATTAGAGTTGTAATCTACATTAAATTGTAGTGTGTCAAAATAATACATATTTGGATTTATTTATTAATGATGAACACTCAATTAAAGTTATTTAAAAAGCATATAAGAGATGAAATTGCTGTTTCTGCTATAGTTCGAAAGGTAAAGTAAAAGCTTACTCAGATTGAGCCCACCTTCTGGCAATTTCATGAACATACCCACAGTTTTCATCGTAGCAATACAGACTACTGTTTCCGCTTCTCAGGCTAGTTTATAGAGTTGGTATTTCTTGGTAATTTCCAGTCCTGGTCCTAACAAGATCCTGTTTAGCTTTCCAGGTCAACCAAGGTAGGCTAGAACTTGTCTTTCCTAAAATGCAGGTTTTATTGTTTCTAATTAGTAAGCAAATAAAGATGCTGTTTCAAATTCTGTGAATGTGGACTGTAAAAATCTGAGAAAATTGGTATAAATTAGAACAAAATAATCATAATATCAATCTTATCTCATGCTTTTTTAAAGACTAGGCTGCAAATTCTTATAACTTGCATTTGGTGCCAGATTTCTAATAACTTTATTTATACTATGAGACAAATGCAGCTTATAATAATCTATGTGTCAGATATTCATTAAACTCTCTTGCTATAGTTTGTGAAGATTTTATGAATGAAGAACATAATACAATCTAGGAAAGATTGTAGGAATATGTCAAATGATATTGTATATATTTATGTAACTAAAAATCTTCAGTAGCAGAAATATTATTAATTATTTATGGCCCGCACATATAAGCCTTCAGTAGTGTAGCATACTATGTTTGAATATCATGCTATAAAAATACGTATACAGCAGGAAAATTGCAGTATTTGACTTGCTTTTTAGTTGCTTGGAAGTCTTATAATCACTTTATATTTAACTACAAAACTATGTGAAATTATATAACAATTTCTGAATTTTGTTAGAAATGACATTGTCCCAATTCAAAAACAAATTTAGGAAAATTAAGAGAAAATGTATAGATCATAAGCACGAATAGGCGTACTATCTTTTGTAACTCTTCATCTTGGTAATTCCATTGTGGCAGAAAAATATATATGCTTAGTATTATGTATCCAAATAAGTAATGGAAAATGAAGGCAGTATAGTAGATGTGAAAATTCTTCGTTATAAACTGGTATGATCTACAGTAGACAATAGGAAAAGTTTGTGAACAGCAGTGAGTTTTATATGGGTATTCAGGTTTTATTCACCTGCCACATGTATATGAATAGCCACATGTTATGATATTTATTCTAAGTACTGGGGTGAAAAATTCATGAAATAATACAGGAATCTAAGTGATTTTAAGGGCATTCTAGACAAAATTGCAAAATATTTCTTAAAGGAATTTGAATTCACAAAATAGATAAGCCTACTAGTGTTGTTTTACTTGTTTGGTAGGAAATGTGTGTTTTTAGAGTTTACCATGCGTTATCTTTTTCCCTCAGTTTTCCTTAAGATTTCAAATGAAAGATAGTAAGAAGAAAAACATTTGAAAAATATTTAAAACAATGTATGTCATAGGGTTCTTTCTATATGAAACATTGCCATTACAGATAATTTTTTTCAACCCTTTGCTAAGTACCAGTTACCAAATATTTGAGTTTCTTGATACTGGGAGTTTTAGCCATCTCATTTAGTCAGTTTAGCCATTGGTTTCCCTTTCCTTTTTTACATTCAGCATCCATTCAAAAACAATATTTTACAATTTTGTCTATATTTATCATTTCAATAACAACCAGATACATAATACCTGTTGTGACTCCAGCCCCCGAATCTGGCCCCATGCCTGGAAGTGACTTGGAGCCGGGCCTGTTGCCAGAAAGTGACTTGGACAGTGAGGGGGAAGGGCCATCAGGACTTACCTCGGGAGCACCGGCTTCCCTGGCTCAGCTCCAGGAGCCAGAAGCAGGCCAGGTGAAAGAGATAACGAGGCCTCCTTCCCCTGACTCTTCCCCCAACCCAGGCCACACCTGCAGACCCAGCTGACAGCAATCAGGCTTGGTTTCGTAGACAGGAGAGGAGGGAACAACAGAAGCAAGGGTGGGGCAGGCCTAGGAAGTGCTGAGTCATGGAGCACACCCCACAGGATATAAAAGGCAGCCAGAGCTGCTGTGTCTCTTTGGAACAGGCAAATCCACTGATTGACTAGAGCTGAAGTTTGTGACTCACCAGCATCGTGGAAGATAACGAGGGCTCTTGGCAGACGCTGGCTCTTTTGTCGCTAGAGCTGATAGTGCCGGCTAATTAAGCCATCATTTGGACGGAGGCGGAGGAGGACAGAACAATACCATAGTAATTTGGGGGGGCGTCTCCTACCCTGGCAACTTTAAGACTTTTGGACTTCAATTCCCAGTTGAATTCTGGGACTTGAAGTCCACAAGTCTTAAAGTTGCCAAGGTTGGAGATCCCTGCCATAAAGCAGTAACTCATAACAGTGGAGAATAACATATTCCTTTTTATTCAATTTTTTCCATCTACCTGTTTTAACATTTTTTAAAATTATAAACTAGTATTCCTAAATAATTGATTTGAGTAGGCATAGCATAGTATTTTTTTTAACTGACTATTTGTCTGAACCTTCTTCTTTGGTTTGTCTTAAAGGAGATTTTGCAGTTCTCTGTGATCTCTGTACATGTGTTAAATTTTGATAGAGTCTCAATTTGGTATAATTCATTCAAGAAATAGTTGATGAGACATTTATATTGTGTATTCTGAAGCTTCTTGAAGCTTTGATATTTAATCTATGCTATCTTTGTTGCCATTTTGTATGATTGCAAAAAAATCAGCGAAATCTGTAGCTTTTTAAAAGTATAGTATATATTTATTGGCATTTTTCCATGTCCTTTTTGAGCTATATTGTATTGTGCTGCCTGGAATAATCAAGTATTTTAGATGTAGAAAGTGGAAGAGAAAAAGCAGGAAAGCTTGCAAATATATTATTAAAATGTTAGAAAAATATTCTTTGAATAACCAAAAATAGCTGATGCTGCACCTTAATACTCATAATACTCTTGCTTTGGGTATTTTGTTTGCTTATTTTAGATAAAAAAAAATCCCCAAATATTTGCTTCAAATTAATTAAATCAGCTTATTTGCATTTTAACCGTTCTTTTCTTTAATACACAAGTGAAATGCATTTACATCCAACTCCTTTACAGTTTTTATTACAGTACAGGTAGTCTTTGACTTATGACCATTCATTTAGCAATCATTTAAAATTGGAACGGCGCTGAAAAAAATGACTTATGACTGGTCCCTGCGCTTAACAATTGTCCCCTTGGTCATGTGATTGCAATCCAGGGCGCTTGGTAACTGGCTTACACTTTCAACATTTACAGCATCCCACAGTCATGTGATCACCACTTGCATCCTCCTCAGCTGACTTTCGATAAGGAAAGTCAAAGGGGAAACTAGCAGGAAAAATCACAAGTCACAGTCATATGTTGTCTTGCTTAACAACTACAGCAAAAAAGGTTGTAAAATCAGGTGCAGTCACAGGATGCCTCACTTAATTGTATCATTTAATGATGAATTTTCTGTTCCGTTCTAGTTGTAAGTCAGTCTAAAAATAAGTTATTTGTCTTTGACAAATAGTTTGCCTAAAGCAGAAGGTAGAAGAGAGATACAAAATTACTTCTTAGCTGTACATCCATAACTATCAATCAAACATTTATCAAATGTTTGATTGTTGGCAAAGCAACAGTAAAACAGAGGTCTGTATCTATGGGCACAAAAGCTTCTGGCATTCCCCACACAGGTAATCCTTGACTTATGACCACAGTTGGAATCTTGGTCATTGAATGCAGCTGTCATTAAGCATGACAGCTTTGCTGAATGACTGAGATGCTAGCATTCCCAGTTGCAGTTGTTAATCAGTCCCAGGTAAGGAATGTGGGATGCCTCAGGGGAGTGAGGAAGCACTGGGAGGCGTAGGCAAGCTATGAGTTTGGGGTATGCTGCAGTGTGACACTGAGTGGCAGCCATGGAAAGCTCACTACTTACCTGACCCATAAGCCCAGGCAAAGCTGCTGAGATTTGGGAAGCCTTATTGCCCATATAGCCCACTAGTGCATGCAAAGCACCCCACTTACCTTTGCCATTTTTCTCCACCTGCTGACAGGTACGGCCACCTTATGCGAGATGCAGCCTTCTTACAGAGGCTGTCTTGTGCTGTTTTCCAAGCTAGCACTATTCTTGTGATCCTTTGGAAGCCCTCCTCCAAAATTTTCTGTACTTGAACTAAAAATCCTCTGTGCCAAAATCCAGGCAGGGTTTTCAACCCCAGAACAAAAAGGCTTCTAAATTCTCATCCCAGAAGCTCTTTGGGATTGGCATCACATGGGGGGGGGGGAACTGAAAGCACTTTTTCCCAGCAAAAGGTCAACTCCAGCCACATCTAGGAGCACCTGGGGTTTGTTGTGCACTGAGAAAAAGAAACAAACAACAACTTTTTGTCTTGCTCACAGCTCAGAGTTGCAAAGAACTCTGGGCAGGATTGGGTTTGGCTTTGAACTGCAGACAAAGAAAAAGGTGCTTTTGGCTTCCTTTTTTTTTTTTTTTAGCACAAAATCAGCCCCATATGGGCCAGCAGTGAGGCCAGGCATGCCTCATGAGCAGTAGGAGCAAGAAGATGGTGGTGAAGGTCAGCCAAAGCAGCAAAACAGAGGGCAGCAGTGGGCCTAAAACAGTGAGAAATGTTACTGGTTCACACAGGTTCGGGCGAACTGGTAGTGATAAAAACTACCAGTTCAGGCGAACCGGTAGTAAAAAAAAGCTAACAGTTCCTCTGAATCGGTATTTTCGACAATCAGCTGTGCTGTGCAATTTAAAATTGATAGAAAGCAGGAAATCCTTTCTAGTGAATCTAAATTGCGCAGCACAGCTGATCTCCCCTCTCGCTGTTCTACTTGCCTTCCAAAGCCTCCTTTTGGTGTTTAGTGCGCTTGCACATGCAGCCTGCGTTTTGCACACAGAGCATGTACATGCATGCATGCGCAGCCAATGAACCGGTGGCAAACCGGTTCAGATTTCACCACTGGCCTAAAGGGCGTAGATGGGAGAAGAGAAAAGTGCTTGCTAGTAGTTGCAGCGCCTTTGCAGTCGTAAGTGTGGCTGGACTTCAAAAGACCCAAACTTTGATCTCATGACCAAGGGGGCATTCGATGGTTATAACTTCAGGCATGGGTCATATATCTCCTCATTCAACACCATTGTAATTTTAAATGGTTGCTGAAAAAATGCTCTTATTTGCAGATAAGTTGAGAACTACCAACAGTATCTAAAAATATGAAATATGATGATGCCAAATGCAGTTAGATTACTGAAATGAATACAATTTCAGGTAATTTTAATGGGATGGGCACTCATGGCCTAACTGATTTTGTAATGCATGGACATCTTTCATATTTCTTCTGCCTCCTTCCCTTTGCAATATACTGTAAATGCATCATAAAAATTCTAAATTTGTCTGTAGTGATAGGTGAAACATAACAAACAATGGCTAACAAACAAAAATGAGAATGTAGATATATTAGCATGCTATAGCCATTCTTAGGAATCCTAATTTTATTAGTTTGGATTCATTTATGCCTTTTGATGTGAAAGTTTTAAAAATTGATCATATTTCTTGTGAACATTTAGAATCCAATAACAAAAAAGGACATACTATTTCCTTCCATGTTTGGTACTTCGGGTACACCTTTCTTGCTATGGGGTTTTTATTAATTACTAATCTTATCTAAATTCATAAACAAGACAAATAAAACTGGAAGAAAGGTAGCTTTATTTTATTTTATTATTTTATTTTATTTTATTTTGGCTGAACTGGGATCATTTACTTGTGCTTTGAAACCTTAATTGAAAAAATGCTTAGTAGATTTCAAAATAGCAAAAAATGAATGTTATATTAGTGTCAGAACTATGGTGGTTAATTAACATTATAGAAACATTGCATTTGTATTACAAATATGTAAATACACTTTAATATTAAATCTCAGTCCTCATGGAGTAATAGGTGCTTCCATTACAATCTCTGCAAATTTGTTTAACAGGTTTTAATGTAGCATGGCTTAAGGTGATTTTTTTACGCATTAAATATCAAAACAAAACTAAATGTTGAGTTTTGGATTGTAACACTCTATTTAAAAACATTTAATTAAATACGTAGGGTTAAGAATTATGACAAAAGTTATTTCTTTGATTACTGAATTTATTCATAGTAATATAGTATTTAAAGCAAACGCATTTGAGAACAAAGATTAACTGGCAGTTTTCTCACATATTAAATCTAATTGACAAAAGTATATGGTGATTTCAAAAACAAAGGACCTCTGCATTTTGCCTTAATTTGCACCTTTCATCAATATACAGCAAATTATCATTTATTATATCATAAATTAAATTCCTAACATTTTAACTATAAGAAATTGGACATGCCTCATATTTTGTGCACTTATATTCCTGCTCTAATCATATTTTAATAAGTGGAAAATTAACCTGATTTTTCATGGCAGAATAGTGTTTCAAAATGCTTTACCAGCTAATTGACTATTTTGAAAACTTGGGCAGAAAATATTATAGATTTGAAAACTCAGTTTGTCCTATATTAGTATTTTGTACTGGAAACAGTTGCATGCAAACTCCATGGTTTGAAAGAACAATAGAAAACCAATTTAATGGAGGTATTTAGATGTTTTTAAGGAAATTTCAAAATATCACAATGTTGCAAGTAAACAGCTATCTTTAATGTAATAACATGAAATGTATGTATTGTATGTGGGTACAGGATGTTTTTTTTTAATTCATTCAGTTTAAATTCTTCCTATTTTCTAATAGAATAAACATTTTTAGTCTCCTCTATCATTAGGGGGAAATTAGACAAACTATAAAAAATGAATAATTTTTATATTAAAAGTCTGTACTTGTGTTGCTGTATACTTTTCAACATCTGCATTTCTCTTTCATATGTCTAGTTTGTAGTGAGTGAAGAGCAATTTCTGTATATATATATATATATTTATATTTTTACATGCGTATGTAAACATTGAATTCTGAATAAAAGCACCACAAGATTATTACCATTAAAAAGCTGAGATAAATTATATCTTGCTATATTTGTTATTTCTGCAAATACTCTAATCCTATTTTTTTAAACAAAATATGCAAAAGCTTAATGAATGGCAAGTGAAAAAGTTTAAAGCACAGGTAGGCAGTCTGATACCATTCAGGTAATAGAATTCTCATAAATCATAACACTATACATAGAGATTTGGAGTATGAAAATGTTTAATTATGTAGGAAATATAGATTGCCTACCTCTGATTTAAACTGTTCTGGAAAGGAAGTAACATTTCAGTGATCAAATTATATATGGTATCAATTTTTATTTGTTTCTTTTTTAAAGGATGTAATTAAGATTATGAACTCTCTGAGTGTGAAATAGGGCTGGATTTTCTGAATATATTAAAGTCTCTGCTAAAGTGTTTTTTGTAATGTTTTTGTTTAAAATATAACATTTTGATTGTATTGAATTATGTTAGTATATTTTTCCTTCTCAAAAAAATAAATAAAAGTATATTCTACTAAATTTAAATATTGTGACTACCAATATATTGTATGCCTAATCCATTAATTGAACGTAATGTTTTGATCTGTTGCTAGAATTTCAAGTACATGATACAAAGATTTTATTCATTTTGCCTTTCTTCACATTTATATAAACAAGAAATATAAAACACAATAAATATAAAACACAATAACTGCTGCTCCCAGGAATGGAAAAAAATCCAATACTCTCCTTGAAACATGTGGGCAGCACACAAGCAAAATGCTCCAGTTTATGCCCCTCTCTCAAGTGGTCCACTGTTAATTAAGAATACTGAAGTAATTTACAACGAATATTTCATATTTGAATCATCTTTTAAAACAAAGTAGAAAATAGTATATAAATATTTTGTACAAATTAAATTATGATTATGAAGGATTCACTTTCTCTAAAGTATCAATAATTGATAATCTTAAGTATCAAACAAAATTGTTTAAAATATTAAGGAACTTAGATGCCAGTCATGTAAATCGAGAACTGTATGTATCTGCAAAGGGAAAGCCAACTGCTCTTGAAGCAGGAGTCACTTTTCATTACAATAATTATTTGGTCAGTTTCCAATAAAACTATAAGCCACCTCAATCAATAGGACCAAAGCAGTTCTCGTTTAGAATTTATTAGAATTTTTCATCTTCTTTCCTTCATAGAAATAAGAACACTTATTTGTTACCTAAAAACAAAAGAGCTCTAGAAAAAGGTTTTTAAAGAGTTGTATCCTTGCAGATTTCTCCTTTGTGAAAGGAGATTTGCCCAGACAGCTAAGTTTGTGCAATTGAGTGGGCAGATGACACATCAGAGTAAAGGTACTGGCAGTAGTCCAGGCATGGTTATTAGGTGATCCAAGGCGTGATTTATACAAGATATATTTTTTCTCAAGAATTGAACATATTTATGATTTATGTGGCTGTCAACTATTGACAATTTCAGTTACTCAAAGTGCTTCCAAATACTCTTAGTACAATCAAAGTTCAAAAACAATGAACACATACGCAATTTTGAGGAAAGAGCATTGACTTTGATAGTTTTATGATATTCTGTGTTAAAAATAATAATGCAATTCTTAATACAGCAGATAATAATGGAAATTTATTCTTTTGGGCCTAATTAATTGAGAGACGATAGGGACATGGTGGCTCAGGGGCTAGGACGTTGAGCTTGTCGATCTAAAGGTCGGCAGCTCAGCGGTTCAAATCCCTAGTGCTGCCGTGTAATGGGGTGAGCTCCTGTTACTTGTCCCAGCTTCTGCCAACCTAGCAGTTTCGAAAGCACGTAGAAAAAATAGGGACCACCTTTGGTGGGAAGGTAACAGCGTTCCGTGCGCCTTTGGTGTTGAGTCATGCCGGCCACATGATCACAGAGATGTCTTTGGACAGCGCTGGCTCTTCAGCTTTGAAACAGAGATGAGCACCGCCCCCTAGAGTCAGCAACGACTAGCACATATGTGCGAGGGAAACCTTTACCTTTACCTTTAACTGAGAGACAACTCTGCCTATTTCAGGGTGGCATTGATAAGGCAGTAAGATTGGCATGAAAGGCATAGGACAAGCTTCTCGTACACTATTCCCAACTAAGATTATTACACTCCTACATAATCCATCCCCAGGAAAGCAATTAAAACCTTCCTTTAACTATACCTGCTAAGTTGTAAATAGTAAGAATTTGAATTATTTTCATTTACATGCTTGTATTTGCTATAAATTTTAAGTGCCTTTTAGGTAGAAAGTTGGGATAGAAAATAAATGGAATAATCAGCAGGCTCACACCTTGCCTGACTTGAATCTGTTTCCTCTGCCTGTTTTTTTTAAGGATAATTAGCCTTTGGCCGTTTTTACCCTTGAGTGCCTGCAGTAGAATCATTCTCCAGTGCAGAGTTTTTCTTAGGAGCTACATTACATAAGGCAGGGAAGGACTCTGTACTCCCATCACCTCCACATATACACATTTCTCTTCTTGTAAAATCATTTAATCCTTACTTTCAGTTCTGACAAATGAAAACATGAATCATACATGCCTTTTTTATTTCTAACAGCCTGACACTAGATGGCAATATTGCAACAAAACAAGTGTTCATCCTTGTGTTTCCCCCTAATCACTGCATAAAAATGCTCCAGTAAATATTTTCATGTGACATGTCTCATTGACTTTGCCTCTTCTCATCCATAGTCCTTATCATAATCAGCTTCAAGTCCTCTTTTGCAATTTCAGCTTTAAATTATTATTCTTCCTCGCCTCCTGACACAATGTTTGCCATGGACCTAATCCAATCTAGAGTGCCTCACTGATGATGTCATTGATGATGCAGGTAAAAGGATGGGATTCTGTCAACTCCTATTGGTCACTTTAAGCTGCTGCCTCCCTCCAGTCCCTGGCCATTGTCCTCCAGAGCCATTCTGTTTTTGGCAACTGGAGAGTCCACTTCTTTCTATTCTTCCCTTGTACATCAGGATTGAGCAATCTCTTGGCTCAGAGGCCTGCCACAGCCAGCCAGCTTTTTCACTGCCATTTCAGGGCAAAATCTCTTTCCCTGCACCTACAGGCCTGTTAAAAATTAATATTACATTTAAATATTAACATTTATTTATATACATTTACCTATCAGATTTCCATCTTCAGACTATTATGGGAGAGATTCTTTTTATCTACCAAGTTTCTTGTCAAATGACTCTGTTCCTAAGGATTGGAGACTGTATCCTCCCACCTCCCCCCTTGCAGCTAAAAGTGGGCAGGAAAAGAACTGCCTCCCAAGGTTTGGCAAGGCCCCTCAACCAAGCTGAAAAGCAACATGTCAAGGGTTTTTCAATGCTAAAGTGTAGCTCCCAAAGTTGCCAATAGATACTGAACGAACTTCAGGCTTTATTATATTTCCTATATTTCCCTTACTTATTTCTGAGTCCAACTGCTTTTTCTGCCACCGCTCAGCCTTGGCAATTTAATGCCAAGGTTGGGGGTATGTGGCAGAAGTGATTGCCCCTTATGCCTTTCATCTGCAGCTGTTCTGCTGAGAAGCAGGGGGCACTGCCCTTTAAAGCAAGATGGGACTGTCCAGTAAAGCCTTTCCTGTTTAACATTTGTGCCCCTCATTGCTTTAGAATTAAATGAGATACCTGTGGAATTCAAGAAACTAAAAATATGAAATTAAGAAGGACATGAGAGAAGCAAGTTGCTTTTTCTGGTGCAAGCAATCCAGCCTAAATTCTGCAGTTTGGTGGCATATGGCATTGGCTACATATGGCACTGACGATGTCTCCTTGAATGATAGTGAAACATTTGCAATCAAATTGCCAAGCTCGGAGCTCAAACCATCAACCTAATTGACTACATAATCAGGCCAAGATTCTGGCAACCTACACATTCTTAGTGAGTTTTATTTGGATAAATGAGCAGCTTTGAGGAAAGTGAATACATGAAAATACTTTTATTTGCAAGTAAGAAAGAGAGTGAAAAGCTCTCAAGGTGACCTCAATTCTGTTAGATCACATCTCTTTGGGGAAAAAGATAGAACCCTCAGAGAAAAATGTGATATCTTGCCTGAGGATTTTCAGTGAAGAAACAGATACAAATTTTCTAACTTCCAGTTTACAAAGAGGCTTCATTTATCTTTACCTTGGATATTGTGAGAAAACAAAACGGGTTTATAGCAGATTGTATACCTGTTCTTGTTTTCCTTCAGATTGTGCACAACAAAGAAATATTTATCTGCTTTGATGGAGGTTTTTTTTTTTTAATGGAAAGAATTAAATTCTAATCCTTTCCACTGCAAAATGCTCCAATGGCAGCCTGATGCCCTCCAGAAATCTTGGATTACAAGTTCTGGAAGTATCAAATAACATGCAGCGTTAACACATTCTGTAGTTATATTCTATAGCATCTGGACATCACCAAGTTGCCTGCCCCTGCCACCACTTTATAATCCACCATTTTCATTTGCAATCACCTTCTCCTCCTATCTTCTACTAAATTCTGTTTACAGCTGCATGACAGCTTCCCAGGGTTATCTTTTTCATTCGCATATCACAAGACAGGAATCACAAACTTCTTTGTACAAAATGTTTCTTCCCATCACGCTTGTATTATAGTATTGATTCTATAAAGAGCAGATTTTTGATGGTGCAGGTTTTTTTACTTTTTTAACTGAAACACCCCCCCCCCCATGTTTAGTTCATAATTTGTACTATATATCAAAAGAACCTTAAACTGCACAGGATTACAACTGGAATTCTTCTTTTGAACCCCTAAGAAGCCCAGGGCTGTCTTAACGCATGGGCCTGATGGGCACTTGCCTGTGGGCCCCATGAGCATAGGGGCTCCTTACTAATCTGTGTATCTTAACCCTTCAGTGCACCTTGTATCATATAAATACAGCAACTGTATGGCTTGTTGAGTATTATGTATTTTTCAAGCCTCATGTATTGTTCAAATGTTTATCATGTTGATTAGTTGTTGCTGCACAGCATGTTTTTAATGTTTCAATACCGATTTTGTTGGAAGTGCCAATAAAATAAATCTATGTTTAATTTTATCGACATTTTTATTCCTGTGAGTTGTTGTCATACGGGCCCCAGGTACATATGCTTTGCCCAGGGCCCTGAAGAAGCCCCAAGGCTCCAGCACAGCTCAAATACCAAGTAAGGGGAAGGTGGTAGAGATGAGGGAATTCCATATTGAAGAAAAGTTAATAATACTGGTTTTTGCTTTTTAATCTTTCTCATTCAGCTGGGTTCTGTAATTATATCCATAAAATATTTAAATACCAACAGGGTTAGAAATTAAAGGATTAGGCTCTTACTCAGGAGCACCAATTCCTCTAGTTTCTTAACAGGTCTAAAATACCTTGTGGTACTTCTAGCATGCACTGTATTTAATCTCAGTATATACTATCTGCCACAGTGGCTCTTTTGAAACAGATGTAGCTTGGGCATAATGGTTCTCTTTTGCATTTGGATAAAGTGAAGATAAGATTTTTGCAATGTTTTATATATGTTACTTTTGAGAGGTCTTATCAGTGTTAATTGATTTAGAATTAGCTGAGAAATTCTTAATTGGCAGATTTATGCAGACTATTTCTAGGCATTATAAGACAATTATCTATTCTTTTTTTTTTTATTCAAAAAGTTTTACAGAAAATTTTTTCCCCCTTTCCCCCCCCTCCCCCCTCCCTTCACAACCCCCCTCCCCCCCCAACTTCCCAGAACGAGCACAAGGTATAGTTAAAAATAAAACAAACATATGCTAAAAAATTTTCATCCCGACTTAATTATACCCCTACAATCATCAATTCCTAACTTCCCCAAAAACAATCAAAATAATACATCATAATCATTCAAAAACAGTCTGATAACTCTTAGTCTGATATCTACGTTGAACATAGTCAATCCATTTTTTCCATTCCTTTAAGTATCTTTCTTGCGTATTGTCTTTCAAAAAGGCTGATATCTTCGCCATCTCAGCCAAATTGGCAACTTTCAATATCCATTCTTGTATTGTTGGTACTTCTTTTTTCTTCCAATATTGTCCTATTAGTAATCTTGCTGCAGTTATTAGATTTAAAATCAATTTAGTCTCAATTACTGTACAATCCGTAATAATTCCCAACAAAAAAAATTGCGGCAGGAACTTTATCTTCTTTTTCAGAACATTTTGTAAAATCCACCAAATTTTTATCCAAAAGGCCTTTATGTCCTTACAAGTCCACCAAATGTGAAAATATGTAGCGTCATCACAATTACATCTCCAACATTTTGCTTGCATTTCTGGATACATACACGATAATTTTTTAGGATCTAGATGCCATCTATAAAACATTTGTTAGGCCAATTCTTGATTACTGCTCTCCTGTCTGGAACCCTTACCATATATCTGACATCAACACAGTTGAGCGTGTCCAAAGGTATTTTACGAGAAGAATTCTCCATTCCTCTGAAACTAATAAAATACCTTATTCCACCAGACTTGATATCTTGGGTCTAGAAAACTTGGAACTTCGCCTTCGACTGGATCTGGGTTTAGCATATAAAATCATCCGTTGTAATGTCCTTCCTGTCAATGACTTTTTTAGTTTCAATAACAATATCACAAGAGCTACAAACAGATTCAAACTCAATGTCAACCGTTCCAGTTTAGATTGCAGAAAACACGATTTCTGTAACAGAATTGTATATACTTGGAATGCATTACCTGACTCTGTGGTTTCTTCTCATAACCCCAAAGGTTTCACTCAAAAACTGTCCACGGTTGACCTCACCACTTTCCTAAGAGGACTCTAAAGGGGCGTGCATAAGAGCACAAACGTGCCTACCGTTCCTGTCCTACTGTTTCTTTCCCTATGTATATACACGTTTTTAGTACCTCATTTCTCCTCATATATACGTTCATATATTTATAACCTTTTATGTAACGCTTGTATATATTGTTATGACAAATAAATAAATAAATAAAATAAATAAATAAAATACATATGCTTTGCCCAGGGCCCTGAAGAAGCCCCAAGGCTCCAGCACAGCTCAAATACCAAGTAAGGGGAAGGTGGTAGAGATGAGGGAATTCCATATTGAAGAAAAGTTAATAATACTGATTTTTGCTTTTTAATCTTTCTCATTCAGCTGGGTTCTGTAATTATATCCATAAAATATTTAAATACCAACAGGGTTAGAAATTAAAGGATTAGGCTCTTACTCAGGAGCACCAATTCCTCTAGTTTCTTAACAGGTCTAAAATACCTTGTGGTACTTCTAGCATGCACTGTATTTAATCTCAGTATATACTATCTGCCACAGTGGCTCTTTTGAAACAGATGTAGCTTGGGCATAATGGTTCTCTTTTGCATTTGGATAAAGTGAAGATAAGATTTTTGCAATGTTTTATATATGTTACTTTTGAGAGGTCTTATCAGTGTTAATTGATTTAGAATTAGCTGAGAAATTCTTAATTGACAGATTTATGCAGACTATTTCTAGGCATTATAAGACAATTATCTATTCTTTAAGGTATTTCAAAACTGCTGATTATTAAAACAGGATAAAAGCTAATGACACAAAAAAACCCTTAAAATAAAAAGCATTTTAAAAACTATCCATATAATAAATCTTTATCACGTGGAGCCCTTTTGTTGATATAGATTCCAGCTCTAAAACATTTTCCCTGGCATGCTCTCTTTCTATTTTTCTAGGTATTGTAGTTCATTGGCGATTCAGGTTTGTTTTTTAGATTGATTGCTTTTGATCAATAATAAAACTCTTGTTTTTATTTTTATGCCAATGCTGTTTCTACTCTAAAGCATTTACATCGCATGGCTTTTTATAGGCAACTTATTATTAATATGCTGCGATAAATGGCAGAAAAGAGAATATGGGGAAAATATAGTTCTATAATAAATTCTTAGTGACATTGAAAAACATATGGATATATAATGCTAGGTGATTTATTGCCCTAATGATTTAAATTCAGAGAATATTTTTCAAACCTGTACTGATTTATCCAGAATAATATTTATTTTCTTTAGAAATATTAGCTCTCAGCTCTCTTAATCATGCAGCATTTTGTATCAATTTTCACTAGGAAGCAGCACAAACTTTTGCTACAACTGTGGTTTCCTAACAGCATATTTTTGGGAAGCAAAGAGATGATGATGATATGTCTTCAAATCAATGTCAACTCAGCAACCACACAGATATTTTGTCTAAGTAGGTCTGTTCTCAACCTGGTCCTTCAGGTTCCTGTGGCCACTGAGCAACAGAGGTAGTTGCTTATTTAAAGAACAACAGATAGGATTATCTTTTCAATATTCTTCGTTTTTTAATCAGGATGAAAAAGGGTGGGCTGATATGTTCAGTGAATATGCTGGTCATTTCCCCCTTTTTAAACTATGTGTACCACATTTCAAAACTCCAGTATGTTAGTGTTGGATCATTATGGGAAAAGATACGCTTGCACCCACCCCACTTGCAGTAATTTGGTATGCTTTTAAAAAATTAGAGTCTCACCTTGTTCGTGTAGTTCTTCATTTACATATTTTACTTCTTTTTAAAGATTTCTTCTCTAACAAGCTTTAGATGGGAGATTTCAATTAAATAAATTAACTTTTGTATATTCTATGGGTGGAGGGTTATATTTTAGTAACGTGCTGAATTTTTAAAATGGAGGTACAATGAGAATAAAAACTAAATTTGATTTCAATGTAATTAATTAACAACATCAAATTAAACATAATTAAATCAATAATCACCAACTATTATTTGTCATTTTACAGTAAAATTATACTTTTAGAAAAACTCCTTGAAGTACACAAAGACCCTAGAAAACACTAGGCACCATTTTTATATTTAAGCATAGTCATCTACTTATAATGATATCCATTTACAAGTGGAAATTGATATGATTAATGAGCATGTGTAGGAAGACCCCACCCCCAGATTCAAATATTCTTTATTCTTAATATTAAAAAGTGGCAGGATAGAATATTTCCTCTAAAGGAGAAGAAGAGAGAAAAAATCTTAACAAAGGTAGAAAGGAGTCCCAATCTTCCTCACATAGGAAAACAGCCTCAAGCAGAAGCTTGAAGAGGCTGGGCTTTTGAAAAGGAGATTTCAAAAGACTGGGCCAATCTGTTCATAAGTAAAGAGACTCCAAATAAGCAACACAATTAGGCAAGTCAAAGCTGACAAGATTAGTTCAGACAAACACCTAGGACAGTGATGGTGAACTTTTTTGGCACTGAGTGCCAAAATGGTCGCGCGGAAACATTGTCAAGGGGCCACGCTCCAGAAAAGCCAAACTTCTGGGTTCTGGCGCATGCGTGCCTGATGATCAACTAGGTGGCGCTCATGCGCACACCAGTTTTCGGTGCAAAGGACAGCTGATCATCATGTGCACATGCGCGCCAGAAACCTGGAAAACAAACAGACAAGGCCGCGCATGCCGGGCAACACGGCTCTGTGTGCCACTTTGGGCACGTGTGCCATAGGTTTGCCATCACGGACCTAGGATTTGCATTTCCCCCTTTGCCTGACAAGCCAGCCATTATCCTTACGTGAACCCATAGGAATTGGGCAACTTCCATAATGTTAAAGGGCATATTCTTACACAGGAATAGGCATCTCAATCACAAAGCCCCGAACTTCCTGTGACTCCGCTGGTCGTTGAGGATGGTCTTTTTAGACCGCCAGCCCTGGATCGCGTAGAGCCACTAAGACAGTGAAAATCAGCTGTCTAGCGGCTTGGAAACCTTTCCCCCAGGTGAAGAGAGAAAGATGAGCGATCGGGTGGAGGTAGAGCTCCCCCAAAAGCACCAGGAATGATCCTGGAGGCTTGAAGGGAAGAGCTCCCTTGGTAACCCGAAGAGCTCCGGATCCAGGATGCCTCTGTCTTTTTTTGGCAGAGCAAAACCCGCAACCACATCTGCAATCAATATTGAGATTAAATGAATTTTTGACTTAACCAGACAGAGCAATGTCAGGAGGCAAGGTAGATGTGACTACCAGACCTCAACCCCATGTGTGGATTCCGTTTGAGAAGAAAGGAAATGGCATCCGAGTATAATGGGCATGAAAGTGAAAGTCAAAGAGGTGTTTATTAACACTGTTACCGTTGTAAGCAAATAACATCATTTCTAAATTGTTTCAAATAATGAAATATTTTCTTCTCTTCTGAGCTGAATTCAAACCATTGACATTCCAAGTCAAGATTTTATTTGCCATTACTGGCCTGCTGAAGCTTTTGAGCGATCAGCTGAAGATCGTCCTCCCGTATCTTCGGCCGTGCTCCTCCCACCGCTTCTGTAGCAGAATCCTGAACTTTACTTTGAGTTTGTTGCTCCTTTTCTTTACGCTTAAGGGCTCCCCTCGTCAGTCTTTGTTCTTGTGGTTGTTCCTCAGATGGTAACATCACTGGAGTCACCTCAGCTTCCACACCCATTTGAGTCTCTTGAATTCTTTTTTCTATTATTTCTACTTCAAGTTTCAGCACGGTGGAAAGAAAATCTTTGGCCTTAAGCACTGTATCAATGCGATATCTCCTTCCTTGATAATACACTGTCAAACCAACTGGAACCTCCCATCTAAATTGAATCTGGTATTTCTTAAGTTCTTGTGTAAAAAATGTAAAGTCCTTTCTATCCCTTAACATCTTGGGAGGAATCTCTTTCAAAACCTTCAGCTCCTGTTCTCCTATTTTCAAGTTTTTCTGAAATGCAACTTGCAAAATTTGATTTCTCACTGTTCTTTTCAAAAAATAAACCACAATATCTCTAGGAAGTTTCTTCTGCCTAGCAATCCAGGAATTAACTCTATAAATTTTGTCAATTTGATAAGCAACCTCTTGTGGATCAAGTTCAATAAATTCAGCCAGAGCTTCTGATAAAATTTTTTTTAAATCTTCCCCTTTCTCCTCATTCAAGCCCCTAATTCTCAGAGCTCCTTCCATCATTCTATACTGCATCACCACCACTTGATCTTCATTTTTGTCCAGTTTAATTTGCATTCCCCCCATTCTATTTTCTATTTGCTGATTTGACTGAGCAATTTCTTGCACCTCCTCCTCCACCACCTCCAGTCTTTTTGCCAAGCCTTGGAAAGCCATCAAAATATCTTCTCTTATTTTTTTATTATTCTCTTTTATTTCCTCTCTTATTTTCTCATTATTATCCATTATCTCCTTAAACTTTTCTTCAAAGACTTTCCCTTGTTCTTTAATCAAATCTTCTAAAGCTGGTTCAGAACCCCTTCTACCCCCAGTCTTAGGTGGTTTAGTAGCCATTTCAGTTTTTAAAATTCACAAAATATAAGTCTAGAAACTTCTCTTTCCCTTTAAGTATAGGAGAGCTCACTTCACTTCATTAAAATCCACATAACATTTCTTAGCTTCTTAGTTACACAGGCTGTTTAGAATTCCATTCGTCACTTTCACTCCCTTTCAGGCGCCATCTTAAAGAGTCAGTTGAAACAAAGAAAAAAAAAGTTTCTCTTTTTAAAAGGGTAGAAGTCAGGAAATCAAAAATACTTGCAATCCAGTCATTGTTCGCTCGCACTCATTCCGTCTGCATTTAGGAATCCATAAAGATAAGACAATTAGCAGAGATGGACACTTTCTTCTTTTCCTGCTTTTGCAGGCACGCACTGAAGTCGGAGCTTGGCAGGAATATTTATGGGACCCTCGACCCACAGGGCTCTGCTTAATTAAAAACAAAGCCACTGGGGAGGTCTACCACACCCCCGCAGCTCTTATCTTTCTCTTTCATCCAGAGAAAGAGATTAAAGCCGGCGTTTTCCTGGCTTTTACGAAGTTCAGTACGGAGCTCCTTAATTAGGAGCTCAGCGAAGAAGGTGGCGCCAACGGAAGCCATTATCTATTCTTTAAGGTATTTCAAAACTGCTGATTATTAAAACAGGATAAAAGCTAATGACACAAAAAAACCCTTAAAATAAAAAGCATTTTAAAAACTATCCATATAATAAATCTTTATCACGTGGAGCCCTTTTGTTGATACAGATTCCAGCTCTAAAATATTTTCCCTGGCATGCTCTCTTTCTATTTTTCTAGGTATTGTAGTTCATTGGCGATTCAGGTTTGTTTTTTAGATTGATTGCTTTTGATCAATAATAAAACTCTTGTTTTTATTTTTATGCCAATGCTGTTTCTACTCTAAAGCATTTACATCACATAGCTTTTTATAGGCAACTTATTATTAATATGCTGCGATAAATGGCAGAAAAGAGAATATGGGGAAAATATAGTTCTATAATAAATTCTTAGTGACATTGAAAAACATATGGATATATAATGCTAGGTGATTTATTGCCCTAATGATTTAAATTCAGAGAATATTTTTCAAACCTGTACTGATTTATCCAGAATAATATTTATTTTCTTTAGAAATATTAGCTCTCAGCTCTCTTAATCATGCAGCATTTTGTATCAATTTTCACTAGGAAGCAGCACAAACTTTTGCTACAACTGTGGTTTCCTAACAGCATATTTTTGGGAAGCAAAGAGATGATGATGATATGTCTTCAAATCAATGTCAACTCAGCAACCACACAGATATTTTGTCTAAGTAGGTCTGTTCTCAACCTGGTCCTTCAGGTTCCTGTGGCCACTGAGCAACAGAGGTAGTTGCTTATTTAAAGAACAACAGATAGGATTATCTTTTCAATATTCTTCGTTTTTTAATCAGGATGAAAAAGGGTGGGCTGATATGTTCAGTGAATATGCTGATCATTTCCCCCTTTTTAAACTATGTGTACCACATTTCAAAACTACAGTATGTTAGTGTTGGATCATTATGGGAAAAGATACACTTGCACCCACCCCACTTGCAGTAATTTGGTATGCTTTTAAAAAATTAGAGTCTCACCTTGTTCGTGTAGTTCTTCATTTACATATTTTACTTCTTTTTAAAGATTTCTTCTCTAACAAGCTTTAGATGGGAGATTTCAATTAAATAAATTAACTTTTGTATATTCTATGGGTGGAGGGTTATATTTTAGTAACGTGCTGAATTTTTAAAATGGAAGTACAATGAGAATAAAAACTAAATTTGATTTCAATGTAATTAATTAACAACATCAAATTAAACATAATTAAATCAATAATCACCAACTATTATTTGTCATTTTACAGTAAAATTATACTTTTAGAAAAACTCCTTGAAGTGCACAAAGACCCTAGGAAACACTAGGCACCATTTTTATATTTAAGCATAGTCATCTACTTATAATGATATCCATTTACAAGTGGAAATTGATATGATTAATGAGCATGTGTAGGAAGACCCCACCCCCAGATTCAAATATTCTTTATTCTTAATATTAAAAAGTGGCAGGATAGAATATTTCCTCTAAAGGAGAAGAAGAGAGAAAAAATCTTAACAAAGGTAGAAAGGAGTCCCAATCTTCCTCACATAGGAAAACAGCCTCAAGCAGAAGCTTGAAGAGGCTGGGCTTTTGAAAAGGAGATTTCAAAAGACTGGGCCAATCTATTCATAAGTAAAGAGACTCCAAATAAGCAACACAATTAGGCAAGTCAAAGCTGACAAGATTAGTTCAGACAAACACCTAGGACAGTGATGGTGAACTTTTTTGGCACTGAGTGCCAAAATGGTTGCGCGGAAACATTGTCAAGGGGCCACGCTCCAGAAAAGCCAAACTTCTGGGTTCTGGCGCATGCGTGCCTGATGATCAACTAGGTGGCGCTCATGCGCACACCAGTTTTCGGTGCAAAGGACAGCTGATCATCATGTGCACATGCGCGCCAGAAACCCGGAAAACAAACAGACAAGGCCGCACATGCCGGGCAACACGGCTCTGTGTGCCACTTTGGGCACGTGTGCCATTGGTTTGCCATCACGGACCTAGGATTTGCATTTCCCCCTTTGCCTGACAAGCCAGCCATTATCCTTACGTGAACCCATAGGAATTGGGCAACATCCATTACAATGTTAAAGGGCATATTCTTACACAGGAATAGGCATCTCAATCACAAAGCCCCGAACTTCCTGTGACTCCGCTGGTCGTTGAGGATGGTCTTTTTAGACCGCCAGCCCTGGATTGCGTAGAGCCACTAAGACAGTGAAAATCAACTGTCTAGCGGCTTGGAAACCTTTTCCCCAGGTGAAGAGAGAAAGGTGAGCGATCGGGTGGAGGTAGAGCTCCCCCAAAAGCACCAGGAATGATCCTGGAGGCTTGAAGGGAAGAGCTCCCTTGGTAACCCGAAGAGCTCCGGATCCAGGATGCCTCTGTCTTTTTTTGGCAGAGCAAAACCCACAACCACATCTGCAATCAATATTGAGATTAAATGGATTTTTGACTTAACCAGACAGAGCAATGTCAGGAGGCAAGGTAGATGTGACTACCAGACCTCAACCCCATGTGTGGATTCCGTTTGAGAAGAAAGGAAATGGCATCCGAGTATAATGGGCATGAAAGTGAAAGTCAAAGAGGTGTTTATTAACACTGTTACCGTTTATAACTTTGCTTAAACTTGCTGGATTTTACGTTTATATGAAGAAACTATAAAGTGAAAGCTGGAAGGATTATACAACTGATTTATTCAACTTAAATACTGTGTTTACGAAAAGATTTGACTTTGTTTTAAATTATAAAATCAAAGTAAGATGGCTTCTGTACAAATACAGCCTGCTGTCTTCAAGGAAGTTGGAGCCCCGTTAATTCAACTACATAAATTACAAGAGGAGCTGAAGGAATTTCTGAAGGCTCAAATTTCTGTTCAGGATAAAGAAATTAAGGAAATTGAGGAGAAAATATTGAAAATTAAAGATTTTATTGCAGCTGAGGATGAAGAGATAAGAGAAGAAGTGGTGGCAGCATTTAAGACTCTGGTTGAATATGTAAAACAATTGGATGAAAAAGTGGAAGAGATTGATCAAGTTAATTTAAACTTAAAAAGCAAACTAGAGGAGTTTCAGACCAAGGCGGAGAATATAAAGCAGTTGGATGATAGAGTTGAAGAAATTAATCAAGTTAATTTGGACTTAAAAAATAAAATAGAGGTGCTCCAGATCAAGGCAGAGAGAGCAGAAGAGTGGGTTTTATTGCAATACAGAGTTATGGAATTTGCATTGAGAGTAAGAGGTCTGAAAGAAAATAAACGAGAGGACTTAAAAAATATTTTTGCAGAGGCTTTTGCACAGCTGATTGGACAGAAACCAGTGGACTTTGAAATCCAAATTGAAAAAAATTATCGTGTTAATTCATGGGTTGCAAAGCAGAGACATTTGCCAAGAGATGTAGTAATTTATTTTACATCTAGGAAGATTAGGAATGAAATTTCACAAGTTTCTTATAAAAACAAAATTCAAATATCGGGACAAGAGATATTGGTATTGAAAGAAATTCCTTCTAAAATGTTAAGAAATAGAATAGAATATGCTTTTTTGGTGGATCAGCTTAGAACTCTCCAGATACAGTATAGAAGGAATGTACCAGCTGGATTAACAGTAAACTATAAGGGAGGGAAATATTGTCTTAATACAGTTTTTAAAGCAAGAGATTTTTATATTAAAGTATTGAAGGTTGGAAGTTTGCCATTGTTAGAAGTTAAAATGGAAGAAGAGGTGGGAATGGTAAAAAAAGGGGGAAAGGAAGCAAAGCAAATACAACCTAAAATTGGGGCTGTAAATTTGGGAGAAGAAACACAGAAAGCTTCAGGGGAGGATCAAAGTATGATTGTAACTATTAAACATAAAGAGCAAGGAGTAAAGAA
This sequence comes from Ahaetulla prasina, assembly GCF_028640845.1. Lineage (NCBI taxonomy): Eukaryota > Metazoa > Chordata > Lepidosauria > Squamata > Colubridae > Ahaetulla > Ahaetulla prasina. The sequence goes on along the minus strand of NC_080545.1, from coordinate 65,830,705 downwards.
GTAATATCTTAAAATGAAAAGACTTTCCTTTCATGGGATAGGGTAAATTATAAGGGATATTTCCAAATATAAAAAAGGATAGCTAAACTAGATAGTACAAAAGTTTTTAGGGTATGATGGATATATAAATTTGAGGGAATATAAGATATATTGAAACCTTTTGATAGTGTAATATTGTGTAGGGATAAGAAATATAATTAGTTATGGATTGTATGATAAATGGGGTGTAAAATGTTTAGAAATTTATAGTTTGGGGAATAAGGGGAAGAATATGAGGTAAATGTTAAAATTATATAAGAAAAGATGATTATTATTATGTATGACAGATATACAAATATGATGGATTATAAAGTATACTGAGGAATAATTTTTGATATTACAGCATTGAAAGATGGGATATTGTTTATTATAGAAAATTGGACTTTAAACTTAATGGACTTAGATGAGAAGGTAGAATTATCAGCATATTGGATTGAAATAACAAAATACTAAATAGCTTTTAAATGAATAGAATGTAATTGTATTAGTATTAATCTTTTCCTTTTTCTTCTTTTTTATGGAAAAGGGGAGTTGAGGTTCAAGAAGAGGGATAGGAGTTTATGTTAATTAGCATATTTTAGTTGATGATTGTTAGATACGATACCCTGTATTTGCTCTGGGAAGTTGGGGGGGGGAGGGGATGGGGGAAAGAGGGAGGAGGGAGGGGAAGGTTAGGGTTGGAGGGAGGGGGGATGTATGGGGGAAAAAAACTTTGTAAAACTTTTTCAATTAAAAAAAATCACAAAGCCCCAAAGAATGTATAAAAGCCTACCCATCTCAACCCCATTTTGTCACCCACCCCAGAAATATGCTGCTGTCACTGAAATTTCTGGCATCCAAATAAATGGAGACCTCCTTTCCTGCAGCCGTACTCTTCTTTTATATCCAGCATCTTTCTCCTGGCTTGAAACTGGACCGGATTTTTCTTTCAATATATGTATAAAATATCTCTCTCAGTGTGAGAGGCTGAGAATAAAAATAGGAGTAAGTTGTTCTTCTTGTAATGTGGTTTTGTTGATGGTCTGCATTGGCAGACACTAAGCATATATCTACATAAAAGAGTAAAGGCCAACCCCCAAAATTAAGTATAGTTGTTTTTAAATAAGCTTAAATAATATAGTGACCATAGACTCCTTAGTGAGCACATTCTTACTTCAGACTTTCTGTTCCTTAACTGGACAATTTTAAGGTGTCGTATTATCATAATGATAGAACATCAAAAGAATTGGTTTCTCCATCTCTTCCTCCTCCTTTTCTGGGTATGAAAGGGTAACATCAGAAAGTGTGTGACCTTTCTAATGTTACAGCAAAAGAGAGGGGCTGGCAATGCTACCGGGAGCAGAGTTGGAGATTAAGAAACACAGCAGTATCAGCAATGAGAAAAAGATAGTAGTGGAAATGGTGACATGTACAGTCTGAAGGTTTAGAATATTTTCAATCAAAGGAAGTATACTCAGCTTCTATATTTATTACTAAGATAATCAGGAACCGGCCATTTCTCCTATTTAAAGCTTGCTAACAAAGTTATTTATTTGTTTGTTTATTTTAATGTAATTATTAGTATTTATATAAGTTACTTAAATCTAGATCAGGGGTCTCCAACCTTGGCAACTTTATTTTATTTATTTATTTATTTATTTATTTATTTATTTATTTATTTATTTATTTATCACATTTATATACCGCCCTATCTCCCTAGGGACTCAGCTCAACTTTAAGCCCAGTGGACTTCAACTCCCAGAATTCAAAGCTGGCTGGGGAATTCTGGGAGTTGAAGTCCTCCAGGCTTAAAGTTGCCAAGGTTGCCAAGGTTGGAGACCCCTGTTCTAGAGGATTCGGTTTTTAATATAACATAGTAGCCTTCACAAATACACACACACACATCTCTTTCAGAGATATTTCCTCATTAGATTCCTCAATGCCTTCAACAATGACAGAACTTCTAATGTATTGCTTTCACTGGAAAAGTTGGGATACAATCAGAAGATGTATCTGTGTTGAAAATAGCCCCTGTTGAACGATATAGCCTCAAACATCAGGAAATGTTTTATGACATTTTGTATCATGTCATAAATTGTTTTACGATAATTTTTATGTCATAAAACATTTTATATTTTAGTTCCATTGCCCTGGAATTTGAACATGTTCTGTAAGTTAGTTCACAGGAGGTGCCTTAGTTCAAAATGTTTTGTCCTATGGTGCACTGTTTTACCCAGTTAAAAATTATGGAAAAGAGAGTTTTAGTAATGTCTGTCTCTGTGTCTCTCATCTTTCTTTGATTGCTATGGTTCTCTCACTCACTGTGTGCAAGTGTCCCTGTTCCATCCTGATTCCCACTTGAGCATCATGTCAGCTTTGGAATAGAGAAGCAGGCAGGAACAAGAGACTTCTGTTTCTAAAAGGCTGATAGGACCCCAGCATGAGTGTGAAGCATCACTGTCCCACTTTCCTGCATCTGAAAGTGGCAGCTGTGAAATGTGTTTGGATGGACTGGCCGTAGAACAAAATTGTTTTGAGAGAATGGATGTAGTGGATGTAGTGTACGAGCACACAAAGAAAGTCAGAACTAAGCTGTCTGGTTAGAAAGGTTGTAGTGGGGAAATCACACCACTGACAAAGAACCAAAGATTAGTTCGGGTTTAACTTAGGAACTAGCTGTATGATCAGGGGGCTGGTATTTTCTCAAAATAAACCTATCTTTGTAAAATGGATGCCTTTGTAAGAAAAAACTAGAAGACTCTTCTCACATTTGGGTATATATTAAATATCTGGAATTGTTTGCTGATTTATAGCATCTCTGTGATAAAGTAAAAAGTGGTTCCTTCTGTGTGCCTTAATTCTGACTTATGTAATATCTATATATTCCTCTTTTTTCCCCCTATCCCCTGCTAATCATCCTACTGCAGGATTGGTATACTGGGCAGATTAAAAATCAGATCTTAGAAATTTATGATGGTTTTTAATTTGGAGACATTAGTATTAAATACAGTCTTAATTTCTTGACAAATGTATATTTTCTTTTATGTACATCGAGAGCGTATGCACCAAGACAAATTCCTTGTGTGTCCAATCACACTTGGCCAATAAAAAATTCTATTCTATTCTATTCTATTCTATTCTATTCATTATCTTTTCATTCTTTTGACCCAGCCTTTAATCCAAACAGAAGTGAGGGTGCCTACTTCTTAACTGTTTATCAAGTAGATATATAGTAGAAATATTATTATTGTCATGATCCATCTTAGATCAGTTTGTGATTCATAAGCAGTTTCCAATGATGAGATCGCAGAATTTAAGATTGTGAAGGAAGAGCTAAGATTCCTCTCCAAACATGATATATATTATAATTTTCAGGGAGCATTTTCTAGATAACAAACCAGCATAGAAGTTCCATTTGTTCTAAGGGTTGTGTGTTCTCTGGAAGAATAAGCATTTGCATTGAGTTTTGTTTCTTTTTCTATGTCTTATGTCACTGGTAATTATTGTTTTGCTGCATGCTCAGTCCTTGTGGACTTAATATAGACTGGCATCTCTTTAGATCAAAGTTGCTATGCCATATTGGGATCTGCTCAGAACCTTTGGTTTTCTTGTATATTTTTATTTGGAAATTCTTCCGAATGTTGTCTGTAATTTGAGCAGCCGGATATTTTTATTCCCTCAGCCATTGATTGTTTTCCATCTCACTATTTAAAATTAAAAGTGATGGTTTTAAAATATTTTTCTTTCCTTTTTAAAAATAATGTTTCATTGTATGAGATTGGTCTTTCTTCACACAAAGAAGGAGGAAGAGCTAATTTCTCTAGCTCTTTGTTCCTACACTAAAGGGCCAAGAGTAGCTATGCAATTTATTTCCCCTTAATGATTCCCCCCTCCTTTTTTATTTACTGGAAGGTCCGTTGATTGTGAAACCTCTCCCTCTGAAATGATGGGGATATTTAGTATTATTTCAGCTTATATTGCTCTTTTTGAAGATTCTGAATGGCTTAAAATTAACATAAAATTAAAACATAGAAAATCAATATTTGAGAAGTTGGGCTCAACGTATCTGGGGACACTAAATTGAGAAAAACCAATTCTGTAAAGATACAAGAACAAGGCTGGTTTTTGTTATTGTTGTTGTTGCTGTTGAGAATTGTCTTTATAACTTAATGAATCAAATTGCCCCAAGATGTTGTACAGCCGTTTTCCCTCAGCATGTTCCCAATAATTTTCAAGAGATGACCTTATGTGTATTACAAGCAACTAGGTTTTGCTTTTTACAGCAGAGAGAGCTTTGATGAGACCCAAGAGGAGAGAACTGGGATGAGGTGGAATTTTTGGTCCCTCAGGAATATTTTTGCCTTGCTGGATTTATAAATAACATTCTCCGTATCTTGGTTGTTAATTGTTCATTAAGCAGTTCTTATAAGAATGATCTAATTTCCAAGAAGATACCTTAATGGCGATGGAAATAGTTACCTACAGAAGGCCTCTTCAGCTTATGTGTTTAGCCTTTTCTTACCTCCTCTTTTTTTATTATTTGGCTTCTTTCCATTTTTAAAAAATTTTGAATCATGCACAAGAGTTTTTGTTTGATTGGGACACAGAAAAGTCAGGAGTAACTTTTGGTAAACTTGAATGACAATCAGAGTATGAGAAACATAACTACATGTACTAAAATGCTCTGTTATATATTATGGGCATTTTAGGAAAAGAGTTGTTTTTAGTCCATGGTGGCCAAAAATAAGGAGTGTGGTAGCAGCCTTCTCAACTAACAAATTTTATTACAAAGCATAAGCCTCTGTGAGTTGCAGCTCATCTCATCAGACGCACAGAGTGGTTAGAACAATATTTCTTTTATCACCAAGATCTGGCTGGACCTCAAAGGAAGCATTGCTCTCTCAGAAATGTGCCCAGCTGATTATCAAATATGGCACCAGTCTAGACTACAGGGCCGGGGAGTGGGTAGGTTGTTGTCATCAGAGAATCTTTGGCAGCCTCTAGGTCAAGGGTCCACAAGTGCTTGATTGTGAGACCTTTTTTCTTATGTTGGGCTTGAGGGATCAGTAGCAGCTTCCCTACCCAGACTTCTTGAGCTCACTGCAGGATTGACAGTGGTGTTCCCCAGGCTTATTGTTCTGAGGGCCTTCAGTCTTCCATCAATAAGGGTGGAAGGTAGATCAGGATTTCATGGAAACTATAACTTCTATGGGCCTGTCCATGACCCGACTAGTAATAGTGGTCACATAACTGATTTGGTGTTCTTGTTAAAGCAGTGACAATCTGATGTGGAATTGATGGACCTATCTTTGGTCCCCCTGTCAGACATGGCCAGGAAGGCCTTTGCACAATTGCAGGTTGTGCAACAGTTACACCCTTTCCTGGACCACCAATTCCTGCTCATACCTAGCCACACCCCAGTCACCTCTCATTTTGACTATTGCAATGCTCTACATGGGGATGTCCTTGATAGTATTTGGAGGCTTCAATTGGTTCAAAATGAGGCAGACTGCTGGTTTTGTGCAGGCTTAAATGCTCATGTGTTAATTCTCTTGTTGGAGTTGCATTGGCTGCTGACTTGCTTCCGGGTCAAATTCAAGGTACTGGTTGTTACTTACATGGCTTGGCACCAGGATATTTGAAGGACTGTCTTTTCCTAATTAAACCCAACCCACCAGAGCTGGGAGGCATGGAATGCTACAGGTCCCCTCTCCTAAGCAAGAGAGAAAAGACAAGTCAAGTAGACTGGGTCAGATGGACCAAACAAGCTGCTCTAAGCTGGACTCCTCCTGCCTTAGATTGCATGGATGATCTTACTGTATACTAGGGTCTACACATGAAACTATATAAATAAAGCCATTTGAAATAAGAAAAAAACATTGAATCACATTTTTAATGGAAAGGACAAGCTAGTTTACCTTTGCATCATTTTGTAACGTTCATTTCATTTGAAAGACATCTCATTCATTAAAGTCAGAAGAAAAGAAAACAGCAAATATTGTCCTTTATCAGCTTTTCTTAAACTGCTGCAGCTTGCAAAACTCTAGCAGGCTGTACATAAATAGTAGTTATGCTTTTAGAACTGCAGAAAAATATCTTTAATTTTGTACCATGAAGAGATTGCGATAGCTTCCTTTCATTCAGGGGTTCACTGAAGCATGCAATTTTGAGCACCCTAATCTAAACTTTTGCATGAAACTGAATTTACTGAATGTACTGTTTTGGTTTTGCTTGTTCTGCAAAGCTAAAGGGAGTAGAGGAGCTAAAACAAGTTTGCAGTTTATATTAACAAACTACCTAGATTACAGTGTATATGAACATGCAAAACACATAAAATGTCTGATGGATAGGTTGAAAAATAAGGATTTTAATATGCTGAACTTAGAACTTTGTCGTCAATTGCAACAGAAAATTCTGGTCCCATCAGTCAATTTTACTAAGGCAAAAATCCCTTCCTCTTCCTGCCCATGGAATTGCTTATTTATTTATTTATTTTGTCACAACAATATATGTAAGTATCATACAGAAAGGTTATATAGTATATAAACATATATATGAGTAAATATTAGGAGGTATAAGCATATATATATATAGGAAGAAGAAAAGAAAAACAATAGGACAGGAACGGTAGGCACGTTTGTGCGCTTATGCACGCCCCTTATGGTCCTCTTAGGAATGGGGTGAGGTCAATAGTAGAAAGTTTTAGGATAAAGCTTTTAGGATTATGGGAAGAGACCACAGAGTCAGGTAAAGTATTCCAAACACTGATGATTCTGTTGCAGAAGTCATATTTTCTGCAATCTAGATTAAAGCGGTTGACATTAAGTTTAAATCTATTGGTTGCTCTTGTATTATTGCAATTAAAGTTGAAGTAGTCTTATGTATCAGATAGTATGAAAACAAAAATTAACCTCACCTGGCCTCATTACAGTGTCAGACTCCTCTTCCTGCTGACATTATAAACACCAGAGATCTTTAGATGCCCTTAATCCATAACTAATTGAAGACTTCTCAAGCTATTTATTTCACTACTCCCATCTGATCTCCTAGGTCAGGAATCTGCTGAATCTGCATTTCTTAATAATCAGATTGTGAATAATTGCAGTTTCATACTAGTTTGCATTCAGAATGCATACTTTTGGATCTATCTTGTATTCCCTATATATGTTTATTTAACAAGAATATTCTTCAGATTATATTGGTGAAAGCTTTCACAGTCACATTAGTCCAGTACAGTATGGAGTGATGAGCTTCTGAGCTAATTGACCGCGTTCTCTTTATCTGGTATCCTGACATTTTGCCAGCAACGGTGGCTGGCAGCTGCTGAAGATTCTATCTACATAATGTTTTGTTAAGGGTTTTTTATTTTGATGTCAGATAGAGCTGAAAACCAGGCTTTGTTAACCTTCAAACTCTCTTCCTTGTTAAAATTACTAGATTGTTTATAAATATCAGTAACGTCTTTATGGAGTTATTCCATTTAGAATCTTCAGCAGTTGCACTTGAAAAATAACAAACAGCAGCATGCTTCAAAGAAAGACCAATAAAAAAAATCAGCTGTTGAGAGAAAGGATGAAGACTTCTCCTTCTCTTCCTATATGCAGCTTAGGACTCTTCCTACTGCAGATTCTGGAGACTAGCAGAGAGTTAAGGAGTTGAAGTGTGACGTCAAGCAGGCCAAAATAGAGAACTCTATTTATAGGTCTGTTCCAAATAGAATAGAAGCTGCATAAAGTGGCTGCTTGCTCACTTGCGCTTGCAGAATTTTCTGTTTTTAATGGGGCAAGTAACTGTCTCACCAGTGGACCCAGATCACTTGTACGAATTGCCTTTGGACTATTCTTCATTTTACCCCATTCCCCAAGCTGTACCCCCTACATATTTTCTCTGAATGGCACAACTTCCTCTGTAAGGTGATAATCCCAGGTATAGTTTCTTTAACGCACAATACAGGTACCCCTGAGTATTAGAAAGCACATTATGTAGCTTCATACTAAATTATTAATTTATAAAAATATGTCCTACAATTCCAAAACCTTATCCCTCAATTCCAATGCAATTCCAAAGTCAGCAAGAGGAGAATGGCACTCTGTTTATGTTCCAGGCTGTGGTACAGGCCTTAAAACAAATTCTGAGGGGGAACTCTTCTGGCTTACAGTCAGATCAGGATATGCACATAGACAGAAAAATATGGGTTTTTATATTGTTACCACAATTTCTGGTAAGTTTTTTGAAACACAGAAGGGTGGTATTAGAAGCAGTTCCTGTGCATCTATAATCCTTCACTCAAAATTACATAATTTGTAGAAAAGCAAAATGCCTCTAATATCATATTACCATCTTTTATCTTAATTACCAATTCTATTCTTTGAAGTGTTGGAGCATCAGGAAATGCCCTTTCACAATTCTAATTTTGTGGTGCTGTTGATGGTTATAAGTCATAATATTATTGAGTTGGAAATACAAGGATTATTTAGCTCTTCCCTCTGGAATATGCAGGAAAACTTTTAAATCATCAATGACAGGTGGCTGCCCTGTCTTTTCTTTAAAATGTCCAAGAACAGAGAACCCACAACCTCTATAAGTTGTACTAAAATAGAAAAAATTATATATATATAACAACAGATTGGAAGGGACCTTGGAGGCCTTCTAGTCCAACCCCCTGCCCAGGCAGGAAACCCTACACCATCTCAGTCAGATGGCTATCCAACATTTTCTTAAAAATTTCCAGTGTTGGAGCATTCACAACTTCTGCAGGCAAGTTGTTCCACTTATTAATTGTTCTAACTGTCAGGAAATTTCTCCTTAGTTCTAAGTTGCTTCTTTTCTTGATCAATTTCCACCCATTGCTTCTTGTTCTACCCTCAGGTGCTTTGGAGAACAGCCCGACTCCCTCTTCTTCGTGGCAACCCCTGAGATATTGGAACACTGCTATCATGTCTCCCCTAGTCCTTCTTTTTATTAAACTAGACATATCCAGTTCCTGCAACCGTTCTTCATATGTTTTAGCCTCCAGTCCCCTAATCATCTTTGTTGCTCTTCTCTGCACTCTTTCTAGAGTCTCAACATCTTTTTTACATCGTGGCGACCAAAACTGGATGCAATATTCCAAGTGTGGCCTTACCAAGGCATTATAAAGTGGCACTAACACTTCACGTGATCTTGATTCTATCCCTCTGTTTATGCAGCCCAGAACTGTGTTGGCTTTTTTAGCAGCTGCTGCACACTGCTGGCTCATATCTAAATGGTTATCCACTAGGACTCCAAGATCCCTCTCACAGGTACTACTATTGAGCAAGGTACCACATATAAGGTACCTGTGCATTTTGTTTTCTTTGCCTAAATGTAGAACCTTACTTTTGTCACTGTTGAATTTCATTTTGTTAGATAGCGCCCAATGTTCAAGTCTGTCAAGATCTTTCTGGGTTAAACAGCATCACCAGCAGATGGATTCATAATTGGTTAACCAACTGAACACAACATGTAGTCCTTAATGGAACTGCATCTACAGGGAGGGAAGTATGCAGTGGATTATCTCAGGGTTCTGTCTTAGGCCCAATAGTCTTTAACATCTTCATAAATTTAGATGAGGGGACAGAAGGGGAACTCATCAAAATTGCAGACAATACCAAATTGGCAAGAATTGTCAGATCTTCAGAAGGCTCCAGAGAGGAAGCCTACAGAAAAGGTGATAAAATGCTGTACAATCAGGCCAGAAATGTACTAACAAGGGAGATCAGAGCAGCAAAAAGAAGCTACTCTGAAAAGCTAAAGAATCAGTTTTCAGCAAATGAACCAGCAAACATGTGGAAAACTCTTAAAAATATCACCGGCTATGGCAAACCTCCAGGCTGAAGGTAATCAACAACTGGAAGATGACCTGAATGAGTTTTACTGCAGGTTTGAAAGGAAACTACAGCCACCTATCTCCACAACCCCCATCTCAGACACACCAACAACAGCCAAGCCTCCTACAACTGACCCCATCCCATTGGGTTCACAACCTCTAGTGATCACAGAAAAGGAAGTGCAGGACCTATTTCACAGACAAAAGCCAGGAAAAGCTCCAGGCCCAGACAAGATAACTTCTTCTTGCTTAAAAGTCTGTGCTGACCAATTGGCCCCCATCTTCACCCATATCTTCAATAAATCACTAGAGATGTGCTATGTTCCTTCTTGCTTCAAACGCTCTACCATCATCCCAGTGCCAAAGAAGCCCACCATCAAGGAACTGAATGACTACAGACTAGTTGTTTTAACATCTGTAGTCATGAAAACCTTTGAAAGGCTAATGCTTTCATACTCACGGATCCGCTGTTAGACCCCTTGCAATTTGCATACCGAGCAAATAGATAAACAGATGATGCTGTTAATATGGCTCTGCACTACATCCTACAATATCTTGAATCTCCAAAGACCTATGCAAGGGTCCTCTTTGTAGACTTCAGTTCAGCATTCAATACCATCATTCCAGATACTCTTCTAACTAAGCTAAACTAGCTACAGGTACCTGAACAGATTTGTAAGTGGATCACAAGCTTTCTAACAAACAGGAAGCAGCAGGTGAAGCTAAGCAGAATCACATCAAATACCTGTACAATTAGCACAGGGGCCTCCCAAGGCTGTGTGCTCTCCCCACTTCTCTTCTCTCTGTATACCAATGACTGCATCTCCAACGATCCATCTGTTAAGCTACTGAAGTTCGCAGATGACACAACAGTGATTGGTCTCATTCGAGACAATGACGAATCCGCATATAGACGAGAGGTTGAACGACTAGCCTTGTGGTGCAACCAAAACAATCTGGAACTGAACACACTCAAAACCGTAGAAATGGTGGTAGACTTTAGGAGAAACCCTTCCATACTTCCACCTCTCACAATACTAGACAACACAGTATCAACAGTAGAAACCTTCAAATTTCTAGGTTCTATCATATCGCAAGATCTAAAATGGACAGCTAACATCAAAAACATCATCAAAAAAGGACAACAAAGAATGTTCTTTCTGCGCCAACTCAGAAAGCTCAAACTGCCCAAGGAGCTGCTGATCCAGTTCTACAGAGGAATTATTGAGTCTGTCATTTGCACCTCTACAACTGTCTGGTTTGGTTCTTCAACCAACAAGACAGACACAGACTTCAGAGGATAATTAGAACTGCAGAAAAAATAATTGCTACCAACCTGCCTTTCATTGAGGACCTGTATACTGCACGAATCAAGAAGAGGGCCGTGAAATTATTTAAAGACCCCTCACATCCTGGACATAAACTGTTTCAACTCTTACCCTCAAAACGTCGCTATAGAGCACTGCACACTAGACATAAGAACAGTTTTTTCCCGAAGGCCATCACTCTGCTAAACAAATAATTCTTTCAACACTGTCAAACTATTTACTAAATCTGCACTACTATTAATCATCTCATCATTCCCATCACCAATCTCTTTCCACTTATGACTATATGACTGTAACTTTGCTGCTGGAAATCCTTGATTTATATTGATATTGATTGTTCCTGATTGCTTATTTGTACCCTATGTCCATCATTTGTGTTGTAAATGTTGTACCTTGATGAAGGTAACTTTTCTTTTGTGTACACCGAGAGCACATGCACCAAGACAAATTCCTTGTGTGTCCAATCACACTTGGCCAATAAATTCTATTCTATTCTATTCTATTCTATTCTATATGAAAAAGTAGGTCACAGATGGGAGCACCTTTAGGATATGCAGGAAAACATAGATAGTATGTAACCTTGAGCAATCCATGATGCAGATAACATGCTGTTATAAACTACTGAGCTGCATCAATCTGTTCCTATTTGATTACACTACTGAATAGGCAAGTGGGGATCAATGGTTTTCCTTATTAAGGACTGCTTCTACTGATAATATATCTACCATCAAAATTATTCAATATCTTCATCTTCAGTGATCTAAGGCCTTCTGCTTCAAAACTATAATAATGATTCAATTTAACGCGAACTATCTGCTGAAATTATCCTGAAATGCTCTCTATTTCAAAACAATCATATACATACATACAAAAAAAAACCAAACTACCCATTGAGCGAGGGCAGAACTGGTGAAGTTACATTCCCGTCTTCAAAAATAGGATCAAAACAAAACATGTTTTAAATGTGTTACATCAATAGTGTAATTAGATGCAAAGTTTCCATGTGTGTTCAGTTTTTCTTCATCCATAACTCTGAAATACTATAGAAGAAATTATTTTAGCCAAACAATACAATGGTCTGTTTTCCAACTACTCTGCTCCTTTTAAAATCAGTGACCTCTGGTAATAAAAAAAAAATCAGCATTTTTAATAATAATAATAATAATAATAATAATAATAATAATAATAATAATAATAATAATAATAATAATAATAATAATAATAATAATAATATTTTAATTTGTATACCGCCCTTCTCCCGAAGGACTCAGGGCGGTGAACAGGCAGATAAAATACAAATACACACAATAATTAAAAACATCCCTTAAAAAACTAATTTAAATGCCCAAATGTTAAAAAACATACTCCCCCATAAAATCACAAAATTTTAAAAGTGTATTTTAGTACTAATACACTCAGTAATCTAAGACCTATGATTAATTGTATCTCACTTATAAATTGTTCTGCTTTTATTTGGTTAGAACTGCAATATTATAGTTATTACATTCCAATATTGTTATAATAGTGCGGAAAAGACAACTAATAGATTTTTTTAAGCACTGAATTCTTGAGGCATGCCTTTTAATGAGGTGGAGAATAGTATTCCTGCAAATCTGCTGATGGTCAAAATCAGCATAATCCATTTATTGTGTATGCTGGAACACAGCTTTCTCATTTGTTTTTGTGAGTGAATCCCCAAAGTACCTGCATTTTTAAAAATATCGATGAGTGAAATAATAGGAGTTGAAAAACTAATTTAAGTGACTGATCCTGGCCAGCCACCTTAGTGTTATGTAGGACACAAAAAGAGCAAATACACATTTAAACCTGCAGCCCTGTTGATTAACACTCCCCACACCATTCTACTCTGTATCCAATGTAGCAGCAAAGTCCATCCATAAAGTTTAAGTGATCCATCACTTGGAAGCTATTTCTAATTTCAGGTATGTTCCATATGCTGTCTGAGAAAGCAACAGATTGTGATCTTCTGATATGACTCTCAAGTGATTTTCAGTAGATTGGTAAGGGTTAACCGTTCCCAACAGCTATATATTCTTCTACCTAAAATAGGATGCAGAAATAAAAACTTGAGTAATCAGATGTGAATTTGTATGCAGAAGGACTGAGAGGTCAGCTCAGTTTCCTCAAGATAAATGCCCAATTCAGAAAGTACAGACAAACCATTCCTTCTTTAATCAGTCTCTCACACCTTACTGAGCTTGCACAGCATCTTAGGCTAAAACTTTATTGTCTCTTGATTAGTATGCTATGCAAGGCTAGTTAATGTGTTTTGTGGTAAGGATTATGTGAGTTGAAGTGAAAACCCTGTTTGTGTATGGCAGCCCAACATATTTTATAAAAAGGAATAAGGTTATATGAATTATACTTGTAGCTCAACATGTGTATGCTTTTTAATAAAATCTGTTGATTGGAAAATGTTCTATCAGATTCCTTGAGTGTTTATAAATCATCGTTTATTGCTTAGCACTCTCTATAACTATTACAGATCTGTTGTTTATGGGAGAAAACTTTCAAGTAATAAGCTCCCAACATGAACAGGACAAACAGCAAGGCTGTGCCATGTCCAAGAACAACTGGGGTCTATTTAGTTGAAATCCCAAGTACAACATTCGTTTTAGAGTCTATCATGTGAAGCTATATGTTGAACTAAAGGCAAAGGGAGACACCACTGTTTTGGAGACTATGAAATGAGAAGGTTGGAAGATATTTCATGGTGCTTTATTCTAATAGTGAAGTAGAGAGTCAAGACTAAGCAAGTATACTCCCAGTTTGCTACTCAGCACTCAGCTATGCTATTCAAACAGGTGAAGTATCCACACTTTTCAGGGACTTTATAAAGTGTTCAACTTTTGGCACAAAAATCATGGAAAAGGAAATTGGAGAGATGGTAAGGATGGGAATCATGAGGTAAAGAAAGGTAAAGGTGTCCCTGCAAGTTTTATTCTGCTAGTTGTAGCCAATTTCAGGGGGAGGTGCTCATCTCCAGTGTTGTCCAAACACAATCCTGGCCAATGTGGCCACCATGATATCACACCATAGCACAGAGCTTATGGTGCTGACACCAAACACTACTAGCTTTTCCCAACAAAGTGTACCTATTTATGTACTTGCATTTTAGATGCATTCAAACTTCTAGATTGGCAGGAGTTGAGGCAAGTGACAGGCGTTCACTCCGTCATGTGGTGGAAGGACTTGAATGACCTGAAAATAGACATCCTCTTGGCATCTATTAAGCCAATGAGCCACCCCGCCTCTTAGGAATCATAATTCTTTCAGAAACCCTGAATCTCAGTCATGAGCTCCACAAACAAGCTTGGTGGAGATATTATACAGAATTAAACAAGAAATTCCAGAGACCTGCTTGGTCACTGGAATGGATAAACTTTTGGAGCAGTTGGAAAAGGGTCTGTTTATTGGATCTGACGTGTGTAGACAAGTGTTCCTGAAATAATAAGATCCAAGAATCTTCTAACAGCATCACTCCAGGCCTATAAAACATTTATATTTTATTTTTTGGGTTAAAGATCTTCCCTGCCATCTTCCGAAGGCTGTAAATCAAATTCTCAAGGGCCTAGAGCAGAGTTCCCCAAACTTTCTGGCTTTGCAGATTGGTTGGGGAAGTGGTGACGTTCTGCGTGAACTCGTGCAAGTGGGGATCTGCAAACACACGCATGCACTCGCCCAATTCTGATTTCAAAGGCCTCGAGGCTCGTTAGTGAGCCACATCCTGGGGGTTGGGGACAAAAAGGGGAAAATAAAGGAGCAGAGCCAGATCTCCATCTTTTCCCCATTCTTTAAATTCTGAACGATAGGGTAGAGGTAAGGCGGAAGATCATGTCAACTCAGTATCTGCTCCCCATGAAAGGCATAAATTCCAGCAATAATTCCATAAAGTATAGAAGCCAATAAGATGTACACTTCTGAAGATGCTGACTGGATTACAAAAGCTGGAATTAAGAAGCATACTGTTTTATCAGGCAAAACAAAAATGAGCTGTTTCAGCAGTCAACTGACCCTAGAAGAGCATATCGTGCTAATCAAAATTATACCGATGAGATCTTTCTTAGGGCCAGTGCCCCAGTAGTGAAGTACAAATTCCCTAAATACAGATAGGCAGAAAAAATACTTGTCCAATTATGAACAACGTGAGGCATTTGGTATGTTTCTTTATGTGGGAAATGCAACCTCTGCTAAACCTGTCATGTTAATTAAAAATTGAAATTGACATCTTCAACAGTCCACCTCTTTCAATTTACCTGATATTTTAACAAGCTAAATGCTGCCACATCAATCACCTGGTTTTTTTTGCTTGACTAAAATTATTGCTATCCCGAGAGCCAATTGACTTGATTATACTATATCTATTCCAATAGCAGTTTTTGAAGGTCCTTACTAAGAGCAGCCATTGGCTCTTAGTGTCTGTATACCATTCCATAACCTGTCTTGGGAGAAAGGAATTCCCAAAGGCCATTAAGAGTTTTTGGAGATAAAACAAAAATTACAACTGGTCAAAAGCCAGATTAGATTGCTGGTGTTGTCCACCCTGCCAAATTTCCAGGCTGAATTTAAAGCGTGGGTTATTACTTACTGAAGTCCCAGATTATAGAGCAACAGGTTACACCAGGTATCACTTTGCTGTAGCTGAATTTGCCCAAGACCTACTGTATTCAGTAAGAACAGTAAGGTGTTATGTAACCAGTTAGTACTGAGTCTGTCTTGTTCAGTAATCTGCTGCATGTGAGAAGACTCTCAAAGGGAAAAGTATTTATCAAAGACAGGAAAGATATCCCCATGTGTTTGGGCTCTACCCATGCCCACTATTCATCTCCTAGTGGTCCTCCATAGTGTGGGGGGGGAAGTGATACATCCCAGCATAGGCACAGAATTCAGGTTTTCATTCTACTCTCCCAACAGGATAGTTTTAATGTGGCAAGCAAAAGTATCACAATTTTATGTGGAGAAATCTAAAAAAAGGGAAGAAAATCTAGTCCAAACAGCAAAACTTTCAACAACATAATCAATTCTTTATAAAAGATCACCATCTTGCATGAAAACACACAAAATATTAATTTTTACTCTGATGAACCTGGTGGAATGTTAGTTGCATATGAACAAAAAGAGTTGCTCTATTAAAAAAGACATATTTGAGACAAATACAGGTTATGTACACGTTTTGACCTCTTTAAACTATGCCATTGCAAAACTTTAAATTGTCATAAATTAGTTTTACTTCAGACCTATTGATTTTAGCCTAATTAACAGAAACAAGCCCAACTTGGGGATATTAAAATTAGATCTCATTTATTCAGGGGAACATCTCAGAGAAAGAGCCAAGTTTTTTTTCCTCCAGGCTTTCCACAATTCTGTATACCACAGCCTTATGTGGAACGTGTCTATTTGCAAATCCAAAATGAAAGTCTTGTTCTTCACTCTTAAACATTATGTGCTTGTACAAACAACAGGACAAGAAGCTATTATGTATCATGCTTTTAATACAAACTTAAAAAAATCTGGAACAATAGAAACTGTACAGATTTGATCAACCTTTGTTGTTTTTAACTAAATCTTTAGACATGCCAATGTCCTGTTCCAAAATATTGCACAACATTCTGAATACAAAACGCTGATTGTATTCTTTCTTTGCTAGAGAAAAAAACAAAACAGAACCCCACCCCCTCTGAATCCCTACTCAATGGCCCTCTGCCTGTAAAAAACAAAACAAAAACAAGAAAATCAGAGAGACGAACAAGAACAGCATGGACCTCTGCATTAAAAAACATACATAATTATGTCCTCTTTTGTGTTCATCCGTCCACTTTAGATCACATGTTGTTGATTCACTCTTCAAAAAGGGTCAGGAAGGAGGGAAACAAGGGAAAAAGGAGCTTTCACTGCTTTTTTAAAATTTTCCTGAAAAAATATTTTTCTCTCCTCTAAGAAAAAATTTTGAAAAGAAAAGTTTCATTTTGTACGTTAGAAATATACATATATTATATATACCTCTTACATTTTACAAATGTAGCAAATTATTCAATATAAACAGACAACAAAAAATTAACACAAACCCATAAAAATAAAAGTAAAAAAAAAATCTTTTTTTCTTCCTATGAAACCAGGTAAATTAGTGCAGGTCTTAAAAATAAAATTGAAGCCAAACATCTAACTCTTGAGACAAGAAGACCGAAA
Organism: Ahaetulla prasina; assembly: GCF_028640845.1. Lineage (NCBI taxonomy): Eukaryota > Metazoa > Chordata > Lepidosauria > Squamata > Colubridae > Ahaetulla > Ahaetulla prasina. The sequence goes on along the minus strand of NC_080545.1, from coordinate 65,813,305 downwards.
AAGAGGCCGTGAGTTTCATTGTTGTCAGCACTGGAAATGCTTCTGAAGCACAGTTATGTGTTCATCATGTGTTCCTTTAGGAAATAGAGGTTGGTCCCTCCCCCTTTCTTCCTTGTGCATGTAGACTTCTTTTCCAAAAGCAAGAGTATAATAAAGCAGTGTCAAACATTGCAGTGTCAAACATCGCAAATTGCAGGTGCTAAGTGAGACTTCCTCCCTATTATTCTAAACCTTAGAAGGGTATGCATATAATCCCTAAAGGTGGGTTTGTGGCATCCTTCTCTGCTACAGGAATAAATTAACAGAGATTATGCTGGGTGGATAGTCTCTACCAGGGAGGAAGATGTGGTTCAAGTCCAGTGTAATAACTAGGCAGTCTACATTACAATACACTCCACAGGGGCAAGTGGGTGGCAGTGGTATTTTTAGGGGGAAAGCATGAACAAGAGTAAAGCTGAACAGTTTGTAATAGTCTTGTTCAGGTTTAAAGTTTCAGCCCTATGCAGTTTTACCTTTTCATTACTGTGTACTTTCCCTCTTCATCCACTGAGTGCATCAGAAAACAGGCAGAGTGCTCAATATACTTATAGTGTCTTCTTTCCTCATCCCATGAAAGGGGAGGAAACAAAGAAAGGACTCACTTTAGGGGCATATTAAAATAGCCTACAGATCAATCCCACAATGTGCCTAGGCAGGAAACATTTCCCATAACTACACCCATGATATTGAACACATTAAAAATAATTACGCTTTTCTGGAGGATAGGTGCATCTGGAGGTTAAGGCTCTTTTATATTCTAGCAAGGAATCCTTAATTTAGGTTGAGAGAATGGGGAAGGGAAACTTAAAAGGTCAAGCTCTAGAACATATTTTAGCTTATCTATTTGACAAGACTTTGCCAGAGAAGTTGCAGAAGTAAGATTTAATACAACCCAAACTGAGCTATAGACGAGAGCATAAAGTGGAGGATGTAAAACTGCCTAAATGGGATACCACAGTCAGTTTCCTCTTCCTATCTTCACTGCTCATTTAACTCCTAAAAAAGATTGCTTACTTATTACCATAGCTACGTAAATTCTGGGACTCATAATCATTCCATAAGGCATAGATGGGGAAGGTTTCCTATCTAAGGCAAATTCTGTCAACTGGTTTGCAAAAAACTCAACATTAGAAGGCCACTATTGTCTATTTCTTCCTGGCACCCTCTCCCGCTGAAAAAAAGGAGAAATAAGAATACAATTGGGATTGCTAGCTCACCAATAAGGAAGGACAGATTCTATATTTCTATCAGTGAACACTTTCTTCACATTCAAATCACTTGGATATTCTATGGCAAGCCCACTTCATCCCTGATGCAGATGGCCTTGTTGCCTTGAGATGGAACAACTTCAAGCTGGAACAGGTATGTGAGGTGCTCGTCTATACAAGAATACCTGATTCCTTTCCAATGAAAAATGTAACATTTTTGGTCAAAAGTCCTAGGAGATGTGAAATTCAAAGTGCAAACCCTCTTACCATCCATTCAGAGAATAGTCTACACAATAACTCCTTCATCCCTGTCAAAAGTAGTGCTTATATTTGAAAGTAGGAGAACCATCTTTTCTATGAGATCTAGTAACCAAGTGATCAGCTACCAGTCAGAAGAGCATAGAACCTGACAAAATTTCCAACTGATTAATCCAGAGAAACATCAACAGATGTTCTCAGGCACAAAACACCAAAAATCCAACATTCACCCTTACTCTTGAATGAGTGCAATATACAAGGATAATTTTTTTTCACAGATCAGAAGAATTTTCATATAGAGCTCTATTTATTAGCAAATGAGACTGAGCTTCCCTAAAATCCACCACAATCTAGCTTTATAAGAAGACTAGAGAAGAAAAAAGGCTTGTAGGAAGCATGAGGCAAAATACTGTCCCAGATGTCACATTATCCTCTAGAGGAATTTCCAGGGAAATAATATTTTCACTGCAAGACCCTGTCATCACCAGTTAGCATAAGATAAACTTTGTTTTCTGTTCTAGGATTATAAAATCTGAGAGTTCTAAGAAATTTAACTAATTTATCCCACCATCTATGCCGCTCATATATATACGAAAACAAACCACAAGTCTCCCCTTGGAAGTGCTTGAGATGTTACACAACCAGAGGTATTTAATCATTCCCCATCCCTACCCTAGGCCACCTGAAAAACTGAGAAAATTCAAGACATCTGGGTATGAAGAACATGACAGCACCTGAACAAGGCCATCCTTACAGCAAGCATATTTGAAGACCAGTTCCAATGAGCAGCGTGGGAGATTAAATAAAGTAACTGTGATTCCAACCACTGCTGGGCCAAGAAGGATAGCCTCTTTCATTAAACATACAACAATGGGTAGGAAAGAGCACAGAATACAAGTTTTAAAAAGAATCAGTGCTTCAGCAGCGCTCCCTGGCATGACATAAGAAGTTTCATTTCTTTCCAAGAAGTTATATTTATAAGATTTCAAATATTTCTTAATTATTTTTCTCTCAGGGTTTTTTTTTTTTGGAAGTGGTTTTCCCCAGAATATTCATATGATGGTCAGTTGGCCAAAACCACTGGCTGGTACGACTGATTGGGATACTGCATGGCATTCAGATTGTAGCTGAGTCCTTCCACAAAGGGTGTCTTCTCCAGAAAAAGGCTGTTGGTGCTTCCACCAAAAACCTGAGCCATGTCAAAACTACTGCCACTACTGGCACTGAACTGTGATGCAGGAGGAATGCCAGCAGCCTGGGTTTCAGTGGCTACACTATCAAAGAAGAGGCTGCTGGTTCCTGGTGATCCACCGTTGTAAACAAACTCCTTGGCATTGGGGGAGAGTTGAGACTGAGGGGCTGGGCTGCCCCCAATGAAGTTCAGAGAATGCATAGACAGGGAAAGGCCTTTGTGCTTCAGCAGGCTATTGGTGGGTGAACGGACCAAACGTTGTGGCTGCTGTGGAACCCCTGTACCATTGGTGCTTGATCCAGCTCCTCCACCTTTCTTCATCTTAGTTGAGCCAAACTTTGTGGCAGCAAATGTAGCAGTGGTAAAAGTAATTGGCTGAGCAGATCTTGGGATGAATGTAGGGCTAGGTGACTGACCAAAAGATGGTGATGGAGAATTAGACAAGGAATTGTCCTGGCTTCCAATAGGTACAAACACCTGTGCATCAGGATTAAAACTGCTCTTGATCTCCTTGTCCAACTCAGCTGCACTGCAGCCCTCACTGTCATCCAGATAGAGGACCTTGACTGACCCTTTTTCACCAATTTGGTAAGAAACCTCAAAGGGATCAATCCAAACACTGAGTTCTTCAGGGACATTGGCTCGCACATCCTCTACAGCAAGTCCACTCCGCTTGGCTGCCATTTCCACTACAGGGTCCACAGTTTCTCCAATGTGAACACAACGGTAGCCAGAACCTTTCAGAGGTTTCTCTGGATACCAGTGACCTTCATATTTCTTTTTTAGCAGCCTTTCTAGCTCTTCACCAAACAGGTCAGCTCGCCTTCGTGGAAGCTTGTTGTACAGATATGAGATGATGAAGTTCAGAGCAACTTTGATCTCTAGATGCATACTCCCTTTACAGCAAGCAAATTAGGGCAGTATATTAAAAATAGACAAAGGATACAATCATAAATGGATTTTGGCTCCTGGAAAAAGAGAAAAGGAAGAAAAGGAGTAAGTGTGGTATATTTAATATTATGGCAGAGCAATAGTACTGTTTTAAAACAGTTCAAAAATTAGCTAAAGCAATTGCTATGTATTAAATTGTATGTAATTTCAGAGTGATTATTATGGTGGACAAATCAAGTTCTTACATGGGATTTTAAGATACTAAGGATTTGATTTGCCAATTTAATATACAGCTTTGTTTAAATAATTTTATAGATTTTTTTGAAATGGGACATAAAAGTGATTTAGAAACCATAAAGTAAGTACTATTGTTTTGAATGTATAAACTGGCACTATATATATATTTTTCTATTGGGTTAGCTCCAAAGTTAAGTTAGTAAAAAAATTCAAGTCACTTTTTCTCATGTGCCAATTGTTATTTATCTGAGATTTTGAAAGCCAGGGTATCTGTAAAAGAATAAAATGTGCTGATTATAATATACCATGTCCTCTAATAGAAATTTAACATAGCATAGCATACTCAGTAAAGTTCTAGAGTGCCTGCACATTATATACATGCAAATGTATATATTTACATATACCTGTGTGAATATATAATATTACTATACTAAAGAGTCTTTTAAAGTGATTTAGTTCAAATTTATGATCCATTGGCTAAGCATTCGTCATAATTTTGATGACTTGTTTTCCACATTAATTGTATTGTTTTACTTCATTTGAACACATTCCAGTTTATCTGTGTACTACTTAAAATCCAGCTCCAAAAAATATATGCAAGTCTTTCAAGTAAGAGCTGATTTAAACAGAAAAGAACTGGGAATGCTGTTTCTCATGATCTGAAAACTATAGCTCTAGTCATATAATCACTGTTATTTGTAAGCCGCCCAGAGTCACAGAGAGTGAGTGGGCGGCCATACACATCTTCTAAATAAATAACTCAATCTGGATCTAATTATTGCTTCCAAGAAATATGTATCTTAGCCTATATACGTGCTATATTTGGTCTGTATTTATTTACTGTATCGTACACTGCCCAGAGCCCATCTGAGAAATGAGCAGTTAAGAAATAAGAAATATAAATAAATACTGAACTGCTTAATTTCATTTTATAAGTTTTTACCCAATTTCTCTTTTTCTTCAAAATAGCATGGAAACATTGTTTTATGACAATAAAACGTTAAACTTGTATGTCACATGACACCCAATGACTGCCCCGATCTCTCTCTCTCTCTCCCCCTTCCCCTCTCGTTCCTGTTTCTGTCTGTCTGTCTTGTCTAGATACTTGGTATCTTTATTATTATTATTTTATTTATTATTTGCATTTATATCCCGCCCTTCTCCGAAGACTCAGGGGCGGCTTACATTGTGTTAAGCAATCTTCAGACACTCACAGTATTTAACATTGGAACAGTATGTTTGTACAGATACAAATGATATAAATAAGCACATTAGCCACAACCACCCAATTTATTGTATGTTGATAGATCGACCTACCTTCTGAATTTCTGATACTGAATATAACAATCAAAGTTACATTTAAATTTCATTTTAAGCTACTAGATATAGCAGTTCAATACATTTAAGGAGGTAAACTGAGAAACAAATTATGATGCCTCCCATCCCTGTTGTTCTAATAGCAAACAATTAAATATTTGAAACTTTCTTTCCTTAGCATCATTTCATATGAACAAAAAATAATATTGGAGAGGAACTAGCAAGTACCATTCCTGGTCCCAGGAATGTTCAATTAAACGGTCACTTGTAAAGACGCAAGTATCTAAATGATGCTTTTAATGGTTTCTGTGTGGCATGCAGACTAGTTTAAAAAATTCTTAACCAAACTTCCCTTCTTTTAGGAGGGTTACACTACCAAATGATTTGCTCTCAATAATACTTCAATCCACATTGTTTTACTCTATCCAATAATACTCTTAAGTGCCTAGAATAGATATATAAGATTATTTAAATTGAGGATTGTATGTATCATCAATTTACCTGCAATGTAAAAGATCCAGTTTTTAATTGGCACCTTAGTCAACAGCCTGTTTTGGGTCCATAAATATTCAAAAAAATGAATACTATAGTTGAATTTTAATGATGCACTACAAAATGTGGTGGTTTATGGCAAGTATTTCTTCTGATAAACTATTTGGTATTCAAAAGCTAGGAGCCCACTGGAAACCTGGGACTAGAACAGCATTCCACTGAGGAACAGGAAGAAAAATTATCATCTTTTTTCAGTCATACCCTCATTCTTAAGACAACTGTGCCAGCATATCTGCCATTTCTAACTGCAACTGCATTTGTATACCAATACTTGAAAGCATATTAAATGGTGTGGCAAAAGGACATAAAGTGATGTATTTAATAAACCATCATCTCCTTGCAGTAATTAAACTATGGAATTTCCCATAAAACAGTAATCTGAAACAGCACTCTTCAAATGTCAGTTCAATTTGTGAAAATGAGATAAGGATGCATGCTCCAGTGTCATTTCTTTCATCTTGACCTTCTGGTATTTAAGGAGCAGATATGTATGGGAACTGTACATTTGTTGGAAAGAGATAGAAAGATTGGCAATAAATCCTCCTCTTTCAATAATTAAAAGAAGTAATACTAGAGACTGCCAAAGGGAATAAATTTACGAAGAATAACTATTAAATTGAGAAGATTATTTGCTATCTCCAGGTTAACATGAAGCATACCTCTGATTATCAGCTGCTGTGAACCAATGAGAAGAGGACCGCCCTCATGTCCTGTTTGTGGACTTTCCATAGGTATCTAGTTAAGTCATTGTGGGAAATTAAGATATTAGAGAAAACAGGTCTTTGTTTTAACTCAGCAAATCTCTAAAAATATAAAGCAGAGCTTTGCATCAAAATGTAAATGGGAGCATATATACAAGATTTTCAAGCATACAGTAGTCCTGGACTTGACTACAACTGAGCCCAAAATTTCCATTGTTAAGAAAGGCAGTTGTTAAGTGAATTTTGCCCTATTTTACTACCTTTGTTGCCACAGTTGTTAAGAGAATCATTACAGTTATAAAGTTAGTAATATGATTGTTAAGTGAATGTGGCTTTTCCATCGACTTTGCTTGAGGTCGCAAATGGTGATCACATGACCCTGGAACACTGCAACCATCATAAATACATGCCAGTTGCCAAGAAAATTTTGATCATGTGACCCTAGGATGCTACAATGGTTATGAAAAATGGTCATAAGTCAACTTTTTCAGTGCTATTGTAACTTCAAAAGGTCACTAAACAGACAGTTGTAAGTTGAGGACTACCTATGTTGTTACTGCAACCAATACAAAAGCTTCTAAAATAATTCCATCTGAATAGGAATAGCCATAAAATTATTTCTGATAGCAGAATCCAAGACCTTGAGAGTTTGTACTCCAGGAGCAACTGGACTACAAGCTGTACCAAAACTATCTGAATATGCCCACTTAACTTGGGAGGCAAGACCAACTAACACACAAGCTCAAGTATACAAAATGGTTTGTATCTGTGTCCTGTGAAATTATTGCTTTGAGAAACTAGAACATTTAGAAAAGTAACACATGACTGTGAAAGTTCTTTTTTTTCTTTTTTGGGCCACAAGGCTATGGTCTACAACATGAATACCATAATTTATGACTAAAGAGTTATCCTGCCAATCATCCTAAAGAAACATACAAAAAGGAAAATGTTATTCAGAAAATACTATTCTTGTTTGCCACTTTCTCAAGGACAGGACGCAAATCACCTTGAGCTCACTTCTGAATAATTAGGCTTAAGTGTTTCCAGATTCAAAGGGGCTTACTGCCAAATAAATGTAATGAAAACAGCAACATTTGGATCTATAGAAATTCATTTTGTTCTAATGTAGACATAAATGTTAGGTGCCTTTTTAAAAAAAGGATTTTAAAAAAACTGTAGATTACCCAGAGTCTTTTTTTAATCTGATGGTCTTGAAACCCAAGAAATAAGAAATAATGACCTACACAATGATCTATTAATAGTAATTAGATCAAGTAACAGAAAGGCAGCAAGTCAAATCAGCCCAAGTCACTTGGCATTATGTTTCTATTCAAGGTTTTATTTTGCTTTGAATTTTTCTAGAATAGACTGTGGTTTTTCATCCGACTAAAAGTACCAAGAAATAATTTTAAAGGAACCCCCACCCCCACAATATTGTGTATTTTAGTATATTCAAATTATAGAATCAAAACAAAAATTTACAAAATACAAAAGAATCCTCCAAATTTGGTAATTTTTGAAAAAGATCTTAAAAATAATACCTTAGCTTTAATTATCAGCAAAGTAAACTTCCATTCATTAGAATTCCTTAATCCTTAAGATTGTTAATTTGGAAACAAGTGAGACAAATTCAGAAACTAATAACAGAATTAAATTTTTGGGGTTTTTTCTATAGAACTTCAATAAAATCCAAGTTATTTCAGAATAGCCAATTATCTTGAGAATATAAAATATAATTGCAATTTATTCTGCATGTGGCAATTATATCCATGAGACAACAAATTAAATAACAATCTCCATGAGATTGTAATCAATATTACTCAATGATTTTGCATATAAGCAGTTAAAACTATAGTTATTTCTTTGGGAGGAGTGTATAGTTGCCTAGTCATAGAGTATTGAGTAAAATACTTTAAACACAGAAAACTAGAGAACTTTTTTTAATGTTCTTAATTATCTAGAGTAGGCTGATGATCAAAAGCACTTTAAAAAATAAAAGCCACACTGACCAATTAAAAAATCTGAATTCCTGTTACTAAACAGAACAGGAGCCTTGGTTCAACCGACTCTCACACTAATCCGCTGTTTACAGAAACTCAAGTTATCTGCTTTAAAAACTAAGGAAGAACAGAGGGGCGAATCCTAGACACGTTCTCGAACCACAACCTAGTATTTCCTCTATCAAAATCCGTTGCCCCCATAGGGTTATATGGACAAATCACCAATTCCTTCCCAAGCTTCCGCACACGTGCGAAGTTGATGTCGTGTTTTCTCCCTAGGGACCTCCTCCCCCTCCCCGAAAGGTCTCGGGCGGCTTGCCTGCCCCTCCCCCTACTTCAAGCGCAGTCGCCAACATTCGCTGATGAAGCCTCTCTAATGACCCTACCTCTGCGAACAGTTTCTTGGCCTCCTCCCAATTCGGGTGTCTCCGAAGCCGTACTACCTCATGAATTCAGCATGTTACAAAATGGAACGCCCGAGTAAGTGACCTACTTTGTCTTTTAACTACCCTTCTCCATTTGCTTTGCGCCAAAGCTGGCCCAGGCGAGCGCCTGCTCAGCTAAGCCGTGTAAAATTTTCCATGGCGCATGCGCTCTTTGCGCTCTATTGCTCAACCCCCCCCCGCTCCCCCTTGCCATTTCGCATTTCAGCTACAATCGCCGATTTCTTTTCGCCCTCTTTCTCTCGTGTGCGGAAAAGCGTATGGAGCAGGAGGGAGGCTGGCTGAGGAAATATCAGGCACTTGGCAAAGCACAGCAGCTTCTACTCCCCCACTCTAACCTTTCATTCTTTCTTTGCTGGAGGCCCATAAGAGACCTTCCTAACCCCCAGCGCAATCCTGCCTACCTGGGAAGTGAGACCCAGGATGGAGCCTTTTCCTAAGAACACTCCCTCCCCCACCTCTCCCTCCAAGCTTTTACACGCGGATGCAGGGCAAATCTTGAGATATAGCCTTCCATGGAGAAGAGAAGCCACTTTGCCGTTTTCACCACAGAGCGAGAGAGCTATTTTGCCGGCCCCCTCGCGGAGGCTTCAGTTTCGCCCGTGCAAGTGTCAAGGTACACTTGTGGCCCTAATCCCTCTCCTCCTTAAGGGGGATCGCATAAACACGCCTTCAAAGCCCACCGAAGGCAGAACCAAAAAAAAAAAAAAAAAGTCCGTGCCCGACTGAAGGTTGAGACCTGACCTTCTCCCTGGAAGAAACCCGGGACAGCCCAAGTCCTTTCGAAAGGCTGGCCGAGTTTTCTTTTAAAAGCCAGCCTGCTCAACCGATTACCTTTAGCTCCCTTCGGGGCTGAAAGGGTCATCCCCGCTTCTCTCTTTCGGGGAAAAATAAATAATCCCAGGTTGCGCGGCGTCCAAGGCGCTGATTAGGCCCCAGGATCTCTTTGTGGCCCAAAGGAAAATGCCGAGTCTAATTTACCTCACGAACAAGAATCGATGGAAGCCGGAAAGTGCGTTTTTGATACCCAGAAAGTATTGCTGCAGGAACGACTACGGCTATTTCATTTGACTGAACCTCTCCGGCTCCCAATCCGGCTTTTTTTAAAAAATAAAACCATTGAGGAGGAGGAACAAGTTTACCCGTTTTAAGCCTTCGGCGGAGGTGGGGGATGGGGAACCCGCATCTTATTTTTTCCCCTAGGTCTGTGTTTGTGACATACGAAATCATAAGGCGGCGGTGGGGAGAAAAAATTCGAGTATAAAAGGGATGGAACCACTTTTTAGACAAAGCCGCGCTGGCCATTGATCCGGATTAAGCTAAATGGAACGAAATAAACTCCCTAGCTCGACCCCCCGACTTTCATTGTGCCCCCTTCGCTCCACCTCCATTATTTCATATTCACTACCATTTTCTTATCCTTAAAAGAAAAGGCGAAGAATACAAGCTCGTCCGCAGTATGTTCTCTTTAAACCAAAATCTGTTTTATAGGAATTTCTTTTAATAGTCGGGTCACGATTCCAATAAAATGAACGAAGACAAAATGGTGAACTGGAGTCTTTTCAGTCGTTCAAGCCAAATGGTTTTCAGACTTCCTCGCTCTTCAAACTAATACTGTAGTATCAGCAATGTTGCTGGTTCTAAGGGAAACAATATTACTAGAAGGGAAGGTTTTCTTGTAAAGGCAGCGACGTTCTCCCCTAAGGAACCGGTGGGGGGGAAGAGGGGGAACGGGCGGATAAAGAACCCCGACATGACTTCTCAGAACCCGACTTGGAAGAGCGGCGGCTTCTGAAAGGCCCAGATGAAATCGCCCTTTAAAGGAGCAGCGGAAAAAGCAAGCTTGAATAGGAAAGGGCGTCGAAACGGCAAACTTGGTCAAAAAGGCGTTCTTCAAACAAATGTAAGTAGTATACTCTTCGATTATGCCCACCTTCTCCCTCTCCCTCTCTAGCCATAAGCATTTACTTACTTTTTTTTCCTTTTTCCTTTTTTTTTTCAGCACCAGGAAAGGTGGCTTGGTGGCTTCTTTTTCTTTCCAGATATTTTTAGGGAGTTTCTTTTTCACAAAGCGCTGATGTGGTATATTCGATATATATTTTTAAACCGTACGGATGCTATTTCGATAACTTCTCCCCCTCTATAGGCCAAATCAGAAGTGGGGTGAGAGGATATTGAATGGAGAGCCCCCTTCTTTCCTCAATTTCCTCCCTCCGCGGGAAACCTGAAGCCACCCTCTCCCCGGCCCAAAGTGAGCAAAGTAAATGAAAAGTTTCACCCTTAGCAACCCTGCGCAAGGATATTCTCTTCCACACCCATGGTGATGCGACTTGCAAAGGACAAGGAAGGGGAGGAGAGGGGAGGGCGGGCCGGAACTACTTCCCCAACGTCGGTTTCTATTTAACTCGCGATGTGCCGTGGCTTGTGCTTCGCTCTTGTTGCAAATGTATGTAAATCGATCGGAAAGGAAAATCGATCAGTCGCTAACAGCAATTTTTTTGTACTACGTGTTATTGAATTAACTCCCTGCATACTGTAATTCTAGTAGTCTTTTTTTGCATTTATTACTATAAATATAATACATCAATCATTTAATATAGAATAGATCCCATTATTACGGTACCAATAACTTAGTAAAATATTTGGACCACTTGTAAGGTCTCAACCCTTTACCTATTTCATCAGAAGTAACCACAGCTGCTGATTCTGTAGTAAAATCTCAAATGAAAACCAAGACTTTACCATTCATCTTTAATGAAGACACATTAGCATCACAGTGTCTTTGTTTTCCATTTTTTTCTAATGAAAGAAATAGACAGTTGGTAGGTTAAAATTTAGGAAATGTGCGAACAGTAGAGTTTACTCCTGATGGGGTAGAATAGGTCAAAAACAACCCAGAAATACTATAAATGGGTTTATGATAACTTCCCACTGCCTTGCATATAAAATGCAATCATCTGAAGGCTGATCTTAATACACAAATACATTTGAATGAAAACTTTGCAGAAACCTGCCTCATTAATAAACTGCAGTCTTAAAAACAAAACATTCTTTCAGCTACTTGTTGTCCATTCATATTTAGATCCTTAAATGATGTCTCAGAAATCTAAGCAACAATGCTAAAAGATGGCACTAAATATCTGCAAAATAGATTACAGTGACATACATACTAGAATTTATTCAAATTCCTAGAAGAGGTTATTCCTGGATGTAATTTATTCAAGCTAACTTCCAAAAATATTTCTCCTACCATTTCTCAAATATATTAGTATTATTTTAAATGGTAAAATAAGACTATGTAAGCAGAAGCAAATGGCTTAATTCAGTCATAATAAAGGGCCCTTGGTGCTTGCTGTGTGAGCTTGGTTGTTTTCTTGCAGCTGATTCATTACACAATGAAATATGGGTCAAATGATGTTACCTAGTTGGGGTAATGAACAGCCTAAAAAAACAAAAACAAATACATAGAGCACCAAGGACCCCTCATTTCAAACCTGAGCTACAAATATTCTTTATCAGTCATAATGATCAGTGTTCTTCTCATGTACTTCTTTAGGTACATGAGTGCCTACTTCTGTTACAGTTGTCTAAAGGAAAATTACCTACATGTATGGTTTTGAAACATGCTTTTTAATAAAAGCATAATAAAAGTCAAGAGTTTTTGTTACTATAAAGGACACATAACTCTCCTCCTACAATGTAGCCAATATTGTGTAGAATTTCAAGCTTTTCCAAAACCTTCCTCTGTTTCTGATATTTGCATATGACAAACACCTATAAGCAAACCCTACTTTTACCCTATTTCTGAGAAAGTTCTGCACAAAAGGACACCTGTTTGAACAATATATATGCAGACATACAAAGGTAATCCTGGACTTCCAACCATAATTGAGCCCAAAATTTCCATTGCTAAGCAAAGGCAGTTAAGTGAGTTTTGCCCCATTTTATGATCTTTTTTGCCATAATTAAGAGTCAGTGCAGTTGAGTGAATCTAGCTTCCCCACTGACTTTGTCAGAAGGTCGCAAGAGGGGATCGCATGACCCCAGGACATGCCCAATTTTGACATGACCATGACTGAATTTTGACATGACCATGGGGATGCTGCAACCCTCATGAGTGTGAAAAATGGTCTTAAGGCATTGTTTTCACTATCATCGAATTGTCACTAAACGAATGGAAGTGAAGGACTACATAGTGTACATTTCAGGAAAAAAAGTATGTGTGTTTTACCCCTGCCTGAAGTCAGTCCCAACAGACCTTCCTAAACTTGCCCACTGTTGATTTCTCAAAGAGACAAGGCAAAATTCCAAGGGTACTCTAGTAACTACTGGCTGCTGGCTGAGTGTTTGATGCTAACACATCCTGTTTTGTGGAGGCCTGAACTTTCTTAATAAAGGCCTGGTGAAGCAGACTTTGAACTTTCCCTCAGAGAAGGGCTGGTGGTGGTCCGTAGGTGGGGAGGGTGGTGTTCAACTTTTGCCTCCTCCACGGCGGGGGGCCGTCTCACCTGGCACAGAGAGCGGGATAGAGCCAGCCTTCTTGTTTTGGAGGCAGCCGTATTGTCTACAAAAACTAGCAACGTTTACCGAAGCGCAATATGCGTGCGTTTCCCAGTCGATCAGTTTAATTTTAAGAAAGATAGTTAAGCGTCTTCCTTTCGATGATCCCTCAACTTTGTCGTTTGCGCTCCTGTCGCTCACGGATCTGTTCAAAACAATACATTGTCGTAGCATAAAGGCTGCGCGTAGGCCTCCGATCATCTCGCTTACTCCTCCGCTTAAAGACCGCAGCCCGCATATTTAACCTCAGCGCACATATTTTGCTGATTATTTTCGTCTCTCAAATGCTGAAGGATATGCAAATCACCTTACATTCCCTAAACAAAACCTCACAAGACACGGCTGTCAGATGGCATTTTAACTATTCATGGAGTATGTTTCCCTTGGCTGAACTGTGAATGCGCATGATTAGGGACTATTTTCTCACCAGTGCGCCGGTCCATCATCCCCGTCAACGTAACTTCAGACGCAAGCAGAGAACTCGGGAGAACAGCCTGCAAGGCGTAGAAGCGCACGCAGTTCTAAAAATAACAGCACCATGATAGCAACAGCCTTCCGATTGGCTAAAGGCATGAAGAGTTCTACAGATTGGCCATTTGATTTAACCGGTGGCTAAACGATTTTCCTACGTATGCAAGAAAAATTCGGCCGGTTCGGAGGAGGTTCATGGGAAGTGTAGTTTTTAATTAAAAAAGCGACCTCGGCATTCTCAAATAAAAAGCAACTGGATAAAAAGGTGAAGCTCCGCTGTTGAAAAAGGAGGCAAAACGGTGTTTTATCAGCTTCTATTGATTGACGTTTATATTTTTCTTCAAAGACATTTTCATACTAGAGCATTTGTGAGTTGGTTTCAGAATTTATTCACTTATTTTCTAATGCTAAAGAACATGGAGCTCAGTTAATCTTATTAGTTGGCATAGCTCATAAGGGTGTTTAGTTGAATAGCCGAACTATTATGTTTGGGACAAAATTCTTCAATTATATTGTACGATTCTTTTGTGATCATTATGGGCATTGAATAGATGACCCAGATATCCCATCTAGTATTTAAAGCAAAGCTTTTTTTCCTCCCAAAATAGGTCTTAAATCTAGGGGGAAAAGATATCTTTAAACATTTACTTTTAATTGAAACTAACTGAAAATCCCAAGATCTACAAAAGCACTTAACATTTTTTCCAATTTATTCCCAAGAATCAATGTTGTAGTAATATATTAAACAGTATTCAATTGGGGGTATGTAATATGTGTATATGTGTTTGGGATTTTTTGATGTACCTTTTTCTTTTTTAGCATCTTGATTGGTTTGTGGGGGTTTTGTTCTTTTTTTTAGATTTTTTGGAGTTTGTATTTTAACCTTGTTTTTGAATAAAATAAAAATAAACACAGTAAAAACATTTTCTCCAATTGCATTAAGAATTGAATCTTTAACTGTTCTTCCTTTGAATCCCAAATCAAAAACAATACAGTAGTATTGTACAATACAGTACAGTAATTAACAGAAAGGTGCAATGGTAGATATACATATTGTTAAACAATGAAATACCTATAGATTGCTTAATACTGGACAACAGGTTAATTAAAATGAATTGAAACATAACTATATAGATACAACAGTGTTCTATATTCTTAAAATGTTTTAAAATTTAAAACATTTAATGTGATTGGCCACTAAAGGCATAAAATGTTAATAAAACAAGAGGCCCTCTTTGAAGAAGGGCAATTTAGAAATTCAAAAAATAAATAAAATAATTTGTTTTTCCATGCTCAGCTGCTGTCTTTGATGAATAGTGAAGTTAAATTGATTTTAAAAGGTCAGTTGTTCAATGATAAGAATACTTCCTTTTCTAGACAAGTAATGTAATTAAAATTGCAATCCATAATTATTCTCCTAAATTAATGGAGCTCAGATAGCATCCCTTATCTTTAAAAAGATACATTGAAGGCCCTTTTTCAAATCCAGCTGTCACAGTACTTGAGACTAAAATTGTTTATGTGAAAAAGCCATTGATTCTTATTCCAAGGAATTTAAGAATGCAGATCAATCATTAGGAATGCATATTTTTTTCAAGTAGATAACTCATCGCTATGTAATAGTCCACTATATTTATATTAGAACTAGTTAAGGATAATTAGGAAGACAGCCGGTAGTAGTAAATTCATAAGCAATTGTATATTAATAAATCCATTAATTCCTTTTTTATTGGAAGCAAACTGCTGTAAAATTCCAATATAATTAGTCCTGAAATTTCCAGGTATTTCAATGTAGTCATTTCTAAATAGTATGAAACAATAGGAATGTACTAATCAAGATTTAAATTCAGACATGTTAATAGTTACTAGTATTTACTACAGAATCACTTATTTTCTAAAGAATTCCAGCGCAAAATGGAAGTCTGATATAGATTGTAAAAGCAGTCTAGAAATTCAGGAATTGCATCAAATGGCATCAACTGAACAATCAGAAGAAAAATGTGAAAGAAAACAATAACAAACACCCTTCTATCATAGTAGTTTTAATACCAGGAAAGATTAGTCAGTCTATAATTAGCTGTAATTAGCACTCATTCATCATCCATCATTCTTCTCATCAGCTGACATTTAAACCCAAAGGAAATGAGTTTTTTCCTGCCTGTCAAATGAAAGGTGCCAAGAAGCACATTATGTCACTTTGAGATGCAAAATACAATATAACAGGAATATGTTATTAATTGCAGAGGATCTTGCAATTTAGACATTTGTAGTCCTATGGATGTAGGGCCAATTGTAATAGAAGAAGAAGCAGTTCTCACTAGGACAAGTAATTATTCCAATCAGTACATTAGGTTTTATGTTCATCTAGTTCAGGTGATTCAGTGCTTCATTCCCTTGTTAGATTTGATTAGACAGTTGTTCTGAAAACCTTTTGTAGCCAAGATTTCAGAAATAAATGAGACAAGACATCTGAATTTAAGCTAACCATATAACCATTATATGCGGTATTCAGAAAGATGATTAGACACATGATTAAATGATTCAGATAATTACTAATAGGTCTTTTTATGTCTGCTCTCATGATCTAGCCCAAGCTTAATAGTTACGATTCTATCCTGGTCTGGGCAACTATTGCAATTTTCAGGCAGTTGTACAGTGTTTTTATACAGAACCACTATACGTACAAGCATATATTGAGAAAGGAACCCAATGTATACAAAATATGTCTTGCATATCTCCACTGCAATGGATGAGAATTGTAGGAAAAGAAAATTTGTTTTGCTAATGCCCATTAGTTACAGTAGACACCTGACAAGGTTTTCTTCAGATCACTTATCTTTCCACATACTGTAACATGCTCCATGGACTTGGTACTTCCCTTCGAATTTCATTGCATTAAATTCTAGCTAAAACTTGCTACAGAATTTTTAGGTACAGTATTAGTTCATGATGAGATAAGTTTCTATATACCTTTACTTTTTAAAAAATAACCTTTTGTCACTTGCCTGATTTAAAGGCCAAAGAAACAAGGAACATTTCTATAGTCCAGATGCATAAATTAAGTCATGAATGAAAGTTCCAAAATTTTCAGTCTGATAACTGCTGCTTCTGTTTAGTATTTTTATGTATTTCTAATTGTAGGATCACAAAATACAAGAGAAATACAAAAAGCTTTTAGAATAGGTCATCTTATTTCAGAGCTAATCCACAAATTATATTCTATAATGACCATAAAAAGGAATGAAGGTAAACAAATATACCCTGAGGGCAGGGGAAGGAGAGGGAGTTAATGATACAAATGGGCTTAAGATATGGTTCAGGTTGTATGGGGTAGAAATGAATTTGGCTTACTTTGTGGTGTATTCCTGCTTTCTATATTTATGTCCTAGCAAAGATTACTGATGATTATTCACTCATTTGGACTGAAGTAATGCAGTCCGTTAGGGAATATTGTGATAATGATAAAATTTACATTCTGTAAAGGAGCTCCACTCCACCCCTTGAGAGATCCTTGCACAGTACATGTTCCTCCATTTACATCCCGTGAATGAAGTGGTATCCAATTATAATGATAAGCTTCTTCCTAGAATAATAGTGTTAAAAATACCAAATTGGTTGCAACTTGCATATTTTAAGAACCAAAAGATTATTAAAAATAATTTATGATCCCCAATCCTCTCTCTACTATTTTCTAAACAGGTACGTTAAAATATTTGTTTTGAGGAAGGCTGAAATACACTGAACTGATTCACTGCCACATTATACCGTAATCATGTAGTTGTTAAGTAAATCACATGGTTATGTTCTATTCCAAAACACCATTTGAGTAACAAGTCTGCAGTATGAGCTTAAATCATTAAATACATTGGAAGTGAATAAAAGCATTTGAAAATTATGTCTTTCTAAAAACCTTAAGAATGCCTGAGAACAGGATTAGGAGGATGTGAGGTTATTTCCTTTCCTAAACCTGATTTGTGGATGTGTATTTTATTACCTTTGTGTTTAAAGTCTCTATAAATACCAGCCATGCTTTTTTCTAAATGGACTACAACATATGTAAAATTTGTCTGTGATTTGATAGCTCATAACAACAGATGACATTTTGGATTTGTGGATGATTTTGTAAATAGGATGGCTATTGCACAATAAAAAGATGCACACCTAACTTTTTAAATCCCGCTTCTCATGATTTGCACCTGGAATTTCAGATACTATACTATTTCCCCTTTGCTGAACAATAAGCAAGTGAATAATCTGAGTATGTCTCAAAGGGCATATAAACTTTCATAGAAAAAAAATGTTTTATGATATAAATATATTGTATTGATGCAAGAAACACAAGTTAGGGTAATACCAAATGTTCTTTATTGATTTATTCAGCTTGTATGCTGTCCACTACCACTACCAATTTATGCCTGAATTTATCTCCCTGAAAACTAACAAACTAATAACAATCACACATACGCCAACCCAAGATCAAGAAATGTAATATGAAAGTTTCCATTAGAAGGCTATTATAAAACTTTATTATGGTATAATCCACCATAGCACTGAAAGAACAGAACAAATTCTTGAGAAAACCTTGGGTTTGACCTAATATACAATGAAAGAATTATATCAGAAAAAAGGTCTATGTCTATCAAGATCCATGGTCTGAATTCCAATTTACTTACTTAGTGATTCAAATTATAACATTTAACTCAATATTTGTTTTCATTGAAAAATGACAATAATTTTTAGTAAGCAATATTTTCCATATTTAATTGCTTTCCTATAAAAATGAAGTCCAAAATTTTTCAGGAGTACTTTCACAGTGGAGATGGGATCATCTTTTCTTGAAGCCATATTTCTTTCGCTCATAAAAGAGATCTGTTTTTGAACTCCCCAAATTGACAATCTTGGGACAACCATCTCGCTGGAATGGTGCAAAAGTCAAACAGTTAGAACAAGCTAAGCCTAATAGATTCCAAAAGGAATAATCATAGTATCTGTATATCACAATTCCAATAGAATATGTGTCTGCGTGTATGTATGTGTACGAGAGAGAGATTTTCTGTCCTGTATTAACCCACATACTGCCTATAGATCTGTGATGGTGAACTTATGCACAGGTGGCACGCGTAGCCATATCAGTGGGCACATAAGCTCAGCTCTGCCAGCTGATTTTCGGGTCTTCTGGGCCCACCAGAAGTAGGGAAACAAGCTGTTTCCTGCCTCTGGGGTGAGGTGGGGAAGGCCCGTTTTTCTCTCTCACTTGGCTCCAGGGCTTCTCTAGGAGTCTGGAGAGGGCGAAAACGGCCTTCCCCATCCCCCTGGAGGTCCTCCAAATGCCAGAAACGGCCCAGATGTTGTCAAACGGGCTGTTTTGGGGTGGGTGGGTTGCACATGCATCCGTGGAGGTGGGGCGCATAGAATTATGGGTGTGGACACACGCGACCCCCAGACCATCCCTGGCACACAATGGCAAAAAGGTTAGCCATCACTGCTATAGATAATTAAGATGTCCTATTCCTAATATCAAATTAAGAGATAGTACTTTACATTTCAGACTGCAGTCTTAGAAAGCACTTACTTAAAAGCAGCCTGTCACTAAATTTGATGAGACTAGCATAGAAATACAAAAGGGTAGGATTTGTTTCAATGTAATTTCTCCATAAAATTCTACAATCAATTGTAATTGCACAAAAGGTAAATTATTTGAATAGCACTATCCTGAAACTCAGGAACGTAGAATTTGACATAATAGCAAACAAATAAAAACAATGAAGCAGGCATAGACAACAAAAAGGGCAAAAATCCAGTAAAGGTGAATGGATATAATACATTCAAAGTACAGGTTCTTTAAAAGTAAGAGACAGTATATGGCAGATGTACTAACTTTCTAAAAAAAAAAATCCCACTCATGATGCTTGTACCTTATGAAATACTTTGTTTCTTTGGTTCATCTGAGTGACTTTTGAAAGGCTTCTGCTAAAATGGGAAAGACTTTTGTACATGTTTCTTTTCTTATCTTTCCAACTGTTTTATTTCTTCCTATCATTACAAGGGCAGGGTCTGTTTTTTTTCATTCAACCAAGTACTGATCCATTAGTTGTGACAGGAATTGACCAACCAGTTTGGTACATGAGCCAGCCATCATGGGCTGAAAGCAATAGCAATAAGCATTTAGACTTATATACCACTTCACAGTGCTTTACAGCCCTCCAAGTGATTTACAGAGTCAGCATATTGCTCCCAACAATCTGGGTCCTCATTTTACCCACCTTGGAAGGATGGAAGGATCAGTCAACTTTGAGCCCGGTGAGATTTGAACCGCCAGATTGCAGGCAGCCAGCAGTCAACAGAAGTAACCTGCAATACTGCACTCTAACCACTGCACCAACATGGCTCATAGTGGTCAGGCTCTCAGCAGTCACCCAGCTAGCTTTCATAGAATTCAAGAGTCTTCTGGTTTTTAGCCTGGTGCCTTAAATGTTAGACCAAACTGGCTCTCCAATTATCTTCCAAGCTACTGTATATTTATTCAATTGCTACCCTAATGTTCAACTCATCATCATCACCATTTAGCCATTGTCTATTCACTGCAGGATGAAGGCTTCTTTCGCAATTTTTCAACCAATATGGTCCTAAGCTTTATTTTGACAATTGGGTCTGCAATACTTGCTGATATCATCATCCATCTTGTTTTAGGTCTCTTTTGTGGATGCTTTTTATCAAGTGGGATCCATTCTATGACTGCCTTGGTCCACCTGCCGTCAATGCTATGTGACCAGCTCATTTCCATTTCAATTCTTCTACACTTTTGATGATATCATGTATTATAATACTGGAAGTTTATTTAAACAATTAGTTCTAATCTCCTATAATCTAAATCATAAATAAGATATAGAATTATGTCCAAAAATTAATTTGAGAAAATTTGATTAAGAATTCTCACTTTTAAGTAGTTTAACATAAAAAAGGCACATATTAGATAAAAATAAATGTAGATATTTAAATTCAAATGCCCCAAGTTTACATAGTTTATTGAGCAACCATAATTTAAGAATACTATATATATATATATATATATATATATATATATATATATGTAGGTCTTTGGTTGTTCGGGTTTTCTCCCGTGTAAAATTGGAAATGTCTTGGCAACGTTTCGACGAAGTCTCATTCGTCATCTTCAGGCTTCAGCTTCGTGCTTCTGGGAGCAATGTGTGATCGCAGCTGTTTCTTCCTTTTAACTGCTAAGTGGGGGTTTGAACTGATTGGGTGGGAGCTTGGCTGTGCTCTGATTGGATGGAGGTTTTTTTGTGCTCTGATTGGCTGGGGGTGTGTCCTGTTTGGGTGGGGGCTTGGTTGTGCTCAATTTAGTCTGTGTTGCAGGGGGATTTGAGCTGGTGAGCTGCATAGCTGTTGTTTGGCTTTGTGGTGGTGCTACATCTTCATAGTGGGTGACCCCACCACCTACCTAAACATAGACCCCACCACCTACCTAGAAAAAACCACTAGATCCAAAATAAAAGCCTCCCCCATCAGCGAAGAAATCCAACAAAGAATCATTCCCAGAGAGAAATCATCCAGATGCCCTAAGCTCTATGGTCTCCCAAAGATACACAAAGAAGGAACCCCACTTAGACCCATAGTCAGCTCCATAGGCTCACCTCTACAAAACCTAGCCAAATTTCTCGCCAAACAACTACAGCCCTATGCAGAATCCATCACCTCACACGTAAAAAACTCATTCCAGTTCATAGAGATCATAAAGAAACAAAACTTACAGCCCAGCGACCTACTCGTGAGCTTTGATGTCATATCCCTCTTCACCCAAGTGCCAATCAAAGAAGCCTTGACAGCTATCCAAAACAAATATAACCCCCCAAGCACATCCTAGATCTGACCAACCACTGCCTATCCAACACATACTTCATCTATAATGGACAAAAATACAAACAAGTAGAAGGAGCACCCATGAGATCACCCTCTCACCTGTCATTGCCAATCTCTACATGGAACACTTTGAAACCCAAGCTCTAGAAAAATCTGATCACAAACCCAAACTCTGGCTCAGATATGTAGACGACACCTTCATAATCTGGCCACACGGGAAAGAAAAACTTGACAACTTCCTCACACACCTCAATAGCCTACACCCCAAAATACAGTTCACCATGGAAACAGAAGTTAACAACCAACTTCCCTTCCTGGATGTCTTAGTCTACAGGAAACCCAATGGCTCCCTAGGACACACCATCTACCAGAAGAAAACACACACACACCGCTATCTGCACGCACTCACACCACCACCCAGCACAGATCAACTCCGTAGCCAAGACACTCATCTCCAGAACAAAATGCTTAGCTGACGAACAACACCTAAAAACCGAACTAGACACTCTCACTAACGTACTAACATCCAATGGATTCCAAAGAAATAAGATTACCAAGCTAATCCAAAAAGAACCCCCCACTAAAATCCAAGACAGAGAACAAGAAAACGGCACAGCCCTCCTCCCATATATAAAAGGCACCACAGACAGAATCAGCAAGATCCTCCACAAACACAACATCAAGACAGCATTCTGCACAAACCGAAAAATATCCACCATCCTAAGAAACCCCAAAGACAAAATTGAGTTAGAAAATCAAGGAGTATATGAAATCCCATGCACTGCCTGCCCTACCACATACATTGGACAAACCAACAGAAGAATATGTGCATTGAAGAACACAAGAACTCAGTCAAAAGAGGAACCAACTTCTTCCCTGGTCCAACACTTTAAAGTCACAGGACATGATATTGACTTTAAAAGACCAGAACTATCGCCAAAACTGAACACTTTAACAACAGAATAATCAGAGAAGCCATTGAGATAAACGCCCACACAGCATGAACAAAGCGAGATGATACCTCCGCCTACCAGCCATTTGAAACCCGCCCTTATTGACAAACGAGTCCCTAACACGAGGAATGACACCAGACCCACACTCACGAGGTCCACACAGGATGTCACCACCGCACATCCACCCAGAAAGCAGACCCAAACCCACACTGATCAAGAAGCACGATCAAGGACCAGAAGCCAGACCGCAGCTGCAACATTAGCCATTTCAAACCCCTCCAATCCATACATGCAGCAGACTGACACCCACTATGAAGATGTAGCACCACCACAAAGCCAAACAACAGCTATGCAGCTCACCAGCTCAAATCCCCCTGCAACACAGACTAAATTGAGCACAACCAAGCCCCCACCCAAACAGGACACACCCCCAGCCAATCAGAGCACAAAAAAACCTCCATCCAATCAGAGCACAGCCAAGCTCCCACCCAATCAGTTCAAACCCCCACTAGCAGTTAAAAGGAAGAAACAGCTGCGATCACACATTGCTCCCAGAAGCACGAAGCTGAAGCCTGAAGATGACAAATGAGACTTCGTCGAAACGTTGCCAAGACATTTCCAATTTTACACGGGAGAAAACCTGAACAACCAAAGACCTACATACAAACACCCGTGAAAACCTCAGAAAACATATATATATATATATATATATACACACACACACACACATTTATATATATATTTATATATATACATTTATATATATTTATATTCTTTCAGAAAGTATTCAGACCCCCTTCACTTTTCTTATGCTACAGTTGTTGAAATTCATTTTAAAACTTAAATATCACATTGGCATAAGTATTCAGACCTTTTGCAACAAATACTTAAAATTCAGCTCCGGTGCCCCATATTTCTCTTGACTGTTGCTAACATGTTTCTATATTTTGATTGGAGTCAACTTGTGGTAAATTAAATTGATTGGACATGATTTGGGAAGGCACAAACCTCTCTATAAAGCTGTCACAGCTGACAATGCATACTGTAGCAGAGCAAAAGCCATGAGATCAAAGGAACTGCCTGCAGAGCTCAGAGATAGGATTATTGCAAGGCACAGATCTGGGGAAGGCTACAATAAAATTTCTCCTGCATTGAAGGTTCTAACAGTACAATGGCCTCCATAATTCTCAAATGGAAGATGTATGGCACAATCAGGACTGTTCCAAGAGCTGGTTGCCCAGTCAAACTGAGCAATTGATGGAGAAAGGGCCTTAGTAAGAGAGATGACCAAGAATGCGATGGTCACTTTGACTGTGTGCCAGAGATCCTGTATGGAGATGGGACAACAATCACTACAGCCCTCCACCAATCTGGGCTTTATGGCAGAGTGGCTAGATGGAAGCCTCTCCTCAGTGAAAAACACATGAAAACCTGCTTAGAGTTTGCAAAAAAGCACCTGAAGGTCTCTCAGACTGTGAGGAACAAGTATCTCTGTCTGATGAAATCAAGATCAAACTCTTTGCCTCTAAATGTTATGTCTGAAGGAAACCAGCAACTGCCCATCACCTTCCCAATATTATGCCAACAGTGAAGCTTGGTGGTGGGAGCATCATGCTGTGGGGGTGTTTTTTCAGCAGCAGGGAAATTGGTCAGGGTTGAGGGAAAGATGAATGGAGCAAAGTTACAGGGATATCTTTAATGAAAACCTGTTTCACAGTGCTGAGGACCTAACACTGGGCTGAAAGTTCACTTTCCAACATGACAACACACAGCCAAGAAACACAGGAGTGGCTTAGGGATAACTCTGTAAATGTCCTACAGTAGCCCAGCCAGAGCCCTGACTTGTACCCTACTGAACATCTCTGGAGGGACCTGAAAATGCCTATCTACAGACTCAGCTTGAGAGGATTTGCAAGGAAGAGTAGCAGAAAATCCTCCAATCCAGGTGTGAAAAGCTTGTCGCGTCATACACAAAAAGACTCGAGGCTGTAATTGCTGCCAAAGGTGCTTCAAAAAAGTACTGAGTGAAGGTCTGAATACTTATGCCAATGTAATATTTCCATTTTTTCTTTTTAACAAATTTACAGACATTTCTAAAAATCTGTTTTTACTTTGTCATTATGGGGTACTGAGTGTAGATTAATGAGGAAAAAATGAATTTCAGCAACTGTAGAATCAGGCTGAAGCATAACAAAATTGACAAAAGTGAAGGGGGTCTGAATACTTTCTGAATGCACTGTATGTATGTACATATGTTTAAAAGGATACAAATAAAAAAAAATCTAAAAAACTTACATCTTTTTCCTGAATAGTACATTCCTTGCAATAATAAGCATCAGAGACTCCAGGACCCCCACATATCACACAACGTCCTTGGTAAGAGCCATAGTTGCACTCATCACAAATGCGCACCAATGTACAAGGCCGTACATAAGAGTCGCAGATAACACATTTGCCATCACCTGAGAACAAAAGTGTACACGTTTCATTTGAGACGAGATACACAGAAGATAACATTCAAACAAAGCAAAGCTGTAGTCCAACTGATTACATAGGGAATATATTTTAAAGGTAATCACTGGACCTTTTTCTTCCACCTTACATGTTTGCAGTGGATTTTTAACATCCAAAATATAAATATATCATCTTGCAGACTGCATTTAGAAGTTGCAAAAGACAAATGGCATATACGGTAAGTGACTTTCATCTTATCTTTAATCCAACTATTATTTTGTAGTGTATGGGGAAAGAATCCTCTTTAACCAACTCTAACCTTTTTCTTTCTTTTACAAAGCACTATCAAGTTTGGGGCATAAACAAATAGAATGAATCAATCCAAAATAATATTTTGTCAATCCAAGCTTACAATTTTTCTTAGGATGGGAAAACTCAAGAGTTTATAAACTATTTATTTGCTTATACAAAAGAAATGCTGAAAAGACAAGTAGCGTTTAGGCAATGCTTAACAAAGCAATTTAGAAATATATCACTGAAGTCAGTGTAGGGGGTGGAATCTCAAAGAATGAACAGAAGTCAATGAAAGGTATTGAAGTGATGGATAGCACCTTTTAAAATCAACGATCAACTGTAAGGAATAAGCAGTCAAAAAACATACTGCAACTAGCACTTGGTAGAGCAGACATGGAAAAGATACACACATGCTGTAATGTCTCTATAAAGATCAGTACTGGGCAAGCAATGTAAATAAAGTCCCAGCGACCCATTATGGAAGTGAAAGTTGAATGTTGAAGAAGTGGGATAGGAGGGGCACTGACATTTTTGATCTTTGGTGTTGAAGAAAATTCCAGAGAATACTATGGATAGCCAAAAAAACCAAACACATGGATCATCAAACAAATCAATCCAAAGTTCTCACTCAAGACACAAAATGACCTGGCTCAAATTATTCTACTCTGGCCACATTATGCAAAGATTTAGCTTCCTAGAGAAGGGCCTGATGTTGAGAAAGGTTGAAGAAAGGAGAGTGTGACTAACAGCAAGATGAAGAAACTCAGTTATAGTGGTGATGAGTGCAGTTGGAAGATCTGAAAGGATGGAGACAGATTGTTATGGAAAAATCTGTGGTGATTAGGAGTTGAAAATGAACTTGATAATACACATCAATGAATGCAGTAAAATATAAATAAGACAATGACAAGCACTGGACGATATAGATTTAGAAATACCTACTAATGAAGAGATTCACATTCATTATCTGTGCCCTAATTCATGTAAGTTTATTCCTACTTAAAGAACAAATGACTTCTTTTTGCAGTTCAGTTCTATTTTTATTGGGTGGGAAAAACTATAATTCCTCTGCTCAAAATCTTGCCACCAGCATTCAATTTCTAGTTTCCAGAAGGAATAAAACTATTGGTTTACATTAGTGTGGCATGAAGCAATTGATCATGAGGTAGTGTAACAACTACATTTCTCTATCTATATTTTCCTAGTCTATACTAACCTGCACTATTGCTTCGGCCTCATAATGGCAAGTATTCAGCACTCTGTATACAGCATGCGGACCCTTTTAGATCCCTTTTTGAAGTCATTTGGTACCTAGAATTTCACTATCAATATTTGCCAGGTATATCTAAAAAATAAAGATGGCTGAAATAAACTATTCTCAAAAGTAATATATCTAACACCTAAAAATAAACCACCACAGAAACAGCAAACCTATCCATCAGTATGTCAGGATGATATCTTTGGCTACCATTCAAATAATGTTAAATGATAATGCATCCTCCTATATCCATTGAAATATTACTTATCCCTACCTTACAGTCAAGGAAAACTGCATGTCATGCCACTAGCAGCAGCATTTTTAAAAAATCTTCACAATAAAAGTTATAAACTATCTGGAACTAATTAAATACTTTGCTATTTCTTTATCTGTAGGAAGGTTGGCACAAAAATTATGCGCATGTTTATAAGTGTTTCTTGGTCCTATTTTCCTTTGCAGAGGGATCTTTCCATGGTCGTCTTTCAGGTAAATATGATGCATATATTCCAGCTTGTCTGAAAGGACCAGCAATATATTTGATGTTGTATACAGTATTAAGATTGACACCTGTGGGCTGATTCAGCCAACTATTTTTAAGTTATCATTTGATGCTAAAAACAGCTTTCATATAAGTTGTAGACCTTTTTGTTACTTCTCACATTTCTAGACACAGATTTGCTATGCTTTATCTTCTGATCATATTATGGTTCATTTAACCTTGTCACTTACATAGTTTTCTATATCATTTGCAGGCTCAGTTCAAAGAGCTAATGAAGCCCTTAGTATTTGATGACAGGTTATCTGAAGATTCACACTCCCCCTTCATATTTCATTCTTTCTAATATTTTATTTTCAAATTATAAAATGTTTTGGCTACTCTCATATTTTAATTAACTATCTAGCTTTTTGGAAACACTACCAAATCAACCAAGTTTCCTGATTTAGGTCGAAGGAGTTGCTAGTCAGATATATCGCAAGTCTATTCAAAGTGCAATAATACAGCTATATATATGAAATTTAGTTCCAAAGAGTATCTACGTTTAGAATTTACTTGCACATAAAAGTAGAGCTTTAGACAACCTCTTGCAGATGCCATATGATCTCAGAATTGTTTTTAAAATTTGCAGATAGGTTTTAACTGCACCTCTGCATGTATCAAAACAGCTTTTGGAAATGAAATCCAAACCTTTAAGAACACTAATGATTTTAATTTAAGTTATTCCAAGAAATTCATTATATTCACAAAATAAAGATGATATTTTTAGTCAATTAGTGAACAATTCTGGCATGAATTCACGCAAATATGTATGAAGCTATACTTACATTTTTCACATAGTCTTCCAATAGCTGCAACAGCAAAAAATAAAGTCATATTGATATTCAAAGTTTAAAAAACCCCATCAATTTAAATATTATGTATTCCCTTTATTATCCTAATATTCATGTATATATGAAGTGAGATAAGCACGGTTTTTAAAGACAGCAGTGAAGGTTTATGTTCCACTAAGTCAGAGACTAGTAGTGACATACAGGTAATCCTCAAATTATTATCACAATTGAGCCCAAAATTTATGTTGTTAAGAAATACAGTTAACAAGTAGGAGGCAAATGTCTTCACCACTAGGCCACCATACTGCTCATATGTATATATTACTGTCAATGTATGAAATTAGGTGTTTTATAGAATGTCTAGTAAATCTATAGAAGGCTAAAAATGGAATGTCAATGTATGATCTTAATATTTCACATATTTCCTAAGCATTCAATGCAATGCCAAAAGGCAAACCGGCAAAGTATAAAATACTCCTGCTAAAATACCATTCTAGCTTTCATTGGTGCAACAAATAGTTCATGCATTCTATTGATTTCCTAGGGATTCTATATAATGCCAGCTTTTCACACATTGGCAGTAGCATATATATATATAAGCTTCATTGCTCAGCTTGCTAACAAAAAGGAGAGGCCAGAATTTCACAGCTGTAGATTAGAGGATCTTCTTGTCAGTAAATAATAAAAAAAATGTGTTTGCTATATCCGTTTAAAATAGTAAGTAAAAATGTTCTTCTTAACAAGCTATTGAAGAAAATCATCAGTGAACTATTTTAATATATGTGTGTGTGTGTGTGTGTGTGTGTAAAAAACAACAACTTGTGTTTGACGATTTCTTAACTGATCCAGATTACATAATCATGCTATAGCATTTATTGAATAAGTCATAATTAACTGGATGCACAAAACAGGTAAAGATTTGAAAGGCTACTTTCTTGTAACCAATAGTTAGATTTTAATTTTGTTGGATTGAATTGTCAGAAATTAGGGAATCTCCTGATATACACTTTTGGGGGAAGTTTAAGAAAAGAATGGGCATCTGGCCCAGGATCTTAAGATGTAACAATGATATATAAATAAAAGGGCATAATCTTCGTAACATTCTACTTAATCCATTGTCCAACCCAGGCATTGCTTATCAACCTTCCAGTCCATTCTGAAAAAGGAAAACTTCCTTGTAAGTTTTCCAAGTGCCAACAATAAAAAAGAAAAAATATTTTTCTGGTTCAACTCATTTTCCTTTTCCTCTTGGTTTATTTCAGTGCCTGCCATCCACTTTCATTACACATTCCTCAGAAATCCTAGATATTTCATTGTAAAAGACTTCAAGGAGAATTCTAATACAATGGAACAATTTCAGAATGCTCTAATTTCAGACACTTCCTTTATCATTAGGCTGCTCCCTTGCCCAGCAAGGCTTCTCAAATTCTTCAGTTTGCCCATTTTGGGCACTTTACTTTTACATGATGGAACCATTGATCCTGAAAATGGGTGATGGTTTTTTTACCCCACCTCTATTACTTTATAAGTATCTCAAGGCAGCGAACATACATACCGGTAACAGACCCTCCTATTTTCCCCACAACAGCCACCAACAACTGTGAGGTTGTTCTGAGCCGAGAGAGTGACTGGCCTAAACTCACCCATTTTATTTTAATATTATAAAAAAATATTATTTATTAATCAAATTTGTACAGCCGCCAGACTTACAAAAAGCTTTTAGCTATATAGCACATGCCATTAAACGTGGCAGAATTGCCCAGCATGCTGATTGGGAACGAGTAGCTGAAATCAACTTGAACGGCTACCATGCATAGTTTATAATAGTGCATAGTCCCGCCCGCCATCTTTTAAACGAAACTCTCCTTCAGGTCTGGGCTGCAGGGTAATACTCGTCCTCTCTTTAACGGACTACTCACCCACTCCCGCCTGTTTGCGGCAGAAGATTAAATCCGGATGATGTTTAGCCATCACCTCAGGTTCCCGTCTCGCGCCGTTGTTAACGACGTTTTACCCGTGACCTCTTACTCTTTAGGTCCCAAAGGACGATAGAAGTCCTGCGAATTAATCAGAGGGCTTCCTCTCTTAGCGAAAGAAAAGTACGACCTCTTGTTTCAAGCTTTAAAATACTGTAGAACTAACAATTTAGGTAAAGAAGGAGAATATGAAGTTTTGACTTATTATTAAATTGTACCGCTCTCTCTTCTAGGACCCGAAAAAGCCCGCCCCTTGAATCTACCATCACTAATCGTATAGTTTACCCTGTATTGTAAATGGATTCATATAAAAGCCTCGAAAGAGGTAGTCAGAGCCGGGTTTGTTTTTTTTAATTTGTAAGAATTATAAGATGCAGATTATATTAAGTGCAAGTAATCGTGCATCTAAACAAGCATTTTTAAAAGCGTGTAAATATTTGAAAGGAATAAAAAACAAAGTATCGACATGTAATTCGTAGTTTTAGGAGCCAGCATGCAGTTGAAGGCTAAACTTGCCTTGAAAGGAGTAAGTGAATTATTTTTTATTTAATCCTAAAAAAGCTTGGGTTCTGAGGGGGAATCGGATTCTATAGCAGCCCCACGTCTAACGCTTAATTGCAGGACTCTTCATGTGCATCCTTCGAAACCTTTCTGATCACTACATACTTTTATGACTTTAACATAACACAAACTGTTGCCAAATTCTGCACAATAACGTTAAAAAAAATTTCTGGGTTTTCACGTCCAGCTAGAATAATCAGGTTGATCACATGCGACGTGCTCTACTATTATATTGCTGTTTATAATCTCCAGTTACTTAATTTTAAAACTAATATTATCGAAGCATATAATTTTACTCATCACTCTGAATTTTAATTAAAAGTTAATCTTAGTTAACCTATAGCTTTTCTATCTTTAGTTTTCTAACTTTATAGCTTTTACTTTATCATTTTTTAATTCTATAGTGTCTGTTCTCTCATGTACCAAGCACTCCCTCTTTTGACGTTAATTGCAGTCAAGGCAGTTTTACTTAATGCACTTAACAGATTGCATTGCAAACTGCAGGACTATCATAATTAAATCAGGTTATCTTTAAGAATACAATCCACTTACTAGGGAATAAGCTCCACTGAATTCAGGGCAAGGTATTTCTGTGTATAAATTAAAATTGTACCTTGCTGCAAGATTAACTGCCTTTGCTTTTCTAGTGGCATACATATGTAATTTTAGATTCTAGATTTTCATTTATTCTATCATCTCCCCACATTACATGATAAGGTGTTTAATTGCTCTTAGTATCTGATAAGTCAGTACTGCTATATGTTTGGAGCAGATTTTCATTCTGATCCGCTACAAATTTTGCTCCGGCTATACACGTTCAAAGACTAACCTATCTAGTCCTTTCACAATAAAAGCCCATACTTCACCCGCTCGTGTGCAATCGGAGGCCAATAGACTTATTTTATGTAGGCAGCGTTTGCTTCAGCCACTGAAACAGAAATAAATACAAATTTTTCAACGTAAAGCGGTAGTAACCCTGTCCAAGATTAGTTCCTGTACGTTTTTCAGGTCTCTTATGTTTTTATACAATAATTGACAACTGCGGAATTTTTTTAACTGCTTCTTGTTAATCTTTCAGTCCTCCGGAACTACTTGTATTATAACTTCCAGGGCCAAGGAGACTGTCTCTCTTGAATTCTTGGAAAGGAAAGCGTGACGATGGCCCTAAAAAAGCCCCGCCTATCAGCACGTTTTTTACAAAACGTCGGTGCGTGACGCTATTGCCAGGCGACTTCATCTTTGTCAGTGAACAAAATGGCGCCGTATTATGTCCTAGTCAGTCGGTTACAGGTGAGCAAAGTGGCGATAGAGCGGGTTGCTAATAGATCCGAGGTAAAAAGCGAGCGCCGACCATCTAGCTGATGGCGAGGATGGCAGCCGAAGGGGGCCTGTCTGTTCTGTTCTTGGGTTCTTAGCATTCTCCTTCCTCTCTGTAGGTCAGCATGTTCCTCCTGCTTGTAGCTCTCTGGAGCGCGTGGAGTAATATTTGCTCGGTAGCAAAGCGGCAAATCGACTTCTCTCCTCGGCATGTGCATTAATAGGTTTTGCTCTTTTTTTATACTGCTAGTCTGCCTGGTAGTTCTCTGCCCTTGCAGCCAAGGTGAGGGCAAGGTGACTGGCATTCTGCCGTGCTTTTTGAGGAAACTTAGGTCATTGTGATTCAATCATTCAATATGTATTGCAAACATGCTGAATATTGCTTTGCTGTCATGTCTTATAGTTTGAAATAATTAGGCCAGCTAGATTCAATTCCTACCCTATTCAAATGATTCTGTTCTGAACTCCTAATGAATTGCAGTGCTTGCAGTAAAAGTGCAAGATATTAATATGGCATATTGCTTTGTTTTGTGTAAGAAAATCACCATTTTTAAGGCACGTTATTTTAGAGCAGGGGTCAGTATGTCTTGATATGCATACAGTCACAGCCTTTTCAAACATACTTAGGAATTCTACAATCATAATTTTTCTACTAAGGAGATGCAATAAGAGAATATTTTAGTGGGTATTTCTCAAGCAGTCTAATTCATAAAATCATTGAATCCATCATTTTGTTTATACAAACTTGATAACTATCATTCAGCTCTGTTATGTTTTTATTTTTATCCTGCTTTTATTTTTAACTCAAGGCAGTGAACATAACTAATGCTTTTCCGTCCTTCTTTTCATTCTACAACAACAGCCCTATGAGGTGGGTTTGGCTGAGAAAGAGTGACAGGCCCAGTGTCACCCAGTTGGCTTTTATGCCTAAAACAGGACTAGAACTCATGGTTTCCTATTTTCAATCTATCCTGATACTTTAACTACTGGACCAAACTCATTATACAATATTTCGAGTATATGTAGAATTTGGAACAAATTTGTGCAAAATTCTTACAATTTTTTCATAATCTCCCACTAAGGCATGCTATTTAGTCAACTTGAAAAACCATGGCTTTAGAGTATTTATTATGTAAATATATAATCCTGTACTTTTATATTGGAATAAGTACTTCTTATATGGGAATAAGTTCCTTTGAATCACCTCTGAATTTAGCAGAATTTGCTACAAATGGATAAACAGACGATTAAAATATTAATAGCTTTTTTATATTAGATTTTAATTAAATGACATCAGAACAATAAATTCTTCTCAGTGATTTTTCCCCCATCTCCTAAGCATAAAATAAGATTTATCAAGTTGTGCACAGTTACCAAAAATCTGAAAAGAGCTACTATCCTATATTAATGTTGCTGTAGTGTTCTTCTGTCACTTATAAAAATTATATGATAATGCTTCTTTTCTTTCTCCCTCCCCCTTGTGGGTGTATTTATTTATTAGTTATTTATATCATGCCCTTAGAATTTTTTACTAATACTTCATACCTCAAGGTGATGAACATACCCAACACGCCTCCTATTTTTTCCACAACAACAATCCTGATAGATGGGTTGGGCCAGTGGTGAAATGTAAAATTTGTTACTACCAGTTCTGTGGGTGTGGTTTGGTGGTGGTAGGTAATGTGACTGGGTGGGCATAGCCAACTTTTTTTTTTTTTTACTTTTAGAAACATTTTTTTACAACCTATTTGGCCGAAGAGGTTGTAGAAAAAATGCTTTTAAAAGGTTCTGACGATCCCAGCTGAGCAGCGCGATCATCAGAGATGGTTTTTTTACTTTTAAAAGCATTTTTTCATCCGAAGAAAAAATGCTTTTAAAAGTAAAAAAAAAAAACCTCTGATGATCGCGCGGCTCAGCTGGGCATGGGGGGGGGAGGGATTTTTGCTACCGGTTCTCCGAACCACCCGCCGCCATCGCTACTGGATAACGTGATCCGGTCTGAACAAGAGCATTTCACCCCTGGGTTGGGCTGAGAGAGTGATTGGCCCAAAGTCATCTAGCTCCCTTTTATGGTTAAGGTGGGACCTGAACTCAGTTTCCTGCTTTCTAGCCAGGTGCCTTCATCACTAGACCAAAGTAGCACTTTATATTTCCATTGTTTTTCTGTGTTGGGTTGTTTTTGTGTATCTGGTTTTTTTTCCATTTTAAACATTTTAACAATTTTGAGCCATCTAGAATTGTTAGAGGAGTTGTGCAGCATATACATTTAACAAATTGTTATTGTATGGTTCATCACACAATCAGCCAGATGTTTAGACTGGATTTTGCATTTTTATCTACCTATCAAATCCTTCCTAAGGACCTAAGGTTGTTGTCTGAATTATTATTAAATAGTATATTGTGCATCATTAAAAATAGAATTATTTAAATATTAAATACTGCTTGCAAAATATGCCATATTTGCTATAGTAAATAGAAACTGATCTATAAGAAAGTAATCTTTGCAAGCTGCATTAAAATGAGTAGAGGGTCATTTCAGTTGGTTTCAGATATCCATCTCTGTGCATACAACCAGAATTACTGCTGTTTTTTCTTTACTGGTTTGTGAATTTGGTTTTTCTTTTAATTTTTGTTTACTTTCTTTAGTGACTCTGGTGCACAGGTGATCAGATAAATATGCTTAATAAATATAAAATGGAAATTGGTTTTGTTAATCTAAAATACTAATTTTCAGAGATTGGGAGTGAATGACTGACTCCATCAGACCTGAGGTGGAACTAAAACTCATGGTCTCCCAGTTTTAGCCTAGTGCCTTCACCACTCAATCAAACTAGCTCTAATTTCTCTCAAGTATTCATTTAATTGTAATTATGGTTTATTGCTTTAGAGCAGTAGTGGAAACCCAATCCAGTACATGAATTAGATCCAATTTTCCAATGTTTCTGGTGGAAAATAGATCAAGAGTAAAATCAAATAACATTTCGAGTCTGATTCGGGATACCACTGTCTTAGTTATAACTCTCATATTTTATCAGCCCTATCTTTAAATGATTAGGTTAGTATTTTGTTTCAGATGAGATGAGATCATAACATAATGCTGACATTATGTTGTTGGATATTGAAAGAAAAATGAACGTGTAGTAAAGTGCTACAAGCATAAAAAACTAGCATTATAAATAAATACATTGTTCAAAAAATGGTACTTCCAGCTTTCTGTTCCCTGCAGAGACCTTTTTAATTCCTAAAAACTTAAAGTCCTGATGAAGTTTAATTATATATTTATACACAGAAAGTATAAATTTAATTGTCAATGATATTAGCTAACTGCTTTCTTATCTGTTCTGTCTCAGCAACTATTAAGTAAAGGAATTCGAAGGTACCATGTATCTACCTTCCTATGCCAACGGTCCAAAGTGGCCATGAGCCAGTTTGAGCCTAATGAATACATACAGTATGAACAGCTTGAAAAAAATATCAACATTGTTCGGAAAAGGTAAGAATGAAGACAATATAGCTGTTATTACACAGAAGTATGTAGTTTTCTGAAGGCTTCATTGTGTAATGTATCTGCTTGGCTTTAGTCCCAAAGGACCAAAATATGCCAGCTGTTTTCATAGAAGATTCAGGGAAGTATAGGCTAGTTTCCTTATCACCCTATCAGGTAATTAGATGAAATGTGCTAGTAAAGGTTATCATGTCGTGTATAGGATAAATTTTGTATTATTGGAATCGAGTTTCTTCATTGCTAAGATTTTAGAGTACTTTCAGAATGCTTAGTATATCAAGCTTGTAAATAAAATTAAATTTGAGGGAAAGTTAGAACAAAATGGTTAATGCAGTTTAGAGTAATCAGTTATAAAGTGCATTGATCTACCTACTGTATTTTTCAGAGTATAAGAAGCACCTTTTCCCCCCAAAAAAGAGGGTAAAAATCTGGGTGTGTCTTATACTCCTCTCAAAGGGAGGTTTCAGAGGCTCAGAAATGAAGCTTCAGAAAAGAAGCCCCCAAATAGAGCTTCAGAAAAGAAACCCCCAAACCAGACCTGGGCAAATTAAGGCCCGCGGGCCATATCCGGCCCTTTGTACGTCCCTGTCCGGCCCGCATGAGGCCAATCATAAACACCATAAATTAAACTTTTTTTTTAACTTTTATTTTGAAAAATAAATTGCACTGGTTCAATAATTGTTTTTCTTATTTAACCAATAGACCACAGTTTCACATAACCTAATATACATATTTACAGAGTGCTTTATTCTTCTGATTATCAGTACCAGCTATTCAAAATATTTAATTTAAGTATTTTACAATGAAAGAAAGTTGGTGGCCCTCTGACACAATTCAGGCTTCTCATGCGGCCCCTGATAAAAATTAATTGCCCACCCCTGCCCTAAACAGAGCTTCAGAGGCTTTTTTTCTGAAGCTCTGTTTAGGAGGCTTTCAAAGGCAGAAAAAACTTTTTTCTGAAATGGAGTTTCAGAAGTTTCAGAGGCAGAAAAAAAAGAGCAAGGCACAGAGCTTACAACCAAGGAACCTGTTGCTAAAATTCACCTCTGGGAACAGCTGATTGGGGGTATTCTGTGAGGCCAATCTATCTGCCAATCAGCTTTTTTTTTATTTTCCTCCCCAAAAACTAATGTGCGTCTTATATTCCAAAAAATACAGTATCTATTGAAGAGGCCTAGGAAATGATAAGTGATCAGAAAAGAGATTCTGGAGTTGTGGATAGCTCAATGAAAATAGTAGCTCATTCAGTAGTTGTGAAAAGGGCAAGTACTATTGTGGGATGTTAGACAATCTAAAATTAACTGTCAGTATGATAATGTCACCATACAATTTTATGATGTTGTTAGACAG
Organism: Ahaetulla prasina; assembly: GCF_028640845.1. Classification (NCBI taxonomy): domain Eukaryota; kingdom Metazoa; phylum Chordata; class Lepidosauria; order Squamata; family Colubridae; genus Ahaetulla; species Ahaetulla prasina. The sequence goes on along the minus strand of NC_080545.1, from coordinate 65,776,558 downwards.
TTGTTAAAAAATAATATACTATTCTTCTTGTATTATAGAATAGAAATTAAATAGGTGCAAGAAAAATCTGAAACAGTATTTTGCTTAGGAATGTTTGCTTAGGAAAAATGTAATCCAAAGTAGATATGATACAAATGTTTATAGTTAGGCAGGATATGAAAATGGTGAATAATACCCACATCATTTAGTGAGATTGAACAAAGGAAGATTCAGAAGTAGAATTCTACAATTTGGTAGTAAAAGGCTGAGTAAAGGATTGGGATATGTTAATAGGGTTTACTGGTATCTCGATTTGTGACTTCTCATAGCTGTGATGAGGGGGGAGAGAAGGAGCGCAACCTTCCTCAAATCCAGATCTGTACAGTTTGCTTCTTCACAATTAACTGGCAGCTATTCTACCAAACTAAAGTAAAGAGTAATGCTGAACTCAGTGAAACATTAAGAATTGGTATCCCATGTTTTCTTATTCTTGTCCTATCCCTCTCTTTTTAATTTATATGTATTTCTTTTTCAATTATAAACCCGAAGACAGTCTTTTTTTAATGTAAGTTGCACTGGGAAGCTTTCCAGCTGAAGTATAGTGCATAAGTGTTCTTAATAAATATATAATTTGAAACAGAATGCTGAACCTTTGATCTGATCTATCATTGCCATAGGTTTGCCATCACGGTGCTAGACTATGGCATTCTCCCATGAGATTCAGGCAAAATGCATATTGCATAATATCTCAAGAGAAGAATCACTGAAACCAGTTAGCCTGATTTTGGGTGCCAGTTTTCCAAAACATTGCTACTCCTTTATGTATTGCTTTCTAACTAGTATAAACCATAGACAGATGTTGAGTTTCCCATTTAAAGTATGAATCTAAGCAATGGTATGTAACATTAATAACAGCTGAAATAAAGAAATAGCCTCAGAAATAACAATAACATTAGATTGTACAGCATGAGAACTGTTTCTTTGTGGCCTTTGTCTCTAGTGGTGATCGTTTAACCAATTGTTGTACAGTTACAGGAAGGATTTTTAAGACTCTCATTAAAATTCTTATGTTTGAAATATGTGATATGAATAACATGTATGAGTTGAAATATATGTTTCTTGCCTTTTCTTCCCAACAGACTGGACCATCCTCTTACATTGTCAGAGAAGATTGTATATGGCCATTTAGATGATCCTGTCAATCAGGATATTGAGAGGGGCAAGACATACTTGCGTCTGCGACCAGATCGGGTAGCTATGCAGGATGCCACCGCCCAGATGGCCATGCTGCAGTTCATCAGTAGTGGGTTGCCTAAGGTGGCAGTGCCCTCAACTATCCACTGTGATCACCTTATTGAAGCTCAGCTAGGTGGTGAAAAAGATCTTCGAAGAGCAAAGGTTAATATTATTTAGCCTACGGTGAAATAATTGGTTCAAATTTAATGTGAAATGTAGCCCACCTTACTTTTGACTCCTGCACTACAAGATAATAATTATTTTACATGAGTTGTTTTGGAGAACTGTGGCCTGAAAGATAAACTTGTAGCCTATCCTGTCTCAGGCTCTGGATTCGAGAATTACCTTGCAGAAGGCCAAAGAGAAAACAAAATTGATCCTATAAAATCCTTACTTTGTGTTGTCTATTAAATTCCTGTTCAAGAATTGTCTATTTGGCATGTTTTTGGTAGTTAATTTACATTTTTTATTATATTCCTCTCTATGGACTTTGCTTTCTGAATTCTAATGCTAGTCATTTGAACTTCTTTGAAAGTTTTGAAACTCTTCCCTCTTTTTTGTCCATGGCAATAGAATAAAAATTGCAGCTGCACTTTTAAAGTAGCTATTTGGCACATAATAAGTTAGGATGAATGGCCAATGACATTGCATCAAATTGTACCATGTGAATGTACTCTGTTCTAGTTAAGGCCTTTGAGTTACTGTAAACATTTTAAAAGCTTCCGCCAGTTCATTGTAGAGGAAAATCCTTTCATTTTTAGATTCTTTCTCAATAGATGCCCAAGATTTAACATACAGATTACTGTTTAACTTTGCTTATTCCCTAAGATCACACATCCCCTCCTTTCTGTTGTATTTAATAAGATATTTTGATGAGTAAACATCAGTTCATTACAGGAGGAGAAAACATTATTCTAATAGTCTATGGTGACTTATTAATGGCTAGTACTTGGATGGGAAATCCACACTATGGATTAGGCTGGAAAATTGAAAATGACATCCTGGAAGGAAGCAGCAGCAACCCACTTTTGTTATCAAGAAAATCACACAATCAGTAGAGCTTTGTCTTTTGATCAGGCATTCTGAGAATTTGAAAACTTCTGATGTATCCTGTCTGCCAGTGCAGCATTCCAGTATCACTTCATTGTCTTACATAAAGTGTTCTGAAGTGAAACTCTTGAAATAATAATGAAACTGCGTGCGGTTGAAATTGTCACTTGGATTTTCCTAATAGTTAAGCCAATCCTGTTCAAATGAATATATTTAATGAACATACTTAAATTTTGTACACATAAACAGGATATTAATCAAGAAGTATACAACTTCCTAGCCACCGCAGGTGCCAAATATGGAGTGGGTTTCTGGAAACCAGGATCAGGAATTATTCACCAGGTAAACTTCTTTCTTTGTTAAGGGAAAAGTAGGCAAGATTGGAGACAAAGGAAGTTAATTTATGCTAAATTGGATACCCACTGTTCTGAATATTGATTGACCGTAACTGTTGGGACTTTAGCTTCTGTTTAAAGGGATCAGAAAGTCAGGAAAGTAATTAATTACATAAAATTACATTATAATTCTGTGACATCAATCTCTTAAAAAATAGTGCTGTTTTTTAAACTTTCGAATCTAATTCACTAATCAGGGAATTTGACTAAGTTCCTTACGTATTTTCTTCCTACTGAGATGAATTATTGAAAGCCAATATTTTGAAGGACTCAAGATTTTTCTTATCCACAAATTAAAATGATATTTTTCTGAGTTAGAGCTTGTTATAATAAGTGTTTGTCGGATAGACTGTGATTCTTCTTGTTTCTTTGACAACTCCTTGGTTTTTCAAGGCTCCGAGGAAATGAAGTGACTTGGACTGCTGTTGCAAGAAAACTTAAAAGTAAAATTATTTGAACATGTCTTAAGCTTACTCCATGGTGATAAAGCAGGAGAAGCTTAACTATGGTACTTCTCTTACCTGATAGTATCAGCAGATTGTGCATTGTTTAGAGTGGCAAATTCCCTCTTAAATAAATTATTTTAATTATTATTTTAATTCTTTATAGCTACCCACTCTATTATAGCTTAAAGGATGGCATGTAGATTTCTCTCTGGCTGCCTTGTCAGTGCAACATGGCATTTTGCTAATAAAATTATTCTGGTTCAGCAAAATCATGCTTCACGTGGGTTAAGTCCATTGTGGTGTTTGGAGCCAGACCTATCATCTGTGATCAGTTTTGTCTTGTGAACTCTCATTAAGTCGATAGGATGCTCTTGAGATTTTCCCTGGCCATTTGTGTGCTTGATTCCTACCCCTTCTGGCTCTTTAGGAGAACAGGATGACACATTGTTTCTGGGAAGAGATTCACACTGTGGTAACATCAGTATCCATTTAGGAGATCATAATATATCATTTCAAGAGGCCCTTCCTGGTTACATCTGCACTGATTAAGTATTGCTCTGTCTCTAATTTTCCTTTTGGGGAAAGACAATGAGACTATGTTTGGAGTTCAGCTATAGCTCACTCTAGAAGAAGCAGATCATCTGGATCTTTCCAGGGCAGCCAAGGCATGGACCTGAGATAGTATTAGTCTCTCTGATATATTATCTCTGGATTGGAGGGAGATAAGCACCTCCTGGTCCTATTGGACCTTTCAGCAGCCTTCAGTATCCTCAGCATGGTTCCCTTCTGTCCATGGGATCGCGATCAATTGGATACAACTTGACTAACAACAACAACAACAATATATGTGTTGATCCAGTGTCTCTGAATGTTGTGAGAGCATGAATGGGGTAGAACAGGCTGAGGCTGAATGTTAGCAAGATGAAGTTACTGTTTGTTCACTGTGGGTTACTAGCCTCTCTGGTGGTGCCTCTTGATTGCTTGGCGTTACTCTGTAGGAACAGGTTTGTGATGGGAAAAATGTCAAGCAAATAAATCTTCACTGGATTTCACTTTTAAATTAATTATTTTTTACTATACTGTTTTTTGTGGATTATTATAGTTAAACAATAATTAAAAATTGCAAGGAATTAGGAAAAGTAGAATCCTTCCAATGACTGAATGCCTTCCAGATGCATGACTTTCAATTCTCAAACTTTCATCATGCTAGCTGGGGAATTTGGAAGTTGCCATATCTGGAGGAAGCCCGGATTGGAAAGAGATGGTGCAGTTTTATTTACTGTGATGTTAAGTTTATTCTATGATTAATTTAGTTTTAATTTTTTTGAAATATTATAACAAACTAGTTTTGGTCCCTCTTTTGTACTAGAAGTTTAAAACATTTTGAAGTGTTGGTTTGCTCATCTTTGCTTAAATTACATTGTACTGTTTGTCTCAGATTATTCTGGAGAACTACGCCTATCCTGGTGTTATGCTTATTGGCACCGATTCCCATACCCCCAATGGTGGTGGATTGGGTGGCATCTGTATTGGAGTTGGTGGTGCTGATGCAGTTGATGTCATGGCAGGAATCCCCTGGGAGCTTAAATGTCCAAAGGTAAATTAGAGAAGAATAAAAATGTTTCTTCATCCAGCAAATGGAACTATATGAACAAGAAAATATTTTTTAAAAGTGGAGATGCTACATTGCTAAACATGCTGCTATGATGGGGAAATTCTGAAATTTTAATCATTTCCCCATTCTTACTGACCACTGTGCTAAACTTATGAGAGCCTTAATACTAATCGTTTTTTTTATCCAAAAAGTATCTTATTTCTTTATTTCCAATTACTGTAAAATACTACACAAAAGATTTGAGAAACTGAATTTTTACTTAAATCTAAGTGACGTAATCTATTTTCATTGGTGGTTTTCAGGTGATAGGAGTAAAATTAACTGGTAAACTATCAGGCTGGAGTTCTCCAAAAGATGTAATCCTTAAAGTGGCTGGAATACTTACTGTGAAAGGTGGTACAGGAGCCATCATAGAATATCATGGGCCTGGTGTGGATTCCATCTCTTGTACAGGTGAGGAACAACCATTTCATATCAATGAAAATGAATGTTTGATCATTGATGATGGACTATTATGGGTGTTAAAGTGATATTTCACTGGCTAAAATATACGTCATTTTTGTAATCTATGGAGGGAAATACTTGACAGCCATTAAGCCATGTGGATCAGCAGTGTTACAAGAAATGCTGCTGTATGCTGGCCCTTTATTATGTCTGTTAGAAAATAATTATAAAGCTGAGTTGCATCAAACTTGAATCAACCAAGAACAGTTCAGTATTGTCATCAAGAGACAGTTCAGTACTGACTTGAGAGAATCTTAATACATTCAGAGAATATCAGTGGTATTTTGGTTTCATTTGTTAGCAATTGGAGGTACTCTGTCCAGGAAAACAAATGTTTTATAATGTTTAAATATAAATTGAGTCCTGAGGGACCAGTCATGAGTAGGAAGAGGAATGACTATAAAGAATCAGAGATGGAATTCAACTGTTTTGGCCTTAAGAGTTACTGCTTTTAACTAAAATACATAAAATGCTACTTACCTCCTACTTTATGTTAAACACGTTTTGTGAGTAAACTAATTTCTGAATGGTATTTGCTCTGGGTTCTAATTTCACTTGTCTGAATGTCTTTCAACTCCAGGAATGGCAACTATCTGTAATATGGGAGCAGAGATTGGTGCAACTACTTCAGTCTTCCCTTACAATCACCGTATGAAGACATATTTATCCAAGACTGGACGTGCTGGTAAGACCTTTAAGTGGTCGGATTTTACCAAAGGCTGTTATTTGTTTTCACTATTCTCCTTTCTGGGAAACAGAGATAAAGTTAGGTTTAACAATTGCTTCATAGAGATGATGGTGATGAAAAATGAATATTCAACAGTTTGGATAGTGGTATAATAATGCATGCATACATATAGCCCTCATTTAGCAAGTACTACTGGAACCTGCAACTCAGTTGTTAAGCAGAATGGTTGCTAAGTGAAACAGGGACTATGCTTATAAGCTTAATTCAGCTTTTCTTTGCTTTACAGACATGTAAAGATGAGGATTGGTCGCAAAGTTACTGTTTCATTAGCATTGCAACTGCAAATGGCTACTTATACAAGGCAGTCGTTAAACTAGAATTACTTGTATTTTTGTGTATAAATGCAGAAAGATTGAAAAACATTTGAAGAGATTGGAAAGTGCTGAGATAGTTAATTTTCATATTTGCATTTATTATGTGATTATATTTTATGTTAATTCAATTTATTTAATTTGGTCAAGATTTGGATTACCCCTACAGGGAAAGTTGGATTACCTCAACTTTCAACTAGTCATTTAATGACCATCTGAAGTTAGAACCCCAAATAAAATAACTTCCATTCAGGAGAATGGATTTGGATTTATGATCCTGTGATTTCCTTAATGACTGCCACCAAAATGGTAAAAATAATTGTATCTAATTGTGTTGGTCCCTCAACTTTCAACTGCCACAATTTATGATTGAAATCTTGGTCCCAGTTGCAATTGTAAGTCAAGAACTGCTTATAAAGTCATGGGGGACTTTAACCTGCCATCAACGGGCTTGTCATCGACGACGGCTCGGGAGTTCCAGGCTTCCATGACGGCCTTGGACCTGATTTAAGTAATTGATGGCCCTACGCACACAGGGGGAGGCAAACTGGACTTAATTTATATCTCTGGTCAGTGGCTAAATGATCTGGAATTAGATAAGTTAGAAACAGAACCGGTGTCATGGTCAGATTATTTTCTCCTTCGCCTAGATTTTCGGACCGCTACCCACCACTGCAGGGAGACGGAACCAATGCGTTGGTTCCGTCCCAGGCGCCTGATGGACCCGGAGAGGTTCCTGATGGAGCTTGGGCCGTTTCCTGAGGACCTGGCCCACGGCACGGCTGAAGAGCTAGTTGCGGCCTGGGAACGGGCCGCAGCTGGAGCTTTGGACCGTGTCGTGCCCTTGCGGCCTCTGACCCGGCGCAGATCTCGGCCGGCCCCTTGGTTCTCCGAGGGGCTGAGGGAGATGAAACGCCGGAGAAGACGCCTAGAGAGTGTCTGGAGGTCCAGCCGTTCTGAAGCTGACCGAACACTAGTTAGGTCTTATTCTAGGGCCTAACTAGTGGCAATGAGGGAGGCGAAGCGTTCCTACGCTTCCACCCTCATTGCGCCAGCAGATAACCGCCCGGCCGCCCTGTTTCGGGTGACCCACTCCCTCCTGCATCAAGAGGTGCGGGATGACCCGTTGCAGGGACGTGCCGAGGAGTTTAGTGGTTATCTATACGACAAAATCGTTCAGCTCCGGGATGGCTTGGACCGAAATTGGGATGATCCAGATGAGAGGGCAGAGTCGCGTCTTGTGGAGATTGTTTGGGATGAGTTTGATCCTGTGGCTCCCGAGGACATGGACAGGTTGCTGGGGAGGCTGCATACCACGACATGTTTACTGGACCCGTGCCCTTCCTGGTTGGTGCTGGCCTCCCGGGAAGTGACACGAGGCTGGCTCCAGGGGATTATCAACGCTTCTTTGTTGGAGGGAGTTTTCCCTGCCGCCTTGAAGGAGGTGGTGGTGAGACCCCTCCTCAAGAAGCCTTCCCTGGACCCAGCTATTTTAGGTAATTACCGTCCGGTCTCCAACCTTCGCTTCATTGCGAAGGTTGTAGAGAGTGCTGTGGCATGGCAGCTACCCCAGTACCTGGATGAAGCTGTCTATCTGGACCCGTTCCAGTCTGGCTTCCGACCCGGATATAGCACGGAGACAGCTTTGGTCGCGTTGGTGGATGATCTCTGGAGGGCCAGAGACAGGGGTCATTCCTCTGCCCTGGTCCTGTTAGATCTCTCAGCGGCTTTTGATACCATCGACCATGGTATCCTGCTGCGCCGGTTGGGGGGGTTGGGAGTGGGAGGCACCGTTTATCGGTGATTCTCCTCCTATCTCTCTGACCGGTCGCAGATGGTGTTGACAGGGGGGCAGAGGTCGACCGCGAGGCACCTTACTTGTGGGGTGCCACAGGGGTCGATTCTCTCGCCCCTCCTGTTCAACATCTATATGAAGCCGTTGGGCGAGATCATCAGTGGCTTCGGGGTGAGATACCAGCTGTATGCTGATGATACTCAGCTGTACTGTTCCACCCCGGGCCACCCCAATGAAGCTGTCGAAGTGCTGTCCCGGTGTTTGGAAGCTGTACGGGTCTGGATGGGGAGGAACAGGCTCAAGCTCAATCCCTCCAAGACGGAGTGGCTGTGGATGCCGGCACCCCGATACAGTCAGCTGCAGCTGCAGCTGACTGTTGAAGCAGTTATTGGCCCCAAAGGAGGGAGTGCGCAACTTGGGTGTTCTCCTGGATGCACGGCTGTCGTTTGAAGATCATTTGGCGGCCGTCTCCAGGAGAGCCTTTCACCAGGTTCGCCTGGTTTGCCAGTTGCGCCCCTTCCTTGATCAGGATGCCCTATGCTCTCGTCACCTCTCGCCTGGATTATTGCAATGCTCTCTACATGTGGCTCCCCTTGAGATGCACTCGGAGGCTTCAGTTGGTCCAGAATGCAGCTGCGCGGGTGATAGAGGGAGTCCCACGTAGCTCCCATGTAACACCTCTCCTGCGCAGACTGCACTGGCTACCTGTTGCCTTTCGGGTGCATTTCAAGGTTTTGGTTACCACCTTTAAAACGCTCCATGGCTTGGGGCCTGGGTACTTACGGGACCGCCTGCTGTTACCTCATGCCTCCCACCGACCCGTACGCTCACACAGAGAGGGACTTCTCAGGATGCCATCCACCAAACAATGTCGGCTGGCGGCCCCCAGGGGAAGATCCTTCTCTGTGGGGGCTCCTACTCTTTGGAATGAACTTCCCCCTGGTTTACGCCAAATACCTGACCTTCGGACCTTTCGCCGCGAATTGAAAACATATTTGTTTGTTCGCGCGGGGCTTTCTTAAATTGTCTAGATTTCGAATTTAAATTCTATTTAAGTTTTAAATTGGGTTTTTTAGATTTTTTAATATTTTAATCTTTTGGCCAAATTGTATAATAAGTTTTTTAATTTACTTTTAATTGTACATTGTTTATTTTTATCTTGGCTGTACACTGCCCTGAGTCCTTCGGGAGAAGGGCGGTTTAGAAATCTAATAAAATAAATAAAATAAAATAAATAAATAAATAAATAAATATTAGTGTACTTTATATTAGCTTGCATATTTTGGTACAAACAGATTTTGGATGAGGCAGAGGCCTGTTTGGTAATTTTAGAAAAATTAATTGCTCTTTCTTCACAGATGATCATGGTCAGTTTTTCTCTTTCTAATCTATCCTCTTCTTTTTCTATTTTCAGAAATTGCTAATGTGGCAGATGAATTCCAAGAGCATTTGAAACCTGATCCTGGCTGTTCCTATGATCAGCTAATTGAAATTAATCTCAGCGAGGTAAGTAATTCTTGTAGCTTCTGAAGAAAGCTAGAGAAATAACAAGAGATTTAGAAAGGGATCTGGACTGTGCTATGTGTGTTCGTTTTTTCCTTATCTTTGTTGCTGAGAAGCCTGTGTAACAAGGGTCCTCAAACTTTTTAAACAGGGGACCAGTTCACGATCCCTCAGACTGTGGGGCGTGGAGCTGGGCGAACCAACTCGGTGGATGTGACTAGATCAGTGCTTCTCAATTATTTTCTGTCATGCCCCCCTAGGAAGAAGAAAACATTTTTCGCGCCCCCCCGCGCGACTTTCTTTCAGGCGTTTTTCTCCTTGAAAGGGAGGAGCATGCGCAGTCACATGTACTGGCAGTCCCACACTAAAGATGGCTCCGACAGGCTCGTGTCACAAGGGTTTTGGACAGCCAATCAGATGCTCCCGTTGTTCTCTGATTGGATACAGAGACATAAACACGGGGCTTAGCTTGTTTGCCGAGGTCAAACGCGCCCCCCTTTACGGAGCCCTATTTGAGAAACGCTGGGCTAGATGGTCATGTGACTGGATGGTCATGGCCAATTTAGCAGTCCATTAAACAATGCACACAAATTAAACTTTAATTTGTTATGCTCCTGGGGATGGAAAGCAGGTTAGTGAAGGAATGTGGCTGCTTTGGATGTTTGAGGGATGTGTGTGTGTATGTGTGTGTCCCCATATCTCTCTCTCTCTCTCTCTCTCTCTCTCTCCCTTCCATCCCTCCTTCTCTCACTCTGGAGGTCAGGGAGGGCAAAAACTGGCCTGTTTTTGCCCTCCTCGGCCTCCAGAAGCACTTTGCTGGCCAAAAATGGGCTTGTTTTTGGCCTCCTTGGCCTCCAGTACAACTCTGCCACCCAAAAATGGGCTCGTTTTTGGCCTCCTGAGGCTTTCATGCCTTCCGTTCTTGGCTTCCTCAGCCTCCAGAACCACTCTGCCACCCAAAAACGGGCATGTTTTTGGCCTCCCAAGGCCTCTGCACATCCCGTTTTTGGCCTCGGTCTCCAGAAGGCAGGTGGGGGCCGCTGGGTAGGTGGGCCGATGTTGGGTGGGGCAGCCTCGTGGTCCCACGCGGGCCAGATTAATGGCTTTGGTGGGCCATAGTTTGAAGACCCCTGCTGTGTAAGAACAATTTTAAAATATGCCATATCCTGATGCAATTCATGCATTGATGTATTACAAAAAAACAGTTGTGTTCTTATAATGGTCTTTAGTGTATTCTCAAATATTTCCCTAAATTTTTCTTTCCTAAAGCTGAAACCCCTTATCAATGGGCCTTTTACTCCAGATCTGGCACATACAATAGAAGAGATTGGCTCTGTGGCAGAAAAAAAGGGATGGCCAGTGGATATTCGAGTTGGTGAGTAGGATTTTATCTGACTGACTCTTTTCTTTTTAAGGTAGCTTTCCTTTCCACCTTAACATTCAGGTGGAAAGGAAACATTTCTTTTACATTTAAACATTTTTTGCATAATGTATTTGATTCTGCCATGCCAATATCTGGAAAAAATAATATTGGCTTACTGTACTATAGCGAAACCAACGTTTTCACCTATTTTTCATTGTTTATTATAGGGTTAATGGTCCTGTTGTGATTATATATTCAAAGTGATTTAATAAAGTAATATTAAAGTAATAAACTAAACTGTTTGGAAAATGAAAGTATTCACTACAGGTCTTCAATTTATTCTTAAGTAGTAGCCATTGTGCCATTTAATTCAAATTGATATGACAGAATACTGGCTGTTTTCCCCTAATCTTACTCTAAAATGCTAGAGCCATGCAAAAATTACGGATTCAGATAATTCTTCTAGTGAAGAAAAAGTATTTTCAGCAGGATAAAGTTTAAAAGAATCTGATAGCGATATTTCGTCTCTGTTCTGTCTGCACAGGTCTGATTGGTAGCTGCACTAATTCAAGCTATGAGGATATGGGGCGCTCCGCAGCAGTGGCGAAACAAGCACTAAGTTATGGTGTTAAGTGCCAGTCTCAGTTTACTATTACACCTGGTTCAGAGCAGATACGGGCCACAATTGAAAGAGATGGATATGTAAGTATTCTTTTTCCTCTTTGCAGTTGGAATATGCTTTTTTTAAAATTGGGTTGAAGACCAACACTTTGTCTGATGTCTAATTTTGTTTTCTGTCTCCTTCAGTCAAAAATCTTGCGTGATGTTGGTGGAGTGGTTCTTGCTAATGCATGTGGGCCCTGCATAGGCCAATGGGACAGGTAAGATGTTACATATATAGAAAAAACTATGTTAATTTCCCATAAGAAATAAGCATTTTATTCTTTTATTATTACTAAAGAATATTACTAAATATTACTATATTACTAAAGAATAGAAATAGAAATAAAAAAAGGAATAAATAAAATTGAATAAACAAGAAACTTATAAAAATTTCAGGTAATCCTTGTTTCACAACTGACTTAAGTGATTATTTACAATTACAACTATAATAAATAGTAGTAAACAGTAGTAAAAAATCATTTTCTAATCAATGTACACACTTACAACCAAATGTCTGTCTGTGCATGATAGCAACATACACTGAAGTAAGAGTAATACTGGTGTTACTGCACAATAGAATTTTATCTAAATGAAGCAGCAGCAACCAAAGATCCTTGTTTAGTGATTGTTTTGCCAGAACCAATGACAGTTGCTAAATGAGGACAGTTGTGATTTCTAAAAAATAAATTTTCAATATATCATTAGTTGCAATTAAACTGAGCCCAACATCCTAGTGTAAATAATCAAATAAGATTACAGCCTATATTAAATTCAGTCTATGTTGTTAAAAATGTATTCTAATTTAGAATATCTAGTAAAACTAAAGTACTTTAAGAATAGAGAAACCCAATTTTGGATGTGATACAAATCCATGTATTGTTATATAAGTAGGCCTTGATTTGCAACTATAATGGAGCCTATTACAATCATAAATCTTAAAATGAGTCACCCCCATGACTAACTCAATTTCAAGATTTTTTTTGTGGTGGTTGTTAAGCAAATTACCGTGTTCATTAAGTTAATCTGTGGTCATTAAAGAGGCCCATTGTGCTATTGCTATTGGTATTGGCTTTGCTTGTCAGAAGTTGGTTGGGAAGGTTACAAATGATGATCACATAACCCCGGGACAATACCGCTGTCACAAATGTATGCTAGTTGCTAAGTGCCCAAATTTTGATCACGTGACTATGGGGATGCTGCAGTGATCAAAAGTGTGAAAACTGGTCAGAAGTAACATTTTTCAGTGCTGTTGTAACTTCAAACAGTCACTAAATGAATGGTTGTAAGTAGAGAATTACCTATATTTCAAATTAGCTGGTATTTGTGTGTACATCCTGAATAGTCTCCTCCTCAAAGTAGTTTACAACTAAATAAACTCATTATTTTTTTTTAATTATAGCTGCTACTAACAATTTGATTCTGCAAGCAGTTTTGATACAGTTGTGGCCGAAAGTGTTGGCACCCCAGAAATTTTTCCAGAAAATCAAGTATTTCTCACAGAAAAGTATTGCATCAACACATGTTTTGCTATACACATGTTTATTCCCTTTGTGTGTATTGGAACAAAACAAAAAAAGGTAGGAAAAAAAGCAAATTGGACATAATGTCACACAAAACTCCAAAAATGGGCTGGACAAAATTATTGGCACCCTTTCAAAATTGTGGATAAATAAGATTGTTTCAGGCATGTGATGCTCCTTTAAACTCACCTGGGGCAAGTAACAGGTGTGAGCAATATAAAAAGCACACCTGAAAGCAGATAAAAAGGAGAGAAGTTCACTTAGTCTTTGCATTGTGTGTCTTTGTGTGCCACACTAAGCATGGACAACAGAAAGAGAAGAGAACTGTCTGAGGACTTGAGAACCAAAATTGTGGAAAAATATCAACAATCTCAAGGTTACAAGTCCATCTCCAGAGATCTAGATTTGCCTTTGTCCACAGTGCGCAACATTATCAAGAAGTTTGCAACCCATGGCACTGTAGGTAATCTCCCTGGGCATGGACGGAAGAGAAAAATTTGATGAAAGGTTGCAGCGCAGGATAGTCCGGATGGTGGATAAGCAGCCCCAAACAAGTTCCAAAGAAATTCAAGATGTTCTGCAGGCTCAGGGAGCATCAGTGTCAGCAAGAACTATCCGTCAATATTCAAATGAAATGAAACGCTATGGCAGGAGACCCAGGAGGACCCCACTGCTGACACAGAGAAATAAAAAAGCAAGATTACAGTTTGCCAAAATGTACTTGAGTAAGCCAAAATCCTTCTGGGAAAACGTCTTGTGGACAGATGAGACCAAGATAGAGCTATTTGGTAAAGCACATCATTCTACTGTTTACCAAAAACAGAATGAGGCCTACAAAGAAAAGAACACAGTACCTACAGTGAAATATGGTGGAGGTTCAATGATCTTTTGGGATTGTTTTGCTGCCTCTGGCACTTGACTGTGTGCAAGGCATCATAAAATCTGAGGATTACCAAAGTATTTTGGGTCGCACTGTAGAGCCCAGTGTCAGAAAGCTGGGTTTGCATCCAAGATCTTGGGTCTTCCAGCCCGACAATGACCCCAAACATACGTCAAAAAGCACCCAGAAATGGATGGCAACAAAGCGCTGGAGAGTTCTGAAGTGGCCAGCAATGAGTCCAGATCTAAATCCCATTGAACACCTGTGGAGAGATCTTAAAATTGCTGTTGGGAAAAGGCGCCCTTCCAATAAGAGAGACCTGAAGCAGTTTGCAAAGGAAGAGTGGTCCAAAATTCCGAGTGAGAGGTGTAAGAAGCTTATTGATGGTTATAGGAAGCGACTGATTTCAGTTATTTTTTCCAAAGGGTGTGCAAACAATTATTAAGTTAAGGGTGCCAATAATTTTGTCCAGCCCATTTTTGGAGTTTTGTGTGACATTATGTCCAATTTGCTTTTTTTCCTGCCTTTTTTTGTTTTGTTCCAATACACACAAAGGGAATAAACATGTGTATAGCAAAACATGTGTTCATGCAATACTTTTCTGTGAGAAATACTTGATTTTCTGGAAAAATTTCTGGGATGCCAACACTTTCGGCCATGACTGTAGTATAACCTATACATATATGTTGCACTTTCTACTTTATAAATATTTTCATCTCAGTTTCATGATAGCATAATTATGAACAAAAGAGTTTAGATTGCTAACAAAATTATGTATTTTCTAATATAAACTAAGGTAAAAAGATGTGAATTGATGAGATTGTAACATCCCTTTGATTTGGGGTATGAGGACTTCCTATGGATTTTGTGTGGGTTTTGTTCATTTACATCATTCTATAGACAATGTGTTATTTGAGTAGATAATTTCTTGTTCCAATTACTCAGCTTTTATATATAATAGGAATTTTTCTATGAATTTTTAGGAGCATTAGCTTGAAGTAATAAGTAGTAATAAATTTTAGGAAGTTAACAATGATTTGTTCATACCCTTATGGCAAACTAAACGTTTTACTCATTGGACAAACTTTCTTCCTTTGCAGAAAAGATACTAAAAAAGGTGAAAAGAATACAATTGTTACATCCTATAACAGAAATTTTACTGGTCGTAATGATGCCAACCCTGAGACACATGCATTTGTAACTTCTCCAGAGGTATAGTATATGATGAGTATATGAGAGTAAACACAACTTGCTTAGCATAGTTTCACATATCACACTAAAGCTAAAACCATGCAAACCCATTGTGTATACAGGTACTCATTGACTTACGATAGCAGTTGGGATCAGAATTTCTGTTGCTAAGCAATGAAGGCATAAAGCACAACTGCGTCATTTAGTGATGGCAATCCCTGCAGTCCCAGTTGCCGTAGTTAACTGAATTCCATGGTCCTTAGGCAAGACGATTTCTTGCTGGCTTGCCATAACCATAGTCAGAGGGGAAGCCGACAGGAATTTGCAAGTCCCAGGACCACAGAAGCATAGCAAGGGGAAGATGCAAGGGAGGGTTGGAGAGAATGCATAAGAAATGCTGGGAGAGTCAGAATTTTTGTTCAAGATGTGTGGGTTCGGGATGGTACACAAGGGTGTGAGGGAGTGCATGAGAGCCACTGTCTGGACAGGAAGGCTGCATGAAGATGTGCACATGATGTGCTGTATGGGTCAGGAGGGTGTATGGAGATGGGGGCTGCTAAGTTTGGTAAGTGCATGATGCTATGCATGTCAGGAAAGATGTGAGGGGATGCTAAAAAGCACTGGTATTGGAAAGGGAATCAAGGGTTGCACGAGAAATCTGCAAGTTGGGAAGGGTGCAAGTCGGTGCATGTATTTCCCCGAAAATAACACCAGGTCTTACATAAATTTTTGCTCCAAAAGACATATTAGGGCTTATTTTCTGGTTAGGTCTTATTTTGGGGGAAGTACGATACTAAATGCATCCATCTGGTCGACAATCTTAACTGGGGCTTATTTTGGGGGTAGGTCTTATATTACGAGGATCCTGAAAAATCATGCTGGGACTTATTTTCTGGTTGGATCTTATTTTCGGGGAAACAGGGTAGTATGTGGCAATGACCGTCAGAGTTGGAAGATATGCTGTTTAGGAAAAGGTCATATAAAAGGTCACAGCCTGCAGCTGAAAGATGACTTCTCTCCTCTCCCCCCCCTCCCCATTAAGGCTATAAAAGAAATAGTGGGAGAATACTTTCAGACTTGCAGATTCTGAGAATATAGCCTTTCAGTAAAGCAGAAGTAGCTCATCTGGTTATAGTTCCTGTCTGGCTTGCTTGGGAGGGCCGATAATGTGTGAGACCTGTCCAGTGGGAAAGTTAGGTGAAGAGTGTTGCATGAGTCAGGGAGGATGTGCAAATGGCTGGTGTGACATTGCACTCATGTCACATCATGGGTTTGGGGAGGGTGGGTGAGGTGCCATGCATGTCAGGGAAGCTGTGCCAGGAAGGCTGCATGAGGATATGCAAATGGCTGGTGTTGGTGCAGAGGGGCTAGTGAGTGTGCCCAAGCAGGGGGGAGACTTACACCAGTGACTTGCAATCTTTCCTGCAGGGGAAGCCAGCAGGGAAGGTTGCAAATAGTGACTACATAATCGCAGGGCATTTAACAACTGTCCCTAATTGTGAACAGATTGTTAGGCACACAGATTAAGATGCTATGACCGTGAGGGGTGCTTGGAATTCTTATAACCATCATATATTCAGCACTGAATATGGCACTGAATGAACTACTGAGGACTACCTGTATTAGAAAAAGAATGTATTTCAATTGCCTCCTTTTCTCAGAGGCCTTTACTTAATTAAGATCGTTTATTCAATTCTGGACCTATATTCCAATTTTTGCTCATCTTGAACTTCATGCTACAAGTAGCTTTTCCCAATCAGGTATTTCTCTTCATACAATGCCAGGGTTTTAGTTGAAGTAGTCAATGATGGTTACAAAAATACTTAGTATGCTATTACTTGCAAGTAAGACAGAAATGAGAGAACCTTTTTTACTCATAATGGATTGCCTTTTCCAGATAGTAACAGCCCTGGCACTTGCTGGCACTCTGAAGTTTAATCCGGAGGTTGACTTTCTAACAGGAGCAGATGGAAAGAAGTTTAAGCTTGAGCCACCTGATGCTGATGAGTTGCCAAAATTGGTACTTATTTTTTTTTAATCTTCAGAAATTCTAGGAAGCATGTCTTCTCTGTCATGGTGATTGCCTAATGAACAGCCTCCTTCCAGTGATTTGGATGGTTACGACCCTGTTGGCTTTTGGAAAAGTTATAAACCTGGCTTTTCACCCAGGCACTGGTATGAGGACTTTAATGGAGATGTGTATATATGGGTGGTGTACACATACATATGTGTATATGGTGTATTGGGAAGGAATTATTTTTAAGAGCATCAGTTTGATTCTTTTAATGTAGTTTGATTGTTTATGTTTTTTTATTTTCTGGCTACCCTACAGAGTTCCATTAACTAGATGTGTGGCAATATAATTTTGTTTGTTTGTTGGTAGGCTAACTATGTAGCACAGTACATAGCTTAAGTACAGCTGTATAAAACACAAAATACTCCTTATAGGTTGTAATCCCCATGAACAATGGTAGTACATTGAAGTGAAATAGGTGAAGAGTACTAATTTAAGCTTTCAATAAAGGGAAGGAGAAAGGAAAATTATTTGAGTCAAACAATACTTGAGGATGCTAGAGCAAAATGATTCAAGTGATAAAAGTTTATTTGGCTTATGGATATACACAAGACACAGTGTGCATCCAACATATAGTGTTTGCCTTTCCTTCCTAAATAATATTCCTTTCCTCTTTCCAGTCACTTTTTCCTACTTTCTATTAGGAATTTGATCCAGGCCAGGATACCTATCAGTATCCTCCAAAGGATGGTAGTAGCCAACATGTGGATGTGAGCCCCACTAGCCAGCGTTTGCAACTGCTTGAGCCCTTTGACAAGTGGAATGGCAAGGACCTGGAAGATATGTTGGTCCTCATAAAGGTAAGAACTGGAGGCAAACAGATAAATCTGAAGAGTTTTGTTTTGTGTGATTATTTGATAATAGCTAAACTTTCATATAGTTTATGAAACTTTCATAATTTCTAATGCAAAGAACAAAAATAACTTAAGTAACTAATAAATAAATAAGTATTGCTCGAATTATGTAGTGACAGCATACAACTTTGCTCTCCTTCCCAATTTTGAATCGTAGAGTTGATCTATATTTCTTTCAAACTGTTGCTTCTATGTCATAACACATCCACACATATCATAATACATAACACAATACTTGATTACCGGTATATCCAAGGTTGTATGCAATTTGTTATGGACTATATAACAATGAAGTAAAATCTTTTTTTGAAGTTTCTTACCTTTTCCATTATTTACAGAATGTTTGCCATGTGATCTTTCTCTTCTGTATCCCTTTCTCTTCTGAATCTACCTTGTACATCTGGCACTTCCTGTTCCAGGCTGAACTGTAAAATCTTAAAACATTATCTTACTTGTATCTGAGATAAGTATAGTTGTTTTGTGGTTGGAACATGGCTTAGCACTGCTCTTTTCTGGAATTGAAATATAAATTTATTCTTTCAGGTGCCTTGGGCGCTGCTATGTTTTCCATATTTACTTGCAAATTGCAAGTACCACTTTGATTGCAGTATCTTGCAAAATTTTAAGCAATTCAGCTGGATGTTAATTAACTACTGAAGTTCTATGTAGAGTGATATTTTTAGGGCCATTTATCTTCAATTTCCACTGCTTTAACTAATTGAATAAGTCTTTGCATCATCAATTTGGGGAGCTGTAATGGCACAGTGGTTAGAATGCAGTACTGCAGGCTAACTCATTGTTCACTCCAGAAGTTCAATTCTGAACGGCTCAAGGTTGACTCAGCCTTCCATCCTTCCAAGGTCGGTAAAATGAGGACCCAGATTGTTGGGGAAAATATGCTGACTCTGTAAACCACTTAGAGAGGGCTCTGAAGCATATAAGTTTATTGCTAATGCTATTTTTTTCTTATATTTACTATTTGCTTTCTTATTTTCCATATATTTATGCCATCTTTGTTTTTTCAGTTGAGCTTTTGCCTTTCCTAATCACTAACCATTGCATAAAAGGTTAAATCACTTGCCTTTCCCATTTGATTGTTATCCTTAGTTTCAATGCATTGCTTATTGAGGTTTAACTTCTTGATTCTTCTTGTTTTCTGGAATTCAGTTGGACAATTTTTCTTCTATTTCTGTCATCTTTTGCTTTCTGTCTTTCCTCAGCATTGAAAATATGTCCTATTTGCAATAAGTCAGCAGACAGCAACTTCATTTTCTTCTTTTACAGGATATTTTTGTTTGCTTCATCTTTACTGATTCCACAATTTCAGTCTAGTGTTCTTCAGACATTCTTATTTATCTAATCTAACCATTTAAATCTACTTCATCTTCACCCTACAATCATATTGAATATTACTTGGGTCTTATCTCATTGATATGACTCTGTTTATTTTCATTAATTTAAGTTTTGCAAATGGAAGTTTATAGCCTAAGACAGCAACATATCTTCTTTTTTTGCTGATTGAATACAGTAGTACTTGCAGATTATGCATTTGGTTCTATCCCACACTTATTTTTATAAATAATTCAAGGCAGCAAGCATACCTAATATTCCTTTCTCCTCCTGTTGTCCTCACAACAACAACTCCATGAGATGGATTAGGCTGAGAGAGACAGAGTGGCCCAAAGTCACCCACCCAGCTTTCATGCCTAAAGTGGGTTTAGAAGTCAGAATCTCATGAGTTCTAGTCTGGTGTCTTACATAGTCAATTCGATGTAGGCATTTGTCATCCAGTGATATCCATATGTAAAGTTGTATTGTATGTTCTTGAAAGAAGGCAAACGTCTAATTGTCTTGAAATAAATCTATTACTAAATTTCCTGCTTCAGTTTCTATACGAAGACCACATTTTCCCATTAGTCCAAATGCTATTTCAATTCCAACGTTAGTATTCCGGTGTACCTGTAAGGAGTGTCCATTACGGTGTTGCATCAAGAAAGCATTTCAAGTTACCATAGAATCATCCGGTTTTTACTTCCTGTGCATATGTGGTCAGAATATAGACTTGATCCACTATAATGCTGGTTGGTTTGCCTTGGATGTAAACTGATAGTATTTTGTCATTTTATGGGGGTTGTATCTGAGCACTGACTCTGACAACCTTTTATTAATAACAGTAGCTGCTCCATTTCTTCTCTGTTTTTTTCCTTTGTCCATTGTAGAAGATCAGGTGTTCTTCTAATGTGAAGTGACCCATTCCCATCTGCTTCAGTTTGAGTCCCTGAATATCAGTGTTGAATCTTGAGTTCCTGCTCTGACATCATGTTTGTCTGTTCACGGTTCTACATTCTGCATACTAGTGGGTTTTTTATTTATATATGTTTACAGCAAAGAACTTTCTTTTTGTCTCTGGCACACCAGCAACTACACATTCTTTTGGCTTTCATAATTGCTACTCGTACTTGCCTTCTGGTCTTCCTCAGTAGCTTGTTGTGGGCTCATCTTCCATATCATGTTTACATTGTCTTGGTTGTGAATATCCATTTGGTTTTCTTGGCAGAATACTGGAGGGGGTTGCATTTCCTTCTCCAGTGGATCATATTTAGTTTGATCCCTTGTCTATAACCTGCCTGTCATGGATGAATGGATGACCCTTCTGGAAATGTATACTCCCAATGGTATAGCTCAGAGCTTCCTTGGGATGCGCAAGCTGCTTCATGCTACAAGGTAATGATCCATAGGGTAAAATAAATGTTGTCTATTTATTTATTTGTTTGTTTATTTATTTAAAATAAATAAATTGCTTAATGCTGTTGTAATACTCTTTTTATGCAGACTGAATGTCTGTAATTATCTTGCATTCAGGTAAAAGGAAAATGTACAACTGACCACATTTCAGCAGCAGGCCCCTGGCTCAAATTCCGTGGGCACCTGGACAACATTTCAAACAATCTATTGATTGGAGCTATAAATATTGAAAATGACAAGGCCAACTCAGTTAGAAATGCATTAACGCAGGAGTTTGGACCTGTTCCTGACACAGCCCGTTACTACAAGGTAAGGCTATGAAATTTAATTGTATTTTAGGTACGTTGTATGTGTGTAGCAGCAGAAAGAGACTGTTTTTCATTACAGCCATTCAAATGCTGTGAGGAGCCAGAGATCATGTGCTCAGAACAGAAGTCCATAACTAAAAATAGTGAATATTCTGGGTAGATCTGAGACATTGACAGTCATTAGAATTTCTCTGTTTTTTAGATGGCTCTTCGAAACACTGGGAAAGAGCTATGTCAGAAAACCTAGAATAACTGTCACTTAAAATAGAAAATATTAAATTGGGTCTAACTCAGTATGAGAACTTATCTGCCCCTTCTCTTAACTGTGAACACTTTGTTATTATGTTTATGTTTTCCTTAGTTACACTTTTGCTCACTTCAGTAGAGTAACTGACACAAGATAACAGGTATAAACATTTAAATGCATTCAAAGTTGAGAATGAAAATGTCTTTCCTTGGTGTTTACATTAAATAAATCATTGCCACTACTTATTTATTCTTAGGATGCTAGGAAGCTGAAAACAAAATCTGACACAAGAGCCTCTCAAGGTGTTCTCCTGCAGGCCAGATGTGTTAGGGGATAGGGTGAAATCCTCTACGTATGCTGCTGTCTGGAAAGGTCCTGCACCAAAGGGTTGGAGGTTGAGGATGGTTCTTTTAGTGCCAGGCCTTTGCAGCCTAAGTACCCAATAGCTTTGTCTGAGAAATGGAAGAGGTAGAGGAAGCTCCATATACTGCCTTTCTTTGAATATTTGGGCAGAGTTTTGCAAGAGGGCCAAGGTATTGCTGAAATATCAGCCAGAGGTTGCCCAATCCTGGTATTCAGATGGCATTCTGTATAACTTCACAGACCATTGTGGCAGGGGTGAAATGTAAAATTTGTTACTACCGGTTCTGTGGGCGTGGCTTGGTGTGTGTGTGTGTGTGGGGGGGGTAATGTGATTGAGTGGGCGTGGTCTTTCTTTTTTCTTTTTAACTTTTAAAGGCATTCTTTCTACAACCTATTCAGCCGAAGAGATTGTAAAAAATGCTTTTAAAAGGTTTTGGCGATCGGGCAATTCAGCTGGGCTTGCCAGAGGATTTAAAAGCTTTTTTTTTACAACCTCTTCGGCCAAAGAAGTTATAGAAAAAATGCTTTTAAAGGGTTCTGACGATCCCAGCTGAGCCACGTGATCATCAGAGGCTTTTTTTTTACTTTTAAAAGCATTTTTTCAACCAAAGAAAAAATGCTTTTAAAAGTAAAAAAAAAACACCCTCTGATGATCACGTGACTCAGCTGGGGGGGGGCAGGAATTTTTGCTACCGGTTCTCTGAATTACCTGCCGCCATCGCTGCTGAATCAAGCGATCCGGTCCGAACCGGGTGCATTTCACCCCTCCATTTTGGGTAGTTCTATCTTGATGGCTTTGTGAGAGAGGAAAAACAGGCTTAAAAGAAATATATACCAGTATCATATACTTTCCCTGATGGCAACATAATACTTTTTGAAAGACAACTTATAATTTTTTGGAAATTTACCAGTTACTAGTCTTCCTCCAACGTTTTACAACTTGATGTTTTTCCCATTTTCATAGCTCTCAAGTAAGTTTTCAGATACAACCATTCATTGTTGTTACCATTTTTTTCAGAGAAAAATAGAGTAACAGTCTTAGCTTTTGCTTTGCTTCCTGACATAATTTATGTATTTATACTAATGATTAAATATTTTGTTTGTTTCAGAAACACAATGTTAAATGGGTTGTTATTGGAGATGAAAACTACGGGGAAGGCTCAAGTCGGGAACATGCAGCGTTGGAGCCGCGACATCTAGGAGGAAGGGCCATTATTGTCAAGAGTTTTGCCAGGATTCATGGTAAGACCACCACTTTCTGCAAAACAACTGCTGCTAGAAGGCTATTAGATATATAATATATTTTGCTCACCAGAATAATAGCACTCATATTTAGTTTGACTTTCTTGTATATCTTCAGGCAATTGTTGGAGATAGAGAAAAAGCAATGTTAATAAAATCTAATAAATCTAATAAAACTCAAGACCAAGTAAGAATGAGATTATTAATTGTAGTATAAATGTAACAACTTAAATATGATAAAAAAAATTTAGGCGTATATACTGTTAAAATTGATAAGTATTGATTTGCTGTCAATACTTCTACCTGCTGCCTAGTTTAGCCCAATTCAATGCAGTCCCACTGGAGCTAAGCAATTGATTTTGTATCTCCCTCCTTAAAGAAAGCATGCAGATACCTTGAGAAGGGACATCATCAAGTGTTCCTGTGACAGGAAGAAATGTAGCCCAGACTTTCCCAAGGAAAAAAAAGGGAGTGTTGGTAAATAGTAGGAGATTCACTTTCAGGGAACCAGAATCAGCAGTCTGTAGACTCATCAATCATTCTAGGGAGATATGTTGTCTCCCTGCAGCAAAATCAAAGATGTGGCTGAGAGCCTTACTAAAATAATCAAGCCCACAGATTACTATCCCTTTCTGCTCATTCATGTGAGGATGAATGACATGACAATGACCCTGAAAACAATATCAAGAAACTATGAGCAGATCAGCAAGAAATTTAAGGAGTTAGAAGCACAGGTAATGTTTTCATTGGTACTTCTAATGAAAAATCAACATCCAATGAGGGAACAAATAATTTTAGAAATAAACCACTGGTTTAGGAGATGGTGCCATCAAGAGAACTTTGGATTCTTAGACCATGGTCTGCATTATCTACATCAGGAGTAGTTAACCTTTTTATTTATTTATTTATTTATTTATTTATTTATTTATTTCGATTTTTATACCGCCCTTCTCCCGGAGGACTCAGGGCGGTGTACAGCCAAGTAAAAATTCAATATATAAACATTAAAAAGAGGTTAAAAAGAAATATTATAATGTGGCCGAAATTTTAAAACCATTTAAAATCTTAAAACATAAATACCCCAATAAAATTTCAATCTAGTCCCGCTTGAATAAATAGGTGCGTTTTCAGCTCACGCCGAAAGGTCCGAAGATCAGGCAATTGACGTAAACCGGGGGGAAGTTCATTCCAGAGCGTAGGAGCTCCAACAGAGAAGGCCCTTCCTGGGGCCGCCAGCCGACATTGCTTGGCGGACGGCACCCTGAGAAGGCCCTCTCTGTGTGAGCGTACGGGTCGGTGGGAGGCACAAGGTAACAGCAGGCGGTCCCGTAAGTACCCGGGTCCTAAGCCATGGAGCGCTTTAAAGGTGGTAACCAAAATCTTGAAGCGCACCCGAAAGACCACAGGAAGCCAGTGCAAGCTGCGCAGGATTGGTGTTACATGGGAGCAACGAGTTGCCCCCACTATTACCCGCGCAGCTGCATTCTGGACTAACTGCAGCCTCCGGGTGCACTTCAAGGGCAGCCCCATGTAGAGAGCATTGCAATAGTCCAAGCGGGAAGTGACAAGGGCATGAGTGACCGTGCATAAGGCATCCCGGTCAAGAAAGGGGCGCAACTGGCACACCAAGCGCACTTGGTGGAAGGCCCTCTTGAGACGGCCGCCAAATGATCGTCAAACGACAGTCGCCCATCCAAGAGGACACCCAAGTTGCGCACCTCTCCGTTGGGGCCAATAACTCGCCCCCCACAGCCAGCTGCGGCTGCAGCTGACTGTACCGGGGTGCCGGCATCCACAGCCACTCCGTCTTGGGGGGATTGAGGTTGAGTCTGTTTCTCCCCATCCAGACCCATACAGCTTCCAGCACCGGGACAGCACTTGACAACCGTTGGGGTGGTTCGGGTGGAAAGTACAGCTGAGTATCATCAGTGTACAGATGATAACTCACCCGAAACCACTGATGACCTCACCCAGCGGCTTCATGTAGATGTTGAACAGGAGGGGCAAGAGAATCGACCCCTGAGGCACCCCACAAGTAAGGTGCCTCGCGGTCGACCTCTGCCCCCGTCAACACCGTCTGCGACCGGTCAGAGAGATAGGAGGAGAACCACCGATAAACGGTGCCTCCCATTCCCAACCCCTCCAACCGGTGCAGCAAGATACCATGGTCGATGGTATCAAACGCCGCTGAGAGATCTAATAGGACCAGGGCAGAGGAACAACCCCTATCCCTGGCCCTCCAGAGGTCATCTACCAACGCGACCAAAGCTGTCTCCAGATTGTGACCGCCCGAAGCCGGACTGAACGGGTCTAGATAGACAGCTTCATCCAGGTACCGGGGAAGCTGCCATGCAACCACACTCTCTACAACCTTCGCCACAAAGCGAAGGTTGGAGACAGGAGATAATTTCCCAAAATAGCTGGGTCCAGGGAAGGCTTCTTGAGGAGGGGTCTCACCACTGCCTCTTTCAAAGCAGCGGGGAAAACCCCTTCCATCAATGAAGCATTTATAATTCCCCAGAGCCAGCCTCGTGTCACTTCCTGAGTAGCCAGCACCAGCCAGGAAGGACACGGGTCCAGTAAACATGTGGTCGCATGTAGCCTCCCCAGTAACCTGTCCACATCCTCGAGAGCCACAGTCTCAAACTCATCCCAAATAACCTCAACAAGACGTGCCTCTGCCATCCCATTTGGATCATCGCAATTTTGGTCTAGACTATCCCGAAGCTGAACGATTTTATCGTATAGATAACCGTTAAACTCCTCAACACGTCCCTGTAGGGGATCATCCCGCCCCTCCTGATGAAGGAGGGAGCGAGTCACCCGGAACAGGGCGGCCGGGCGGTTATCTGCCGATGCAATGAGGGTGGAAACGTAGGAAAGTTTCGCCTCCCTCATTGCCACTAGGTAGGTCTTAGTAAAAGATCTCACTAGTGTCCGATCAGCCTCGGAACGGCTAGACCTCCAGGTACTCTCTAGGCGTCTTCTCCGGCGTTTCATCTCCCTCAGCTCCTCAGAGAACCAAGGAGCCAAGTGATATCTGCGCCGGGTCAGAGGCCGCAAAGGCACGACACGGTCCAAAGCCCCCGTCGCGGCCCGCTCCCAGGCCGCAACTGGTTCTTCAGTCGTGCCGTGGGCAAGATCCTCAGGGAACGGCCCAAGCTCCGTCCGGAACATCTCAGGGTCCATCAGGCGCCTGGGACGGAACCAACGCATTGGCTCCGTCTCCCTGCGGTGGTGAGCGGCGGTCTGAAAGTCCAGGCGAAGGAGAAAATGATCCGACCATGACACCGGTTCCGTCATTAAATCTCCTAATACCAGATCATTAATCCACTGTCCAGAGATAAAAATCAGATCTAGTGTGCCTCCCCCGGTGTGTGTGGGGCCATCAGTTACTTGAATCAGGTCCATGGCCGTCATGGAAGCCAGGAACTCCTGAGCTACCGTTGATGACAAGCCAGCCGATGGCAAGTTGAAGTCCCCCATGACCAAAAGTCTGGGAGTCTCAACTGCCACCCCGGCAAGCACCTCCAGCAGCTCAGGCAGGGCTGTAGTCAAGCAGCAAGGAGCCAGGTACGCGATCAACAGACCCATCTGATTCCTATGGCCCCACTTCACAAGGAGGGATTCACAACCAGCTATCTGAGGCACAGTGGACTCCCTCGGCTCTAGACTTTCTCTAATCACAACCGCCACCCCCCCACCCCTACCTTGGGCCCTCGGCTGATGAAATGCACGGAAACCTGGAGGGCACAGTTCAACCAGGGGAACACCCCCCTCTGTGTCCAACCAGGTCTCCGTAATGCCCGTAATGTCCGCGGACTCCCTCTGTATAAGATCGTAAATCAAGGGGCCTTATTTACCACGGACCGGCATTGCACAGCATCAGTCAAGACCCAAGCTCTGAGGATCTTGGCTATCCGGGGAACGGGTAAGGACTGAGGGGCCGGAGCACGTGATTGCCTTTAAACATCGAGCACGTGCTCCCAGGGGACGATGCGACCCCTTGCCTCCGCCATATCTGCCTCTCCCACTTACCGTACAGATGGAATGACACTCTACGCTCTGAATATCCCCCTTCCCCCCTGTCTTCGGACCCAATGAAATAAAGCCGTGAGCACGCACTGGGACTGGACATACCCTCCCTCCCACCCCAATGGGTTTCCCCCCCCCATCTCCACCCTCCCCCCCCCAACCCTTAAAATCCCCATTAAAACTCCCCTTAAAAAATCTATTAAAACATCTATTAATTTATTTATACTTACCGCCCACTTTTGTATCTCTGTTAGTAATAAAATTTTCTAACTGCCCACCCACAGTAATGCACTGTGTCTCGTCGTGTGCGCATGCCTCTTGCGCATTGTGGATTGGGTTTGGGGGAAGGGCGCCAGCTACCAGCTCTACTTGTCTGTTACAGCTGGGTGGTGTGGGGGGAGATGCGCGAGCTAATCTGGGATGAGGCTCTTTTGTTTGCGATTGCACTATAGCACCATTTAGTTTCACTTATGTAACGTGAACTAAACTTATGTATGGGCGATACAAATAGTATATTTTCAGAAATTTAAATTGTCACAGGAAATTTTATGAAAACCTAATGAAAATGTTTTTAAATAATGCTATGAATTTTTTTTAAAAAGTCAATTAAATTTAAAAAAAAGGAAAGTGCTTCAGTATCGGACAAAACCCCTACCGCCCACCATGAAAGCTGGAACGCCACTAGTGGGCGGTAGGGACCAGGTTGACTACCACTGATCTAATTAGTTACAAATTCTAACAAAATGGTTAAATGCTATGAATTTTTTAAAAAAAGTCAATTAAATTAAAAAAAAAAGGAAAGTGCTTCAGTATCGAACAAAACCCCTACCGCCCACCATGAAAGCTGGAATGCCCACTAGTGGGCGGTAGGGACTAGGTTGACTACCTCTGCTCTACATGAAGGGCTTCTGGTAAGACATGGGCTGTACCTCACAATAACCGGGAAGAATGTATTTGGAAAATGACTGGCTCAGTTTATCCAAAGGACTTTAAATAAAACTGAGTGGGGGGAGAGGGTGACCAATCTTTAGGATCTAATCCCAAGCATCAACCCCAAGACAACCAATCAAACAAGGAGGTAGAAAGATATCATCCAGTTTCATTTGTATATCCAGTATAATGTCCTTTCATATTATTCCAAACAAAGCCTATCCATAACGTCAGACATTTAAAAAATTAGTTTCTGGATCCATTTTTCACAATTTTTCTTCAGTATGTTGAAGTATTTTGTTCCATTTTGTATTAGTAAATTCAAATGCTCTTCTCTCATTGTGATCTTTATTTCCTTCTGGATTCCTCAACCATCTAGCCCAGTAGTTCCCAGTGTGGGCCCCACGCCCCACAGGGGGGCAATTTGATTTTTAATGGGGGCAATTGGAACCTTGTTTAAACCTAATTAATGGCCTTTTAGGCTTCCTCTGCGTGAGTAGGAGTTCACTTTTTGATTAGTAAGAATTATATGTCACCGGGGAAGGTATCAGAATTTTAGAGATGCTTAGGTAGGGCATGGCCAAAAAAAAGTTGGGAACCACTGAGCTAGCCTTTAAAATCTCATTTTAGCAATTTTTAGAAATACCTTAGTAAAGTACACAGCCTGTTAATACTTCTGTTGATGGCAATCGTTTGATAGTACTAATGCTGGTTAAGACTGTTAGGGAACTAAGGGTTGTCCAGTGAAAGAGGATCTATATGTACTGTACTCCAAAGCAAACTGGTGGTAAGATGGGATGTCTGCTTTTATGCCCAAGAATTATATGTTCAACCAAACACAAATGATTGTAATAGCAATAGCACTTAGAGCCCTCTCTAAGTTGTTTACAAAGTCAGCATATTGTCCCCAACAATGTGGGTTCTCATTTTACCTACTTCAGAAGCTGAGTGAGTGCTCCCCCATTTCTTCTCAGATTCTTCTCATCCCAGAGAATAAACCTGGCATAAACTAAATATGCGCAGGGCCTAAGACTATACCTCAAAATACTTTTCAGGTGTGGAGATTACTTGATTGTGCTTAATGTTACATTTTCCTTTTTTTTTTGTTTTGGCTGGAGGCAAAAAATATTTTATTTTGAATTATGCAATAAAGAATTTGAGCAATACTCAAATTAAGTCAGTGCATACAATTGAAAGAATGGAGTTTTCTGCACATGGCAGGAAAAAGATTTTGAACTGCCATTGAAGAGGTGGAGTTAATTTCCTATCAATTTCATCTTTCAGTGAACTAAATGTTACTTTGTGGTAAGTACAACTACCATTCCTATCAGCTTAACAAAATTAGATACATATGCAAGGCTGAAGGAATATAGATAGGATGCTAAGCAATCAATTTCATAAATATTTGAAGGTACTTGTGACGATGAGATGCAAGGCATATTGCAAAATGCACAAATAGCATTGAGGTTTTGCTCTTGGCAATAGTCTACTGGAATGCACATTCTAATATATTAAATTTAAATCTTTTACCAGAAACCAATTTGAAGAAGCAAGGACTCTTGCCACTAACATTTGCTGATCCAGCTGATTATGACAAGATCCACCCTGTGGACAAGCTAAGCATTGTGGGTCTAAAAGATTTTGCCCCCGGAAAGGTAAATGGTCTCAGCTCTCAGCCCTACTCCTTCTCCATCTCATTTTCTTGCACCTTCTTTATCATGAACTACTGTATTTCAGGGTTCTGATACATGCAACAGTGTATTTGAAAATACATTAATACTTTTTGCTGAACTTTACATATTAAAAATACAACTTATGTCAAATGAAACTGAATATATTATTTGGTCAAGTGTGATTAGATATACTAGGAATTTGTCTCCAGTGCAGCAGCTCTTAGTGTACACGCAAAGCAATAGAATAATGATAATCATAATAATACCAATAAAAGAGAGAGTATAGAAGATAATAAGAATAAATAATAATATTACAACCATACTGAGAATACACTTGAATTCTCAGAAATATTCAAATCTACAGGAAATTAGAAGAGTGTACAAAACATTTGGAAGATAAAATTTTATTGTTGAGAGTAGAAAACTGGTGTTTTGAGTTCAAGACAAGCTATTCCATGCATTGTGGAAGTACCTCAGGCTTGGAACAGGTATCGAGACTGTTTGGGGCTTGAAACACCTCAGAAGCAGTTTTATATTCAAAATGGAACATTTTTAAATTTTGTGAAATTTCATGTTTGAAACAAAATAAACTGCTTTGCATATCCCTAGTGTATTTAGAAATAGACAAAATGTACAGGTTGGTTTATCATATATGGTAGCTAGTGTTTCTTCACTCTAGTAGCTGTGTTTTTTCTTCTTTCTACAATGTATTTTGTTATACATGAATTTAAAGAATACATATTGTATTTTGGGGAAGAATGTATTTTTTTTTCCAAATCCAGTGTTGAGAGTAGAAACTGAATATTTGCCAATGCTTCATATGCTGAAGAAGCTACACCCACTTGGAGGTGGTGCTTCTCTAAGCTTCTTCAGCCTTGATGCCGGAGCATTTCAAAGCACTATTGAGATTTGAAGCATTGCAGGGATATTAAAATGGGGGAGAGCAGCATTTCTTGGCTGGTATGTCTTAACATTAATGGGTTAAAGTAGAATATTGAATTTAAGAGGCTTACTTAGGGGAAATGCTGTGTTCTGCCAAATCTAGTACAATACCTGGATCTTTGCATATTTTGTATTCAATATTTGGTAAGATTAGATAAATGATCAAATGAGGGAGTAAATCATGGCATATTATGTAGACCCTTAAATTCAGAAACTAAATATTCCCAAGTTCTTGTGGTAAATGTTTTAGAGGATATCAGATGTCTAAAAACCACCAGAGTTAATAATGATTTAACAAAATGCATACTTATGATGGGAAGTCCAAACATATATATATATATATATTTCTCCAATTTCTCCAACAGCCCCTGAAATGCATCATTAAACATCCTAATGGGAGCCAAGAAACAATAATATTGAACCACACCTTCAATGAGACTCAGATTGAGTGGTTCAAAGCTGGTAGCGCACTCAACAGAATGAAAGAGCTACAGAAGCACTGAATCTACGCACATAATGTATCAGTGGACTTGATGAGTAATCTCCATTAAAGTGCAATTCCACGACAATTCTTGAGAATAAATGTAATGTGATCAAATGTAACTTTAGCTTCCTATTCATTTCAATTCACTTGCCTACACCAATAAAAGTATTTTCTTTCTTTTCTTTTTTCCATTATACAGTTCTATCTTTCATAGCTGCCTGTTTTTAATGCATTTCGGTTGTCTAATATTGCTTCATATTTATTTTTCAATTATTTTCTTGCCCAGTAATTTCAGTGATGACGAAAGAATGAAAAATTAGATGATTATTGCTCTTGTGGAAAATAAAATTGTAACTGACATACCTGATTTCTGAGTGTCCCTAGTAGCACTTTGTTCAAGTTTGTGAGGAATGAGTGTACTAAAAATTGAGAGTGCATTGTTTGAAAACTTAGCAATACAAGTGCCATAAATAATATGTATGCACCTGGAATCATGTAATTTTGATTACAACCTTATTTGTCTTAAAGAGTTTCAGTAAACATCCTGATCTATGAATTATTTCTGCTACACTATGAAACTGACAGCATATTGATATTTCCATATATCAAGTAGATCTTTTCCCATTTAACAGAAATTTCTACCTGTGTCTTCAGCTCTAAATGACTCACTTCTCTTCTTTTATAATGTTCTTACCCATCCCATCCCTATGTCTTACTTTTAAAAGAAGCACTAAAAATTGAAAATAATTTTAGTTGTGACTGCTTATAATGCTGTTTACTAGTATGTTACATAAACATACTGATGTTTATGACACAACTTGGAATTCAATAATTATATATTTTAAGTATAGTTCTGTTGTGGTTATTGTAGTTTTTTGTTTCCTATTGAGAAATAGATTAGTTCACAAAAAGATGTCTTAATGATGCTAGGAGCCTGCCACCTCTCATGCTTCCTGATTGCGTTTAAGTGACTCTTTTAAAAACATAGTGTGAAATGATTTCATATTAAAACACACTCATGTAGTGGTATTCACTTGGTGTCTTTCAGATATATTTCAATTCCCATCACATTCAGCCAGGATGATCAAGAACTGTGGATGATGGGGATTATTAATCAAATATAAACAGATTATCAAATGATTGGTTTATAGCCAGAACTCTATAAATTATTTCCAAAATATCAATAGCATTGATTCAGAGTTCAGCTGCTTTTCGTATCATCTGTTTCCTATACAACAAATACTAATGTTTTGGGATCATTCTGGAATGACCTATACCTTTCACAGAATAGTTTGAAGGCATTTTTTTATTCAATCTGCATGTCTTAAGTTGTCAGCACCTTCCTATTTTTACATCAACATAAGCGGTTTTAGAGAATATTCCCAAAACTAATTTTTGACATAGAATACATTTTTATGTAATGAAAGCAGCTTATCATATTTCTCAGTAGTGAGCCATGCTATGAATATTAATTAAAATGCTATTACATCTTCCTGAAATCACTGAGTCCTGCTCTGATACAGTTTGCTGTAGTACTTAGTTCTTGAAAATTACAGCTTTTCAAGTGATCAAAATTATTAAACATAGTCATCCCCTAAATTTCTAGAGGCCTGGAATACTTAACTATCCAAGCTGATGAATTATGGATAAGCTAAACAACATATTTTATTACACTTATGCAGGGAAAGGTACCACTGTAACCGACAAGCCATATGAAAATGTCGAAACCAAACTGAAAATATTTAGATATTTTTACCCTGCTTTTATTATTTTTATAAATAATTCAAGGCAAACAAACATACCTAATACTCTTTCTTCCTCCTATTTTCTCCATAGCAACAAAGCTTTGAGATGAGTTGGGTTACAAGAAAGTGACTGACTGAAAATCACCCAGCTGACTTTCATGCCTAAAGCAGGACTAGGGCTCACAAACTCATGGTTTCTAGTTTGGGGCCTTAATAACTAGACCAAACTTGGTTTCATAATACTTACATGCTTGGTGCCTTAGCCATTTGATCAATTTGGCTCTCATAATATTTGTATCGATGTTAGAAATTAGTGCTATTTCCTGCTTCACAGTATTGTGCATGAGACTTTTCCCCCCCTGAAAAATAGAGCACAGTGACATGAGCACTGAACAAAAATAAGTTCATCTTCAAAAACAAATGAAGATAAGTACCCCGGAACAGAGGTATTTTGGCATTTATGAAACTGCTTCCCATTTTTCCTCTAAAATGTATCTACCTCTGCTTGAAAGGTACCAGTCTTTGTAAGTGGGATGTAAGAATTGCAGACACTCTTGGCTACGCTTATCATACTAATGAAGTATGAATTACAAGTTGTGTAGTGAAAAACTACAATTCCACAGCATGTATATCTAATAGTTTTAATTACAAATGTAAAACTAGTCATAAACAAGATTGTTGTAACAGATTTTAGTATTTTGTTTCATTGCTATATTTGTTCTTTAAAAGGCAAGAAACACCATTGCCTAAAGATAGATGCAATGTCCAGGGAAAAACAAGATTTTTCTATGTAGCAACATAGGAACAACAACCTCTTCCTAATACAAAAACTTGGTTGAGAAAGCTGGATTTTTAAAAAAAAATGTAACTCATTGGTTAGAACATTGTGTTCTAAACCAAAAAAAAAATGTAGCTGTTATCTGTCAATAGTTTCCAATAAAACATGGCTCATTTTGCACAATAGAATACAGGCTACCCACCTAACCAAACTAAATATAATACTCTTAATCATTTGCTTACAGGAACAGAACAAGACATGAAGATAGGGAAGCTGAATGGATTCTACTTGTACTGTTAACTTTTTCAGCTGCTTTGCAATCTAGTCTGGAATCTTGTATTGCCAATATGAGGCTCATTCATTTTTGGTTTTATGTTATTTGCACACTGAGGAGATTCAAACTAGTCCAAACCAGGCGCTGAAGACCCGATTCTGCCAGCGGGCCTGGGGAACCCAGAGTGGGATGGAACCCATTAACTGGCGTGTGTGATCTGCTGTCACCAGGGTGAGGGGTGATTTTATTATACTATATTAATTTATTTAATTCTTTTTATTAGTTTTATTGTTTTAAATGTGGTTTTATATTCTGTAAGCCACCTTGAGTTGTTATAGGCAAATAGGCGGCAATATAAATTCAATCAATCAATCAATAAAATGAGATTAGTAGCAATACAATACCAAGTTTCTTTCCTGTCATAGCTTTTGCTGAAAGTTCAAGACTAAAAAGCCAGCACATTGGTAACCCATATGTTAATCCCTTCAGAATGTGTCAGAATTGCTTTAAATGCTTGCTACTGTGAAAATAATAAAACGGCTGTTTACTTTCATACTGCTTGCTTCTATATCTTTTCCCTCAAGAAATGTTTTGTTTTCTTAAGAACAAAACAAAATTTATATCCTGTGATATTAGAAAAGAAATACTATACTGCCTATCTTGAGCCAACAAAACAAATCCCATTTTTATATTATTTTTTACATGAATGACATTAAGTTGTTTGCTAAGTGACATCATTGACTTGCTGGTCCACTTGACATGGATCTACAGTGAAGACACTGGGATGTAATTTGGACTGGAGAAGTGTAGCCAGAGGGTATTTAAGATTGGGAAGGTAGTTAAGACTGATGGGCTGGAACTACC
Organism: Ahaetulla prasina; assembly: GCF_028640845.1. Classification (NCBI taxonomy): domain Eukaryota; kingdom Metazoa; phylum Chordata; class Lepidosauria; order Squamata; family Colubridae; genus Ahaetulla; species Ahaetulla prasina. Next base: position 65,741,801 of record NC_080545.1, on the reverse strand, counting down.
AGCAGTAGTGTTACCAATTCCCAAAGTCAGTATATCAACCAGAAGGATGGCAGGCAGAGTCTGGTGAGTGTCAAAGCCCCTGCCCTGGACAAAACCCAGAACATCCAGGAATACATAAGTAAAATGAGCTGTTGAGACAGCAGTAGACCTGGGAGGAAGATGAAGCAGAGGAAGTGCCATGGTAAGAAAAAGACCCTATGTACCAGGGGGTCCCAACCCCTGGACTGCAGCCTGTTACCTGGCCACTGCCCATTGGGAACCAGGCTGCATAAGCAGTGGACGAGCGTACAAAGCTTCATTTGCTCATTCACAGGATTAGGCTGAGCACACAAACTCATCCTCCCCCCCCCCCGGTGTACCACCACTGGTCTGTGCAGCCAAAAAGATTGGGGACTGCTGCTGTGTGGGATGTTCTATTGATAGCGAGCTAAGACGGTAGACTGGGAAATTCTATGAACAACTAGAAAGGGCTTAACAAAGAGACAGCAGTGAGGCGCTGATCATAGCAGCATAAGAACAGGCACTAAGGACTAGATTCACCAGAAGCAGGGGTCTGCCACACTAGACAGGATCCAAGGTGCAAACTATGCAGAAAGGCCTGAGAGGGAGTCTAACATACAATAGCAGGGTGTAAGATTCAGGCAGGAACAGCATACACTGAACAGCCAAGTAGCTGGCAATGTGTACAGAAACATCTACACAGTGTATGGACTAGATTCTCCCAAGTCCAGATGGGAGTTTCTATAGAAGGTTGTAGACATCCTGTGGAACTTCCAGATCCATACAGACAGGCAAATACTGGATATCACTGGACAATAGACAAGGGGGATGATAGATATAATGGTGCCAGATAACAGCAACATCAGGAAGAAAGACTATGAAAAGCTGGAGAATACGGGGGTTGAAGGAGAAACTAGAGAGGATATGGAAAATAAAATTCAAAGTAGTCCCAGTGGAAGTAGGAACACTGACCAGCAGGATCTCTATCCAGGTAACTAGAAAGTTGTGTCTCTGAAAGCCACAAGTCTCCCAAATGGCTAGAGCCAATCCATAGTCTCTACTGGGTTGGGGCTTCTGTATACATTTCTGAGAGCAACTCTCTATCCTGTTCTCAATTACCACATGATAAAAACATGTGTATTTACCCAAGTATATCTTTTACATCAGTTTAACCTCATTTAAATCTGGTTTTTTTTAGTTTTCCTAGTATTTTTAATATAGCTTTATATTTATCTTATATGCTTTCATTATTTTCACGATTATCCAGTTTAGGAACTCTTAGGAGTAGAATAAGTAATAAGCAACATGATAAATGTTTTTAACATTGTCTTGTAGCATTTCCTTCCCCCACTTTTTAAATCATAATGCTTATCAATGCTGAGATTGTCGGGCTATTTTAATGTGGTGGCATACATTTGTATTTTTCTTTAGTTGGTTATTCTAGTAAAAAAAACCAGAATGGAGTAAAAATGGTCCAAACAATGAAGCAAATTAGAAATGTGCTGACCTCTCTATTAATAACACCATCGTTAGGTAAAATTTGCCATGCACCCAGGATAAAAAGATGTTTTAATGCATAGATTTCTATGCACATTCATATTTATTTGTTTATACAATACTTAAATAACTATTTTGAACAAAAAATCACTTTCTCTTCTGAGAATATTCAATCCTAATGTATAAGTAACTTCCTCACTTCTTTCCTTCTTTTTCCTCTAGGTTAAGTAGGAATGCATGCCTTTTGGACAAAGCCACATAACATTTAAATTCCAACAATGAAACAACCATTAGCCTATAAACTTGAACAAATATTAAAAGGTATCAATTATATCTTGGTGGGGAGACTTTGAATCCTCATATGATTGATACATAATTCTCAATTATTATGAAAAAGTGGGGGGGAGTAAAGAGAAGGAGGAAGCAAGTCCTCAGCCACACAAAAGGAAGAACTGCTTAATTTCTTTTGATAGAAATTCTGCTCACTGGTATAAAATCTCCCCTCCTTCAGTGCAAGAGATTTATATTCAGGTCTCAGATACAATCTGTTGTGAATGGAAGCATCTTGGCACATGGAATAGCCTTCTTTTGTGTATGCAGAACCCGGCAATCTTCTCCAGCTAAAGTCATGGAAAGAAATGTTAATAACAGATGTGAAAAAACACTGATCTGTACAAGCAATTGTCTAGATACGCTGAAGCCTGGGAGACCATCAATTTCATTCAGAAAACAGTTTGTCCTTCTAAGATAATAGAGAAGTGACCCCACATGGAATTTTAAAATTCTTGTCTAGATGTTTCTATATTTTGAATGCTTCAAAGATGAACCAAAATAGTTTCCCAGTTCTTTCCCCTATTATCTCTAAGGGGCATAACAAACACATGATTTGCATGCAGAAAAAGCTAACTTTGCTACTATTTCCATTTAGGACAGGTGGGGAACTTGCAACCCTTGGGCTACATGTAATTTTGTACTCATTTGTTGTTCCCAGATCACTCAGATTTACATAGTTGAATTTTATGGCAAAAGCAATGATTTATAACCTTTTCCTTCTTTGGGGATAAGTCTCTGTGCCTGATACATAAAAATGCAAAAACACTGTAGGTCCACTAAGCTTCTGCAAGGTTTAGTTACAAACATATTTTTATGTTAACTGCTGCTGGTGTAAAAAGGAAAAAAATAGGCTGAAAAAGTTTGGTATCACTCTTTGCAAAGGTTATTGCTAACCCTAACCCTAACCTCATCAGACTTGCCTCACCAGGCCCCATCCTCCCAAAAGATAAAGTTCTAAAAGAGAATTATCCTATTACCTGGGTAGTTACTGCCAAGGTAGCCAGATTCCTTTACAACTGGTACTCTACAACAGTACAACAGTATCATCTAGCTAGCACAGCAAGAGGGATGATGCAAATTACAGTCCCAATAAACTTGGATTGTTTTGCAAGAGGTCAGATTTGAGAAGATTGCAGAAAAACATATTGGGTTAGAAAGGCAAATGCATGTGAAGTCCCAATTTTTAGAATGTCCTCATCCCCATTAGGTGACAATAGAATTGCAGAATTCATTTTTGTAGTAGGTGGTTGTTAACTAGGTTTTTTAAATATATTCGGCAAATAGAACCACGATAGCTTTGTGGACATCATTATTTTGCTTAGTGGACACTGAACATGCATAATAGTAGCTGGCAAGAATTCTTACTATGGAAATAAGCAGACATGGCTGGAATTGGGCCTATTGACCAGCCACAAAAGAGGGCAGGATCTGTCACTTTTTAAGGTTGTGTAGGAAAGGCAATGTCAGCACCTGAGTGGTTCTTTAATTTCTTACCTTTATATAGTATGCAGTTCCTAATAAAGCCATCTTCTCTTTTGTACAGCTATTAGCAAATGTGTGAGATCCACCTCCGCTTTCCTACCCAGTAAGAAATATTCCTGAGGCATGGGTTGCTGGTACAGTATAAACTGGATGCAGTAGTGAAATCCAAATATTTTTTTACTACCGGTTCTGTGTGGGTGTGGTGTGGCTTGGTGGGCATGGCAGGGGAAGGATACTGCAAAATCCCCATTCCCACCCCACTCAGGGGCCAGCCAGATGTGGTATTTGCTGGTTCTTCGAACTACTCAAAATTTCTGCTACCAGTTCTCCAAACTGTTCAAAATTTCTGCTACCGGTTCTCCAGAACCTGTCAGAACCTGCTGGATTTCACCCTTAACTGGATGTATTCACTAACTTGTCTGAGTCAAACTCTACTAGTCAAACTCATCTCAAAATACTTCGTTGCTTAAGGCAAAGGCGATTTCCCTCCCCACTTCTCCCCCCACACACACACACACTTAGCCAGGCTACTCATTTAACCAGACTGGTAGATGACTCTTATTGCAGAAGAAAGGATGGGGAAATAGCATCTTCAAGGCCCAGGGAAAACTGCACACGAGGCTCCTTTTTACAAAATCTGCTTCCCTTCTGGCCCACGTTTTCCTCCTACAGACAGACCCTCTAAAGATTGAGCGTTTGCATTTGGTAAATTCTCAAAGAAAAGGCTTTGTTTGTCTAGGCGAATGAAAGCAACTCATAGGACGCAGCCTTTCTTTTCCCTTCTCCCCCACCCGGCCAAGCCAGGTCTCTTTAAAATCTGGTACACAAATCGCCATCCAAACCCCGCCCATCTTCTACTATTCTGACGTCAGGAGGAGAGGTTTCTCCATTCCCACCCTCCCGTCCCCCCCCCGCCTCCCGGTCCTTTAAATTCGTCAGAAAAGGCTGCTGGTAGTTTGGGAGTGAAGAAGAAAATCATAATCAAAGCGGGCGAGGAAGCGCCAAGGAGAAGCCCTGAGGTAAATTTAGCCTCGTGTGAGGGAACCACCGCTCGAGCGAAGGTGATCGATAGTTTCCCTGGGAGGGAGGCAAGGATGCATTGCAAATTGCAGCGAGGCAGCTTTAGGGGGAAAACGGGAGCTGAACAAGGGGGAAAGGCGCCACGTTGAGAGAGAGAGAAGAGCCTCAAAAGGTGCTGGCGCTGAATGCGGGGGATTCGGATTTATTTATTAGCATCCCGCCTGATGGATAACAGCCGAGTGAGATTTTGGATGTGCGCGAAGGGTCGCGTTGGATCCCCCACCCCACCCCGGATTCGTCTGGGTGCGCGCTTGTGCACGTATATTATTATGCCTTTGAACAGCCTGCCGTTTGTCGCTGTTTCTTTGAAGCTAGGATCAACTGGGACGCCTTTCTTGCCTTTTATTCCGAAGGAAAAGGGGCTCTGGTCCCAGAATAAAAGCGCCAGGTGGGGTTTTCCCTAATATGTATTAATCGGCTATACAGCCCCTTCACAGGGTATGCAATTTGACAGGGGAGCAGGCGGCAAGGGGCCAGGATTTGAGGGCAGTGGGGGGGGGGCGGAGGAAGTGGTGCGAAAACCGTAATTGGAGGTTTGTGCGTTTGCCTTAGAAAAACTCATAAAGGCGGCCTGTAGGATTTGTGAAATAATTCAGTTCCCCACACCCTTTTTGGGTCTTCATCGCTTCTCCCCTCACTTGCCGCCTCCAAACTTGGTTTCCTAGCACTGAGGAGGTTTCTGTCTTCAGATCATAAAGATGGCATTCATCTCGCCTTAGATTAAATAGTGGTTGCAAATGTGCCTGTTTAACTATGGCTCCTCCATAAGGGTGCGACTGATTGTTGTCTGTGTAGGGGAGTGGTAGCCCTTGGAGGAAACCCAGTTATTGGTGGGTGGGTTGGTTTTAAAAATTGTTTACTTTCAGAGATGCCTTTTGTATAGAAGTTCCCTTTTTTGAAGGAGTGCTGAGTCCTGTTACAAATTTATAACATGGAAGTGAAAGTGATTGTGTTTTCCCTTGCATTGACCCTCTACCATTTTAGGAAAGGAATGAATAATTTAATCTATAACTGTTCAGTGGCATATATATAGTTTTGAACATTTAAGGAAGTATAAGAGAGGGACTATAATCTGTGACCCTCAATAAAATAAAAGTGTGACATTTAATTACACGTTTATGGCTGCTTTTTCTTTTAAGATTTATAACCATGTTTTATGGCAAGATTTTAGAACAGACTTGGAGATTAAGAGGAGAAATCTAACATCTGAGGGACTACATTTGGAGAGGCTGTTTTGTGGCATTAGTAAATCATACACACGTGAATGTGTATATCTGCATCTAAAATAGCTACCAAAAGGGTAACTGTTGCAGTAAAAATAAGATGTGCTAGTTTTAAGATTTAACATTGATCAGGCCTCATATGGTACTTCTGTGGACCAAAGGTAATTTTAGCTGTTAATGCATGGAACATTATCTTGGATTGGATTTATCTGTCTTTTAATCAGTTTGTTGTACTCACTCTGGCTATAGTTTAAAATGTTGATCTGTTTGAAGAGAGGTCTTTTGTTTTTATCAAGGCAACATTATATGGCTAGATACAGTTGGGGCCAAAAAATCTGTTTTCTAATTTGTTCCTGACACTTTTAAGATAAAGTGGGGGAAGGCACTATCTTTAAGTGTGCATTTTTAATTGATGGGGCCATTTAGTAAAAGAGGACAAGTTTGCTTGCTAACATTGCATGAATTAAAAAAAACTTCATAAAACTACCAATGTTTCTCTTTTTTGAACTATGTATATATAATTTGCTTAAAAACCAAGGATCTAATAAAAGGGCCAAACAGTGGAAACCAATTACCTCTTGGAAATCCAATTAAGCATGATTAGTTTTGCCTCTAGGTGAAAGCTTCTATTTAGTATAGTATCTACATGCTTTCTGGACTGGAAGAACCAATGTATTTATTTAAACAATGAATTTTTCTGGCAATTTTCCCTTGGTATGACAATATTTAAGATACATGGAAGGGTGATAGGATTTAAAAATTAATTGGTTTTTGGTATTGGTTATGGCTGTGTGTGCACATGCACAAAAATGCTATTGAGGGATTTATTTTACCAGCTCAAATGGTGTCAAGGAGAAAGACTTTGAGACTACAAGGATTTTCTCATTATTGAAACAATGTGTCAGGGTTCCAAGGAACACCCCCAACGAAATAAAGCTCTGAGGCTTGAGGTTCCTCAAAGTTCCAATTTATTAGAGATGTCATGTTGGCACAGCTGGGAAAACCCGAAACTGAATGCTTCCAGGCTTTCCACACCCAGTTGACAGTTCACAGCCCTGCCCGACACCCACAAGTTCATCACATTGTCCAATCAACTCTTCACACTCAATTGGATACAATCTTCAGGCAGCCTACATTAGACGCAGGCGAAAGTCCTTGAATATGGAATGTTGTTATGACTAACTTTCTATCGCTCCAACAACAACCCCCTCCCAACTTCCCCAGCTAAAATATGTGGCAGTTAAGAAGCAAAAAGAAAATTGTCTTCCAAAACTGACAGATTTATTATAAGAGAAATAGAGAAAAAACTTATTACATTAGTATTGCCTATCTAAGCAATTCATCCTGATATAGTTTGACACCAGGAAATTAGAATGAAAAGTTGATGGGCCATAATCTAACTTTGGTTTTAAATTGGAACATGAATAAAGCAGGCACAGCAAATTGAATTCTGGTCTAAACTCCATTTACTGATTGTGTTCTGTGAATTGTGAATTCAGTGTTCTCATTATGTCTGGCATAAAATCCATATTTCCTTGGTACTGATATACAGCTCAAAATAAACCTAAACAATCTAAGTACAGGTGGTCCTCAACTTTCAACCATTTGTTTAGTAACTTACAAGGGCATTGAAAAAACTGACTTTCTGGTCCTCACTCTTATAACCATTGCAGCATCCATATTGTCAAATGATCAGAATTTGGGTGCTAGCAACTAACATGTATTTACTATGAATCAGTGGACAATCATCTGTGTCTGAAGTGAACTTTTTTCATTATAAAACACAAATATTGTCATAGAGATGTGCAGAGTTGAATCTTCCCAGCTCTGTTTTGAATTTGAAACACCCATCAAATAGTTTGATTTTAGAATTTGAGAAATATTTCAAACTTCAGAGGTTTTGAGCTTACAACACTTTAGAAATACTTGAAAGGGCTGTTAAACACTTGGAGTAATTTATTCTCAGAACAATATGTTTCAAATTCAAAACAATTCAACTTAAAAGCATTTTGCACACCAAAATGTACTGTATATGCATATTGTATATACATGGACAAGGTTATTAAAGCATGGGTCACATAAGAGACTCAGACATCTTCCAACAAAGAATGGATGTTCTGTATTAAATAGATCCTATTAAAAAGAAGTAAAAAGCAAAAAAAAAAGCCATCTGCTTCTCATGATATTATGTATATCCAACATGCTCCTTGTCTGGTTCTTGGATAATGAAAAAACTAAATTACAATCCTGATGCACAAATAATATATAGAATTGGATAATTCTGTCTTGCCTTCAACAGGCAAAGTAAATTGCAAATATTCATAAATACTTTCATAACTTTGTTAATGAAAACCTTAAGAGGGTTATAGTATTTACTAGCTGATCTTTGTTTGAATGTATGATGAGTAAAGAATTAGAGATCTGTTTCTTTGTTGGTGCTTTCTCATGCTATGATTCTGCATCTTCTTCTAAGACCATAGAACACCATGAACTATGATATGTAAGAAACAAACAAACAAACTCCAAACACTCTTGCGTAGGTATAGGTAGTCCTTAACTTACAACCACAATTACGGTAGAAGCAGATTTTCTGTTTTATGTCTTTTTTTTGGTCAGATTATGACTCACTGCTGCTGTTAAACAAATCATGCAATTTTAAGTGAATCTGGCTTCACCCATTGACTTTGCTTGTTGGAAGCCTGCAGGGAAGGTTGCAGATGGTGATCACATGACTCCGGGATGTTGCAACCATTGTAAATACTTGTCAGTTGTACTTGTAAGCACCAGGACTTACAAAGTCACTTTTTAAAATGTCATTGCAACTTTGAATGGTCGCTAACAGAATGATTGTAAGTTGAGGACTATCTATAGTGAAATCTGAGACTGAAGAGGCATTGGTCTTGTCAGAATGGACTTTGGGTCTCTAATTGTTTTTACTTCAACAAAACTCAAGGCATCTTACAGTAAAGCAGTAAGGATAGTAAATCTGGGCTACAAAAATCCAGGTGACCATAGATGACAGGAACAAGAGTTTACTGTGTCATTTTGCTGCCATCTACTAGTTCAGGTTTTTGCAGCCCAAAACTGAAAGCCTAAATCACCAAAAAGAGCAGGTTTAATTATAACTCCTTGAAAATTCTGTCCTCCAAAGGTCCACTGCCTTGCAGCTAGGTATTCTGAGTTTTCATGTAGGACAAACGTTTGAATATATGTCTTGATATGATCTGCATAGCAGGATGACTTTCCATATCTTTTGCAGCTGTGATTTGGATGCCTAGCAGTAAATGAATACAAGAAATTGACAAAAGCTTGAAATACTCAAAATGAACCAAATAGTCATGAAGCACATGACTATTTATATTGCATTCATCCATACACTCATTTAGCAATATTAAATCATAATGTTACATTAGCAAATATTCTGTATTGCTTTGGCAACTAATTCTAAGTAACTATATCTAGTGACATATTGGAAATCTGTACAACTAAATTATCCTAAAATGCTATGGTGTAGTTTTGAAGGCAGCCATAAAAAATATTGGCAATAGGTTTGGGAATGTCAAAGGAAATATTTAATATTGAGAATTAATTTTAGCATCATGCAGTAATAGGCATATTCTATCAGTAGTTTTTTAAGGGTTGACACATTTATGAAAAATTGATATTATTTATCCTAGTAACTAAAACCAGAACAAGTTTATTCAGAGATAGAAGGCTGTAAATAGTAGATAGCTGCTTCTTGCAGGCAATCACGATAATGCCCTCATTTTAAATTTTCAAGGGATATGTGGCTAGCAGTAAGAAGATCAAGTCAGATGGTTCTCAACTTTTTGTATACAGAAAAGAGATATTAAAATTTATTTTACTAAAAAAAGCTTAAGAATTTGTAAACAAATCCCAGAGTAAATAAGAATCAATAATAAACTAAGGGAAAGTTCTTGCATTCCTATGCTCCATTAGATATTTTTCAGAATTTTCTATTGTAGTATCATCTCAATCATCTAGCTTGATTTTCAGAGAACAACAAAATAGTTTTGATCCTTTCTAAAGCTATACACTGTTGAAGGATAGGTAAGTGCTGTTCTGCAATCAACCAACTTCCTGATGGATTAGTTATGTATAATTAAAGTCTTATCCTACAAATAGAATGGATATCTGTTCAGAGACAATATCTGACTATTGGCATTGGCATCCCTATCTTACTGCAGTTGTCACATTTTTGGCCTAAAATATAAATTCAGATGGCAATGTGAAACTAGTGTTCTAACTGGAGTAATGTTCATATACTTACATAGCCTTAGCACAAAGCAATGTCTTTCCATTCTTTTAAAATAGAATAGAATAGAATTTTTTATTGGCCAAGTGTGATTGGACACACAAGGAATTTGTGCATATGCTCTCAGTGTACATAAAAGAAAAAATACTATCCTATTGAAAACTTTGTTCTTCACCCAGTCCTTCCAGATATGAATGTTGGAAAAGTATTTCCCCCCACCTTTAATGAATATGTTTTCAAATTATTTTAAATGTTGTTTTACAACATTCTTATTGTAAATCTCAATACATGTGGCTTATGGACTAGTATATAAATGTATTTCTTTAATACTTAACAAATTAATAGTCCAGAAACTAGATGTTGTTATGTACTTGAATCATGGTTAGCTCAGTGTGTGAAACCTGACACTGTTTCCTCTAACTTAGTGAAGAGCTTCTAAAAGTATCTGTAAGTAAATGGTTGCCCACAGAGCAGAGCAAGAAATTGTTTTGTCTAAAGCCTTATTCTTTCAAGGAAAAACTAACACTGGTAGATCACACGCTGATATAAATGGTGCCAAAGAGCACTAGATAAGCCATTATTTTCATCTTCTTTTGACTCTTGTCTATTATGATATAATACCTAGCAGACTGCCACAGGAAAAACAACAGAATATCCTTATCAGAGTAATCTGCAATTTTTTTTCTAATTCTAATTCATTACATGAAATGGAGTTAACTTTAGAAATTATTTCAAAGTAGAAAGAATTTTGGAAAAATGCTTTTGGGCAGATAGTTGAGTTCTTGCCCTGAGTTAGCTGCAAGATAGTCAAGGACTTATGTCTGAATGTAGAGTGAAAGAGAAGATGATTATCTGTCCACTGATCTGCAGTCTGAGTTTCCACATTTGATAACATTCTAACCGAAAATATCACAACAGAACTTGGCCATGAGTTTGTTTTTTTTAATGAGAAGTCACCAGTTAAGTGGGAAGTTCTGATATTCAAAAGTTTTGGGGAATTTCTTCTTCCCCTTGAAAAATTATTCACCCAATTTTCTGCCCCAATTAATGGTGGTTAGATGCCTTTTGAAAGTAAGCTATAAGAGCTGTTTCTAGCTGTAAAATCTGCAGCCTCCTAAAGAACATACTTACATAGGAATATAGGAAAAAAATGCTGTAATATTTCAGGGTATTTGAAGGAAGAAGTGTGTGATAATATCTCTTCATAAAAACATGTGAAGATACGCTAATGAGGATATCTTTATGCTACATGGTCATTTTTACATTGTGACTGCTTGAATTGCATTTAAAATCTATTCCCAATCAGCAATTTAGTGTATCAGTCTAGGGCAGATTTTTATTTATTTATTTATTTATTTATTTATTTATTTATTTATTCATATTTTTATACCGCCCTATCTCCCTAAGGACTCAGGGCGGTGTACAGCCATATAAAAACACATAAATATACAAAGTAAAACATTCATCTAAAAAACTTATTATATCGGCCAAATAATTAAAATAGACATATAAATAATAAAACCCAGTTTAAAACCAAATCTAAAATTTAAGCATTTAAAAATTAAAAAAAATTAAAAATCTAGTCCAGCCCTGCGCAAATGAATAAGTGTGTCTTAAGCTCGCGGCGGAAGGTCCGAAGGTCGGGAAGTTGACGAAGTCCTGGGGGGAGCTCGTTCCAGAGGGTGGGAGCCCCCACAGAAAAGGCCCTTCCCCTGGGTGTCGCCAGTCGGCACTGCCTGGCCGACGGCACCCTGAGGAGTCCCTCCCTGTGAGAGCGCACGGGCCGGTGGGAGGCATTCGGTGGCAGTAGACGGTCCCGTAAGTAACCCGGCCCTATGCCATGGAGCGCTTTGAAGATCATTACCAAAACCTTGAAGCGCACCCGGAAAACCACAGGCAGCCAGTGCAGTCTGCGCAGGAGAGGTGTTACATGGGAGCCACGAGGGGCTCCCTCTATCACCCGTGCAGCTGCATTCTGAACTACCTGGAGTCTCCGGGTGCTCCTCAAGGGGAGCACCCATGTAGAGAGCATTGCAGTAGTCCAGGCGAGATGTCACGAGAGCATGAGTGACCGTGCATAAGGCGTCCCGGTCTAGAAAGGGGCGCAACTGGCGAACCAGGCAAACCTGGTAAAAAGCTCTCCTGGAGACGGCCGTCAAGTGGTCTTCAAAAGACAGCCGTCCATCCAGGAGAACGCCCAAGTTGCGTACCCTCTCCATTGGGGCCAATGACTCGCCCCCAACAGTCAGCCGAGGCTGCAGCTGACTGTACCGGGATGCCGGCATCCACAGCCACTCCGTCTTGGAGGGATTGAGCTTGAGCCTGTTTCTCCCCATCCAGACCCGTACGGCTTCCAGACACCGGGACAACACCTCGATAGCTTCGTTGGGGTGGTCCGATGTGGAAAAGTACAGCTGAGTGTCGTCAGCGTACAGCTGGTACCTCACACCGAAACCACTGATGATCTCACCCAGCGGCTTCATATAGATGTTGAACAAGAGGCGAGAGAATCGACCCTGAGGCACCCACAAGTGAGGCGTCTCGGGGCGATCTCTGCCCCCGTCAACACCGTCTGCGACCGATCGGAGATAGGAGGAGAACCACCGATAAATGGTGCCTCCCACTCCCAATCCCTCCAACTGGCGCAGCAGGATACCATGGTCGATGGTATCAAAAGCCGCTGAGAGGTCTAATAGGACCAAGGCAGAGGAATAACCCCTATCCCTGGCCCTCCAGAGATCATCCACCAGCATGACCAAAGCCGTCTCAGTGCTGTAACCGGGCCGGAAACCGGACTGGAACAGGTCTAGATAGACGGTTTCCTCCAGGTACCGGGGAAGCTGACATGCCACCACACTCTCTACAACCTTCGCCGCGGCGGGTTGGAGACCGGACGATAATTACCTAACACAGCTGGGTCCAGGAAGGCTTCTTGAGAAGAGGCCTCACCACCGCCTCTTTCAAGGCGGCCGGAAAGACCCCCTCCAACAAAGAAGCATTTGTAAGACCCTGGAGCCAGCCTCGTGTCACATCCTGTGCGGCCAGCACCAACCAAGAGGCACACGGGTCCAGTAAACATGTGGTGGCATTCAACCTACCCAGCAACCTGTCCATGTCCTCGGGAGCCACAGGGTCAAATTCATCCCAAACAATCTCAACAAGACGGCTCTCAGACATCCCACCCGGATCTACCCAATTTTGGTCCAGACCATCCCGAAGCTGAACGATTTTGTCGTATAGATAACCACTAAACTCCTCAGCACGTCCCTGCAGCGGGTCATCCCGCTCTCCCTGATGAAGGAGAGAGTGAGTTACCTGAAACAGGGCGGCCGGGCGGTTATCTGCCGACGCAATGAGGGAGGAGACGTAGCAACGTCTCGCTTCCCCCATTGCCACTAGGTAGGTCCTAGTATAGGACCTAACTAGTGTCCGATCAGCCTCCGAACGACTGGACCTCCAGGAACTCTCTAGGCGTCTTCTCCGGCGTTTCATCTCCCTCAGCTCCTCTGAATACCAGGGAGCTGGTTTTCTAATGTAACATCCTCAAGAGTATTAGAATATAATTCCTCACCTCATTAAGCATACCTAGATAAACATTACTGTTCTTAATATCTGATTTTAATATGTTCTCGTCCCTTGCTCCCTTAAATTATTTCATACTGGACCTTGTTTTGGGTAATAAATTCAAGCATGAAATGAATTAATTAGCATGTCCTGCCTTTGCAGTTTGATTCTTTGCATCTATTACTGGTTTTTATGCGCTGAGGGAATGCAAGTACATTTAGCAGCGAAACATTTCAAACCAAAAAGTTGGTATATTATGCATTATATTTAATGCAGTGGGCGAAGAGAGATCAATATCTCTATATCTTAGAGAGAGAGAGATAATAGGAGTAATTGCTGGTTTTTTTCCCTTGAAGAGAGCAAGGTACAGAGTACAAAGTACAGAGCATTGTAAAGCAAAAAAGAGGGAAGATGCAGCCATCTTTCTTGTCCAGAGAACAGCACTTCAGCAGAAAAGTCTCTTGGCCTGCTGCCTAAAGACCTGGTTCTTTTCTGCTGTAATGAACTCTCAATTTTTACTTTCGTCCAATGTTTCCCAATGTTGTCAAATTTAAGATGTGTGGAATTCTGGGAGCTGAAGTCTACATATCATAAAGTCATTAAGGTTGAAAAACACTGCCTTAGTGTATTGTGTGAATCCATTAATTAGTTATTATTTGCATAGTATAGTTTATGGCTTAGTGTTAAAGTAAATCTGTGGCTCTTTTTCCCTACTTTGTTAAGGGTTAACTTGATTTGTTTCCCATGGTAGCCTTGGAGAGGCTTACTTTACACTCTGGTTTGTCCGAGATTCTCCCAGTTTTGCACTTCAGTCTTTATGATTAAAGAATTTCTGAAAAGTAGAATGGCATAGCTTCACAAAAGAGGAGCATGAGCCTAGCTGTCTGTCATGACTGTCTCTTCTTTGTCTGGCAAAAGAAGAACAAGTTAAAATGGCAGAAGCTGTATCCTCACTTATCTGGGAAGCCTTGGTTTAACCACTGAACTTCACCAAGGAAAATACAGTCTTAATAGGACAATAAAAATTGTTTATTTACTTGTGAGATAAAATCTTCTATTTTAAGATTTAAAACTGTAAGCAGTGTTCAAATAATCCAAAATTTGGGAATTGATGCTGTATTTCCATAGAAATGGTTACGTTTGTTTTGGAATTGAGCCAGTATTTTCTAGGGCTTGCTTCTGCCCCAGATGTATGCTATGAATGTTTCATGTGGGAAGGTAGGCTCTGCAGTATACAAGGCTAAGGACTTCCAAGAAATGCGCAATTCTAGACTGCCTTAGGCTGATAGATTTAGTCTGCCCTGGATCAAAGAATAAGCAGCATTCCTGTCCCTTGCATTTCATAAGAAATAACTCACTGAGAATTTGACATTGACATACATTGTTTCCAATGTGATGCATAAATCTTTTAGTAGTAGCAAAACCAGATGTTTGCTATGGCCAGATAGCTAGAAGATGATTGAATTACTGTTCCCTAAAAGTTGTTCCCTCAATTTTTGGAGAATCTTGCAAAATATTTATTCCTCTATGTCTGAGTTTGTCTTTTACAGTACTTTGTGATTTGTTTAATGAAGATTGTTGAATAGGTCACCACTTGCTACTTTCACACATTACACTAAATCATATGAAAATATGGCTGAGTTCATACAACAAGCAGCCAAAACAAAATAAACCATATCATGGCTTTGCATGATGCACTTGTCTAGTTTCCAAACAGACAACTAAACTGTGAATGGTGAGGATGAAGATGGTTGCTAAATATGAAAGTAAAAATAATTAAAAACTCATTTCTTTTAATAATTGTGGCTGCATCTTAGAATGCAAAGTATAAATATGCATAATTGGGAAGGAGAGAGTGTTTAGGATATAAGAGCCACCAGGTTAGGGTGGCGATGTGCTAAGTAATTTAGAGTCAAGCTGCACACAAGTTTAATGAATTATGGCTGTCTGTACAGTCAACCAGATGTTTAGAGTGGATTTGGCATTTTTGTCCACCACCTGCGTCTTTCTCACACCTAGGCCAGACAGATGTTGTTTGATGGCATTAAAAGTATTGTTGCAGGATGTAAGTATTTCTGAATAAAGTTGTTTTTTGCAGCTGATTATGGTGGTTTTGTCAATGCCAATGATGTTCAAGTAGTACGGTAGGTGTTTTAGAATTGCACCCAATGTGCCTATTATTTATTATTGCAGTATTGTCATTCCCTGATGACAGAGAGGAAAGATAGAGAAGGGAAGTTTAGGTGCATTTTGGAACAGTCTTCGCCAGCCTGTTGTTTTTCAAGTGTTTTGGGTCTGGAATTCCATCCTTGCCAACTTTAAATGGGAAACATTTTTGCAAACACACATTGTATAGCTCCCTAATGTTCTCATTGCCTGGCTAATCCCTTACAGTTTTAGAGAGATTCTTCCTTTGTGCTATTAATACAGTAATGATGAATTATAGTGAATCAATATAGTGTGTGTGTGTACACACTGAATTATCTCAGGAATTACATTAATGTTGTTGCAGCTTCTTTTCAAAATTACCTTAGGCAAAAAATCCTTAGGCAATTTATTCGTTTGCTTCTGTCTTGCCCTGCAAGTCAAACTTAAAAGCTGAGCACTGCTGCTCATTTAATTTTCCACTGACACTGATTCTCTCATTCCAGGAGACAGATTCTTCCACCATGTCATCTGACCAGACATCTCAATCTACAGTACCACCTCTCCACTCTCCAAAGTCACCTGTGTGGCCTATTTTCCCATTCAACAGAGAGGGAAGCCGGATTTGTGAGAGGGGTAGTCATCTTCTTCGGGACTTACCCAGCCCTCTTCCCACAAAAAGAACAAGGACTTACTCTGCGTAAGTATCCAAAATTGATCAGAATTATTGACCAGATTTTTATTTTAGAATTTGATGACATGAAGCCTATTAGCTGAGGCTGGAAGAAGTGAGGAATTGCAGTCATAATTGTATCTCTATGTTCTCTTGTATCTCTTGTTTCCAGGTGCATATATTTCTGGTCTATTTCTCCCTGATTATGATCCTAGAGAAAGAGTTGAACACTGCAATATTTGCAATGCTGCTTTTTTTGGATAACTTTGATTATTCAGTTCCCCACATAATGAGAATACCAAATTGTACCCATATTTCATTAAAATTATCATAAGAGCCTTTTTGGATAAGGTCATAGCCCTGTTTAATGTTGTGTTATACAATTGCCATTTCAATGTATTTAATCCTGGAAGTGGAGATATGGGAGCAGGTTATATATGAGAAATCAGACTATTCCATTCCATTAGAGAAGGAAATGGCAACAAATTCCAATGTTCTTCCAAGAAAACCAAATGGATATTCCCAATCAAGACAATATACTGGAAGCTGAATGCCTCAGGTTAGAAGGTATCATATACAGTAAGGTATTGGGGAAGAATAGAGGGCAATAGTAGTAGTACTAGAGGTGGTGGTGCTGCTGTTGTAGATTAAGGTTGAAAAAATGTACAGAGATACAATGCAAGTTTGATACTATTGTTACACACATAATTAGTCTGTGGAACATCAGAACCATAAATCCAGATAAACTTGATGTTGTCAGTAATGAATATTGACATTGTGGGAATCAACAAACTGAAATGTACTGGAATAAGTCACTTTATATCAGAGGAGTATTAGATTTAATGTGGATGAGAAATCATAAAAGTGGAATAGCCATTATTAATTAATATCAAAGACAATATTGTGGTGATCCAATAACACAGGTGCAGAGGCAGTAGAAGTTGAATAGTTCTGTGATAATGTGCAGTGCTTTATTGATATAACACCCTCCCAAATGTAGGTGATTGCAGGGCTAAAATTGAAATAACATCTGGAATAACGGGAAAGTTGGCTTCAGTATAGAAAGGAAGCAGGAGATAAACTAAAAGAGTTCTGCTGAGGCAATTTAACATTTAAAGCAATTTCCTTCTTTTAGCAATCTAAAATATTTTAGATTAATTTATAATCTAAAAGATGGCTTTACATATAACTGAATCAGACTGAAAATATATGCTGTGAGCAAAATCAAAGATTTCAGCCAGCAAAAACAAGATCTGATGTGACTGCAGCTCAGATCATGAATTCTTTATAGTTTAAATTAAAGAAAACAAACCTTCATCAAACGGATAGCATACAATTTCAGCAACAGCAATGATGGTAAATAATAGATCTCATGTAGTAGATATGATAAATGAAAATTCTGGACTGATGTTTGTAACGTGCTATAACATTTGTAAAGCTGGAACAAAATAGAAATATCCTGATATGCAGAAAGTACAAAAGAAGGTGAAATGAGTGTGTATTGTTATATTGAAAGTAGTTCAAAAGAGTGGAAAGCAAGAGGCAACAGAAATGTATTTTCTCAAGTAAACATCAAGTTCCAGAGGAGAGCAAGAAGAGATATGAGACATCCAGTTTCTTTGGATTGCATATTTAAATATAATAATCAAAAGGGAAAAAATAAAAAACTTGTTTAAGGAAATCATGGAAGTTAAGGAAATCTATTACATAATGGTGGACTCCATAAAAGACAACAAACACAAAGATTTATTGGTGAAAAAAGATGGCATCAGTAAATGGGATAACTGTCTAATTGAAATAAAAATTGATGATACAGCTAAAGAGATGACATAGTTAAATGGGTTCTAGAAAATATTGCTAACAAAAATGTGTAAAAGTTGATGAATTACTAGCCAAACTACCCAAAATCTTTCAAATAGTTGCAATTGAAATATAGATAGTCCTCAATTTATGATTATTCATTAAACAGCCATTCAGAATTACAGTGACTCTGAATAAGAAGCATTTACAGTATGATGGAGTGTCAGTTGTTACAGCATCCAAACGTGATCATGTGATTACTTAGTAATCATGTGATTACTAAGTTCTGACATTCCTTGCCAGGTTCCCACAAACAAAGTCAATGGGGAAACTGGCAGGACGTCAGAAGTTACTGTCACGTGAGGTCCCTGCTTAATGGTCCACATAGTCATGTTTAATTTCAGCAATTGAGACTACCAGAATTGCTATTGCTAAGTGACACAGTCACAGGAAATTCTACTTTACAACTATGTCATTTATCTGTTGTTAGCCAATTGCTGTTGTATAAGCCAAGGACCACTGTATCATTAACAGTTCGTAATCTGTAGGAGCCAAGGTCCTGAATTAGATCAATTAAGGAAGCTTTTTAATTTTAATTTTCAGTACAATAGTAAAAGCAAATATAAAGAGAAAAAATACAAAGAGAAAAAAAATGCAAAGAAAGAAAAAGAAAACTAGAACAAAAAGAGGAAAGAAGTCGAATCAAAAGAAAAGAAATATGCAAAGAAGTGACTGCCAGTCTTCATCACAAATAAAACAAATTTGATAACTCATCATAAACTTACAGATATCTTCCCCCCCAGCCTATCCCTTCTATATGCAAAAGTATAAATCAACTTTTCAGTCCTGACATTAGCAAAATGTCCCTAAAGCCAGAGCTTTAAAAAAAAATGTTGTATTTTAATATTGATCACACAAACTGTTATATTGCTTTCTTTTACTTCTAACAATCTCAATCCTTAATTCGTTTTCTTTTTCCCATTGCAGAGGTTTTTTTGTGTCTTTTTCACAGGACATGTAAGTGGAAGGCTGCTCCGTTTGAGTCCGGGTGGGCATGGGCGCCTGCCTCTTGGACAAATGGAGCTGTGTGCACATGTGCATGCTTGCCCACCGCTTGCATGGAACTATCCCTCTCCCCTCCTGCTGCTGGAAAGTTCGCAAAGCTGGAAGGTTGGGGACTGCAACTTTAGCAGATATTTTTTGTAAATCCAATGGAAAATCCTTATCTAGGTTAACTGAGAGCTTTGAAGATTTGTTTTACTTTTGGGGTTACCTGTTGATTGCTGCTTTTATATAGGGAACAAATGGTGGGTCAATTTGATTGATAGATTCACAATTTTCCACACCAGGGACATTTTTTGGAGTATTGTAACATAGTATTAAATATAGATGGGGAAGTTATAATTACTTGTGGACCTGTTATGTGTAGGGGAAAATAATGTATCAAATGTTTTCAAAGTATTTTTTAGCATTCAACCAGGGTTAACATTTAACGTCAGTGTGAATTATATATTCGTCATTGTTATTTTTTTGTGCACATTTTTATTTTTATCATTAATGTTTGATAGTTGTTAGTTTGATGGTTGGTTTTTTCTTTTCTTTTGTATTTTAACATTAGAAATAAGATTTAAAAAATTGTGAGAAGAAAATTCTTATCCAGGTCATTGTTTTAGTTGTCTTTTATATTTCCCCTTTGTTTTTCAAAATATTAGCAAGCTTCTTTCGTGAATCCAGTAAAAAGTTCTCAACTCTGTTCTCTGTGTTGTAATCCACATTTTTTCCTGTAAATTGTTATTTCCAGGTTGAATGCTTGGCCTGTTTTATAATCCATACTTTTGTTAAATTCAGCCTTTCTGATTCCATTATTTTTGCCTGTTGATCCTTCATTAGTTTATCCATAAAAGCAGACATTGAAATTGTGGCTACTAATTTCTGTCTCCATTCTTTGAAGATGTTTTTTAATATTTCAGTTGTTATGGTATTTTTGTGTCATTTTGTAAATCCCAATCCTAAAGGCAAGGGTTTTTTTTTTTTTGGCCTGGATTTTAATTTCCTTCAGTGTCCAATTTAAATTATAAAGTCTCATTATCTATGTTATGGCTTGTGGTATTCAAAATAATTCTGGTTCTCACCAAAAAGCTGTTTATTTTATATAATTAAAAACAAAAACAAAACAAATGAAGGAAATTGCATGCCTTTGAATTGGTGGTGCTTGAAAAAAATGTTTGAGAATACTTTGGTCTGCAAGAGGAATACATTATTCAATAGCAGAAGTAAAAATTGAATTACTTGCAATATTAATCAGCGGTGAAATGCACTTACCTTCACTACTGGTTCAGGAATGTGAGCGTGTGTGCTCTCGCTATGCTCATGCACGCCTCTTCTGCGCATGCGCAGAGGGTCAAAAATGGGACATAATGACATCCTGGAGGGTGGGCAAAGCCTCCCACCGCCAACTTTACCAGTTCACGCGAGCTGGATAGATCCAGCCGGATTTCACCACTGATAATAATAATGAATCTGAAGCTTACACATAATGTGAAAGAAAGCATCAATCATTGGATACATCCTAATGCTTGAAAAAATCAAAGACATTGAAAAAGAAGATATCAGAAGTCAGGTTGGCTAAATATTGAAGATATAAAGATTAAAAGAATTCAAAGTAATAGTTGGCAACAGATAATCCAGATGTAGCCTGCTCTATTGGAAGCATTTCCATGTTAGCTGACTGGTTCGGGGCCTCTCCCCTGGAATTGGGACAAGAAGGAGCAGGAAGTGATGGCTGGGAAATGTAGTCCCCAGGAGGAGCTGAGGAAAAAAAGAATTGAGAGGGAGCGAAAAGAACAAAGCTGCTACAAGGAAAAGAGGCTGCACTCCTTCAAAGAGAGAGGTTGCCACCCCAAGGAAGAGAGGACAGCTATATCTGGGCCTAGAGATTGGATCCTGGCTGCCACAAGAGGGAAGCTCCTTAGGCCTCTATCTGGGTCCACAGAGGACATGTTTTTGAAACAGCAGGATTGGTGAGGGGTCATTTGGCCAAAAAGGACAGTCTTTGGGGCATTTTTAGTTGAGCAATGTTGTCCACCACATGTTTTATATTATTGTGTTGTTTAACTTGATTTTTATCTTAATGGCCATTATTTTTAATAAAGTCAATAACTCCCTCCACGTGTATTGGTGTGCCTGGGCCATGTCAGGCTGGTCCCCTAGAAAGGGTTAGGGTTAGGCCTGATTGTCAGTGGCCCTTTTGGGGAAAGTGCTACACTGGCAAAATGATGTCCATTAGCTCATGAAAAATAGACAATGATTGAATGATAATAGTGAATCCTGGAGAATCTAATTTATAGATTGTATTGTTGAAATAGTATAACCAGCCTGAGATTAGAAACATGTACACATGTGACTCTCCAGATGTTGAATTCCAGATATATCTCCCATGAGCCATAGTTAACATGACCAATGGTGAAAGGTAGTAATAGCTTAAATTGCACAAAACCATGTTATCTATCCATGTTATACATACTCAATATCGGAAGTAGATAAATAAAAAATCTAGGGTAATATGTTGGCTGGTCTTATAAGAGGTATATCAAAGATGTTCTTCATTGTTGCCTATTATAGCATAATTACTCCTTGTTTATATTTTACTCACTTTAAGCATCCTTCTCATGAAGAAGCATATTGTTAATGAAGGTAATACTTTGTAAGCAAGAATGGAGATTTTAAAGAAGAGATTGAACAACCAGTTGTCTGAAATGGCATAGACTTTCCTACTTGAACTAGAAGATCTCCAAGGCCACTTTCAACTCTGTTATTCTGAATACCAGAATAGGTCAGCTTGATTTTCATTTTTCTTTTTTTCCTTCTCTCTTTTTTTCCCTAGGACGGCTCGTGCTTCTGCTGGTCCTATCTACAAGGGTGTATGTAAGCAGTTCTCACGCTCCCAGGGCCATGGTTTCATCACTCCAGAGAATGGCACAGAAGACATATTTGTACATGTTTCTGAGTGAGTTCTATGGGGAATGGAACATTGATGTCTTTAGTGGCTTATGTGTTTGTAAGTCAGGATCCCTGTTTCCTCTCTCCATCCCAACTTCCATTATTGACATTATTCTATTCTTATGCACTACATTTTTTCACATATTGATACTGACAGAAAAAAAGATGAACTTTTTATTTTTTCTGCTTCTCTACATACTCCAATACAATAATCACTTATATACACCAGTGTTGCAGTCCTTCCATTTTAATTTCTATAAGGAAATACTGTTCTCCATAAACTTTCTGTTGTGTCACTTGTGACAGGATAAAGGTTTACAAACACAGGTATACATATTTGTGGTGTGCAGAGCAGTCAATTTGTCCCCTTTGTTTGAGAATTTGCAAGGTAGCTCAATCATTGCATTGGTAAAGAATGCCAGTTGGAGAGCTGTTCAGGTGATACAATACCTGTCTAATGGGATAGATTCCTCAAATAAAAAAAAAAGTCAGCGCAAGGATCATGGTCCCATCACAAATGGTCCCATCAATATTCCCTATCAATCAACTTGAAGAAAAGTATGATTGGTTTTGAAGGCACTTTCACAGCAGGTGAATGAGTGGCACCTAGTGGTATAGACAAACAATATTTGGACCAAAATTTATGTAAACCAGATTAAGGTTAAAGTACGCTTCAGAAAAAAGCGTATAGACATTCTTAGTATAGTGTAGTATATGTAGTATAGACATTCTTATTTTCTATATCAGCCAAGTACATAAAGGGAACAGCTAAGAGGCTGAATTATCAATGCTTTCTCTTAGAAAGGAGCAGAGGTTTCTTGTGATACGTCAGCAAGATGGGGATCCCCCCATCTATCAATTGCCCATTCATGATAGTGAAGCACATTATGTTCCAGAACTGTGGTTCCTCAAATTTGTCTTAGTGGAGATGAGGAAGAAGCCCTTGTGCCATCTCCTAAAATGCCCAGACATCATCTCTTACAGCCTCACTGTTTACTTGGAATCAGAAGGCTGCAACTTTGTGCTTGAAAAATAAATGGAAAGATCTCCTATGTTCTAATTTTTTAGCCACCAGTGTGGAAACCATTTTGGCTTATAGACCATTTTATTTGGTATGCCTGTAAACAATAATACAAATGAACCTTGTGGCATATGGAGAAATCTCCCACTCTACTGAAAGGAGGTATATTCAGAGGCAGTTCAAGAGACTAAAGGTCAAATTATTAAGTATTGTCCTGTGTTTGCTAACTGTTATACATTGTTCTTTCATTTTTGAGAGTCTATGATACCATCAAGAGATTTTTTTTTGATACAGTGAATTATTCAACTAAGAAATGTAATTACACTCAGGTCAGTTGTATATTCAGAAATCAGTGTACATGATTGAAAATAGGGATTTCCACAGAACAGGAAGAAATCTTGCTGTAAATTCTGTAGCTGGAGGAAGTTGAAATAACCATTTTCTGTTGTCATCTTTGGCTGGCAAAAAGGTTCTTCATAGTAAATGCAGTAGAAAATGTTATTAAAAATAAATTTGGGCTAATATTCCAAGCCATAACATTTTAATTCTGCTATGATGGCAGAACTCTTCCTAAATTAGAGTGCTACAAAATGCATCATGTTTGGAGGAATTTACTGTTAATTCACATCCTGTTAATGATGTTTAATTTTATAGTTTTCTTTGATAGTTCTATACGTTAATTTTGTAGCAATTGCTTATTTAGATACTGATGCATTGAAGCTTTCTAAAGGAAATGCAGTTGTTTAAAAAATTGTTATGCCATGTCTGACAAGTTTTAATTACATCAGTTTGTAATTAAATGTTCCTTCTTTTTCTTTTTCAGCATTGAGGGGGAATATGTCCCGGTAGAAGGAGATGTGGTCACATATAAAATCTGTCCCATCCCACCAAAGAATCAGAAGTTCCAGGCTGTGGAGGTGGTGCTCACTCATTTAGCACCACATACAAAGCATGAAACATGGTCAGGTCAAATAATTGGCTCATAAACTACTTCTTGAGCCTGCAGGAAGTGGAGTTGAATGATATGGTGGGTGGTGGAACTACTGGAGCAATGAAAGAGCCAGGCTGGCAATTTTTGTTTGCTGTGTGACATGTTTGCAACTTTATCTTGTCTTTTCTAAGATCTAATCTTAGTTTGTAAATGTGCTTTTTTGTTATAGAAGGGCAAGCAAGAAATGGAAAAGTGTTGCTGGGTAGATTTACACTTAAGTCATGAATTCCTGACTGTACCCAATAGGATGAAAGAAATCTACTATCAAAGTAGTATATGTTGGCCACAGTGATGTTTATCTGGTTCTATTCTAAACAAATTAGTAATGAAAGTGTCTATTATCCTATCGCTTTAACAAAAATTTCCCTTCCATCTTCAGCAGAGGCTGTTGCATTGTTATTATGCACCCTTCTCAGCCAGAACAGGCATTCAGTGAAATAGTATTTTTCAGGGCACAGTTCTGTATGGTCCAAACATGATGAAGCTGTCATTCTTTCAGAGTTTTCTAAAGCACCTGCTTGAAGTTTGTTTTTTGTTGTTTGGGGTGTTGTGTGTATTTCTTACATGTATAATCATATGCAAAGAAAGAGCCTATAGGTTTGCTCCTGCATAGGGATCACACTTCTCTAAATTTCTATTTATCTTTGGCTGAGTTTGAGATCAATGGCTTGGTTACCACTTGTGTATATAATTATTGCTATAGCTTCAAGTCTTCTTTCAAAAACACTTCATGCACAGGGTCTGAAATAATTATGCAGTAATCCAATAGAATATAACACTAAGGAAGGAGCATTTCTAAAGACAAATTAATAATTCACTGTGAAGTTTTGTTCAGATATGTCTAAAATGGGTGGAGGGATTTTTTTTGGTCTTATAAAATATGATATCACCAAAATCAGGATCTTCTGCTTGTTGTCATACAAGGAAGTCAGTAAATTTTGCAAATAATTCTTTGCTGGAGGTAACTGAAGAAGGAACTTTTCTAAATGTATTAATCTCAAATTGACTTTAATTTTTTCCATGTGCATCACAGTGGTTTGTCCCAGGTAGCCTGAACTGTAGCAGTAACTTGCTTCCAGACTGTTGTGATATACATTCAGATTATACCTAAAAAACAACTTTTCTTATTTTCTCTTAATTGTAAACTAAGTTGCATCTGTTTTTTAAAAGGGTAGCAAAATATAATACAGGAATTAATTGCAATTAATAGTATGTGTCCAAGGGTATTCTAGAATTCAGCCGCTACTGAAATGTGTTATTTTGCTGACATTGTACTTTTCATATAAAGTGTTAAGTATTGTCCATGACTGCATTTGTGTCTACTAAAAGTAATACATAATAATAAAATCCCCTGCAGATGAAGCTTTCTTTGTTAGAAGATTATATTATTATTAACATTAAAAGGGACTAGAATGGTCTTCTTTACATAGTGTCTCCAGATGTTACTGGGAGGTGCAGTTCCAATTCATTTGGTCTGTATTATGCTAGGAAAATCTGAAATAAAATCACCAGGAAGCATCTGTTTCATCCTCTTATATTATGATTGATAGTTTCCGGCCATGAAGATCTGTTTGAAAAATAGCACCTTTGTTTATTACGCATTCATCAATGTAGGCTTCAGTATTATCTGCATGTAATTGCATTTCTGAATACTTCTCACAACACATTTCCTCAGAATGGATGTTTAGGCTAATTCTCCCATTTTAACGATTATCCTCTATGTGACTGGAGAATGAGGATTATGTGTAGAAGAGATGAAGAAATGTTCAGCAGAGGTAAGATTAATGGGTAGTATTAAATAAATGGTATCTAGTAGTATTGTCCTTCAGTTGTTCCAATTCTATCCAGTGTTTTCCCCAACATCTTAATTCCCCAGGATATACAGGGTCTTGTTTAAAAGCACAATATTGATTTAGATGTATTAAGAAGAGTTTCCCAGGATACCATGTACATTCTCAGAACTTGCATGGAATTGTCAGGCAGGCTAAACTGTATGATCTGCTGAGTTGAAAGCATATGGGCAGTGCCACGCTGAAGTTGCATGATCTTGGAGAGAAAAGATGTACATGGATAGAAAGTTTTTAAATTAATGCATGGAAGCAAGCACTATGCTTCTAGGAATTAGTGGGTGTGTTTAAGTAAATGAAGTAAGTAAGAATGTGAGCGATGTGGATTTAGTGAGGCTCTCTTGAATGAGATGAGGAAGTCTGAAAATAGAGCCTATAGCATAATGGTACTGCAGTATGCTGGAATAAAACTGGTGTCTATAAAAGATATGCTTTTTGTATTTGGGACGTATTTCCAGTGTCCTTAATGAGTTTGTATGAATGTCTGTCCAACAAACTTACTGTTTGTATTTGTGGGATTTCAGCCCCTTTGATCTTTTACAAACTTGCACTTACGTGTGAGGTGAGACGGGGAGGGTTCAGGATAGGCTGTTGCTCGGTAGAAATAGACATTTGAAAACAGCCTAATGTTCATATTTAGTTTTCAATGGGGACACCCCACACAGATAGTTTAGTTCTACAGTATACTGCCAGCCTAGATTTATAATAAATTTCATGCAAGGTAGCCAGAGGGTGTTGAGTTCCGTTCTATTTATATTTCAACCCAGAAGATTAAAGAGAAAGCCCTCATAGCTATAAGGATTTGGGGACTTCCAAATGATACCCGAACTAGCTGTAAGGATGCCAATCTAATGCAGTGTTTTTCAAACTTGGCAACTCTAACATGTGTAATTCATATCCCAAATTTTCATAGCCAATGTAGGGAATTCTGGGGCCTGAAGTCCATATGTTAAAGTTGCCAAGTTTGAAGAACATTGATATAACGCAACCTTTCCCAACTTAGCTCTCTTCTGATTTGCTAGGGCTACAACTCCTGGAAAGCCGTATTGTGAGGAAATTCTGGGAACTGCCATTTCAATACACTTGGAGGGTGCCAAGGTAGAGAAGGCTTTCATACAGTTCTTTCTTGGATGGATGTTACTCTACAGCCGAGTTTTTAAAATATTCTCCCATAAGCCCGATATGGATCGAAATGGAGTGCAATTTTAAGAAAAGTTCTACCCTAGTTCTTCCTGAATTTGTTTCTTCATATAGGAGCCTAAAATAAAATGGTACCCTAACAGTCCCCTTCTGTTCCCAATATGCTGTTAACTAACATATTCCAAGAAATCTGTTTGTGGATTTATTACAACTGTGTTTGTGATAAAAAATGAGTTCTTTCCAAGCAAAGCTATTAAAAAGTTGGTTAAGGTCATTCTTAACCAGGGACATTATTGTTCCCTTTTTCCTGACATGTCCTCATTATGCTAGTGACAAATGATATGAATATTCTGCCTCCTTCAATTAAAAATCCAAATAAAACATTCCCAATGGTCTGTTTTGAAAGAAAACTCCATACATGCAGGAGAAAATGGAGTATAGTGATTTTGAAATCAATTATCATTCTTCTGTATGTAGATATAGAGGGAGAATTTTTCTGGACTTTTCCTTGCGATGCAGCAGCTGCTCTTAAGTCCAATGAAGTGAAGATCTGGAGGCCACTTTCCTTTTGCTGTATGAGATATGCTTCCTGTAACAGTTGGAGGAACTTCCTGCACACATGTAACACCAGCAGCTTCTAGCTTATCTCCCTCCTTGATGGTGCAATACCAGTGGGAGTGCCACAAAACTGTGACTTCTGAGAATGCTTTTAATTCTTTCTAAAATAACCTTGTTATCTATAATGTGTCTGTGTTCTAACAACTTTTTGTGTGGTTCTTGCCTCTTTAATCCCATGTTGATCTTTGTAACACTGGCAATAAATTAAAGTGACTTTCCAAGACTCTTCTGTTCTGAATTTTTTTCATTTCACAATGGTCTTTTGAGATGAGTGTCTAAGGTTATTGGGTAAAGGGAATGGGGTAGCTGTTTCTAGAATTCGTGATGCAGAGATTTTATTTATTTTATTTATTTATTTAATCACATTTTTATACCGCCCTATCTCCCAAGGGACTCAGGGCGGTTTACAGCCTGATAAAAAACATACATATAAATACAGAATAAAACATCAATTAAAAAACTTATTAAATAAGGCCGAATATTTTAAAATAACAATAAAAGTAATACAACCCCATTAAAACCAAATTCAAAATTTAAAATTCTAGTCCAGTCCTGCGCAAATAAATAGATGTGTCTTAAGCTCGCGGTGAAAGGTTTGAAGGTCAGGAAGTTGGCGAAGTCCTGGGGGAAGTTCGTTCCAGAGGGTGGGAGCCCCCACAGAAAAGGCCCTTCCCCTGGGTGTCGCCAGTCGGCACTGCCTGGCCGACGGCACCCTGAGGAGTCCTTCCCTGTGAGAGCGCACGGGTCGGTGAGAGGCAATCGGTGGCAGCAGACGGTCCCGTAAGTAACCCGGCCCTATGCCATGGAGCGCTTTGAAGATAGTTACCAAAACCTTGAAGCGCACTCGGAAGGCCACAGGTAGCCAGTGCAGTCTGCGCAGGAGAGGTGTCACATGGGAGAGATGAAGTATATTGTCTGCTGGAAACTATTTGATTAGCAGCATAATGCATGCAGTCCATTTAGGGTGAGCAATATTTGCACGTTAGTCATTGGTAGACTTGCAGCTCCTATCACTGTATGCTTTTGGTTGTGCTGTTTAAAAGAAATGACTTTGCACAGAACAACTTCTGGAATGTTGCAGTTTTACTTAGCAATTAATTCAGATTACTTTGCAGTGAAGTCAGATCACTGAACCATCTAGCCCAGTATTAGTAGTAGCTTTCCTAGGTTTAAATGAGGCATTTTCTCTTACTCTCTGCTACTTCTAGGTTTGTAGGTGTTCCTGTTAATAGATTTTACCAGTAACTTTTATGAATGTTATGATTTTTATCGGGAAGTATCTATCATTTCTAAGCTGTGGATAGTAAATCATATATGCTTTAACATATTGCAAACCATTCAGTTCCAAAGACAGAATTTTTAGCTTAAATTTTAATGAACCAGTGTGAAATCATATTGTTTACTGATTTCCTATTATGTCTTGACTTTTAATTTTATATCAAGTTACAAATGTGAACTACAAAACAGACACTTGACAATATTTTAATTCAATTTTATTAATGTCATACTTCTATAATGCTATAAAAGCTGCCTGCCAACAAGGCCCCACAAATCTGTTCTTGGCTTGACATCTGTAGCTACAGCAAAATAGTTGGGTTACTTTAACATACATGACATCAAAATAAACATTCCTTCTTAATAAAGTGGGGTTCTGTTTTTTGATCCATCTGAGAAATAGACCACTTTGTGTCTTTCACAGTAATAAGTAGGTCCCTGTATTAAGGACTTCATAACCCCCCTGGAAAAGCAATGGAAACTAAGAAGAGCTGGCAATATTTATTTTAAAGCAAAAGCCTCAGCATCTCGGAAAAGAATGGGTTAATTTCATTTCATTAATAATATCAGCTTCTCATCCTTTTATTTCTTTAGATGCCTCTAATAGCACTATTTATGAAGAAGGAAGCAAGTGATGAAATGCCTGCTTTCAAGTCTCTGAATTAGTGCCATGTTATATGAAAGTACTATAGCTGAAGGCATCCATTTCATATCTTTATTGCATGATCATAACAAATGAAAAAATGACTTAACACCTTTTCTAAAATTTGGAAGAATAATTTTGATATATCCAGTATGAGCCAGCCTAACGGGAGTAAAGTACCAATGGTATGTTTTGTTTCATTTATTTATCAGCCAATCAATCAAATTCACATGTCATTTATCTCATGGAAAATGACTCTGGGCATTGTACAACAATCCAATTATCTTCTATTACATTTCTTGCATTGAAGCCAAAGATCTTTCCAGAACTTCTGCCAATTGTCTCCTATACAGGATTACTAAGATCAGTATCCCAAGCTTCCTTTAAAATATATAACTGATCTTCTCTTTCTGATTGCAATCACAACCAATAAATTTTTGAAATGGTTTTTGGTTGTTTTAAATCAGGGGTCACCAACCTTTTGGACCTCAGGGACCACCAAATTCATAATTTTAAATTCTGCGGACCACTAATATGATTTTTTAAAAAAGATAAATAGTATTTAGTGCAATATAAAAAATGCAAATAATGTTTCTGTGGACCACCAAAATTTTCTTGTGGACTACCAGTGGTCCATGGACCACCAGTTGGTAACCGCTGTTTTAAATGATAAAGTATTAAATTCTCAAAATGGATATCAGGTCATGCTGCTGAATCTCTAATAATTCTATCACCCAAAAGAAATTTAAGTTGATATCAGAAAAGCTTGGTAATTTGTCACCTATTCATTGCTCAATCTGATCTTTATTGAAAGATTATTACTATAAAAATCTATAAATATATTTTCTCAAAGATTTCATTTTAGCCAAGCCATAATCATCCTGATCAATTTATGTTGACAGAAAAATGAGGAATAAGCTTTATCAAAACTACATATCTACTCTTTCAAATTTGAAGCATTGTTTTAGTAAAAACATTTTCAATTTGTTTAATTCTAGAAAAACATTTTGGATAAAAAGCCATTGCTTTATAAACTTATCTGGTTCTAACATAGCTTCAAAATAAATTCATTGTTTAGATGATTCTCCCAGAATACATGGAATCATATGCCTTAGCTGCAATCCTCAATAATGTATTAACAAATAGGGCATGATCCAACCTCCCTGTTTTTGAAATCTATATAAATAATTTTATTTACTCTTAGTATTTGTAGATTGAAATAGAAGCTTTTTTTTTTGCCAATGTCTTAAAGCCTATTTAGGAGTTGCCACTAGGAGGCACTGAAATAATAAGTTCAACTGTGCAAGCATTTTCATTTTAACCACTGTAATTCATCCTAAAATATTGAAATGTTTTCAAGCCCAGTTTTTCATTTCTTTATTTAATTTCTTTCAAGTTGGTACATAATTATATGTAAAGATTTTATTAATATTTGAATTATAATTTTGTGGTGTGTGTGTGTAATATAATATATATATATAATTTAGGAAAATTAACTGATAGTCCTGGCATTTCTGCAAATTTCTTTCACTCCTTAATATACCTAGCTAAATAAAAAGCATTTGAGAGTCAAAATCATCTGTAAATAGATTTAAAAGATACATTTACCTCCCATTTTCATTCCATTAATCTGATTATTAGATCTAAATGCTATTGCCAGCACTTCTATAGTTAGGTTGGATAATTAAGGTGATAAAGAGTTAGAGTGAGCAATGGGAAGAAAGTGCAAGTAAACAATATTCTAATAACTGAAACTAAAGCAAAGGCTTTTTGTGAGAAGGCGCAGTTGCAATATGCAAGACTGCTAAGACGTGTGGACCTCAACACACAAACTGTACTTTTATTGGACCAAAAATATATTATCTATGATAAAATAAACCTGAGCACCAAAGTCATATTTTAAACAGATGGTTTCACATATTAGATCAGAAGTCACAGAAGAATATTCTAATGGATACTGAAAGCTGAGTAGAATGGTGATGTCTATGACTAATCACTTTCAATAGGATCTATATTTCAAAGTTTACTTTCTACCTCTCTCTGCATTCTGCATGGCTAGTAATAGATTAGGGGTGTTTTCCCTATTCATTATTAGCTTTAAAAAAGACCTGATTCCAATTTTTAAAAAATGGCAGGCCATCTAACAGGTTCGAGAATATGAAAATACTTTGAAAGATCAGATTGTTTTCCCTTTAACCTATTAATATTACTATTTTAATCGCAGAAATTGATTTAGGTGAATATATGAAGAGATTACCAGCTTTCTATTTCTCTCCTTCTCTCTCACAGTTTTAGAAAAAGGACACAGCTCCCTTTAAAACGAAACCTTTTGTTTTAGGGGCTGGGAGGATGAAATATGGTAGTCATTGTTCTGTAGATTCTTACTACTACAAACTGGTGATGGCACTTTAAATCTCTATTTTCACACTTCACCTCCATTTCCAAAGTGCATTTCAACCGTGGGCTTCAGCAAGCCTTGATTATAATTCAAAAGGTGCTTTTATGAAGTGAACAAGAAGAATAGCAGCAGAAGATCCGTGAGTCAAGAATTGTTCACAGTCTCTGGAAAGAATATCTCTCGACATCGCCGAACTGTGTCCTGGGGAGAATGGATACTATGTCCTACTGTCCGAGGATCATCATAGATTTCATAATCATTCCCACCCTAAGGACATAAATAAGATTATTCCTTCTGCTTTATTATTTTTAAATTCATGAGGCTGGAAGTGCTGTGGCAGCAATTATGGAAAAAACATGCATCCAATCCTCCTGCCTCCACTGAGTTAGGATACCTGGCTCCACTTAGATTAGCCCAAGACAATCTGGATGTGTCAGTTCCCAGGGAAATTAAAGTCCATCTAAAAATCCATAATTGAGAAAGGATGCAAAGGGTCTTAAGAACTGGTTTAAGCAAGAATAAAATTTGCAACAAGGAAATCTTAATCTTCATAGATGAAAAAGGGCTTTACTCGCATCTCAAAATGAATGATTCTTTTTAAAAATGCATACAGACAGTCCTCACTATGTGACTGGTCATATAACTTCTGTTGGAAGTTACGACAGATCCCTTCCCCCCAAAAGCTACATACAACCCTGTTTTTAAGTTATGGGAGCTGCAACATCCCCATGTCATTTGCTCTTAGTTCGAACACAGGTATACTGCAACACCTCCCCATCTCTCTACCCCCCCATGCCTCCACACTGAGACCCTGCAGTGCCTGGGCTTTCTTCCCATGCATCCTGGAAGAGCTGCTACTTTCAGCACACCAATTCCTTGCAGAAATGACAGCTGCTTTCAGAACTTTCTGCCCAATCAGCTGGCCGTTAGGAGACTGCAAACCTCTCTTGGCTCTTGCTAGGCTTTTGGGATACCTGCTGCCTACATGCAAAGACAGCAGCTTCAGAACAAACCTCCCGCCCCAGTCAGAAGACTGCAAGCCTCCACTGGCTCCTGCTAGGCTTTTGGGAAGCCAATTGCCTGCACATGGCTGGCTTCCTCAAAGCCTAGCAAGAGCCAGGAAAAGTTTGCTGTCTCCTATTGGGCGGCTCTTCTGTCTTTATTTCATGCAAGCCCATGGAAGAGCTTACAAAAATGCGGGGGAACTACTGAAGAAGTCTTTTTACAGCGACTGTAATCTCCAAAAAAAGCAGGCTAGTCTCAAAGTACTCTCTCTTTCATGTGGTGGATGTAACAGTCCATGGAAAAGAATGACTTGACTGCCAGAACGTATATTGGGCTGTGGGTCTGCATGACTTGCAACATCTTGATACAAGCTGGCTTTGTTGTACAAACAAGGCCTTGCTCACTGAAAATTCTAATTAGAGAAGCATTTGTAGGACCCTTCAATTTGTAAACAGCCAATATCTGAGGTTCCCAAATGTGCCTACTGATATTTTCAAACATTGAAATTACTGTTTGAAGATCACAAAGAAGATGTCTTTGAGCCATAGTGGTAACTGGGCTCTGAGAAGAGCTCATTCTGATAAGAACATGGGAAGCATTCTCCTTAGTCCTTAAAATGGTTTCTTATCATATACTTACAGGGGTTGTCTCATTTCCAAAAAAATGTATGACATCAAATTTCTCATCCTCAAGGATGTTGAGGCAATAGCGTTTGTCCCAGCCCTCTGGAAAAACGTCAAAACTAATCATACCACCTGTCAGATTTAGAGAAAATTTAGTGAAAATGAGATTATTTGGGAGTAAAATCTTTCCTTTGCTATCTCTGGCATAAGACACTGTGTCTTTGTGCAAACATTTTTTTAAACATGACACATGGATCTGCGCTGCTGTGTCGGCCTGATTCCCAGACACATTATAATGTTACAGTTGATGTTTCCATAGCAATGAGATTAATTGGCATTAGTGGTGGGCCCTCAGCTGAAGATACAAACAAGAAACAGTTGGTTTGAGTACGCAGAGTTCAAATACATTTCAGAAAAATATGTGAAAATGTGCTTAATAATATGGCTAATGGGGGAAGGGATTCTTTTATCATTCTCTGGTGTAACTGGACTACAAGAAACACTCATGTTTATCATAAACCCAATGTTTATCATTTATTTGTAAAATTTAATAACCACATGGTAACTCTGGGTGGTTTGAAATTAATTAACATGGATGGACCTAGCACATGCATCCTGTAACTCAGTTTAACCTTAACACTATAGGGACCTTCTTCATGAGTGCTTTGAATATCATCTCTGACACATTGGTAGCCTAATACTTTTTCCTAAATAAGTTTGGCATGTTGGTGGAGAAATGCCACCACCGTAAGAAATAGTGGGTCCTGCCAGAACTACATACGAAATTTGGCCAACTGAAAAAATATACAGAAGTTCAAGCTGTGCAAAGCTCCACTTATATGAGAAATCTACCTGAGTATAACCCTTCCTTCATTCCAAGAATGTATTGGCATTCTTTGTGATATTCTTTCAGCTTTTTGAAGAATGCTGTCATATTTCCTTTGAGTCTTTCCTGCTCAAGACTATATATGTCCTGTTATTTCAATCTCTCTTCATAAGGTTCAATGTCCGTCATCTCCATTTATCACTTATTTCCACTGGCCTTCAACATCTCCATTGGCCTTCTCCAGTGTTTTTAAAATGTTTTTAAAATGTGGTCCAAAGCAATACAGGAATGGAGTCTGAACAAAATATAGGCATTATTTCCTGTGATTTGTAAACTTCAGTTGATACAAACTAAAATTGTACTTAACTTCCTTGCAGTCACATATCACTTTATATTCCCCACATGCCTGCTTTAAATAGAATTTGATTTTTATTTGCCAAATCCCACTCAAAATAAAATGCACTAAAAAGCATCCAAAATAACTGTGAGAAATTTCTTATCCTCACCTCGGGAAAATCGCAGACCCTTGCCTGCAAACTCTCTCTGCAGAGCTGCTACAAACTTCTCTCGTATCTTTTCTTTCTATAGTGGAGGCAACCAGAAGTGTGAAAAGAGACACTTCAGTTATTTTTATTTATCAGATTCCACTTTTTCTCCACAGAAACCAGTGCAAAGATATCTTCCAGCAAACTGTTAGGTTAATCTTCTTGTATAATTTCAGCTTCCTGACATAGTACATCCTGTTCATAAAAACTGAATAAAAGATTTACATATACCCTTACCTAAAAGATGACTGGAATCCTAAAGCAATTATATATCATAAGAAAAACATCCCCACTGATAATGCATTGGGAAGCCTAATGCTCATATTTACCTTGTCCAGTTCAGAAAATTCTATTCGTTCTTCCAAACTGCAGCTTCGACCAATGGGGGAGATGTTCAACATTCCATTGCGAAATTCTATGAATGTTCCCCTTTGTATATTTGGAGAAGAAAGAAAAATACAAGGTAGGAAAATAGCACTGTACTGTTTACAAAGGCTCAAAATCCTTGGGGTTGAAACAAAGGTATGCAACTTCTATCTTAAAGAGGGCATGTAGCCTCTACAAGCACCCTATTTGAAGATCTCTAGTATTTCAATTTGGATTGCTAAAATTCAGTGTTAAAAAAATTCCATTTCAGTGATACTGACTTTTTAATTGAGTGATT
The DNA here is from genome assembly GCF_028640845.1 of Ahaetulla prasina. Classification (NCBI taxonomy): domain Eukaryota; kingdom Metazoa; phylum Chordata; class Lepidosauria; order Squamata; family Colubridae; genus Ahaetulla; species Ahaetulla prasina. The sequence goes on along the minus strand of NC_080545.1, from coordinate 65,706,133 downwards.
TTATTTCAGTGATACTGAATTTTTAAAAGACAAATTAAGCATGAAATTTCTGGAAGGCCAGCTACTCCTATTTCTATTCTCATTCTGTCATCCTCCCACTACTTCAAATTTACTCTTAATTCCAATCCCCAATCTCAAACACAGTTCAAAATCACCTTAAAAATAGACTTTCGGCTGGTTTTTTTAGGACCCAAGCAGATTGAAGGTTCTTCTGTTCCTATTCCCATGCTTAAAAAGCAATTGCCCATGAATGCAAGCTGAAATATCTCAACACTTACCTTTAAGATTATGCTTTCGTGTCTCTCAGCAGCCTCCTGTAGAAGGCTGAATATGACACATACCCCCCCCCCAAGTATATAAATTAAATTAATAAATAAAATAAAATAAAACAATTAACTGAAATGGCTTAATTTTGACAAAATATTCTGACTATTTTCAAATTAGGCTGGAAGATTAAGGACTTTCTTCTCAATATATCATCTATATATCAGGGGTAGTCAACCTTTTTATACCTACTGCCCACTTTTGTATCTCCGTTAGTAGTAAAATTTTCTAACCGCCCACCGGTTCCACAGTAATATGGCATGGTATCGTCTGTGCATGCCTCTCGCGCATCGTGGATTGGGTTTGGGGGGGGCACCGGCTACAAGCTCTGCTTGTCTGTTACAGCTGGGTGGTGTGGGGGGAGATGCGTGAGCTATTCTGGGACGAGGCTTTTTTGTTTGCAGTCACATTATAGCGCCATTTAGTTTCACTTACATAATGTGAACTAAACTTATGTGCGGGCGATACATAAAGTATATTTTCAGAAGTTTAAATTGCCACACGGAATTTTATGAAAACCCAATGAAAATGTTTTTAAATAATGCTATGAATTTTTTTTAAAAAGTCAATTAAATTAAAAAAAAGGAAAGTGCTTCAGTATCGGACAAAACCCCTACCGCCCACCATGAAAGCTGGAACGCCACTAGTGGGCGGTAGGGACCAGGTTGATACCACTGATCTAATTAGTTACAAATTCTAACAAAATGGTTAAATAATAAAATGGGGAAAACTTTATTCTTGGACAAAATTGTTCCTTGCCTAGGAAAAGAAAGATGGGTATTTCTTTGTTTACCTGTGATCCAAAGTCCAAACAGTATATGGTAAAATAGAACCCTCATATATTGATATAAGGAAAGTACATTACCGTTTCTTGGGCAACTTTAGAAGTGCCATGTAATTAAGGCAGAAGTTGATCAGCTCTTGCAAAAGTTCCTCTCCAAGATGGTTCTGGATAGCCTATTGAACAAAGGATACAATTGATAAAAATGATCCTTGCAGAAGACAGCAGATGCTTTCACCACACAGTATGTTAATTAGAAACAGAGGCCTTTGCCAAAAGCAGTAGAAATCAAGGTAGGTGAAATCTTAAAATGTTGCTTAACAAATTTTATTTTATAAGACGCAAGAAACAATTTTACCTTCTGCAGTAGTACTAAAATCACGACATTTCTAGATTGTCATATCTGGATGAAGAGGACTGAAAGGAAAATAATAATCTTAAAACAGCCTCCTTTGACTTGGTCTCCTCAAAATCCAATTAGGGCCGTAATTTTCAGCAATCCCAGCCATTTCTAAGAGTTACAACACATTTAGTGGATGTTGGATCAGAAAATCTTGTCTTATTAAATATAATTTTAATGTCTTATTATCTTGTATTTTGTGTTAAAAAGAAAATAACTTATAATGTTCAACCATGTATCTGGTATATTATATTATGAAATAATGTTTTTCAGGCATCACTCATCAAGATTTTGCTTTCCTTTTGGAGGTTTATTAAAAGGTTATGCAACTAGTGGTCCTCCAGAGTTAATTGAGTTTCAATTCCTGTCAGACTAAGTCACTATAAGCACCAGTGTGGGTTGGTGCAAACAATAGTTAGGCAACAAAAATTATCCATCCTCTTTTTTTAAATAAGGTTATTCTTTATTTCAATTCCTATGTGAAACCAGATGAGTTGAATGGGTTTTGAATATAACTTTCTCCCTTTGAGTGATTTCAGGTGAAAAGAAATGGCAGGAAAGTATTTGTAATGTCAATGGAGAAACAAAAGAGGCTACCCCTACCTGCTTTGAGACTAGTTGCCCATTCTTGTATTGCACAGTGCCATTTTCTGCAAAGACGTAATCAAACTTGTTTATGACTGTTGGAAATGGTTGTTGGAAGAGTAGAGAAATTGAGAAAAAAAATCAATGGAAGAGAAATCAGTCAAATATTAATGCAATTCTTTTCATCATTCAGATGGCTAGGGGCCAAGATGGATGAATTAGTTGAATTCTATTTGCGCTGCTTCTCTAAAAAAGATGTGTAAACAGTGATGCTCATTTATAATTTTAGGAGTGCTAAACCTGAGTTCTCACCTTTCCTTGGAAGGAAAGATTCAGAATCTGATATTGTATTGTTTTGTTACAAAACACGATGACTAACACACAGAACACAGGGATACGTAATAACTGTTCAATTTTTTTAAACTGCACTGAATCTAGCTTAAACTGAAAGCATACAGTGAAATTCCACTAACTTAATGGTATATCTGGAAACCTGGACTGGAAAGCAATCTGCCATTTTCATGCAAATTTATGTAAGCATAAATTATATTAACATTTTTCAACCTCACTTAAATTTTTGCAGGCCATAGGTGGGGGATTGATTGCTTGTTACAAAAATAAAACTCATGGTTTTTTTCTCTGTTCTGAAAGTTATTTTAGTCTGTAAAAATTTACATTGCAATTTCTGTTGTTTCCTACATTCCCTGCATTCTGGAGTGTTTCTATCCTTGATTTTTTTTTCACCTGAGTTTCCTGGTTATGTATGAAGAACTATACATTTAAACTTAGAGCTTGCCACCTAAGTTCAAGGCTGCTCCTGTGCCTTAAAACTCAATGTTCCTGTTCTGTTCTATGACTTTAAAGCATTTGCATAGGAAGTAATGACCAATGTCTTGGTTGAAACTCTTAAATAATCTTTACACTAAAAGTAATAACTTGCCCAGGATACTTAGAACAGCCTTGCTATAGGAGAATTTGCCACAAGTTCCCATTTTGTTTGAATTATGATTCACTAACATGATTTGACACTAATATGCAGTCATTCAACAATGTCCAAACAATAAAAATTCTATAATATAAAAATTAAGTGAGACAAAAGAAAGACACCTTACTTACCTTCATCCCCTTCTCCAAGCTGTTCTGCTATTTTGGAGTAGTCTGAGCCTCCAACCACCCCAATCATCACTCTTTTACGCAGCTCTTGAAGAAATTTTGCTATTTCAGGCTCAATTTTCTGAAGGGAACAGAGAAAAAGAGATTCTTATAGAAAAGCTATAGATAGCAGCATGCTGATATTATGCAACATAATGTGTGTGTTAAAATCAAATCATCATGATGAAATAAACATTCATAAACCAGGACAACTAATGTTTAAGATTACCAGATAAATTGTAATCAGTAGATAAAAACCCAACCCAAACCACACTGCTAGAAAACCCTTATTTAGAAATGGTGGAGAGCCATAAAATGGCTTTGGACAGTCCAGGGAAGGGAAATTGGAAATGTATGGACGATTTTTCCTTCTGCTCATACTGTATTTCTTCCATCTGATTCTTAACCAGTCAGAACTACTTGGTCTTTCATTTATAAACAACACCAGACATTGCTGTCTTGCCTATGTCTCATTTACTATTCTGTCATGGTTTTTGTTGCTTCAGGGCAATGATTTGGCTTTTCGGACTTTAGAGAGATTAGGGAATAATAGATTTAGTGGTGAGCATTATTTTTTTTCTAAATGATGCTTGGTGTAGTGATGCGCTGATCACCTTGATAAAGGGCAAGATACTACTTTATTTGTCCAAGTGTTTTGTTTTTCAGACCTACCGTATATACTCGAGTATAAGCCGAGTTTTTCAGCACGTTTTTTGTGCTGAAAAACGTCCCCTCGGCTTATACTCGGGTCTATACGGCTTATACTCGAGGTTTTTTTTTTTTAAGCCCCTCGGCTTATACTCGAGTATATACGGCTTATACTCGAGTTTTTTTTTTCTTTTTTTCACATTTTACCGGACGGAAGCCCTGCCGGTGCAGTGAGAGGGCGGGGCGGGGGAGCCGCCAGCCTTCTCAGCTGAGGGAGGGAGGCTTTCCCCAACCGGTAGGTGCCTCATTTCCCACCCTCGGCTTATACTCGGGTCCCCAGTTTACCCCAGTTTTTGGGGTAAAATTGGGGACCTCGGCTTATACTCGGATCGGCTTATATTCGAGTATATACGGTAATTGGAAAATTACATTTAGACTGAATGCAACAAAATGACCTTCTTGGTACTTTAATCAAGATATCAATCCAGCAAAGAAATGGATGAAGAATCATGCACTGAATAAGGCTCAATAGTCCTTTCCAGCTTTCAATCATCATACTAAAATTGGTTACAGGTACTACTAGCTCTGCTGTACAGGTGAATGGATTAAAGTTCTAACTATCATATAGTTGAAGAAAAAAGTCACTGGAGGTATTTGCAGTAGCTTCAAAACGGACAAAGAGAATTAAGTTTTCATGAAATGCAGATTGATATGGAACTCAACAGTCCAACTACCAGTTAATGAAATAGAAATTTAGGATGGAGTCATTTATATATTACAAAAACTCCCATGTCTGTAACCTTTATCTGGGCAAAACCACACATCACAGGGCAAAATATTTTCAACTAAGGTACCTGAAATGGGCTTATTTACAGAATGACTCCTATGGGCCTATGACTCCCAAATGAATGAAATTTGGGGAGGTTGTGTCTGCTTCACAGTTTTTGGCTGTTGCTGCTTCAGTGCTGCCATGGTCAGTGATGGCCTCCTGGTCTTCATTTTCAACATTCCCTGGCAGCTTCCCATAAATCCTTCTGCACTTGCACTGCACTCCTCGTTCCCTCCCCCACCTGGCAGCAGCCACTTACCTGCCTGCTGGAAAGGAGAGGGAGGGAGGAATAGAGAGAAAGGAAGGAATACTAGAGGAGGAAAGGGAATAAAGGAAGGGAGAGAGGAAGGAAAGGGGGAAAGAAGTAAAGAATAGAGAGAGAGGGAGAAGGAAGGAACAGTTCCAGTGCTCATTGCAAGCTTCCCATAGGAAACTCAATGGGGAGGCTGACAGGAACTTGCAAGCTGCTCCCACTCCCACTAATATTTTGCCTGCATGTTTTGCCATTTGGTTTCTCTGTTTAAGTAAGGAAATATCTGTGAAACGATGATCCAACAGTTTTGGATTGTCTAGTATTGGGTATAAATCTCCATGCAATGAATGAACTTAAATGGTCAGCCCATTACATGGTCAACCCACTGTAGTACCTTTAAATGTGTTGCACTTGCACTACAGGTAGTCCTTGACTTACAGCTTTTTGTTTAGTGTCTGTATGAAATTACAACGGCACAGAAAAAAATGACTTATGACTGTTGTCACAGCTGTTGCAGCATCCCACAGTCACTTGATCAAAATTTGGATGCTTGGCAACTGCTTCATATTTATGACTATTGCAGTGTCCTAAGGTCATGTGATCACCTTTTGTGACCTTCTGATAAGCAAAGCCAATGGGGAATACAGATTCACTAAACAACCGGGTTACTAATTTAACAGCTGCAGTGATTCACTTAACAACTGTAGCAAGAAAGGTCGTAAAGTGGGACAAAACTCATTTAACTGTCTTCCCTAGCAACAGAAATGTTGGCCCCAATTGCAATTGTTAGTTTAAGAACTGCTATTATATCCTAGGTTACATTGTTTCTAGATAACACTGGTTTGATAGGGGCACTTCTGGATATATTTGGCTGATCGATTTTGGAAGACAACAGCGCTATTAATCGTATATATGCCAAACCTGTGGTAAGCACTCCCTACCCTCAAAACGACGCTATAGAGCACTGCACACCAGAACAACTAGACACAAGAACAGTTTTTTCCCGAAGGCCATCACTCTGCTAAACAAATAATTCCCTCAACACTGTCAGACTATTTACTGAATCTGCACTACTATTAATCGTTTCATAGTTCCCATCACCAATCTCTTTCCACTTATGACTGTATGACTATAACTTGTTGCTGGCAATCCTTATGATTTATATTGCTATATTGACCATCAATTGTGTTGTAAATGTTGTACCTTGATGAACGTATCTTTTCTTTTATGTACACTGAGAGCATATGCACCAAGACAAATTCCTTGTGTGTCCAATCACACTTGGCCAATAAAATTCTATTCTATTCTATTCTATTCAAGTGAAAGTTACTCTCTAGTCCTGCAAAGCATCCCGAATTTAATCTCCCCAACCAACCTGAGTCGCTTGTCCTCTTCACATTTCCTACATAATCGGTGCCGAATGGAAACATTTTGAAAAGGCCACCCCGGACAATTTGCAGGTTTCCCCTCTCCCCCCCACCCCGGTGTATGAGGGCAACTGAACTCCCACATCGCGTCTTTTGCAACCGCCTCTCAGCCAGAGCTTCAAAGGGCGGGAACGAGACAGAGAAGACAGGAGAAGCGTCACTTTTTTCCCCGCTGGGCTCGCCCGGCGTTCCCGGGTTCAGGCGCCACTGCTCTGCGGCACGCTTCAGGGTCCCGCCCGCCTAGGCTCCCGGGATCCCCCCCACGGTACCCATTCATTCCGCAGAGGTGTTGAAGGACGAGCTGAGGACGATGGCGAATGTGGGAGGGGAGAAGGCGAGGGTTTCCTGATCGCACTACCTGCCGAGGCGGTGTGAGGGTCCCATCCACGTCAAAGAGGCAGAGAATGCGCGGCGGACTCCCGGAGGTCTCGGCCATTGCGCGTCGACCCCGCTTTCCTCGGCGGCTTTAACTCTTCAGCGGCGACAAGGCGGCGATCCACCGGAGGCGTCGGCCCACGAAGGAACCAATTAGGAAGATAAGAGCTGCTCATGTGATCCTTGGAAACCGGGCTGACGACCCGTCCGGGCCTGGCGGAGAGCTGCGGAGGATTCGTGGCGGTTTCTGGCGCTAAAAGTCCCAAAGCAGCTTGGCTGATCCGGACCCTTCGGAAATCTCAGGCCGGAGTCTCAAAACCGGAGAGGAATGAGTGGCGTAAGCCAAGATTTTTCCGGTCTTTGCAGGCGTAAGGAAGAGGCTGGCCGCCCTCTCCATCGGTCCTCTCCTTTGACGTGTTCCTGAATGAGTGACCGCGTATCTATACGCGTGAATAGTCACGTGCGGGTTTACATTGACCGTTGTTTACAAATATATACGCACTCGTGCATATAAATGAATGGAAGGTTATGCGTGAGAGTTCTTAGGTGAGGGGGTGGGAGAGGGACAGCTTGACCCCGCCTCCTGCGATCTACAGGTCCTGCCCAGTTTCGGCTCTAGCAGAGTCTATTTACCGATACCCCACAGCGCCGTGCAGTTACTAATTCTGTGTGATCTAATACAAATAAATAATAAGCAATATAAACATTGGAATACGTGGGGCTTTCAGGGTTGTGTATTGCTTACCAGAATAATCCATTTGTGCTGATTTAATTAGTGAACTCCTTCGAGCATTTCATTTTCAGTTACTAATTAGATTATCAATACTAGTAAGCTGCAAAACATCATTGTAGATCAGGGGTCTCCAACCTGGGCAACTTTCAGCCTGGCGGACTTCAACTCCCAGAGTTCCCAGAAAAAGCTTTGCTGGCTGGGGAATTCTGGGAGTTGAAGTCCGCCAGGCTGAAAGTTGCCCAGGTTGGAGACCTCTGTTGTAGATCAAAGCCCTGAAATTGGTCAGTCAGGAATATTTGGCACAAATGTTGCCCTTGCAGAACCATTGGGTATACATCTGCATCTTTCAATATACAAAATAAAATCATAACGTTGTTGATCCATGGAAGAAAAATCCAAACTATAGAGTGGGATAATTTCTATTGGGCTCCACCAAAAGATGACAAATGAGTGTTACGTTCTTATTGATCCCACTATATATATTTGGACTTTTTTCTTCCAATATGTTAATCCTTTTTGGCAAAATGTTATACAGTAGACCATAGAAGACAATAGTGGTGCCTTAGAATTAAAATTCCAATTTTAAAAAGCATTTGTCAAGGAAGTTCACTACATTAATATTCCACATTACACTATGCTGTTCTTTAAGAATTTTCTCTTCATTTTGTCTTAAGAAATGGTGAACTGCAGAATTTTTTTTTAATGAAGCAAATTCACAGATGTCATTGTAGAAAGTTAGCACCCACCCTTCTAGAAAATGAAATATTCTGGGAAATATTAAAAAGGCAGAATATTATACCTCCCTGGATAAGAAAAGGAGAAACATGCTCTTGGAAAGTAAGGGTGGGTTCTACTTACCTTTACTACCAGTTCTCAGCAGGATTGCTTGCGTGCGCTTGCTTCTGCGCAGAAGCTTCCTGATGATGTTGGGGTCGGTGGACGGAGCCTCTCCCCAGTTTTATTACCAGTTCGCAAGTCCAAACCTGGGGCAACCCACCACTGACGGGGACGTCTTCAGACAGCACTGGCTCTTCAGCTTAGAAACGGAGATGAGCACCGCCCCTAGAGTCGGGAATGATTAGCACATATGTGCGAGGGGAACCTTTACCTAACTTTTTATTTAAAAGATCAGTTCATCTAGCCTGGAAACATCTTAAAATCTAGAGCTTTAAATTTTTTTGGCTTATCCCTAAAAAAACAAGTATAAGCTACTATCTATAGCAAGGCTGCATTATGACTACTTTAAACTTAAAAAGTGAATATTTATCCATCTTTAATTAAGGTATGTGTTTGACAGATAGGCAAAACAATCCCCATGAATCTGAATGTGTGTGGCAACCAGCAACTTAAAGACACGCCCTGATCCCTTTGCTCCTCTGTAACCTAGGAGAAACAAACAACAAACCAGTTTTATCACTTTAATGTGGAAGACCCAAGATTATATAAAGATCTATTTCGTAACTTTACTCCCAGCTATCATATCTTGGGCAACAGCTATCATTTCATGATACAAAATAAAGAACAGAATCTGAAAGGTAAGTTTAATATGTATTCACCAGTCGTGAAAGAAGATGGGATGAAATTATTAAAAGGAAGAATAGTAGATTGGAAACGTCAGAGAAGATGCAAGTCTGTGGTTTCTGAAACAAATTTTTATTTTCTAGATACAATTCTATAGAGTTTCTGGTCCAGTTTTGATATGGCAATTCCCCTTATGTAAGATGGGAAAAACTGACGTATTGATTTTTTCTGAGACAAGTGATTGCAATGTTCTGAATACAACCTCACATTTATTGCTCAGGTCTAGCCTGAGCATGGAGATGAGATTAACTTAATTTATTGCTATGCATTAGAGTTCTTGATTAGTCCCTGTGGGCTGTAAAAGCAGGATTATAATTTTATTCATTTATTGCATTTATATCCTACTGCAACTGAATAAGAGGAAAAATATTATTGGGTTACAAAGCCAGCCATACTAACATCTCTTTACCTGAGTTACAGGTTTGGCTGGTTTCTACAATAAACTCTATCCCAAATGAGTTGTGATAGGCAGGAGAAATATGATCCTTTGAAGAATGAACTGGTTTTATTTATTGGGATTTATCAATGCTGTTACCTTCTACATAGAGCTCATGTAAGATGACTGCATAGCTGCAACAGCACCTACTAACTGGGTGTATGGAACTGCATGTGGGTCTGCATGTTTGTAAGTTTATACACATATGAGAGTCTCTGCCTATCAAATAGCTCTGTTATGAATGGCTTCAGGAACGAAAAGCTTGTTCTGAGGCATTTCTGTTAGAATGATCCAACTCCAGAAATTGAGAAATAAAAATAGATCACAAAGTTTTGGCCTATGTCCAAACCGGCAATCAACTAGAAAGTAGGCAAATTCATTGCTCCCAAACATTTTCCTGGCAAATGAGCTGCTGCAGCTACCCAGATTTTAAGTCAGTTGAGTGGATGAATGGCCAAGAGTGTTATCTCAGATATTGGTAAAAGAAAGCTTAACTTGACTGAACACATTAGATTTTTAAACACTGCTTTTATTGTTTTTATAAATAATTTAAGGTGAAAAATATACAAATACTTTCTCATTTTCCCCACAACTCTGTTGAGCTGAAAATGCTTTCCTTTGGAATTGGGATTTCCTGATTCCAAAGGAAAGTGTTTTCGGGCAGCAGTCCCACGATCTCCTTCCTGATTCCAAAAGTGGGGTGTGCAGAGGCAAAAAAAGTGCTTCACATTTTAGGCGGCAGATCTGGCAAGGAAGAAAGAGGCGAGTCTGCTGAGGAGGACGAGGGTGCACGGCTCTGCAATGTGCAATGGGAAGGAGCACTTTCAGGTGGCAACGCTGCGATCCCCTCCTCGAATCCAAAACGGTTCCTGGTTCCCAGCTGCACATTGCAGGGGAACTGGCTGCCTGTTGTGTCTGTGCCCCCCGACCCGGCCCTCCTGCCAGAAAGTGACTTGGAGCTGGGCCTGCTGCCAGAAAGTGACTTGGACAGTGAGAGGGAAGGGCTTTCAGGACTTACCTTGGGAGCACCGGCTTCCCTGGCTCAGCTCCAGGAGCCAGAAGCAGGCCAGGTGGAAGAGATAACGAGGCCTCGTCCCCTGACTCTTTCCCCCCCCAGGCCACGCCTTCACACCCAGCTGACGGCAATCAGGCTTGGTTGGATCTTAGGTTTCATAGGCAGGAGAGGAGGGAACAACAGAAGCAGGGATGGGGCAGGCCCAGGAAGTACTGAGTCATGGAGCCACACTCCACAGGATATAAAATTTTATTGAACTACCGTCCGGTCTCTAACCTTCGTTTTGTGGTGAAGGTTGTTGAGAGTGTTGTGGCACATCAGCTCCCTCGGTACCTGGATGAAACTGTTTATCTAGACCCGTGCCAGTCCGGCTTCCAACCTGGGTACAGCACAGAGACGGCTTTGGTCGCGTTGGTTGATGATCTCTGGAGGGCCCGGGATAGAGGTTGTTCCTCTATCCTGGTCCTACTTGATCTGTCAGCGGCTTTTGTTACCATCGACCATGGTATCTTGCTGCAGCGGTTGGGGAGCCTGGGAGTGGGGGGCACCGTTTTTCGGTGGTTCTCCTCTTATCTCTCCGACCGCTTGCAGACAGTGTTGGTGGGGGGGCAGAGATCGACTGCGAGGCACCTCACATGTGGGGTGCCGCAGGGGTCGGTTCTCTTGCCCCTCCTGTTCAACATCTATATGAAACCATTGGGGGAGATCATCCGTGGTTTTGGGGTGAGTTGCCAGCTGTACGCTGATGACAATCAACTGTACATTTCCACCCCGGATCACCCCAACGAAGCCATCGATGTGATGTCCCGGTGCCTTGAAGCCGTTCGGGTCTGGATGGGGACGAACAGACTTCGACTCAACCCATCCAAGACGGAGTGGCTGTGGATGCCGGCGTCCCGGTACAGTCAGCTAGTTCCGTCGCTGACTGTGGGGGGTGAGTCACTGGCCCCCAGGGAGTTGGTTTGCAGCTTAGGCGTTCTCCTGGATGCACAGCTGTCGTTGGAAGAACACTTGACGGCCGTTGCCAGAGGAACTTTTTATCAGGTTCGCCTGATCCGCCAACTGCGTCCCTTCCTGGACCAGGATTCGTTATGCACAGTCATTCATGCCCTCGTTACCTCCCGCCTGGATTACTGCAATGCTCTCTACATGGGGCTCCCCTTGAAGAGCACCGGGAGACTTCAACTGGTACAGAATGCGGCTGCGCGGGGGATAGAGGGAGCGTCTCGGAGCTTCCATATAACACCTCTCCTACGCAAGCTGCACTGGTTGCCGGTGGTCTTCCGCGTGCAATTCAAGGTGTTGGTGATCACCTTTAAAGCGCTCCATGGCATAGGACCAGGTTACTTACGGGACCGCCTACTGCCGCCAATAGCCTCCCATCGACCTATGCGATCCCACAGGGAGGGTCTCCTCAGGGTGCCGTCAGCTAAGCAATGTCGGCTGGCGGCCCCCAGGGGAAGAGCCTTCTCTGTTGGGGTGCCTACCCTATGGAACGAACTGCCTCTGGGGCTACGCCTTCTTCCCGACCTCCAGGCCTTTAAGCGCGAGCTCAAGATTTTTTTGTTTCAACGAGCAGGGTTGGCCTAAGAGTAATTTTTAATTGAGTGGTTTTATTTCTTGTTATTTTAATATTCGGCCTTATGGTTTCAGATTTTTAAATTTCAAATATTGTGTTTTAATTTTTGTATATGTCTTTTTAACTTGGCTGTAAACCGCCCTGAGTCTTCGGAGAAGGGCGGTGTAGAAATGTAAATAATAAATAAATAAATAAATAAAAGGCAGCGAGAGCTGCTGTGTCTCTTTGTAACAGGCAAATCCACTGATTAAGAGCTGAAGTTTGTTTCTGGGTGACTCACCAGTATCGTGGAAGATAACGGAGGCTCTTGGTAATTGCTGGCTATTCTGTTGCAAGAGCTGATAGTGCCGGCTAATTAAGCCATCACTCAGACGGAGGCGAGGGAGGACAAAACACTGCCGCCTGAAATATGGTTCTGAAATTTGCACTGGGGAATTGGGCCAATGGTTTAGCGGTGGCTGGAAAGGAGGGACATTTCACGGCTCCTGCTCAGCTCGGCTCCTGGGCATAGAGAGGGCTTAGGTGGTGGCACCAGCAGTGGCTCCTCATGTTGCTGGGGAGTGAAGTCATCGTGACCATTGTCTGGCCTGAACTGCCCGCTGGGCGGCCAGAGGGGTGACCAGCCGCGAACCATGGGGCCCGCCTTGTCCACTAAAGCCGCCGGGCAGACCCCCCCACAAAGTGTCCCGAAGAGCTTTGTTCCTCTTCAGGACAGGCTGTGCCCCGGCTCAGATCCCTGCCGCCTGGAACTGCCTGAAAATGTTCAAAGGGTGGGGACCAGTGGGTGGGTGGGGCTACATTTGGCATATAAGACGCACCAGATTTTCACCCTCTTTTTGGGGGTAAAAAGGTACATCTTATACACCGAAAAATATGGTATCGTTCAGTGGTGAAGCATTGCTAGCATGACCCCAAGGCTTATGTGAAGAGGTACATCTTGAGAATTTAAAAATTTGTACTGAAAATGCCAATTATGCTTTCAGAGGCAGGAAAATCCAGAGCCAGAGCCACTCACCTGACCTTGGTTTAGGTCATAACCATCTCACTAATGCATCAGGGGCATTTCCCCACCCAACCTCTGCAAGATACTTTAAAGTATCCACCCCACCCAACCCCTGCAAGATACTTTAAAGTAAAGCTGATGATACGCAGCTGTACTTTTCCACCCTGGACCACCCCAACGAAGCTGTCGAAGTGCTGTCCCGGTGTCTGGAAGCCGTACGGGTCTGGATGGGGAGAAACAGACTCAAGCTCAATCCCTCCAAGACGGAGTGGCTGTGGATGCCGGCATCCGGTACAGTCAGCTGCAGCCGCAGCTGGCTGTGGGGGGCGAGTTACTGGCCCCGACCTATAGGGTGCGCAACTTGGGTGTCCTCTTAGATGGGCGGTTGTCGTTTGATGATCATTTGGCGGCCGTCTCCGAGGGCCTTCCACCAAGTACGCTTGGTGCGCCAGTTGCGCCCCTTCCTTGACCGGGATGCCTTATGCACGGTCACTCATGCCCTTGTCACTTCCCGCTTGGATTATTGCAATGCTCTCTACATGGGGCTGCCCTTGAAGTGCACCCGGAGGCTGCAGCTAGTCCAGAACGCAGCTGCGCGGGTAGTAGTGGGAGCAACCCGTTGCTCCCATGTAACACCACTCCTGCGCAGTTTGCACTGGCTCCCTGTGGTCTTTCGGGTGCGCTTTAAGGTTCTGGTTACCACCTTTAAAGCGCTCCATGGCTTAGGACCCGGGTACTTACGAGACTGCCTGCTGTTACCTTTTGCCTCCCACTGACCTGTACGCTCTCACAGAGAGGGCCTTCTCAGGGTGCCGTCCGCCAAACAATGTCGGCTGGCGGCCCCCAGGGGCAGGGCCTTCTCTGTTGGAGCTCCTACGCTCTGGAACGAGCTTACCCCTGGTTTACGTCAAGTGCCTGATCTTCGGACTTTTCGCCGTGAGCTGAAAACGCATCTATTTATTCAAGCGGGACTGGCCTAAAATTTTATTGGGGTTATTTATTTTTTAATGTTTTAAACTGTTTTAAATTTGGCCACTTATGTTTGTTTTAATTTCTTTTAATGTTTATACTGTGATTTTTACTTGGCTGTACACCGCCCTGAGTCCTTCGGGAGAAGGGCGGTATAAAAATTGAATAAAATAAATAAATAAATAAATAAAGATGGACTAGTATAATAATACAAATTAAAGCCATACATGGAAAATAAAATTCCAGATGTTCCAAGTTTCCTTTGAAATAGGCTGAGGAACATGAGACATTATTATTGATGCATGCTGGAAAATTGAGAACGCTAAAACTATCAAAAGAAGGACTATGTGCTTCATTGATTATAGAAAGGCCTTTGATTGTATCAATATAATCTAAAATATCATAGGATCATATTTTTGATTATAATATCAAGATAAATAGGAAGGCAAATATGCCAAAATAAAACAAGCAAAGTCAAGTGGGTTCTGACAAAGGCTTTATTTTAATTATAAAACAAGAACAATATGGAATTCCTGGAAATGACAGACCTGTTAATTAAGCCAGATCTTTGCTGTCATATACAGGCTGCTCAGCATTCCATGCCCATTGACAGGTTAAAAGTATATCAATTTAAATACATGCACATTTCATACTTTATATAGACTTATAAATATAAGGATGGGAAAAATGTTAAGATATGAATGTAGCTACCAGTATATTTTTCCACAAGTATAAAGCAGGTCTGCTGTCTCTGAACTGACCTTAGTCACTAGTGTCGTGGAATATAACATATAAATAATCATTCAGATCCTAGAATTGAAACCCCAGTTTGAAATGCAGCCTCTTTTAGGTCTCTGTTCAGTGAAGTTCTAAATATTATTGCCCATCACTGAAAATAGAGCCTACAGTGTATTCCAGAAAGCAAAAGAATCCTTTCTTTACTGCAAGCAGTAGAGAGGACATGATCATAATGCAAAAAGTAGAATATTCTTTTTACTCTTAGTGAAGGCAACTACCTAGGGTTGCAAACTTACTTGGGAACAAATCCTGTAGGAAAAAGTGGTACCTGTTTCTGAGTAAACATGAGTTTATTTTGCATTTTCTAAAGTTATAGGAAGGAAAGTTCCAAAAATATGATTAAATAAGTACCAGGAATTTCTTCATTTCTCCATATGCTTATATGCACTAGTTAAATGGAGAAATGTACATTAAATTTGACAGAAGGAATGATGAAAAGTTACACAAGAAAAAACAATCAATTACATTATTAAAACTACAATTCAAAACAGGTTTACTAGAAAGCATGACTTTTTGGAACATACAAAAAAGTATGTGTGTTTTGAATGTAGCTTTTAAGAAATCAAAATATTCTAATCAACCATTGCTTCCAATATGTTATGGAATAAATTTTAGAAAGGTTATATTTTATATCAGCAGTTCTTCTCCTCTATCACACATTCATAATGGTTGTGATAGAGAAGAGATGTCTAAAAGCAGGTACAGTTTGTCATATAGAAAGAACATTCAGAACTATATTCACTGTCACTCCAATTCTTTCTGTGTTGCAATAATCAATATAGATATAAAATACTTTTGTAATAGAAAAATACTTTATCAGATTGCAATCTGAAAATTCAGCACAAAAGTTCTGAGGCATTTCAAAAGCATGCATTTATGAAGCATTCTTTCTCATTTCTCTACTGTTCTATTCATTCAGAATTTTCTATTTTTTCTAAGGAAGGAAACCTTGTTTTCCCTACCAAGAATTTTTCTGAGCCTCAGACTTAAAACAGCCTTTCTCATCTGGCATCACCGATACTGTATCTTTAGCAACAAATTCCAGCAAGCAGTCCTGTAATGTTTATAGATAGTGAGTTTTGTGGCTCATCACATAAATCTTTCAAAAGTTCTCCTTTTAAAAAGGGGACAAAAACATTTGGACTGCAATCTAGTTACTTTATTAGGTCTGTATTTTATAGTCAATACATTGTACAAGTGAATATTATCTCTGAGTAAAGCAGATTTTCTAATGTTCTTCCCAAGTATTAGGAGAAAGTGGAAACAAATAAATAGCCTCTCAAAGGAAAATCTTCCAGTTTCTGAAAAAAATCCACTTAAATTAATAAAAAATTGATATAACGAAATAGCCCGATATTGAGGGAAGTGTGTGTGTGTGTGTGTGTGTTTTCTCAGAAAAAAGCTGTCATTGCCATATTATGCTTTGTTAATCATGCTCAGCAGAGAAGAAAAAAAGGCATATTATATCTGTTTGCTCCTCAAACTGATTCCAGTGTTCTGTTACAATTATTTACAGAAAAAAATGAAGTGGGCCCCAAACCTGGTTAAATAGATAATTTTTAATGATTTAAAAAAAAAACCAGCTACAAGATTCTCCTGATTCAAAGTGGATGTTAGCATGTGGAGAAGGGTGTTTATAGGGATGGATATAACCAATGTAACCATATTTATATATTTAAAACTCAGGATTTAAATAATAGGTCTTAAAGTTGATTTTGGATAGGCTTCCAGAATTGAAAATGGTTAATCTACACTTTTATCTGAAAGTTGTACATTGCATAAGTTTTGTGAAAATTATGTTACTTATTGTATTAGTTTAATTCATTTAGCCTTCTTTAAAATATGGTGTTACTGCTTACAGTAAGACATTCATTTCTACCCATTGTAGGTTTTTTTAACATACAAAAGATTAACATAGCACAAGGGTTAGCGCTATTCTTTCTGGTATTGAAAAGGTCAGATTTTCAAAATAAGTGATAGAGGGTGGTTTTTTTGGCATCGACAATCCACACTTAAAAATCTATTACTGTATATATTTATTTCTATTGCCAACTGGCTTTTATTTTCTGTATTTCTCAAAATAATTTCACAGTGAATGTTTTTAGTTTTTTTCTACTATAAAAATTAAAAGCATATTTAAGTGTATTGTTTAATATTGTTAAATTTACAACTTTGAGATTACAAAATACTGCAACAATTGTAATGAAATTAGTATTTTTGGAAAGAGATGGCTAAGGATATCCCTATTATTTTAAACTGTGCAGGTGGATCTCCTAATTTCCACTTTCTTAGTAGGGAATAGTAAAAAAGTGAACCAAGACAAAAAACAGCTTTAATAAGTAAATACATTATTTGATTTTATGACCATATTTCTTCTGATATCACCACATGGCATGCAATTCAATAAATATTCTCCCTATCAAGTCCGAAATGCCACTTTTGAACCATGGCATAAACATAAGACAAGTATCTAATACAGTGGAGTTTTAAAAGGAAATGCCCTTATGAATTGAGATGTTTTTCACTGTGTTTGCTAGCTTTGTCCATTATGTCTGCTAAAAGTATTTCCTCCAGGTGGCTGGATCTGGATGGAGTCAAGAAGGGGTCGTAATGCTTGTCCAAATGGTCTGTGACAGTAAGAAACATGGGAGAAGAGTATGTTTAAGCTTTCAAAACACTTTGTAACTAAAAATATTAAACTTAAAAACAAGACACCTAAAAACCTTGGGGAGAATTTGGCTATTCACAATCAATACAATCCTTAAGAGACATATGCAGAAATGAACCTATGATAATATCTAATCAGGATGAAGAAAAGGGAAGCCAATCCAAAACCTTGTCTATAATAGCACAGAACCTAGACATGGAATTTATTTTCATTTTTGTCTTCTTTTTTTCTGAGGGCTTTGTGTTTCTTTGCTTCATAGCTCCATAGCATTAGATACTGAATTGTTCTGCAATTAACTTCATACTTTGACAGTGAACTGCTAAGCACACTGAAGAGGTGTGCCCTTAGAATATATTAAATGTATTAGGGAAGGGGTAAGCAGTCCATTGAGTTTTTTTTTTTTTTTGCATACAGGTGGTCCTTGGTTAACAATAATAATTGGGACTAGAATTTGTGTTCCTAAGTAATATGGCTGTAAAGCATGACATGACATGACTACATTGTTTAGTGATGGAAATTCTGGCAAAACTTAGTGCTATCATGAACTGAGAAGGCATGGTTGTTAAAGTTAGCATGCATTGTGGCAGTGTGAACATGGTATACTATATAAAAAAAGATTGCACTTACGTTGCAAGGACTTCAGATGGAAGATCTGTAATGTAGGAAGGGATCTTTCTCCCTGTCAAGAATTGTGCCACTTCATTGCTGAATGTATTACAATTATGATCAAAAAGATTATAGGAGTCTCCTCTGTGAGCCACCAAAAAATCAAGAAGAATGAACATGAGTAAGATGTAAAGCAGAAAAAGTCTCAAGAGTTCAAACATATAAAGACAATTCATAATTACAGCATCCAGATCAAAAGCTAACTGGATTTTATCTGATCGGTTGATACAGTGAGGACACCAGGATCATGTCTCTTGATTGTTCTTTCTCCAGCACACCTCTGCCACCTAGGTCTGCTACTTTCTAAATGATATAAAGTGGATTGTTGCATTTATATGTACAGGTAGTCCTCAACTTACAACAGTCCATTTAGTGACCATTCAAAGTTAAATCACTGAAAAAATGACTTATGACCATTTTTCACATTTATGACCATTGCAGCATCCCCATGGTCATATGATCAAACTTTGGATGCTTGGCAACTGATTCATATTTATGACAGTTGCAGCCTCGCAGGGTCACGTGATTACCTTTTGCAACCTGACAAGCAAAGGCAACTGGGAAGTCAGATTCATTTAGCAACTGTGTTACTAACTTCACAACTGCAGTGATTCACTTAACAACTGTGGCAAGAAAGGTCATAAAATGGGGCAAAATTAACTTAACAACTATTTTGCTAGCAACAGAAATTTTGGGCTCTATTGTGGTCATACGTCAAGGACTACCTGTATATGCTCCCTCTGCAGCTCAAGAAACTATGTGACCAAAGTTTAAATCATATAGTGAACCTATACAACACAGAAATCCCCCTCCTCTAATGCATAACATTGCAAAGTGATGATATGGATGCAACAAACAGCAAGTTTGATGCCATTTCCTTTCAAACGCAATTGAAAACATCAAGAAAGAATGCATAGGAAGAATTGCTATATTGTACCCTTTACGTCTATGGGTACAGAGGACAGTCAGTACTGTTTCAAAAAGCCAGTGTTCAGGCAGAAATTTCGAATACAAAAGCTTGAATGGAATTAACTCTTTTCTGCCCTCAATTTCTCTTAGTCAGCCTTATCTTCTGCTGATTTTATTCAAACTATATAGAAGAAAATACATATTTCACTGCATTTAAAATAAAGAAACTAAGGGCAAGAAGTGGATTAATCACCCTCACTCTGTTGGTGTCCCAGTTAAATATAACAATTAGTACTGCAACTTCCATACATGCCTGATAAGTGCTTTTTTTGTATGTTGGAAAGCAGAAACAACATATCACTGTTAATGTAGCATATCTATGCTGAATTGATTAGTTTGCAACTGTTCTACAATATACACTGTAATACTGTATAACACTCTGGGTGAAATACTGAGAGATAATACAAGTGCAACTGAAGATTTTATTTCTAAAAAAACAAATTATATTATTTTAAAAAGTAATTGTTATAAAAATGTGGACATTCATGTTCTAACTTAATCCCAACTGACCACAATTGTCCTCATTTAGCAACTAAAATTGTGACCCCAACTTGGACATTAAGTGAAGCAGTCACTAAGTGAAATTGTGCTTATGATTTTACTTAAACTTTACTTTGGTTTGCAGATTTGTGAAGGTCATAAATATGAGGATTGATTGTAAAGTTACTTTTTCATCACCATTGTAACTGCAAATAGTTGCTAAACAAGACAATCACTAAACAAGGACCACCTGTAGTTGATCAATCTCAATTTCTCTTCTCTGCTGCCTATTTTTTTGCTGGTAGTATTTTTATTGTGTTAATAGTCATATATCAGTAATCCTTTGTACACTTTACTGCTCAATAAAGCATGAGATTGAAATATGTGAAGGAAAATTATCGAAGACATTCTATTTCTCATCAAAAAGACAATTAAATACTTCAGTGTTTTGATATGACGTAATCAATGACTGAATAAGCAGTCTTCTGTATTTATATTTAAAGATTTACATGAAGGGAGACAAGAATATTAACTATATTTTATTTTATACAGTAAATCAATGCAGAAGTGACATCATTATAACAATCAGTAGCAAATGTAGTAGTATACTGACTCTTCCTAGTTTATCTTTATATTCTAATATCTTACATTATTTCAGCCTAAGAGTGCATATAATTTCAGAATTTTACATAAAATTCAAAAATAATTCTAATCAATTATTCCTTTCACAGAATATTAGAATGGAAACTAAACAGCAGAGTCTCACCGGAATATAGATTCCCCCAATGAGGACAAATATTCTAAGAAGAGGTCTTCTGAAACTTCAGTATATCCCAGATCTACAACAGAATCTGGGGGCCCAAGCAGTGTTCCACCCTACAAAATTTGCATTCATTAGGTTACTAAGTCAACACAAAAATTTCTCAGTATCTTTTATAGAATAATTTAAGCTGAAAACTTTCTGCAAACTTTCATAATTTGTTCACAAAAATTGGAAACTTCCAGAATTTACTCACATCTGCTATCGCTAGTAAAACTGACAGTAGTATTTCATAGGATCCTTATATAACCTCTTAATCTGGAGACTTGGAATAGCAGGAAAACTTGTTTGCTTTTGATAGAGATGTGGATCCCCCACATCTTGCTTTACAGAAGAGTGGCTTTAGAGGAAGGACCAGGACTTCAGTTTGCCAGTCAAGATAACTCAGATAAGTGTGTTAAATAAAAACCCATTGTATATGGCTAAATTAAAGACGATCTTAACCGGGGCTTATTTTTTGGGTAGGGCTTATATTACAAGCATCCTGAAAAATCATGCTAGGGCTTATTTTCCGGTTGGGTCTTATTTTCAGGGAAACATGGTACTAATTTCAAGAAATACAAAATAAATTGAAATCAACTGAGCAAAAGAAAAAAAAAAACAGAATAACTTCTCAGATGTCTGTAAACTTACAGGTGGACAACTTGAAATTCCCCCACTACCATAGAAGAATTCATCCCTGTGGGCAACTATGGAGGTGTGCCTAAGAAGAAATAAACAGCAGGTTAAAAGAAAGAGTAAATCTCCAGCCAGTATGTTGCCTAACAGCTTATCAAGGGTAATACAAATGCAAACAGTCTCATCTGTCTTTAGACATAATATTTTGTCTTGTATAACACTGCAGAATATTCAGAATTTCAGACATTCTCAATTCATTCTTCTTCCCTTAGCTTTTACCTCTTGCCTCCAGCAGTCAATCAGCATTTTATGACAAATATTTGCTCCTAGTAATGTGTTACGTGTGTGTGTGTGTGTGTGTGTGTGTGTATTTATTTTGCCACTCATCTAAAATTGATTCTGAGCAGTTTACAACATTAAAACCAATTAAAATAATAAAAGAAAAATATTTCTAAAGTAATAAACGTGGAAATGACAATAAAATATTTATAGTTAAAATTATAGTTAAAAGTTAAGGAGGGAGGGAACAGGATGCACCAAGAGAAGGAGGTGGAATTGCCTCTTGATTCATCAAAGACCTCCAGTGTGATGTTCCCCTATTGGGGCCCCAAGCCATCTGGCAGAGCCAGGTCTTAGACCCTTACGGAAGGTCAGAGGGGTGGGAGCCGATCTCACCTCAGGGGTAAGATGTTCCAAAGGGCAGGAGCCATGGCACAGAAGGCCCTTCTGGACCCACCAGCTTTAGAATTCCTTGATTGTTGAGTCTGGTGGGCCAGACCTAGGGAGGTGAGACAGTTTCTCAAGTAATATGGACCCATGCTATGCAGGGCTTTAAATGTGATAACACCATGTATTGCACCCAGAAGCAACTGGCAGCCAGTTCAGCTCATGGAATAGTGGTGTAACACGGGCCATCCTAGGGCCCCCAAGAACTGTCTGCACCAGTTGATGATTCAGAATGCTCTTCAAAGATAGACCCATGAGGAGTGCATTACAGTAGTCCAGATGTGAGAAGACAAGGGCTTGAATGACTGAGCACATGGACTTTTTTTGTTCCCCCACTGGCCCTACTTCATTTTGAATTATTATTATTTTTTTTGCACTGACTGTAGCTACATCAAAATAATTAGATTTCTCTGTTAATTTTTAATCCCTTGACCACACTGTCTAAATTATGTAGGCATAGCAGTAGGGATCTCCCATAGTACAAACATTCCAATTAATTTTAAGACTAGTTACTTACCAGATACCCTCTAGTTGCTTACCTGTATACAAAAGAAGAAGAAAGCAATACGTATCAGCATCTTCATAACTTTCTAAATTAGTTTCTCTTAGAAAGAGCTCAGGTCAGACTTAACTACCTCATTTTTTTAAAAACCTGTGAAACACCTTTTTTCTTTTTCTTGATTCTTAAAGTATGGCAGGCTGCTAAAGGATATGAAATGTAAAATGTAATATTAATATCTATATTAATATGTTAAGATAATGCAGAATATTTTTTCTCTTAGATCAAATAAAACATATTGAATTACTTTTTATTTACATCTGACCTAATATGTTAGAAATGATGTATCATCAGTGCAACATATTACATTAAGTGAATATTGCCCCTGTGCTCAAGTCTCACTATACTATGAACAACTGTTGTCTGACTGTTAATTAATATGGAGTTCCATGTGGGAGGTACTTGCAATTCTGCTGAAACTCAAATGAGTTGCTTATGATTACACTTTTGTTCATCACAATGACAGTGCAAATTCAGAAATGAAAGTAAGAAAATGAACATTAAAAATTATGAAATGGTTTAATGTTTATGCCTTGCTCTTTACTAAAAGTATTCAAAAGTAGTAAGCAGCACACAATATATCATTGATTGAATCTTGCTTTCAAAAACAAATACAGCACTTTGATAAACAGTAAATGATTCTGTAGCATTTTAAAGAAAAAATATCCTTTTTGGACTTCAGTATTGTAGAATCCCTTAACTGCTAAACATTTACTTTGTAAATACACATCTATATGTTGAGGATACATAAAAACTCAACTTGAATAAATTCAATGCTGCTTTGCAAATATAGGGAATGGCTATATATATATATTATGGATTAAAATAATCTTCCATAAATAGTGTGGGAATAGTAATAAGGTGACTTAGTTTGCTTCTTCTGTTTCATGATTTTATTATGACAGTGATATAAAGTCATTTTATATGATCATATAAAATCATATGCTGCTCTGGTTGCCACTTTTACTGATATGAAATTAATTTTAAGAATAAAAGTTATGCTACATCAAAAACAAAATTACTGTTTATAGGCCAGTAATTAAAGTATCTAGTTTGATTAAATCTTATGTATTTAAAATACGTACATGAAATTAAATGATTTAACCCTTCAAGAATCATCACTTTGTAGAGGTAAACAAAGTTATACATTCCCATTATGTCATGAACTATTACTATACAGTTGGGAGCACATACTCTCAAAAGGGCACTTGTAACAATCAGTAAATCACAGCTGAGTGATCAGATTAAGCACAATCCACTGGAGAAAGAAATGGTAACTCACTCCACTATTCTACCAAGAAAACAAAGTAAAATTCACAGCTACCAGTAGGACAATAACAGTGGAGGACAATTATGTGTAGCACTGATGATAATCATGTGACTAGACTAAGGCTGATAGAATGTTCAGCTGCTTGTATACCCAGAGACAAAAGACAACTTTTATCCTGCAAAGATATATTTGTGTGCGTGTGTGCATGTGTGTATATATATATACCGTATATACACACATATACACACACAAACAAGTTGATATAAAAATGTTAGAATCATGAACCAAAGCAAGTGGGTGCTATTAGAGCAGAAGTATCAAGTCTATATGCAAAATTTTGGGACTTAGAAAACTGTAAAGTTGGAATAAGTCACTTCACATTAAAAAATGCACCAGATATTCTACAGTGAACAAGAACACCGGACAAGAAATGAAGCAGTTATAATTATTAGCAAAAACAAAGTGTTAAATCCAATGCAAACAAAATTCAAGATATAACTCAAAAAACGACTGGAGGATTTTAATTCCAATTAAGAAGTTCAATGTTAAGGTGATCCCTGCATCCCACAGGTACAGAGGAGGCTGATAATAGTTGTATCCTGACATGCAACAACTTGTCAATACAACAAAAAAGATGTGATCTCTTCAAAGGCTACTGGAATACTAAAGCCTACTCATGAGGGAAATTAGACCTTGATATATAAAATAAGGCAGATGACAGATTAACATAATTCTGCCATGATAATTTAATGTTCACAAGAAATATAGTACTTTTTTCACCAATCTAAACAACTTGTACAACAATCTAACTACTAAATATTACCAGATGGAATACAATTGACCATATATTTTGCAAGTACAGATGAAGAAGTTCTGTTCAGCCAGTAAAAAGAAGACATGATGCTGACTGTGGCTCAGATCATGAACTTCCAACTTCAACTAAGAAAGAAAACAAACTGATCAAGCCAAGAAGATGAATCTCAGCAATATGCCATTGGAGTGGGCTGTGATGATCAAAGAAGAGATTCATATGAGAGAGTCTGTGTATTTATGAACTAAGGTGTTGAATTAGAAACAGAGGCACCCAGGTTTTAGTATTGAAGCACAATGAGTGACTTTAGGCCACTCACTTTCTCTTAGCCCAATCTATCTCACAAGGTTCTTATAGAGAAAAGTTGGGTAAGGGTGCATTTTGGAAAAGGTGGGATATAAATTGAGTACATAAATATATTTGAATGAACTAAATTCAGCACAGTCCCTAATAGAAATCTGCCATATTGTTGTACTGTATGTCAAATTCATACAGATGAAGCAATTAAAATATTCCATGCTGTCAGAAGCAAAAGAAGATGACTGAAAATTGGTGAAAACTAGCAAAAGGAAACGGTGACAGCAACAGAAAAAAATTACCTACCTAAACACAAATTCTTAAGAAGGGCAAGAAGTTATATCTAAATAAGTGAAAGCAAACAAATGAAGGATAATAATCAAATGGGAAAACAAGAGATTTAAGAAAATGAGAGAAATCAAGCGGAGGTTTTACACAAAGATAGTCATAATAAAAAATAAAAAGAGAAACTTCTCGTGAAAAAGGAAGAGATAAAGGTAAATTTAGTTACAGAAAGAACCCCAAATAATCGATACATATGTGGACATGATCAATGAACAAGAGCCAAATTTTGGAAAATTTAAATAGTTCAATGAAAAATGTTATCAGGAGTTGATGAAATAGTAGCTTGATTATTCATAACGAGCACAAATGTTACTTTTTAAGTTTTTATCTGCTTTATATTGGATGTTTTATTGTTATTTATTGTGTAAGTCCTCTTTGGGAAGAGATGGGCAGCTATATAAATTTGATTAATAAAATAATAAATCACAAGTGCCTTATTCAATTGTCACTTTTAATGGTTTAGGTATATCATAATGCAGTAGTGACTATTCTGTTTACCTGGAGGATTTTTTTTTGTCTTCTCTGTAACTCACCTGTAAAGGTGAATGTGTTCCTTTTTAGAGGTTCCATTATCAACCCCCCCCCCCAAAGATGCCTTGTCTCTGGCTTTTTGAACTCCCACCTAACCACAAACACCTTAAACGACCCTGGGAAACAGCTGGTTTCAAGCGTCGAGCTTAGCATTTCCTCCTCTCCTTTTGTGTCGGCGGGAAAAATTGTAAAGGCATCGGGGCTCTTGAAGTCGCCCCCTTAGTACGGTACATAGCAGGGGTAGAGAAGAGGCCGGGCAGGTTAAAGACCTGCATTGGGCGGATGAAGGGAAATACAACCCCGCATTTTCTCACCAGGTCCTAGGAGTCTGGAGAGAGGCGGAAGAGCTCGTTCGCTCCCGCAGACCTGCATAACTGGAGCAGGCGCTTCTTCCCCCGTTAAAGGCAGTATTGACCGGATAGCCATCCCCGTCCGCTTTCCCCCTCAGCCTATCACACAGACTGAGGAGGCGGCGGCTTTCCACGTCTTACTCGCCGCTCTTACCGAGCATGATAGGACTGAGGCGGCGAGCCATGCCCTTGGACAGGTCGTAGACGTAGAGCTTCACCGAATGCAGCATCGGAGGCGAATCCATGGCATTGGCCGCGGAAACAGGAAGGGGAGCTTGTAGGGAAAAAAAGAAACTTCCAGACCAATTTCGCCCTTCTCTGGCGAGGCCGCTGGAGAAGAGAAGCCGAAGGGGAGCGCAGCCGGCCTAGTCAGTGCGGCTCCCGGCAGCGACCGCTATTGCGGGACTAACCGACTGACAGAAGGTGACTGAAAAGGGGCGGAGGGAGGGCGGTGAGGGGAAGGCTCGTTTCACGCACGCGTCGCCCCATAAGGTGAGAAACCGTTTGTCACCGGGCCTCTTGTGAGGGAGCGGCGCTGAACAGTAGAAAGGCGGGACCAAAGAGTTTACGCAATTGTTCCATGTGGACGGCATCATTGAGGACAATGCGAGCCTGTCTTTGTCGCGTGCTATTGGTTAGAACGTGCGGAAGGGGTGGGACATCGAGACGTTAACGAGAAGCAACAATTTAGGAAGTTGGTGGGTGATGCGAGTTGGGTTAGTGCGCGGTTGAAGGTTTCAGAATGAAATTGCTATCAGACTTCATTCCCTTTCGATAGGAATAGATAAGAGTGGCGCGTTCTGTTGGCCAGGGGAGTTTTAGACCTTGAATCCTCTTGTCCGCTAAAATCTGCCTATGTTAAAACGGGGAAAATCCGTATAAATCGAATCCGACTGTTGGTATCTTTATAGGCTCCGGAATGCATCGATAATATTGGGAAAAAGAAATGGATTGTTGCTGCCTCCTTCCAAGTTGTCCTTTCGATTTTCTAGTCTATTCTGTTACTGGGATTTCCTGGCGGCTTATTTTTCATGTACTAATTGAACGTGGTCTTATTCGGCTTTTCAGCTTAGGTGGGCTAGGTGCTACCTTTTGAAGCAGTAAATCGGCAAAACAGGCTTTAGGAATAATTATGATTGGCTATATTCTCCCAATTTCTCAATAAAAGTTGGCACCAAAGATAATGTATGCTCTTTTAATCAAACATCCACAAGAAAAATGTGGGGGTTTTTTTGTGTGCGGAGTTTTAAAATTCTCCGAATTTAAATACAAGCAGTTGTTTTCACCCTTAAACCGTCCATCTGAGGCACTTTTCAGATTGCAGGAGGAAAAAAAAAAGTAGGGTACTCACAGCTGCATCACATCATCTCACTTCAAGACGTCTCGGGCTTCTTTGATTTCTCTGCAGTCGCACCGAGACTCAAAAAAAAAAAAGATTTTGCATTGCCGTATTAATAAATACAGCAGGTTAAAGCAAAAATAAGGATTCGGCTTAAACAACGGAAGGCAAACCCTCTACAGTCCAGGCGATCGGAATGTCGGACGTCTCTGCGATTCTTCGTTTTATACCTGCGATTAATAGTAACCGCAGTAAATGTCAAATGCCTCAGTGAAGATTTACTTTACTGAGGCTTTTAGAACTTGTTTGTGGACGACCGTTCCTACTTTTCCTTCGCCGCTTTAATTATCTTTTTTTTTCCCTCAAGGGGCGGAGATTCGTTGTGACTGACAGGCTCCTATGCTGGAATCCATCGTGGGGGAGGAAAGAATAACCCGAAGGGTTGGGGACTTTCTGCAAAAGGCCAGTTCCTGAACGCTTTCTTTTTATCTGCGGTAAGTCCGAATCGGGGGCGGGAGGGGGGGAGTTCCGTGGGACCACAATAAAGATATTCCGTCTATAGGGTCTGTCCGCCTCAGCAGCAAATGAGGCAGGGCCTGAAACGACGGAAGGGGAGTTGTAAATAGTTGGGGCTCACGCTGTTTTGTTTATTCCTTGATGCGGTGTTGTAATAGCGGTTTATGGTTTGAAAATATTAAGGCAAAGCAATGCTACCAACATTGAAGTGAGTAAGTAAGAAAATAAAGGCGGTCTTTTCACGTGGAGAAGAAGAGTTTTCGAGAGCAGCGCGTGGCTGCACTCGTCCCTCCCCGCCTCTGTTTTCAGGCACACAAAGATGCGCCCCAGGAGTTGTTGAGGGCGCTTGGAAGATGGAGTTAATCTCTCCCACGTGACCTTTCTTCAAAAAAAGAAATTTGGGGAGTTGAAGGATGGCAGGGCATCACCCGCTTCTGGAAGTTACCTTTTTGTGCACGGTTTCTTAAGGGGATGGAAATATTGAATTCAAATTTTCAAATTTTTCTCTTCAGCAAAGATGTACAACCCCGGGCTCACAATCCTATATACAAAAAAAAAAAAAAGCCTTACAAATTGTTTCAAAATATTCATGCATCAGATTGAATCATACAGTTGGAATGTAGTTTCAAACAATGGCCTGGCCCACAATAATGCTAAATCATCGTGGCTAAGGCATCAGGATAGAAAGCAGGAAACTGTAGGTTCTAGTTCCGCTTTAACCAGGAAAGCCAGCTGCATGACCTTGGGCCAGTTTCCCTCATCAGAACTCACCTCACAGGGTGGTTGTTGTGGGGAAAATAGGAGGAAGAAGTTGTGTTGGATATGTTTGTTGCCTTAAATTATTCATAAAAAATAATAAAGCTGGGATACAAATAAATAAAATAACTTGATATGATGGGAAGGCTCAATAGTTTCAAGGACCCGAGACACTCTGACAGATACAACCTTGCTGAACTACCCTGTTTCCCTGAAAATAAGACATTCCCTGATGATAAGCCCATTCGGACTTTTGAGTGCATGTGCTAAAATAAGCCTCCCCCGAAAATAACCCATCCCCCAAAATATTTAAATGCAGAGCTAGAAATCAGGTAAGACGGCAAGAGGAGCCCCATCTTGCTCCACGCGCCCCAAGGCCAAGCGCTTATTTTGGGATTCAAAAAAATATAAGACGGGGTCTTATTTTCGGGGAAACAAGGTAGTGAAAAAAGAATGGAAAAAGATAAGAATAATCCATATTGTGTTGAAAGCAGGTATATAGTAAATGTACTTCATTAGGAGGAACTTCAAAATCAAATACCAAAACAATGTCAGATGAATTTTGCACGGCTGTCAAGAAATGTGTGGTCATTTGCACAAGCTAGTATTCTGGGTGATGAGAATGCCAACAGAAGGCTCTCCTCTAGGGCAGGTTTTTTCATACTTTTTCAAATTGCAGAAGTATGGTAATTTTTAAAATTCCTGAATCCTTGATTGTGAGACAAACCTTTAGTAATAGAAAATTGGTAGTGAAACACATAGACACACACACACACACACACACACACGTCTCTTATGGAACCTCATCAAATTCTTACGTAGTCGAACATGAGTTTTTCCCATATAGATCGGTAGTTGATTATGTGACTGTACCAAAGCCACAAAGAAATGTGGTCACTTTATTGCAAAAGTGTTACTACAGTATTCCTGTTCAAATGCTTAGGATGCAGCTGGATAAAAATGCATGCTGTGGGGCATGCATTACCTAGGTCTAGGATATAAACTATTGAAAATACTGATTTTTGTCAATGTATTCTTTTTGTCAGTGTCTTCAGGAGCTCAGTATATTTGAAATTAGATTCCAATTTGTTAGTCTTTGTTTCCTTATCTAATAGTTTTTGCTTTTGAAAGCTGTGCAATTTAATGTGAAAACAACAGCTAATCTTGATTGTAGATGAATGTAAAGCAAAATAGTTGTTTCTTCACAACATCTTACCCCTTAAGGTGAGATGGACTCCCACTCCTCTGGCCTTCCAGAAGAACCTTAAGACGTGGTTCTGCCAAATGATACGGGGGAGTGTCTAAAATTGGCATCCAATCCTCTAAGTAGCTGGTGGCTTGAAGGAGCTCCCTGTTTTTTTTTAATCTTTTCACTGTTTAATTTTATTATAATTCTGTTTTAACTATTTTTAACAGTCTTTTTTATATGATTGTATGTTTATATGATTGTATGTAAAGTACCCCGAGTCAGTTCAGATGGGTGATGTAGAAATTTGATAAAAATAAAAAAATCCAATTTATTTTTCAAGGCATGCTATCATAAAATTTAACAGCAGTTTGCTGACTGGATAAGTATTTAAATTGCTTGCATTTCCTCTGTTAAGGTGAAGGTAGTTCTTATTACTAGGTACTGTTAATATTTTGCAAACTTGGAATGAGCTATCTTAAGATAACCAGTATGGATGTTAGGAATAGTAATTATAACAATTTATTGATAGATTTATTATTGTCTTATTTTACTTATTCTTCCTCTAATAATATTCTATGGGATATTTTGTTTACAGTAATTTGGAGTTCGGCAAAGTTATTAATCTCTTTGGTGCAGGACACTGAGCATCTCTTTCCAAATATGAAATGAGTAGAGAAATGACTAAGATGTTGTCAGTCTGTGGCTATTTTATTATTGTTATTTATTTATTTTTAAAACTTTATATTTCAGAGGCCTTGTACATAATTATTATGTCATCTATTTCTGCTGCCCATGTAATGTTTTAACAATGTATTGCTATTTACTGAAAAAAATAATAATGATCTGATGGATATATTTAAGAGCTGGGAGACTGAGTTGGAGCAAAAATAGAATACATGAACATCTTCATGTTTGCATAAGTGGAAAGAGTTCTGTCTATGGAAACCAGTCTGAATATAGGGAACAGTTTCCCCATTTCTCTTTCTTGTAAGTTATTTATATCACTCATTCTTTGTAGTAGCACAGAAGAACCATGTCAAACTGGGTATCTTACTACAGAAATGAGGGAGAGGAGGAAGAAGAGGAGGAAGAAACAGAAGCTGAAAATGTTGGTAAGATTCATTTTCGGGGCATGCATATCCTGTTAATTTGCTGGATAGAAATGTTGCTTTGAGGGAAATTTGCAACTAAATTACAATGGTATGGGGGAACCATGCATCTTATCTCATTAATGTAAAATTTGATAAGTGTCAAAAGTAATATTTTGCCTCTTTTATGTGAAGTGCCTCTTTTATGTTGGTGCAGAGTCCTGAAAAACTAAAACATACACTGGTGCATACTGGATAAAACAAAAGGCTTTTCCACAGTAGCCACCCTAATGCCTATAGGAAGCACACAATGTTAATTCAAAGTATGTATGCTTTCCTAAATATAGGTTTAGTGTGATATGAGGATTCTTGGTAACTTTTTATCTAGTATAATTATTGCTCAAAAATTAGAGCAAATAGAATATACTGCTGTAAATTGCTTTTAAATAAGACTAATGCTGTTAGTCTTATGGTGTGTTGCAACATGAGCAAACTGTTGAGCTAACCTCCTTCCCCCCAAAGCTACATTTCTGTGCTGTATAGGAATGTATTTTTATTTTTTATTTATTTATTAGATTTTTATACCGCCCTTCTCCCAAAGGACTCAGGGCGGTGTACAGCCGGAATAAAAACAATAACAGAATACAATTAAAATAAACAATTTAAAAAACTTATTATAAAATTGGCCGAAATTTAAAACATATTAAAATCTAAAACCCAATTAAAATACATCCAAAAATTTAAAATTTAAGCCAACCCCGCGCGAGTAAATAAATTCCTCTTCAGCTCGCGACGAAAGGTCCGAAGGTCAGGCAATTGGCGCAAGCCAGGGGGAAGTTCGTTCCAGAGAGTGGGAGCCCCCACAGAGAAGGCTCTTCCCCGGGGGCCGCCAGCCGACATTGTCTGGCAGACGGCACCCTAAGAAGTCCCTCTCTGTGTGAGCGTACGGGTCGGTGGGAGGCATGAGGTAACAGCAGGCGGTCCCGTAAGTACCCAGGTCCTAAGCCATGGAGTGCTTTAAAGGTAGTAACCAACACCTTAAAGTGCACCCGAAAGGCCACAGGCAGCCAGTGCAGTCTGCGCAGGAGTGGTGTTACACGGGCGCCGCGTGCGGCTCCTTCTATAACCCGCGCAGCTGCATTCTGGACTAACTGAAGCCTCCGAGTGCACTTCAAGGGGACCCCATGTAGAGAGCATTGCAATAATCCAAGCAAGAGTTAACGAGAGCATGAGTGACCATGCATAAGGCATCCCGGTCGAGGAAGGGGCGCAACTGGAGAACCAGGCGAACCTGGTGAAAAGCTCTCCTGGAGACGGCCGTCAAATGATCTTCAAACGACAGCCGTTCATCCAGGAGAACACCCAAGTTGGGCACCCTTTCCACTGGGGACAATGACTCGCCCCCAATAGTCAGCCGCAACTGCAACTGACTGTACCGGGGTGCCGGCATCCACAGCCACTCCGTCTTGGAGGGATTGAGCTTGAGCCTGTTTCTCCCCATCCAGACCCGTACGGCTTCCAAGCACCGGGACAGCACTTCAACAGCTTCGTTGGGGTGGCCTGGGGTGGAAAGGTATCACCAGCGTACACTTGGTATCTCACCCCAAAGCCACTGATGATCTCACCCAGCGGCTTCATATAGATGTTGAACAGGAGAGGCAAGAGAATCGACTCCTGCGGCACCCCATGTCAAGGTTCCAGAAAAACCTCTTCTGCATAAAAAAACTCAGAAGCCATTGTCTTTCAGAGTTCTTTACTAGCATAAGGAAACTGGCACACGATGAGTGAAATTCCAAAACTGAACTTCCGGATTCTTTTCCCAGTTATACAAACCCCAAGAGTCCCACCCCCCTAACCCCTTTGCTGGTCACATGGTCCCACGTTCTCCCAATTCATTCGAATATCTTCCCGCCACTCCTCCTGCAGATGTGAACACCATCCGACCTTGACCGCTTGAAGAATGTTACCATACCCCTCAACCCCCCCTCTTCCCCTCAGGGGAAAAATGTGGCAACGTCTGGAACCCTAAGGCCTAGTATGGTTTCCAGGCCTGACACCCCACAAATGAGGCGCCTCGCGTTCGATCTCTGCCCCCCTGTCAACACCGTCTGCGACCGGTCAGAGATAGGAGGAGAACCACCGATAAACAGTGCCTCCCACTCCCAACCCCTCCAACCGGTGCAGCAAGATACCATGGTCGATGGTATCAAAAGCCGCTGAGAGATCTAATAGGACCAGGGCAGAGGAACAACCCCTGTCTCTGGCCCTCCAGAGATCATCCACCAACGCGACCAAAGCTGTCTCCGTACTATATCCGGGCCAGAAGCCGGACTGGAACGGGTATAGATAGACAGCTTCATCCAGGTATTGGGGTAGCTGCCGTGCCACCACACTCTCTACAACCTTCGCAACAAAGCGAAGGTTGGAGACTG
The DNA here is from genome assembly GCF_028640845.1 of Ahaetulla prasina. Lineage (NCBI taxonomy): Eukaryota > Metazoa > Chordata > Lepidosauria > Squamata > Colubridae > Ahaetulla > Ahaetulla prasina. The sequence continues at coordinate 65,672,815 of NC_080545.1, read as the reverse complement.
GATGATAATTTCCCAAAATAGCTGGGTCCAGGGAAGGCTTCTTGAGGAGGGGTCTCACCACCGCCTCTTTCAAGGCGGCAGGAAAGACCCCCTCCTGCAAAGAAGCATTGATAATCCCCCGGAGCCAGCCTCGTGTCACCTCCTGTGTGGCCAGCACCAACCAGGAAGGGCACGGGTCCAATAAACACGTGGTGGCATGCAGTCTTCCCAACAACCTGTCCACGTCCTCGAGAGCCACAGGGTCAAACTCATCCCAAACAATCTCGACAAGACGCGTCTCCATCCTCTCACCTGGATCATCCCAATTTTGGTCCAAACCATCCCGGAGCTGAACGATTTTATTGTATAGATAACCACTAATCTCCTCGGCACGTCCCTGTAAGGGGTCATCCCGCACCTCCTGATGAAGGAGAGAGCGGGTCACCCGAAACAGGGTGGCCGGGCAGTTATCTGCCGACGCAATGAGGGTGGAAACGTAAGAATGCCTCGCCTCCCTCATTGCCACTAGGTAGGCCTTAGAATAAGACCTAACTAGTGTCCGGTCAGCTTCGGAACGACTGGACCTCCAGGTACTCTCTAGGCGTCTTCGCTGGCGTTTCATCTCCCTCAGCTCCTCGGACAACCAAGGGGCCGGTTGAGACCTACGCCGGGTCAGAGGCCGCAAAGGCGTGACACTGTCCAACACCCCAGCCGCGGCCTGCTCCCAGGCCACGACTAGTTCTTCAGCCGTGCCGTGGGCCAGATCCTCAGGGAACAGCCCAAGCTCCATCAGGAACCGCTCAGGGTCCATCAGGCCCCTGGGACGGAACCAACACATTGGCTCCGTCTCCCTGCGGTGGTGGGTGGTGGTCCGAAAGTCCAGGTGAAGGAGAAAATGATCTGACCATGACACAGGTTCTGTTACTAAATCTCTTAATTCCAGATCATTTAGCCACTGACTAGAGATATAAATCAAGTCCAGTGTGCCTCCCCCCGTGTGCGTAGGGCCATCAATTACTTGAATCAGGTCCAAGGCCGTCATGGAGGCCTGGAACTCCCGGGCTGTTGTCGATGATAAGTCGGTCGATGGCAGGTTGAAGACTGGGGGTCTCAACCACCACTCCGGCAAGCACCTCCAACAACTCGGGCAGGGCTGTAGTCATGCAGCAAGGAGCCAGATATGTGATCAACAAGCCCATCTGATTCCTATTGCGCCACCTCACAAAGAGGGATTCACAACCGGCTATCTGAGGTACAGTGGACTCCCTCGGTTCTAGACCTTCCCTAATAACAACCGCCACCCCACCACCCCTACCTTGGGCTCTCGGTTGATGAAATGCTCGGAAACCCGGAGGGCACAACTCAACAAGGGGAACACCCCCTTCCGTGCCCAACCAGGTTTCCGTGTTGCCCATGAGGTCCGCGGACTCCCCCTGAATAAGGTCACAAATCAGGGGGGCTTTATTAACCACGGACCGAGCATTGCACAGCATCAACCGAAGGCCCAAGCTCTGAGAATCTTGGCCGTCCGGGGAACGGGTAAAGACTAAGGGGCCGGAGCACGCGATCGCTTTTATATAGCGAGCACGTGCTCCCAGGAAACGATACGGCCCCTTGCTTCCGCCATATCTGCCTCTCCCACTTACCGTACAGATGGAACGATCCTCTAAAACTGGAACAAACCCTTCCCCCCCTGCCTTTGGACCAGGTAAAGTAGTGCCGCGAGCGTATGTATATCCTTTGTCCCAGAATCACTGTGATAGTTATAATTAGAGAATATAGAATAGTTGGATTGGATAAATAGAATGATCCACATTAAATGCAACATTTTCTACCTCTATAGGAGTATATAAATATGGAGGTCGAGACACTTTGCTTTTCTTAGTGGATGGCTCAAGAACCATGTTTGAGTCTTTTGATGGTAGTAATTTGACACCTTTTGATATGACAATTCAGGTAAGATGACTGTTTTTCTACATCTGGAAATTTGAGATTCTGAAATGCATTGTAGTGATAGCATTGAAACATTGGGTAAGACAAAATTCTTTATTGAGAGGGTAGAAATGAAATTGCAATCCAGTATTTCCTTATTTTCTTGATTAGTGTATTATTCAGAGACAGAGCATATGCTTTATATGCAAAATGTCCTTGAAAGATCCTCTAATAACTCTGAGGAGCATTCCTGTTTGAAACATTGGGAACCAAAGATGTTGAAACTTGTTCGCCAATCTGAAGTAGATGACCAGTGGCTTCTGGTACAAGTTACCTCCCTTATAAGATTTTTTTCAGTTATAAATGTTCTAAAGATCAAGTGTTAGAAAATGTGGCCATACTTAGAAGTATAGAGTATTATAACCCGACATCTGTCAATAGGATGATTAGATGTATTTATGTTATTTTCTCCCATCCCAGCTGATTTGTATTTTCTTACCAGTGCATTCAGAATGTATACAGAAACAAAATCATCAGCCATGAGAGGGACCTTGTTGGTGTTGTGTTTTATGGAACAGAGCAGCATAATAATACAATGAATTGTAAACACATATATGTTCTCCAGGATTTGAACAATCCAGGTAAAGCGGAAACTATGTGGAATGTATCTGTGATGAAAGAATTCAGGAATACATAATGTAGGAATCTTCAAATTGAGAGTGAGGATATCTGAGAAACCATTAGAAACTCAGTTGCATTTAAAAAAAACTAATTGTAGTGGGAATACGGTAAAAATTCATTCTAGGTTTTGCTCCTTATTTTGTCTGCAAAATCCTGCAGTGGGAAATTGGTGTGATATAATTCAGAGTGTGAAAATCTCTGTGACACATAAATTAAGAGTTGATTATTAAAAATTAATGGCATATTTATTATTTAACCATAATATCAATGGAAGCTTTATATTTATTCATGGGAGTAATTGGTTCACACAAATTCATTTATTATACAGGAGGGTGGCTCAGTGGTTAAGACGCCAAGCTTGTCAATTGAAAGGTCGGCAGTTCAGCAGTTCAAATCCCTAGTGCTGTGTAATGGGTGACCTCCCGTTACTTGTCCCAGCTTCTGCCAACCTAGCAGTTCGAAAGCATGTAAAAAATGCAAGTAGAAAAATAGGAACCACCTTTGTTGGGAAGGTAAAAGCGTTCTGTGTGCCTTTGGCGTTTTGTCATGCTGGCCACATGACCACAGAGACCTTTTCGGACAGCGCTGGCTCTTTGGCTTTGAAAGGGAGATGAGCACTGCCCCCTAGAGTCGGGAACGACTAGCACATATGTGTGAGGGGAACCTTTACCTTTACCTTTTATGGTAATACAGCTTTGAGAATCATTAACCTAGGAAAAGGAGAGATCATCTTCATTGGATTTTCCACCAGAATGCCATAAGGTTTGGTTCTGGGTCCTCTGTTCCTTAGCATTTTCTATTAATGATTTGCATGCAAAAGTGAGAGAATGCTTATCAGATTACACAAAACTGAATATAATAGTTGACAGAAATATAATTCAAAAATTCTTAATAGGTTAAAGAAGAAGGCTGACAACAAGTTATACAATTTAATGTCAAAATTAATTTAAAAAATATTTAGGTAAACAATGCAAATAACTATTTGGATTACCCAGTTAGATAAAGCTATTTTCCCCCAAATGGCTGTTCTCTACTTAAAGCCTCCTATTTAGATTATTTTATTAATCTGTAAATTTTTCAGCCTTTTTCCTATTTTAAAATAAATGTATTTAGCATTTAGGGGTGTGCATAAGCACACCAGCGTGCCTACTGTCCCTGTCCTAATGTTTTCTTTTATTTGTATCCTTTTCATGTATTTATGTTTGTACCTGTATCTGTTATAAAATACATGCTTGACGAAATAAAATAAATAAAAAATAAACTGAAAAAAAATTATTGATAATCTAACAATCTTGCCATGTTGAACAACATTACTTTACTGAATTGAAAATGAAATGCAATTGACAAACTGTTGAATGGTTTGCAAATACTGGCCTATCATTTCTAGAGCCATAGCACTGTCACTAATTCATTGCTTTGGTTTTGTAAGAACTAAAAATATTTTTTTTCCCTACCAGGGGCAAAACGGGTATTAGAGCTGGCTAGCTATGAAGGAGAACAGGGAAGAGCTCTCTTCCAAAAGTCCTTTGGCCATAGTGACAACTACTCATTAGGCGAGGCACTCTGGGTTTGTACTAATCTCTTCAGTGTTGTCCATTTCAAGATGAGCCACAAGAGAATTATGCTGTTCACAAATGAAGATGACCCTCATGGCCAAGATAGTACTAAAACCAAATTTGCTAGGACCAAAGCTGCTGACCTACGAGAAACAGGTTAGTATTTCAAATTATAAGTGAAGCATAATTTTAATAAAAGTGATACCTCATTTCAAAGAAGCAAACAACATTTCGTCTATTTGATCTCTACAAGAAGGCATATGTGAGGTACTTTAAAATGAGAGATTATAAATGCTGCAAAGTAATTTAGGAAGACCTCTGGTTGAATGAAGAGTTAAATGCATGTTGTTTAAGTCCTAGACTCACATCCACATGATTACATCATCTTGCTGATGGACTAAATTTTGGTCACCAATTTGATTGAATGCGTCTGTTTTCTACAGTCCAGAAATGTGAAGTATTTCAGCATGTCCTGGGTATTGCAGGAAAAGGAGGGTAAACCAATTAAACCTGACTTTCTAAATGTATGGGAAATTACTAGGGAACATCAGTTCTGTACAGTAAATTTGAGAAAGATTTCCATTTTATGTGTATGCTCATCTTGCAGCTTATAGTTTCTGATGCCTCTCCTGCCCTCATTTAGGTGGTTTTAAAACAAAGCTTTTTTCCTTGTTTAATTCTTGGAGGTTTCTTTACCTAATAAATGCTATCTTGTGCATACCTGGAGATCACCATAAGAAATGAAGTAATGGTATCCATGTTCTCATATAGGAAACCACCTCTCCCCCCCACCAATTCTGTGATTGCAGGAATTTACCTTGACTTAATGAACCTAAAGAAGCCTGGAGGGTTTGATATTTCCTTATTCTACCGAGACATCATTAATACAGCAGATGATGAGGACCTAGGAATCCAGTTTGAAGAGTCTTGCAAATTGGAGGATCTTATGAAGAAAGTACGAGCAAAAGAAACAAGGAAGCGAGCTTTAAGTCGGTGAGTATCAAGAAACATTTTCCTCTTGCAGGGTAATCTGGGAGAGTTTGGAGGAATCATGATAACAGAGAGTTACATTAAATAGTATATAATATTAAATTGTGGAAAGTTTCTTTATTGTGTTTTCAGATGAAAAATTGTAATATGCTTTTCATCTCTTTAAAATAGAAATTAAAATATTGTACAAGGTTTCAATGACTTAAATTTGTTTTTATTCATTCTTTAGGCTGAATTTATATTTGGGGAAAGATGTAATTCTTACTGTAGGCGTTTTCAACTTAGTCCAGAAGGCTGTCAAGCAGCCTCCAGTGAAACTTTACAGAGAAACTAATGAGCCATTGAAAACAAAAACACGAACCTTTAATCGAGAGACAGGTAGTTTGCTTCTTCCAAGTGACACCAAGAGAGCTCAGGTAATGTTTTCAATTTTCTGTTTTCCATATTAAAAAGAATTTTGAGGGCAGTACATCACAATGTTTATAATGGTGTAGAAGCCATTATATCCTGCCTTATGTATCTGAGCTTCTTGGTGTGATGCTTTGCAAAAGGTGATGAATTCATGCCTTAGCATCTCTTGGGCCATATTATACCAGATAGTGGAATTTGTATTACGGTATATATATATTTTCTCCAAGCACAACTTTCATAAAACTGCTAGGAATCAGACACTTTCTATTGCTAAGGCAAGTTTACATGTAGGAAGCTAAGCCTAGTATAGATCAGATCTTATTAAATATTTGGCAACCATTAATTTTAGTTTAACTGTAGTTTAATTGGGATCCCTTTCATGGCATCGCTTTCATAGCAATATTTATTTTTGTTTGAGTATGTCTTAGTTGAAAATTGAGTAAATATGATTTATTGTTTATCATTATTTCAGTATTGAGGCTGTCCAACTTTAGATGACTGTGCAACTTACAAGTAAAAAAGTGAAATACATCAAGTGGAAAAAGAAGACAGCTAATGAAACCATTACCCCAAAATCCAAAAACCAACTAACCTGTTAAAGGAGCTTGAGCACATTTTAGTTCTATATATTTTAAATAAAATCATTCTTGTATGTGTGGTACTAAGGGCTGGGAAAAAATAGGGATTCTTTAGTATACTCTTGTTGCAATATCCATTAAGACTGTCCAATGCTTCAGAAATAATTCAGAAATATGCTTTGGAGTATGCAAGAACATGAACATAGCACCTTTCTGCACTGCTTTAGAGTAGTTGCACCTCTTGTAATACTTGTTGGGCTTGTACCACTGTGTGCTCTAAAAGCCTTTTTTTGGGATGTAATCCCAATCATAGAAAATTTGACTGTCAGAGTGTCCACACTCAGTCTGGTTGTTGTTTTATTTGTTATTTTATTTATCACACATTATTTGTTCTCTCACAAATGTAGATAAAGTGAAAGTATTTTTAAATTGTTATGTACTGGCTACATGTTAGAATTTATTGGAAAAGAGATAGGATATAAAGAAACTCAAGGAACAGAGAAAACTCTGATAACAATAAATGTATTTATTTTGTTGAAAATGAGCCCCAATCCAACTCTGTCCTTAAAGCTAGGGAGAAATGGATGCTTTGGTTGAATTTGTAACCTTCAGGAGTAGAGTATGAACTCGGGGGAAATATATGCTGCTCTTCTCTTTATTTCTTACACAATCAGTACGGAATTTGATTTTTGTGGTGCTATCTTGTTATGGGGATTCTAATAGGCTTATTTATTTACAACTATGATAATTTTTGCTGCATTTTTTCAGCAGCTGCTTTTTCCTGATTTTCTTTCTTAGATTTATGGGAATCGTCAGATTGTGCTAGAGAAAGAAGAGACAGAAGAAGTAAAAAGATTTGATTCACCGGGCTTGTATCTGATTGGGTTTAAACCCTTGGTAATGCTGAAGCCATATCACTATATCAGGCCTGCACAGTTCGTCTATCCTGAAGAGTTCTTAATGAATGGTAATTATAACAGAAAATTATAGTCTACCATTTATCTTTAGGGTTACTCAGTTCCAGAACATACTAGCAGCAACAGTACAACAGCAATGGAATTCCTGAATGAGATAAATTTTATTGGCATAATCAGAAAGGATTAATTTCTAGGCTTCAGAAATGAATCCAGAAAAATGTCATTAGCAAAACAAGTTTTTAATTTTATTTTTTCCATCATTATCTGTTGCTAACTTATTTAACGCAAGTCATCTTATAAGATTAACATACAATGTAATAAAAACTGAAGAAACTTCCACGTTAACCGTAAACATAAGCAAAACCAGTCAAACAACAGTGACGATTAAGCAACGTGCAACACAAACATCTGCTTTAGCAGAACAACCAATCTCAATAGCATCTGAAAAATAAAATAGGACCATCTAAATGCTGGGGTGTAACTTGTTCAATAATACTGGTATTGGATTGATGCTCTGATGGAAAAACATTACTCCTAAGGCAGTCCAGCCCTCTCCTCCCCATCTTCCAGTTGTGGATCTTCTCCTTTGAAGTGAGTGCTATCCCGTCCCAGCCAGCAAGAGGGCACCAACCGTCATGCAGTTGTTGAACAAATAGCCACTTAATTTTGCTAGATCCATACTGAACTGTGTTGTCAGGATCTTATAGCCTTTAGATACTGGGTAAGGTCCTCTAGAACATTTCATCTTAGGCCCGAGTACAGAGGTATAACTGTACTGACCTTATTGATCACAAATTACTTAGAATCCATATATGAGCTCCCCCATTAGATCCATGGAAATGTTGAATAGAATGGGGGAGAGTGCTGAGTGCTGTGGGACTTTATATAAAAAGCATTTGCCCTTTTATCTCTACAACTGTTGACTGATTCTGCCTATAGCAGATATGGTACTACAGGTGAAACTCGAAAAATTAGAATATCGTGCAAAGGTTCATTTATTTCAATAATGCAACTTAAAAGGTGAAACTGATATATGAGATAGACTCATTACATGCAAAGCGAGATAGTTCAAGCCTTGATTTGTCATAATTTTGATGATTATGGCTTACAGCTCATGAAAACCCCAAATTCACAATCTCAGAAAATTAGAATATTACATGAAATCAATAAAACAAGGATTGTACATAGAACAATATCGGACCTCTGAAAAGTATAAGCATGCTATGTACTCAATACTTGGTTTGGGCCCCTTTTGAATCAATTACTACCTCAAGGTGGTATGGCATGGATTCTATCAGCTTGTGGCACTGCTGAGGTGTTATGGAAGACCAAGATGCTTCAATAGCGGCCTTCAGCTCTTCTGCATTGTTCGGTCTCATGTCTCTCATCGTTCTCTTGGCAATGCCCCGTAGTTTCTCTATGGGGTTCAGGTCAGGCGAGTTTGCTGGCCAATCAAGCACAGTAATCCCATGGGCATTGAACCAAGTCCTGCTGGAAAATGAAGTCGGCATCCCCATAAAGCTCGTCTGCAGAAGGAAGCATGAAGTGCTCCAAAATCTCCTGGTAGACGGCTGCATTGACCCTGGACTTAATGAAGCACAGTGGACCAATACCAGCAGATGACATGGCTCCCCAAATCAACACAGACTGTGGAAACTTCACACTGGACTTCAAGCATCTTGCAGTGTGTGCCTCTCCATTCTTCCTCCAGACTCTGGGTCCTTGGTTTCCAAATGAGATGCAAAAGTTGCTCTCATCAGAAAAGAGGACTTTGTACCACTGAGCAACAGACCAGTTCTTTTTTCCTTTAGCCCAGGTAAGATGCTTCTGACGTTGTTTGTTGTTCAGGAGCGGCATGACAAGAGGAATACGACATTTGAAGCCCATGTCCAGGATCCGTCTGTGTGGGGTGGCTCTTGAAGCACTGACTCCAGCCTCAGTCGTCTACTTGTGAAAGTCCCCAACACATTTGAATGGTCTTTTCCTGACAATCCTTTCCAGGCTGCAGACATCCCTGCTGCTTGTGCACCTTTTTCTTCCACACACTTCCCTTCCACATAACTTTCCATTAATGTGCTTTGATGCAGCATTTTGTGAACATCCAACTTCTTTTGCAATTACCTTTTGAGGCTTTCCCTCCAATGGAGGGTGTCAATGATGGTTTTCTGCACAACTGTCAGGTCAGCAGTCTTTCCCATGATTGTGATTCCTACTGAACCAGACTGAGAGACCATTTAAAGGTTGAGGAACCCTTTGCAGGTATTATGGCTTAATTAGCTGATTAGGGTGGGACACTTTGAGCCTAGAATATTGAACCTTTTCACAATATTCTAATTTTCTGAGATTGTGAATTTGGGGTTTTCATGACTTGTAAACCATAATCATCAAAATTATGACAAATCAAGGCTTGAACTATCTCGTTTTGCGTGTAATGAGTCTATCTCATATATCAGTTTCACCTTTTAAGTTCCATTACTGAAATAAATGAACTTTTGCACGATATTTCTAATTTTTAGAGTTTCACCTGTACTTCAGTGCAGTGTCCCATCTAGACCAGAAGGATAACATGATTGATAGTATTAAATGCAACTGAGAGATCTAACAGAATGAAAAGAACTGCATTCCCACCATCCAGACAGATTCTTATATAATTCATCAGAAGTCTGGTTTAATATTGGTGATGAAATTCTACATGATGGAGATTTGTATAAGGAAATGTGGGAAAAGACTGTTGATATCCATATTTTTAAAAGGTCCCAGGTCAAATAGAAAACAAAAATAACCTTCACATGTGTTTTGGGAAAATGTGCTATAACTTCTTGATTATTTTGAAGAGTTCCAAAACATTAGAAAAATTTAACCAAAAATCAGTGGCATTTTGCATATTGGCAAATTGATGTTCTTCTAAAAGAGAGGAACATGTGGCTGAAAAAACACCCAATTGCAAAAATTAGGCAACAAATCTTTTGGGAGTTAAAGAGAGATTATCAGATTACCCACATGTGCTCCATAAAACTGCTTTTGTTTTTTGGAGAGCAGACAGTAGGAACTGTATTTTTGTAGTCAGTTTGCTATTAGTTGGGAGTTATGAGATTCCATCCTGCTCATAGCTGCTAATCTCATCTATATGGATTCTAAATTTCACTAGTTCATCTCTTGATCATTTTGGATTTTATGCATTTATTTATTTGGTTTACTTTAAAAATTAAGAACCTTTGGACTAGCAAGTTTTATTGAAATCAGTGGGTGTCCTTTGATCCTTTTTAAAACAAAACAATTTAATTATAAGATTAAATATTTATATTCTATTCTTTGGAATATATACCAAGATGATTATTTTTTTGGTTTTAGAAAGTTTCAGATGGATCAGTTTTAATAGGGAGGGGTGAGGTTTTAGAGATGGGTTTATAGAAAGTGAGAGAAAATATGGAATGAAGATATGTTTTATTTTAAGTGACACATCCTTGATATTGGTTATACTTGCTGGGGATAAAGGGGTAAGTTTCTTTTATTTCTTTGACTTTTCTATTTTTATCTTTTTCTTTTTGACATCTTTCTTTTGTTATTTTCTTTAATGTATCTCTTTATTTTGTAGTTCTTTATGCTTTATTTGTATTATATAATCCCTAATAAAATTATAGGGGAAAATAATAATTTAACAAAAAATGGCCTTTTGTTTACAGGAAGTACTACTTTGTTTAATGCCTTGTTAACAAAGTGTTTGGAGAAAGGAGTGATGGCCATATGTAGATACATACCACGTCAAAACAATCCTCCCAGATTTATAGCTCTGGTCCCACAAGAAGAAGAACTAGATGAGCAGAATGTACAGGTAGTCCCTGCAGGTAATTTAAATGATATATTTTAGTTTTGTGGTTGGCTTAGAGGTGTTGCTCTATTGCCATTTTTTTTCAAAAGAGTATCAAAATAAGATATTTTGCTTATGCCATTATAAGCAGCATGGAACAAGTATAACTTGAAAAAACTTTATTATTTAATAATACTAGAAAAAAGATATCTGATATGTCCAATAAAAATAGGACAGTGTGGTAAAATAATTTATGTGCAGGTATTTCTCCTCCTGAATTTTATTTCTTTCCTGTTTTTGTATTAACTGATAAAAAGATTTGTAAAACTTCCAGAAGAATTAGGATCTTCAAATTCTATATTTGGTATTATTTCTAATCATAACCAATGAATGTGGCTTATAAATAATGTAATAAAAATATTAAAATATGTAATAGTGTGTATGTGTGTATAGGCATCTGTATACAAATGCGTGTGTGTGTGTGTGTAATCAAATTAAAGTTGTTTAAATGCTGCCTCCAACTATTTTATTTCTTTAAAAAAAAACCTATTATGTTATGTACATTAATTGAATGTAGACATACCTAGGCCACTTCTGATTATAATAAATTGCATATTTCATTAACAAGAAAATTGTTCCTTGATTGCCTGTGAGATTTTTTTTTTCTGTCAATCCTTCACTACCTATTTCTGAGCTTATTGCTCCAACTATAGAGGGTGTTTACATATATGTCCCCTTCTGAATTATATATAATAAAATTAATGTAAACATGAATAAACTATTTCTACTCTGCCTTTTTAATGACTTTTCTACATTGATTATCTCTTTAAAAACAATCACCCTTATTGGCACTTAAAACAATTTCAATGAATCAATATTTTAATAATCAATATTCGAAGGAGTTTAAAATAGTTGAAGCATTCAGGCAAAGTTTGGGATAATGCCATCTTAGCTTAGTAGATTATTTATCAAAACACTGCATATTATGCAGACAGAATAAATGTCAATGTCTTTCAAATGACTTGGCTTTCTATTGTCTGTTTTTCCTTCTGTTTAGGTTTTCATCTCATTTTTCTACCTTATGCTGATGACAAACGAAATACTGACTTTACTGAGAAGATACCAGCTAATCAACAACAAGTGAACAAAATGAAGGAAATAATACAGAAGCTTCGATTCAAGTACAGGTGAATATAGAGATAAAAATTAAGACATATACATAGCAAATAGTAACTAGACAAACCTTCAAACTTCAGTATCTTTTTCAATGCCCTGTTTTGCCTGTGTGTTGTGGTAGAAGTTAACTGTACTGTTCATGTGGTGACTTTGAACTAGTCAGTCTCCTTTATCTCATTCTATCTGCATCTGTCATTGCTTGCTCAATGCAGGATGCAGAAATTAATTTGGACTGAGACTAGCTTCTCAAACAAGGCAACTTTTTAATGAATTAAATTTTAATTTGGAATCCAATATATCTAAGATGTATATATATATATATACAACAAATAGTTTCTGCTATTATAATGACCTTTTGAATAGAAAACCAAATTGCTTCTGTAGAGGAGGGACAAATTTAACAGTATAAAACTTAAGCATTCATCCTAGAGAGGAAAAATATGAATTCAAAATATCTATAAGTAGGAACTACATCAGTTTTGACAAAATTCTAACCTAGAAAACAGTTTGTTAACTTCATTAGAGATGTGTCTTGCTATAGATTTCAAATGCATGTACCATAGTAATTGTACATTTTTTTATATTTAAAGTAACCTTCGGGTTTTCATTAAACAGCATTTCTTTTGGCAATAACTGATGTGTGCTGCTTCATAATGCAAGGAAAAATCTAAGATTTCTCTTAAAGAGCACCAGTGGTAATAGCAAAACATTCTGCCATTTCTCTTTTTTGAGATCTATATAGCAAAGTTACTCCATTTTATGACAGACAGACTTACATTCAAAACTGGATAATCTCCCACAGAAAGGTGCTTGAAGAACCTTATTCTTTAGTATAATAAGTCTGTCAGTGTGTATTTTTCATTTCTGTATTATGATGACATTATTTACACTTTTTGCTGGATTTTGACAGAAGTGAGAGCTTTGAAAATCCAGTACTACAACAACATTATATGAATTTGGAAGCACTGGCACTGGATTTGATGGAGCCTGAAAAAGCTGAGGATCTGACAGGCAAGAATAATTTAGTATAATATAATTTGCCTTTAATATGGTCTTTGATATGTCATAAACATTTAAGAATGCAGCAAGCAATTGTTATAGAACTATATTTTTTTACAGTAGTAGTAAAAGTATTTGATAGAGTTGTACATTATTTGTAATGCTTAAATGCTTACCAGACAGTTGAAAGTCAACCCTGAATGTAGGGATTGTTTTTATAATGAATAAAGTATAAAATATAAAAATAGAATTCATTTTTCAGTGAGTTTTTTAAAAAAGAGCCTAGATTTCCAATCTGTACTACGAGTTTTGAAACATAGTGGGAGCTTTATAGCAGTTTTCATTCATCAGTTAGTGTATTTAAGTTAGCTAAATATTCTTATCTTCTGTTTTCTGCCTAGCAGCTATATTATCTTGTCATTTCTCTTAGTTAATGAAGGCTGAGGAAAAAAATTAACCTATTGAGTTATAATGTATTAGTTACTTTCTAATTCTTTAAAGCAGTTATTTACTTTGTTTTTGTTACGTCATTTTACAAAGCAAAATATTTCAGTAATTAACATACTGTATTTTTCGGATTGTAAAATGCACCATATTATAAGACGAACCTTAATTTCTGGGGAGGAAAACAAGAAAACAAGAATTCTGTCTCTGCCTTCCAGCATCAGGATCAGCGGTGTCTTTACTTCCATTCGGATTTTGATAACGAGCAGCACAGATCTTTTTATCCATTTAAAACAAACCCTATCACCTTACGCGCATTTAACTGGAGTGGGTGAAGTGGGGTATGATTTTCATGAGGGCAGAAGAGGGACTTGGTACTGAAGGCTCCACTCTCGGGACGCCTCCATTTTCCTACCTATAACTGTAGGCGTTGAAAGCCTGGCTTTCTCGCAGCAAGGCTCGATAGAGACACAGCACTTCAGTCCTCCTGGACACTGCCATCTTGTAAACATGGTGCCAGGCTTCCTGCATCTTTGCTGCCTTGGTCGGAGCCTGATTCTGGAAGCAGCCCAGGGAAGAGTGGAGGTCAGGACTTGGTTGGCGAAGCAGGCGCTGCGCAGGGGGCGTAAGGCAAGGCACTGCCACCTGAAAATACTATTGCTGTGATCTCCGGCGCCTGGAAACACCCGATAATGTGATGCTCTTTTTTTGCCTGCGCACGCCCCATTTTTGGAATTGGGAAGGAAAAAGAGCATCGCGTTTTCAGGCACTGCACAACAGGTGTAACGTAAGGCGCTGCCACCTGAAAACACTGTTGCTGCGATCTCCGCTGCCTGGAACTGGCCAAAAATGCGATGCTCCTTTTTTTGCCTCTGCACGCCCCATTTTTGGAATGGCAGTATATTGCCGTACGTTCCCTGTGCTGCCACCCGAAAACACTTTCCTCCCCGATTCCAAAAATGAGGCGTGTGGCAGGCGCTCCTGCGTGAAAACACAAGAACGCAATGCTCTTTTTTCTCCGATTCAAAAATGGGAGATGTGGAGGCATAAAAAGAGCATCACGTTTTCAGGTGGTTCCAGGCGGTGGAGATCGCAGCAACAGTGTTTTTGGGTGGCAGCGCCTTGCCTTATGCCCCCTGCGCAGCGCCCGCTTCGCCAACCGAGTCCTGACCTTCGCGCTACCCCGGGCCGCTTCCAGAATCAGGTTCTGGCCGAGGCAGCAAAGGCGTAGGGGGCTTGCCGGGAGACCCGGCACCATATTTACGAGATGGCAGCGTCTAGGAGGACTGAAGTGCTGTGTGTCTATCGGGCCTTGCTGCGAGAAAGCCAGGCTTTCAATGCCTACAGCTATAGGTAGGAAGACAGGATGTCTTGGAAGTGGAGCCTTCGGTGCCAAGTCCCTCTTCTACCCCCATGAAAATCATCCCCCAACCACCCCCTCCAGATAAATGTGCATAGGGTGATAGGTTTTGTTTTAAACAGATAAAAAGATCTGTGCTGATCATTATCAAAATCCGAGTGAAAGTGAGGATCCCCACTGCCTGGAACTGCTGGAAAATGTGATGCTTGGAGGATGACCACCTCTGAAGGGTGGGGGCCGGCAGGTGGATAGGGCTTCATTCGGTGTATAAGATGTACCCACATGTTCACCGTCTCTTGGGGGCGGGGGAAGTGAGTCTTATATTCCCAAAAATACAGTAATTGGTATTTGTTCCTATCCAGTCAGATTTTATGGGTCAGTTTATGGTCCCTGCTGCTTTAAAGTTCAAAAATATATTGAGCATATTAAATATCCATTATTTCTGTATTTTTTAATACCAGTTCTAAGGTCGTCTTCTTTCCTTTCCAGTGCCCAAGGTTGAGTTAATGGATGGCCGACTGGGTAGCCTTGCAGAAGAGTTTAAACAACTTGTTTATCCACCAGGCTATGATCCTGATGGGAAAACTATGAAACGAAAACAAGGTGGGATGAAAGAACAGAGAGAGAAGACAATTGTGTCCTTAAACGCATATGCCCTTTTTAAGTTTGCCAACATTGTAACATGGGATCTAAGCATATCTTTTTCTCAGAATATTCTTGACCCAAGGTTCTTGATTTTCTGAGGAAGTTTGCAGATGGCAATGACATATTAATGCAATCTTGGCAACCAGTCATAAGTGCAAATGGGTTGTTAAATACCCAGATTGTGATCCTGTGGGGATGCTAAATGACTACAACTTTGGGGATCGGTCGTATGTCCCTTTATTCAATACATAGTAACTTCAAAATGCTGCTGAACGAATTGTCATAAATCGATACTGTCTGTATCCTGGAGTGAGGTAATGGCAAATCATCTCAATATTGCTAAGAAAGCTACCTGGACATCTCTATGAAATCACTAACAGTTGAGCTTGATCTGAAGGAGACTTAAAATCTTTTAAAGAGATCAGAATGTGAAGCTTTGTAGGATTTTGTGTTATGATGGATATATACATGAAACATTTCAATTATTGCAAATGAGTGACAACTACACCCAATTTTTTTCTCCAGCAGGTAGTGGTTCTGAACAATCAGAAAAGAAAGCAAGAATGGAACTCTCTGAAAACGAAGTGAGGAATCATGTTGATAAAGGCACTTTGGGTAAACTTACTGTACCAATTCTAAAGGATATATGCAGGATTTATAAGCTAACTGGTGGTGGAAAGAAGCAAGAACTTTTAGATGTGATAACTGCACATTTCAATAAGCACTGAGTTTATACCCCCAACTGCTTCAAACATGTTAATGTTGAAAATCTCCTAAATGTTGAGGATTTTGACAAGACATCATAGACATTTGATAAAAGGGAACGGGAATCAGGTTTTCCCCTTTCCACTCTGGTTCTAGATTTGATTGTACAACTTTCATCTGTCTTTAATAAATGAGCTTGGTTTGGCTGCATCAGCTTTTTCATTTCACATATAACAATGCACAAACTACCGTACTTATTTAGGAAAATAGCTTATTATTGGAATAGTACTGTACAAATTTGGTTTGTACACATGCCTCAAATATAGCAATCGTGCCCTGGCAATCTTCTTTTTTCAACCATGTTACTTCTTCCCAGTCCATGATAGAAAAAAGCTAGCCATTCAGATTTTATAGAGGTTTTTCCTCTTCAGGAGGAACCCTGTACTTTTTAAAAAAAACATTTAAAGCTGAATGCAATTTGCCTACTATTTCGTGATAGACAGTGACCCAAAGGTCATCTACAATGACCCACAGGGCAGCATTCATTACTAGGCTGGTGTTCTCTCTTGTGAATGAGAACATTCTTGGCTGCCATTTTCCTTCCATTTGTTGGAACAGCTAATTGGCAGCTGGATGAATTACACTATAAAGTGGGAAAGTAGGTTTTTTGGGGAAGAGAGAAACCTTACTGTACTTTAGGACACAGCTCATCCAGTTGACAGTAAATTATTCACTGAACTGGTTGAAAAAGTGCTATCCAGGTGCAGAAAAGTTGGAATCCTGCAGAAAAGTATGGTTTTAAAGGAGCATTTTTTTTTTTACTATACCATCTTCTATGGCTATTCTATTTCAAGTGGCTGAAGTTTCACAAAGTTTACTTCCAATGTAGCTGGGGCAATCTGACCTAAATTGTGAAGAAAAATTTTCTATATCTCTGTTACCATTTAGCGTCACTAGGATTTTTGCAGCCTAAGCCTGAGTATGGTGGCACAGACTAGGATTCGATAATCTGTGATAGTGAGCTGAGTTTCCTTTACTGTGATTTGGCAGCAATACTGAACATATGGCTGAACCTAGCTAGAGATTAAAATATTGGAAAGCTCTGACTCAAATCTATCTTCGATAATGAAAACTCACTAGCTAACTTTTGACTTTGGATCAGTCATACTTTTTCAGTCCATTACCTCAATTATTACTATGGGGTAAATTATTATGGGAAAAGGATTCCTATATATGCCATCTTTAGCTCCTGGAACAAATTTGTGACACACACAAATTAATTATAAAAATAAAATGCAGAAAATACAGACATTATTTTATTTACGACACCCAGTCAACCTATTGAGTATGACAGACATTCTTGCATAGTTGAGCACATTTAACATGTGTAACCCACATACTACTAAAACTTCTATTGTAATCTTTGTTTGGGCAAAATGCTGCATTAGAAAGTCCTAACTTTGGAATCAGTATACCTCAAATGGATTAATTTACAGAATACACCCAAATCTGGCATCTATGATTCCTATAAGAATAAAACTTGGTAAAGTTACAGATTCTTCAATGCTGCTGCACTTAACAGTTTTTAAAAGGTAATAAAGCTGGCAGGCAAACTTACAAGGTTGGGGAGGGAAAGGGTTTTTTTTTAACGCTCCCTATCACCTTCCCACAAGGAAACTCATTAGTGAAGCTGACAGAAAATAAGTCACTCCGGTCTCACAAATTTTTTGCTGCCCATGGTTATTCTATTTGTTTACGTAGGGAAATATCTGAAACGATGACTCATCTGGTCATGACTTGTCTTGTTCCTTTGTATAATCCCATTTTTGCATCTGAAAACTTTGTATCATGCAAAATATATTTGCTATGTTCTTTTTGATCCAGAAAAGATAAACGTTGCCAAAAGTTTATCTTTTTATCTCAACACAAACAGTGCCAAGTTTGCTGTTATCACATTGTTTAGTTGCAGTGGTAGGCTAGAGGCCAACATCCTGACACATCTAACTTTCTAGAAAGCAGCATTGGTTAGGTAAAATTTGGAAGACTATGCCTATCAGAATCAGTGCTGCACCTCAGTTTCAGAGAAGATACTGGGTATGGTACTTATTTATTGTAATTTATTTCTCAAAGAAAAATGACTACAGCATCAAAAAGCAAATGAAAAAAAAATCCATACATTTCTGTCCTATCAAACTGCATCAGATTGGGGAGGAAACTTTGATTTCTTTTTAGGGTAGCTCCATAAGCCAAATAACCTTCAACATGTCATTGGTTATTGAACAGATTATTACCGTGTTTCCCCAAAAATAAGATCCTGTCTTATATGTTTTTGAACCCTGAAATAAGCGCTTGGCCTTATTGCCATGCGCTCAAAAGCCCGATTGTGCTTATTATCAGGGAATGTCTTATTTTGGGGGAAACGGTATATGTTTTGTATTATTGTATTAAACATTAACTTATACACAAACATCTTCAAATGAAGCTAGTTATTATCAAATAATTAGTTTAAATCTCACTGAAGAATTTTTGCATCAGACAGATTTAAAGCAGGGATACACAATAATACACTTCTCAAGTATAGGTGAACAATGTGCAGTTCCCATTTGGCTCCCAAGCATCCTGAGCTCATGCCACTGAAATACACTGGTAGACTTGCTGAATTCTGACAGAGCAAGCTCATCCCATTTTCTGAACATTAGGGTGCTTTTAGGATACAATTTCAGGCAGGTTTTCTGCAAATCCTCCAATTCCCACTCTCAAAATTCATAAAAAAGCAACTTGAAAACATTTGACTATGCATGCGGCAGGGTTTCCACTTCTGAAAATCACTAAGCTGCTCACCAACTTCAGCAATTTGGGATTAGGGTTATGGTTAGCATCATTACTGCCTGGTAACTGCAAATTATTGTCCTAAATATTATGAGGGTATGAATTTGTCTTGACTTAAAAGAACACACAATCTCCAATTATAGGCCTAAACAACAACTGAAGAAAGTAATCTAGATTCAAAAACCTAATAAACATTTATTAACCAATCATTTATATGGCCATCCATCTTATAAGAGCATGACTTACATTGTAAAATAATAGCTGTTAAACAAAATATTCATATAGTCTTGGTTTTTGGACTTACTTCTGTCAAAGTTAGACCAATAGTCTTTCAATAGATAGTTGGACAGAATTAATTTGAGGCTTGAGTTGTGAGCCTTCTTTGATAGTAATGGAACAGGCAATAACGGGCCGAGAAACACCACATGCCCGCCCTAAGGCTTGCTTGGAACGCACGAACACATAGGGCACATTCTTGTCTTCACAAAGTAGTGGGAGATGAAGGATAATTTCAAGAGGTTCAGCATCTGCAGCCATCACAATGAATTCCGCAATTCCTCTATTCAAAGTTTTAGTGGCTGTGGAAAAGGAAATCAGTATTATTACTACCAGGCACTCATTAAATTCAAGAGCTAGCTTCTTTTGCTGAAGCTGCAAGAGGATAAAGAGCACCTTGCCACATGCAATAGTATACTATATCCTTCATCGAACTCATTTCAAGATTTGTGTTCATCTTAATCAAATATACTTTCAACTATCTTTTCACATTTGTGGGATTTGTCTGGTGGACACTAAAGTGGTTATAACACTGAAGAAATAGCTTACCGCTTGCAAATCAATGAATTGGATATCTGGCTGCATCTCTTTCTGAAGGCTTCAATGTATGAATATACATTCTCACCCAGATACATGGCAAGTTAAATGCCTTTTGGGAATTAACCTACCTTAGAAATACAAATCAGTATATTATGCAGCATTCTAAATATTTCCCATCTGGGAAATATTCTTTAACAATGAAAGCAAACATGGATATTATTGTAAAAGCTCTTGTCTTCAAGTTTTATTTATTCATTTTATTTTACTTATTTTCAGTGTGTCTGTCTGATGCCAATTATTTCTGTTCAGCACATTTGAGGAAATACCAGTAATAGGCTACCACTAAGGAGAATCAATATGTTTAAGGATATATTTAGCTAAAGGTCAGACTGACTTCCTGTAACCATCTTCTCAACCTGCCTCTGGTAATATCTGGTACAGCTGTCCTTCTATTTTCCTTCCACTTACTAAGTACATTATCTAATCCATGCGTTGTGAATTTGATCACATCATGTGATGTATTGTGACATGTTTTGCCCTTGTGAAGCTAGGATGGGCATGGCCTGCAGGCCATCAGTTTGACAGGCCTGATCTAATCCATTATCAATTTTTATTTGGTTTAGCTGCTAAATTCTTGAAGCTTGCTGAATTCTTATGACTATCTTCAAACATATTGAATCCTTAAGTTTATCTTGCCCTTGGTCAAATTATTTAAAATGTTTTTATTACTTTGGGCAAAGTATTTGAAAGGAGACAACACTCCACCCCCCAACATCCATATAATAAGAACATTTTGATAAAAAGGTTCAATCAGATTTCACCTTCATTGGCTCCTTTGCGCAACTGTTTGTAGTTACAAGACTGCTGTACAAGATCCAGTAGTGTCTTGGTGAGCTGAGCATCAGCAAGAGGGTAAGCTTTCGGATTTACTTCTGCCTCAGTCTGTAGAAAAATATCAGAAATTGAGTTACAGAAAACAGTATTTCTTTGTCAACGGCCTGCTATCTGTTTTAAGGAATATAACTGTATTGGTGCTAGGTGAAGTAATTATCTATCCATTACCAGAACTGTTGTATTTGCTAATTCCCTTTCATTAGCAATCCAAGTCATCCTGAAAAACTCTCTCCATTTTTTTCACTATAACATATTCAAAGAACAGGTGGAGACAATGGTAAGATATCCTGAAAATAGTCACTCATGCTTGTCATCTCTAGATTTAGACTACTATCATTCACTGAACATGGGATGCCTTAAAGATCTCCCCAAGCTTCAGCTTGTCAGAATGATATTGGTCAGTGATCAGTCATGAGTGTCATGTTACGTTTTATTACAGAAGCTGCACTTGTTACTAAATGTTTCCAAATGCAATATAAGTGACAACTATGGGACTTAGGGATCACCTCCCAGCAGTTTCTTCTGATTCTATCAGAATTGCTAAAGAGGGCCTGCTAAGAGTCCCTACTTCTCCGCCCCCCCAAGAGAGGGCCAAGCAGTAGGCATTTTCCATTACAGCTCTTGAGAAAGGGAAGAAACGTCCCCCCATCCTCATAGTTTTCCAAAAGCAGGTGAAAACACAGCAGTTTCAGATCTTCAAGGATTAATTGTACCAGAGGCATCTTATTTAATAAGTTTAATAAATTACTTTCAACAAAATTTAAATCAAGCCTTCATTGGATTGCCATTTTAATATATTGACTTGCGTTTATATTTAAATTCTGTAAGCTCCCTAAAGTCCTTTTTATTTCAAGCAGCGGACAAATCTCATAAACATGAATAAGGTAAAGGTTCCCTCGCACATGTGCTAGTAGTTCCTGATTCTAGGGGGCGGTGCTCATTTCCGTTTCAAAGCCGAAGAGCCAGCGCTGCCCGAAGACGTCTCCCTGGTGTAATCATGTGGCCAGCATGACTAAATACCAAAGGCGCACGGAAGGCTGTTCATGTATTCATAAACATAAATACATACTACCAAAATGTACTACCGGTAGCTCCCAGTCCTGAGTACCGAGTTTGATCTAGTATTTACAGATAGGCAAAAACAAAAAGGCTGTTTTGGAATGAAAAGGGCTGAATTTAAATATTTACATAACCATGAAGGAAACCGATTTCTCCGAGTCCCGCTACAAATACTTGGTTATTTCCAGAGAAAGCTGTTAATAGAACAAAGTAGGCCAACTTATTATGCATTTCATATTCAATAGCACAAGGACCGGATAAAAATAAAAGAAATCCATCGCAAAAGCACCGATATTCGTGGGATGGCATTTAATATTCTAACCTCAGCATGATAGCAAAAACATTATTCCAATGGGCAAAGCAACGATAAAAGCAACTGAGGAAGGCGTCTTGCTTAGTACGTGATTTCACTGGTGCCTGTATGGAAGCTGAGGCCGAGCGTGCCCGGATAAGCGTCCTCCGCATGGTCTCCTGGGCTCGCGCTCTCCACCACGCTGCCGAAGCGCTATTCGTTTCGGCGTTTCCACCGACAACTAGCGCCTTCGCTTTCCTCAACGTCTGGATCGGCCCCACTCACCATGTCTGCTAAGTAGAAACTTCACCCGGAGATTCTGCTCTGGATCCCCTCGGCCCGAAAGCTTCACGGAGGAAAAACGTGAAGTGCGCGTATATGTAAGATAGAGGCGCTCCCGGAAGTGACGTTGGAAAGGAGCGGTCCTCCTGCGGGGAATATGAGGCGGGCCTCAAAGATTTCTCAGCTCCCGCAAGTGCGACCTCTACCTTTGACTGTTATTACAGAAAACTTGTGTAGAGAAGGAGCTTCGACCTAAAATAGTGCTCGTGTTCAAATTCCCTCACGGTGACGTTTACTGAACTTAATAAACAGTCTTTCCACGTTCACTCATTAACAATTGTCATTTATACACAACTATTAGTTACATTTACAAGTACGTGATTTGATCAATGTAGCATCTAGTTTCAGCAGCAATAAAAATATTATGCCATGGGTTTTTTTTAATAGGTTAAAGGTGACACGCTTAGCAGTTCTTCCTGCTGGGGGAGGTTGGACTTAAAAAGGAAACTCTAAATCCATTCATCAAAATTTTCTGTATGTGACAAACTGAGAAATTATCCATGACATATTGTGATGGCAATTATAGTTTTTTTAACCTCTCAGTTCTTTGCAACTTGCAGAAATTAAACGGGTGCAGTGTACTGAAGGTAACTCATTAAATACTTGTCCCAAAGGTTCTCTTTCAGGAGGAGGCAACTGGAGTGTCTTGTTTTTTTCTTTTGAGGACATTTCACTTCTCATCTAAGAAGCTTCTTCAGCTCTGGCAGGATAGTGGGAAAGTCAGAGTTGAAGAAGCTTCTTGGATGAGAAACTAAATGTCTTCAAAAGAAAAAACAAGTCCAGTTGCCTCCTGCCTCCAGTTGCCTCCTTTCAGACAACCATGACCTGGATGATTGAGAATCTCTGCAGTCATTAAATACTTGAAGCACTTAAAAAGCATATGTCCCGTAGTGTGATATGTCTACCATTTGATTATACAAGTAGTTCTTTATAGTTCTTTGACAACATAGTTTTCTTCATGGATTATACAGTGAATGAGTCCTGGATAATGTATTATTGCCTAAGTGTATATTGAGCCACCTGGAAATAGAAGTTTTACATACTTGAAATTACCAAAGTTATGAAACCTGGCATGAGATTTTAACTTACAGCACACTTGTCTTACCTCTACAAACAGTGCTCATTGGCTGAAACAAACAAGAATATTTGATAAAAGTAATAGTCAACTGTATACAACTCTATCTGTCAGAATTGCAGCACAAGGTATTGTTGGAAGAAATATCCATCTGGGTTCAGTTCCAAGTGGGGACAAAGACACTGGAAACATGGAGGCTGCTTGGAAAGATGGTTTAATGGTGGCCAGGATCACATGGCTTGAGATCCTGAACAGAAAAGGGCCTGAGATCCTGTGTGCTCCTGGCTTTATGCTTTTTCTGAGCTTTGACCTTTCTGGGGCACAGGAAGTGTATCCTGATTGGCTGTCAAGACTCCCAGGGGGTGGGGGTCTTAGCTAGCCTTGCTGGCTGTCTCTCAAGCTTGCTTGAGCCTTGCCATGTGGTGAGTTTCAGTTGTATTGTGTTGCAAATCATGGGGGGATTGAGTGAGCTTGGTTGAAGCCTTAATTGCCCATTGACAAAGGTGGGGAGAATGAGTGAGCTTAGCTGAGGCTTTTAATGGCCCATTGACAAAGGTGGGGGGGAGTCAGGAAGTTGCAGGGAGCTCCTTTGTCTTTAAAATATGTTTCTCCATTTCTCATCCAGGAAGGTATAATATTCTGCTTTTTAAAATATTTACATAACCATGAAGGAAACCGATTTCTCCGAGTCCCGCTACAAATACTTGGTTATTTCAGAGAAAGCTGTTAATAGAACAAAGTAGGCCAACTTATTATGCATTTCATATTCAATAGCACAAGGACCGGATAAAAATAAAAGAAATCCATCGCAAAAGCACCGATATTCGTGGGATGGCATTTAATATTCTAACCTCAGCATGATAGCAAAAACATTATTCCAATGGGCAAAGCAACGATAAAAGCAACTGAGGAAGGCGTCTTGCTTAGTACGTGATTTCACTGGTGCCTGTATGGAAGCTGAGGCCGAGCGTGCCCGGATAAGCGTCCTCCGCATGGTCTCCTGGGCTCGCGCTCTCCACCACGCTGCCGAAGCGCTATTCGTTTCGGCGTTTCCACCGACAACTAGCGCCTTCGCTTTCCTCAACGTCTGGATCGGCCCCACTCACCATGTCTGCTAAGTAGAAACTTCACCCAGAGATTCTGCTCTGGATCCCCTCGGCCCGAAAGCTTCACGGAGGAAAAACGTGAAGTGCGCGTATATGTAAGATAGAGGCGCTCCCGGAAGTGACGTTGGAAAGGAGCGGTCCTCCTGCGGGGAATATGAGGCGGGCCTCAAAGATTTCTCAGCTCCCGCAAGTGCGACCTCTACCTTTGACTGTTATTACCGAAAACTTGTGTAGAGAAGGAGCTTCGACCTAAAATAGTGCTCGTGTTCAAATTCCCTCACGGTGACGTTTACTGAACTTAATAAACAGTCTTTCCACGTTCACTCATTAACAATTGTAATTTATACACAACTATTAGTTACATTTACAAGTACGTGATTTGATCAATGTAGCATCTAGTTTCAGCAGCAATAAAAATATTATGCCATGGTTTTTTTTTAATAGGTTAAAGGTGACACGCTTAGCAGTTCTTCCTGCTGGGGGAGGTTGGACTTAAAAAGGAAACTCTAAATCCATTCATCAAAATTTTCTGTATGTGACAAACTGAGAAATTATCCATGACATATTCTGATGGCAATTATAGTTTTTTTAACCTCTCAGTTCTTTGCAACTTGCAGAAATTAAACAGGTGCAGTGTACTGAAGGTAACTCATTAAATACTTGTCCCAAAGGTGCTCTTTCAGGAGGAGGCAACTGGAGTGTCTTGTTTTTTTCTTTTGAGGACATTTCACTTCTCATCTAAGAAGCTTCTTCAGCTCTGGCAGGATAGTGGGAAAGTCAGAGTTGAAGAAGCTTCTTGGATGAGAAACTAAATGTCTTCAAAAGAAAAAACAAGTCCAGTTGCCTCCTGCCTCCAGTTGCCTCCTTTCAGACAACCATGACCTGGATGATTGAGAATCTCTGCAGTCATTAAATACTTGAAGCACTTAAAAAGCATATGTCCCGTAGTGTGATATGTCTACCATTTGATTATACAAGTAGTTCTTTATAGTTCTTTGACAACATAGTTTTCTTCATGGATTATACAGTGAATGAGTCCTGGATAATGTATTATTGCCTAAGTGTATATTGAGCCACCTGGAAATAGAAGTTTTACATACCTGAAATTACCAAAGTTATGAAACCTGGCATGAGATTTTAACTTACAGCACACTTGTCTTACCTCTACAAACAGTGCTCATTGGCTGAAACAAACAAGAATATTTGATAAAAGTAATAGTCAACTGTATACAACTCTATCTGTCAGAATTGCAGCACAAGGTATTGTTGGAAGAAATATCCATCTGGGTTCAGTTCCAAGTGGGGACAAAGACACTGGAAACATGGAGGCTGCTTGGAAAGATGGTTTAATGGTGGCCAGGATCACATGGCTTGAGATCCTGAACAGAAAAGGGCCTGAGATCCTGTGTGCTCCCTGGCTTTATGCTTTTTCTGAGCTTTGACCTTTCTGGGGCACAGGAAGTGTATCCTGATTGGCTGTCAAGACTCCCAGGGGGTGGGGGTCTTAGCTAGCCTTGCTGGCTGTCTCTCAAGCTTGCTTGAGCCTTGCCATGTGGTGAGTTTCAGTTGTATTGTGTTGCAAATCATGGGGGGATTGAGTGAGCTTGGTTGAAGCCTTAATTGCCCATTGACAAAGGTGGGGAGAATGAGTGAGCTTAGCTGAGGCTTTTAATGGCCCATTGACAAAGGTGGGGGGGAGTCAGGAAGTTGCAGGGAGCTCCTTTGTCTTTAAAATATGTTTCTCCATTTCTCATCCAGGAAGGTATAATATTCTGCTTTTTAAAATATTTCCTGGAATATTTCATTCTTCTAGGAGGGGGGTGGGTGCTAAATTCCTACAATCCCTACTTTTTTTTTTTTTCAAAACGTGAGTTTTGAAACATGCTCTTGGCAAAAATTAAAATTGATCAAATCAGTGGGTGCTTTTAATTTTCCTGATGCAAAGGAAGCCATTGATAGAGACAACAGAAAAAAAGATTCCTTCAGTGGCTCCCAAAAGCTTTCAACCATGAAGGTCTAGCAGCCAGGGGAAAAGTTCTGGTAAGAATTTTACAGTATCCAATTTTCTATGCCAATTAATTTCAGCTGTTAGATCCAATTTTCTGAGAGCTTCCAGTCAGGTTTCAAGCAAGCACACATCCCAAAATTTTCACAGCCATGGTTTTCCTTTAAATTACAGGCTGCCCATTTCCAAGGGTTGGTTACTGAACCTGCCCCAGCTCTTACTTTAGTCTATCCAAGATTTTTTTTTCCAGTCCAAATTGAGGTTAATCAGTGTGCAATCCAGGCTTTTTCCTTTCTTCCTTTTTTTTTTTTCATGTCTGCTGGGTAGCATGCTTGGTAATAAGGCTGGTTAGTCACGCTTGGAAAGTCTGCTCCAATCTGGTTGCTGTGATGACTTTCAGTGGGGCTGGATTCAAACTCAATTCCTGGCTCCAACAAATGGAAGGTCTCCTCTGGGGGCAGCATCTGGAACCATGTGCTCTGCTTCCACAGTTGCAGAGTCATCTTTTCAGGGCTGAAAGACATTAGAACAGGATCTCCTCCCCACTTTTGTGGGTAATCTTCTCAGGAAAGGCATTGTAACAGGATTAAAAGGGGGGGGGGTAGATATCTTGAAGGCAGAGTTTGAAAAGATACAACACATCAATATTGCAGTTACTAAAAGGTAATGCAGTTTCAACAAAATGCAGTTTCAACAAAATGGAGACACAACTGATAAGAAAAAAAACTTCACATACTTCAGGAAGAGGATGAACAGGTAAAATCATTTAAATACACAGTAAATGCAAGACTGAATTTTTTTTTTCTCTTGTAAGTGAACTTAAAACGTTTCCTCATAAACTTATCTTGTAAGTGAACTTAAAATGTTTCCTTATAAACTTGAGTTGTTACTTTAAGATAAAGAGGAGGAGAAAAAAGCAGAAATGAAAAGTTCTGTACCCTATTCCCGGTGGCCACACGAAAATAGGGCAAAGGCTTTCTTTCTTTTCTCTCTCTCTCTCTTTTCCCTATTTTATTGCTTCAACCTTTTGTTTTTGTTTTTCCCTAACAATTTAAAATTCTTGTCTCTAGAGATCAGATACATTTTACAGTTACAATTACTTCAAGGGCCCACAAAGACAGACATACACACATAAAAACAAGGAGGACAGAGAGGAAAACAAAACTCTGAGATTTACACACACACTGATCATTCCCGCCATAAATCTCAGTTAAATTAGGGAAGGCACAAATCTTAACAGACAGACCACGTGGTTCCATAGAAGACAGAGAAAGAGACAAACAAACAAACAAAAACCCAAACATTCCTATTTATATATTTCCCTTTTCTTTTAAGTACCTTTATTTAGCCAAATTTGTTTCCTAGTCTCATCTTTATTACACAATTTCCTCAATTTCTTTTCCGCATACCAGGTAAAACTGGCAGCCTCCGGGCACTCCAGGCCCCCAGCAGGTTTTCCAGGGGATTTCCCTCCACCCTCGAGCTACTGCTTCCCATGTTTCCCTCTCCGATGTGAGGTTTTATTTTTCACTTTGGCTTAGCCGGGTGGATCCTCCTACAGTTTTCAGAAAAAAAAGTTCTGGGAAGGACTTCGACTCCCTTCTGTCGAAGTATGGGCACCTTCCTGTTAAGGAGCTTCGGTTTGGATCAAAAGGTGATCCCAGAGGACCTACTGCCCTGCCAGTAGGTACGAGCACCTCCTCAACACTGCTTCCTGCTTCCTTTTTAGCATACCAGGCAGTACTGGCAGCCTCCGGGCATCCAGGGCCCCAAGCAGATTTCCTGCTTCCTTTTTTTTCTCCTTTTCTCCTTTTTTACTCTCTTAATTGCTTCATTCACACTTACTTTCCTCTCGCTCGGCTTCCGTTCCCAATAAACACAAAGTTCCACGTTTGGCTTCCCCCCCTTGCTTTCTCTATCCTACCGGTCACGGCTCGGTGGAGCTAGCAGTAGGCAGAGGTGCGGCTAGAGGTTGCTCAAAGAGGTGGAATCAGACTGTTTCCTTAGGTGGAATCCCACACACACACTTCTTCCTTCCCTAACAGAAGGTCCTGTGCTCTGGCAAAACCCCCATGCTCTCCAGACTTTTGGTCTTTCTGCGGTTAGGAAATGCACAGAGGATGCAAGATCCAGCTGTGATTGGGAGCAGGGTTCTCATTCCCACACATGCAGGCATACACATATTTCCCATGCTTTTCCATGCTTAAAATTAAAATTTAGAGGTACTCACCTTCTTTCCAAGCAGTCTTTGAGCTCAACACTCAAAACCCCTTTAAAACCTAGTTCCAAATGGCCAAGGTCCAGGAAAACTTACCCACAGACTCAATGGGTCTGCTGCTAGCAAGGGAGGCTTACCTGGGCCAGGTCCATTGGTTAGGTTAGCTTGGAGTCCCATCTGGGGTGCCAATTGTTGGAAGAAATATCCATCTGGGTTCAGTTCCAAGTGGGGACAAAGACACTGGAAACATGGAGGCTGCTTGGAAAGATGGTTTAATGGTGGTCAGGATCACATGGCTTGAGTTCCTGAACAGAAAAGGGCCTGAGATCCTGTGTGCTCCCTGGTTTTATGCTTTTTCTGAGCTTTGACCTTTCTGGGGCACAGGAAGAGTATCCTGATTGGTTGTCAGACTCCCAGGGGGTGGGGGTCTTAGCTAGCCTTGCTGGCTGTCTCTCAAGCTTGCTTGAGCCTTGCCATGTGGTGAGTTTCAGTTGTATTGTGTTGCAAATCATGGGGGGATTGAGTGAGCTTGGTTGAAGCCTTAATTGCCCATTGACAAAGGTGGGGAGAATGAGTGAGCTTAGCTGAGGCTTTTAATGGCCCATTGACAAAGGTGGGGGGGAGTCAGGAAGTTGCAGGGAGCTCCTTTGTCTTTAAAATATGTTTCTCCATTTCTCATCCAGGAAGGTATAATATTCTGCTTTTTAAAATATTTCCTAGAATATTTCATTCTTCTAGGAGGGGGGTGGGTGCTAAATTCCTACAGTATTTAGAGATGTTTGTGGAACAAGTGAAGCACATTGGATTTCTGAGGAAATATGCTTTAAAATATTGTTTATTATGTAATCCTTTGATATTTAATTAACACATATATTGAAAAATAAAAACATTAAAATGAACCTCTTAAATAAAATCCTATATATTGGATTAAAATGAAGCTTTTAGTTATAATCCTGTTGTGTGACTTTGTATCCAAAGTACAAATATGCTCTGACACCATTTTTTTCCCTGCTATGGTCGTTATGATGTTACCTTCATCTTGTCCTCAGCTCATTAGGGAGACATGCTTAAGCCATTAAAGTAGTGTTTTCCTATTTATTCTAACCAGGTTAAAAGAATCCTCAGTGTGTATTTAGACTTTATTATCATCTTGGAAATCAGGTATGGCTGTTTTGACTTGAAACAGAAAGATTTGCAATGTGACAGCAAGGAATGATGGGTAATAGTATCACTTCGTACAGGGGGAGGGACCCTTAACATCTAAGAAATCAACACAACCCCAATCAAACATCAGGCTGAACTACTGATGGAGCAACAGCCACCACAATAAAGAGCTAGTGTGGAAAGCAAGATTCCCCTGGCCTGGAGCCCTTCATCGGGATCCCCATAGCAACATATGGTGGTTTTGCAGTGCGCTTGCGTTAAACTATCCCGCCAAATTTGTCGCATCTTCTTTGCAGTTGCCACCGTGTATGGAGGAGCACGTGAGGCGGCGAGATGGCAGGCTTCGCCTCAGAGCCCTTAGTGTGCGAACGGTTTCACTCGCGGCACGACCCTCACTGGCTGCTGGAGTTTTTGCCTTCGCCGCTCTGCTTGGCTTGCGCCATTGAGACGCTGAAGGAGGACGGAGTCTCGGTATGTGCGCCAGGGCGATTGCTTTGAGCCGCGGCACTCTTTGGGAGGCTGAATAACGCTCCCCATTTTCCTCTTCGTGTCGTCACTCGTCGTTGCCCCGCCTTAGTTCACAATTCCTCTTTCCCGTTCTAAGCTCAAAGAATCAGCTTCAAATGCAAACAGTGGGCTGGTTTGGATGTGTGTATTTGTGTTTGGTCATTTTTAAAGTTTTTTTTAAGTTCATACATTCGGAAACAAATATATTCTCTTTGGAATAGCAACAGTACATAAAACCAGCATTTACTTGCTCACTACTAACTCTTAGCTATGAAATGATCCTTTTTAAATGGGATGAGAAAGAAGACATGTAGGTAGAGTAATGGTAGTAACATAATCAATCAAGCAGAATAGAGCTGGAAGGGACCTTGGAGGTTTGCTAGTCCAACCCCCTGCTCAAGCAGGAGACACTATACCATTTCAGACAAGTGACTGTTCAGTCTCTTCTTTAAAACCTCCAGTGATTAAGCACCCAACCCTGGCAGGTCTTGGAGTATGGAAATTATTTGGCCTCCATGGATTGTGTATTTCTGAGTTCTAGCCCAGGGTTGAAATGGCAGGTGATAATGATAATATAGTTTTCATACTGTATGAGAAATTAAAAAGCCCAAATTATTCTCAAATATACCCATACTTTTTACAGCACAGTCCTAATTATGTTTACTTCCTAAGTACTACATTTTCCTTGGGATTCACTTCTTGCATAAAATATGAGAGTATGTTATATTTTGCATTACATGTGATCCAACTTTTAAATTTGTATGCTCTCTGTTCCTGAAACTTGCCTGAATCTGCTACTGTGTTTAATACAAATACTAAACAACGGTTTAATAGATAATAACAAACAGTCTATAAATAATAAATTAATAAGTTATTAGAGCAATGAATACAGCTACAG
This sequence comes from Ahaetulla prasina, assembly GCF_028640845.1. NCBI lineage: Eukaryota > Metazoa > Chordata > Lepidosauria > Squamata > Colubridae > Ahaetulla > Ahaetulla prasina. The sequence continues at coordinate 65,641,429 of NC_080545.1, read as the reverse complement.
TTGATCTTTTGTACAATTGATGGACTTTTGCTCTTAGTTGTTTTCCTCTATTGGAATCAAAAAGGGGAATGTAGAATAAAGTCATTTTAGAAATTAAAATGAATACAGGTAATTTAGAACTACAATTGAGCCCAAAATTTCTGTTGCTAAGCAAGACAGTTGTTAAGTGAGTTTTATCCCATTTTATGACCTTTCTTGTCATAATTGTTAAGTGAATCACTGCAGTTGTTAAGTTAGTAACACAGTTGTTAAGTGAATCTGGCAAAAGGTGATTACATGATCTCAGGACACTGCAATTGTCATAAGTATGAGCCGGTTGCCAAGTGTCTGAATTTTGATCATCTGATCATGGAAATGCTGCTATGGTTGTTAAGATTATTTGTTTTCAAATGTAACTTTATTTTTGCTTTTTATGACATTCATTGAGACTTTCTCCATTTAAAACTATCATGGTACAAATTTGACTTGACAATATCTTTTTTCTGCCATGTCTCCATGACTTTGCCTTCATTTCAGCCATAGGGCTTGTGAGAGAAGTTAGGACATCCTTTATCAAATAGCCATCTAAAGTATATAAAAACTTTTCAGTTGAGATTACTAGATTATACGATTGATTGTTATGTGCAAGGATGTGTTGGATATAAAATGGGTAAATAAGGCAGAAGATAGGGGAAAAATTCTGAAGTTTTCACTACTTTGATCCTTTCAAAGGAAATCAACAGTTTTTGGCTCAAAAAGTAAGAATATAGGCTTACAGGAGAATTAAGGAGAATTCTTATATTTCTTCTTAACAATTTTTGTAATTTTCTCTTGTTAACGTTTAGCTAATACGCAAGAAGCATGTGGTCTCTTGTCTCCGAGATGTTCTGACTCAGCATGCAACAAGAGTCATCCCATTGTTCGTTCAGAATGAAAGAATATGTGCTTATTTTATAGCAACTTTGTTTGGTAAGAGAACATTAGACACATTCAACATGTTCTTCTGCAAGAATAATTTAATTTTTTCAGCACAATTTATTTTGTGAATCAGAGTGACTAAGATGAGGTGTTTGGCCAAAATAGACATTTTAAATACCATAGTTGATTTTCTATTACATAATTAGTTTTTTTTCTTCTGTGATGAAAAATATCACAGGGAAAAGAATAAGAATAAAGGATGTGGCCTTTGAGGAGATTGTATTAATTAAAAGCCATGGTGGCACAGTGATTAAAATGCAGTAAAATGCAGTCAATAATTCTACTGACTGCCAGAGTTTGATTCCCAATGGCTCAAGGTTGACTCAGTCTTCCAACTTTCCGAGGTTGGTAAAATGAGAACCTAGACTGTTGGGGGCTATATCCTGGCTCTGTAAACCACTTAGAGAAGGCTGTAAAGCATTGTAAAGTGGTATATAAGTCTAAGTGCTATTAATAATGTAGGTTTAATTTTTAGGGCCATTTTAAAATTTCTTAATTTATGTTAAATCATTTGAATGCTTAGAATGAACTATATATATCCTGGTACATTTGTATGTGTTTGTTTTTAGTAATCCACAATCAATATATTTACTTCTGTTGTGGTGTTATTCAATATTTTGAACACATAAAGTGTGTTTAAATACGATTTTAAAAAAGGATACCTCTCCCACATATTGTAATTAGTAGGTTATTGTTCTATAAGAAACTGCAAGATGTTTCCTGAATCTGGTGTTAAATCATATGTGGCAATATTTATTTTAGCATGTTCTAAAGATGGTAATTGGGAAACCTCATACCTTCTGCTAATCAAGAACATCCAAGTTAACAGGCCTCTAATTTTCTTTATTCTTCGTTCATCCCTTTCTAAGAATTATTAATAGGGTATTCAGACAAGGCTTCATTCTTTAGCAGGTTATTGAAAAATATATAAATATAGGAAAGAAAGCTAATTGTAAATGTGCTGATTCAGAGAAAGTGTAATATAAAATGAAGCGCCTTGATTTATTGCAGTGATAGCGAACCTTTTTAGTACCGAGTGCCGAAACCGGAATGCATGCATGCATGCACATGCTGGAGTGTCGGAAACGAGAAGACCAGCTGGCCAGCACATGCATGCGCACTGGCCCGCTGGTCTTTGGGTTTCCTGTGCCTGTAAGCACACACAGATTCAGGTTTCGGCACTTGGTGCCAAAAAGATTTGCCATCACTGACATAGGCTATATTGCAATGTGGGCTGGCCAGCTGGTCTTCTGGTTTCCGGTGTTCCGGCACTCGCAAGGGGCACCAGAAACCAGAAGAGCAGCTGGCAACGGCGCACATGCCATAGGATCGCCATCACGGATTTATGGAATGTGAAGGCTGCTTGCTGAATGAGATAAAAGTGATATAAGATGGAAGGAATTATGCATGAAAATACCTGGAATTCCTGACGAATGGTTCTTTAATACTGAGCAATGAGTAAGATAAGGTTCTTCAATGTATTTATGGAGATAGAATATATAGCAAGAGGAATGTATATACAGAAGATTACATCGTAATACCTGAGAATATGAATTACTTACAGCAAAGATTAGATAAATGATGCAATGAGGAGAATGGATCTGAAAATTAAAGTACCAAAGGACAGAAAGAAAGTAATAAATTATTGTAAATGACAATTTACAATTTATAAGCTCCTAAATAGAAAGAAGTTGACAATTTTTTTAAAAAAACAAAAGGCTATGTGTATTAGTGTATAGCTATGACAGAAGGTGAGGTGGTTTTCAAGGATTAAAAGGTATGGAGAGATAGTAAATTAGGTTGATGCAATGCAATTAGATTTAGCTACATTTCCCTTTTTGGGTTTGTGTATGTATGTGTGTGTGTGTGTATATAGTATATAGATTTATTATTGTTGCTCTTTTTCTTTATTCTGCATAAAGCTGCTTACCCTAAAGCAATAGCATCATGATTATATATTTATGTTTCCTCTTTAGTAAGTGCAGTGAAGATTGCAGCCAAAATATTTGTTTAAGAATGATAATTATTTTTTCCCCAAAAGATGATTCTTAATCTATATACTTCTATAGGAATCTTACAAATTGTAGAAGACAGCAATATCCTGGATTTACTTATTGAAGGTATATATAAAATGGGGAGCTTATTTATTTATTTATTTATTAAATTTTTATACCGCCCTTCTCCCAAGGGACTCAGGGCGGTGTACAGCCAAAAGATAAAAAACATAAAAAATATACAATTAAAACAACAATTTAAAACCGAGCATATTAGAAAAAAATGGCCAACATTAAAAAATTTAAAATTTAAAAATTACGAACCCTAAAATAATAAAACCCCAGTTAAAAATTTAAAAATATTAAGCCAGTCCCGCTTGAATAAATAAGTGCGTTTTCAGCTCACGGCGAAAGGTCCGAAGATCAGGCACTTGACGTAATCCAGGGGGAAGTTCGTTCCAGAGCGTAGGAGCTCCCACAGAGAAGGCCCTGCCCCTGGGGGCCGCCAGCCGACATTGTTTGGTGGACGGCACCCTGAGAAGACCCTCTCTGTGTGAGCGTACGGGTCGGTGGGAGGCATGAGGTAACAGCAGGCCGTCCCGTAAGTACCCGGGCCCTAAGCCATGGAGCGCTTTGAAGGTGGTGACCAAAATCTTAAAGCGCACCCGAAAGACCACAGGAAGCCAGTGCAAGCCGCGCAGGATTGGTGTTACATGGGAGCAACGAGTTGCTCCCACTATTACCCGCGCAGCTGCATTCTGGACTAGCTGCAGCCTCCGGGTGCACTTCAAGGGCAGCCCCATGTAGAGAGCATTGCAATAATCCAAACGGGAAGTGACAAGAGCGTGAGTGACCGTGCATAAGGCATCCCGGTCAAGGAAGGGGCGCAACTGGCGAACCAAGCGTACTTGGTGAAAAGCCCTCCTGGAGACGGCCGCCAAATGATCGTCAAACGACAGCCGCCCATCCAGGAGGACGCCCAAGTTGCGCACCCTTTCCATTGGGGCCAATAACTCGCCCCCGACAGCCAGCTGCGGCTGCAGCTGGCTGTACCGGGGTGCCGGCATCCACAGCCACTCCGTCTTGGAGGGATTGAGCTTGAGTCTGTTTCTCCCCATCCAGACCCATACAGCTTCCAGACACCGGGACAGCACTTCGACAGCTTCGTTGGGGTGGTCCGGGGTGGAAAAGTACAGCTGCGTATCAGCGTACAGATGGTAACTCACCCCGAAACCACTGATGACCTCACCCAACGGCTTCATATAGATGTTGAACAGGAGAGGCGAGAGAATCGACCCCTGCGGCACCCCACAAGTGAGGCGCCTCGCGGTCGATCTCTGCCCCCCTGTCAACACCGTCTGCGACCAGTCAGAGAGATAGGAGGAGAACCACCGATAAACGGTGCCTCCCACTCCCAAACCCTCCAACCGGTGCAGCAAGATACCATGGTCGATGGTATCGAAAGCCGCTGAGAGATCTAATAGGACCAGGGCAGAGGAACAACCCCTATCCCTGGCCCTCCAGAGGTCATCCACCAACGCGACCAAAGCTGTCTCTGTACTATGACCGGGCCGGAAACCGGACTGGAACGGGTCTAGATAGACGGTTTCATCCAGGTACTGGGGAAGCTGCCATACAACCACACTCTCTACAACCTTCGCCACAAAGCGAAGGTTGGAGACTGGACGGTAATTCCCCAAAATAGCTGGATCCAGGGAAGGCTTCTTGAGGAGGGGTCTCACCACCGCCTCTTTCAAGGCGGCGGGGAAAACCCCTTCCACCAAAGAAGCATTTATAATTCCCTGGAGCCAGCCTCGTGTCACCTCCTGAGTAGCCAGTACTAACCAGGAGGGACACGGGTCCAGTAAACATGTGGTTGCATGTAACCTCCCCAGCAACCTGTCCACGTCCTCGAGAGCCACAGAATCAAACTCATCCCAAATAACCTCAACAAGACGAGGCTCCGTCATCCCGCTTGGATCATCGCAATTTTGGTCCAGACTATCCCGGAGCTGAACGATTTTATCGTATAGATAACCGTTAAACTCCTCGGCACGTCCCTGTAAGGGGTCATCCCGTCCCTCCTGATGAAGGAGGGAACGGACCACCCGAAACAGGGCGGCTGGGCGGTTATCTGCCGATGCAATGAGGGTGGAAACGTAAGAACGTTTCGCCTCCCTCATTGCCACTAGATAGGTCTTGGTAAAAGACCTCACTAGTGTCCGATCAGCCTCGGAACGGCTAGACCTCCAGGTGCTCTCTAGGCGTCTTCTCTGGCGTTTCATCTCCCTCAGCTCCTCGGAGAACCAAGGAGCCAATTGAGATCTACGCCGGGTCAGAGGCCGCAAAGGCACGACACGGTCCAAAGCCCCAGCCGCGGCCTGTTCCCAAGCCGTGACTAGTTCTTCAGTCGTGCCGTGGGCAAGATCCTCAGGGAACGGCCCAAGCTCCGTCTGGAACCTCTCAGGGTCCATCAGGCGCCTGGGACGGAACCAACACATTGGCTCCGTCTCCCTGCGGTGGTGAGCGGCGGTCCGAAAGTCTAGGCGAAGGAGAAAATGATCTGACCGTGACACCGGTTCTATCACTAAATCTCCTACTTCCAGATCATTAAAGCACTGTCCAGAGATAAAAATCAAGTCTAGTGTGCCTCCCCCAGTGTGTGTGGGGCCATCAGTTACTTGAATCAGGTCCAAGGCCGTCATGGAAGCCTGGAATTCCTGGACCACCGTTGATGACAAGCCGGCCGATGGCAAGTTGAAATCCCCCATGACTAAAAGTCTGGGAATCTCAACCACCACCCCGGCAAGCACCTCTAGTAGCTCAGGCAGGGCTGTAGTCACGCAGCAAGGAGCCAGGTACACGATCAACAAGCCCATCTGATTCCTATGGCCCCACTTCACAAGGAGGGATTCACAGCCAGCTATCTGAGGCACAGTGGACTCCCTCGGCTCTAGGCTTTCTTTAATCACAACCGCCACCCCCCCCACCCCTGTAGTCACAAATCAAGGGAGCCTTATTAGCCACGGACCGGGCATTGCATAACATCAGTCGAAGACCCAAGCTCTGAGGATCCTTACCATCCGGGGAACGAGTAAGGACTGAGGGGCCGGAGCCCGTGATCGCTTTTAAACATCGACCACGTGCTCCCAATGAACGATACGGCCCCTTGCCTCCGCCATATCTGCCTCTTCCACTTACCGTACAGATGGAATAACACTCTACGCTCGGAACACCCCCCTCCCCCCCTGTCTTCGGACCAGATAAAGTGATGCCGTGAGCCGGCGCTGGGACTGGACATACCCTCCCTGACGGGCTTCTCCCCCTACCCGTCACTCCCCTCCCCCCCTTTAAAAACCCCTTATTTAAAAACCTATTAAAAACCCCCAAAGGTTCTTCTTCGATGCATGCCATCTCTCTGGGTCCCAAAACCCGTCATTAAGATAGGCCCCCGATAACGTAGAGGGCCATTTCTGCGAGGCGGGGGCACCTCGCAGACGACGGAGTTCCAACGGAGAATATCTCATATCTCATATCGGGCATAAAAAGAATTCGTCCAATGTCACTGATGGTAATACAGCAGTCATTTTTGAGGGCGGGAAACGTGGAGCCCACAGAAGATAAGATGATAAAACAAGATGATAAAAGCAGGATAAATGCTCTCAAAGCAGACCTTGAGCATAATCTCTTCTGCAGACCATCAAGGTAGAACATCAAGGTAGAACTAGCCGGTCTAATAAACATCCCAACGGCCCAGATGACCTCCTCCACTCCACAGGGCCCGTGGGAGACCTCGACGGGATGCTGACGGATTGAGCTTGAATTACTTTATTATCTGTGTGATAATAAGAGCAGTTAATAATCAAAATTGTATCAGGAGGTGCTATGCAAATGCCAGTAAATTTCTTTTGAGGTTTAGATTTGGGTTATATTTTGTTTTTCAACATAACATTCAGCTTAAATTATATAAAAATATTTCTAATTCTCAATAAACTCTAATTCTTATTCTCAATAAACTCTAATCCTAAAAGTTTAATCATGTTTTATGAAAGCATATATCTTATCTTGTAATTCCTTATTTGTAATTCCTTATTTGTAGAATAATTTGTTGTTGTTTTTTCATCCCAGAAGTCAATAATTTACCCAGTATTTCATCTCAATAATTCTGCTTCACCCAATGTAATGAAAATTTCACATCACACACATTGGAGTGATTAAGAACCAATTTAAAACATTAAAGGCATTATATAATTCCAGACTAGAGATCTCTGTGTTCAAAAGTTGTTTAACTTTCTTCCCTAAATTATTATGGTGAGAATCCTTTTCCTCATAAATATATGTCTTAAAGATCCTTAAACAGTAATTAAATTGGTTAATTCTCTATGTAAAAACTACGTAATTCAGTTGACCTTTTTTTTAATGACATATGAAAGAAAGTACCATCTTAAACCAGGGGTGAAATCTAACATTTTTTGCTACCTGTTCTGTGGGTGTGGCTTGGTGGGTGGCTTGGTGGGGGTGTGGCTTGGTGGGTGGGTCAATGTCCCTCACAGCCATGCCCACTCAGTCACACCCCCCCCACCTAGCCACGCCCACAGAACCCAGTAGGAAAATTTTTAAAATTTCTATTCTGCCTTTTCCCTTTTTGCGAGATGCCTGCAGCTGCAGCCTCTCCGCCCACTTGCCACCCACTCGCCACCTATTCTCCCTTCACCTTGGGTCGGGGGCTGGGCCCAGGGATGCGCCATTCCCCGCGGCCCCGGAGCTGCCACCTGCCTCAACGGGGTCGGGGAATGCACCATTCCCCAACTCCGGCCTTTCTCCGGAGTTACCGCCCGCTCGTCGCCTGCTTGCCCTTTGCCTTTGGTCAGGGCCCAGGGATGCCCCATTCCCTGAGGCCCCGGAGTTGCCACCTGCTCACCGCCTGCCTCAACCGGGTCAGGGAATGCACCATTCTCCGATACCAGCCTTGTCCCGGAGCCGCTGCCTGCTCTTCCTTCGCCATGCGGCATATACTTACTTTCCTCCAACGGCTCGCTGCCAGGAAAGGCAAGCGTCCAAAAGTTACCGGAGTTGCTCTCCTTGAATATGCCACCTTGTTCTATGCGCCGGCTGCGCAAGCGCACACCCAACCTGCCGCTGATAAATAAATGAAATAAACGGTGTGCGCTTGCGCAGCTGGTGCATGAAACAAGCAGCCATGGCAGCGGCATATTCAAGGAAAGGGACTCCAGTAACTTTTGGACGCTGACCCAGTTGAGGCAGGTGGCGGCTCCAGGGCCTCAGGGAATGAGGCATCCTGGGCCCTGACCAAAGGCAAAGGAAGAGCGGGCGGCGGGTCCGGGGCAAGACTGGTGTCGGGGAATGGTGCATTCCCTGACCCAGTTGAGGCAGGTGGCAAGCAGGTGGTGTCTCTGGGGAATGAGGCATCCCTGGGCTCTGGGCCCTGGGCCCTGACCAAAGGCGAAGGGCGAACGGGCTGCGAGCGGGCGGCGAGTGGACAGCAGCTCCGGGGAAAGGCCAGTCGGGGAATGGTGCATTTCCTGACCCAGTTGAGGCAGGTGGCAAGCAGGTGGTGGCTTCGGGGTCTCAGGGGAATGAGGCATCCCTGGGCCCTGGGCCCTGACCAAAGGCGAAGAGCGAACGGGCGGTGAGCGGGCAGCGAGTGGGCAGCAGCTCCGGGGAAAGGCCGGAGTTGGGGAATGGTGTATTCCCTGATCCGGTTGGGGCAGGTGGCAAGCAGGTGGTGGCTCCGGGGTCTCGGGAATGAGGTATCCCTGGGCCCTGACCAAAGGCGAAGGGCGAACGGGCAACGAGCGGGCAGCGAGTGGGCAGCAGCTCCGGGGAAAGGCCGGAGTTGGGAAATGGTGCATTCCCTGACCCGGTTGAGGCAGGTGGCGGCTCCAGGGCCTCGGGGAATGGGCCCCGGCCCCTGACCGAAGGGCGAGCAGGTGGCGAGCTGCCTTTCCGGTGTCCAGCTTGCGAAGGCTGGACTGCGGGCCGTGGACTGGTTTGGGGGCATGGCCAGCCAGCGATTGCTACCGGATCGGCGAACCAGACCCAATCTCTGCTACCTACTCGCCAGATCCGGTCTGATCCAGTAGCATTTCACCCCTGTCTTAAACTACTAGAACAAGTTTCTCTAAAAACATTTAATAATTTTACTCCAGCATGATCAAATGTAATAATGTAAGAATATTTTGCAAATATTCATTTGGTCAACTGTGAATCATGTTATATGCAATTCAGGTCCCAGTGGGCTGTTCTTTCAAGTAGGGATGTTAAGTGTCTAAACCTAAAACAGGCATATAGTTGACAAACGAAAACATGAGCAATTATCTTCAGTGGCTGAGGCACTGCATATACATAACCTGTCATGATGCAAGAGCATATGACCATCCATCTTTGACCAGGAAATCCTGCAACTCAAATCTTGCTCTAGAATAGGCCCTTCTTCGGAATTGTGTCAAACTCATTTACAGGTATTTTTCACTTGGAAAGTGGTTTTGTTCTTAACCAACCAATTTAAAGTTGTTGGGTTTTTTTGCCAATACCATGTCTGTTCGGCACTGATATCTAAGACTCTCACTTTAAAAGTTCCCTTTGCCTGGGAGGCATTTGAGAGTAAATATTGACTGCGGCGGCTGATGGGTTCTTGTCAATTCCCATTATTCTTAATAATAATAATAATAAAAATAATAATAATAATAATAATAATAATAATAATAATAATAATAATAATAATAATAATAATAATAATAATAATAATTTAATTTGTATACCGCCCTTCTCCCGAAGGACTCAGGGCGGTGAACAGGCAGATAAAATATAAATACACACAATAATTTAAAACAACCCTTAAAAAACTAATTTAAATGCCCAAAATGTTAAAAAACATACTCCCCTGTAAAATAACACAATTTTAAAAACCCATCCAATAAAAATAAAAATCAGGCTAGTCCAGCCATATGAAATAAATAAGTTTTAAGTTCGCGGCGAAAGGTCCTAAGTCAGGTAATTGTCGAAGTCCGAGGGGAAGTTCGTTCCACAGGGTCGGAGCTCCCACAGAGAAGGCCCTCCCCCTGGGGGCTGCCAGTCGACACTGTTTGGCTGACGGCACCCTGAGGTGCCTAATAAACAAATCTAACTTGTTCAGGTTATATAGGTTCTGTATAGCCCCACAGTTTTGTACCATAGGTCAGCATTGTCCTAAATACTTTCAATATGGGGGTCAAGATGCCTGGCTAGTTTTAATTAAACAATGTATATAATTTTTTGGTACTTGCCTCAGCCCTTATCATTCTTTTAGAATGGTTTGCCCATGGTCTTGTAATGGTAAAGGCCACTCCTAAATAGGTGAAATAACACACTTGTTCAGTAGGCTTCCCATCAAGTGGCCAGTTATATTTCTTACTTTTTTTTTGCTAAATAGCATAATTTTAGATTTGGTTTTATTGATGTTTAGAGAATTGAGACTACACTACTACAGGTAGCTTTGCAACAGACTTCTCAGGCCTATTTGAGAGCGCGCTATTAGAACCATATTGTCAGCTTATAAAAGAATATTAATACATCTAATGAACTTTGGCATGTAAGTGTCTGGAGCATACAAGGATCCTGGAACAGATATAGAGCTTAAAAAGCATTGGGGCTAGAATACAATCCTGTCTAACACATTTATGGGTAGGCATACTCAGAAAATATTTACATTCACACACACTTTCAAGTGGCTGTTTGAATAGAGGTCCTTAACCAGGGGTAAGAATCGGGATTCCATGTTTAAGATGCCTTTCTCACATGGACTAGAATGTCTAAAAATAGCTCACTCTTGTTTTCTGTAACACATACATACACTGCTAGTTTTTCTTGAATGATATGTAAAAGGATACATAAAACCAAATTCTTTATCTTCTGAAATTTGATTGTTACATTTATACATCAAGAAGGTCAGTAGTGAGTGTGCCTTATTTCTTTTAGGATCTCTAGAAAATTGAATAGAACTGAACCAAATCTAATATGCAAGGAGAAACCAGCAAAACAAAAAATTGAGTTAAAAATGAGCAACATAATGATGAGGGCTATGGAGGAAAACATGCCAGAAAAAATCCTACACTGCATCCCTGTGGGAGACACAGTTGGGCAGTGGCTAGTAAATTTGTGTATTCTTTTATTATAAGCCCCTCTTATCTGTGTTATCAAACACAGACCGGAATGTATGCAAATGCTCTGTTCTTCCTGGGGCACAAACACACACAGATGTGAGGAAAGAACAGAAACACAAAAACAGATTACAGAAATGCATTATTGTTCATACAAAATTTTTTGTCCCCCAGCCACTGCTGGTAAAGTGGTTAAGAATTCTAAAGTCATGCTCTATACAATCCCTATCATTAGGTATATAATATATTATTATTAAGCATATTTACTTTAATGTGCAAATATAATTCTGGAAAAACTGCAATAAAGAAAATTAAATGTCATATGTAAAAATGTTAGCAAAATAGATTGTGGTATATGTGTCAATTACTATGAATAAACTGAGTATTTTTTTTCTTGCTGTGAACAGTATTAGTACAGTTGGTAGTAGAGCTGAAATTGGAGAGGTATCTGCATTATCTATTGGATGAATGTCAGAAAGAGGTTTGTATTTTCCATTTTTCCATGTGCTTTTCATTAACTGAAGTAAGTTGAAAAATAAGTGATTTTTTCTAGTTTATAAAAATATTGATTTCTATGAAGGATGGATGAATGGAAGATCAATGATACCAATGATAAAATCAATCGTATTGTGGTATTAACCTGTTTATTTATTTATTGAATTTATGTGCACCTATCTCATAGTTCAAGGCAACTCTGGGCAGCTTACAATGTAATAAAACATAGAGATATAAAAACAATTATAAATATAAAAAAAAATTACAAAATATTAAGGACAGACTAAAAAGGCCACAGATTTAGAGCAGGGGATTGATGATGTCCTCTTTGTTACTGCACTCACCAACCACCTCCACCTACAGTTTTTTCCTTCAGGACCTCACACTAAGCAACATAGCCAGGGTTTGAGGCTCTTTCTGAAGACCAGAAGAGTAGGAAATGGATCTCTCCTGTCACAGCAAGATGTTCCAAAAAGTGAGGGTCGTGGCAGAAAATTCCTTGATTAATAGAGTCCGTAGTATGCCCCTTCTGCTGGAACAAATCGGATAGGCTGATTTCATTGGGGCTAGATAGTTCCTCAGATATTCTGGGTCCATGCCATACAGGGCTTTAAAGGTAATGGCAACACCTTGAAATGGACTGGGAAGCAGGTTTGCAGTTTGCATAACAAAGTGCCACCTCAGGGGCCTCCAGAACTGTCACTGTTGCTACATTTATTTAGGGATGGAAACAGATATAAATGTCATTTATGTAATTTGTCCTGACACCACTTACGGGTTTGTGTCTATTGGAACCTGCTGCATCTCAGAATCATGTAACCACAAATTTGCACCTTTTTTGTCATTTGCAGACAGAACTTTCCTCAATTTGTCTTGAGAGGGATGGTCTAGGGCAGTTGTGGACTTCAACTCCCAGAATTATCCAACCAGCTTGAAGTCCACAAGTCTTAAAGTTGCCAAATTTGGACAACCTGGTTTAGGGTTAAATGAGTTTAAAAGCATACTTAGGATTGTGGGAATGTATCTGTGGAATGCTTGTTGACACAATACATCTTTGCATTCTGATCAAGAGAATTGCACCGAGGATGATTGCATGTGGCAAATAACCCTTTAGAAGAATGACAGGAGAGGAAAATAGTTGATTAAAGAGAAAGAAGCAAATTGCAATGATTTCCATACTGTAGCTAGTCTTGTAAATTGTCTAATTTGCTTCCCCCAACCACAATAGTTATGCAAGATAGCCACAACAAGAAATAGTTTGCCTGTATTTATTCTTCTTGGAAAGTTGGCAGATGCTATTCCATTGTTTGCTGATACTTTAGTGACTGAACACAGTAAGTATTACAGGTGAATTTAACTATGCAGTGATTATATTATGAACTCAGTGGATGATAAAAACAATTTTCTTGATGTTCCACAGAATAATTTTAGCAGTAAAAAGGAGGATTAAAAACATAATTTCAACCTCTAAGAAACTATTAGCAAGATAACTTGCTCTTGATAACTTGGTAATCAACTGGTGGTGAATGTCCCCATAGAACTGGCAATGGGCCTCTTGTGGCTCAACAGACTAATGCAGTCTGTTATTAACACAGCTGCCTGCAATTACTGCAGGTCTAGTCCCACCAGGCCCAAGGTTGACTCAGCCTTCCATCCTTTATAAGGTAGGTAAAATGAGGACCCAGATTGTTGGGGGCAATAAGTTGACTTTGTATAGAAATATACAAATAGGATGAAGACTATTGCTAACATAGTGTAAGCCGCCCTGAGTCTTCGGAGAAGAGCGGGGTATAAATGTGAATTAAAAAAATAAAAAATAAAAGAGAATGTGGGCTGTGGTTTCTACAGTATCCATATGATAAGAGAAGAATTGGGTTTCATATGGGATTTTTCCTAGATTTTCCTCCCAGGACAGCTGTGGGAAGCATATTAAACTGAGCTAAAGATAAGGCTGTCCAAAACTGAGGAACTGTAATATAAATAGGAGACTGGTTTAAATACTAACATTTGGTTATTTGCAATTGTGAGAGGAAGCAGCAATTTCTGTTTGACCTGCTACACCTAAGAGCCTTTACCTTAGTGCTATTCTAGCTTGATCTGAATCTAAAGTTAAGATTGCATCACTGGAAAAACTATAGAGGCTCAGTTTCTTTTGGATCACTATTTCCCAAGAAGATTCATTGTTTGCCAATAGATTTAGCTGTACAGTATTTCACACTATCTATATTATTAGCACAATATTTTCTGAGTTGATCTGTTGAAAGCAAAAGTTTTAGGGTCTCACCTTTAAGATCTCCTATCCACCTCCAATTAATTGTTGAAAGAACCAATGTTTTTTCTTGAGATTTGAGTGGTTTGCACAATATGTGAAATTATGTGATGTTTCAGAACTTGGTTTCAGTGATTATTTTTTCTGAACTTTTCTAACAAAACTTCTGTTTTCTCATTACACCTGCTTTTCTATTTTCTTTAACATGTAACCTGATTGAGCATCTGACTGCAGGTTTGATGTACCCCAATGAGAGGATAAAAGCTGCTGTATGTTATCTTTATGGCAAACTGTATGCTGTCCCCAGTGCTGCAGAGCAGTTGACTATTCATTTCAAAGATAAACTTAATAGTCTCATTCTGACTACTTTGAAGGATGCTCAGACCATGGAACTGCAACTTAACTCTGTAGGTAAGTCAGAAGGTTATAAGAAGGATTTTTCATAATTGTTAGGGATGAATTTATGTACAATAACAATCCTTTTTTTGGGAATGCTGAATGTTTGGAAAAAATGGAAAATATTTTTAAAATATAGCATAAATTATTGTCAATGTAAGTAAGGATTTTACTTGTTTTTTGACTATTGAGCACATACCAACAATCACCTGACCTGGAGATAAGGAATTTTATTTGAAAAAAAATGGGCTAGTGTTACATGGATCCAGATTAAGAATAGAATAGAATAGAATAGAATAGAATAGAATAGAATAGAATAGAATAGAATAGAATAGAATAGAATAGAATAGAATTTTATTGGCCAAGTGTGATTGGACACACAAGGAATTTGTCTTTGCACATATGCTCTCAGTGTACATAAAAGAAAAGATACGTTCATCAAGGTACAACATTTACAACACAAGTGATGGTCAATATATCAATATAAATCATAAGGATTGCCAGCAACAAGTTATAGTCATACAGTCATAAGTGGAAAGAGATTGGTGATGGGAACTATGAAACGATTAATAGTAGTGCAGATTCAGTAAATAGTCTGACAGTGTTGATGGAATTATTTGTTTAGCAGAGTGATGGCCTTCGGGAAAAAACTGTTCTTGTGTCTAGTTGTTCTGGTGTGCAGTGCTCTATAGCGACGTTTTGAGGGTAGGAGTTGAAACAGTTTATGTCCAGGATGCGAGTGATCTGCAAATATTTTCACGGCCCTCTTCTTGATTCGTGCAGTATACAGGTCCTCAATGGAAGGCAGGTTGGTAGCAATTATTTTTTCTGCAGTTCTAATTATCCTCTGAAGTCTGTGTCTTTCTTGTTGGGTTGCAGAACCGAACCAGACAGTTATAGAGGTGCAAATGACAGACTCAATAATTCCTCTGTAGAATTGGATCAGCAGCTCCTTGGGCAGTTTGAGCTTACTGAGTTGGCGCAGAAAGAACATTCTTTGTTGTCCTTTTTTAATGATGTTTTTGATGTTAGCTGTCCATTTGAGATCTTGCGATATGATAGAACCTAGAAATTTGAAGGTTTCTACTGTTGATACTGTATTGTCAAGTATTGTGAGAGGTGGAAGTATGGAAGGGTTTCTCCTAAAGTCTACAACCATTTCTACGGTTTTGAGTGTGTTCAGTTCCAGATTGTTTTGGTTGCACCACAAGGCTAATCGTTTGACCTCTCGTCTATATGCGGATTCGTCATTGTCTCGAATGAGACCAATCACTGTTGTGTCATCTGCGAACTTCAGTAACTTAACAGATGGATCATTGGAGATGCAGTCATTGGTATACAGAGAGAAGAGAAGTGGGGAGAGCACACAGCCTTGGGGGGCCCCTGTGCTAATTGTACAGGTATTTGATGTGATCTTGCTTAGCTTCACCTGCTGCTTCCTGTTTGTTAGGAAGCTTGTGATCCACTTACAAGTCTGTTCCGGTACCTGTAGCTGGTTTAGCTTAGTTAGAAGAATGTCTGGAATGATGGAATTGAATGCTGAACTAAAGTCTACAAAAAGGACCCTTGCATATGTCTTTGGAGACTCAAGATGTTGTAGGATGTAGTGCAGAGCCATATTAACAGCATCATCTGTTGATCTATTTGCTCGGTATGCAAATTGCAAGGGGTCTAACAGTGGATCCGTGATGGTTTTCAGGTAGGAAAGCACTAGCCTTTCAAAGTTTTAAGTTCAGTTTTAAGTTCAGACATCTGACAAAAACTTCAATAACTTCCAGAGAAAGCAGCTTGATTTTAATTTCCCAAATGAAAAAATATTTTTAAACAACAAGATTAGGAAACATTGTGTTGTTAGCTGCAGATAATAAATACTAAATTGACTAGTTAAGAGCCAGGCTTCCAGGAATTCACTAGTATTTTTGTACTTGACTTGGTCTAGAATACTCATAATTTGCCAGATGAAACTATGAGTAAATCTTAAGAAAAATCAGTCATCAACAGACACATAAAAATAAACAAAAAAATAAAGAATCAGTGGCACAAGTAAAGTAGCACAATGGTTAAAAATGTGAATTATGAAAGAAAAATAGTTTTTTAAATCTCAATTTAGCTATGAATGTACTGGGTATCTCAAGTATATTTAAGCCCTAATCTTTTTATCAAAGGAAATAATAATAGCTGGGAGCATAGTGGCTCACGTGGTTAGGATGCTGGGTTGACAATCAGCAAACCTCTATTTGAGACCCAAGCAATTTGAAAGCATGTAATAGTAAGTAGATAGATATATACCACTTTGGTGGGCACATTAACAGGGACATGAAAAGAGTCCCCAACTGGGCATTCCCTGGGCAACGGTCATGTTGCTGGCTAATCCTTTCAATCCAGAAGCATCTTAGATGCTTCTGCCATAAACATAAGTGAATAATTATAGCTCTTACCATATAATGCTAATTATATGAACATACAAATATATTATGGAATCTAATGGTGACATAGTTCAATATTGTTCAGTTTCCTATTGTCCATTTTCTTTCTTCTCTTCAGGTTTATTAAAGCAATTGCTGAAATATGATAATTTTGTTTCAATTATCATGAGTTTTACAGGAAAAGCAGTAGTTTCTGCAAGTCCTGAGTTATTTGAAGGAGATAGTTTATTACCTTTAATTCTCAAGAAGGTAACTTTATAAAAATGTATTTAATTCTAATATCAGTTGATGAAAGCAAAATAAATTTGTCAATATTATAAATGTAATTGTCAAGATGAATAATAAACCTATTTTTGTTCATTGATTTTACATAATTTTTAGGCTACTTCACTCCTAGTGGACTCTGGGCAGCCCGCATTGGAAATAATTAAAAACACAATTAAATCAAATAATTAATTAATAAAATTCTGATTGAAGAAAAGTTCATATCGTTGCACCTTTGTTCATTTTGGGCCAAAGACAATGGAATAATGCAATTTTAATGTATTTATCAAAAGCTAGGAGCACTGGAATGCCCTTCCAGTGGAGGGAAAGAGTTCCATAAAGTGGGAACTATTATTGAGAAAGTCTAATGCCTTATCCACATTTCATGTATCTCAGAATGAGGAGGGAGTATCATTTGGATGGGCAGATTATATTATGATAGGGTAGTAACTAATGTATAGAACTTTAAAGGTGATAACCAGCATCTTAAATTGGGCTTAAGGAAATCAAGGAACTGCTTATGTTTGGCAATTGAATGGAGATCTTACTGGAATAACCTCATCTGACTCCATCTTTGTATACCAGACTAATTAGAGAAGAGATATAATTGCCTGCCAAAGAATTGGGAAGATAACCCAAACCTTCTGGAAATCTGGGTCCATTAAATATTAGGGGTTGGTGGTTCTAATTCGTTCTGTTCCACATGTCCTCAGTTTAACAAGCAATCTGACCAGAGCAAAATGACAAATCCTATATCTTCACATTACATCTAATTTTTTCAAAAACAAAGATCAGATCAAATGTGTGTCCTCCCATGTGAATTGAGGTTGCAGCCATAAAGGCCATGAAGTCAAAAATTCCCATTTCCAGGCCATTAAGATTAATCTCTGAAGATTTACAACTTGGATTCGACTGGAAGTGTCGTGGCGAGACAGTCGGGGAAGAGCAAGCTCCGTCAAGCTTCGCGAATTCCCGGGCTGACAAACCACCATTTAGGGTCTTTGGACCAGATCTGTCCTGTAGGGACGGTGAAGAAGGAGAAACACCTTGGATGACTAAGAGGAACTGGCAAGTTCCTCGGAGGTCAGAGGAAAAGCTCTTCAATTCAGTGGCAGTGGCGGTGGCCATAGCAGCCATCATTAAGCTGGGGCAACCAGACCAAGATTTTGAGCAGGAGCGGTGACTTGGACGGAATGTTGAAGCCGGGTGAGTGAACACCAATTCACAAGAAAATACTTTAATTTGGAATTGGCAAAGAAATTTTTTTTGGTGGTGGAATAAATTGAGAAGGAATGTAAACCTAGCAAGAAATAAGAGAAACGGAATTATTTACCCTAAGACCTGAAAGGAATTTGGTTTTTTAAATTAAATTGGAGATCTCCCAAGCAGAAGGAAAAAACAAGGAAAAAAAACCTCAAAGTTGGAGAGGTTTGGAGATTTCTAAAACTTGTTTCCAGAATATAAAAAGAAAGCTGGGGTACTTAGAACTATAACGTGGTGAAATTTCTCTGACTTCCTTTTTCCCCTGGTGAGTTGGATTTAATATAATTGGGACATAGACTTTAAATTGAACTGTTGGGAGAAATTAAAAAGTAAAAGCAAAATAAAGTGCAGCTTTAAGAAAAAGAAACAAAATGGATACCTTCGCTAATTGTTGATTGGAACTGTGGATTGGAAAGAGACACCCTCAGGCGGAAGGTAAAACTACACTAACTAACATCTGCTGTGGAAAATTTTCTTGCTGAAGCGATAAGGCTGGTGAGAATTTTAAGGGAGGATTTTATGCCTGCAAGCTGTTTGACTTTGATAACAAAATAATAAATACAATCCTGAAAATAGAGAATGGTGCAGGAAATAATCGAAATGATGAAAAAGATGTATATGACTTTAAAGCGAGAAAGAAAAGAAATAATTACAAGACTATATGGACAATTGAAACCAGAAGAATCAGGAGCTGCATGGGAATTTACAGAAAACAAAGAAATCATGAAGCAAGAGAGGGCTTTGGAAGACAAAGAAAAAAATATTGATTGTGAAATATTAAATGATTGTGAAACATTAAATGATTTTATGAGGAGAGATGAAGGGATTAACAAGGAGAGGGAAAATAAGAAGGGAAAAAGCACAAAGAATTTAGAAGATTCTAAATTATGGGATTGATAGTGACAAAAGAGAAATCTTTAAAAGGGGAATGAGGAGAGTAAATAGAAAAATATTGCAAACAAGGGCAAACAAAAATAAGGAGGGAAGGAAGAGTCGAGAGAACGAAGGGAAAGAAAAAAAATACAAAGTTGAAGGATCATTTGGGATTAATAGAGAAAAGATAAAGGGGAGGAGGAGAGTTGATGGAAACACAGAACAAGCAAAGAGAGTAGAGAATTTTAAGAGAAAAAGGAAAAAAGAAGAAGAGAAAAAGGAAAATAAAAAAGGATTGAAATATATACTGGTTGAAATATTAATGGAATTCAAAGCACAAAAAAGAACTGGCAATATATTAAATGATTTAAATATTGAGAATGGAATTTAAAATGAGAAAAAATGTTTGAAGATTATTATGGATTTATAAATGATATTTTAGAAATGATATAAAGAAAAACTGAGTTTTTTCTTGTTTTTTTCTTTTCCTTTTTTGATTATGGTTAATAATGTATGAATTGTCACTGAAATGTAAATATATGATGATGTTGGACAAGTAGAAGATATAAAAGAATACAATGATTAAATGGGAATATAAAGGTTTAATATAAATGGGAATAGAAAAAGTGGGGGGAAGAGGGAAAATATAATAAAAGATTAAAATTGGGGCTGAAGGGTAAGATTAGATTTACAAAGAGAATATAAGAAGGAAAATAAAAATGAGAGAAAATATATTGATGAAAGCATGTAAGATGTGTTGGAGAAGAACTAAATTTGATATGAACATGTACCTGACCGATATTCTGTTCAGAAATGATGCATTGTATGTTGTTGTTTGTGTATAAAAAATAAAAAAAACTTTACAAAAAAAAGACAACTTTTGGAACCCAAACACCAGCCCCAAAATGAAATTAAGGAACTTCTAGAGGGCCACTGCTGGGCAACTGGATGGTCAGTACACAAGCAGCAGCCTAAGCTTGACATAATATCTGTTCTGACCTAGGCTTCCTTAGAAAGTAAACAGCACAAACTTAGTCCTGGCAAACTTCTTTAATTCATACAGCTGTAAATTACTTTCATTTACAGTCTGCAAGGCTTGATAAACAGTCTTTCAGAGGAAGGTTATCAACACCCACCTAGCTCACATGGAACGCTGCCAAAGAACTAATTTCTAGATGCAGGGAAAGGCCAAACTTGGCGCAGAGTCACAAACAGAAGTTTCAAATCTTGAATCAGCCAGATGAACTAATTGTTTCCTGCAAAAGCTCACGTCCCGTTCACTTCTCTTTTATGTCTTACGGGAGGGGCCAATCATCTCCAAGCCTTACTCCCAAGTCGACCGTCTTTCCTTAATTGTTCCTGTCTCCTGGCAGCTCTGCGCATGTGCACATTGGGAACAGGCTCATGCTGTTCTTCTGCCTTGCTGATGTCAGAGTCTGGAGACTCCGGAGGCATCAAAGAACTACCAGATGGCCTTGGTCCCCTCTGACTCAGAGCCATCGTCCGAGCCTTCCCCAGATTCCAGGACTGGCCCATGTTCCTCCCCAACCTCCTCACTGTCCGAATCTGCTGCCAACTCTGCTGGTCGCTGGCAGGCTACAACAGTATCTCAGTGTTACAAAATATTTGTACAAAATCCTTCATTTTCAAAACAATGCCCTGTATCACCATGAAAACCTTATGCACAATCACAGCAACTCCTCTAATATTGATGTAGCAGCTGATGCAAGACCAGATACTCATCTAAGCCAATTTCAGGTGGGACTATATCCACATTATCCAGCCAAGTTTTAATAATACACAGCATTTTCTAACAGCAACTGGATGCCAAGGCACCCAATAATTTAAAATATAAACATCAGAAGCTAGGACATGACTATCTCAGAGGAGGAGATCTGATATAATAAAAGGCAGCCTGTTTTCTGAAATAATCTACCCAGTGTTCTACTTCAAGCTGCTTTTATTTAGGTTTCTCTACTTGCTATAATTGAATTACTATTTTTTGCTGCAAAAGAAATTAATAGCTTCTGTATTATGTCTACATGTAGCATGCCTGAATGAGAAGAGTGATAGGAATTTTGTTTTCATATTGTATATAGTATTTTTTAATGCAGGGAATTATGTCAGAGCACTTCCTGTAATATAGCTTGTGTCAGTTTTGGAAGGCAATTTTCTTTTTTGCTTCTTAACTGCCACATATTTTAGCTGGGGAAGTTGGGAGGGGGTTGTTGTTGGCGCGGTAGAAAGTTAGTCATAACAACATTCCGTATTCAAGGACATCCTGCGTTTGATGGAGACTGCCTGAAGATTGTATCCAATTGAGTGTGGCGAGATGATTGGACAATGTGATGAACTTGTGGGTGTGGGGCAGGACTGTCAACTGGGTGTGGAAAACCTGGAAGCTTTCAGATTCGAGTTTTCCTAGCTGGTTTTTTTTTTTTTAATTTACATTTATATCCTGCCCTTCTCCGAAGACTCAGGGCGGCTTACAGTGTGTAAGGCAATAGTCTCATTCTATTTGTATATTTGTATATTTACAAAGTCAACTTATTGCCCCCCCAACAATCTGGGTCCTCATTTTACCTACCTTATAAAGGATGGAAGGCTGAGTCAACCTTGGGCCTGGTGGGACTAAAACCTGCAGTAATTGCAGGCTGCTGTGTTTTAATAACAGGCTTCTTACAGCCTGAGCCACCACGGCCCTGAGCTACCACAGCTGTGCCAACATGACATCTCTAATAAATTGGAACTTTGAGGAACCTAAAGCCTCGGAGCTTTATTTCGTTGGGGGTGTTCCTTGGAACCCTGACAGCTTGTTTATAAGAGCTTAATGAACTTTTAATAATATTGCATTGTTACCATAAATTCCAAACATTTTTAAAAATAGTTAAATATTGTTCATGATCAATAAATGTATTTTCTAATGCACTCATGGTAATTAGTATAAAATGATCCTTTAATTGCAAATTTTGATGCTTCCTGCAGTTGCTATTATCAAGAGATGAAATATT
This sequence comes from Ahaetulla prasina, assembly GCF_028640845.1. Classification (NCBI taxonomy): domain Eukaryota; kingdom Metazoa; phylum Chordata; class Lepidosauria; order Squamata; family Colubridae; genus Ahaetulla; species Ahaetulla prasina. The sequence continues at coordinate 65,619,322 of NC_080545.1, read as the reverse complement.
ACAGGTGGCAAGTACACAATGCATGGCTGCTATATTGGTGCACTCTCCAGCTAAATATGCTCCTGCTTTTATCCATGCAGATATTCCAGGTAACAAGAATAATTGGACATTATATTTGTCTGATACTCTGGAATGCCACGGTATTTGATTTCAAAGCCATGTTTCAAAGAAC